>NC_045760.1:27172619-28487619 GCF_009193385.2 Nasonia vitripennis | reverse complement strand
GAAGAGATTACCGAGCTCGACAAAACGGTCGATGGTCGAGTACATATAGCAGAGGAGTTGGGGAAAAATTTCCGAGGTTAACCGCCTATGAGAGAAGAAAAGGCGCTCTCGCGACTCCGAGAGCGTAAAGCTAATTCGATTTCGAGGTCAACGAGACTTTCCCTCTCCTTTTGGCATGATTCACCCAATAAATTTTCCTTCTATATCTGTATACTTTCTGCACTTTTACCACCCTGTGATTTATATCACAGCGAAAGAGGGGGGGGGGTGAGTTTGCTGCGTCATGCTTGGATATTTTCATTATGACGATGTTCCTTATGGGGATGATCCGGCCACAGTTGGAAAAGTCAGGGAAGACTTGGTCCACTAGAGAGCTTTTTATGTTTATTCATAGGAATATATTCATAGAGCCGAAGGTCTTGAGAGATGTGGGGGAGAGAGGAAAAAATGTTGTCCTTGGACTTCTTTCTTAGGAAGAATCCTGATGTTTCTGAGGCCCCTAACTTTTCGGGACTGTAGTCTTTTTTCGTATGCGATAAATCGAAACTCACTTGCTACCCCCATCTTGGGTATAGCAATAAGAGCTTTTTACGAATACATCGATACTGAGGTATTGTTACGATGAAATATGCTATGGATTCGACTTATGTTTATCTAGGATAAATTCATTTCATTCTTTGCACGTGATGATACTTGAAGATGTAGTCAACACTGAACGCGCCAGGAAATGTAATTATGCAGCATACCTATAAGTATAAAATTATTTATTTGTAGCAATACGAATATTTTTTGCAATTTTTTTATTGCAAACTTTTTCCAAAAGTTCTGAAAGTTTTGCAATTCCCACAGCAGGCCAATGAAGCCATTGTATAGGTAAGCTTGATTATTAATTCCATTAATTCGGTAATTCAGTTGACCGCAGAAGACGGCAAAGATTAAAAATTCGTTCTAAGGCTTAAAAAGTTTTTACGCTGACAATATTCATAAAATTAGTGACTGCAAAGTTTAACGATACTGGAAAGGCTGCGCGATGTAAGGGGCTGCACGTCTGGATACAGGTTCTGCACTTAATTAAAATACATCTATTCTTGAGGCTGATAAAAATATTTTATAAAACACTTTCACAGCATGCTTGCTGCTTTTAGAATCCCCCTCCCCCTTTCACCTACAGCCATATCGGGGGCAGTAACGAACTGCGGAAATCGAGCGCGAAATCGCGCGAGCAAGCAAAGGGAGAAAAATAGAAGAGAGTCTGGACTACAGAAACGCGGAACGAAAGAGGCTTTCCATCTAGAATTCAGAAGAGTGCGCGCGTTGAGTTTTTGCTATTTTCGAAAGCCAGAAGCTCTAGGTATATATAGTATACCTGAGAAGCAGCGGAGGATTGGCGATGAAGAAAGTGGCAAAAAGCAGGCGAGATGGGTCGTTAAATTCAGTTTCCTACTTCGCCCGGCGGACGATCTCTCGGGGCTCATTCACCACCGGAAATGAGCCGAAACAAGCACAATAGTAATACGGACACAATAGCCACACAGTGTTGTGTTCGACGAAGAAGATGTGGCTAGACGATAAGCATTGCTCGTTTCGCGGTATAATAATTCGAGTTTTTAGCGATAGCTTTTTTATACTACTTAAGTTTTATCTTTTCGGTTCTCTTATTTATTATCTCTATTACGAGATTATAATTAAAAAATCTCAAAGTAACAATGTACACTTATAAGCCGTAATAAGATCCAGCGCGCAATTTTTCATAATACTGCATGCACTGCTAAAGCGATGATATACCGGCAAAGAGTCTGTGCACGCAAGAAGCCGTTTTTCTGAAACTAATTACAGCTGGCGTGCTTGCAAAGCTCGCTTGAAAGAAAAACAGGAAAAGCGCGCCGCCGAAGAGAAGGGAAGAAAACACGCGATAAAGAGCCGGACTGCGCGTGGAAATCGCCGCACACCTATAAAACAATCGGAATTAAACAAGCAGACTTTAATCACGAGCCGGCGATAAAGATTCGTCACAAAATTTATTGTGCTTGCACGCGCGGGGACCAACCGTTCTGTGAACCAAGAGGAATGCCCGCTTCATAAAACAGCGCGTTCGCCAAATGGCACCGTATACAAACGCTGTGTGCTTTCGACGTGATAAACGCCCGCTTCTCTATACCTGGAATTCATGCGCTGAAGTTGACTTCTACCTGACATTGTGGGAAGTTGAGTTTGATGGCTTTAACGAAGACTAAAGCATTAATTTGTACATTGATATGCGGAGCTGTATACTCACGGCGACTGTGTGGCGATGCATCTCCCGTAATCGATGCGATGTAGGGTCTTTCCTCCATTATTTCCTTCGAAGCTGACGCTTTGTAGACCGGCGTAATTTCGGCAAAGCATCGCAGGCGGATACGGCCATTTCGAAACAGGCCAGTCGTCTCCAAACTTAGAGAAGAGTGCGTGGACCTTTTGTTTGTCTTCGTCCGAACTTTGAATCGCATGGTCATGTTATTCAACTGCAAGCAGAAATACCAGAATTAGAAAGACATCGTTAAATGCCCTGTATCGATTACTTTTTTTCATTTTCATCGCTTACACGAAAATACAAACAAACAACAGTACGTATTTATCATTGCATTTATATTCCACGAAATTTAATCGTTCAAGGGTTCGAGATTCTTTTATTTAATTTAATTTTGCACTCCAAGGATGCGAAAATGTCAACTACGTGACCCGGCGTTGGGCCGAGGGATGTAGGATTACGTATATAATATACTAGGCAACTATGATCCGTGTGTTTGTGGACTCTCACGCGCACTCGAGGCATAACAGTTGATGACATGCGTCGGGCACAACGAGCCGGTGGTTTCAGTAAAATAACACAAAAATTCCGACCCCCGTGCTGGCGCCAGCCAAGCGATTTGTATGAGTGCGCTCATACCCGTCGTTAGCAATGGCCATTGCTCTTGACTCGGAACGCGAATTTTCTCTTCTGCCGTAAATTCAACTGAGTTTTCCTGCGCACTGGAGGGATAAAAAGATCTGGCGTTGTATGGCCACTGCGCGCGTTGTGTTATTCGGATTTCGATTAAATTGTTCAGTTAACGCTGTATTTCGTGATTTAACATTATTACAAATTTATTAGTGTACCGATCAACCGTAGTAAAAATGAGTCGAGTAAAATTCCCTCTACTCGGTATGTAAGTATTTTTTATAGTAGCAGTCGGAACATAGTATATGGAGACAGAGGAGCCACAAATTGACGCTGCAGGTGCACTTGATAGTCGAGAAATTTACAATTCAACGCCGTGAAAGCTGCATGTGGGTAGAGTATTGCCGTTTCTGGCTGAGACATTGATTTTGTTACGAGACAAAGTAACGTCGTCATCTTCGCGCGCAGAAGCAAGGGCTGCGGGGGTATTCAGTCGTAGTCGAGCTGCTCTGCACATATAAGGTTTTGATCGTCGCCAAGTGCGCGCCGTTATGTGCAGAGCAGCCGCGCCACTTTTCACTGTGTAGAAACAGAAACAATAACGCGAGGGCTGAAGGAGAGCAAATGAGAGAGTATAAGTGAGAGAACGCTCGGGGGGTTATACGTCCGATAAAAGCGTGTTTTTTCTCTCGTGTACAGAGCAGTGCACCGCTCGGTTTGCATTTTTATTGCTTCTACGTAACAATTCGTCAACGGGCGATCTCTTGGTATGACAGGTTGACGAATTACGAGGCTCGAATATTTCATTTACGGCTATGCTTTAAATGGGATATCCTAACGTGTGCTGCTTTTGGCCATGCATATGTGTATTCTGCTTTTCCCCCGTGTACACGCATTCGTTTTTTGAAAGATGAAATGTTCGATAAATTGTTATTGTGCTCTAGTGCACCTTTCGTATGTATAGTCCGCTAATGCAAGCTTTTATAAGGCTAATGGCTTTTATTTTTTTATACACAATGGACTATTTTCAATGAAAACAAGAATGGAAATAAAATAAGAAACCATAATCGTGGTATAATCTGACAAATGAGGCTATACATGTAAGTTTTTAAGGAAAATGCGAAGAGTATGACATCAACATCCGGTCATCGCTCGGTAAGACTTTGAAGAGTAGAAGCTGAGTTTCCGATTATATGAACGTATAAGACGCTGCTACTGCACCTTCAGCCAGCCGAGTAAATATTTTCTCGTCTTTGGCTTTTCCGCAACTCTTTTCTTCTGTTCTCTCTTCACTCTTACTCATCACTTGGACACGCTTTTTTTTACTGTTTGCTGGTGCTATACGGCTATACGCTCTCTTTATCTTCCTTGCGCACTGCTTCGTTTTTATTAAGAAAAATTCTCTCTCTCTCTTTCTCTGTCTTATACTTGTTTCTTTGTTTGAATTTATTAGCGCCACGTGTACATTTCTGGTTTCTTGGTTATTGAATATCCCAAGTATTTACCTAAGCCTTAAAATACATTCTTGCTTTATTTTTCAGCTACTAAAATCAAGTAGTTAAATACACGCTAAAGAGTCACCCACCCAGCATTAAATTAAGAAATAGCGACGCTCTAAGTCCAAATGAGATTTCGTCGCTGAATACATTCAAGGCTCTAATGTGAAGTTCTAATTCTGAAGGAAAATTACGTCGACGCTGGTTCTGATAGCTGGTTCTCAGAGAATGCGGGCGGTTCCCTCTAAAACAAACTCCAATCTCCTAAAACTATTTCTCTAAATTAAGCGGCGAACGCAAGATCTTGCAGGGCCTTGGGGTGGACTCTCTGCCTCCTCCGCCTCCTCTCTTTCTCCTTTATTTCGAGCGGAAAAATAAAGAAAACCCTGACGAACGTAATGACATCCTGCGGAAAATGGGTCTCGATAGTCCGAGTGCAGATTGCTTTCGTTCCTCTTCGGCGCAGCGGACCTTTGATCGCGACTCGAATTCGAATTCCTCTTCAATACCGCATTCTCTTTTGCCACACGACCGGTACTCGAGTGAGCGAGTATATTTACGGAAAAAGGGAAAAGAGATGTGAAAAACGAAGAAGCGGAATAAATGTAGAAAATTGCTGAAGGAACCGAAAAGAAGACAATATTCAAGCTGGAGTATGAACTTGTCATTCGTTGATCAAAATTGTTAACATCCCTGATTTTGATCGTCAATATAATAGTTTCAATTTTTTTTTCTAAGGAATGCAAATAATTCAAGCTTCCATTAGGACTCAAGTTCAACACCCAACGATCAGAAAACTAGTGCATGTTACAAGAATTATAACGTACTCCAAAACTATCTAATGCGTGTTACGAAAGTTAGAACGGGTTAAAATTAATTCTAGCACAAACCCTACTAGTATTTTGTTGCGGCTTGCCTCAATAACAGTCATTAAAAAAGAAATTCCCATCGTAACATCAACGAAACCTTTTCTCATTTACTTTTTACCCAAAACAAAATGATTATTCTGATGAATCATTCGTTCAAGAAAATAATAAAAATAGAAACTCCAATCTAACAAGTGATAGAAATAGCGTTGAAATAGGGATAGAAAAGTTCACGCACTGAAAATCATCCTAGAGTAAAGAGAAAAGGGCGCGAGAGTGCAAATAAGTGCGGTTGTTCTGTAAGTTGACAGCGCAGTCGCGGACGTGCAAGCACTTAAACACGAGCCGCGGAATGATCGCTGCTCTGCATTCCGCCTGTTTCCAAAGTGCAGTGCGGTGAACCTATATTTATATAGCCCGAAAGCTTAATCGAGTGGACGGAAAGAAGCGGAGTAGTAGCAGCGGCCGAGGCAGCATCCGATCGATAAGCGCGGAACTGCTCGCGCGACGGATGGGCCGAAGAGAAAGAGAGAGCAAAATAAATTTCAATGAAAATACTCGAATTGGGTGTATTCTGCAAAAGCTTGTTGCTACTCTATTATGTAACATTTTATTTGCGGTTGTGTATCATCGCGCCGAGGCTTGTCATTAATAAAAAAGAAATTGCGTTGGTGGATGTTTAAATAATTTTCTCTTTACAGGGATTTATCTAAACGATTTAAATGTGGTAATGCATTCAAAAATTTATAAAATTCCTTTACTTTTAAATCTCCTGTGAATATTGACTAAGTCGATGAAAGTGCTCGAATAAATTATTGATTAAAATCGGAATTTTAATCAGCGTCAAAGATTTTTCAAAATATTTCAAAAATGTAATTATGCACATAATTTGGCTCTCTTGCCTCTTGGATGCATATTTGATTTTTAACGCCAAGCTTCCGTACTAAAAGCATGATTAATCAATAAACAAGTTTATCGCCATCAAGTTTTAATAAAAGTGACAGAGCTTTCATTCGAAATCGCCAATATTCCGAGTATAAAATTCCTCGAATATATTATGGAAGCACTAACCTCTAGCACAGCAGCCCAAGAAAGCCAGGGGTAAAAGGCTGGGTATAAACTAGTGGAAGAAGACAAAAATAAAGCCGAGGGAAAAGTGCAGCCAAAGAAAAGAGCAGTCGATGGAAGGGAGGCAGCGCTAGCGGACAAAAAGAGGTGTATACACAGAGGCTACGGAAGAGGGTTTGGCAGGCGAAGAACGCGGTTCTGAGCAACTTTAATCATCCAGTAAGGTCACGTAGCCTTTCGGAGGCGATGGCGGCGGCGGACGGCGAGAGGTGATACTTACGGGTGCTCCGTTGAGGGTCCACGTAATGTTGGGGGCGGGCCGGGAGGTGCCCGACGAGCAATTCGCTCGGAGTGTTTCGCCGGCTCGTAAGTGCTCCCTGTCGACTGCGATTCTCGGCTCCGTTTCTGGCACATCTGCTCATCATGACAAAGCTGCATTAATTCTTCTTATATTTTCTCTACTGATATGCTCCGTAATTCCTTGCGGCGCGAGTAAACATTTTAATAAAAGCTACCGAGTGATTCAATGAAGCAAACGAACTTTCTTATCTTATACGTAGCAGAGCTTCACCTTGGCTGCATTCGCGAAATTAAAGCTTGAAGTTAAAGCGAGCTTTTAACTTCGCGCGCGTGGAAAGTAATGTTTCAACCGGAGCTTTTTACAGATGAGAATCAGAAAAAGTGAATTTTAACTTTAAACTTACGAGATACGTAGCCGCGACCGTAGCTGAGATTCATAAAACGCTAGTTTATTAAACGCCTGATAGGAAAGCATTCGTTTTAATACTTATTACTGAGCCACTTTTAACTTTACTGCGTTTGCGAGTGGCCATGAGAGCTTTCGACAATGACTGAGGTAGTACGTTTCTTTTTGATACTTTCATGTGGAGAAATTCGTTCGCGAAAATCATAATTTGGTAATACAATACGACATATTTTTAAAACGCCATCTACGATTTGCAAGTTTTCCTGGTTTTGTTTATTTTATAGATTTACTGCGCGCGTAACAAGCCATAGTCAAAGAGTAAGAAAGTTTTTCCTCTATTTGGCACATATTTTCCGGCCGAAAACTTATTTCTTTACATTGAATGTTCAATCAGAATAATTTTATGGAAGGTTGAACTTCACAAATAATTTTCATATCTGGCGTTTGTTATTTTTCATCGGCACACAGAAAGTTTGGTCATTACAGCAAAAAATATATACTACAAAGCTTTATATTTAAAGTCACGCAGGACGTTAGTAACTTACTTTACTACTATTACGTACACTGTTTATTATCGAGTCGAGATACCAGGAAAAGTTGTGTAATTAAAAGTTCAAGCACTATACCGCAGAAAAAAATATATCTGGTATGCATTACTCGCTGTGTATCAAAAGACGTCGCGTAGAAAGAAGAATGAAAAAGTAGTCGGTTAAGAGGAAATTCTCATCTTGTATCTTACCAACAACAAAGACGTGAGCCTCCTGGACTCTGGTGTCGTAAGTCGGGCCGTCTTCGGTTACCTCGCAGCTGTACCGCCCCGTGTGGTTCCTCGTCATGTTGACTAGCGTCACGTCCTGCGTGTTTGAGCTCGACACCTGTGGATTTCAAATCTAAATGTATTATAGTGGTCTTATCTATATTTTTTTCGTGTACTTTAGTCTAGCGGCCATAATAGTGGTTCATCTCACTTTAAGGTGGCCGCATAACAAAAGGGTTGAAATAGGCAAATATCGTGATTTTTCAAATTAAGATAAATTATCTTATCATCCACGAAGCCGATCCATTAATGAAGATAATAAAAGCAGAGCCTTTCTTACTAAAAGTTGAGAAATCCTAGCGTCAGCATAAAAAAAAATCGTCATCAGCAATATCGGTAAAAGGTCTACGAATTTCCTGGGGACAAATTGTGCAAAATCAAATCATCGAGAAAGCAAGATTGTTTCCCTCATACTATCTCCCTGATGAAAACTCGCCTCTTTCCTTTCTCCTTCTCTTTGTCCTTCTTCACCTTTTTTGCTTCGCCGTCTCCAATATGCGTCATCTGTAAGCTACGGCTACGCTGCTATTTTCTCAGTGCCGATCGAAGACATTCATATGCATCACGTAGTCTCCTCCTGGACAAACTTGACGATGGCTTGCCTCTTTTGTACAGTCTACGATATTGTCTACCCTAAAAACGATCTCTTTGTTTTTTCTCTTTCTTCATTTCCTTCGTATACTTTACTTTAACCCATTATTTATCTCCTACAGTTTTATTTTATTTAACTTGGAAGATCTATGTTTAATTTATTGTTTTCTTTGATTTATCACTTCCAGTACGTGCATTAAATTTCCTCTTTCAGAATCTCATATTGGAGCTGTAAATAGAAGTTGAAGCCAATAGTAAATACGACTGCTGATTGCAATCAAAGACATGGCTTAATATCCCTGACCGCTAATGAGGCAGAGCGCTCGAATGTTAAATGGATCTGTAATATTCGGTAGTCTGTACACATAGAGCTAGCTTGGAGCTACGGTTTCCGGAAACGCATTGATCGGTATCGTCGTTAATTAAGATACAGATCATCTGTTCGAGGTTGGCTTTGTCGAAAGGGTTCTCCGATTAATTTACGGGTGAACTTGATCTGAGGAGTATCGTTTCATAAGAATAAGTATAGCGAACAATGAATCTCGTGAAATTCTGAAAATTTATTAATAAATGTGAAAACGAAATTCAATAAAGTGTATTTTGAGGCGCGTATTTCTTACTGAAGAAAGTGACGCGTTGCGAAGTGTAAAAAGCGAGAACGAAGCAAATCAGTGGATCATAGAAGTGCGGGCACGGTCAGTTAGATATGATGCGAAACAGAGGTAGCGGTACGAAGGAAGAGAGTTTGGACAAAAGAGAGCGTATAGTGGACAGGAGCATCAGGGCCAGATTTTTATTTCTTTTCAGCTTCGCAGTCGCAGGAGAGCACAAATGAATTAACAACAGTGCCGAAAGTTGAGATGAGTGTCTCTCTTTCTTCCTCTCTCTGTTCGCAAAACGCCCAGTGAGAGCTCGTTTTGCACTTCCTTTGTTCTCTTGTGTTCTCGATAGGGCTGCGGTGCTGCTGAACTGCTGCTCCAGCTGATGCTTTTGTCGGTAGCGCGAGTCAAGCCGCACTGATAGAGATGCGTTGGTTGACTCGACGTCGAGTGAAGAAACCAATTAATGAAGACTTGCGGTCTAGCCTTTATTAATCGCAGTGGATGCAACTAATGTGACAATCAGAGTTATTGCACTGAATGTTCAATTTATGAAGAAAGGGATGTAGCGAGAGAATAAATAACTCGATATACCAAGGGACAACCGGAAAAGCCCCTCCAAAGAATGAACTCTGAATGAAATTAAGTAGTTTAGAAAGTTATAGTTCTCTTAAACAGTAACGATTCACAGCTCATTTTCATTTTAAAAAATCTCAAAGAATACAAAATAATTTCTTTGAATTCTTTATAATGCGCCGAAACAAAGCCGCCGAGAATAAAAATTGAACTCATCTCGCGTACAGCCGTGTGTAATGTACAAAGATGTGGAGGTAAAGGACTGCACGTAAATCACGCTCAAAAACGAGCGGAGAAGCACAGCAATAGCGGCAATAACGGCTGCTACTGTACTGTAGTTCGATCCCCCAAGGTGTCTATAGCATTTCCATTTGCCACTGGCACACGCATCACACAGTAATTCCGCCTTTGTCGACGACGTGCCACCCGAAACTAAAACGGAATATCAATGCAGGGACGTATCCCCCAGACTCGAGTATTCTTTGAGGCTTTTTTTTACTTGTGAAGAGTAAGGCTGCGATGAAGAGAAAGTCGGGATGAAAGAATTTGTGCTGCGCTTCTTTTAGAGAAAACAAGTCCGCTTATGCTGCAGAAGGAAGTATATGAGAATGATTTTTTTCTGCCTTTGCCGGAACGATGACAAAGTTAATTTTCTGAATAATTTTATAAACAGTTATGAACATTTTATTTTTGATTTCTCTTATATTGCAGATGTATCATCGTTTATCCGATCATGAAAGTGGAAAAAAACTTCAATAAAACCCTTAGTTAACCTCAATCTGAATGAGAAAATCTTGTTACATTAAAGTAATTTGCACGGTAAAAAAATATGAGCAAAAAGAAGTCAAAATTGAATTGAGCTCGTAAATCAGCCGTATCGATCTCGAGCCTCAGCGTGAAACCCAAGCTGCTACTTTCGCTTCCTTTTCTCTCTCTCTTTCTCTCTCTCTCTCTCTCTCTCTCTCTCTCTCTCTCTCTCTCTCTCTCTCTCTCTTATACTTGATTCGTGTGTCGGATCTTGGGCGGTGCAAGCCACCTACCGACAACCGCAGGCAAGAAAACGCGCAAAAAGTGTAATTCCTCGGACGAGCGCATTCTCACACGCTGATCCTCCTTCACGCAGCTTACAGTGCCAGATTAAGACCTTTATTTCACTCCTCATATGTCCAATTACTTTTCTTCATATTTTTTCATTTTTTTCATATACTTTTCTACAAGATTGTGTTAATCCTATTTGATTTGCTTTTTATTTGTCAGACTTTTAAATTAAGTGTGTATATTCTTTAAGAATTTATAGTTATACAGAGTTTACTAAAATTGTTCGAACCTTATCGAGTAAATCAATAGTTTCACGCTAAGTTTCTTGTAACCGGGATCAGCGAGCTTTGCTGTGTGAGGCTTGCAACAAATGACTTACTTTTACCGCCTACTACTTAGCATAACCTCTCAAGCTCTTTACCCTTAGAAGTGTTTTCTGGACTGGTAAGTCAGCAATTTAGCGATCCAAGAGGTATCGCGGAACAATGCGCTACTCTCTCGATTAATACTTTCTCCCTTTTCATGTATTTAAGGGCAGATTAGAATTGTACAAAAGAGAGACGATTTTGTAAACTTCCTGTTCATATATTTTTCGGGGGACTAATTTTCTAGAATTTTATACTTACGTTAACTCGGATGCCCCGTACGGGAAATATAGCGTGGGGTGGATCCTTCTTGGGTACATTCCGATAGAATTCAGCATCGTCCAAGTACCACTTGATGACGTAAAGCTGGACGTTATCTAGGTCGTAGCTGCACGTTAGAAGGGCAGAGTCTCCAACCCTTACCCTCTCTGGTGCTGTTATCTTTAAAGTTTTTAAGCCGGTTGCACCTGTAACAAACAAGGGTTTGTGTTATTTCAACAATTTGACGGTAACAACGTGTTATTCAAGATTCATTTTTATTCAACAAAAATATTTCCTATCCTACTAATATATTGCAGCAAACAGGCAATAAATAGTACTCAAGAAAATCTGTTCCATAGAGCTCTTCTATTATTAATACAAAGAAATAAGAAAAGTTTGACAACAAAAATCTCAATTTATGCTTGACCCGCAGTCGCGCACTTTCCGAGATTTCCGATTGAGCTTGCATAATGCAGCGCAAGGAAAAGAAAAAAAGTCAGTATTCGTATTCGGGGTTCATCGAAATCCCAAAATTCGAAGAGTTTCAAAACTTACGCTACAACACAAGTGGACACATCGAAATGGAGAAATTTGAAAGGCCGTACGGAAATCGGGCGAAATAGAGGGTGAAGTCGAAGAAAAATGCTGAGATGGAAGAGCGTTGAAGAGAAGACGCAGAAGAAATCCCAGAAAAATTCGAGAAAAGACGGGGAGACTTTTCGAAGGAGGAAGAGAGGAATAGAGATGGAGTAACTCCATATACATAGGTAGAGAGGAAAAAGAGTCACGGGTCAAGGTGGGGGATGAAAAATGTGGAAAGAAGTCGGAGAAAGAGATCTCTCTCCTATGCATATTTATCGCGGAGACGTTGGCCCAACGTTGCATTTTATAGCCTGGGCCCCGTGACCGATTATGCGTGAAATGGGACTGGGCTTCTCCGACAAAGACGCCGAAAAGAGGAGACTACTCAGGGGTCTACTTGAACCCACATTTTATAAACTACCCCTGCTGGAGACACTAAGGGTGCTTGGAAAAGCTTCTTCTTTTGCACTCTAGCTTTCGATTTTTTCTTTCGTATTTCGGTTCGTTTTTAAAAAGCTGCCCATCTCTATTAATCTTCACGAATTCAGCTGTTTAGATCTTCGTCGGTTACGGCTTTAGAGTTGATTTTCACAGCTGTGGCGAGGGACAGGAGTTTCTGTTCGGCGAGCAAAGTGCCGGATGCGCTTTACTTGCCGAGCTTAGTTAGTTACACATATACAGTAACCGACTGTCGAGAGAAGGGAGGGATTAGAATTGACCATAGTCCAAAACTATGTTCTGCCTCGCGGGGCTTGACGCTTTGACTAAGACTCAAAATTGGCTCTCCCCAAGGTTAAGGAAAGTATACTCTTTCTACTTCTTTGTACGACCACACGCGTCGTCTTTCCTTTTACTCGTTTTTTCGAACTTTTCGAACGATTCAATTAGCGAACGTGAAATAACGGTAACGTAATTTCAGTCTAGTGAATCGAGCCTATAATGCAGATACAGTCTATCGATTTGGCTTTGCATATAAATCGGATTTCCGGACCAGCTCGCGGTAATTTGCAGCTCGTAAATGACTTCGTTCAGGCATGAGTGACTATATCGCACAAGCGTTCGATGTGTGCTAGAAAAATAATCAGGATTCAGTTTGGGTTAATAATTCGTATATAATAAATGAAAAATAGACTTGAAGCTGACAGGGACCGGATTTTCTTTTGCGCTCAGATGTCAGCGTCAGAAAAGGCTGGACGCAATCGCTCCTTGTCAGATTCGCAGCGTCCCCGTGCATGTTTGTGCGAGAGAACGATTGAACGCAGTCGTTTTTTTTTTATTTGCGGGAGAGCTTGTCGCGCTCTACGCCACGCGAAAATCGATTTGGAGCGCTTATGACCGCGTCGGACTTGCCCCATTGAAATCGAAAATTCAACGTGCTCCGCTGTCGTATATAATAAGCACTCGTTATATTTGCGGTAGGCACCGAGCGGGACGCGTACGCAGGCTCCATTCAGTTATCCCGCAACAGAGAGCTCTTTCCCTTATACCATAAGGTATATTGAAGACTCGTGGAAACGTGACATTAGGTGTGTATTGTGGATGTGACGTTTGAAATACTAAGAGCCATGCTTACGACGGATAGATCGATGCAGAATATATGAAATTTAAATTAAATTATTCTTTAAAAACTGTTCTCCTCCATTTTCCAAACATAAATAGCCGTGGAAGCAAAAAAGCTCTCTCTCTCCAAGTAAAGAGAAACACCAGGAGGAATCCTGTACAGTAGCGGACGCCGCAGTTGCCTTCGTAAGTAAATAAAGTTGATGGCAAAGTGCTGGCAGAGACTGCAGTATAATACTAGTCAATGCAGTCAAGGGTCGCAAAACTGAGGACCACGCCAGATCCAGGCGCGCATATAGAGCGCGAGCAAAATAGCTTTTTTCCGGATAATTTCGTTTTCCGGGTTTATTTCCTCGCTGATTTCATGCCCCCCTCTCGCTACTCGTATACTTCCCGACTGAAACTCGATACCACGCTCGCTACGAAAACACACGAAATTGGGTCAAAAATGCGCGGAAAATTAAATTTTCTATTATTCGCGAATGCACTCAGTAGTAGCTATACATCTCGGTCTATGCGGTTTGCATAGAAAACAGAGGTATGCGAATGCGAGCTTTCTTTGTACTTCGTTACGCTAATATAAGGAAGAAAGAATGAAAAAAAAATACAATGTTATATGGAAGAGAAGACTGGACGACGCGAAGCCTTTTTGAATGGAAGCTACCCTGCGAGCTTCTGGCTGCTCTTACACGCGTGTGGGATTAGCCGTGGATTATCTGTATAAACGCGTGACCCGATTTCCCTTGTGATGTATATTCTATGGGAATAAAGAAAATGTCCTTCCGTAAAGTACGGTATGATGAATTTTTTATATTTTTAACGCCAGTCCGACGCTGTTGTGCAGACCCGTGGAAGTGATGCTTACAGTATATTATTTCATTCGTTTTAGCAACGACACTCTACGATGAACAATAACGAAATTTAATCTTGATTTGTGTGCTTGGAAATCGAGTAAAAGCAATCTGCTGAAGCAATTAGTAGCCGTTTTTACTCTCTGTGGCTTTCCATCACTATACCGTTCATACCACAGTGGTATAAATCCGTATTTGGTCGGGCGCGCAGGTCGAAAATTCGGAAACAAATAGAGCTCAGTGAATTTGTCGAATTAATGTGCGCGATTTATTTTACTTCCACGGTGCATGTGTGATTATTCTTTTTTTTTATTCTAATAATGTGTAAAATATTTTTTTGTTCTGTACTCTCGTGGTAAATATGCCTTTTCACGAATTTTAAATCCCACAATAAACCACTCAACTTACGCGTGCTCAGGAAACGCTTAGGATTCTTGAAACGCCAGAAATTTCGAATAATACTGTTAAAAAGTACAGTACCGAAAAAGAGAAATAAACAAAAATCCAACAGAGAACAATTCGACTCGAGTGTATTCACCTATAAATATTACTTAAGGCTGACTCATACAGCTAATCTGCTTAAGTGTTTTGTTGCCGTTCATACTATCCTCTTTACGAGCGCACAAGCAGAGCCAGAGATAGAAAAAGAGTCGGGAAAGCCGAGCAGGCAGAAAGATGCTGCCGGGGATGACTGGTGAAAAGAAAGGCGTCGTCTGGTCTCTTTCTGTCTCCCCTTGCGTACACTTAATCCAAACGCGTATAATCAACAGACATATATCACTCTTTCTTCAGGGATTGACGTTACAGCATTAATAAATATACATTTTTACCTAGCAATTGCTTCCTTCCCAACCCAAGCTCTCCAAACGTGTGACTCTACACCGCGCGCCTACGTCCCTGCTATTCGGACGCTTCCGTTATCGCTCGGCCTGCAGTAATAATCATAATTACGTCGACCCCGGACATACGCGTATGGGTGAACGCACACGATGCGGGCAATGCCGGGGAGCAAGCGCGAGCCACGCGCGTCAGTCTCAGAGGGCCGTCCGCGGTTTCCAGCGAAATGACCGACCCGGTAATTCAGACACTCTTGCTCGTGACATTCGGTTCAGCGAGCCTCTGCCTAATCGCTCGTGAGAAATATGTATATTTGTGCCTAATGCTACCACTGCTGTCCACTGAATTTCTCATTTAAACCCATCAATTTGAAAGATTATTAGACTTGAATTTTGTCTGGCGAAAGACTGATTTTGCTGAGTCGACGCAATCGACATAGCGAAAAGTAGTCCATTGACGGTATCAGCCCACGCAATATGTCGTTCGAATAATGAACGAGTACATTAGTCTCGGCAATATCCACAGTAGACATTAGCCGAGGGTATTAGTTTTACGTTTGAAACGGGATCTCTCTCTCTCTCTCTCTCTCTATATATATAATTGATTGTTATTGAACGAAAAGCTCGCACACATACGCACATGCCAATAAGCCCGGCTTTAAATAATTTATCCACCACACTGTAGCTCTGGCGTTGAAATTATAATCCAGGCTCATATTCAACAATGCCCGAGTTTTGATTATATATTTGTGTGTTTGCTGTAAAGGAAAATAGTAGGGTCAAAGTTATATAGCGAGCAGAAAATAGAGGATGTGAAAAGTAGCTAGTATCAACTTGTAGGCGATACAGCAGCTTCTAGTTGCGTTAGCTAGACGTTCTGTGAAAGTGTGAGAGAAAGGCAGAGGAGGAGGTTATACTTTTCAAGTCAAACTTCTCACAGAGAGAGTATGCCACGCATTTGCATCTATGGCTGAGACGACTTCGGTAGATATACTCGCGTAAATATGCTCGCTAACGTTCTAACTTTGAAATTATGTTATCCGTCAAGTCGAGTGGGATGACAACGTTATATTTCTTTCTACGAACTTTCTCTGTAGAATTGTGTTCTTTGTGTATCTTGTCATCCTTTCGCGTATTTGTCTTGTCATCTCGAATTTATCTCGCTGAAAAGTGTTACTGTTTAAAAGTATCGTATTTCAACTCGGTTATTAATTCGTTTTCTGCCTTCATTGACTCGTTCGTCTACGTTAAAAATGGTGTTAGGAGCCGTGCGAAGGGCTTTAATAAACTCAATTGCGCATAACGTCACTCGACTCTTCTGTTCCCTTTTACTCCACCTCTTCCGGTTCGTTAACGCGCTTGCGCCTCTAACCCAAAGTCAGCTATCTGCTTTGCCGTGTCTCTACTTAATGCAATATCGTAAGATAATATTATTGTTTCCGATACAGTTGCGAGACTCGTCCTTTGTACTTTACTCTCATGTGTACGTAGATCTGTTGACATTGTTGTATTATAATATTACATTTTATTTTTTGAAATGAGTTAATTGAATATAAAGCGCACATACACTTAATATGATTGACACGTATAGTTACCAAGAGCTATACGTTATTGTATGCTTAAAGGATAGATATAACATATAAAGATATAGATAGTCATCGTCGATAATCTCAAGGAAAAAGATTCCGTCTTAATTCATCATTTCGAGTACATAAGCTCTTAGGAAAAACTTGGATTATAGTGAATAATATCTTATGATCTTGAAGCCTATGTGTATGATTGGATTCAGGGATCACGAGGACATTAATTAATACGATTTATGCTACGTATACAACGTAGAGGTGGAGTCAAACATTAGAGACGAATCATTTCCATTAGTGATAAACATCAAACATTTATTTTCGAGGATTATTTCGTGTTCACTAATGAACGATATCAGCTTTAAATTTGCGAATTCGAGGATAAGTTAATTTTCTCGCCAAGCCGAGAATAGAACCTCAACTCTGTGTATGCGGTACGGGACAGTGCATTATTCACTTATCTACAAGTTAGCCCAGCATAGTTTTTGATGAGATTCAGGAGCGAGTTTAATAAGCGTTTGCGCAGCGAATCTGACCAGTCGGTAAACTCGCCAAATAGTATTCGCGCAACGATTCATTCTTTTCATATTCTACCCAAGACTAACGAATTTACTAAAAGTTATTCCACCAGATATTCAGATGAAAAATTTCATCAGCCATAAAAATCCCAATCGCTAAGTCGAGCTTATTTATACAATCCAAAGCGATCCGTAATCGCAGATCTATGTCAAGCACTGCTGCCGACTGTATAATAAGCGATAAAAGTCAGCGACAGCGTGTGAACTCGGCAAAGAGATCCAGAGCGGAGGTGACCTAATTAAGCACTCAATGGCAAGATTATTAGCGACGCCGTAGAATTCCAGAAGCCACACTTGAAGAGTCGTAATATTCCCGCGTAGCAGCAGCAGCAGCGGTGGAAGTATCGATTACGACGACGCGGCGCCGTGTCGCTCTCTCGAACGAACAAAAGTAATTTCGGTATGACTCGTGACTTTAACTCTCCCGCGCTGTTCTCTTACAGACGGCGGACTTGCCAACTACAGTTCGGAGTGTCGCATCCGTCGTGGTCGTATACTTTTATTCCCTTTGTGCGAAATGAAGGAAAGTCACTTTGAGCTCGTCCACTATTTTACCCACTGTGGTCCATCGAGCTTTCATCTATAGCGCTTTAATGTCTCAGAAAGTTACGCGCTTCTCCTGTATTTTTTCTTTACCTACACGTGCTTTTGTGTGTGTAGGTGCGCTTCATGCAAATTATTCCGCGAGCGGTTTTACTCCCCTTAACGTTAGCTATTTATAAGCGGCTTTTGCCTGCAGGAGTATTTGAAATTTCATGTAGAGCTGCCGGGGATTCTGGGAGTCCGATGGATTCTCGCTCTGTTTTCCTCCGCTGTGTGCGCCATTCTATACGCGCCAGCGCTGACTGTTTTATAAACATTGAATGGAATTCCAGGATTTTCAATATCTTTTCTATACGCGGGACGTCCCCATTGAATCGTTAAGCTCTGGAATACCTTTAAAGAAATATGTTATCGTTTCGTGAATATTTCAACAAGGCCGTTTGAAATTTTTAACGCTATAATTAGTATTAAAGCAGATAGAACAGAGATTTTACGAAATTACAACAACAGTACACGTCGCTGGCAGAAGCAAGAGTCGATTGCAAGCTCGAGGAAGCCCAGACAAAAGCAGCCGATAATTCAGCCGGCGTTTTCTAATCGTAATTAGCAGCCGCGGCAACTAATGTCATTTGCATTTATTCGTTGGCGAGTGCGGAAACTATGCCAATTAAGGGTAAACTCGAGGCGGTATGGCTCGAGGGGATGAGGTAAAAAGGGTTCGTCTGGGCTTTGCGCGGGGTAAGAGACGAGAGATGAAGCTCCAGGATTGCGCTAAGATAAGAGAGAAGGTGGGAAAGAGAGGCGGTGGAAGAGATTAAAAAAATTAGAGTAAGTTTTAATCGACGAAAGAATGAGAAGGTGAAAGAAAGCCTTTTTTCATTTTCTTCTTCGTCCCGCACACTTAAAACCTCTCAGATTTCTCCGAAAGTTTTATTCTTTTTTGTCCCCCATCTTAACCTCCTTTTTAGCGAAAGTCTTCAAAAATCTTATCTCTTGTAGTTTTCCCTTTAACATCGGCGGTTCTCATAGTAATTTTATTATTTGTACAATAACAATGAATTATTTAGTTTTACAAAAGTAATGCAAGACATATACATTTCCAGTACATCTGTCGATCGTCTCCTCACCAACCGCAGTAGCTTCTCACCTAAAACAGCCGCAGAAATGCGCACCCGTACCTCGACTTTAAATTTTTCGAAGCTCACGGACAGAACCACACGAGAATCGCGACCTCTCGTGTACTTCCGCTTAATCTCGAGAAAAGTTTTCGAATGTTCCCCGGCTCGCGCTCTTTCTGCCTGGTGACGGGAACTTGCCCCTCTCAATCTTTATCTTGTTCTCTCCCTCTGTGTCGCGCCGCCAGTCGAGTCGTTCCGCGAATATATCCGCCCACGCACAGGCTGTAAGCTTGTACAGTGAGCGGCGCTTCCGGCATTATTTTACGTTTTGCGAAATCGCCAATAAAATGGAAATGACCTTCCATGAGCGACGAGCGATAACCACCTCGCACCGTATTAGATCACGTATAGGTGTGTTCGTATGCTATGGATGAGAAATCGTCATAGCTGCAGAGGAGAACAAGAAATTGAAATTGAAGAAACAAACAAAGCAAAAACTCGTATGAGTATTTTTGGATTCTTCATAAATCCATCTCTATTTCTCTCTTTCCAGAATTCGAGGAAAGGACCTTTCTATGATCGTCGTGACTTTTAATTTTACTGGACCACCTGGCATTTTATCTATAGGGCTGGGCGAATATTTTTTTAAATTCTGGATCGCTTGAAGCCATGTTCGATTGCTTGCTATAAAGAACGTTTTTTTCCTCGAACGCGAAAGTGATTTTCGTTTCCATCGCTTCGTTTGCGTCGAAGTAAATTGCATGACGGTATATCGCGGTTGAATGTTTTTCTCTTGCGGAAGGATCAGATTTTTTTGCATATCAACACTGATGGTTTTCGAAAATATTATTCCTCACAGTGAAATCGTACGAGATATTTTTGAGTAGTGCAATGGAATTCAGAGAATTTGAAATTGTAATTAAAAGTAGAGAGATGTTTTTCAAATGCGCCGATGAAAGGATGAATTTTTCAAAGCGTCCGCGGATCTTTGTACGTAGAACTCTTTTTCATATACACTTCACACGTACTACTTTTACTTTGAAAAGAAAACGTGTCAATTTATGAGCGTTTCTGCCGATTTTGTCTCTTTCGTAATAACCTAACTAGAGATGTATTTTTGTCGTTCGCATGAATACATCATCTCAAATCTCTGATTCATAAGTGTAGGTTTGGCTCGTAGCTATCTTGTTGAAAACAGTTCTCGGACTATGAGACGGTACGATGAAAGAAGCGTGAGCTTCCATATAAAAAAACTGGGCGTTGGTCTGGCCGACGTTTTTATTTTTCAAGGGGAGAAAGCAAGAGCGATGGCAGAGGCGCGTGCTATAACGAGTAATAAAGTTTTATGACTGTCAACCAACAAAAATGTTACTTTCTTCGCGCGCTCTTCGTAAAGTTGCATAAATTATCGCGTTCGCTTCTCCTGCACAGGGCGTTAGCTCGAGTCGGAGGGAAAAAATCTCGAGACACCGATTCTGGCCAAAAAGGATAGTGTATGTGGCCTGAATTAACGACGAGTTCAAGGCTCGTAAAGCACTTTGAGGATTATATGTTCGAAGATACCCCCGTCGTCGTATGCCCCAAGAAGTTTGAGTCCGGGTAAGTTCGGCATTTCGTTATTGAAGCATATCCACCCTTCTTTAGTCAGTTCTCGGCCGTAACCATAAAGTTGTTTGTTCGACGAGAAAATGTTACTGCCAATATGCCGTGGAATACATTTATCGCTCTGCACTATCTCTTTCTGGACGAATCACGCACACGACTTCTCTATATCGAAGAAACGTATATTCTTCGTCTTTGCATACTTGTGTGATTCTGGTGTGCATGATCATGATTAAAAATAAATGGTCATCGACCCGAGAAATATGCGTCCAAGTTTAAAAATATCATTGCGGCGGTTGGCTTTGATCCAAGCGACAATGGACGCTTCAGACGAGTGCAATTTTATCATTCAAACGACGTATTACACATTCAAACTACCAGAAGTAAAAAAAAAAACTGGTAAAAAAGAAATGTGGCAAAAACTTGTGACCTATTTGTTTCCGTAACGTAATCGAATCTTGAAGCTAGATTGTGAGAAGCTGTGCGGCGCGGCATCGCCCAAGAACATTATCGAAACGATCGTGGCTACAACCAGCAGTGTCCTTTCGTCGTAGATAACGATACGAGCGGTTACCTTAACGTGCAATTTGCAGCGGTTCTCTCATGAAATTTGCGTTAGCATCAAAGTTAAATGCATCGTCACATTGTTTGAGTAAAAGAGAGATGATGATGGTTTGCTGCATCGATGCTCTGTTGAGAGAATAAACGCTTTGGAAGATAGGGGCAAGAGACTGGCGGACAAATTTTTAGTTTTCTGTTTCAATAAAAGGTAGTAAATACACTCATGAACACAAATGTCAGTAGAGTAATCTTGGTCTCTCGCCTCCATTGGATTACGTGGCGTTGATCTCGCGCACTTGCACTAGCAGCGATAACAAGTAGTATTAGGTCCATGCTCACTCCGATTGTTAGTATAAATCATGCATCCGTTCCAATCCGAGAACAAGGTGTATGCAGCAGTACAGCGCAGACACCCATTGCCATTGTTACCGTCCCCCGCCCGATTGCCAATATCGCCTAATCCGACCGATCGCATCTGCTTTTTCAGCCGCGCACGTCGGCAACCGTAATTATTCGCGGTTGGTAGCGCGCGTGCTTTTTTATCGTTGTCGACCTATAAAGGCATGGTATATACACACGGTCGTATATCGTTAAGTACTGTACAACGCCCTCGCGGTTATTGCCGTCAAATATAATTTTTCTTCTATCGAGCATGAGATACAGCCTTGCGGTTACGCATCGACTTGATTTTTAATTTATTTTAAAGGCATATCTGAATATCCAAGCAAATGAGTCTCTGCGCTTGACTTTCTCCGTCGTCCTTACCTTGTTTTACTCAGCTGTATTGTGTAAATAGCAAAAACTTTCTAATTTAGCTGGCTGTAGCGCAGAGGAGTTGAGAAAGGTGCCAGTAGCTCAAATAGACTTGAGGAAAGTCTCGAGGGGCCTTGGAATTTCGGCGCCCAGGCTGATTAGTAATTTTCAATGTAAATGTATACACGATGAAGGCCGAATTCAAGATGAAGACACACAGACTCTGCTGAGGGAGAGACTTGATTACTATAGCAGCAGCCTTATACTTCTAAATACTTATACTCTTAAATACTACAAAATTGATAAAATGGTTGCCTATATAGGTGCTACCATCCGGATGGTAGTACGGAAAATGGGGGGCTAATGTCCAAGAAATTAATAATTTTTAATAATTTTACGAAACAAACAATAATTAAAAAACAATATTTCTTTGGCGTTAGCTCCCATTTTCCGTACTACCATCCGATGGTAGCACCTATATAGGCAACCATTTCATCAATTTTGAAGTATTTAAGAGTATAAGTATTTAGAAGTACAACCTATTAAAAATAATGACGTCATAAAAGGTTCCAATTTGTAGCTTTAAATGACGTCATCTAATCACGTAATTTAACGTCATCTAATCACGTAATTTAACGTCATTTAATGACGTCATTATTTTCAACGGGGCATGATTTCGCACTTGTTTCCAGTCTTCACCGATTTTATGAATATTAATTTTCCAAGCTTCAACATGTATCGCGCGCGTATACACGAGTAAACTGCCGTTGTTCAGATTAACATCATTGACGAGAGATTCATAAAAGAGCGTAAAACAATACATTGTTCCAATAAAAAGAGATAAAATCCATGCGAAGCACGTAGCGAGCAGTTATGCACAGGCAACTTCCCGTAATGAATAATCGACGCCGCATAACGAATTAATTATCGCGCAGTATTTCAATTAACCCCCGAGCTTTCGCAGCTTCATTATCGAACTGCGCGTGTACGAGAGCTCTCGGCAACAATAGCCTGTGAAAAGGAGCAACTCCATACGCATACCCTGCGAGTGAGCATATAGGAAGCGCGAAACCGCACATACACTCGTAAAGAACCGGACGCGATGTAAACTCGGCGTACTGCCCCCTACACGCACGATCCCGCAAGCAGCCTGGAGAGCGAAAGCTCGAAACGAACGGAGGAGCTGAGGGGGGGCAGAAAACTCGCGGAGAAAGAGAACGCCGCGCTGGCACCGGAAGTTAATTAGTCTGGATTCGCGCGCGGAGCTTCTCTCCGAGCAAGTTCGGCGGCCACGGCCGAAAGCGCGAAAACGCTGGGATATGAATTATACGTGGCTACAATAATTGAGAGAAAAATAATTATCAGCAACTTCTGCGCTTCACTACTTACATCGTGCGATTGCATGATGTCTTTTACTTCACTGGCAGATGGAAATTATTTTTTAGCGTTTTTTACGCTCGCAATTGCATCCTCGCTGGAGCGTTTAATGAGGTTTCGCCGAGCTACATCGCGAAATATCATCATTAAAGTTATTTGAAATTTCTCGTAAGCCGGAACGAGCTCCACTTTCGATATTTCGAGATATCAGGAGCTTTAATTAAAGGTCTTTTCGTCTTTTATTTCATTAACCCTGCTACTCATCAAGGAACGCGGAGAATGCGTTGTATATTACAGGAACATAAACTAAGCGCGAGAGGAGAGACCATCAGTGAGGCGTACACTAAATAGTTTCTCCTCTTGATTACCATAATCGCGGAGCTCGTGTTAATGCTAGATCTGTAAGATATTTTATACGTCTCTTGGCGTGTAATTAGAAAATTAACAAGACGTGCGATTTTTCACCACTGATGGCAAGATGAGACGGGGAAAAGGAACGAGACAACGTGTTAATGAATCAAAGGGGAGAGGGAGCTTGTCCTCTTAAGCATCAGCATTTAACTTCATACAAAGCTTGAGAAAAGCATTGTAAAGGTATTTTATAATTAGTGATCGTTAATAAGAAACTTATTAGAAGCAATTGAAACAAATATACACTAAAATATTATACTGTAAATTGATCTAATTTTTAGAACCTTATACAAACAAATGAAATACCTAGTAATTTCAGTGCGGTATTCCGTTTATTTTCAAATTTGATTAGATGCCACCAAGCGAAGACGGGCTTAAGGAGCGGCAGAAACGCCAGCGGAATGAAAAGTGGTTCGGAGGATCCAAGCAGCTCATGGAACTAATTTTCTCCGAAGGCAAAGAAAAACAGCGCAAGAAACTTTGTCCTGTGGGACGACTGCCGGAAATTATTCGATCTCTCTCAGCCTCTTCTTTTCCTCCGGTATGGCTTTTCGATCTATATATCATACGTACATTCACCCTTTCCTTGGACATAGTCAAATCGAGCTACTTGACTATAATACGGCAGCTCTGCATCGGCGTTATTATTCGAAACGATTTGCTTTCGTTAAATATTTGACCTTCAAGCTGGCAATCCATATTCAAGTACACGACGAGTGGCCTAATAATTAGAGCGCATACATCCTTGGCGCGAAAAGAACGAAAGAATTCATGCTCCGTACGTATGAACGGGAAGATTTTGTTTTCGCGAGGAAATTTTCCGGAGCAAGAAAGGCGCGCAAGGGTTACATAAAAATTTCCGGAGCGCAAACTCCACAAGATGAATTTTCATAAAGAATGTGGCTTGCTCCGGAGGAAGCTTGCGACGCGATATAGTCGAGTTGGTAGCACTACTGAGAAATCTATAAATCAAGCGGGTAGTGCCATGTACCCATGTGGAAAAGATTTATCCAGTCTGTATACAGGTTAGATACAGGCTATACACAATCGGCTGTATACAAAAGTGATTGTATATAAACTATATACAGTCTATATACAGTCTATATACAGACCGGATAGAAAAAAAAATTCGGATGTGCGGTTCCACTGGCAACGACTTATCAACGAGAATCATTACCATGGCAATCAAGGAAAATTTTTCTTGTTTTTTCTCAATTTTATATAGCCTGTATACAGATTGTATACAGACTGGATAAAATGAGCGATCACTTTTGTATAAAGTCTGTATACAATTGGCTGTATATAACCTGTATACAGACTGGATAACACTTTTCCACGTGGGTATACGAGGGCCACTTGCTCTTATCGTTTCCCTACACCCTTCTGGATCTTCAATAAATTAATTTCTACATACTATTGGCCATCCAGCCAAACTACTTCTCTTTGGGAGGAGATAACGCATTTACTGTGTCACCTTGCGTAACTTATTGCATTGTTAATGCGGTACTGAAGCTGGCATATCGATCTTTGAATAAAAAAAGATCGATTCAATTCATTTTTTCAAAAAAAGCCAATCTCGAGCGAAATCTTCCAGAGATTTTATAACATTCTTGTTATAAAAGCTGCTCTGCGCATCGGCGCTCTCTACATATATAAGACGCAAAAAGTATAGACAGCTTGAGAAAAAGATAAAAGTGGCGGAGACTTTTCCGGAAGTTTACGCCGCCAACTTGCAAAGGTTTCCATTCGATTTCCAGCCATGGCGCAATAGTCGTGTGCACGGCGCGGCATTGCAGCTCCCGAAACTTCAGACCACACCGTGTCGAAGTAGTGTAACGACTCTTTTACCGTTGTGCCTTCGTCACTGTCGAAACGCAATCGTTGGCGCCTCTTGGCCTCTGGCCCTCTGCAAGCTCTGTTTGTTTTCTATTTGCAAGAAACATTACATTTAATGTTACGATTACTCAAACTATTACAGATCAAATATATCACTTTCCTAGTATTACTTTTTTATGAAGAGGTAACATCTGGAGACGTCGAATTTGGCTTATAAAGCTATTCTTACAAGCTCGAGAGCAAGCTTTTTCGGAACACAGAACTTCTGAATATGTAAATTTTGTATCGGATAAGGACACTTGGAAGAGTTCGAACAAGATCGGGTCTCTCGTATCCTATAAACAGCATGTGGAATCGACTTTTTAATGCTTTTTATATTCACGATTCTATACAAACAAATTGGCTATTTCCTTTCACCTCTTTCCGATATTATACAAGTGGGTACTACTATAAGAATCAATATATTCCCGATACATATCGAAATGTTAAATTTTCTTGCAACTAGATTATGAAATGAAATCGAATACATGATCGAAACAATAAAAATCTCATTTTAAAACGTACTTTTTATTTACTGCCGAAAAATAGAAGTAGCGTCGGACAAGCAATCAAATGATAGGAAAGAAAAGAACTTAAATATATAGATGGATTGAAAGAGAAGCGGAACATTGGAGAAAGCGGACTTGGTTTGAAAGAGGAGAGAAAAGAAAGAAAAGAAAGGTTGGCTATTTTCTGGCCCTGTGAGCTGCAAAATAAAGCGCATTTCACCAAAGACACACTTCTTCCCTACCCAGTTGTCGCCACTTGAAGGTAAGCGGAACGTATTCGAGTAATTACATCAGTTTCGATCAGTTTGTCTACAGTATGCTGTTTCCTATGTCGAGAGTATAATAGGCAAAGTTATATACCAAGAATCGAATTGCGATTCGGATACTACACTAGTTTCAGCTGAGCCGAGACTGCGAAATAGGACAACGTATAACAACGAAAAATACTCGAAATTCAGTGTTGCCGAGAATTAATGGAAGCCCATTAAACGTAAAAAGCCCGTGTTCTACTTGCACTGTGTGGAATTTTCATGTCTGGTGAATAGTTTTGCACTGATGGAACCACGAAGTGTGCTGCAGTAGGGATTCGTAGAGCTTTTAAAGCTCGTAAAAGTAACGCATTCCAGTCGGGATATTTTTTAGCATTTTAAAAGCTCATTGACACCTTAATATCTGTGCATCACAGGTTTAAAGCTGTCGCGTTAAAAATCGCGAGTAACGTTTAATTGCATTCTAGAAGCCTATTATTACAATTATCGAAAATCAACTCCAAATCTTATCGTCTTTCTTTTTCTATCCGGCTATCCAGCGAAGCGCTAGTCCTCCCGGCTATATCTCTGCCGCTGGGACTCCTCAGGACCACATTTATAAAAGAAGAATTTTCCAGTCTCTCCGAAAACGGTTTAACCGTCTTTTACTTGGATTTTACTCTGTCCAATAACTGTGATAATTTTACCCTCCACTATATGTATAGTCTCTGCTTCTCTCGGCCGGCACCAAGTCGCTCCCTCCACTTCTTCTTCCTCGTCTCATTTCTACCGTAGCGCAGTCACTCCTTTTCTCTCCCTCTGCGGGCTTTATCAAGTTCCATCATTCGCAAGGGATGAAAGAAAGCTCGCTGGGTGTACACCAAACGATCTTAGGGATGAATCGAGACTGCAATAAAGAATGCAGGGAATACACGATCGATGGATTTATGTGCATTTCGTTCAAAGGAACTCGCAGCGCCAGATTAAGGACCTTTACAACCCCCTGCAAAAAACCATCAAAGCTCCTTTGTTTCCGGACAAGAAATAGAAATATCTCTCGCAGAGTATTACGACGGGATCGAACGACTGACGGAGAGAGTCTGTCTCTCGTTTTGCGACCCTTCGAAGAAGAGAACGAGCTCGACGAAGCGTGTGATTAAAAACGAGGTGATCGGTGCCCGACTCTTTCTCTTCGTTAATGCCAGCTTTTTTCGCAGCGCTTCCATTAGAAGTAATCACGCGCTGTGCTCTTGACAGTTGCACACAGGGCGAAGTGGTGAACAGAAACAAAACAAAGGCTACCGTGAATTTTGTTGATTTTTATGAACCCATTTATTTACTTATTAAAATGGAGAAAGCTCAATCGCACAATCATGGCCTGATTTGATTTTAGCACTTAATCGAATACGCGTAACGAAAGTTATTTGTAATAAAAGTATGTCGAGAGACGAACTACTGTAAATTAGAGCAAGCGCGAACTTTTTCCTTCTCTTTCTCTCTATAGATTGTAGGAGGGTTGATAGATATTGGATTTTCATCAAAGTCCTGGGAAAAGTATAACAAACCTCTCAACTTGATTCGTTTGGGGCAAAAAGTGCTGGGACGACGCGCCACACGGTACTTTTTCTCTCTGCCAGTATTTTCGCGAAAAAATCAATCGCAATTTTAACTCCTCCGACGTCTTTCTGCACTGCTATGAACTCACACTGTTGTCCAGAAACTGACAGCCTAGGCGCGAAGTATGCCGCAGCGAAGCGGAATTCAATCAAAAGTTGCGAAGAAAGCTCCAGCGAGCGGACGATGTAAGAGCCGACACATCTCGAAATTTAAATGAAATTTTGAAAGCTAACGTTCCACGTAAATATTCTTTTGCACCGAGTCGCTCTCGACATTCGATATTACAATATCCAGTGACTCTGGATTAAGCAGGACCGAACTCTATCGATATATTTTCTTGAGAGAACTTCCAGAGCTTTTTCTGCTATTCGACGCTGTGCAAACATACACGTAAAAACGTTTCTAAATTGGAAATTATTCACCCTTTGGGGGATTGGAAATCTCGACGTTCTATTTGCAATAGGTTTTCCTAGCCCTGGGGCCGCTCTTGGTCCGCCAATCATTGCGAATCGGCCGGACTAACTCTCTCTTTTCCTGCGATCGACGAACGGCTGTGTATCGAATTTAAAGGCTATACAAATCTAGGCAAACTGGGAGCTTTTTTCTGAGCGTTATGACCTTTAGCGGCTTTCGGGTGTATGGCTCGTTTTTCGATCACATCAATCGAGTCTATATCTTTATCATAAAAGAATATTTAAACTTCAGCAAATGGCAACTCAATAAAGCAGTCTTTAGCTCTATAGAACGGCTAATTTAAACGTTGATTCGTTAGTCACAATGGCTTGACGCGAAAAGTAAATTCAAATATCCTCGTTCGGCGACAGAGCGCGTTGTATTTGCCAAAGAGCTCGTAAAATGAGACAAAAGAAGAAAAAATAACGAATCAGCACAGTAGCGCGACGTCATTGAAAGAAATCACAAGTGGCGCACAGGCTAACGCGGCGAAAGAGAGAGCTATAGAGTCAGCAGAAAAAAGTGTAAAAGAGAGAGAGAGAGAGAGAAATCCAAGCGAGAAAAGTGGGAAAAGCGAAGGTTAACGAAGCGTTGTACTCTTATACTACTGTTCCCCATCTCACAAACGTCAGATAGTCAACTCTCTATAAACATTACCTAACGAATTTGCTCCAGCTCTCGACACCCGTGACGCAGATAATTATATGCTAATACGACTCCGTCCGTGTAATTCGAGCTCATCAAACAGTCGATTCTTGTATTTTCCATTCTCAGCTCGTCACGGCTTCTTTTATATACTTTTATTCGTATTATTCCACGAGGGAGTTTTTCAGCGCATCCGCGCGCCTCGGACTAAAATCGTCGCCGGACCTAACGAACTAATTGACTCGGGCTGGCCTCGTTATGCCCCACGCGGAGTCGCCCAGCCGGACATGCTGGGCTGCAGAGCAGGAGTGAGCGAGAGAGAGAGAGAAAGAGAAAAGCGAGCTTTTCCTTGCCTCCCTCTTCTTCATCGCCCGCCGCGCGCGCTAATGAGCGGCACTGAGAGTAGACTCGGCCGGCCACAGAGCGGTTTCCCCGCAGGAGGAACAATTTGCGAGCGATGAATAAAGAAATCCCCGGGAAACGCGAATTCGTTTCCCATTACGAGCCTGCCCGGCCTCTCGCCTTTTTTCTTCTCCGCTGTCGCTTCCTTTTCTCCCTTTTTTTCTCTCCGTCTTTCCTTTCCGCGTTCACAATGCTCTCTGTAGCACTGCTGTCCGGAAACGTAACGAGCTCGATTACACGTAATTGCCGTAATAGTATGCGCGGGACGTATAGCTTGTAGTGAGTTATTCGCGAGGGATGAATATATATATTGAAAGAAGAGATCCTCGTCGAGGCACAGCCGAGAAAATTGTTCGCGATTAGAATGCGCAAGGAAGAAGGGGAGCTTTCTTATTACTGAGAGCTACCAAATTGAGGATCACAGCGAGAGAGCTCCAATTACTGCGCAGCCGCCCTCTTACGCGGATTGAGCACAAATACCCGTACAATGTATGTCAGGGCGGAAATTATTCATGCATGCGAAATGTGTATTATACTTGGCTGATCAGCATACGTGATTTCCGCTGATGTATTCTCCGAAAGTGAAAAGCGTGAATTTCAATGTAACAGCATAACGAAAAAATGTCTTCTTCTTTTTCGTAGAAGAAGAAGACGAAATATTTGCGAGAGACGTTTTTATCCCCTCGCGCCGTGCATAAAAATTTCCCGAGCTTCTCCGCGCCTCAGACCCGAGTCACGATTCTTTTATTCTCAGCTAAAGATTATCGCACTCGCTGCTCGGGAAAATTCCTCAAAAATTCAAACTGTAAAAAATTGTACTTCCATATATTTATACGCAACTGGAGCTCACTGCTGACAAGAAAAAAGTTTCACGCAGCAGTGGATTATGCTTTACGCACACACATGTCTATCTATCTAAACAGAAAGGAGACCAGAGCTTTTGTAATGCAGGGGCGGTTTAAATGTTCCCGCGCTCCACGCGTTACTGGTTTAACATTCTGGTCCGGCCACGAGAGAGTTATGAACTATGCGTCAACTTACTACGACTAGACACGACGTCCGCCTCTTGTCGGTCAATGCTTATGTATACAAGTAGATTTATGGTTTAGTCGCTAAATATTGCTACGTCAAAACTTTGTTAGCAATAGTTATAAAATATAACCGAAACTTTATGAAAAGCTGAACAGAGTAATTCTCCAGACAATATAATCAAGGTACAGTTGTTTTTGACAAGTACAGGCTGTAGAGAGAAGAGCAAACACAGACCTGATTAGTTTCGCTCGAAATTCCTGTTTATACGTCTGCCTATTATTACTGGCTGACTTGAAGCGCGCGTGTTGATACGATGCGCTGTGTACAACGTCAATAACGCGAGATAGAGAGATACTCATCAGTTACGAAATCCTGATTGTCAACAACTGTGATAAGCCCGTGTAGCAATTCGCAATTTCAGGAATACGAATGTACTCTTATTATACGTTTTAGAATATTTTCGTTTGAACTCCATCAGGCATACCACACACGAATATATACACAAAAGTCTCTGGACTTTCTGCTCGACCCATTCCAACTTCATTCTTTCACCGCTAAGGTATGTACATATATCTCATTTGCTTTATACACTTCTCGCGCTCTCGAGCATCTCTACTTCCTTCCTTCCTACAAGCCTCTCCTTTACACAGCACACCCACATTCCCGCACTCTTGGCCCCTGCGATTCAGCGAATATAAAGAGAAAAAGTAGAGGCGAGAGAAAAAAGCTCTCGAAAGTGCAACACGAACAAAGAGTCGAAAAAGTGCATCCGCTATTTGCCCTCGAAATGCGCATAGGGGTTAATTGCTTATAAAATTATACGGAGATCCTCGCGCGAATGACAGCTTGCTGACGTTATTCTCGGGCCATTATTTTTCATTATTAATTCTGACGCTTCAACTCGAGCGGCTGCTGCCACCAAGGGCAAAAAGCATTGAAAAATCGTTTTTCGAGCTACAGGCGCGCGAGGGCGCAGGCAGTTATATGCAAGCGCGGAAGAGGAATGAAAGCTAGATTTGAAAAAAAAAAATAGAGGACGACGCTATGAAAAGGAGAAAAAGTGGGAAAGGCGGAGCGCGCGAGAATTTCAGGATTTTTTCGGTTGGTCTTCTTTTTTTTAATACAACGGACGTGAACGTATAAATCATTTGCGCGTCAGTTCCGAGTGCGTTTCGTTTTTATTCGGATTTACGTGTCGGGGATTCGATTTTCGAAACGTCAGAAGAAAATTTCCAGGACATAGAATAGTGCACCGCTTCGCAGCGATCAGTCGGGTAAATTATTGTTTCTGCGCCGCAGGCCAGCTCGCGAGAGCTTTTAATCATTCTGATTTTTATTTTCCCGGATCAGTGCTCGCAGTTTCATGACCACTCGAACTACGTTTTTTATTTCCAGAAAACTCTATCGTGGAACGCGTGATTGATTGCTGGGAAATTGAGGAATTGAATATGCGATTAAATTGATTCACAAAAGTATACTCGGTTTATTAAATTCATAGATAAGCGAAAAAAATTGTTTGGCGTTGCGGTAACTGATGGAATTATCTGATAACTGATCTAATAGATTTCCGTAAATATAAGATAGGATTACGGAATCCATTTAAGAGAAGCTGAGCCGACACTTTGTAATCGAGTATTTGAACAACTTTGAAAAGTCAAAATAGCACTTTCAAATTACATTTACATCCACTTTACTCCTCGATGCTCCATATTCCGATACTTACAATCACTACAAAAAACATTCACGTAAAAAATACCAAAGATAAATCACCTTCTCTTTTTGTGCCATAAAATCCGACTAAAAAATTTCGCTAACGATAAACGTACACGTGGAATAGAGTGGGCGTCGCCGTGAGCGACTGTCCCTGCGGAGGATCGACACATCTTCCCAGGGATGACTACCCGAAGTTATATGAATAGAAAGAATAGAAAAAAGTTCTTCCAATTGGAAAAAAAATTGTGAAAGGTGTATTGTTAAAAGACGGAAACTGTTTCAATTCCGAGAAAATGCAAAGCATTGCGGTCGACCCCGTCTTCGAAGACGACGTCAATGGCTTACCGCACCCGAGGAGAAATTGGAAATACAAGACGACGTCTGCACGCATCGCAGCTATGTGAGAATTACTCGAAAGTGGGTTATATTTTTTTTATAAAAAAGAGGTAGATACTTCTTTGCTCTGGCAGATATATTTCCTTCTTATATGGGATTCCACTCGACTACGCTCCTGCCGATAACTCATGACAAAGTGCCAATCATATATTTCTTTTCGCGGTTTTCTTGAAAGGATATACCGTTGTCTTGAACGCGCTTCGAGTTAAACACGAGTCTATATAGCTTGTTTTTCTTATCATAATCTGGTTGATTGAGATGGATTTTTAACCCACTTATTTTTCAATAAGCCCAGCTAAGAGTTTAATCGTCCTTTACTCATATCTCGCAACGAACAGTTCCTATACGCCCACGTGCGATTGACAGCTACACTGTGCGATGAAAGATCGTGAGCTGCAGCACTTGAAAAACATTTAAAACTTCCCGCTCGATAAAAGCTGCGCTTAAACTTCCGACAGCATCGAGAAAAAAGGAAAGCTCGGTGAAACAATGGAGCCTCGGCGCGAATTCGCACATTCGCAGCTCGAGCATTAACAAGTTCCGCGCGCGCAGTTGCACGAGGAACTTTTTGAAATCAGCCGCGCTGGCAGTTCTCTCATTTGCTCTCGGAAAAGCCGGGCCAAGCTTTCTCTCAAACGTTGTATTATACGGCGACTTACCACCGAAAATGAGCAGCAGCAGGATCAGTAGCCGGCAAATTTTACCGCACGCTTTATCCATCTCTCTTCCGCTTGTGTGACGGCTAATTTCTTCTTATTTCTTCATTGCACTCGATATATCGTTGATGCTGCCCACACACTTGTATTTCAAGTATATCGATGCTACTTGTTTCAGAGGGTCCCGATAACCACATGGCTGATTCCTTATAGATACTCGTGTAAACGTTGCTTTAACATTGCAAAACAAAAAAAATATAATGATAAACAAACAAATTTTTCACTCTTCACTGCCGATCGAGCGACATCGCTATTTAGCCACTGCACTAATTACATGGATAACCCACGCGTTCGATAAGAATTCGTTCACGATCGATGGTGTGTGAGAGAGCGCACACGTCACTGACCGACTTGCAACTGACTCGAGAGATGCTATACACGCGACAAGCTTGCGCCGGCAAAACCACGCGCGCAGAATCCTTACTTCAGACTCTCCCATCTCTCTCTCTCTCTCACCACCCCCACTACACAGGGGTTACTACGGCGCCGACGCACCCCACCCCCTCGGTTTATCCATCGACCCCTCTCTCTCATTCCTTTATAGCTATAGCCCTAAATAAAAGCTTTATACATGAATCGTGCGTATGTGTGCTTGTATCCAAAGATGATTCAGTTTCGCTCTTCCTCGGCGACCCCCTCCCCATTACAGTTTTTCCCTGTCCGTTAACTCCCGCGCTCCTTTCGGCGCTTAATCCCAAACACTAAAGACTTTCTCTCAGGGAATTGAATCGAATCTCTCTGTCTCTCGCGGCTGTGTGCAAACCAGCCCCTCTTTCCCCTTCGTTACCCACGAGATCGTCTTTGCACACGAAGTATATTACTTTATACATCCACGGAGACGAGCTCGTTGCCCCGTTAAGGCAGCAATTTATATGGTAACTCTCGTGCAAAAACTTGTCGACGCGGTGAAGTTTCTACGGCAGCAACAAAGTTGTGGATTTGCCATCGCCCAGGCTCGGAAGCCACCAGTTTGCTCAAAGAGTTTTCAGCTCATGTAGGAGAGGGTAGAAGAAAGAAGATGAGGTTTTGGTGAGTTTTGCACGTCGAGCGGTGATTCTACGGCTTTTTTATGCAATTTTGTTATTACTGTTTATGGATCATATTAAGAAAAAAGTTTATAAATTATGCATAACGCATTTTAATTTAGATTGAAATTTCTATTATACAGTGGGCAACGAGCGCGATGTTTTATTTGACATCGATAAAAAAATCAATGGAATCAATTAAAGCTCTATTTACAGTGCTTTAGAGTTTACTCATACATAGCGTGTTGCATCAAAATAAATGTTTTTAATTTAAACTGTCTTTATTAGGAGAAAAAGTGAACATTTTTCTTATTATATTTTTTACATTTTTTATAAAATGATGAAATGGTGAAGCTGCGAACGACATTTATGTATTAAAGCGAATTGAAAAATGGTCAATTGGAAGTGTGCGAATTTAAATTTTAATTAAAAAGCACAACGGATTATTATAACCCTTTGCAAATTCAAAACAAAATACATTTATCTTTGTAATACTAATTCTTCTACTGACATACTCAACGTATCCTCACGAATTCACCCATTAGTCATCGTCATCATCGGCTTGCGTGTTGATTTTCACCGCTGCGGCTTGACCAGGACCCGGCATAAGCTCACAAGGACATATGCAGAAGTTTCAGCTCGGCGAGTAAAGTACCAGGTGCACTTGAGTTACACATACACATACAGTAGCCGACTGTCGAGAGTTCAAGTCGACCATGTGCCGAAACTATGTTCGGACTCTGTGGCTCGACGTTTTGACCGTGACTCCGAACTGGCTCCTACATGCCGTCAGTCTGGATCTCGTTAAATACTCGTTTCTTCCTTTGCAAGACTGCTCATCTCATTGCAGTCATGTCCTACTTTCATCGTTTCGATCACCAGTAACGACTGTCAATTTTAAAGATCGTCCTTATATGTGGAAATTAATTTGTACATTCTTTTTCCATTCTCTACTATGTTCCGCAACTATTTTTGACGAATTTTACTAGCTCATAATTTCTTTACTTTTGAGGAACAGCATTGATAACATATCGTTAGTCTGGAATTCAAACTTGTTCTACATCCAATAAATAAAGCTTAATTATTACTGTTCGTTCAAAGCATCTAATCTATCAGGATGCTAGCGTTGCAAGTGCGCACCAAGGACTGATATTCAAATTATAATATAATTAGTCAAACAAGTTTCCAAGCGTACACACATACACGCGCGCGCACGGACGCGTTTACACATGTCTCGTCTGACAACAGTATAGCGACGCCTCCGCGTAATCCCGTCCTTTGAAACGACGAGGCTAACGAGCTTCGCATTTGCGAATCGAAAGCAACAAATCAATCTCGGAATCTGGGTTGAAAGCTCCATCCTGATTCAGCTCTCATGTCTCTGAAAAGCTCTGTGTATGCAAAAAGCGGAGCATATAGAGGAAGCGGCGCAGTTCTTTCTGCGGGAATTTAAAAGCTCGGCATTCACTTCTCGCAAAAGAGGTTCAAAAATACTACGCTTGCTCACTTCCGCAAGCTCCAGCACTCTCGCACTTCAGAGCATGCGATACCTGGTCGATGGCATTGTTCGCTCAGGAGAGTTCGTACAATGCTGTGCTGTGAATGCAGATATTGTATAGGAGAGACCAATTAGAAAGTATAAAAATCATTTTTCTTATATCTCGCCTAGATCATCTCCGACACTTTTTTCTCGCGATTTATCTATTCCTACTATTCTTTCTTTTTTTCTCTCCAGTAAAGTCTCGCCCACTTTTCCTAGAAATGGCTTGCATTCTGAATGGTTGCCACAACACGAAATTCCACCAGTAGAGTCTTCTCTTTTCCTCTATGTATATGTGGACTTTTACAGCTGAATCGTCGGCAACAATCAACTTTACACTCGCAAATATGGAGGTTTACCAAAGTTGTGGTAGAGAGAGGTAATTGGTCAGACCGTGCAAGAGCTACATCAATAATAACTTATGTATGCAAGACTGGTATATTAATTGTCCGCGTAAATTTCTCGTTATATGAAATTTCGAACGTCAATCAAACATTAATTCCGGAATTTGATTCAAACGTACAAGAGAGACGAGCACGTGACTGCTAGCGCAGCAGTGCTGGTGGGAAATACAACTGATGTGAAATCATTATTCAAGTCAAGGTTAACTTTTGTTGAAAAAAATAACTGCTGTCAAGTCCTTGGCACTAAGGTTCCTCCCACATCGCTTTTTGTTATTGTTTTACTTGTAATAGTATATTGTGCCAAGGCCACACGAATTGCACATACTATGTTTTTGTATAAGTGAAAAGTATAATCCAGATTGGCGAATGCATTTTTATTTATTTAAACCTAATTGTAAAATATAATATAACATGATTACATAGTCTTGACAATATGTTAGATGAACGTATCAGTAGTTATGCATAACTCCTTTACTTTTATTCTTAGTACGTACTACTTGCTGGTAGGGGTCAGAGCATCGATACAGATCAGATCCCGAAAATCGCGTGTTTTCTGGGGTTTACTCATTGGGCGTTCTCGATGCGTTAGCACGTTTTCTCGTTAATCTAACCTACATATGCTTGAAGAGGACGGAAAAATGCACCCGAATATGATTTTGTATAATTTGGAGGCGATGCGTCTGTTTGAAAGTACAAAGCCAAGGAGGTGTAGTATATGGTGTTAGGTAGTTTTGCACTGGATTTGGTAAATTATTTGCGCTCAGAGTTACTCGATTCTTTTTTTTTTTTGCGTTTGTGCGAGAGCTCGTTGGTTCTCGAGTACCTTCGTGGGCAAAAGTCAGCTGGACGATCAAATTCGTCGGAAGCATACCGATGTGAATTTGGCGAATGCATGGTGGGCAGAGATAAAAGGGGACCTAGTCAAGTACTTGATTTCGGAATTAATAAAGGTACCGTGAAATTTTAATAAAGTTTGCACTCTAACAGTCGTGATATTTCTTTTTAGTAGTGGAAGTATCGATTGCGGCGACGCGGCACTCGAACAAAAGTAGATTTAGTTTGGTTCCACTCATTGAAAACTTTCTCGCGCTGAATTCTTATACAGACGTCAGACTTGCATTGATCGTTGTCGAAGTCAAGAAAACTCCCAGACGGACATCAACGACATAATTGATCAACACTTTCTGCAATATGTATGCTCCGAAGCAATGTTGCCAGGACTCGTAGAGCAGACGCAATTAATTGCAGCAATCCACAAGTTTCGAATTAATATCAACATTTCGAAGCTAAATTACAGCAACGGTGTAAGTCGCCAGCCAGAGCAGGAGCCGATTGCTATCTCGAGTGAGCCAACCAAAAGCAGTTGATAATTCAGCCCGTGCTTCCTAATCGTAATTAGCAGCCGCGCCAAGTAATGCCATTTATTCGTTGGCCCGTGTGGAAACTATGCCAATTAGGGTAAATTCGACGATAGCTCGAGTGGCAAAGGGTAAAATTTGTGGGAGAAAGATGAGAACCAAAGTTCAGTAGCGCATTGAGACTAGAGAGAAAGAGATGCCTTGGGTGCATTATAAAGTTTAAGTTTTCTTATGCAGGTACGCATCTCTTTCTGCAAACACAAAGTGTCTGCGTATACTTACCGAAGCGTTCATTATTGCGACGTATAAATGTATAGACTTTATATGTATGTAAAAGACGGTAGCGGTTACCGAATCACAGCTTTTTGTTTATCTTCATAGTGAAACGAGGGACTCTTGTTGCGTTGCTCCGGGATAATTACTGCGCGCGCATAAAGGCTATAATAGAATTAAGCTTAACAGCTTTTTATGCAAAGAATAAGCCAGAGATAATGAGTTGACTCACACGTCTGTCTTTGATCTTTTCTTTTATAATTAGCATTTCTGGTACAGCTCATTCCAAAACAAAAAGTATCAATCAGAACCATCGAAATGCAGCGATCGAACCATTTTATTCTCGAAGCATCAAAGTCCCTTCGATGCCTTAGAGCAAAAGTCACTTTTTCCATTTCCTTCGCCGTTCACTCACAGCCTGATCCATCGGAAAGTTTTGTTTTCCGCCCTTCATCTTCCCCCCTTTCGCACAAACGTCGCCCGGCTCAAAAAAGTCATCTCCTTCTCTTTGCAATTTGCAGTTTTCCCTATGCCATCAGCAGCGTCTCTTTCCGCCGGAGGTTATACGACGCTGCAAACTCGCGACTTTCGTAATATCCTACGCAGTAGCCAAGCTCGGATTCGAAAGTCTTTTTTCGGAATTTACGAGAGTCGAGGTGTATAGCAAGAGCTGGAAATTACGTGTGCGCCGCAAACAAGAATATTAAAACGTTGTTCAAGGGCTGTCGGGTTGATGCTCTCGCTGCGCGAGCGCCGAGTCACAATGCTTGTGTGGTTATGCAACGACGGCCTTTTCGCTGTTGTATACGGCTTTCTTTGCTCTTGCCACGAAGGCACCGCGCGATGCTCATTTTTCAGAGGGCTGTATTCTTTTTCAAGCTAAAGAAAGAGCTGTTTTTTCAGCGAATCCCGAGTGAAATTCATGCGAAATTAATGTGAAGTTGGAACACAGCAACGGACGCGTAAACTTGTTATAACGCATGCGGACTTGACTTGTTTCGCTTGTTTGGGGAAGGTAATATTTTCGTGCTTTGTCGTCGCGTATGAGTGAAAATTACCTGCACTATCTGATTGTTGAACAGCAAAACATACATGTATTCTTAATTGCTACATGATAAAAACTAGTTTTATAGGAAAGGATTAGTGATAAAAGAGTCAAAATCACAATCATGTGTCAGCGTTCACTTATGGTTACTCAGTCATATGCGAACGCATAAGGTAAGCATATTTTATTAACAATTTACATCAAAAGGTAACATGTTAAAAAGTAGCTTGTATATCATATTTGCCTGTGGCCCATATACTTTACATCGTTCCATTGTCTTATATTTATAGTTTATTAAAACTTGTATGCATTTATCTTTTATAAAACGTTGTGATCATTACTCGAATAAAAATTATTCAACCATTAACTCAATCGTACATACACGAACAGAGAAGACACCCTCACGGTCGTAGGTTTTTATGTTGTCATCGTCGTCGTCTTTATCGGAGTCACTTTATTTAGTAACTACCTCATGCAAGCAGTTCCAACTAGTAGTCTTAGAACAACATTCAACGCCAATCCGTAAGGCCAGAAGGCCGTCCAATTGGCCCTTACACTTCCACTGGATTCTGAAAAATAAAAAATCACTGCCAAGTCGTGGGCGTTTAGATTTTTTCGAATAAGCTTATTGTTATTGTTGTTATATAAGAAACGTTCAAAATTTAATGTAAATCGTATATTTAACGCAGAAAATTTTAGTACAAGTATTAGATCACTCAAAAATTTTAACTTTAAGCAAACTCATCCCGACAAATCATAAATCAACTTTCATCTGCCATGCATACGACATTAGACCTTGTATGATAACGTTTTTCGTTTTTGCTGTCGCGAGAGCGGGTTCCGATAAATATAACATCATAACAAAGCCTCCTGTCTGTTCCGTAGACGCAAGATCAGAATATTCGAATTATTTGAAACGTGACAGTTTCGACTTTGCAGTTTGCTGTTACGCCAGAGCAGAAGCTGTACATATCTACGCCCGTACGTGAGCTTGCAGAAGAGAAGGAAAGCTTTTGCCACACACATAGAGCAGAGATAGTAAAGTTGCACAGTATGCCTCGGGATAAATCGTTTTGAGATACGATCTTTGCAGTGGAAGCGTTTGATTAAACGAAAAATTTCTGCCGAAACTCTTCGTATGGAAAGAAGCACTCGTCGCGCGTGCTTTCGAATTTCAGCGAAGTAATCTGATGGTATTTCTAAGTGATCATAAACTGCCGCTAAGGTCGATAAATTGAAGCCATCAGAGCTTTCGGGACGCGTCTATAACTACGAGTTTATGGTGTGCAGAAGTAAAATATTGTGCGATGGCTTTTTTGTAAATACGATATTTATGTGGCACGTTTTCTTAGTATTTTACTAAAAAAAAAACAGGGAAATTCACGCAGAGTGAGCCCCTATAGCGCGAAGTCAACCTCTCTATATCAGCATGTACATAAATTGGCCTGGGCTTGCAGTCCACCTAAGACTGAACGACCAGATTTTTCGTTGAAAAATTACTATGCCTGCATGTTAAACGTAGCATTGCCACGGCTTGCTCTCCAAGAATAACAAAGTGATCCACGCGCGTTTACAAATTCAGTGTATCTGTGCGGCTATAACATTTCTCGGTGCACGCGTGGACAAGCATTTCACCGGATTACGTTTTGTTGACGACTTTTATTGGAATGTAATTTCCATTCGGTGTTTGCACATGCGTAGTAGCTTCGTATAAACATGTTTGCATTTTTTTGTCGTAAAAATATGTACGGTTCAATTGATTAAGGTATGACTTTAAAGTAAGCTGCTACGCTGTATAATGCTTAATATGAGATTGAGTTACATTAAAAAGTCAATTATTCATCCTATTCTTTCAAAAATAAAAGGTGTATATTCACGCCATTAATAATGTCTGCCGTATGTCCACAATATTCAAGTACAATTGATGATGCGAAAAACGTTTTATACCGATCAATCAACTCCAGTCCGAATAAGTGAAAGAACAACCAAAAAAATACTGTCAACAGTAGCCGACCCACAAAGTAAACGCGACGCACTTAAATCCATCCTCGTTGTAATCCGAGAGCTCCGGAGAGCTTGGCAAAACGGTCGATGGCTGAGAGCTGCAGGAGAAAATTTTCCGAGGTTAACCGCCCATAAGAGAAGAATAAGCGTTATCTCGACAAGCGCTCTCGCGACTCCAAGTGTCGGGCTAATTCGATTTCGAGGCCGAGACTTCCCCCCCCCCACTTTCTATTGGTATGATTCACCTAATAAATTTACCAAGGGCGTAAAGTACTCGCAGACTCGCTCTCTGACTAATCTCTGGCTTGCGGCTCTCTCTCCCACTCTTCTTTCTATATCTATATACATCTCTTCTCTTGCGCTTCTGTATCTCTGCGAGGGGGGATGGCTTTGCTGCGTCATGCTTGGATGTTTTTATTACGTCGATTTTTCTTACGCGGCGATGATCCAAAAATTAGTTGGTCTACTTAAGAACTTTTTATGTTTATTCATAGGAATATATTGATAGCGAAGTGTCTTATTGAGAGGAATTTAAAAATAATATTGATATACATAGGGCTCCTATATATTTTAATTCGAAGTGAAACATTTTCTGCATAATTGTACTAACGTCGGCTGTGTGTCGATGCATCTCCCGTCATCGATGCAATGTAGGGTCTTTCCTCCGTGATTTCCTTCAAAGCCGACGCTTTGTAGATCGGCGTTATTTCGGCAAAGCATCGCAGGCGAATACGGCCGTCTCGAAACATACCAGCCGTCTCCAAACTGAGGGAAGACTGCGTGGACTTTTTGTGGCCGAAAACCTTCGGCAAAGTCTTCGTCCGTACTTTGAATCTCATCGTCATGTTATTCAACTACAAGGAAAAAGTGCATTAGAGAGGTTCCATCGTTGGATTTAAAAATGGGCGTAGATTTCGAGTAAAAAGCTGGGAATAAAGTATGAGAAGGAAAATAAAGACGAGAGAAAAGTGCAGCCGAAAAAAGAAGCAGTCGATGGGAGCGAGAGGTGCAGTGGTGGTGGATACAAAGAGGTGTACACACAGAGGCTACTTTAATCATCCAGTAAGGTCACGTAGTCTTTCGAAGGCAGCGCAAAAGGTGATACTTACGGGTTCTCCGTTGAGGGTCCACGTAATATGGGGGGCGGGACGGGAGGCACCAGAGGTGCAATTCGCTCGAAGTGTTTCGCCGTCTGGTAAGCGGTCCCTGTCGACTACGATTCTCGGCTCTGTTTCTGGAACATCTGCTCATCACAATAAAGATGTATTAATTCACCTCAAAGCTTTTCTGCTAATTCTGGGCGAATGCTAATGAGCTGCTGAGTGATTATTTCTGAACTAGTTTCAACAGTCAATCAGTTACTGAACACGTTTGTCTTCTTCGCTTTAAACGAATAGTAATAGTATCTTACCCATAACAAAAACATAAGCTTCCTGGACTTTCGTGTCATAAGTTGGGCCATCTTCGGTTACTTCGCAGCTGTACCGCCCAGTATGGTTTCTTCTCACATTGACTAGCGTCACGTCCTGTGAGTTCGAACTCGACACCTGTAGATGTCAAATATAATTTATTGTCTTTTTCATTACGTTTTTTATTTACCACCTAAGCTTCTTCTACTACTTAAACTTACATTAACCTTGATGCCTCGCACAGGAAAGATAGCGTTGGGTGGATCCTTCTTGGGTACATATCGATAGAATTCAGCATCATCCAAGTACCACTTTATAACGTAAAGCTGGGCGTCGTCCAAATCGTAGCTGCACGTCAGTAGAGCCGAGTCCCCGACTCTTACCCTTTGCGGTGCTGTTATTTTCAAGGTTTTTATACCCGTGGCATCTGTAACGAATGAGGGAGTTTGTGTCGTTTTAACATGTTCACGAAACCGGTAAAATGTATCAGGTACACTTTTTTGATAGTATAATTAATTATGCAGGAGGATATGAAATTGTCTAGGAGCTGGAGAGAAAATTGTAATACATTTTTTAGAAAGAGAAGTGCGAAGATATATCATACACCACGTGCTACAGTAATCCAAGTAGACACATCGAAATTAAGAATCTCGAACAGAAGTATGGAAATCTCATGAAATAGACAAAGAAATCGAAGGAATGCGCGAAGAAATAAAGTTGCTAATGAAGAGGAGCGCCAAAAAGGGGAGGACTTTTTAAAAGAGAAAGAAAGATATAGCAGTAGAGAAGTACGGATTCGTATGAGTCGTCTGGAGAAAGAGTTACGGGTCAAGGTAGAGGAAGAAAGTCTCGGAGAGAAGTAGAGAAAAAGTAGGTAGTCGGAGAAAAAGATCTCTTTTTCGTGTATATTTATCGTGGCAACGTTAGTGCAAAGTTGTATTTCATAGTGCTGGACCCCGTGACTGATTACGGGTGAAACGAAACTGAAAATTTCTCATCAACTTTAATATTTCGCAGAGATGTATCTCTGAACTCTGCGTATTATCTAAATAGAACGATTCATTCAGTGTAAATAACGATAGAATAAAGGCAGAAAAGAAGCTTCGGCGACCTAACGCGCCAACTTCGCAATTCATCATATAATCGCGCGCAGGCGATTCATCAAGGCTAATCACGACGACTCTTCAGCTGCGCTAGATGATACATTGATCAAAAGTTCATCCAGTCTCGCTGGCGCTCGACGGCGTACAGTCGCGTCACACGTTGCGCGCAAGAGCGCTATTCATAACTGGATATGGCCGCGTATAATTTCGAGCCCGTGACAACGCAATTAAGTGCCGTGTACGCGTACGCAGACATCCCAGTGTGCAGTGCACGCATCTGTATGTGTTACATGTAGACAATGCTCCGAGAGCAAAGCGGAGAGAGGTGTTAGGCAGCCTCGCGTAGAGCTTTCGTGAATTTAATTGCGCTTAACGTCACTTGACTCTTCTCTTCCCTTTTCCGCGAGAGCTGTATCCCTTCCGGCTCGTTTGGTGCACTCAGTGTGCTTCTAATTCAAAGTTGTGTGCAGTGCCTGGCTGTTCTTTCTTGCATAACGCAATGTATCTCCGGAGATGGTATTAGATTGCTTCCGATGCACGTGAGCTATTCTCGTGTCTTGAGCTTTGATATGCGCACAAAATTCGCGACCTTTCATGTACTTATACGGTTGTGACTTTCTCAATTCTTCAGAGCATCAGCGATTCCGCTTCGCGTCGATAAAAGTTTCGGAATACTCTCCAGCTTTTCTCACTGCAGACACACCCCCTCTCCGTCTGGTGACGCAGCCTTATCCCCCTAAAACTTTATCTCGTTCTTTCTGTATGTCACGCCGCCAGTCCAGACATTCTGTTATATAAGACGCTGACGCACCGGCGGGAAGCTTGTCTAGCGAATGGTACTTTCGCGTCGATTTACGTTTCGTAAAATCGCTGATAAAATAGAAATTCTCTTTCATCGAGCATTGACGAGTTTCTCGTTATGAAAGTTCCTGCTTCGAAACGAACTTATTGAAATGAATCGCGTTGCAGTTCTCTCATTCGATCTCGAAAGAGCCGGCCCAAGCTCGAACGTTGTACATACACGTATATTATACGGAGACTTACCTTCGAAAACGAGCAGAAGCAGGGCCAGGATCCAGCAGACTTTGCCGCACGCGTTTTCCATTTCGCTTCAGCTTTGTCGCGGCTAATTTGTTTTAATCTCTTTATCACACACCAGAAATTCTATTAACCACATGACCGCTGTTTTCTCGGTAATAAAAATTACAACAAATTTTTCACTCTTCACTAAAGATCAAGCGGCACGGCATCTCATCGGTGCACTAAAATCATCTTCTGTCACCCTTATGCATACGTAACCCACGTGTTTGTCAACGGTTCGTTCGGAGCGACGATCATGTGCAAGAGCACGCGCGACAATTTCCGACTCGCGACTGGCGAGAGGGATCTGTGCGCGAAGAGCTTGCGCCGGTTGAACCACGCGCGCAGAATCCTTATTTCAGACTCTCACTCCCGCTATCCCCGCCGTACAACGTCGACGCACCCCACCCCTTCGCTTTATCCATCTCTGTCTCCAGCAGCTAACCCCAAGTCCAAGTTTTATGTGTACATCGTGTGTGCGTGTGTGGGGGATGACTTTCTGATATGTGAGGGTGTATGTGTGTCTGTGGGAAAACGAACGATGTCCACCGTCTCTCTCAGACGCGCAGCTTTATCTCGAGCTGATTCAGTTTCCTTCTTCCTACGAATTTGCTGTTCCGTCTCTTCCCTCGTTCGTTCTCCCCCATCTCAGTTCTATCCGTCCACATACCCTTGCGCTTCTTTCCGTGTATTAGACTTTCTTAGAAAATTGAATCGAAAGTCTCAACCTCTTGTGACTGCTCGTCATCCTTTTTTTCTGTCACATTTTCGGACAATGAAACGGACTGATTGTCTCATTAAAGTGATGCTATACGTTTTTTATTTTTACCTCCAGATGTTAAGTATCTATTATGCAGTTAAATAATGGCTAGAACTTTTCGTAAATAGTTATATTAATTGATGGTGCCACCAAATCGGGTTGTTATTCGAGTTTACATTGTAACCAAGGTTCCATTACATAAAAATCCTCCTCGAAACAAACGAGTGGAGTAAGTCGCGCCGAGCAAACATCCCGAATGTAAATAAACAAACTGATGGCTGAATTCAAATGCGCTTATGGGGTTAGAATGAACGCATACGCTCATTTCAGACCGATAGTGTGCTCTGGTGTTCAGACCTATTTATATATGCATACACTGAGATTAGATCAGGCGCGAAATGGCGCCAACATTCTGAATTTTGATCATTATTTTCTATTTTCTGTAGATTTTGTAAATAATTTTATTTTTCTTTGTTTAATTATTAAATAACTATTACAAAATGTATTTTTTCATAAGAAATCGAATCAAATATGGTTAGAATAGGGAAGGTTGATCGGGACAAGTGCTATATGAAAGAATATAATCCAAATTCGAGACATTGGGGCGCTTGCGCGCCTGATCATACCCTAGTATTTATAATAAGGTTCATAAAAAAATGTGTTATACGTTGTTTAATAAGTGTGCTTCACAACTTGAAAAACAATTGGTGCAGATTTAGCGAGATTCGCACAAAAATTTGAAAATGAAAAATTCAAGTGTCTTTATCGATTTATTGACTTAAAATAATATATTATTAAAGGAAAATTCATAGAGTGCGAGAGGAGTGTATTCGCAGTATTTATTTCTAGATTAGATTTTCTACGGTTTAGCCATAAAACAGAATTTCAAATTCATTGACAATATTTATTATCCTTTACATTATATCAAAGTAGAAAGTTTCTCTTTCTTTCAGAAAGATCTAAAATCGAACAGACTAGAGACACCACACTTTTTTAAACTGTTTGACTAATTAAAAATATCTAACCAAAGTACAACTAAATCTTTTGCAATGTGTATACGTGAACCTTCAAAGTGCAGGATACAGTATTGACTTTGAGATCTGAATTTTAGTCAAAAATTACTTGAAGATCATATTTTTTATATTTCCTGCTAATTGAGATAAAAAAACAAAGTACAAATAATTAAACTTTAATAGATTTATTGTTAGACTGACATTGTCATGTCCTTCGGTGACTCTGTCTAACCCTATACGTATTGAACTAAATGTTCAGTTTGTTCAGTTTGCTTTTTTACCTGCACATGCGGACATCGACCTACTGTTTTAATCGACGATTAATATCACAGTTTTTAAAAAAATGTTACGATTATTGAATGTTTTGATAACTTTTCTTGTGATATCTGCGGATACCTGCACTAATTTTGATAGCCATAGCCTTGCTTTGAAGACATATCTAAAAATTTCCAAGAGTCCTATACAATTAAGTATTTTTGTAACATACGCACGATTTTCGCGTTTTACGTACCTAAAATTAGGAACAAAAGTAGTCGTTTTCCGACTGGCGGGCCAAAAAATGCAGCAGCGGGCGCAAAAGTACGTTTGCGCCCGCTACTCAATTCATTGACAAAGCTTCTAAAAACGCGAAAATCAGTACATGCTTTACAAAAAATATGGTTTGCACCAAGGGCTTAGCGAGCTTTTTGGCCTCGTGTGGTTGCAGTACTCGTCTGCGGCTTGTAAGCACCCTCGTCTTCTGCTCGGGCTAACTCGCCTTGATTCGTACTGCAAACTTCACACTCGGCCTAATAAAGCCCACTTTACGCCCTTGGTACACAATATACTATTTCTTTTCTCATAATTTATACGTTACGTTAACACATTTCACTTTCATAGAACGAAATGAAAAATCCACTTGCAAAAAGGACTAGACGAGGCTCGTCCACGCAAAGTAAACGAGCTGCGGACGACGTTGAATGCAGCAGCAAAAGCAGAAAAAGAATTTTTTTATTAAAACTTCTATAAGAAATGCGAAAATTGTCAAAATATGCATTTCTTATAGTTTAATAAAGAAATTAAAAAATCACGAACGTAAAAAAAACAGTTATAAGATTTACTAATATTTTTCAAAACAGATGTTTCCGCTACATAATCGTTGTTCGTGTTTCAAGTCATCCTTAGATTTTCTGCAGTAGCTTTAAAATAAAACGAAGAATAATAAAGAATATATACAATTTTTAAGTCCACTGAGTTGCTGAGATTACCGATTGTCGCTTGGAAAGTACAACATACGTTTCTATATTTCTCATTATTGCGGCTTTTAAAAAATATTAGAAAAAACAAGTTGCACTGTATTTCTTGTACAATAAGATTGAAATTGGATAAAGAAAATATTTAAATTCAACCTAAACTAATTATCTCGATTACATGATAATGATGATGGCTTCGAGTCCTGTCTTTTTCTCTTTTCTCTTCACGGCTTTCCGGGAGCTGATTTTCTTGCTTGCAAGAAGACTTTAGACTTTTGATAATTAAATCAAACAGCATAATTTTGAATCATTCAATAATAATTTTTTTAACAAAAGTATGGAATAAAACAATAAAGAAATAAATAGATAGAACAGAGATTTTTATAACTTTCTTTGTCTAATCGAAAAAATCTGACGAAAGTACAACTCTATCTATTGCAATATGTGTACGAAAACATTTAAGTGCAGTACGCAGTATTGATTTTTAGATTCGATTTTTTACATTTAACTGAGTTTATTTAAATAGCAGAATTTCAAATCACCTGACAATGTTCTGTTTTATCTTTTCCACTAATTGACATAAAACAAGTACAGTGAGTAAAATTGAATAAATTTTATGTGAAACTGGCATTTGTGTTAAACTGGATGTCCAGTGAGCTCAGTTTGCTTTTTTACCTGCACATGCGGACATCGGACTCCTGTTCTAATCGACGATTAAATTCACAGTTTTTTAAAAAATGTTACGATTATTGAATGTTTTGATAACTTTTCTTGTGATATCTGCGGTAAGCCTAGACCGGCGGAACTGGATCGACCACGTTGTTGATAGTATGGTTAACGATTTGAAAGTGCAACATACTACGTTAATAACATCATCACCTAAGGAGAGTTCGCCAGTAACTTCGTTAATAATGCGAAAAATGATGGCCGCATTCAAATCTCGTGTCGTTGAACCTAAAAAAAAATCCAAAAAAATGCTAAGCATAATTTTTAATGGTACATATTCAAATACAGTACACATAATGTTTTTGGATACCTGCACTAATTTTAATATCCATAGGCTTGCTTTGAAGAGATATCTAAAAATTTCCAAGAGTCCTATACACTTAAGTGGTTTAAGACCCGACATACTGATTTTTTTCATCAACAGAAACAACACATTTGATATACTACTCTTTTTCAAAGAAATATGGTCTGAATTGCATTTTTTGTATATCACAATAATTGAAGTAATCAGTCAGGCAAGTTGCAAAAAACAGTTAAATACTTCGATGCACAAAACACAAATGACGATTTTCGTTCATCAGTATAATCCTTTCAACGACTCCCACGAGGTAGTAGATCTATTTATAAATCGTAAACTGTTTAATGAGAAATTAAGAGACATGCATGGATATGTTTTAAAAGCCAGTCATAAAAAAATACATAATGGTTTTCTACCAATCAAGGGTTTCTATGAGGAGAAAGATGTCAAACGAAATTCTTTTTCTCAGTCTTTTTCTGGTACGGAATACATGCTGATGAAAACAATAGCTAAAACCTTAAATTTCAGCATGAATACAAAATTAATGAGCAAAGAGACACACCCAGCAAGTGTAATCAAAGATTTAGAGAGTAATCAATTGGATTTCTCTATGAACAGTGTACAATCCGGTGAACTAAGTGGTATTCCAGCGATCTCTTATCTCCACGAAACCTCGCATTTGCTCATAAAGCAATATGGATATTATAATGTAATAGTTCCTTGGAATTTGTTTTTATCCATCAGCGCACTTTTGGTTATCATAATTATCATCAAACTTTCGTTGCGTCTACTTCGATCTGAAAGTCAATTCGCATCTTCATATAATATTATTATAATTCTATTTGGATTGCCAACACCTATTGACGCACAAAACTTAAGAGAAAGAATCATATATGCCTCAATGTTCGTCATTTCCATGGTGTTCTCAGCAGAACTTCTTGAATATATGATTAATATAAGTATCAATCAAAAACAATATTACGTATTTAATACTTTTCAAGACGTCATTGATTCGGGTATTCATTTAACTATGGAAAGCGGCAGTTATTATATAGTTGGCAGCATGCTTTATAAAACTGGAGCGTTAAATTACACGAACATCACAGTTATACCATACAAACAAGAATGTGTAGACATGATGACAGAAGATGATACAGTCAACGCATGCATTAGTGACAGCATTATGATGAATGAGATAATTCAAAAGTACTCTAAACGTCACAGTGGATGGATTATAAGTAAAGTCAAATCAGGTTTATTTCCATTGTCTATACCTCGTTTTTTTCTCGAAAATAATTCACCGTATGCGAACACATTTTGTACAATAATACAAAAATTAGTAGAATCTGGAATCCCTATTTTTTGGTTAGAAAGTCGTCTAAGAGTGTTTGCGTTACAAAATAATGATACTACACTTCTCGTCAGTTCTGGATCTAGATTAGCATACAGAAATATGGATGAAAATCAAATTATTGATAATGCTGGACAACCCCTTATGATAAGACTAATTTGCGTACTAGTAGTTGGTCACACGTTTGCAACATTAATATTTCTTATAGAAAATATTATTAAAAAAATGCAAATTTACAATTACAAGTAAATAGGTAAGGAGAATAATGTTTTTTATAGGAGTTTTTACTACATAACCGCTGTTTGTGTTTTAGATCATCTTAAGACTTCCTGCAGTATATTTCAAGGAAATGAATGAATAATAAAAAATACATACAATTTTGCCGATTATTACTTAAAGAGCATAGCGCATGTCCGAATATTTCTGTGGTATTCAAAATAGATTTGTACAAATAAGTTGCACTTAATTTCTTGCTCTGTATAATTAAAATGGAATAAAGAAAAATTTTAAATTCTATTTAAATTAATTACTTCATTTCCGTGATACACCTATTGTATGTTTTATTTTATTTGCAAATTATTATGAAAAGGAAAGTTTATTTTTCTCTAGTTATTGGTACAAGAAGGATGCCTACGGTGCGCGCAAGGGTATAACACACGAGTCTAGATTTGTATCAAGTTTTTATAAAAAGAGCACAATCTTTTCATAAAATATCAGCAAATACACATTAACAGCGAAAGTTTTGGTAGTTTGTCGTCCCAAAACCTACTCTGAAAGTATATGGTTTCTATAGATTTTTTTCTAAAGGTTGTTTCATATTTATTACATTACATGTGTGGCAATTGATTTCCCCTAAGAATTCCAAAACAACCCTCTTACTCTTATCTCTAAAAAAGCTGTAACAATCTCCACCAATATAATATTCCTTTAGTCGCAGCACTACAATCCATAAAAATGTTTTTACAATTTGATTATATATTGATTGAGATAAAATAAAGGAAAATTTGAAATTCTATTCAAATTAATTACTTCGTTTTCGTGATACACTTATTGTATGTTTTATTTAATTTATTTTACACATCCGAATGAAAAATCAACTCACAAAAAAGGCCTAGACAACGCTCGTACACGCAAAGCGAACGAGCTGCGGGGCGAAGTAAAATGCAGCAGCAGCAGCGGGAGCAGAAGAAGTTATCTCCTTAATCCTACTAAGACGCGTTACGGATGCGGTGCTGAGAACGGGTCTAAACGAAAACGCCCATTCACGCTTACGGATAACGCAATTTTACGTGGCGCACACGACGGCGATGCGGCAGCAGCGGCCGGGGATGAAGTTTAACTCGTTAACGATTCCTGCGCATAAAGCTAGCTCCACATTTCTACATGCACACGCGCCTCGTCGGTTCTTGCTTACCGCGCCCGGATCTCTTTCTTGCGCGCGCTGGGTTAAAGCGCACACTTACATAATGCAACTGTATCCGGAAATACTGAGTGATTTAAGATACCTGGGTTATTCGATGCGTTACTATGGGGGATTACTATTTTTATGTCGCTTCTTGGATTTTGAAAAGTTCAACAGTGGTTGGGCCTTTACCGATAAGTGTAAAAAATTTTGTTGTTGTATGATCTAAAATTTATTGCAATATGTACTTTATGAATGATTTGCAAAGCTCCTTCTTCAAGAGCAGTATTGAGAAAAGAGTAGCGTAGCGCGAAAAAGGACAACGCACAGGGCGAAGGATATCGCTACAATAAAACATAGTCACCCTCTCAGAGGCGGAAAGTATAATAAAAACGTCTTCACTCGTGTGGATGACTAATCGGCAAGTTCCTAGACTAAAGAAGATCAATAAATGCCGTGGCCTGGCGCTATTGGCAGGAGTCGCATAAAAGAAGAATAAAACGATATAATTGAACTTATTTTCGTCTCCGTAGACTGTCGCCGGCAGCGCAGTGTAGCCGCTCATAGAAGCTTCTGCCGCTCAAGAGTAGAAAAGCGACAACACGCGATGCTGCTGCTATCACCGGCTGTGGACCACAATCTTGCTTTTTACGGACTGCACGATTCCTTCCACATATAAAGCTCGAACATACTTGCGGAATAAAAACCAGACACGTGCGGCTGGCAAACGTTATTGCCGCGGCTGCGAGCTAAAACCACGTGACACGGCTTATTGAATCAATGTCAAGACTTGCGCACGATTTTGACAGATATATCGCGTGGGTCGAGACTCCGAGACAAATGCTTTGTTATAATTTATCCGCAAGATTAGAAAGGTGGAAATTAGAATGGTTGAAATAGTTTTCCATTTTTAGACCAAGCTTACTCTTTATCGTTTAAAATTTGAAATAAAAAATTTGAAATGTATTTTTCTTGATTTCAAAGTATCTTTTTAAACCTAATAAACTATGCTAAAATAAACTTTTATTTCCTAGAAATTGAAAAAAAATACGCATTGCAGTACACTCATTGCTGAGTCGAATTATTATTAATACAGCTGATTATCACAGTTCATACATTGCAGGTACATATCTTACTGCAATGTCAACATTACATTACGAATACACTTATTCTATCATGTTATTAAACAGAAAAGCAGAATAGATACACAGTTCTCAGATAACAATATGTACAATTGACCAACCTTACAATATTATACAGGTCGTGCCAGAAAGCTATTTCGAGTAACTAGATGAGTCGTGCAAGAAGCAACGTTAACTTGACGAACTCGTCACGTAGTTTATTTTTATCTTAACTTACAGTGTTGCGGCATGCAACAGCAAAGGTGCATCGCACATATATCTAGAAACTACAGCTGTTTCGAACATTTTTAAAAGCATAAGAGAGATTTCCAATGTCTGGAACTAAAGCGATCCTGCAGTAAGTGAAAAAAATACAAGAATTATAAATTTTGGATCTCAAATAAATATAAGTTCCCGGCATATTTTTTAAATTAATTTTTTCAATAATTTAAAATAGTAAGTGCAGGTGGGTCATACCAATTCTATCTCTTGTGCTTGCCTGTGCGTTTCCAACGACCAGCAATCCTGTACCGGAACAGAATGAACATATTTGTTATAAGGAGCCTAGTCCAAATACCCAAGTATTGGAAAAAAATGGTGACTTATACGTTATGAAACCGTCAAACGAAACCAGCGGTACTTACAAAAAAGCTGCTGTTGCTTCAAGCTCTGTGCAATGCGCTGACATCGGTACGAAAATTCTGAAAAAAGGTGGATCCGCAGTAGATGCTGCAATCGCTACACTTCTATGCGATGGTGTTGTCTCTCTACAATCGTAAGAATTCAACTAAATTCGATAATACGTATTATAAGACATTCGAATACTTATGAATATATTAAATAGGATGCTATTTTAAAAGGATGGGAATCGGCGGTGGCTTCTTGATGACAATCTGGGACGCTAAGGAGAAGAAGGCGCATTTTTTGAATGCTCGCGAATATGCCCCTGCAGCTGCACACGAAACAATATTTACTATAGCTAACGAGGATGAGTCAGTTAACGGTACGGAAATTTATTTATAACGATTAAATTACATGCTTCAAATGGAATAATTAACATAAAATTTCAGGTGGTAAAGCGATAGCTGTTCCTGGAGAAATAGCTGGTTATTGGGAAGCCCATCAAAAATTCGGTAAATTGAAGTGGGCTGAACTTTTCGACGATGCTATTAAGATTTGCGAAAAAGGATCATACGTATCGGGTTATAGTGCTAATAACGTTCAGAAAGTCAAGAAGGATTTAGAAAACTCTGCACAGAACTTCACCAAACCTTTAAAAGATATTCTGACGAAACCGAATAATAATAATGAATTCGTGGATATCGGAGATAGAATTATTAGGCAAAAACTGGCCGAGACGCTAAGAATGATCAGAGATGGTGGCAAAGATGTGTTTTACAATGGAAAAATCGCCGATGATCTGGTCTCAGACATCAAACAAGCTGGTGGAATCATAGAGAAAAAAGATTTTCAAGATTATACGTAAGCATATCTTTTACGTCACTCTGTTGATTCTTTCATATTACTAATAGTTTAATAAATAAAACATATAATTGTAGCGTTGAGTGGAAAACTCCAGTCAGTACAACCATTAAAGGGAAAACGCTGTACTCAGCTTCTACTCCTGGATCTGGAGCCGTGCTAGCTTTCATACTTAACGTTCTTGAAGATTCGATTTCTACTGCAACAAATAAAAGTGTCATGTACCAACGAATCACCGAAACGTTAAAATGGGGTTATGCTGAAAAAAATTACATCGGAGATTTCATTGAAAGAGACGAATATAACAATAGAACGAGTAAAGAAGAATGTAAAGTAGAACCATGCCATGTAAAAGACTTAAAAAATAAAGGCTATTACTTTGTAAAACGAAACAATGAGATTTGGGACAAAGACTGTTTAGTGTGTAAGTATATGTTGCATTTAAATATTAATATGATTTACTCCGTATTTAAATTAATATTTTACTATTCAATTTTATGTAAAGCGGTCACCTTGAAGAAATTACTTAGTAAGGAATATGCTAATGAAATAAGGACTAAAATTGAAGATAGCAAAACATATAATGATTATAAACATTACGGTGTTGATAGCGCGGGAAGTATAGATGAGGGAACTTCTCATACTTCTGTATATGCTGAAGATGGATCTGCAGTTTCCGTTACATCTACTGTTAACCATGGGTAAGTTACCAGCATACATCGAACATTTTTTTTTTTTTACAAATGGACTAAATATTGAGGATTAAAAATCGTATTGCATAAGATATGGCTCGAAGGTTCTATCCAAAAAAACAGGCATCATTCTAAACAACGAAATGAACGACTATAATTACCCTGGTATTGACAGCTTTTTTGGTAAACCGTCTGAATTCAATTTTGTGAGAAAAGGTTCTAAGCTGCGGCCATTAAGCTCAATGTTGCCGACTATAATTGTAAGTGCATTTCAGAAATAAATCGTATTTGCCGTGTACCTCTTAACTAATTTCGGTGTAAACTACTTAGCTGAATGAGGATCAAACAGCAAGGCTTGTCATTGGATCAGCCGGAGGGCCAAAAATTATATCTGGTGTAGTTGAAGTAATCATCAACAACTTAATATTAGGTGATGACATCAGAACTTCTGTCGATAAACAAAGAATAAATCCTAACGTAAGATTACTTCAGATTTCTAGTAGGATCAATGTTTAATTTTTTTTTTTAAATCAACACCTTTTTTAATGGTGATAATATTCTTCAGTTTTGGTCCATGTCACTACAAATAGAGCCAAGTTTTGATCCAGAAGTCAAGACATATCTAGAAAGCATCGGGCACAAGACCACTATTTGGCTTAATATGCTGAACACGGTTGCTGCGATTTCTGTAAACAAGGACAGCGTCACAGCTAGCGGGGATTTCCGAAGACAAGCTGGAACTTGTGGTTTTTAATTTATAATAAATTGATATTGATTTTAAATAAAAAAAAAACGTCCTTTTAGCATATCTGCCAGTACAATAATCACATCAACGACACCTCCTAATCCATAACAAGCAAACAAAGGTAATAAATGTTGATCATGACAGAGTCAGGATGTAAGCTGCAGCTCCTTATACCCGATATTAATACCAATGGGCTCGAAAAGGACAGTATAACAGAGGGTTGATTCCACCCATGTTTCAGGCCGTTTGCTACTCCTGCCGAGAAATTGACCCACAAGCCGACGTGTACGAATATTGTGCACACGTGCTCTGGATATTCTCGCTGCAGCAGCAACAGCAGAAGCAGCAGCAGTATTGTATCTGAGGAAGGGGCTTCAAGAGCTGTCCTGGCTCTGCTTTTGTTATATCGCCGAGCTATACTAGTATCCCTTATGGGTCACGCTGCACTGCGTGCGCTGAATTTATTTTACAGGCCCTTGATTGAAGATCCTCGAATAAAGAGGTCGTTTGGACATTCTAGGGCGAGACAATCTGACATTTTTCTTTATTTTTGCGTTTCTTGGGAGAAAATTGTTTCTTCACACTGTTTGTAAGGCTGAAAATGTTGACGGTTATATTTTTCAAAACTGCACTTGACGTTAAAAGTAAAAAGACGTTGTGTCAAGCGAGCTAAATAATCAATAGTGAGCCAGTAAAACGCTGCTAGCGTTCTAATTGCCCTTATTAACCCGTCAATCTCAGACGCGATCGCGTGTAGCCCATAAAGGTGCAAAATTCGATTAAGTAAGAGCATAAGCGTGTACGCATTTCCCACAAGTTTGAAAAATCGAAAAGACGTTGACGGAACTTCTAGCTTAACGAGCACGAGCTTGACTTCTCTCTCTCACTTACTCAGCACACCACATGGCAGCAGTCGACGGGTAAACACCATCAGTCCTTGATGCGAAAGCTCTCTCTCTCTCTCTCTCTCTCTCTCTCTCTTTCTCTCTCGTTCGCTTTACTCTATCCTAGACGCGCGTCGTCCCCAACGGCTGCTGCTGAGAAATTAGCTCGCTCGCGTGTGAAAAGACGGTAATTACTCTTGACGAAAAATTATCAAGCTGGTGACACTTCCAGTTTTCTTCTTATCGACTTTATCGTTTATTTTTATTTTTTCAGAATATTTAATTGCTTTTTTTAAAGCTACGTGGAAGTTTAAGAGTAAGGGGTTACAACGTTTTATTTTGGAATAAATATTTTTGTTGTACGATCGATGATGTTGGGCGACTATACAATATAGTTCCGGGGATTTTATTGTCCGCTGATAAATTGTTTGCTTCGGTCTGTGCGCTTTCCTTGAGAAGAGAGATTGAAATCATGATTTTCACGCGAGTTTCAAGCTTAAACCAAAACAGTTTGCGTTTTAAAATTAATAATTTTCATAATATTATTATATGTTTTGTTAAGTTACATTTAATCAGCGCTTGCTAATCCGATCGCAATGATTTGCATCCCGCTTTCTCGCCTTATCGTTTCTGCTCTCCGACTGCTGCTTCTACAGCTTTGTTTTGTACACGTATTAGCACATAACGACATTTCGAAAAGCTTTCTCTATTGTTCATCGTTGGCAAGCATAATACTCTGGAGTTAGAACAAACGCTTGAGCGCTAGTCCAAGAGAACAATGCCTGGGCCAAGTAGCGAAGGAAAGAAATATAGACAAGGAAGAGCTGAAGTGGAATGTGAGCACCAGAATCTAGTTAACTTATACCTGGATGTCGCTTAATAACAATAAATGTACTCAAAAATATCGAAGCGTTGCTTCCTGCATTTCTCTGTGCCGAATCGAGTAAAACATCGCAATTTAATGCGGCCTTCTCGAGACTCTGTAGTGAGCTCAAATTTAAGCAACTATTCAAAATTGAAGGTAGCGACGAGCGGAAGGCAAAACATAAAAAAAGAACGAACTTAGACGAAGAGAAACGAGAAAGAGAAGAAAATGGGAAATCAGAGAAAACTTTTTATTCAGGAGAGAAGACGCTACGGTGCGTGCGCTCTTGCTCAGGAAATTCATCTTATTTACAAATTTCTTACTCTGGCAAATGCGCTTTCGTTGGTGGCGACAACTGTAACTGCGTTTTATAACATGTCGTATCTGAATTTTTTAGAATAAAGACGGTATTAACTGCGGTGTAATATTGAGTATACGTTCGTGTATCAGATAGTGGTATAGATTAGTATACGTGCTAAGCATTGTGGTTGTGTACACAGTTAAACGAGGTCTACGTATAAGCTCTACGAGAGCACAGTGTTATACGTTATGCATACACACGGCTTTAATCTCTCGTATCTCAACAAATCCCCTAAATATGGCCCGAAAATCGCTTGGTAATGTTAAGACCCTGTATCGGTTGTATTAAACCTGTGGACCGAACATGATACTAACAAGATCGTTGGATAATTGGGCGATCTGGGGAACAATGAAGCTCGAGATGCAGTGTTATTCACACCTGTGATGTATCAATTCGTAATTCATTGTTATTATAGAGTGGTGGCAAGAAAGTGATATTTTGTAGCTCCACGTGTGATTTCTGTAAAAAAGGGGTGTCAGTTTCTGCGTTGGTTGCTTACTATAGCTTTGTCAACTGGATGAAAATTTTAAGTGAATGAGAAACTTTATATACGTATTATTTGTTTGCATATCCGGTGTTGTTGTCGTATATTTCATAACAAAAGTTTGTAAAAGTTAATGGGAGATAAAAGTTACCATCATGTTGCGAACAATATTTCTGATAAAGGGAGCGTAAAATTGAAACTCTGAAAGTTTATAAAATCCACGTAAAATGCAAATTTATGCACGCTCAATCACATGATCAATTAAAAGCTGTGTAAAGTCGCTGAGTGTTTATGTGGATTATTGATCGCTTCAAATCTACCAGTTGCATGAATTATCGTAGCTAAAAAATCAAATGCCATAAACACATGTCTAGGGGATACTAACTCCAATAAGCCCAGGAGCAAACGAGCCGTGTAAACGACCCTATTTAGCACTTCTCGTCGGCTCATCGAAGCAAATTCAAATCAGTGGATTCCGGAAATTACTAAAATTGCATTCTCAGAAATTAAAATAAAAACACAGTCGTACATTTTAATGTATGGAAATGTTAGCTTATTAATCGAAGATTAACAACCAATTCGAATTAATTTATTTTCCTAAAAAAGTCGACTTCAAACGTTTTTTCGTAACTCTCAAAACTAATCGAATCCATTTACACGCACTACCACTCATATTCACAGGTGACACGTACACCCTTAAAAAGCTTAACAGCTTTTGCTCACTCCAACCTGGGCAACAGCTCGCTTGTTTTCCACTTTATTCATTCAGTCTTTATGTAATCACAAAGCACGAAAGCCAATTTCGAGCAGTGCATCCCAATCCTCAATAATGTGCAAAGCCATCGGAATGCGAATAACGCCACGCGCGATCAGTGCATTTTTGCGCGCGTATTTAAAACGACCTATCCCGTCCCTCGAAAGCCACATAAGTGGGGGAAATGGGAGAGATGAGGGAAAGCGTTCCGGAACCGAGAACACTCGCATTTTCAAAGCTGATGAAATTGGAAAGTACGAGGTGCACACGCCCAGCTAACTGGCGCGTACACGTTCTGCTATCGGCTCTACTGGCATAATATGCAAATATTACAGCCTGTGTCACGCGAACTAAGGGAAAGAAATACCTAAGAGAGGGAGAAGGGGAGGGAAGAGAAAGGGAGGTATGCGGGCAAATGAGGAAGGTTGCGCGTCATTTGGTTAGGAGAAATCACTGATAGGAATCGCGTTTAATATCTACTTAATGAATAACTACAAACATGCGCATAAAAGTCAGAAACTGTGTGTAAATTATCGAAGCATGGGGTAAAGACTACCGTAACGAATCTCTCGCGTTGTTTGCTCGCTCTCTTTTCTCCGCAGTAGCCGATGCGAAATCGACGCACAGAGTTAGTGTTACTACACTGAAAAAAAAACTCAGCCATTTTAACTGAAATCGCACCAGTAATCCGTCATTGTACGAAGACTCGCCAAAATTACCATAGAGTTCAGTAGTTTTAAAGAATCAGTTCGGTCGTTTTTGCTGGTGTCCCGCGTAAGCGACCAATTTTACGAGTCGCGACTTGCCAAAACTACCAGTGGCACACCGTTGTTCTTACTGAACAGTCGTTACGGTGGCAGAACGGTTAAAACTACCGGAGTTTACAGCAGAAATGACTGTGTTGTTTTTTCATTGTACTTGCGCTAGACTGATCCGCGCCGGAGATGTACGCTTGGCTGTCCAATTTGTCGAATAGACAATAAAAGAATCATAACCTATCAGTTTGCGTGTACTAAGTCACGGCGATATGCACGGCTCTCCACGCAAGGGGTCGGATTTTTTTTGAGTTCATCGATGTATGCGTGATAGAGTTTTTTTCGTAGTTGGCGAACATCAACGCGTAACTGCAAAAAGAAGAATACGAATAACCGACCGACATTAATGCACGTGGGTAGAGAGGACGTTAAAAAAAACGGCAATTATGATGTTAATCGCAGTGGAACTTCAGTTCTACTGTTTAAATTGCTTCTGATTATTTTTTTCTGATTAGAGGTGTTGTCTTTACTCTAATCAGGTGCTTATATAGTTATCATCTGCACGATAAGTAGCTTTTATGCTTTATACAAAAAACCTGTTATATTATACAAATAGCAGATCGTGAGAACTTGACTAATACAGAACCATAGAGGAGCTATCAGAGAAATGTATTTCGAAGTGACACATTAGGCTATACAGGTAGATTGCTGAGTATTGAATAATGGATAGGTAAATATGTCAATATCATGTCGGCCTCTCACACTGCGCGCAGATTAGAGCTTCTATTACTTTGATATGTTATGTTGAGTCGAGGCTTCATGCAAATCATTTAACACGCTTGAGTTTACGTATAATGACAATACAGCTGCGCTATAATCATCGATCTTTCTGTTCTGTGTTGGAGAAACATGCACAGCAATTTTCACCCCGTTCCTTTAAACATCGCGATTTTTTCTTATTTTTGTAGCATCTCTTTCTATCTTACACACTAACTATTATAATATTGTTTTATTTATATAGAAAAAAATAAATCTACTAATTGTCGCGTGCATTTATTTTTAAAACTACATATGCGGTATAGAAATCGTTGTCGATACAGTATCGACGGAGGGTCAGAGAGTAACTGTCGATGAAGTAGATTTTCTCTGCAAAAGCGAGGCGATCCGAGTATGGATTTCTTCTTGATATAATAATCGTAATAAAATAAAAATAAAAAATGAGCGATGAGTAGGTTTTTATAACAATTATGATTTCATTAACAGACAATTCTTTATTTCGAAATTCTTCCAATCATGTTGATAATAACAATGCTCCATATATTATAACTAATGACCCTGTTTAGCTTATTAGTCTTTTATGAAAGAGCTTTAATCCGTTAATTTTGAATAAAATAAAATAAAATAAATAAATTCGAGTGAATGCATAACTGGCCAATTTCCAAAATAACTTTTAATATCATTTAAGCTTTTTCATTCAAGCTTTTTAAAGTTTCACGTCTTATCAATCTTTAACCATTTTTGTGCAACAACTTTATGTGTGTAAGGGAGTATGCACAAGGGGATAGCAAAAGAAAAAAAATACAGGGATGGAGCGAAGGGCGAATAGAGGGTTCAAGGGGTTTGTTGAAATGGTCGAGATGCATCTGTGAAATTCAACCAAGCTGTTACGCTGGTAATAATGGGCGATAGGCAAGCGTTGAAATGCAAATTAGAGAGCAGGTCGCAGACAGCTTGATACATGTGCGGGATTGTGGTTTGGTGGGTCTCGCCGCCACCTTTATTTTCCTCGCTAAAATAAACGAGTTCGCTTCAGGATTTTGCAGTCCGTGCATGTTACGGTGTGCTCGCGTACTACGAGCAGCACAAACTCGGAAAATATAAATAACAATTATGTCACTTTTTATGAGAATTTCTAATTACATTTATAGATTTCATTGTATTATTTAAAAGATCAATTCGGTAGGTTTCTTTTACTTGTTCAATTTTTTTTTTCCAAATAGATATGAAGTTGGAGTTGGAGTCTTGTAAAAAAATAAGTTAAATGTTCTAATGGCACCGTGTATGCAACAAGCAGTGGCTAGAAGATTGTGCCAAATGAGTTACGGCTTACAACGAAGGAGAGTAGTGCGTACAAGGTTTGTACATCCATAGATAACAGGCTTTCCCTTTTGCGATGTTGACTATTACCGCTAATGAGCTACGGTTCTATTTTCAGCGCCGGCACAAAGCACATTTACTCTTTTTCATTTGCTTTGCTAAATTTTCTTTTCCTTGAAAGAATTTACTTTTCTTCATTACCAGACCTGACTACTCGTTATCAAGTTTCCACATTTATTATTTGCTTTTCATTTACATCTGCAGCGTATGCAGCAGAAATATCACGAATGAATGTTGTACCTTACTTTTTGTTTATCATTTAAAAATACAAATTATTAAAAACAACCATGCATTACCAGACGATTCTTTGCATATCGGTATATTCTTGAATGAAAATTTTAAACACTGCAAACCATGTGCATCTCGCTTGGAAATAAATCTGTTTACCTCTTTTGAAATAAATCGAGGCTTTTACTCAAGCGTAACTTCAGTATGCATAATTTAACACATCGTCATATCGTGGCTTAACGAATCGTCGTGTCGACTTTTCGACTCTTTTCGAAGCTGCGAATGACGATCCGCACAAACGAGGCGAAGACACAAAAGAGGAGACGCAGGATGTTTGCCTGCAGGCTGGACAATTCCACCAAGAGCGCGCACATGGCATAAAGGATCATTTTCACAAAAACGCGAGGAGGGAAATGTGCATGGAAACAAAGTGAAACTCACTACCGAGACATTCAGAGAGCTGCTGTAAAGAAAGTCGAGAACGGTGAAAGGTCGCGACTCTAAATAAATGCTGCCAAGCTTTTTACGCGGGACCGAGTTGAAATGTTCTAGACTTAATTGAAATTTTATACGTATACTTTTGTATTCTTGGTGCATAAATGTTTACAATATATTGAATAGATTTTTCAAGGGAATTTTATTGAATAAATATCAGCTAAGTCTTGCTAGTATTGTGAAACAAATAATTACTATGTAATACTTACCAAAAATGTAGTTGAAAATATGTCGATCTGCTAGCTGATGCACAGAGATATATTTATGATGAAATGAATATATTTATGAGATGAATATTAAAGAATAGAAACAAAAAGTTTTTTATTCGAACAAAAAATATATTTTATATGTCACTTATACATAACATCGTTCATAAATTTTGCATGGTTATTGATTGAGAGTCGCTAAAGCAAAATAAATAGATAATTATACAATTTGTTATTGAAGCAATTAGAAATCGTTTGGTTCATAATTACAAATCATAGAATAAAAGTTCTTACGTCATCATTGAAAATATTTCGACTGTATATTCTTAAGTCTAGCATATTACACGGTACATTATTAATAAAAAATATACCGCAGTATAGATCGATAATATAGGAGCAAAATAGAAAAATCACGACCAACTGAATGTTTTAATGGTAACAGTCAAGGAATTTACTCCCACAGGAAAGGATCAGTAATAAAGAAACACAAATTTACAATATCGTGTGTCAGCGTTCACTTAGAGCTGCGTATAGCGTAATGTAAATTCATGAAGTAAACGCGTTTTATTAACAATTTACATCAAAAGATAACATGTTCAAAAGTAACTTGTATATCATATTCGCAAGTGGTGTATGTGTACGTGTACATATCGATCGATTATCTCATATTTATATTTTATTACCCTGGTAGAAAATAAATGACTACAGTATAGCCAGTACACCAACGATTCGGCAACTTATTACTGGCTTCGATGGACAATCCTTGCAAAATTGGGCGAAACGTCGGCCAATCACTGGTAAACGCATTTTTACACCAGGGTATAACTTCTCCGTTTAATCTTAGCATGGATCGTCATATCGTTATATTAATCCTTATTAAATTCGCGATCTTACGTTGCTTATTTATTTATGTACATATTCATTATTCTTATTTTCAGCTCCTGTAACACTCGTCTTATATTTTAGCCATCGGTTCACCCTCTGCGATCATCACTCGAATAAAAATCATTCAACTACCTACTCAATTGTACATAATAACATACATAACTGGAAGCCCTAGGCTACTAGGTTTTACATGGACGATGTAATCGGGTCGGGCACAGAGGACGTCCTCTCGAGTTGTAGTTTTTCGTCGTCGTCGTCATCATCGTCGTCTTAGTCGAAGTCACGCTACGCTGGAACTACCTCGTGGAAGAAGCTCCAACTAGTAGTCCTAGAACAACATTCAACGCCAGTCCGCAAGGCCAGAGGGACATCGATTCGGCCCTGCCACTCCCGCTGGTATCTGAAAAATAAAAAACCGCTGCCAAATCATTGGCATCTTAGCTTCCTCCTAATCATTGTTGTTGATGTTCTAATATGAAACACGATTAGATTTTAGTAAAAATCGTGTGTCTGACAAAACGTTAATTTTTACAAGAACAGTACTTTAATTGTACAATGAGTGACGTAAAAATTGTTTCAAACGAACGTATCCAAACAAAGGGGAATATTCTATTACAAATCAGCCTTTACTCGTGATGCAAACGAGAGAAAAGACCTTGTATGGTAACATTTTCTCGCGGTTTGTTCTCGCGCCCGTTCTGACAAACATAACTATGTAATGGCTTCGTTTGACGCTGAGATACTGGGGAAAGCCTCCACCCTGTCTCGTCGTCACAGGAGCGGAATATTCGAATTATTTGGGACGTGACAATCCTGACTTTGCAGTTTGCCGCGCTGGGGAAGAAGCAGCCAGACACGCCGTACGTGAGCTTGCGCAGGCGAGAGGGGGAAAGAGGACTGCCGACAAAACTCACACATATACAGAGGCTACTGAAGATAGAGTAAGAATGAAAAAACTTACAAAAAAAAATAAAACTTGGCCCCAGTGAAGTAAGCTTTTAATTTAATATTTTATACATAGCTGTGGAAGTTCGTAAAATTTCAATCCTCGAAAATTGGACACTTCAGCCAGCCGTATACACGAAATGGGATTCCTAAAAATTTTCCGCTACGGAAACAATCAAAGCGCACACAGGCGACAGTATAAGATTATGCAAGCTTTCTGGCGGAACTCCTCGTATAAGAAGAAGTCGCCACCGCCTGCTTTCGAATTTCAGCGGAGTACACCGATGCCATTCCCGAGTGATCATAAACCGCCGCGGGGGCCCGTAAATCGGAGTCCTCAGCTCCCGACGGCGATTCGGAACGCGTCTATAACGATGAGATTGCGGTGCGCGTTACGCGTTACTTCAACGGCTTCCATACTCTCTCGCAGCTCTCTTGGCCGAATTTCCCTTGGCTAACAGAACACGTACCGGGGTAAAATATTCTACGATGTTTTTTTTCGTGAATGCGATATTCATGAGCTTTTTTCTATTGTTTTTCTATGCCTGAAGCTTCGTTTTGAGCAGTCAACGGGATTAAAATATTGATTTTTATAGAAGAAAAAGTGTGAATTCGATCATTTTTGTTTCTCCACGTCATGAATATAATATTACGACGCAGGAAGATAATTATGCAGATCCCGCAAATTTCAGTTTAGCGCGTCAATAATTTCACCAAGACTACGGCAAGAAGCTGCGGAAGCTGACAAAAAAAAAACGCATTAGAGAAGATGAACTTTTACCATTAAATTTGCGAGTAAGAAGCCACCGAGCTGAGGGAAATACTAAGTTACCAATACTCGACAAAGATAAAGAAACGCCTTCCTTCCTATGTGCCATCTCTGTTACTTTCGTTCGCTTTGTGCAGATGCTGGAAATTTTCGGGATTTTCAGTCCCATATTACGAAACGAACCAACGAAAAAAAACATTGCATATTTGAAAATTAGATGTCACTCCGGCTCTTAATGAATGCAATTGAATTCGGAATAAATCCAGGGTTAAAAGCTATTTAAGAGCTGGAGAGAAGCTATAAAATCCAGAGGGCGAAAGCGTAAGCGGGTAATTGACGCTTATCTACGTAAAGCTCCATTAGACAGATTCCAAACTGCTCTTGCAAGGGCTTTCGCAATAACACGACGATTACCGCACACACACACACACAGCCAACATTGACCGTATACTCAATACTCCTCATTCGCTAATGTACCCTAGACATCCGAGGAAATCGTCACAAGAAATGCTATTAAATTCGAGCTTAAATATGTGAAAATTTAGATCCAAACGCACTATAAAACAACGGAAATAAGTGACGCAGCGGAAGAGTATATCCTATACGACCGAAATAAAAGTGTCCAAGAAGGAGATAAAATATCATCGGATCCCGACGATTCGGAAGAGGGACAGCTATAGGCCCGGTGAGTAAGACGAAGTAGGTATATAGCTACATCCAGGGAAATAGAATTGAGTGCCAAAGGAAGCGGTACGAATGGTTTTTGAATCGGTACTCGCGCACCGGTGACCTTACGCCCGCTTTTACTGCGGAATAATGCTATTGCCAATAGAGAAAGAGAGTTATATAGTCGGACTCGGGGATACGTTATACCCTCGCGATTTTATTGGACTGTTGACCGATTCGCGTGCACTGCTGGCGCCGCTCGGAAATCTCCTCCCTCGCCCTCTTTCCACCCTCGAGTAATTGCCCCGCTACGCGAGGGACGTAAATCATAGGCGCACGCGCGTGAACGAGGGGCTAACGAGACAGCCCAGTCAGAGTAGCTTGTATAGACACACACACAGAGATCGTTTGGCTGTGGCTGACAACGAATCAACGCGTCTGTATCTGTAGCGGAGGGTACATACTTTTGACTTTTCCAATTTCGCGTGCGCAGGCAATTTAATAGATGTTCGCCGCGCAACCAATGCGACAAAGCTATAGCACGAAACGAATCCCTGTACATATAAAGCTTGTGCATATTTGCCCGAGCTTGTTGTCCGTCTGCGGCTGGACGAGCGGACTTGGCGTTGTAAAATTACTATGATAACACGCGGTGTAGGACACGGATTGCGCTGCGAGAACATGCCTGAAATAACAACGTCTGCGCTCGCGCTAATAAATACAGTGTATACCTGCGGCCAGCTCGCTGTACAGTTTGCCTGGGCTAACTCGATAACTCTGTACGCGCGGACGAGCCTTTTCCCCGATTACGTTTCGTCGGAGACTTTTATTGGGATGTAATTTCCAGTCTGTGTTTAGCGCCCTTTACAGTAGTGTCGAATTAACGTGTTACGAGTGTGTTTGCGAATGCTTTTATAAATCTGCTTGGCTGGAGTATGTTGCTGGTGTTGCACGCTTTAATTTAAGTTTGATCGAGAACTCAATTAGTGACTTCAATTATTTGTATAGTTAGTTGCTTAAAGTTTTCAGTTCTGGCTCTTGTTTTCTCTCTTCGTCAGGAGTGTATTTAGGATCAAAGGTAAATTTATTCTTAAACTTTACGGCTATAATCGAATTTTTAACGTTAGCTTTCCGATTAATGAAAAATTGATTGTTATACTATCATAATAATAAAAATACTAGTTGTCAACCATAGCCGACCCTCGAAATAAACGCGACGCACTTTAATCCATCGTCGTTGTAATCCGAGGGCACGACAAAACCGAGTACAGTGGGGCCGGAAAAAATTTTCCGAAGCTAACCGCCTACGAGAGAAGAATAGGCGTTATCTCGACAAGCGCTCTCGCGACTCCGAGATAATTCGATTTCGAGACCGAGACTTTGCCCTCCCCCTCTTCTTTTGGCGTGTTTCACCTAATAAATTTACGAAGAGCGTTAAGTACTCGCTCTTTGACTGATCCCTGGCTTGTCGCTTTCTCTTCTCTCTATACATAGCTGTATCCTTTCGTGCTACTATACTCCATGATTGATATCCCAACGAGGAGAGGAATGACTTTGCCGCGTCATGCTTGGGATATTCTCATTATGACGATTTTTCTTGTGAGGATGTAGAAGGCAAAGCCAGAAACAACTTGATCCACTCGAGAGCTTTTTATGTTTATTCATAGGGGTGTGTTCATGGAGAAGCGGCTTGTGGGATGGAGGAAAAAAATGTTGTCCTTAAACCTATTTGTCGTTTAGAATCCTGACGTCTGCGTTTCGGAACTATAAATCAAACCTTACTAGCTATCCTTAACTCGTACATTACATTGGGAGCTTTTTATGCTCAAGTGTTTCTCAGCCCTTTTTATTCCTCGTTGTCAGGGTGATCAGATGACGCGAACGTGGGGTGACGGATGAATAATAATTCTACCAGTTCGATAATTCCACTTAGCGCAAGAAACGCGGCGAGAATTAAAAATTCGTTTTATGGCTTAAAAAGTTTTTACGCTGCAAATATTCATAAAAAATTAGCGTGGCTATGAAAGTTTTACGATACTGGGTAATGTAAGGAACTGTGCGCCGGAATATCGACTCTTCACCACTTCATTTAAATTTCTCTTGGCGAGGCTAATAAAAATATATCATAAAACTCTTTCAAAGCACACTTATCGCTGCATTAAAAATTCTGCTCTATTTTTCTCGTAAGCCATATCGAAGCAAAGGGATAGCTAGAAGAGCATCCAGACTACCGAAACACCAAACGAAAGGGGCTTTCCATCTAGAATTCTGAGGAGCGCGAGCGCTAAGTTTTTTGCTAGTTTCAAAAGCCAAAGAAACCAGACATAGCATAAATACGAGGAAGATTGGCGATGAAGAAAATGGCAAAAAGCAGGCGAGGTGGATCGTTAAATTCAGTTTCCTACTTCGCTCGGCGTTGATTCGCCACCGGAAATGAGCCGAAACGAGCACAATAGTAATACGAGCACAATAGCCACACGGTGTTGTGTTCGACGAGGAAGACGTGGCTGGACGATAAGAATCGCTCGTTTCGCCATATAATAACTCGAGTTTTTGGACCGCCTGGAGGCCGTCATCATCTCTTAACTGACAAACACGTCAAGATAACTTCTTTGATATACTTTGTACGTTTTTTTTTTCAGTTCTTCTGAATTTATTCACCTTGAGAACAGTCGTTTATCAAATTGTCAAAATGAATAGGCCAGATCTGCAGATATTTTTTGTTTGAGAATTCAGATAAGGCCGGAATCTCTGGCCGCGATTCGTCTCAGATATATGGCATGTTTAGCAGTAGTATGAGTCAACGTTAGGGTCAGATGACACTACGCTGCTTTTCTTTTGCAGTCTTTTTTTAATTAAAATAAAATTGCAAAGAATTGATACAAACACAGATATTGTTGCACAAAGTGTAACCCGTGTGTACTTTTTGAAAAAAAAGCTTTCATTTCGTAAAAAACTTTCACAACGAGTTTTACAGAATGAACAAATTCATGTTTAAGAATAATATCACACTCTCATTGTTGGAAATATGGAGCGATTTTAAAAAGCATACAGCGGCAGAAAAAATTTCGTCCGCAATAAAATATGTCGCGTTCATTTTTCACAATGCGAACAAAAGCCTATGGCGGCGAGAACAAACACCGCGGGGCAAATTAAGTGCGCTTGGCAAAGCGACGCGACAACACACTAAAAGAAATTACGCAATTTGGTAAAGAGTATTTTCACGCGATGCGTTGCATTTATTCTGCTTCTGCTTCTCTCGTTAATGCAGTGTCCGCTAAAAAGTTCGTAAAAGGGCGCATTTTCTCATAACCATTCATCGTTCTTTAAATAAAAAAAAAATTAAATAAATATATACGAGAAGTCATTTGCGGAAACTAATCACAGTCAGACCGTGCGTGGAAAGTTCGAGTGGGAAAAATAGAAAGTTAACGCAGCGTCGCGACGAGGCGAAGAAAAAAGAAGAGAATATGCGACAAAGAGCCATAAAACAATCGGAATTAAACAAGCGGGCTTTAATCACGCGCTGGCGATAAAGATTCGTCGCGAAATTTATTGCGCTCGTGGGGACCAGCCGTTCTGCGAACGAAGAGGAATGCCCGCTTCATAAAACTGCGCGTTCGCCCAAATGGCTCCGTATACAAACGTCGTGGGCTCGACGTGACAAACGCAGGCTTCGCTATACCTGTTTATAAAATTCACGTGCGATGTTGCTGCAATTGACTTCGTGGAAGTCGCGTTTGATGGCTTCGATAAACACTGCGGGATTCGTTCGTTTACCGGTCAATGCAAAGGACTTCGATTAAACGAAATTCAGTAATTTCCTTAGGTGTACCATACCATATACGCAAGGTTCTTGCTATATATACTTACGACGGCTGTGTGGCGATGCATCACCGGTGATCGATGCGAGATAGGGTCCTTCCTCCGTGATCTCCTTCGAGGCTGACGCTTTGTAGACCGGCGTTATTTCGGCGAAGCATCGAAGGCGTATACGGCCGTCTTGAAACATACCGGCCGTCTCGAGGTTAAGGGTAGAAAAGGTCGACTTTCTGTCGTCGAAGGCCTTCGGCAACGTCTTCGTGCGTACTTTGAATCTCATCGTCATGTTGTTCAGCTGCAAAGAGAAAGAATAGAGATTAGATAGTTATAATCGTTGAAACTATCATAGTCATTGTCTCCGATTCCATCTCTTTTATTCATAAAAATATCAATGATAGACAGCAAAATTACAATAAAAAATCTTATAAGAAATCCTGTGAATTTAACGTTGTAGGGAAAATAAAATCCCGCATAATCTTATCAATTTGTCTCCCTCTCGCGTTTTCTCCTCCATTCCGCCGTTCCGGTTATTTGCCCCACGCCGCACCACCTCCTTCCTTCGCACGCATCGCTCGAACGTGATCTCGCTTTCAAGATAAATGTCATTCGTGTACACACACACACACACACACACACACACTCGCACACTCGCACACACCTCTGGCCTCCTTCCATTTCATTCAAGAGTATTTTCTTCGCCGCGCATATCTTGCCCCCTGCGCTTCGTCTTTCCATCTCGTGAATTGGCATACAGAACAAAAAGGTTGGCGCTGCAGTACCAGGAGCGAAAACTCAGACTTCCGACGTTATTACTTCGACAAACAAACAAAAGCATACATCATCGCAGACTTATGATACGACGGGACAACGCGTACTCCATCCATTAAAGCTACGAACGCACGAGCATCGTGTACCGCAGCGTCTCCGCTGTCTTATACGTGTAACCTCACGCGAAGTCACGTTCGACAGTGTGCGTGCGCGGCTACGGATGTTTGCTCACGTGCTTTGCATACGCCGAGGAAAGGAACGTCGTAAAAGAGGCGAGCTTTCGATGTAACGGGCTATGCTTCGTCTCGAGGGATGTGCTTTCTGTCTTCTTTTCTCTTTTTATCTTCTACGGCTTCTATCCCTTCGTTGTGTCCGCGAAACTTCGTCGTCTATTCTTACCGGAGTCTTGTTCATCGAACGTCCCTGAGCTCCACATGGCGTGAAAAAGTAGTTTGAATTAATTTTTTTACATGCAGAAATATTATAAGCCGTGTCAGCTTAGCGACTCGCGCGAACCAGAGAAATTGGCCGCAGCAGCGTATACATTTCGTGAAAAAAAGAAAGAACAAAAACCGACGAGATCGATAGGAAGCGACAGCGACGCGGTGCAAGTAAAAACGACGCGTTCACACCAAACGTTTCGCCTTTGGCACGAGATCAAGCGCGTCAGGGGTGTACCCGCGTGAAAGAGAGAAAAAGACAAATGGCTAAACCGAAAACGTAGAGGCAGAGCTTAGACGAAGCAGGCATACGTGCAAGAAACAAGAAGAGAAGGTACTATTCGGGTGGACAATCAATGAAAACAATTTTCCGACCCGATGCAGTAACGGCTCTCTCTCTCTCTCTCTCTCTCTCTCTCTTTCTCTTAAGCCAGGTGCACTTCCATACCAACTGGCTCTTTTCGAAGACGCTTTCAGCTTCTAATCGATTCCCCGATCGATCTTCCTTGTACACCCGAGCGAGAGAGAGAGAGAGAGAGAGAGAGAGAGAGAGACCGAACGGCTCGATTTTCGCTTTTTATCTTCTAATACGCTGAAGTTGCGCAAACTCTCCTGAAAGAGAGCGCTTTGCTCGAGTGGATGTGGCCGCCGCTGGCAAGGACTGGTCGGACGAATCTGTCTGTACAATTACAAACTTCCAATCAGGCGCATTGAAAACATTTTTCTGCGCTATTTTCTTTATCAATCTAGAAAAAATTCAATTTACGCAGCATTTATTGTACTTTTAGCACCAAACTTCATGAAGCATACATTCGACCCGAAACACAAAGGCGCTCGCCAACGTTTTAATGAAACACAACACGATATTCAAAAGTTCGATAAGCCAGTAGCGATAAAGTCACCGCGCAGTGTTTTCTGTATGCGTTTGGCGCCGCAAAAAGCGATTTTAAATATTTTAAATTTGCCAAGCCGTTGACTCGGAACGCTGCAGGCATTCAGTTAACGCACAAGCTTCGAAAGCTCGCTCGCGTGAGCTCTTTTCACCCGCAAGCTCTAGATACGGCCGATGGTGTAATTTTCAAAATAAACAATACCCGCTCGATTGGTGTTCGCGCCGGTGTCGAATTCGTGTGACGAATTGCCCATCATTAGCTACGTACACGAGAACCGCGATGACTGTGGGCTAAATTTATCCGCCATAGCATTGGCTGTGCTGCATCGACGCGCTTTCGCCCATGTTTCAACGGTTTGATTTTGACGCTCGAGGAATCAGCGTGCATTACATTATAATGCTCGTGCGGCATTATAATGCAATAGTTTTGTTAGCGAGTATCAATGTCAATCGACGCGGAGAGTTCTAGGAAATTTCACCTCTGGCTCGCTGTATTGATGTATTCACGCGTCATTACTTATTCGTGACGACTTGAATTAGCTTTGAACATTTTCGCAGAAACGTTTTATTTATATTTTTATCATCTAAAAAATGTACAATATTATACAAAATTCTATGTAATTCCACGAAGTGTTTGGGACACTCGCACTGCACCGCAACAAATATACAGAGAGCAAAAATACCGTAGCGTTTATTTAATTTAATTTACACTCCAAGAGCGCGAAAATGTGAACTACGTGTCCCGACGCTCATCCGAGGGATACAGGATTATGTATATAATACACGTACACTCGCATTGCGCGCACTCGAAGCATAACAATTGATGACACGCGCCGCGGGCACACCGAGCCAGTTGTTTCCGTGAAATAATACAAAAATTCTGACCCTCGCTCTGGCGCCATCCAAGCGATTTGTATAAGTGTGCTCGTAGCCGTCGTTAGCAATGACCGTTGCTCCTGACTCGGAACGTGAATTTTCTCCCCTACCGTAAATTAAACCGAGTTTTATCCACTGCGGGGGAGTAAAAAGACTCGGCGTTTTATAATTGTACGCGTTGTATTATTCGGGCTTTAATTCGATTGCCGATACAGGGTAAAAAGTGACTAATTAACTTTGATTAAATTGAACCGAAAGTGTACATTTTTTCTCGCTTTTATTAGTGCATTTTATACGAGGCTGTTCGAAGTGCTTTAGTACCGAATTAAAAAATCGTGGATCGCTCTTTGGATGAGAACCTGCAAGAATTTTATAACGGAGTTAACAATCGCGCTAAACTGCACCAATAGGCCTTTAATGATCCTCGTTGTGGCAAAAATGCGTCGCGTATAAAACAAATATGCCCCTCGGCGTTTGAGTAATTTTTACACTAGCAGTCAAAGAGAGCGATATAAGGGAGGGAAATAGAAAACAAGTGTGTGTATATAGGCGCTAAAGATTGAGAAACTACCAGAAAGCTAGTAGTAGCACGCGAGCCACAAATTGGCGCTGCAGGTGCACTTGATGGCCGCGAAATTTACAATTCAACGCCGCGAGAGCTACTGTTCTGCAGGCGAGAGGCTGCGGATAGAGCATTACCGTTTCTGGCCGCGACATTGATTTTGTTACGAGGCGAAGTAACGTCGCCATCTTTGCTGTCGCAGTATACACTATACAGTCTAAGACGAGTTGCGCCGCTCATATAAGGTTTTGATCGTCGCCAAGTGCTCGACGTTATGCGCCGAGCAGCCGCGACACTTTTCACTGCATATAAACAGAAACAATAACGCCAGGCGGTGTATAAGAGAGAAAAAGAAGGTGGGAGGGTGCGAAAACGCTTGCAGCAGCAGAGCTTGGTTTGCATTTTTATTGCTTCCGCGTAACGATCCAACAGACGATATTTTGGTTTGACAGGTTGAGGAATTATGAGGCACGAATATTTCATTTATGGTCGATGCTTTAAATGGAATATCCGAACAGGCCGCGACTCTTTTTCTCGACGCTCTCGATCACGCCAGTATGTACGGCGGCGTTCTCTGTTTTCCCGCCGCGCGCGGGGCGTTTGTTTTTGGAAAAATGGAAAATTTTGATTAATCGTTATGGCGTTTTAATGGTAACATATTTACTTTATGTTTTTTTTTTATTGCTTTATGGGATTTATATTTATGTTTTTATGTGTATACGAAAACACCATTATATTTTCAGCAGAACATGTTTTTTTGGCGGGTCAATCAAGAATTTCGCCGAATCGCTTCATTTCAATAACACAGTAACATATTTTTCATCTTTCCGAAAATAGCAGCTCACAAAAAAATAGTTTTACATTTCTGCTGTTTCAAGTATACCGATACTTCATACAAACGCCGACTTTTCAGCGAGAATAAAAAGGGACAGTGCAAGGCTAGCAGCAAGCGGAAAATCAGCGAGTACTAAACAAGGCTAAAAGTAGGTCTGTAGCGTGTTTATTTTTGCTGCACGGCAACGGCGGGCCTACTAGTCCCGCACACGCGAAAATTTCACCTTTAGTATAGAGCACGTCGACTACTGCACGAACAACGACGTTACTGTAAAATCATGGCGAATTTCGACGAATTGCATGCAATCTTCTGAAGTAAATGCGAAGTATTGTTCAAATATTGTAGAAAAAAATGCATACACAGAAGCTGAATACATTCATTTCCCTAATGCAAAGTCCTAATTCTTTAGGAAAATTACTTCGATGCCAGCCCTCATCAGAGAGTGCAGACAGCTTCCTCTGAAACAAACCCCAATCTCCTAAAACTATTTCTCTAAATTCAGCAGTAAGCTTCTTGCAAAGCCTTGGGGTGGACTCTTTGCTTCCTCCATCTACTCCCTTTCTCCCGAGCGAAAAAATAAAGAAAACTCTGACGAACGTAATGACATCCTGCGGAAAATGGGTCTCGATAGTCCGAGTGCAGATTGCTTTCGTTCCTCTTTGGCGCAGCGGACGTTTGATCGCGACTCGAATTCGAATTTCTCTTAAGTACCACACTCTCTTTGGCCACTCGGACACCGCCGAAATTCAAGTGGGTGAGTATGTACGGGAAGAGAGACGAGAGGTATATAACAGAAAGTGTAATGTGAATGAAATGGCGGTTCTTCATGTTTATCATGAAAGATGTATACCTACATTAGCTACATGACAAACAATTAATTGATAATTCAAGTCGCGGTTCTCGTTCGCAGGCAGATTAGGGAAGGTAGTTTCTGCTTAACAGATTGATGTGGGTATAATCGCATTAATTATTTTTCTACCGGGAAAGTGAAACGACTTTAATTTGTCGCGAATATGAGCTGACAACGATGGAACGTCGCAATCAATATTATGCACAACGATGCTCACGGCTCTAATGAAGAAGGACACATTGCAGCTGAAATACGAACGTGTCATGTTAAACACGTAATAGCTTCTTACGCTAATGCCATTATCAAAATTGATATATCCTACGTATTGGATCCACGTCTATCTCTAATATTCCACATCTATAGTTTAAATATAAGCAGTTCGTACAGAAGTTTGGAAAACAATCGAATCGCAGCCTTTATCGTAACTCCTGTGAGCACCCCTTTTATTCGTGCATTTCCGCGAACTCTATAATATGCAAATTCAAGCACCCATTAAAACTCGGGCTAAGCACGCGGAATCGGAAAATTCGTGAGTATAATGTTGTGAGGCGTATACTCCAAAACTCTGTAATGCAAATAACGAAAGTTGGGACGGGATGAAGTTAATTCTAACTCGAAACCTATCTCTGCCATCATAGCAAGCATCGGTGAATGTTTACATTACTTTGAGTTGCACAAAACGAAAAATAATCATTTTCACGCTCTCGGAATCTCTAGAGCGTGAATAAGTGCGATTGATCAGCAAGTTGACAGGGCTGCAATCGGCGGTGCAAACATATAAACACGGGCCGCGGAATGATCGGTCCTCTGCATTCCGCGTGTTTCTCAAGTGCAGCGATGCAAACGGGAAAATCTATACCTGTATATAGCTTCAAAGCTTAATCGAGTGGACGGGAAGAAACGGAGTGGTAGCAGCACCCCAGGCAGCATCGGATCGATATAAGCGCGAAACTGCTCGTCTGGTGGACAGGCCGGAGAGAAAGAGAGGAAAATAAATTTCAATGAAAGTGCTGGCGAAGGGCGTATTCCGAAAAAGCGCGCGCGAGAGACTTTACTTTTATGTTTCGTTCCATTTGCGCGAGTGATAAAGTCGCGCGGAGATCGTGGAGCAGTATGGGTGGTTTTTCATTTTTGAAATTTTGCAATCGTTTAATTTGCAATTTATCGCTCAAAAAATTCGATAAAAATTCTGGAATTAATTGTTGATTAAAATTTAAATTTCGGTAAGCGTCGAAGATAAAAGTGGCCTGATATTTTTGAAAATATTTCAAAAATGTAATTACACCAATTCGGTCCTCTCGTCTCCTGGATTCAGAAGAGCCTATTCGACTGCCTGTGCATATTTGATTTTTAAAATAAAGCTTTTACGCAGAAAGTGTTTTAATTAAAAGCTCGATCAATCACTGCACTCGCGACGTGCTGCTGAATTTTAAAAGAGCTGTTATCAAATTTTAACAGAAGTGACACAGAACTTCCACCGCTTGGCTCGAAAGTGGAGGTGTGCAAATTTCGAGTAAAAGTCTACGAATACAAATGGCAACCAGAAAAAGCTGGTATAAAAAATGGAAGGTTTGGCTGGGTTAGGAGTACAGTCCTGGGCAACTTTAATCATCCAGTATTTCGAAGGCAACGGCTCCGGGCAGCGAGAGGTGATACTTACGGGCGCTCCGTTGAGTGTCCACGTAATGTTGGGGGCGGGATGAGAGGCACCCGACGTACAATTCGCTCGAAGTGTTTCGCCAGCTGGTAAGTGCTCCCTGTCGACTACGATTCTCGGCTCAGTTTCTGGAACATCTGCTCGTCATAACAAAGATTCATTAATTCCTCGCGCCTTCTACTTCAGCTAGTTCTTATTCTATTTATTATATTTTTTTTTACTGATATATGCTCTTTATTGAATAGTTGACTAAAAGCTAAAGTAAGAGAGCTTTCGATGATCAGTGACAGTGTAACAAGTTTACCTTTATGTTTCTTTTATAGATTCTCTGCAAGCCTAACAAGCTACTATCAAAGAGAAGGAAACTTTGCTCCTCCTTTCATCAGCACATATTTTCCGCGTGGAAAACTTATTTTGTTCTTGAATGTTCAATCAGAATAACTTTGCAGAACACGTTCGAGTTAGCGAACAACTTTATTATTTCCCATCGGCGGAAAAAAGTTTGATCATTTAAACGAAAAATATAAACAGCTATTCCATTCGAAAGTGTCAGAGCAGACAGAAATAACTAGCTCACTACTATAACGTTCCACGTATTATCGAGTCGAAATACCGGGAAAAGTTACATAATTAAAAGTTAAAGCGCTGCTGCGAAAACATCGCATGCAGTGTGTGATAGGAAACAAAAGTTTTCAATGAAAAACGCGTCGCCTCAGAAAAATTTAATGTTTACAGATTCATAAAAAATGTAATTTTTTACACGGCAGTTTATATAAAATTTAGAGTCAGCTCGAGTGAACAATTCATGGCTAGGAAATTTAAATTCATAGAATGAAGGTATTCTGATCTCGTAACTCACCAACAACAAGGACGTAAGCTTCCTGGACTTTGGTGTCGTAAGTCGGGCCGTCTTCGGTTACCTCGCAGCTGTATCGTCCAGTGTGGTTCCTCGTAACACCGACTAGCGTTACATCCTGCGTGTTCGAGCTCGAGACCTGCGGAAGTCAAATCTAATGTACTATGTCACGTCGTAAGATAAGATGTTATAATCTATTTATCTTTTAGAATCACAGTAGCGAAGAGTTAGAAATATTAGCAGCTTTTAAATATTCTTGTAATGCAACAAATATTTATACGCTTCAAAATATAGTTTCATCGCCAATAAGTTACTTTATTTTCAGATGCATCTGAAAAAAGAGCCATAAATAATACTTAAATACAGCCTTATAGCTCCAAGCTGTCGATACAAATTAGGGTCTGAAACATTCCCTGACAAGATGTGACAGAAATACCCCTCATTGATCGTTTTATCTAGAGCGCATAGAGTAAGATTATTTTCGTGAGTAACAATAATAAAATTCAATAAAAAAAAGGATCATTAAATTAAGACAACGTTTTTTTTTTAATAATTTTACTTCTAATTAATACGAATCTCTACGACTGGTTTATTCCAATTCATCGCATCGATGGATTTATTCTTTCCGGAATCGAATAAAAGCGAATCGAGCCACATCCTCTTATCTCTGACCGCAGAAGCCAATCCATTAATGAGGATGATGAAAGTAGAGCCCTCCTCTCTGAAAACTCTGAAATCCTAGCGTCAGCAGAAAAAAAAGCGTCAACAGCGTCGGTCGGAAGAAGATCCTCGAATTCCCGGGCGAAAAATTGCGCGAAATCAAATCATCGACAAGCGAGATTGTTTCCCTCGTTCTACCTCCCAAAGAAGCTTAGCCTCTTTCCTCTCTTATCCTCGGCTCTAGCTTGTCGCCCTCCTCTCCTACTACTTTGCCGTTTCCAATATGCGTCATCCTTATTCGGCGTCGTCTCTGTACACTACGCTGCCTTCTTTCCAGTGCCGATCGAAGACATTTATATGCATCGCGTGGTCTCGCCTTCGCCTGGACAAACTCGTCGATGGTTTGCCTCTTGCGTAGTCTACGGGATTCTCTTCTTTAGAGCGATCCTTTTGTTTTTCGCCTTTCTCCATTTCCTTCGTATTCTTTCTTTCATTTCCTCGGCTTTTTTACCTTGAATACGTTTTTTGTTCTTTTTTATATGTTTTACTTGTAATACATAATATAAACTAATTTCACATCCAAGTGAATAGCTCTGCTTTAATATCCTTAACCATACTAAAGCAACAACGTACACGACTATGGTTTCTGGAAACGCATTGATCAGCACCGTCATTAAGGTACATTTGATCATCTTAGAATCGGCTTTGTTAAAAGGGTTCTCTAATTAGTTTGCGGACGCGTCAGCTCTACGAGAGCTGGAATAGTGAACGTCTATGATAAATTTGATAAGAATTTGATATCAATATTTATTGTTTCTTCGTAATTATGATATAAATGCGTTGTTTAGTGCTGTTCACCTACGTTCTTTGCATACCACTGATACTAATAAGATGCTTACGAAGGAATGGCCCCCGGCTATTAATAACACGAGGGTATGTTAATTAAGGCATTTTACTAATGCAAGAAGCTCTACTATCGAACGCCGTTGGCAAAGTGTATCCCATTAAGTCCCATAATTAAACCAGCAGCTACAGTGGGTATTATTCGGGAAATGCAATAATATGAACAGGGTGAGAATTTGATTAAGTAAAATGTTAAAAATAAATTGCTAATGATTGAAAATTAATGAGCAATCAGTAAAATAAAAATTATAGTCCTTGAAAACACTTCACTTCAATGAATTTTTCGTTCTTTCGAATTAATTACCCCTGACTCGCAACTGTTTGATTAGGGATTTTATTTATCTACTGTAATTGAATGTAGAAGCGAGAAGCGCGTACCTTAATTATTTTTTTAAAACTTTTCAATTAACTTCCGATACTAAGAGCGGGATACCCAATAGATTATAATCAACTGCAGTTTTATGTAATGCCCTCTTCTTTCAACAAAAGTATAACCATTATACAGCTACTGTAACGGTTGCCAGTGCAATTAACGCATGTTGAGCACGTTACGACGTCTCTCCGGGACAGAATCAACATTCGGTATAATACTTCTGTTGTTACAGCTACTAAAGGCGCAGTATGTGAGAGAGTAAGAGAGACAGAGAGAGTATAAGCATCGAGAGAGTGTTTTTTTTTTAAATTTAAAAAATCAATATTTTTTAAATTCAGCAACGTACAATGTTGCCACCTGCTCGCACACTGCTTTCAAGAGTTGACAACAGTGTGTCAGAGGGCATAGGTAAATCTGTGCTCGCGCTAGCGAGCCATTCCGAGTCTGTCTTCGCTTCGCTCCGTTTCGCGAATAGACACTCTGCGATTGCGATTATTTCGAGGCGCTCATCTTTCAGCGCGTACACAGAGGTACATTTTTTCTCGAAAGTCAGCAGAAGATATTCTGAGAAAAATAGAGCTTCGAAGAGCAGTGGTCTGCTGCCGATAAAAGACTCTAGTGTGCGCGCGCCTCCTTATTTTTCTATCGAACCCTTGGGAACTGCCGCTGCTCCTGCCTTAGTCCCTCGAGCTGTACCGGTATAGCGTGTATTACCAAAGCTGACCCTGTACGTTACTGCTGCTTATGTCCATGCACGATCCGAGTGTGTTATATCTCGTGAGCGTCCTTGGAAAATGGAAAAGAGAAAATTGACAAGTTTGTTTTTCTAAACCTGGTATAGCTTGCGTATTTTTATTCCTGAACCAACGTTGCAACTTACAGCATAAAAAACGCTCGTTCGAATACAAGATCGTTGCGAAGCTAGAATAGTTTGAAAAATACTCCACATGTCGTGTTGTGTGTACCAGCTACATGGAAAAAAGTCGTTCTAACTGCGGATAGTCACGCCACAGAGCCAAAAATAATCCTCAACTAAAAATACGCCGGTGTGAAACCGGAAACCTCAACGCGTACTGCGCACCAACAATAGTGTACCAAGTTTCGCATTAAAACTTTCCTGCAAGAGCCGTATAAGCCAAAACATCCTCTAACGACGTCGTAATCATCCATCAGTGCGCATCGGCTCCTTTATATAATATACATTCGTCATAAGCCGTCCGAAGAGCTTCTCAACTCGAATATTCACCAAGACACTCCATCTCTTCCCGCAACTATATACAACGCTGCGCAGACAATAAAGCGGCTGCGCGGACAGTAAAACTTTTCATCAAACGCCGCTTCGCACACCTGTGCGCGCGATAACAGCGCCGCCGGCCAGCGTCCGCTTTTATCGACGTTTACGAGCATCGTAATGCAGCGCGGTCCCGGGCTGTTTATTTCCACGACTGCTCGGCTGCTCTCATATCGCAAACGAGCGCGTAGGAGGAGCCGTTGCCGTTGCTGCCCTCCGAGTGAAAAAGGGACGAGAGGAAAGGAAGACGTAAAAGCGGAGAAGGAAAACGCGCACAGCCGTGGCCGAAGATTCGCGGCGCGAAGTGAGAAAGGCGAGAAAGAAGCGAGGCGCAGTGGGCGATAGAAGCGCGGGTACGGCTGGTCGGATATAACGCGAAAAAGGGGTTGAGGCACAAAGGGAGGGAGCATAGACAAAGGAGAGGGTATAGCGGACAGGGCCAGATTTTTATTTCTTTCGAGGCTTGCAGTCGCGCGCGGCTAGGGGAGAGAGAGAGAGAGAGAGAAAAGCACAAATGAGAGCCGACGAGGTGACGCTGGCCAGGAATTTCCGCGAGGAAGTTTACAACAGTGCCGGAAAGTTGAGACGAGTGCCTCGCTCCCTCTGTAAAACGTCCAGCGGGAGAGAGAGCTCGTTTCGCAGCTCCTTCTGCTCTCTTGTGTCGTCGAGAGGACTGTGCGGGCTGCTGCTTCAGCTGATGCTTTTGTCGCGGCGGGAGCGAGTCAAGCCAATGAGGGAAGCGCTGGCGCGGCTAACGCGGTGTCGGGCAAAGAAAGCGATTAATAAAGGCCTGACCGCACTTGAGACTAACTGGTGTAACAATCGGGCTTTTTACGCTGGTGATTACTTTTGTTTTGTGCATCGTAGCTTTAGATGTGGCTGCATTATTCAATTAAGTTAACGTTTAGTTTTATAAAATTCTTGGGATGCCTAAAATTCATGAAAATAGTGCTTGCGAATAGTTTGAGTTTAAGCTAAATCTTCTAAGTAAATATACAGTGTCTAATTTAGCTAGTTCGTTCATTAATAGGTTAAAGGAACTGTAGATCTTTCGATTCTCGCCTTCATGGCAGACTTCCAAGCCTCAAGGATCCACAGAATAAAGGAAGAGGAAAAAATGTTCAAAAGCACATCACACCTAATTAAAAAGAGACGTAGACATGCCAGTGAAACCAAAGACACATATCGCCGACGGCTCAGAAGAATAAATCTGCGAGAGCTTCGAAAAAATGCCTCCAAGGCTGAAAATACTCGCCAGATCTCGGCAATAAGACTTTTACTACTTCAAGCCTTTTCTCCAGCTCATATAAGTAGGCTGGATGTGGGTCTTCTTCTCCCTCTTTCCCCTATACGTCGTATGCGGTGCGGATTGGGCGGATAAAGGAAAGCCGGAGCTACATGCGCCAGAGCTGTATACTCGCACGTATGAAAAAGAGAGAGATGTGGTAGCAGCCCAGGCTTTATCGGAGGAACGAAGGGAATTTACTTCGGCGAGCAAATTTTCACGCGGAGCGCACATCGTATTTTCGCGTTTCATCGGGTATTGGCTGCTGCCGCCCGTCTGCCACCACGTGCGAAACGGAGATTGACTATTCAAAGCATATTCGAGTTCCCTTTTCACTCGCTGATATTTCCTTCTTCTTTTTTTCTGCGGCGCGTGTGCGTATCGGGTGCCACGTGTTTTGAAATTCGCGGTTTTTAAATTTGAAATCCAATCAAGGAAGACACGAAATGAGCTGTTGAGCTTTTTATCGCGGCACGAAATGCGCGCGGTTTTATAAACAAACGATTTTTTATTTATTTACTTTTGTATATCGCGAATCCTGTACATCGACGATCACCTTTCGTTCAAGGTTGTGGATTTCATTTGAGGAATTTTTCGTCATTCGAATACGTAAAAATTTGATACGCAAAAATTGAGGTTCCAGTGAATTATTGAAAGCATAGATGCATATTGATGGCGTTATCGTGACAAAGGACAAACCAAGAGGACGGAAGGAAATAGAGAACCGAAAACGAGGATAACGACGAAACATAAGACTGCACGTGACGCAGAAGAATATGCCAATATTAAGACTGAAGGAGAATAACAGGCACTAACGAGCCGACGACTATGTTAAGAAGTCCTGTGAAGAAAAGAAAATACTTCCTCGCTCTTTGCTATGATGATTTTAAGGAACTAGGTCTCATCCCAGAACATTTTCTTTGCACGGAATTAACTTTCGCATGCAGGTATAAAAAGCGAGATAAAAATATAACCACCTTGAAAGTTTGAGCATCTCGTAAGACAGGCACAAAAAGGTAAAAGTAGTTCGAAAGATATGAAAAGAGGGATGGCTAGAGAATAAATAGCCTGATGCTAGAGACAAGTACCGCAGCAAAAGCATATGGCTGTTATGAAGAGGAAGCATACATTGAGCGAAACTTGACGTAATGTAATATCCATTCTGAACTACGCATTTTATAAATAAACAACAAGATTTTGAAAGCCAGTCAAAAATAGGTGGACTACGTGCCTTTAATATGCAACACAAAATCTCGGTTCACCTTCTTTAAAACAACGTTTCTCCTCGCAAAATAGTTCTTCAAGTCGTTTTTTTACCAAAGTTGACAGCAAAACCCAATGTATTATACAGTTATTATTAAAGCAGTTCGATCCTCTAAGGTGTCCATATTATCTTCACTCGCCACTCTCGCAAGCATCACACAGCAATTCCGCCTTTGTCAGCGAGTCTCCATCACGTGCAAATGCTTCACACCTTCCGAAACTAAAACGGAATATCAATGCAAGGACGCATCCCCCAGACGTGAACAGCCATTTGAGGTGTTCTCTCTTTCGCAAAGAGCAAGACTACTGTGATAAAGCGAATACCGGCTCCGCAAAGAGAGGAAAAAAAGCTCGATAAGTTTTTGCTCCGCTCGAGCTTTTTCCAGCTGTATACGAGGCTGCTTATGCTGCAGCAGGAACTCGAGGCATCTTCTGCTAATATCCACACTTTATATGCTTTCGCGAACGATAACAAGGCTAGTTTACCGAATAAATCGAACAATCACGCTGCGAAGAATAATTTCAGCTGCGTAAATAAAGCAGGGCCATAAATTTGCATGCTTAATTTCACAGTTCTCTCTTTTCTGCGTCCATTTAATACACAGCGCTGCAGTATAGGGGGTCATTAAAAGAAGCCGCAGACCGCGAGAAACTTCTCTATATGCGGCGACGCTGAAAAGTATTCTCCAGCGCAGCGAATATTCGAACTCAGCGATAGAAAATGACTGCGGAGGAGAAGTGTTTTTCCGGTCAGCAGCCCTGGCGCACGAGAAAACACGTCGATGCCTCTGCTCGGTGTAAATAGAGACTTTTGGGATTCGAAGCTCCTTATGGATTTTGGTGAGGTCTGACAAGAAGAGAAAGCTGAATAATTTTTTTTTGACACTTTAGCTATCGTTGAAAGAGCGAACTGTATGTAGTATCTACCAGCGATGAAGAAAGAAAATCAAAAGGGGCGAGTAATCGGATTATTGTTAAATCCAAGCAATGGTGCGATTCCGATATAGCGAGAGAGAGAGAGAGAGAGAGAGGGAGAGAGAGAGAGAGAGAGAGAGAGAAGGAAGAGGAAAGTAGCTAAAGGTCAAATGAAATCGTAACTTACCGTCCAGCTGAATGAGAAAACCCGTTATATCAAAGCAATTTGTAGAGTAAAAAAGCTCGGGGAAAAAGGAGTCAGAAATTACGGGGAAGAAAAAGCTCGTAAATCAGCCGTATCGATCTCGTGCCTCGACGAGAAGCCCGAGCTGCTGCTTTTGCGCTTTCTCTCTTGTACTTGATTCGCGTGTTGGACATCGGGGGGTATAAGCCACCTACCGGTAACCGCGGGCAAGAAAACGCGCAAAAAGTGTCATCCCTCGGACAAGCACAGCCGGTTCTCTCTCTCTCTCTCTCTCTCTCTCTCTCTCTCTCTCTCTCTCTCTCTCTCTCTCTCTCTCTCTCTCTCTCTCTCTCTCTCTCTCTCTTTCTCGCACACACACATAGTCTCCTTTGCGCGGCTTATACGGCGCACCGGCTTAAGACTCTTATTTTACTCCTTATACTCCCACTTCTATCTACCTCTGAGCATATGTGTGTTTGTCCAGTTATTTCATATACTCTAGTGCTTTTTGTCCTTACCTTTTTTTCTGGCGTTGCTACGCGATTGTCTTCATCTTTTATGCGGTGCAAATGTAAGAAAGGTAGCCTTTGAAAGAATTTTTCAATTTTTGTCGAATCTCATTACTTATTTCTATTGAAAATAAACACGTGAGAAAGCGAGTTTGTAAGTTTGCAGAGAAAATGATGTTATCAGACGACAAGAGAAAATATCGGATTTTTACCCGAATCCAGTCTCGCAAAACTTTAACTTTCAGAAAATTGTTTCCTCGAGTTTTTTTCTTCCTTTTCCTATCCAAGAAGAATCGAAAGATATTAATAAGTCCGATAAGCCGAAAGTTTATTAGAAAAGCTCGATATTCCTCGAGCGTCGGTGATTAACTGGCTCGATAAATTTTTTCGGCTATTTTCTTGCTCTTCGCGGCTTGCTCCCGTTCTCTCTCTCTCTCTTGACAACTTCCAAACTGGTTTTCGCACTAGCCACAGTACACAGTCCGGCTTAATTAAGCTGACTTATGATGTCAGGCTTGGGATAGACAGGAAGAAGGTCGCTCTTCTACTTCTATTTGATTTTAGCAAGGCGTTTGATACGGTATGTCACGTCAGGCTACTCGGAAAGCTATCCTCCTTCGGCTTCTCCGAGCAGGTTATCCGCTGGCTTGCATCTTACCTCTCTGGAAGAGAACAGGCCGTCATTGATGACAACAATGAGATCTCTTCCTTTCTACCACTAAACACCGGTGTCTCACAGGGGTCAGTTTTAGGCCCCTTGTTGTTCTCGTTGTACACCAATGATATTGGTTTTTGCCTAGATTCCGATGTGTCCCATCTAATCTACGCGGATGACCTGCAGATCTACAGCCAATGCTACCTCGAGGAGCTTGACTCCTGTTCTGTCAGGATGAGTGCTAACTCCGAGAGGATAATGGGCTGGGCTGCGCTGAATAGACTTAAACTAAATGTAACTAAAACTAAGGCTATCGTCTTGGGTTCCCCCTACTATATAAACTCTCTACCTTCTACTGCTAACACCTATATAAATATAGGGGGAGCCCAGGTCAACTTTGAATCATTGGTGCGCAACCTGGGGTGGTGCTTGACTCCAAACTTACGTGCTCACTCTTCAATATACCGTCTCTATTTTTTTCGGAAAAGCACTAGCCTTAGATTGCGCCAACATTTAGTGCAAGCACTTCTGTTTCCCCTCATTGACTATTGCTCACTTGCTTACTGCGACCTGACTCAGGAACTTGACTTAAAACTGCAGAGGCTTGTCAATACGGGAATCCGTTATATCTACGGTGTGAGGAGGGACGAGCACATCTCCCCTTACAGGCGTGAGCTGCAATGGCTTAACACCGCCGGACGTAGGAAATATTTCATGGCCTGTTTTCTAAGAAAAATTTTCAACACCTCAATACCTACTTATCTATTAGCCTATTTTGATTTCCACGTCGCGCTCAGGCCTGTGAGGGGTGAGGTGACTTCACTGGACATCCCGTCTTTCAAGACGGAGACGCTGAAGAATTCATTTTTCATCAGCGCCTCCTACCTCTGGAATAGCCTTCCATCTCATCTTCGCAACACACTATCCATATCACACTTTAAACAAGCAGCTAAAAATTACTTCTTCAATCTGGAAAATACATAAACATCACACAAACATACACACATTCTCATTCATCTCATTTCACACTCTTCACACGCACTAGCACCCTTACACAAAACACCCTTACACAAAATTTTTATTCTTTTATAATATACTATAATTGTATATGTACAACACAATGTACAACAATAAAAAACAATTAAATCTAAATCTAAATCTAAATCTAAATCTAAATCTCTCTCTCGATCTACTTGTTTCGCGCTAAGCTCCTTGTAACCGGGCTCAGCGAGCTTTGTAGCATAAGGCTTTCAACAAATGAACTCCCTTTTACCGCCCCTGCCGCTTTTACCTTTACCCCTCCTGCTCATTAACCCTGAGATGTCTTTCCCGGACTAGTAAGCCCGTAATTTAGCGATCTGAGAGATATAGTACAACAATGCGCTACTTTCTCGACTACCACCCCCTTCATCCTTTTTTTAGGAGGGTAGAGCTTGCACGAAGGAGAGACAATACTTGCGAACTTCCTACATATATTTTTCGGGAGACTCATTTTCTAGAAAGCGTAGTTCCGTCCCTTACAAGAGGCGCTGACTTTATGAGGCTGGTGGTAGGACATATCAACAAGATGTTGCGTGGTTTATTGATTTTTCAACTTTGTCGATTCAAAATACGGGTGTGATTTTTCGACGTTCATGCCATTGAAATGAAATTCAGCTACACGTCAGTTTATTTTGAAATTCGTCATTGTAAATAAACTTTTTCGTGTTGAAAGCATTTTCCTCAAAATTTTGTTGGATATTCAAAGTTTTCATAAAATGATATTTTTTGGGTAATTAAATGAAAAAAATACCGCTGCCAATTCATTGGCATGTAGCATCCTCCAACTAAATTTATAAGTCCAATAAATAAAATATTGTTTTAATATATCTATATATCTGCTTGCTAATGTATGAGGCGATATTTGATACACAATTTAATAAAAGTTTTAGATAGTTCATTGTCCAAAAGTTTGCCGACCCCTCTGTTTTCTTATTATAGAATACTGTTAAGTATAAGTACATTTGTGCTAGTGCACGAGTCAGCGGTGTTCGTGTGAGCGCGTGATGTATGAGTGAGAGAGAGTGGAAAGGAAACTCTAGTTCCAGGGCGCTCGCTTGAAAGAGAGTTGTCAGAGACTATATAGAGTCCTCGGTAGTAGCATCACGCTTAATATAATTATTATCTAGTCTTACATTTTATTATATTAAATTACACTTAATAAATACTTAATAGTGTATTTATTTTCCACCACCTTATCAAATACGAACACTGTCGTCAATTTTTTTCACAGAAATTCACGCATGTTTACATGTGTTCCTAACCAACCTAACCATCAAAACAGCAGGTTATTCATTAGATAGGTCGCTCGCGCAATTTTCAAGAAAACGATTTTTACATTTTAGCTTTTTACTAGAAAACCGCTCGGCGAAATTGTTGAAATTTTAGCAGCAGATAGCTTTTTTATGGCGAATCACCAAATGAAATTTTGAAGCATTTGACTACATTGTTTTAGAGATACAAGAAATCAAAAAATTTTCAAAAAAAAAAATTGAAACCTTGATATAGTACGAACCATAGGGGTTTGAAAGCTGTGCAATAAACTTAGCCAAAACACATAAAATATCTACTTTTCCCGAAATCTCAAGTGCAATAAGGTCTTTTTGCGTCCGTAATCGAGGTACAAAAAAAACTCATTTTTTCCAGTTTTCTATTTATTACTGAAATAATAAGTAGTCAAATCACTTGAAATTTTAATGAGGTATAGTTTGACACGTGATCCATTAACATAATTTTTTTCGCGAGGTTAGTTTTATGATGTTTAGTTTCAGAGATATGAATTTAAAAAAAAATCGCCTTTTTCATTTTATCTGCCCAAAAAAGCAGTCAATCCCGAGCACCAAACGAGAAAAAGTAGGTAATTTTATTCTCTTTCAAATGCATCATAGCTGAATTGTTTGTAACAATGGGATGATTGAAAAAAACGGAAAATAGAGTTTTTTAAAAATCAAAAAATGGCCATCAAAAAAATATAGTTAAGAAATTAAAAAATAACTGTTTTTTTCGATTCAGAATCCAAAAATATATATGCATGTCAAATTTTATTGATATTGACAAAAGTAGTTCCAGAAATATTACGGTATACATACACACACACACATCCATACGGACATTTTCTAAAAACACTTGATTTGAACTTCTAACACACTAAAAAGTATTTTCTAGAAGTTTTGAAGAAACTCAAAATTTTACTATTACAAAGCTTCTTCTAGGAGGAAGCAATACCCGTTTTTACATACTGGCTATCAAATTCGACTTTTCATACTTGTTTATAACGTATCGAATTTTACAGAACTATAAAGAGGTTTTTATTTTTCGGTTTCAGAAAATCGAGCATTTAAAAAAGTGTCCGAGCATCGCACGGAAATTTCTCGAGCCGTCTCGAGTCAGTATTTCCATAAAAATGTTCCGGTGCATCAGTCAAGAAAAATTCTGATGTGCTCTAGTGAGTCTGAAGTTGGATTTCTGATATTTTTACTTTGCCGACAGATATCACATCTAATTTGGGAATTTCCAGAAATGCTTTTTATACCATAAACTTCATAATTTGTGTTTACACATCGTCAGTTTGAATTTAAATATTTGTTGCTTTAAGAATTTTAAAAAATAATCACATCATTCTATACTTACGTTAACCCGGATGCCTCGCACAGGGAAGATGGCGTGAGGTGGATCCTTCTTGGGTACATATCGATAGAATTCAGCCTCGTCCAAGTACCACTTTATGACGTAAAGTTGGACGTTTTCCAGGTCGTAGCTACACGTAAGTAGAGCCGAGTCTCCGACCCTTACCCTCTCGGGTACGGTTATCTTCAAACTTTTCAAACCCGTGGCACCTGTAAGAAACAACAATTTATAAATTTTTTCAAAAGCGCCCTTTCAAAAATTTCTTATAGCAATATTTAATTGAAAAAATTGAATGACTCTTTTTAATTTCCGGGTTTGCAACGCGCTCAAGAAACTTTCCGCAGAATGTATATTTGAAAATGTTTGCTGTTCAAGCACGGCATATGCGCAGTAAAAATAACTTCTGAGTCCTGATGAAAAGCATGAAATTTAAAGTTTTCCTCAACTTTGTCCCTCACTACTACCGCGTATACTTCGCCGAATGCAAAATTGAATGTTTCTCAAAAAGTTGCTTCCGTAAAAACTTGTTCCATGAACCTTTTCTTTTAACTTCAAGAAATTAAGAAAAGTTCGGCAACGAAAAAGCTCGAGTCGTGCTTGACCCCCACAGTCACGGAAAAATCATTGAGATTCCGCACTTATCGGCAGGCGCGCATTTTGATTTCCGATTGAGCTTGCATAATGCAAAAGAAGAAAATAGTGTCGGCCGCGTGTGGGGCTCATAGGAATCGCGAAATGGCAAGTTCCCCGCTTTAAAAGCACCAACGACGTTTGAAGAGTCTTACAGCCCACGCCGCAGTCCAAGAGTATAGACACATCGAGATGGAGGAACTCGAATAAGGACGTATGGAAATCATGCGAAATAGACGAAGAGATAGAAGGAAAATGCCGAGGGAAAGGGGAGATGCGGAACGAGCCCGAGAAAAACCGAGAAGGAAGGCTCTCTTTTTGAAGGAGGAAGAAAGAAATAGCCGTGGAGGTAGCTCCGTGTATGAGTATACATATGTATAGGTCGAGAAGAGGAGAAAGAGTTACGGGTCAAGGTGCAGGCTGGGAGACGAGGAACGTGGAGAGAAATAGAGAGGAGGGTTTTAGTTGGGGGAAAAAATCTCTCTCCCATGCATATTTATCGCGGCGACGCTGGCCTAACGTTGCGTTTTATAGTTCTGGGTCTCGTGACCGATTATGCGTGAAATGGGACTGGGCTTCTCTACCGAAGATGCTGGCGAGTAGAGAGAGAGAGAGAGAGAGAGAGAGAGAGAGACAGAGAGAGAGAGAGAGAGGGAGAGAGAGAGAGTGTCTTCTCGGGAGGATACTTAAAGCCGCGTTTTATAAAGCGCCTCTGCAGGAGACGCCAAGGGTGCTTGGAAATATAAAATATTATGCGCAATAGTCGACTTCTTTCTCACAGTCTCTATCCTTGGTTTTTTTACTCCTTCTTCTTTTTTTATACCTAGGTATGGTTCTCTATACATATCTATACCTATGCCTTGGTTAAAATAGAGTTGCCATTTTTACACCTGTTACAACTGGCAGCTTACGTGTTGACTTTCGCGAATGTACGGAGACATGTTCGGGAATTTCAGTTCGGCGAGTAAAGTGCCGGGTACAGCACTGCCGGGGGGTTTTAAGGTGACCATGGAACGAAGCTATACGCTTGGCTGCGGCTTGACGTTTTGACCGAGACTCCAAACTGGCTCCTACAAGTTAGTCGAACTGGGGTCTCGTTAAATACTCACCTTTCTTCGTTTGCGCAACCGCACACCTGATTGCGACGACGTCTCACCCTACCCTCTACCCCATTTGGCCCATCCACCAGCGGTCGCTGGTGATTTTCAATCAGCTGTAACCGCTGCTCACTTCAATTGTCGTCTTTAAGGAAAATTAATTCGTCTCTTTTTTGTTTTTCGCATAAATTCGAATGCTTCCAACTGTCGATAGAAGCGCTTTACCGTCTGCAAGCTTCTCGCTCCCCCCCCCCCCCCCCCCTCGTAACAGCAGTTCTCTCAGAGCACTATAATACAGAATCCCTCGCATTGAAACTCCGCGCCGCTAACGAGCTGCGCATTCGCGAATCACGAGTGACAAATCAATCCCGGAATCTGCGCTGAAAGCTCGTGTCCCCGAGAAGCGCACAAAAGAGAAAAAGCTGGAACGCAGCAAGTTTTCCAGTATAATATCGTGGAAAGTTCTCTTAGCGGGAATTTAAAAGCTCGGCATTTACGTCTCGCAAGAGGCTTAAAAATTCTCCGCAAGCTTTAGCTCCCTCGCACTTTAGAGCTTGCGATACGCGGTCGATGTCATTGTTCGCTCGGGCGAGTACGTATAGTGCCGCGCGGTATATATACGAGTGACCATTTAAGAACAGGAAAAGTACAAAAATGGCTTGCCTTCCCCTGCAGCTTCGCTTTCGAATTTATTTTCTGCATCAGCCTCTCTGTATAACTGTACATCTCGACTGGATCCTCTCCCTCACTTTCTCTCCCTCTCTCACTCTTGGTCTGTATATATGGTATTCTCTCTCCGGCGGAGTCTCGCACACTGTTTCTCGACACGGCTTGCATTACGAAACGTTAATGCAACACGGAATTCCACTCGGAATTTTCTCTCTCTCTCTCTCTCTCTCCCTCTCTCTCTCCTGCTCTATGGGGACGTGCTGCAGCTTAATTGCCGGCCGGCGATGTATATATGCATGTGTATGGTATATATGTGTCGAGCGGCAACAGAATCAACGGTAGCCTTACGTGCGACCGCACAGAGCGAGGCACTTCTGATAAAACAGATAAAATTCAGCGGCAAATGAGCTTGCGGGGAAAAAGAAAGAAGAACCGTCGAAATAGCGCTGCCTGCCTGCCGAGATCAAATTGCGTTTTACGGCTCGCTAAAGTGGTTTTATAGCGCGCTGAAATTTCGAGCTTTTCTTTTATGCTTCCACGTGGCGCGCGCAAGCTGCCTGCCATAATGTTAATCTAATAATTTTCTGCGGGGGCATTAACTTCTTTTTTCTGTTTCCTCACGCTCCGCATATTTTCTCGCTCTTTTGCACTTTTTAAAGCACCTTCCCTGGCAAACTCGCGAATCAGCATAACCTGCTATTAGCGCCATAATTATTACACCGCAACGACAGGCAGTAAACACCCGCGTAGAAATTCGATCTCGATCATACTTACGGCTTCTCCTTCCCTCCGTTACACACGTAATAGGCTTCGCTCGCGAGCTTTCCCGTGGCCGCGGCTGCGGATTCCTTTTCAAAAGGAAATTATTGCACGCAGGTCTCCCTGCGTAAGAATGGGTACACCGAAGCTTGCGCGAAGAATAGAACGCGGGGGCATGATTGCGTCCACGGGCCATTGTTCGCGCTGCGGAATACTCTCCGGGCATTTTGACATGGAGATGAGGAGCTGATATGAGCCGCGTAGTACAGTGCAGCAATCCTTCGCTCGATGCGGGGGCGGATGGGCGGGAAAGTCATTCGCTACGTCAGAGCGCAAGCATTGTTCGATTATTCTCATCCCCTTTTCCCGCGTCAATCCGGTTCGAGCGAGGGTTGTGATAATCTCTCGGTATTTATTCATTTTTCTACATCGATTGCAGTTGTTATGGGAGATTGCGATTTTGCGCTAAACAGAATATAATGGAATTATGATCGGGAGCATTATCAGGCAAAGTATAGGCGACCCGACGAGGCGTATAATCCCTGATTCTCCGATTGTCCGCTTGTGTTTATCTAGGTATATGGAATCCAAGTAAAATCATAATGAGTATTAGCGCTGTGGGTATGTGTAGAATAAGTAATATCATTGTCCTGCAGTTGTTGTTCTGTTTCAGAGGGTAATAAAGTGGATTTACCGATATTCTGCCGCGCAAAAGTGCACGAGCTCGATAATCGTGTAATACGATTCGACGCATTTACCTATGCTGCGCCAACTCCGCGTCTACGCATCGAATATTCAAGCGCGTATCTTGCAGTATAGCCGCTTTAATATCTCTTGGTGTACGAAGCCATATTTCAAAGGACGCGCTTTGAGCTTGTCATGATTAGTCACCGTGAGATACAGAGCTGATGGTAAATAATTAATAGCCTCGAGCACAGAGGAAAAAGGCATCAAAGGATACCCCACACACACAGAGCTATGAGAGAAGAAATTTCCGTGAAAACGACGTGGAATAATTTATTTCATACTTTTGCGCGATTGAGAAGCCCATACGTGTGCGAGCATTGCGGTCCACGCATGATAAATCGCGCGTGAACGTCAAGCTGCCGGGGTCAGGATTTTTCTTTGCGCACCTGTGTCAGCGCCGAAAAAAGGCTGGACGCAATCACTCCTTGTCGGATTTGCAGCGTTTCGCGCGCGCATGTATGTATGAGGGCGGTACGATTGGACGGACGTCTTTTTTTTCCATTTCCGCGCGCTGCGCCGTGTGTGAAAATCGATGTGCGCGCTTATTACCGCGCAAGCTTCGGCTTCTGAATTCGAAAATTCGACGTACGCTGTTGCTGGATAATAAACACTCGTTATATTTACGGCTGCTGCCGAGCGGGCCCCGTGTGCAAGCTCTCTTCGAGCTTTCAGGTTGTATTGATGGATTTGTATTGCACTATGCGTTATCTTGGTTATTATGTAAATTGTTGGGTTTGAACATTTTTTTTTACATCTTTGTATTGCTTTGTATTAATAGAATAAAAAACGCCTTAATTACATACGCCTGTCGTATTTATCATTGTATTAATTATCATTTTGGGCCAAAGCGCTAATGTAGTCGCATTATGAATTCTGAATGTAAGCACCAACTGTGAGCAATAATTTACATCCTCGAAATGTATAATCGCTCCTCCAATAATTATTTACCGTGTAATAAATAACAATATCGCTATAATAATGTATTTATTTTGAACTACTGTAATTTGATTTTGCACTGGTGGGATTATTTAAGGTGTGATGAATTAAAAGTGACTCTCTTACTGAGGATTACGTCTTTAAAAATGTCTGTAGGATTTGCATTTTTTCCGGACTGCGTTGAACTTTGCAAAGGATTATCGAAGGTCGATAATCCGCTGTGTTAATCCGCAAAAGCTCTTATCTTAATAAAAGGATTTTCTTCTTTTGTTAGAATTATTTATCACTCTACCCTTTACCCCCTGCTCTCGACGCAGAATCCGAAATTGATGAGCGCGGTAACAATGATAAATGTATGCATCTGTTTATTATGCATTACGTCGAAATGATAAAATGTTGTAATAAAATGATTATTTGACACACAAGTCTTCTGATATTCAAATATCGACAAATCAAATTTTAGATAATTTAGTTTATCAAAATCAGCTTTTTCATAATAAACGGTAATGTACAGCAATTAGACTGGGAAACAAAGTTGAGCAAATCACAAATAATGAAGATTCCCAAGCAGAAACGAAAATTATCATTGTCCTTGTTATGTTTTTCTTGGCGATACATCTTTTTCGGAATTTACTTATTATTCTCTGGGGACTCAACGTGCTTTAAGGTCACTAGTGCAGAATATCCACCGCGCGGGAAACTTTTCTTCCTGCGCTGTAAAAAAAGAACGAGCGTAAAAGTAAAGAGTAAAGCAAAAAAAGCTCGCTCCCGTTTTGCAAGCGAGGCTCACCAAGAGTTCTCACTATTCATAAACTTTTTAAATATTCAAGACGGATTACAGCTACGGACTAAGAAACGTCATAAATCGATCAATGCTAATGAAGAAAAATAAATAGTTGATTGGCGTGAATCAAATATTCAACAGTGTCACATTTGTCCCAACGGATACGGCATGCAAATCAAAGATAAGATAACTAAAGCAATCAATTAATGAGATTAAGAAAGGTCATCGAGCATACAGCTTTGGGGGAGCTGGCCCGACGCCAGTGGCTAAAGTAATGTCGGTATTATCTTCTGCACGGGCGCCTCAAGAATGTCATGAGGAATTACGCAAAAGCGATTCTAATATATAGGTGAATTTGCCCTGAAGCTTCAGCCAAGTCACTCAATACATCTTTTAATCGAACCCGGTGAAAGACTCTTCAGGAAAACTTGGTATTGGCAGTAGAAAGAATAGCTCTTGGTAGTTCGGAAAAACGTCTTCTCCTATAATGACATCCAACTTATACGTCAAGATAGCATTTGAAGCGCGATTTTTTTTATACTGATGTTGGTTGAAATTGTCGGATGTAATTTCATTCTGTCTCAAAGTTTCCGCTCTATGAAACTGTATAGAATATTGCCGTATCGGGAAATGAAATGTGCGAGAATGATATTGATTTTCTTACTCCATTGTACTTTTGCCTATACTTACATTTACATGCATATATTATATTCCACTGGATATTCAATCAATAACATGAATAATGCTTATTTTGAATAAGAAACAAAACATCGTACCAAATAAATGCCGAATTCTACACCCACGCCCCATCGACACGTTAAGCTCTCTCGACTATCGAAAAATAAACTTCAGCTGCGCATTAAAAACTGCTCTTCGCCTTTCCCAAACACACCCATCGGGAGTTTTGGGTATTCAGCCGCAGAAGCAAAAGCTCTCTTTCTCCCTCTCCAAGTAAAGAGAAATACGCCGAGGAATCCGATAGAGCAGCAGCAGCACACTCCGCAGTCGTCTCGTCCGTAAGTAAATAAACCCCGCATTGTACCGGAAGCGCTTGGCAATGCCGGCAGAGACTACAGTATATACTCGTCAATGCAGCGCAGGTATACCCACACAGTAGCTGCCAAGAGTCGCAAAACAGTGGTCCTCTCGCGAGATACGGGCGAGCTTGCATGCAGAGCTTGCACGCGAAAAAGCTTTTTTCCGGATAATTTTGTTTGCCGGGACTATTTTCACGCTGATTTCGTGCCTCCATCACGCTACTCGTGTGTACAAAAACTCTGCTAAGGAAACATGGAAAACAGCGGCCGAAAATTGAATTTTCTATTATTTGCGAATCGAGGGAGCTTTCATACCCGATATCTGCGTAATGAAGTGTATGTGCAAGCTTCTTTTGCACTTCGTCGCGCTAATGTACGGAGGAGAGGATATGGAAAAAAATTCAATGATATATGCAAGAGATTCATTCAGAAGACTGGGCGACGCGAAACCTTTGGAATGAAGGCTAACCTGCCGGGCTTATCTGGCTGCTCGTACACACGTGCGGGATTAGCCGTGAATTATCCGTAAACGCGTGACCCGACTTCCCTTGTGATATATTTCGTGGGAATAAAGGAAATGCCCTTTTATGAAGTATAGCACTTACTTACTTTTTCTGTATGTGTTGAGAGTGCTCCACACCTCGATAGACGCGCCACTCCGAACTACCAGACCGGAAGTGATTTTGGTCAAATTTTCTTGACAAAATACGGCGTTATAATAAAATTTAGATAAACCAAAAAATTTGGAACAAATAGTTTGATTCGTTGTTCACCTGGGGAAACTCTCCTTATAGTGTTTATCAATTTACAAGTTTGTTAAAAAATTGAAAGAAAATGCGACCTCAATTGTCGTCTGCTCGGCATAAAATCAGCTGTTTGATTTACTCAGAGAAAACGGTTTATTAGGAGTAATTATGTAAAAATTCATGCTAAAACGAAGTTTCCCCACGTGTAGCATGAAATAATAAATCGATAAAAACTCAATTCCAATTTGTATGATTATTCCAAAAACTACGATCTGTCAAGCAAAATCAAAAAGAATTTTTTCGGCTTTTAATTTTAGTATACGCCAGTAGGGCGCGCTTATTTTCACACAATGTTAGGGGACCCTTGTCCCATAGTTATCCGGCTCAATGTAACTCATTTTTCAATATTTTGCACATTTTGTCGGCAAAGCGCTGCACTCGATCTTGACTTCCGAAATAATCGTAGAGCACTCTTAATTCTTGTTAGTTTTTGTTCTGGAAATCAGTGATTAATGAAAAGTGTTTGGTAAAATGAATTTAATTTATTTAAACAGAGTAAAATTTCATTGCAAAATATACTTGAAATATTTTGGCAAATTGTTTTTGAGAAAGCAATCTGCCGAAGCAATTAGCGGCGGTTTTATTCCCTATGGGTTTTATATCACTGTATAGACCATATACCGCAGTGATATAAATCCGTATTTGGTCAGGCGGGCATGTCGAAAACTCGAAACCAAATGGAGCTTCGAGAATTTGTCGAATCAATACGCGCGGTTTGCTGCACTCCCTCGTCGCATATGCAACTATTCTCCTTTTTTTCGCTTATCGTATTGTATAGACTTTTGCTAGACTGCTGATAAAAGCTCAATAAAGCTCTCGCATAAACTCTCCTTAAAAACCATATTTTTATCAATAATTGTTGGCAAAAACAATAACGTTGGCAGCACATAAAATATCTCCACGCTGTGTAACACTAAGCGCGCAATAAGATAACTAGGTAGCCTATATAGCCTGTGGCAAATATGCGTCCGGCACGTTTGAAATTCCACGATAAGCCGCTTGACTTCCCCTGTCTCAAAAAGCGCTTCGAATTCTTGGTGCGCCGGAATTTTCGAATATCCTCGTTAAAATATACAGCGCCAAGAAATGAGAGAAACGGAGAATTTCAGTGTTTACACCAAAATACTTTGTACGCGGTTTACCGACGTCTCACCCTCCGTACATAAAGATTATTTACACAGCTAATCTGCTTAAGCGTTTTGTCGAAGCACACCCGCTATTTTTCCCTCCCTTTCAGACGCGCTGTGCGCTAATTGCAGCAGGTGCCATAGAGAGAGAGAGAGAGAGAGAGAGAGAGAGAGAGAGAGAGAGAGAGAGAGAAGCGGAAAAGACGAGCGAGCAGAGGGCGGCTGTCGGGGATTCGGGCGTCGTCTGGTCTCTCGCTCCTTGCGCGCTCGTAATTCAAACGCGTAATTAACAGGCATATATCACCGATACCGATAACTCTTCCGTCGGAGTGTTACGGACGCGGTGCCGTGTATTTCGACTTCATAATAGAATCAAAATCAAGCCGAATCGAGGCGCGGATCAATCGATTCGCTGTCGCGTATTAAATTTGAACTGTTCGGCAAGTTTTCTCTTAATTAAAATCAATTCGTTATTCTCGAAGAAAGCTTCTGAAGCGTGATGTGTTGTGAATATGGAAATGTTTGATGAGTTTTTTTGTGCGGCTAAAAAATTAAATTAAACTCTTCTTCGGCAGTGGACACGCCGCTGTGTACTTATTTTTAAATTTTTGTTTATAACCATTGTGATTCATCGCCGTAGCTATGACGCTGACGGAGTCTCTTGTGGGCTACAAACTGAGCAACACATAGAAATGCATTCTGATATACATATGAAAATTACTTTTTATAATTGAACAGAGATTTAAGTAGATGATAGGATTAGATTGCGAATAAAGTCTCGAACTAGATTTATTCGAAAGCTATAATTGCTTTACGAAATCTCAAAATAGTGGGTATTTTTCTTCACATTACACCTTTTTTCCTTTTTTCAACGCAGGTCATAAAGTTATAATTTCCGCGTCAAGCACTACTTTCACAGAATGACCAACAAACTTAGCTATACCATACGTTCCAAATGACGCGAACAAGCCTCGCCAGAGAAAAAAACTATTTTTAATAACTTTATAAAAACCAGCGTAAATTTTTTAATACCCAGCACACACAGCTCTGAAAAATCCCCCATTACCTCAATAAATGCGTAAACAAAAGCACACTTGCTGGTAATTTTTGCCTCCCAAGTGTTTGCCCCCTCCCCCTATCTCAAGCTCTTTAAACGTCTGGCCCTATACAACGCGCGTCTGCGTCCCTGCTATTCGGGCACTTCTGTTATCGCTCTGCCTGCAGGAATAATTATAATTACGTTGACCCCGAACATACACATGAGGCTGGACGATGCGGGCAATACCGGGGGGTAAGCGCGAGCCAGACGCGCTCTGCAGTGTCGAGCTTCTGGCCACGTCAGTCTCAGAGGAGCGTCCGCGGTTTCCAGCAAAATGACCAGTCCTGTAATTCAGACACTCTTGCTCGTGACATTCGGCTCGACGAGCCGCTCCATCTAATCGCTCGTGAGGAGTGTGTGTGTATGCGACGCTGGATGTGTATAAATACTGCGCGAGCTGGCCACGAATGTGCCTAATTCTGTCCGCTGAATTGCTGTGCGTTATTCTTAATTCGTTGTTTGGATGTATCGAATATGTGTGAATTACTTAATCTCTTCCGAGGAATTATTCACCCGTGTTGTTGTAGCTAAGGTGGTAATAACCCAATACAGCTTAGTAGGTTCGATAATCGATAGCCCTAGTATATGCATCCTTTATTAAGTTGCCCGTCGATATAGCTCCGAAGAGCTTAGGCAACTAAGCGCTTGGAACAACTCGACTATATCCGTGTATATAATAAATTATAATTGGATGGCAAAGTTTATTTTTAATCATCTAAGGTCTCACAAATACATAAGTGACCGATATAACTTCCCAGAGCTTATATATGCAGTAGTAGTATATCATTCGAATAATAAATGGCTTCATTAGTCTCGCCGATATCCATCAACAGACATTAGCCGAAAGCATTAGTTTCAGTCCAACGAAATCTCTCTCTATAATTGATTATAATCGAACGAATAATTCACATACCCCGATACAGATACAACTCGGCTCTTAAATAATTGACCCGTGAAACTGTGTAACTCCGGCCTTAAAATTTATACAATCCGCAGATATCCCCATTCAGCAACTGGGCGGACTTTCTCGCGTTCATTAACTTTCCTCGAAGCAGATAATAAACGCGCGCGCAAACACACGTAGAATATCGGGCTAATTACTTTGAAAAAGCAGGAGAACAACTCGGAATATACAGGTATACACATGGTGCACATGTCGCTCGGCTCTTGGCATTGCTCCCACGAGTCGCCAATTCGGCTCTTTTCCCCAACTGCAGTAGCAGCAGGCGCAGACTTAATTAAGCATCGACACAGTGCTTGCAAGCGCGTTGTAAGCTTCTGCACCGCTTGGACGAAATGGAATAGAACTAATTGCTCCCTTATAAACGCGTGAGAGTATATACACGCGCTTCTCGGGCAGATTCACGCCGCCGCAGGTGCTAATTGTCGGAAGATGAGTGTGTGTTTTAGTTTTTTATAACTTGCTATTTCGATAACGGTAACCACTTGGATTTTCAGAAAATTGAAAGAGTGACATTCACGACTTCACCCGAGTCTGTTCTTATAACGTTTCGGTTGCGGTTACTGCAGCTCGTTCTATAAATTTTCGATTCGAATTTCCCGCCATTTTTTTATCCACCCCTTTAAAGCTTGCAGAGCATCAGAGCAGACTTATTTGTCGTGGTCGTCTCGCGGATGCAAGAAACTGAGCCGAGCACTTATGAAAACATCCGCTGAGATATTTCAGTGTGTGGGGGGGGGGGGGGGGGGGCTAGTATGGGGTGGCTCCAAATAGGAAGTCGTAAAGTCAAGAATGAAAGCACTGCGCTCTCGGGTTATACGCGTCGCGTACTGGCACCGCAACTTCGCGAAAATTGGATTGCCGATAGAAAAGAAGGTGCCCTATTTGTCCCGATATGTATAGTCAACGCCGTCGTCGTCGTCGTATGCCGGAAAACATTAAAGCTCACCCTCTATGTCTTTTCTTACGTAGCGGTATGGCGATTAATTTTGCCGAATGCGTTATGTGCTTTTAAAAAGCGCCATAAGAATGCGATTATGGGGGGATTTATATTTGAAACTTTACAACATATCAACTCATCAAAGACACTGCTAACACACAGAGTACATAGACGGCATCGAGTGAAAGCTTTGCCTCTAATTTCTCGTTTAAATCTGTTTAATTTCTGTAAAGGAATATAGCAAAGCCAAAGTCAACGAATACAGTACGTACAGCTGGAGGCTGCGGAAAGTAGCTAGTATCAACTGTTTCAAGCATCAACTTATGATAGAGCAGCTTCTAGTTTAATTAGCTAGACGCTGTACGGAAGGCAGAGGAGGCTACTTTTCAAGATAAACTTCACCCCAGAAACGAGCTACAGAGTACGCCGTGCATGTGCATCTATAGACCGAGAGACGTTGGCGGGAACGTAACAGGGGCGGCGGCGCATCAGCTCAACGAGTAAATATGCTCGCTAACGCTCCAACTTTGAAATTATATATTATACTTGTTAAATTCGAATAGAATGCCGACGTTTTTCCTCTCCTCGAACTTTCCCAGCAGTTGTGCGTCTGTCTTGTCATTCTTTCGCTTATATTTATCTTCCTCGCGAAATTTCTTGTATTAACTCGCAGAGAAGCGTTGTACAGTTCCGAAGAACTCCAACTCCTGTTCTCGCGCCGAATAAGCAAAACATCGATTTGTTCTTGTCGACTTTTAAAGCAGGAAACGAGCAGAGCATCCGACCTTTTTTCCAACAATCGCGCGCGACGTCGAGGCTCATTTTTTGCGATGGAAAGGAAAAAAAGAACATGCATACATTCTCTGACTTTTCAAATTCTGCGTATACAGATCCTGAATAGAACGAGTCATGCAACGAAAGCAATCCATGGATACACGTACGCGGACATATCGATCGAGAGCTTGCGCGCTAGACTAAAATATTCTTGGCTCGTCTGTGGAAGCTTCGCGCAATTCATCACAGAACCTCACGCGCGCTAATAACGACGTCTCTCTCTCTCTCTCTACAGAGCTTTGCGGGATGATTTTTTCCCTCTCTATAGAGGCGCGCGTTTCTCTCTTCGGAAGCTCTGGCCATTACGGCACTCATCCATTTCAAAATTAATTAAAACTTCATCAAGCCTCGTCGGCGCAGCTTGACGGCGCGCGTCGCGTCACACATTGAGAGCGCGAGAGCGCTATTCATAACCGGATATGGTCGTGTAAATTTCGAGGCCGTGTGGCAGCGCAATTGAGAGAGCTTGCGCCAAGCTTGCAGCCAGACACGTCGCATGTGTAACGTGTGTCTCTGCGCTAGAGCAAAGCGGAAAGTGGGGTGTTAGGCAGCCTCGCGGAGGGCTTTCGTAAATTTAATTGCGCATAACGTCACTCGACTCTTCTCTTCTCTTTCGCGCTGGAGCGTAGCGCCCCTTTTTGGCGCGCAAGCTCACTAAGTCAGCTGCCTGCTCGGCTTGTTTTAGCTTAATGCGATGTATCTTGAGGGATAATGTTATTGTTTTCGATGCGTGTGCGCGGCTTGTGTTTTGCGCCTGACTCGGTAATATAGACATTCCTCAACGCCTTGTTGACGTTGCGTATGTAGATGTATTAATGAATGATTTAATGAAGTTAATTCAAATAACTATATTATATCACTTTCTCGCGCCTCGACTATTTTCGCCGTTAATATATTCCAAACTCGGTTTTCCAGCTTGACGTCATTTATTTTGCATCAACCTAATAAGATTTGCGCTTGTATAATGTGCCGCTACACGTCGAGCTAGCGCAAACTTATAAATTACGATAAACTTGGTGCAAACAGTCAAGTTGCTAAAAGGTTAAACGACGTTACACACCGCCCACGAGTAAGGCAATCGAAAACTTACGCAGCGGGTTTATGTTGCCGATATATAGTTGCGTACGCGATATATAGACGATATATAGACGTATGTGTCATCGTCATCGGCAATAATCCCGAGGGAGTATAGAGGCCGGGGTTATTTTTCTTTCTCAGTGTACACACAAGTCCGTAAAGGAAAAGTTTGGATTATAGCGACTTAGGAATCAATCTAATCTCAAAATTTGCGACTCGATTGAGGGACAAGAGCATTAGCTAATTGAATCCATACCGACAGATCGTTTTAATTTTTTCCAGAAATGTTTCATCCGCGCAGCTTACGAACGATAGCAGCTTTATAAGTTTCAACTCGAGGATGAGTAAATTTTCTCCCTCCCAATATAACCTCGACTCCGGTGTACGTGTGGCTCGGGAAAGTGCATTATACACTTGTCGACAAGTTGGCCAAGCATAGTTTTTGATGAGATTCAGGAGAGTTTAATAAGCGTTCGCGCTTCAGTCGGACCGGTCGTAAACTATAATACTTTTTGCGCAACGATTCTCTCCCTCTTTTCATATTCTGCACACACGTGGTATATACACTGCAGCATCAGGTCGAGTATAATATATGACTAACGGATTTATCAAAAAGTTTTAACCCTCGTGGGGGAAGAGTGAAAATTCATTTCACCGAGATAAGCTCCGTTAATAACCGACTCGGAAACATTTCCATCGGTTACGATAAATATTCGAGCTTATATAATGTATACATAATCCCCGCGAGAGATATCATCGTCGGGAATTCATAAATCGACTGCGGACTGTATAATAAGCGATAAAAGTCAGCGGCAGCGCGTGCGAACTCGGCGAAGACATCGAGAGGGGAGGAGAGCTAATTAAGCACTCGATGGCCCGATTATTAGCGATGCCGTGGAATTTCATATAGCCAGTAGACTCCAAGAGTCATGATATTCCCGCGTAGCTGTAGCAGCAGTACCGGAAGTATCGATTACAGCGCTACGGCGCCACGACGCTCGAACAAAAGTAATTTCAGTTTGACTCGTGTTATTCAACTCTTGCAGACGGCGGACTTGCCAACTGCAGTTTCGAGTGTCGCATTCGTCGTGGTCGTTATATACTTTTCTCTTCGCTTTGTGAAATGAAGGAAAGTCACTTAAAGCTCCTCCGCTAATTTACTCGCGGTGGTTCATCGTATTATTTTCCAACGGTGTGACAACTTTCGATAAAAAGTTTGAAAAAGCTCCCGCGGTTTCTGCGTATGCGAATTATCCTGTGAGTGGTTCCCCTCAACGTTTGCTATTTATGAGCGGCTTCCGTGCGGGGGATTTGAAATTTCATGTAGAGCTGCCGGGGATTGTGAGGGTCCGATGGATTCTCTCGCCTATGTATCATTCCGTGCGCGCAGACTGTTTTATAAACATTGAATGGAATTGCGGGATTTTCAATATCATTCCAACGCGAGACAGCCTTTGGAACGCTTAGCTTCGAAATGCTTTTATAAAGGCCTGTTATCGTTTCATGAATAATTTCAACGCGCCGTTTAGGATTTCTAACGCTGTAATAATGCATTAGGATTTTTTATCGAATAAAATTTACTTAAAGCTTTACATATAAAGAGGATTGAAAAAAAATCAAGTCATTAGTCATTAGTCGATGATACCGAATCCTCGTGAAAAGTTCGCTTTGGATGTGCTGCGAGCTTTCAAATGGGGATCGATAGGATCGCGAACATGGAAGAGCAGGCCACCCTGTTATAGGAGCTTAATTTTCGACTTGAAAAGACAAGAATAGGTTACGAGGTTGATTCTCGAGAGCACTCTGCTGCTTAACGAGCTTGGAACGAGGATAAGTGCGTATCAAACGATTCAAATTCACTTGATTCTCACCCGCGAATATTTTGCTCTAGAGGTTCGTTGTTTTAAATATGAATTATTTTATTAAAAGATAAACCTAAACTCTGCTTTCGTATAACGAACCCAAAGTTGCAACAGTTCTAACGCAATTTAAACATTGCAGAAGTTTCATTTAATTACGAATATCCCCTCCTAACTCCAAACAATAAACAAAGTCGCCTGCACAGAAACGACGTGATCCGTCAACACTTTCCGCGGTAAAGTTGCCGCAGCACTCGTGGAAATTATATATCGAGTTCGACGCAATTAATCGCAGCGAATCGCGCAAGTTTCGAATTAATATCGAGATCTCGCGAAATTACAGGAACGACGCACGTCGCTAGCAGGAGCGCCGATTGCAAGCACGAGGAAGCCAGCCAAAAGCAGTTGATAATTCAGCCGGCATTTCCTAATCGTAATTAGCTACCGCGCGCCAAGTAATGCCATTTGCATTTATTCGTTGGCGCGTGCGCGGAAACTATGCCAATTAGGCTGAACTCGACGATAGCTCGTGGGGCGTATAGAGTAAAAAGGGATGTAGGTTGTTCTGTGTGCGAGGGAAGCGATGAAGGTGGGAGAAAGAGCTTAGGTATATTAGGTTTAGGTTTTCGGATGAAGGTACGCGTCTGCGATACGAAGTATGTAATCTGTACGCTTGAAAGGAGCGACAGCGTTTACCAAATCTCAGTATCGAATTCTTGATTATCTCCAAAGGGGAAGCGGGAGACTAATGCTTGTTTGGCTTTGAGATAATCATCGCACGCGCGCGAGAGAGGACGAGGAAATTCGTTAGACTGCAAGCTCGGCTGTGTAAATAAAAGCGCAAACGAATCACGTTGTATAGAAGCTTTCCTGTAATATTTAATTTATTATTATTAGTCGTAAACACGTAAACAAATAGTAAAATTTGAGCCTTAACAAAATTGAAGCAAGTTTCAATCTGCAAAATAGAAAGGAGAAGGTGAAAGAATGTCTTTTTTTCCAACTCCTTCTTCTTCGCGCACTCGAAGCCGGATCTCTTTGAAAGTTTTGTTCTACCCCCTTCCCTCTCTGCGAAAGCCTTTCACGCAAACATCGCACAGATCAAAAAAGTCCACTCTTTCTCTCTCTCTCCAACTTGCAGCTTTTCTTTTTGCTATCAGTATAGTACTTCCTTCGTCCGTTGCGACAACGAAAGCTCGCGACTTTCGTAATACTCTATACGCAGCTTTAGATTCTAAAGGCGTTTTCGGAACAGCGAGAGCTGAAAATTCATGAAGCTTCGTTGCTTATACCGTTTTTTTATACATGTATGGTGGGCCGCAAACAAGTGCTCGAGACTCCTCTTTCTAAGCGCTGTGTATTTTTTTTCGAGAAAGAGCAACATTTTCTCGACTGAAATTCATGCAAATTCAACGTAAAGTTGGCTCAGCAACCGACGCGCAAACGTGTTGCATATGCGGGCACGTCTTGTTTTTCTATTTTGCGGCAGGTATACTATTTATGTTTCGTTTCTTTTTTTGTAAAAAGAAATTCTCGCTAAACCACACCTACACATGCGCAGCGACACTCCAGCTTAAAATTTTTCGCACAGCTTTCGGATAAAACCACGAAAATCGGGAAGCCCTAATGCACTTATAGAACGTCCAAGAAGAACCGCCGCGACGACTTTCCTCCTCGATTTTACGGAGCAGCGGTTCCGCTTAATCTGGAGAAAACTTTTTGAATGCTTCCCGGCTTTCCTTGCTACCGACGCACACACACACACACACTTTCCGACTGGTGACGCGCGACCTTATCCCTCTCAATCTTTATCTGATCGTTCTTTCTCTCCGTCGCGACGCCAGTCGAGACGTTCCGCATAAAACGCGCTCACGCACCGGTTATGCGCGTCTATATACCTATATATGGTAAGCATCAGCACTTCCGCGTCTATTTTACGTTTAGCGAAAAAGCCGATAAAATGGAAACGGCCTTCCGCGAGTGGAGAGTACCGCCACGTATTAGATCACGTACGTTCGGCGCTCGCGCGTATATGTGAAGCGCGTGTTTGCCTACGCGATTGCCCGACAGACAAATCGTGATAGCTGCAGATAGATGGCTAAAAAAGAAGAAATTGAATTTGAAAAAACAAACAAGGGAAAAACCAGTATGACTATTCCATAACTCGATCGCTCTCGCCCCTGAGATTCTAGGAAAGGATCTACCCACGCGACTGTTATTTTCACTGCGCACCTGGTTTTTCATTTACTGCTGGGCAAATTTTATATTCGCGGTGGTTAGATCTGTACTCGATTGCTATTGGAACAATGTGGCTCTAAGGTTTATTTTTCTACTCGTGAATCGGAATCGATTTCGCCGATTCGTTTTCGCCAAAGTAAATTGCTTAGCCATATGCGGATAGGTGTGTGCTTTTATACTCGGCGGGTGTATAAAAAAAATCTCTGATTCAAAAATGTACGTCCAGCTTTCGGACTATGCGACGCGTCGCGACAGCGAAAGAACTGCCATAAAAAAAATTAAGCGGAAAGCTACAGCCGACGTTTTTATTTTTCAGGAAGAGAAAGCAAGAACGATGGCGGAGGCGCGTGTGCTGGAACGAGTAATAAAGTTTTATTGCCGTCAACCGACGACGACAAAAATGTAACTTTCTTCGCGCGTGCTTCGCAAAGTGGCATAAATTATCGTCGCTCTTTTTTTCCCGAGTCATGGAGAGAAGAGAGACGCAGATGTGATACCAGAGCCAAAAGGGATATAGCACACACGACACGTGAATTAACGAGGAGTTCAAGGCTGATAAAGCATTTCGAGGATTATATACGTTCGAAAATATCCCCAAGAAGTTCGAGCTTAGGGGGCGCAAATTCGGCATTTCATTATTGGGGCGTATCCAGCCTTCTTTAAGCAGTCCTCGGCCATAACCATAAAGTTGTTTGTTCGCCGGTAGAATTTTACTGCCAATATGCTGCGGAATACATTTATCGCTTTGCACTATCTCTCGTTCGACGAACATTCCTCTCACTGGAATCTACATTCCCTCTGTCTTTGCTCCGGCTTTGTTTACGTTTATCGTGCGATCCTCTGAGTCATAATTCTATGGACGAAAATATATGATCGAGAAATATGCGTATATGAGTTTCGGAGGATATACCAACGCGACGTGTGGTGGCTTTGATCCGACTGGGACAATGGATGCTTCTAGCGAGTGCACTTTCAATCAGCAAAGCTCGAGATTTATTATGCATTAAAGCTCTCTATCCTATATGATTTTATGCAATAGATCCTCATTGTTCTTATACCAGTGAAAACAATTCTGAATACGAAGCCTTGACGGATTGTTATGACCGGAATGTGTTTCGCAGTATGATTAGCTTTGATCATCAGGAATTCATTTCTATATTTACTGTATAACAATAATGATATTGGCTTACAAAAAGGCTGCATGTCACGGCTAATTACTATCTATTATTTTTTATCAACACGCTTTATTACGCGAATAATCTCTGTAAAAAAAACAAGTTTATTCATTCAATGTATATCCTCAATAAATATCGCAATTAATCATTATCGCGCACATCGCAGATTCATGTAAATGCGTCGGGCTCTGCTATCTCAGCGATGATATAAAATACGATGCGATTTGTATCGCGTTTGCATATTTTACAAAAAGTAGATTACGCTTAGATATATATATAAAAAAAATGATGTATCGATTTTAGCGACAAAAAAAAATGTCACTGAGGCGTAAAAATACAAACCGTCCGAAGTGATCGCGAGAGCAAGGAAAGCCGATTTCGGCAATTTTATCCAGAAAATCCGATAATCCATACACACCAAAGCGCAAAGCAGACCATCGGCTTTAGCGATACAGCCACGTCGGCTGCATTGACGCGTGCGTAAGGGAACTTCTGCCGCAGTGGCCTGGATTTTGTCGAGGCGGAAGTGCAGATCAGATTGAGAAGGTCCGGGTGTAGCCTCCAATTCTGGGCTGGGAAGGTATTCCGGGACACGAGCATAAGTGCCGACTTTCACGAGACTGAGCGCATTTCTCGCGACGAGCCGCCGACACCGTTTTATTGTGCAGCTATGGCCCGACAGGCATCGGCGTATTACGCGAGAACCTCTATCTGCTCTACGGACGCTTTCCTGGATGAGGAGAGAGCGCGAGGGGATGTTTTGTGGACGATGTTATACATTTTCGATATATTCTTGGATGGATATATTTTTTATTAATTTCGTTGGTTTATTTATAATGCATGGAAGGGTCGTTAATCGACTATCCCTTTTTTACATCGTAATTATCTTTTTCGGTTCGGGACATGCAAGGCATGATCGACCTTACGATACGATTTATCACACGTTTTATGAGCTTTAATCACTGACGACGATAAATAATATCCGAAAAGCTTCTGTAATACCTACTCCCTTTCAAATATAAAAACGAAACAAACTCGTGACCCGTTTTTCTCTATGTCGTAGCGATGCACACGCGCATCGGGTTAAAGTTTCTCCCGCATGGAATGCAATCGAATCTTGAAGCTAGATCGTGGGTAGAGGCTGTGGCGCGACGCTGCCATAGAACATTATCGAAGCGATCGTGCTTGCAAGCGGCGGTGTCCTTTCGTCGTAGATTACGATACGCGCCGTTACCTTAACCTGCAATTTGCAGCCGCTCTCCCGTTAAATTTGCGTTCGCGTCAAAGTTAAATACATCGTCACATTGTTGCGGTACGAGGAAGAGAGAGAGAGATAGAGGCTCGTTTACTGCGTGGACGGAAAGAAAATACTCACCTCATATTGGCTCTTAGTATACTTATACTCATGAATATTGATGCAACACCGAGTTGATATGATCGCCAACTTACCTGAAATAAAGAAAAGAGAAAATTAAAATTAAAATTAAAATTCAATTATCATACGCAAGTAGCATCACAAACACAGCGTAACCATCGCAAGCTTACGCGTCTCTTTGAACAACACGAGCTTAGTTCCAGCGCGCAACGTCGTGGGACAACTATGCAATGTTAACGCAAGCTCTGAATTCCCTAAGAAAAGGCACAGTATATAAAGCCACCACATTGGTTATATTACAAGCTATCGTTCGCTAGCAAGCATAACAACAACCCAACCGTAACATTCAATTTTCCAACGTCAGGATACGCAGCCACGCGAATAATAATTTTTCAATTCGAAAAAAGTCCTGAACACACATAAAGTAACGCTGAAAGCGCTTTTGATCCGAATCAAGCAGCCACCCGCAGCCTCGCGAATTTGTCAGCAGATTTCTCTGTTGAAACTGACGCGTGCCTCGACTCCCTTTTGCAAAGCTCGGCGCTTCTGTCTCCCTGGCTCTCATTGGATTACGCTATAGTGTATATATACAGTGTAAGCGCGGGGGGACAAGTAGTAGCTACAGACTCGCATTGATTGTTAGTTATAAATCACGTATCCGCTCACTCTTCTATCCCGAAAACTACAGCCCAAGAGAGCAGTGCATACGTGGGTGTGTAGCACTGCAAGCTTCCATTGTCATTGATACTGGCCCCTCAGTCCGATAGCCAATATCGCCTAATCCGATCGATCGCATCTGCCTTTTCAGTCATACGCGAGCCGACGAGCGCTCTGACGAAATTATTCGCGGTTGGTCGCGCGCGCGCGTGAGCTTTTTTATCGTCGTCGGCCCTATGCAGGCGCGCACGGAGGCTCGTATATCGCTCAGTTCTGCAGCACAACGCCCACGCGTTTATTGCCGTCAAATATAATTTTTCCTCTATCGGGTATGAGATACAGCCCCTGCGGTTATGTATGGACTCGTTGAGTGCGAGATTTTTTGTGTGCGTGGGTGGGTGTGTGTACTTTATAATGAATGATTGATTTCGGTTCTGTCGAAAGCTTGCGGAGAATATTTATCGTTGATTTGTTGTGCGATCGTGGGACGGATGCACGATGCATTTTTTTTAACGTTTATTTTTACATCTCGAAATAAAAGACGAAATATATTGTCGCACCTTTACTTGGTGATCTTGCATTTAGAGCGAATGTTTCGCCGAAATAAACAGATCTCAAAGTTTTGGGGCATAAATAACGGCAATAATGCTTGCCGCGTGTGCATGTGAACAAGATTGACCGAGCGCCATTTAGAGCCGTATTTCTGCGTGCCCAGATGTTGCGTTTATCAACTCTAATGTTTATTTGTTAATAAAAAATATATTCTACGCATATGGACTCTATATTCATTTAAAGCTCACAGCCACCCAAGAGCAAGAAAAAAACTCTGGTGGCATTATTATCAAAAGCGTCAAAGAAGTAGAAAAGCGCACGTACTACACTTTAGTCCGAAACGCGAAACTTTCTCGGTCGAGTCAATAAAAAAATATATACACACAATATACAGCGGCGTATGATAAAGACTCGCGCTAAGGCGAAGCGAGACTGATTTACGTTCGTCGACTACTTCTTTTTTTTTTTGTTCGTCGCCGCGTGTCCGTTCGGCGCGAGCCTCCCGGATTGCGCGATTTTATGAGAGCGCCGCAACGAAACGACCGTAAAAGTGCAGAGGAATGCCTTCAGATATGGAATATTACTTGCTGGCCTGGGCGCAAGCTCTCGCTTGCCGCACAATAACTATAAATCGTGAGCTCGGAGTAGCTTCCCTTGGCGGCGGCTTTGACCGCCTCTGCTTTTCCTCTCTCTCCATACACTTACGTATACTCGACGTCGTTGCTGCTGCAGCCGTTTGCGATTCGACGAAAGGGCTTGAAGTATTCGTGGCTATGCGAGAGATACAAAGCTATACTTGTTCCGACTGATGCGCGTGCTTTCGAACGGAATGTGCTTGAGCGCCGAGGAAATGGAGAACTGTATGGTGTTGATGCTCTTTTTTGGAGGGAAGTGTATGGTGTTGTCGAGTATTTTGATGATGGCTGGTATGCATAGCGTTTTATTCGAGAAATCGAGATATGTGATGGGGTCTGACTATACCCTGGTACTGATTACTTGTAGTAAATATGATTCGTTATGCATATACGCACATTCGCAATAATCCTGCTATTTACTCTGATTTATAGCAATTATCAATATTTACAATTATCTTTGAATTTAAGAAATTGAAAAAATTAATACATCAAATCAAGTCGTTATATGAGCTTACCTTGTTAAACTTAAATAACACATAAGTATTACGTTACTTAATTGTTAATATTATTCTGAAATATAAAAAATAGTAAGGTACAATTTGTCGGAACAAGAGAAAATTAAAGGCGATTGCATTTGTTGCAGAATTACCACACATATTCACGGTGTTGTGTTTACTGAAGCTGCATTCTTCCACGGCAAAATGCTTTCAGCATTAAGCAGATGTTTTTCAAAAAAAGTTCAAAAGTCATCTAGTAAATAGCCAAAGGAATTTTCGAGGGTAGTTGCGCGATTAAAAGCACTTAACGACACTGCGGCGACTATTGAGAGCAATTAACTCTGAGTTGTTTTTATTGCCGCGAGCGCTTTTATTTTCACGCGTAGTTTTATCGTTCATTTTCTTTTACGCGATTTATTTCTAAAAGTAACATTTATGTCATTATAGCTTTACTGGATTAATCGTTATAAAAATAGAGCGTCAGTTTAAATAAACAAGAGTTCTGCCAAAGTTGTACAAGCTTGTATGAAACATTTTCATTCCCTTTCTATTTTAATCTGGTTTAAAAATTCAATAAAACCATTCAAGCTTTGGATTATTTGAATCGAATGCTGATAATTTTGCTTCAATTTACCCGATTTCGCAGTACAACAATGCTGCGCGAATCGAAACGATTGAGCAATTTAATTATATTATTTGCAAGCAATTTGAATTAAATGTTCATAGAACTTTTGTGTAGGGCCCTAATGAAGGAATAAGTACTTTGAAATTTTTGGCTTTAAAATCAATGCAAATGTGAAAAACCAAAATGCTAAAAATCCTCTCTAATAAAAAAAGAGATAATTATAGACATCCACACCGCAAGAGCGGACTCTATCACCGAGGGGTTAAAAAGGGGTCGAGAGCGAGAAGAAAAAAGGGCGCGCGGCAGCGATCTAAGAAGAATCCGTAAAAGGCGTTCAGCAGCAGCAGCCGAGCTAATCTTCAAAAGATATCGGCTCTACGCGCATCCCTCTCGAGCTTTTTACAGATTTCAATAGGGACCCACATTACCCTGAGCCCAAAGCTTTATTGCTCGTCAGCGCGTCGAGGAGGTGCAGAAAAGGAGGCTACAGACAGAGCGAAGATTGATAAAAGGGTATCCGGGCGATGGGCGTATTCACGGGGAATTCGAATCCGAGCGAGTCGCGACGCGCCGGGGCTCTGTGCGGTTCGCTTCGGCAACTTCGGCCCCGCGGGCTCGATTTTGCCCTCTCGCAGGCGTGCCGAACGCTCTCCCGTTGTCCGCAGTGCTGCAGCGGCTTACGTAAAGAGCGGCCGCCACCCACGCGCAAGGGGGACTTGAGGCTTGCGGTACGACGGCTGCGGGAACTTCCGCGGCGTGCACGGCGTAGATGTATAAAACGACGGACGACGCGGAGAGAGAAGCGCGGGGAAAGGAGGCCAAATATCCATGCAAATAAGTCGTCGAGCAAGAGGGAACCCGGAGACTATGGCTGTGTTTGTGTATGCTTCCTTCCAGTGTGCCTCTTTTTCCGTTGTCTTTACCTCGTTTCACTCGGCTGTGTATTGTGTAAATAGCAAAAACTTCCTGGTTTATCCTGCCTTAGCTCGGAGGAGTTGCTGGGGAAAAGCGTTGCAGTGGTGCGAGAGAAGGCTCGTGGAAAGTCTCTTGACGGGCCTTGGAATTCCGGTGCGCCAGGACTGATTAGTAATTTTCAATCTAAATGTACAGGCGATGAAGGGCGAATTCGAGATGAAGACACACAGACTCTGTTGAGGGAGAGAGACTTGATTACTCGCAGCTGCTTTTCACGTCTTACTCTCGCTCTCTGACTATCTATCTTATCCTCATTCCATTTAAAAGTCTTGACTGACTTTATGAATATAAATTCGAATTATCACCTCACTTTGAGTCTACTATCTCGTCATTTCATTGGGACTTTTTGGGCGAATCGAAAACTCCGATTGTTTTTTTAAATACCGAGAGCTTTTAATCCGTTGAAAGTTCAATTAATGCTTAATTATGCAGCGAAGAACGTTAGAAAAAAGACTGTTTCCATTATCTCCGAAACTGTTTTATCGATTCTACACTAAATAATTAGATTGATCAATAGACTCCGTTGTTTAACACAAACAAGGAACAAAAGGAGATGTGTAACGTTGCCACTTCGATGAATCCGTGCTTGCACCTCGTCATTGGCTTTGGCAACGTTGATTTTTAACGGTTCTATAGTAAACTTCAACCAAGGCACAACACAATAGGGCTATTACACGTATTGTTTGCACTGTGCATTCGGTCTATAAAAGACTACAGAAAAAGCGGCCTACGGAGCGAGAATGCCGAACATCGATGTGAGGCAGGTACAGACAACGAGAGAAAGGGATGGAGAAACAAAAAGACACGAACTTTTTTCAATGCTGAAGCTATGCCATGTTTCTGTCGTATATTCAGACGGGCCTCATTAAGCCGTTCATCGATGCGACTCTATTGAATTTTTTCACGACTTTCTGCAACTCGTAATATTTACGATACACGTGATCAGTTAGACTCGTAAATTAGATACATCCGCTATATAATTTAGTTTTCACTGCGTTATTCATACATTCCAATAAAATACATTAATTGCATTACATTTCATCGAGGCAAAATAGTAAACCGTCGTCAATAATCAATTTTCCATTTATATTTTCACGTTTCACGCGCGACTGTGATTGTCTACAGCGGGCATCAACAAAAGGAATAATTCAATTGGACGATTAAAGGAATTAATTATTCGACGATTCTCCGGCATTCATTTAGCCGTAAAATTATTCAAATAGCCGCTCTGTATTACCCTCGTTATTCATTTATTGTGCCGTATAGAATTCGTTCATTGTTAGCCCGACTGTGGCCAATTCGTCGTCGCCACTCGTCACGGCAATCAAAAGGACCCGTTTTTAAGTGTGGCTTTATCTTTAATAGTAAAAAGTCTAATTAGAAATGATAGTTATGTACGCATATTAATTTTTTCGTCTATTTATCATTGCTTTAATGATTAGTAAGATGAAAACGTTCGCATTTGTATTATAATATGAAATAGCTTATACGAGTCATAAACTTTTAAAAAGACAGAACAGTATCAGGGGTTGACTGACTTCAGTAAGGGTATTTCCAACGCTTTTCTTATTCAATCTATACTTTTCACGTTGTAAACGTCACTTAGCCCTCTGCGTGACAATGCGGAAACACAAAAGTTTCAAAAAGTTGTATTCAAGGTGTAACAAAAGTTTCCGTTTACTTTATAAATCCGACTCTCTCGACACATGCCATACATAAAGGAGAAAAAAGTGTTTTCTGAACACTCCAGCCCACGCAAATAAGAGTTATTGTTTCTCGAATAAAGCGCGATACTGGTTCTTTCAACTCTTAATTTTTCAAACGACACAGTTATTTTACGGTAATTGTTTCAGAGTCCGCATTGCAGAGAAGCTTATTGCACTTTACTAGCCAAGAAAAACAGCGTCGGTTTAACGCCGCTCGTTCAAAGTGAAAAATACCCCTTGAGCGCACATAGTCACCAGCGGGCATTTTAAGTTTCGTGCGTTGTACTGCTTTCGCTCCGAATTCAAGCCGAATCTTCGCGCAGATTTGGATGAAAATCAAGGGTGTATCGCGTAATCCTTGCCAGGAAACTTGGAGCTTTAAGTATTCGGCAAAAGTCCCTTGACTTTTTAATAATTCGACACTTACTTTTCCAGCCAGCAGCTCGCCTTTTTCAAAAAAAAGCCTTAAGCCAAACTAATGCGTACGGTTAAATTTTAAAATACTCCCCGAGAAAAACTCCATTCCCAAGAGAGATGAAGAAAGTATACTGCGTTCGTCGAAGCTCTAAATTTCAACGGTAAGCTCGAACGACCCTCGCACTCGGTGTAGGATAACGTCGCCGTGTAGGAGAAAATAACAGCTATCGTCGAACAAAATTAAAGAGCAGTTTAATTTCACGATTATTATGCAACCCTCAGAGCTGAGAGAGAGAGAGAGAGAGAGAGCGCGCAAAGTCCATTAGCATAGCCTCGCCTGACCTCTATCACTCGGAAAACAATTACGAGAGATTGGCGAGTTACAGAGCAAACAAGTTCTCGGACTCAAAAGTTAGTTGCGAAAAAAAAAACAATTAGCGAGTGGGAAAGAGAGTTTCGGCAATAACAACACGCTGCGAGAGCGAGAGAAAAGCATTGAAATGGAGGTCGCTCGCTCGTGCATTATGCATGCATGAACTTTATTTCCGCGCTCGCTTCAAACGCAGCCTCATATACTGCGCACCTGGTCAACAAAAACAAACGTGTAAATTGGCCAGAGTCTCGCAGTTAATTTCTGGGCTCGCTTATCAGTTCGAGCCGGAAAATAGAGCTATAACAAAAGATAGAGCGCCCCGCAGGCAAAGAGAGCCAATTCCAAGCATCCACAGCGTCTGGTGGACCTATAACCCTGAAAGTTATGGTACAGTCTCAACGCGCGAAGCATAAGTTAATTACGGATAATTTATATTCACTTTTCGGAGCTCCGTTATCGAGCGGCTCTTTCTTCGGCGCGCATCAGCTGCAAAAAGCTAAAATGGAAAACCGCGCGAGGGATAGAAGGGAAAAGAGCTTAGTAGACTGACCGACTTCATATGCATTAATTAATTCCGAACCGTGACAGAGTTCTGGCACTCGTCTCCTACCCTCTTCTATATAATACCCGATGGAAGTGGATGGAAAGGAGAAAAAAAAAGGAACAAGCTTTATGGATGGGGACCAGCTCCTCTGGGCTAATTAATCGTTTTTCTTAATTATTCGCAATTAAATTACGCGATCAGCTCTGCCTAGGCCGCGGCCGATCGCTGACAAGCTCTTCGTTCGTCACAAAGAAAAATCTGCGCGCAGGTGCAACTTTATGGAAGCTCTCGCAGTGGCAGCAGCTTTCCGCCAACTCTCCGGTGACGACGCCCTGAACTATCCACACCCGCATGATAAGCGCGATCGAAAGTTTAAGAGCTGGTATGAAATTTGTTTCCGAACGTATTTGACTGAGACATCGTCGATATCGCGATGTTCCTTGCGAAGTTTCGAGCTGATGCTATGTGATGCGACGATTAATAATGTGTCTAGTTGATGAAACAAGTAGTTAAAGCAACGGTATAGTCAGACGCGAGCTGCGCTTCGATTTTAAGGGTCGTGTGTATATAAATGTATAAGTTCTTTCAGGCAAAATACACAGAGACTCAAAGTTCGCCGCATACTATTGAAGTTGGAAGTTATAATTGAAAAGAAAGATTGAATGCGGGATTGAGTAGTCTGCTTTATGTTTGAGTACCGGAAAGTAAAGCGCAAAAGTTCAACGAGATTCATTCCTTGAATGCAGCGCGTAACTCGTTGTTAGTCAAATAAATGAACACAGCTAGCGAAAGAAAATATTATGTAAATTGGGTAATTTTTCGGTTGAACTATCGCAATTTCCGAATCAAACGTACAGACGCGAACCTAATCATACATCAGAATAAGCCCGTTTAGAACGCAGTCAAATTGATGGAGTGTTGGGCGCGGCAGCAGCAGCAGCCGACGAGCTTGCGTGTGTTTGACCGGAAATACTCGATATTCCATTTCGTTTGTCATGTAGATGTGTCGGGGAAAATGAGGCTTCATTAGACGGAGCTTATATGCGCCGTACGTACGGGTGATATGGTGTGTTGCGGTTCGTAAGTGAGTGTATAAATACTCGTCGTGAATGTACTACGTGTTATAATGAGCTTACAACTTGTTTGTTTATTGTAATTGCTCTGATATCGCTTTATATGATTGATTGAAAATTTTATTGCATTCTTGGAAAAAGTGCAACATTTGAATAGATAAGTAGAAGCTGTTTGGATATATCCCGGGTTAAACGAAAGATAATTGAAAGCGATCCATCACACATCGACAGGCTCTTCATCGATATGAGACTCGGAGAAAATGCTTATCCGCGAAAACTATCACGATTTCCAGAACCGAGACGCATCTGCTGTAACCTATTTCTGTCTGGATATTCGATATTTCGCTTTCGCTTGCAAAAATGCCACGTCTTTTCTCCCAAGCGCAAAGTTTTGACGAACTTTCTTTCCTCGGTCAATTAAAACTTTTCCTCCGAGTAAAAATGTCCCTGGAAATGATAAAACGATCATGCGCGCTCACACGTTAAAGTGAAAAAGATCGTCGTGCTTATCTTTCCAATCTCTTGGCTAATCGAAATTCTCGATAACTCATTAGAGAATTTGTCTACATCCGGCCAAGTAACTTTGATGGCCGGAGATTCCTACGGTTTTTTTTCTTCGTAGAACAGCAATTTTAAACTTTGCTGTGGAAAGGGGTTATCAGCGACTCTTATCGGGTTTTATACCAAACTGCTCCTGTTCACAAGTAAAAAATTTTACTCCCAAACTTTACTTATTACAAAAATAATTTTAATTCACACCAAGCCTTCATCAATTTAACAATTTTGAAGTAATCAAGTATCTGATTTACGGTAATGGGATGAGAAGCAGTTAAATGCTGTTCTTGTATTTCTCGATAATAGTGCACAGCTCGTTAAGCTCAATACGTTCACTATACGACACATGAGTCATTGTAGAGCACTTAGAAACTGTTTAGTGCTGTGCCTTACTATCGGCTATTTGAAAACGGGTGAACAGGCATTCCAGTATTAAGCGAGCACGCGATTTATAGGTATTGATTAGAATAGTGTCGCATTATAGTAAACCTCTGTTAAAGAATATAGTATTTTTTTAATTTAAAAAATTAATAACATCAGGCAAACGCTAAAGCTTCACTTTATACCAAAGTATCTTCGATCCAAATTAATTATCGCGCAGTATTTCAATTATACCCTCCGAGCTTTCACTACTTCATTATTGAACTGCACGTGTACGCAAGCTCTCGGCGACAATAGCCTGTGAAAAGGAGCAAGCTCCATGCATACCACACACGGAAAAGCGAGAGACGAAGCGCGAAACCACATACACTCGTAAAGAACCGGACGCCATGTAAACTCGACGAAATTCACGCGCGATCCCGCAGCACGAGAGGCAGAACGAAAGCTCGAAACGAACGAAGGAGGACAGAAAACTCGCGGAGAGAAAGAGAAAGCCACGCCGGCTCCGGAAGTTAATTAGTCTGGATTCACGGGCTGAGCTTCTCCACGAGCAAGTTCAGCTGCCATGGCCGAAAGCACGAAAACACTGAATATGAATTATATGTACCTTAATTGAGAGAAAAAATAATTATCGCTCGGAAAGCAACTTTCGGTTCGATAGCACGGAGGAAGAGAGAGAAAAAAAAGCTCGTGTGATTTTACGATGCAATTTTCATCACTCGCGGACAGAAATTATTTTTCAGCGTTATTTACGCTCGCGATATCATTAAAGTTATTTTCTAGGCAGCCATACCGAAAGCTCTACTCTCGATATTTCAACTAATTAGGAGCTTTAATTAAAGGTCTTCTTCTTGGCTTTTATTTCGTTCACCCCTGATGCTTCTTATCAAGAAACGCGGAGAATGCATTGTATATTAGAAGCATAAACTAAGCGTGAGAGGAGAGCTGGCGTACACCTAATTGTTTCTCCTCTCGATTACCATAATCGCGGAGCTCGCGAGGACTGAAATATTACTACACGTCTTTTCAGGGTATAATTAGAATTTCAACAAGACGTGCGATTTTTCACCTCCGCTTTAATCGAGAAAAGTTCTTAATCAGCACTCGATTCGACACAAAGCCCGAGGGATAATTGCTGCTGATATTCAATTTAATTAGCGATCGTTAAGAGGCAACTTTTGGAGTCGCTGGAATAAATGTCCTTCCGAATGCCATACACAATGCAATTTCGAAAGCTTTACAGTGCAAATTGAAAGCTTCTGACGCTCGTCCAGAGTAAGCGTCGAATATTCGATATATTATAACACAAGCAGGTATTATTACCGTAGATTTAATTTTACATTAGACTATACGTGGTGTGTAACTAAATTTCACAAGCTTACTCTCGGTGGACGTAATCAAAATTCGTCTGTGCGGATTCCAGAGCTTCTGCTAGTGAAATTTTGAGTTGAGGCAGTGCACTATTCGGGATTCAGCAAATATGTCGGATCTTCCAACAAGTACCGCGGTATAATATCACACATATTGTATTAGTTTCTCGGTAATTGGTACCCATTACGTTGACTATATCAAAACAATCCTCTTGATTTTAGCATTGAAAAAGTCAATCCAGTGGAATAGCCAATTCCAGCCGTTTGAAAATTTGATTAGATATCACCAGGTAAAGTGTGACTGAGGGAAGAGCTAGAAACGCTGACGGGATGAAAAGTGGTTTGGGCGTTCCGAGCAGCTCGTGGAACTAATTTTCTCCGGGGGGCAAAGGAAAACAGCGCAAGAAACTTTGTCCTGCGGGACGACCGCCGGAAATTATTCGATCTCTTTTCCTCCGCTATAGGTATACATACTCACATTCATCCTTTCCTTTTAATTAACCAAATCGAGCTATTTAACTGGGGCTCCCCTGTTCATGTCATTCTACATCGAGCAATAAATATTCCCTTGGTAAAAAAATGCGAAAGAATTTCTACTTCGTATGTATGTTCGTGTGTAGATTCTGTTTTGGCAAGAAAATTTTTCGGAGCAAGGGAGACGCGCGAGCGTTACCAAAGAATTTCCGGGGCGCAAGCTCCACGAGATGAATTTTCATAAGGAATGTGGCCTGCTCCGAAGGAAGCTTGCGCCGCGATATAGCCGAGTCAGTATAGCACTGCCAGCAAATCTATAAATCAAGCGGCCATATACGAGGCCACTTCATGCTCTTACGGTTTGCCCTTCAAGATCTCTTCTTCTAATAAATTAATTCCTCCATACTATCCACTGGCTTATGGTTATTCCTTCGTGCACTTGACTGTTTTTAACAACACAACCAGTCCTGTAGCTATTCCCAAATATAAGGTGAGGTAAATATTCAAAGTCCCGGTAATACCAAGAAAATTACCGATCTTTGAAGATTATTCCAAATCCAGCCCCGATTACCGTACGAAAAACGACTTTCCCGTTCTTCAGCTTAAAAAAAATCGAGGATACATAAAGAGACAGAGAGCAAAAAAAACCCGTGGAGTCTCTACGAGGGGGCGGATATTGAAATATCGACGCGGTGCAGATCTCGCATTTTCCGTAGAGCTCAAAATGACGGTTGCGGCTCCTCATGAAAAAGAAATGAATGCAAATGAGAAGAAGCGACAGAACAAATTGCCGCGGCGAGAAACCCGTAAGCGCGAGAGGGAAGAAAAAGCTTCACGAGGGAAAGAAGAAGAAGAAGAAGAAAAAAAGCGAGGAGGGAGAGAAAAGTAAGCGGAAAGAAGCGCGATGAGTCGTGACGACGTCGAGCCGGTGACGAGTATTCGATAGCTCTGCTGCGCGGGCATAAGTAGCGCGACAAGAAGAAGTGGCGAGCAGAGGAAAGAATAACGACCTCGTTTTTATATTCCTATTTCATTTCGCCCGGCAGTGGTAGTTGTTACAAGTTTACTTCGATTCTTTCTCGTCTCTTCTTATTTTCTCCTCGAGCCACAGCCCCGCCACTTTCCGCGCAGATGCAGCCGAACTACTTTTCGTCGGCGGCGGGAGATAGCGTCCCCGACGCGCCACCTTATTTCAGTTATTTCACTACAAATGCGACATCGAGACGCGCCTTATATAGTTCCTCGCCGGATCTCTCTATCTTTACTCCTTCGTCCTCTTTTTTGCTCAAGCTTATCTTTTCTTCGGGGCGACGGCAGACATTTTTCTTGTCTCCGTGTGTGTATGCGCAATGGCAGTGTCGTTAACGTTCGCCAAAGAAAAAATTTGCGTCTACAACGGATTAAAAATAATTACACGGGGCAGCGACTTTTGAAAGGAAAAACCTTCCCTTACAAAGTACTCAAGACCCGAAGGAATAGCGTCTCGGTTTATAATGCGCCAAACCATGATAAAAATTCTCGCCTTTCGCAGAAGATATACTACACTTCTTTGAAACAAAAGACGTCGGGGCCAGAGAGACACTCACTGCTGCTTCTTTGATCGCTCGTTGTTCGCGCGCGTGTGAATATTGAAGCCAAGCTATATTGAGGTTGGCTGCATCATCACGGGGTATGTACATTCGAGAAACTGTGTCACACAAAAAAGACGCGCTGCAGTCACAGAGCGAGACGGATGTAAAAATATGACAGAAGAAGCTGCAGCTTCCGCAGAGGTCGTTTTCCACCCACGCAACTTGCAGCTTTGTGAGCCCCTATTAATTTCCGGGCTCGAGTCTTTTTGCGGATCTCGCTTTTGTATCTCGCGCCGGAGCGGAGGGCGCAGCCCTTTCAACCTCTTTTTATTAAAGACGCCGTGAGTGGGGGAGACTTTATTAAAAGTGTATTATGCTTAGGTGTAGGAAACCACCAATTACGACTGACTTACTACTGCCGAAGGAGCGAGTATTTACATTGTACCGGACGCGTGTAGAGTTTTCGGCGCGCTTGAGGGATGAGCGTTTAGAAATTATAATTTCAAATTTCGACGTAGCCGTGCGGGCTTGGCGGCATGTACTACAAACTATATGTAGCCCTAGCGTATATAGCGCTATACAAATTCAATTCGGTATGTATGAAAAGACATGTGTATGGCTTATGGTACGTCCTTTGGGAATTTTTTTGGAATCTTCATTTGAATTTCAATTTTTTTCTTCCCGCGCAAACCCACTTTTATGAGGTTAGCTTATCGATCTTACCTTTTCAATTCGCAAGCGCGAAACTCATTATATCCGAGCGACACGTGCCTTAATGTATCGCCGTAACGAGGTGGCCGGAAGTTTTTCTCACGAGCCGAACGTGGAAGAAGTATACAATACTCTGTCGTAGCGAAACTTTCGCATCCAATATACCTCTTGTACTCGCTGCTCACGATTTTCTCGAACTTACTTCTAATTCTTTCTCGAAATCAATTAACCGTCCACTGTCTTGATACATATTTTGCGTTTATTTTTATACAGGTAGTCCTATCTAATGAAACAAAAAGTCAAAGAAAATAGCGTTAAATCGACAGGGCAATTCGGTAGATTAGTATCTTTTTTTCCTCGGGAAAAGGCGAATCGAGAGCTAAAACTCCGAGAGCTTGGAAAGGAAGAAAAAGGGGCCGCCAGCGCTCTCTCTCTCTCTCTCTCTCTCTCTCTCTCTCTCTCTCTAAGATGGCGGAAAAAGGATGGACAGATTGAGAAAAAGATAAAAGTGGCGGAGATTTTTTCGGAAGTTTACGTGCGGCCAAGCTCTTGCAAAGGCTTTCCACTCGATCCCCTCCAGACATTGCGCAATAGCCGTGTGCACGGCGGTGGCGGCATGGCAGCTCCCAAAACTTCCGACCACACCGCCTCGAAGTAGTGTAACGACTCTTTTACCGTCGTGCCTTCGTCACTGTCGAAACGCAATCGTTTTAAGAGCCCAACGCCCGGGTTCTGAGCTTGCGCCCAGCCAGCCCTCCGCAAGCTCTGTCCGTCTTCTATTTTCTTAGCGGGCGAAAGAGGCTACATTGGAAAAAAGCGTAGTCTCAATCAACGTGTCCGTCTTTTATTTAATTACGATTTTCCAATTTCACGATGGCTGCTCTTGATTGACGTCGATCAATACATGTAATTTCGAAAGGAAGTTGTTTCAAATAATCATCGAACAAAAATTCTTGAACGAATAATGGTTACAAAGATCGATAAACGACTGTCGTGCCGAGCCACACATCTTACCTTTGCAATCACACCGCGAAATGAAATCGAAGATCACAAAAGCCCTGGGCATTAAACTATACCTCGGGCGTTACATCAGCCGGACCGAATCGGACTTCCTCATCGCAAGATCGACCCGTCGAAGACGATAAAATTAGAAAATCTCATCTTCAAACGCACTATTCTATCCCAACTCGACGGAATTGGTTCCCGATGAAATTATTGCCCAAGAGTGTATAGCAGGGCCGAAAGCAAAGAAGAGGCAAGCAAGCAAGCAAGTAGTAGACCAAAGAAAGAAAGGAACCGACGCGTATAGATATAGAGATAGAAAGAGGGACGAGGCATTGGAAAAAGCGGGCTCGGTTTGAAGGAGGAGGAGAAGAAGAGGAAAAAAAGCTCGGCCATTTTCTGGCTCTGTGAACTGCAAAAAGTGCATCTCGCCCAGGTCGCACTTTCCCCCTTTTTACCCCCCCCCCCCTTCTGGCGTCACTTGTACGTAAGCGGAACGTATTTAAGTAATTACATCCGGTACGGTTTGCCTCTTGGCCGCTTTTCACCGAGAGTTTCTCCACCCGGGCCACTCTTCGCTTACTCGAGCGATTCTTCACCGACAAAGTTTCTGCCCTGCTCAGTCGTCGATAACTTCGCGATCATCCAGTCGGCTCTGTATACGGTGGACGGAGAATAAGAAAACTAATTGTTTTAATTTTTTCTTTTTTTTTGTATTCTGCTTTTTTTCTTCTCTTTTGAAGAGGAGAACCGTCGGGAAACTTGAAAGCTTCTGGTTTTTTTACGCGAACCCATTTACTTTTCTCCGATAATTCTGGTTAAGCTGTACGCAGCTCCGATGGAAGAATTATGTTGTGAATTGTAATATAAAATTCTTTTTCTCGGGCATTGTTTTGCAACGAGATTTTAGATAAATTTTTAGATTACATTTACATCGTAAAAGCTCTAATAGCTTAATTCGAACGAATCAGCCGATGCATAAGCCAACGCTGTTCCAGGTGCTGAAAACTGATAAAAATGTGATAAAACCCTTTCGGATAAGCTGGGTAGTGCACTGGCCAAAGTTATACACCGAGAATTGGATTGCGATACGGATACTATGAACCAGCAGCTGCCGAGCTGAGCCATTTTAGGAAACTGCGGGAGAGGACATCGATGTAACGACGAAAAATGCTCACTATTCGGGTGTTGCAGAGAATTAGCGGAAGCCCATTAAAGGCAAAAAGCACAGAGGAAAAAGCTCGTGTTCTACTCGCGCTTAATACCAACGTGTGGAATTTTCATGTCTGGCTACAGTTTCGCACTGATGGAGCCGCGAAGCTCGCGCTGAGCTTTTAAAGCTCGTAAAAGTAACGCATTCTAATATGCGTATTTTTAGCTTTTTAAAAGCGCATCGACATCTGGCATCAACGTCAGGCTGGCTAAAAGCTAATGCGTCGAAAATTATCGAGATTTTTTTAATTACATTCTGAAAGCCCGTTACTTACAATTATAGAAAATTGATCCGGAAAAGTTTAATTACATGCGGATCTCGAAAAGCTCTTGCATTATAATACCACAAGCGAATCAAGCTCAAGGGCACAAATAATTAAGAAAAGAAATTCAAGTCGATCAAGCCACAGCGTGAAAATCTTTTCGAATAATACCGACGAGAGAGATGCACGTCGCATAAAAGAATTGGAGCGTCATTCCCCGGGGTACAGAGGCAGAATTGGCTATATAGCTCGCGTCCGCGCGCAGCTGCCTCATCAACACTTTCTTTCGGAGCGGCGGAGATAAAACCGTAGCCGATCAGAATTATAGATTATTCGCGGAAAGAATGTACCTAATCAGTCCGAAAGCTGACGCGTATTCTTTTGTCTGTCTCTCTATCGGGCTATATCCAGCAGAGCACTAGTCCTCCTGGGTATCTCTGCCGCCGGGGCTACTCTGGACCACATTCATAAAAGGAGGTGGATTTCCCAGTCTTTCCGGAAACGGTTTTACGGTCTTGGCTGCGAGGATTTTACTCTCGCCAATAACCGCGATAATTTCACCCGCCAGTTTATATATAGTCTCTTTCTCGGCCCGTGTCGGGTTGCTCCTATCCCTCTTTTTCTTCTTATTCCGAGTGTAGTGCAATCACTCCATTCTCTAGTCGATACCTCTGCAAGTTTTATCAAGTTTCATCATAAAAGAGCTCAATCTAGTGTCTACATATCAAACGAGAGGTCGTAATGTAGATTATATACAAACGATCAATTTTTTTTAATGAGATTGAGGGCCCTTAAGTAAACCAAGTAAGCTCCTTTGTTTTCAAACAAGGAATAGAAATACCGCAGACAGAGTATTACGATGCGTTCGAATAACAGACAGAAAGAGAGTCTGTCTCTCTGTTGTGACTCGAGGAGAAATCGAAGAAGAGAGAAAGCCCAGCGAAGCATGTGATTAAAAACGTGGTGATCGAGGCTCTTCGTTAATCTGAGCTTTTTCCCGTGGAGCTTTCATTTGAAGTAATCACGGGCTGTGCTCACAACAGCTGTGTACAACGCGATATGGTGAAACAAGAAACGGACGGAGACTACTGCGGATTCCGCTTTATGGTGGTGGTGAAATTATGTTCGTGTTTCATTGAATTTTTACTCATTAAAATTGTGAAAGTTCATAATTACGTGAGACTGAGCTTTGACGCTTTGTCGATAATTATTGTGGTACATCGTAGTTTTTTCATTATTTTTCAACATTTCGCAATTAACTTTAATGTTTCTATCGAATGTTTGAAATCAGTTAATAAAAGAAAAAGTATCGAGGGAAGAAAGCGCTACAAATTAGAGCAAACGCGAACTTTTTCTCTCCCTCCATATATCGATTGTCGAAAAGTTGATAGATATCGGATTTTCATCAAAGTCCCGGGGAAAAATATAACAAACCTCTCAACTTGATTCGTTCGGAGGAAAAAGTACTAGAGCGAGGCGTCACGCGCTCCGCCAGCGTTCTCGCGAAAAAATCAATCGCAATCTTAACTCTTCCGACGTCTCTCCGGCGCTACACTACAAGACTCGCACTGTTGTCCAGAAACTGACAGCCCAGACGCGCCGAGATACGCCGTAGCGAAGCGGAATTCGATCAAAAATTGCGAAGAAAGCTGGAGCGAGCAAGCGATGTAAGAGCCGACACATTTCGAAATTTAAATGAAATTCTGAGAGCGCAAACGTTCCGCGTAAATATTCTCGTGCATCGAATCGCTCTCGACACTCGATATTATAATATCCGGTAACTCAGACTCAGCCGGTATACCGGACATTCAATATGTTCTTTCGAGAGAGCTTAACGGAGCTTTCGTGGCTATTCGACGCTGTGCGAACATGCGCGTAAATAGGTATCCAAATTGAGAATTATTCACCCTTTCGGGGATCGGAAATCTCAGAGTTGATCTGCGATAGACTTTCTTAGCCCTCGGGGCAACTCGTGGGCTGCCAATCATTGCGATAATACTTTGCCTATCGGCTAGGCTAACTCTCTCCCTTTTCTTGCGATCGAGCTACGGAGCCCTGGCCTAAGGGCTACAAATCTGGGCCGTCCGCGAGCTAATTTCACCAATGCTATGCCCCAAAGCGATCCTGGAATAATAACGCTTGTTATTCGCTCACGAGTTACTATTATGATTATCCAATTTGTTTATCGTATATTTCTCAGAATTGTATTATGCAAATAGTCAAATTCAAGCAAATATTTTCAGTTACGCCATGGTCGCGCACAGCTGCAGAGCGGCTAATTCAAACGCGTTGCCGATTCATTAGTCGGGATCTCTCTCGAAAACGCGAAAAGTAAATTCAAATATCCTCATCTGCGAGCGAGAGCCGGAGCTTTTTATTTGTCAAAGAGCTCGTGAAAAAATCGCAATGAGCGTTCTCTATATAGAACGAAAGCGACAAAAGAAGAAAAGACAATGAATCAGCAGAGCGTTATATTGAAAGAAATAACAAGTGCGGCGTGCAGTCTAACGCGGCGGAAAAGAAAGCTGCGGCAGAAAAACGTGAGAGAAAGAGAGACAGAGAGAGAGAGAGAGAGAGAGAGAGAGAGAGAGAGAGAGAGAGAGAGATCCAAGCGCGAAAAAAGCAGAAAAAGCGAAGGTTAACGAAGCGCTATGGTACGTACCACTGCTATATACCCCCCGTCGCGCTAATGGCAGCTACTCGGCTCTCTAAACATTATCTAACGAATTTGCTTCAACTTCAGCCAGACACCCATGGTTCCAAGAATTATGCTAATAAGATAACTCCATTTCTAAGCCCTCTCTCTCTCCCCCGCCTCGTATAATTCGAGCTCATCAAACAGTCGATTCTTGTATTTTCCTTTCTCGACTCATCACGGCTTCTTTTATATACTTTTATTCCTATTATTCCACGCGGTAGTTTTTCAGCGCATCCGCGCGCCTCGGAATAAAATCGTCGCCGGACCTAACGAACTAATTGACTCGGACTGGCCTCGTTATGCCCCACGCGGAGTCGCATAGTCGGACATGCTGGGCTGTAGAGCAAGAGTGAGCGAGAAAGAAAGAAAGAGAAAAGCGAGCTTTTCCTTGCCTCCCTCTTCTTCATCGCCCGCCGCGCGCGCTAATGAGCGGCAGCTAGAGTATACTTGGCCGGCCACAGAGCGGTTCTCCCGTAGGAGGAACAATTTGCGAACGATGAATAAAGAAATCCCCGGGAAACGCGAATTCGTTTCCCATTACGAGCCTGCCCGGCCTCTCGCCTTTTTTCTTCTCCGCTGTCGCTTCCTTTCCTCCCTTTTTTTCTCTCCGTCTTTCCTTTCCGCGTTCACAATGCTCTCTGTAGCACTGCTGTCCGGAAACGTAACGAGCTCGATTACACGTAATTGCCGTAATAGTATGCGCGGGACGTATAGCCCGTATACTGAGTTATTCGCAAGGGATGAATATGTATATATAGGAGACATGGCCTCGTTGAAGTGGTACCCGAGAAAATTGTTCGTGATTTGCATACACGCTAGAGAGAGAGAGAGAGAGAGAGAGAGAGAGAGAGAGAGAGAGAGAGAGAGAGAGAGAGAGAGAGAAAGCTTTCGAACGATACCGAAATATAATTAAATCCACGTGTTTCTTATTTGCAGCCCGATTCCTCGAGTGATCTGTAATTAATCGTGATAATTTTTTGTTGAAAGTTGCTAGAGTATTTATTCATAACATCAATCTTACGTTACAACATTTTTGATTACAGAACTACGTCGAAAATGACGAAATAAGATAAAAAACGAAATCAAAATTTCTCGACCTCCTCTGCCCATATACAACTCGCAATTTTTTATTTTCATCCAAAGCTGTATCACTGCTGCAAAAAATTCTACGAAAATCCAATCTGCAAAAAATTTTATTTATATTTTTACTTTCACACACGCCTCCGACAAGGAAAAAAAACCTACACGCAGCAGCGCTACATCACTGGCTTATACTTTCCGCACACACCTATCCATCTATCTAAAAAAAAAGGAGAGTAGCACGCTTTGTGCAGAGAAATGTGTTTATCGAAGGCGCGGTTTAAATATTCCCGCGCTAGTTCAACGCTCGCTGCACACGTTACAGGCTTAGCATTCCGGCCCAGCCGCACGAGATCAAGAGAGAGATATGAACTATGTGTCAACTTACTATGACTAGACACAACGGCCGGCCTCTCATCGGTCAAGGCTTATGTATACACCACGTCCCCTTGCTAAATCCGGATGTGCGCGATGAAAAATTGAGTTTTATGCATAATTATTTCACGCACTAATGAACGGAGTACTTCTCCGTAGATATAATCGGAAGTAGAGTGCACACGCATCACGTGCGTATTTGGTTGTTTTTGGCGTGTATGCAGAGAGAGAGAGAGAGAGAGAGAGAGAGAGAGAGAGAGAGAGAGAGAGAGAGAGAGAGAGAACAAGCAAACATAGATCTGATTAGTTTGCTCGAAATTTCTGTTTGCGCCCGCCTATATATTTCTGGCTGACTTGCGCGCCGAAAAGAGACGACGGGGCGAATAGCTCGTGTTGATATTATACCTTCCGTGTATAGTGTGAACGCGCGAGGGAGATTCATCAGTTACGAAATCCTGATTGTCAACAATTGTAACAAGCCCTGATGCGATTCGCAATTTCAATGGCACACACTGCGCGCGCAGGCGCGCAAATATGCGTCGATTGTGTGCTTAGGCTGTTCTCGTTCGAATTGAATAAAAAGCTCTTTCCAACTCCTAAAGCAAACTTCAATCCGTCTAATTATTCACATCTCGACGCAAATTCGACCCAACTTGTTTTGCCCACCTGGCCCACTTTGGCGCCAGCTTTTTTGTCCAACTCCTCATCTCCATCAGCCATGTATACACGCACACAGACACGATTCTCCCACCTTTTTGTTCGGCCGTTCTCTATCTTCCTCGCGCATACCCTCTAACTCCATTCTTCCAGCGCTAAGGCCATGCGCATATCTCTCTGGCTTTACCCACTTCTCTCCTGCGCGCTGCATCTCTTCCTTCCTGTGGCCCCTGCGCGATTCAGCGACTGCGAGTAAGAAAGAAAGACCGAGTCGAGGAAAAAACACGCGGCAGCGAACAAAGCTAAGCCACGACGAAAAAGTGCACACAGCACACAGTGTTTTCCTTCGGGCCAAGCCCCTGTAAATGCGCGCCGCGGAAATTATACGACGATCCTCGCGGCTGACAGCTCGCTGACGCTCTCTTCACCGCCGAGCCATTATTTTTCATTATTAATTCTGTCGCTTAAACTCGAGCACCGCCGTGAGCGAAAAGCATTGAAAAATCGCTTTTCGAGCTTGAGCTGCGGGGGAGAAGAGAGAGTTGTATAAAAGGGCGGAAAAGAGGCGAAAGCTCGGTTTCAAAAAAAACCATACTGGGCGGTAGGATGAAATGGAGAAAAAATGGCACGCGCGCTTGGATTTCGAAATTTTATTTATTTTTTTTTTTTATTTGGATGGATCCGGGCGTGCAAAAGCCCTTATAAATCGTTCGTGCGTCAGTTTCGAGTAGGTTTCGTTTTCTTTCGGATTCGATTTTCGAAACGTCAAAGGAAGAGCGCCGCTTCGCTTTGCCGTGATCAATCGGCTAAATTATTGTTTTTGCACTGCTGGCCCGAGAGCTTTTAAATCGTTTTGATTTTTAAATTCCGCGCGTGGTGTACATGGCCAGTTTTTATGCAGCTTTGTTTTCGGAATACTATATACACTGGAACGTATGACTGGCTGCTCGAAATCGAATGCGATACGCTCATCGCATTATGCTCTTTGTTTACTCTACATCGGTTTAACAGTCCCGAGAGCAGCTCTAATAAAACTTGCCGGTTCGTTGAAGTTCGAAAATAAAAATGGGGGCGATATGAAATACCGATGCATAATTGATGTACCACTTGTTTCGAATTTGATTACGCATCAACGTATCTGCTTTAGTTTAATAAAGTATGTCACATTTGCTGTTTTCGGAAGTTTTTGTTACATAGATTTTGTAATGCTATCCCAGGGTTTCAACCCGATTTAATAAATTTCAAAAAAGGTAAAAAATAGGTTTATAAAATTTTGCGCCCTTTTTTACCGACGCGTTCAGCTACCGGCGATCGTAAAACTCGCTTCCTATTATTTATGTCGTGCGCAGAGCTCCGTTTTCCGACAAACAGCTGTTAACGAGCTTTAACTCTTTTTTTACTGCTGAATCAATCGCGTAACTAACTCACAAACAAGAGCGTCGACTGTTGTGTGTGTTTTCGAATGTTCCCTTTGCGTCTGGCGATGTTTCAGAGAGTCGACTACTATAATAACATTAATAGCATCATTTTAATGATACTTCAGATCGAAATAAAGGAGTTAGCATAGCTAGCATTGATAGCATAAAGCAATATGCGCGTGTGGATCGAGCTTTCATGCTCTTAAACTAATAGCAATTCTGAATGTGCGCTTTGAAAATGCATTTCAAATGCTAGGTTTGGAATAATGCATGAATTCGATTGAAGAGTAACTGAGCATACGTTTTCTCTTGGATATTAAAATATTATATGGATTATTTAATTGAAATAAACATAACCTCAAAATCATCATCACATATTTAGTGGATTCAAAGAATTTTTAGGTTATGTCTGAACAAATTTACGCGCCACGCCATAAACACCCATAAATATGGTAATACCTGCAATTATATAAGGAAATACGTGTAAACATTTTTGTTGCATTTGCCATTAAAACTGTAGTGAACCATAAACTAGTCTCTTCGTGTAATGGATTTTCACGAGGGTGTCGTTACAGCATCCATTCAGGACAGCCTGAGTCGGCACTTCGTAATCGAGTATTTTACGATCAGTATTATTCCCTGCCGCATGTATGAAGAATACCTCAAAGCCAATATCCCGCAGGCCTTTATAACAAAAAATTTTTCTTAAAAAACAATCCAACTAGAAAATTCAAAGAAAATCCAGTCGAAAAATTATTATTCATCCACATCAAAGCAAAAGCACCCGAATGCACTCTCTCCATCCCTTTTCTCCCCTATTATCCACTTCACCTCTATCGCCGCGAACGATAACGCGATAAAATCCGGTTGGAAATGTTCGCCAACGATAACAGGACACGCGGGACAGAGTTGACCGCCGCCGCGAGCGACTCTCCCTGCGGAGGTCCAACGCCCCTCGCCAGAGAGGGCTATGACCATATGAAGCAAAAAAAAATAGAGAGAGAGAGATCGAAGCTGCCCCAGTAAATCCACGGTTTTTGTGATTGAAACAAAAAACTATAGGGAAAAGTTTATTGATAAAAGAATGGAATCCTGTGCATCGCGGTCGTAGACTATAGGCAAATATGCGCGTCGACGTCGGCACAAGGAGAAATTGGAAATACAAGGCGACGTCTGAGCGCGCATCACTGCCGCGTGAGAAATGCTCAAAGTGGATTACATTCTTCGATGAAAAAAAAAAGTGGTACTCGCTTCTCTCTGGCAGATAAATTTCCTTCTTACACAGGACTCAGCTCCCGACTACACTCCTGCCGATAACTCCTGACAAAGTGCCACTCATTTCTTCTCGCGATTTTTTCCTTAAAAGGATACCTGTCTCTAAAGCGCTCGAACTTAATCCCGAGTCTGCAGCTCGTTTTTCCTCTCAAAATTGTGTGCGATTGCTCAGAATCGAGATTCTTTCCGATAACTTCGGCACTTTTTCTGCAAATCGAGCTTATCGCGCTAAACGTAGTAGACGTTTAATCCACTTATTCATCTACTTATAAACGAACGATCTCCGCAGCTGCGCAGCCAATTGAAAGCTACATCGCGCGATAAAACTTCCTAATTATAAAAGGCCGCACTCCAAACTTTGAACAACGTTGAAAACAAGAGAACGAAAAAAAAATAATACCCAAGCTCGGGGGTAACAATAGAGCTTTAGCGCGAATTCGCGCATTGGCAGCTCGGGCATTAACAAGTTCCTCGTTATGAAAGTTCCTGCCTCGAAACAAGCGCGCGAACTGCTCGAGGAACTTTTTGAAATCAGCCGCGTTGCAGTTCTCTCATTTGATCTCGGAAAATTCGGCCTGAGCTCGCTTATACTCATATTCATATACGACGACGACTTACCTCCGAAAACGAGTAGTAGCAGGGCCAGGACGGGGCAAATTTTACCGCGCGCCTTATCCATCTCTCTTTCTTCTTCGCGTCTGATATCGCTGCAGTTGTGACGGCTAGTTTCTTCCAACTTCTTTGCCGCACTCGATCATCGTTGACGCTCCACACGCACCAGTGATTCTGTACCGCTTGATTCGGAGGCTTCGAACCTCATACTTGCCGCACGCATGTGTCAACGTTGCTTTGTCATTGTAAAAAAAAAAATAAAATCAAACAAAAATGACGAGGATGAACCAACAAATTTTTCACTCTTCACTGACGATCGACCGGCATTGTAATTCGTCGCTGCACTCTTATCGCTTCCTGCTATCTATATATGTATGTGTAGAGGTAACCCACGAGTTTGATAAAGGTTCGTTCACACAGGGAGCAACGACGGTACGTGGGAGAGCGCGCACGACAATTTCCGACTCGCAACTGACGACAGGGATGCTGCACGCGAAGAGTTTGCGCCGGCGGAGCAGCGCGCGCAGAATCCTTATTTCAGGCTCTCTCTCTCTCTCTCTCTCTCTCTCTCTCTCTCTCTCTCTCTCTCTCTCTCGCCACCCCCGCCATAGAGGGGTTACTACCGCGCCGACGCACCCCGCCCCCTCGCTTTATCCATCTCTTTCACTCCGTCAGCTAGCCCTAAATACGAGCTTTATATGTGCATCGGATGCATGTGTGTGGGGGAAGGGGGAGGATGAGTCTCTTCGTGTGTAGGAGAGCGAACGACGTATACCGTCTCTCGCCCGACGCGCGCGGCTTTATCTCGAGCTGATTCAGTTTCGCTCTTCCTCGGCGTCAAGGCTTCGTTCTCCACCCCCCTCCCTCGCTATACTCGTTTTTCCCCCATTACAGTTTTTCCCCGTCCGTTTAGCCCAGCGCCTCCTTTCGGTGGCTGTATCTCAAACGCTAAAGACTTTCTTAGGAAATTGAATCGAATCTCTCTGTCTCTCGAGCCGGGGTGCAATCCAACCCTCTTTCTCCTTCGTTACGCTCGGGCTCGTCGTTGCACTCGAGGTATTATTTTATACATGTATACGGCTCCGCAGCCACACTTCCTCGCGCGCGACGAGACCAACCAATTGTCCCGTTAAGACGGCAATTTATATGGAAACGGGGTCGAATCGACCGCCTAACTCTCGTGCAAAAACTCGTCGGCGCAGTAAAGTTCCCGCGGCAGCAACAAACTCGCGGATTTGCCAACGACGAGACGCGCGGAAGCCACCGGTATACTCAAAGAGTTTTCAGGTCGTACGAGAGAGAGAGAGAGAGAGAGAGAGAGAGAGAGAGAGAGAGAGAGAGAGAGAGAACGTGTGCGCAGGAGCGAATAAGAAAGAAAAGGAGATCCTCGAGAGTTTGCATGCCGAACCGTAATTTCACAGCTGATTTACAAGTCTAGGAGATATGCTAACGGCCTCGTTAGGAGCATTTTTAACGTTTGCTTCTTTATTTTTGCACGGTTTTTTAATCTTTGACGGCTCCTCTAGTGCTAGGTAGAAAAAAAAACACAACGAATTCGTTACGGCATGATAAAATTGCAGTGATAGGTTCGTAAGAAGATGAGCAGTATTTTTATCTATATTTTTGCGCTACTTTTCTTGGAAATATCCCTATGACGCTGTAAGTTTATACACACTTTGTAAAATCGAAGTATTAAGTAATCCCTGCAATGCTTCGGTTCGTTTGATAACAATTTTCGCGGATCCTTGTCGCTGTATGTGAACAATCGGATAAACAATAGTTGATTTTTGCTCGGAGACTTACTAAAAACCATTGCATTAACCGAGTATCAATATACTGATTGTGCAGACTCTCTTTTCGCTTGACCTTATGGACTAGGGAAACAATAATGCTAAAAGCTTTCTGTTGCATAAAACTGCGTCCGAGCAGAAATGAGATCAAAACAAGTCATATGTCTTGTAATATCAACTATAAGCCTCGACCGTCAGAATTGGATCGACCACATTGTTAACAGTATAATTAATGATTTAAAAGTGCAACCCTAATAACACCATTATCAAATGAGACTTCACCAGTATCTTCGTTGATAATGAAAAAAATGATGGCCACATTCCAATCTCATGTCGTTCATCCTCCAAAAAAATTTAAAAAAAATGTAATCTCAAAACTTCGAAGAACATATTCAAATACAGCACACATAATGTTTTTATATACCTGCAATAATTTTAATAGCCATAAGCTTGCTTTCAAGAGATATTTACAATTTTTAAGTAATTTTATACAAATGACTGACTCAAGACCAGATGTATTAATTTTTTTCATCAACAGAAACAATACATTCGATATACGACTCTTTTTCAGAGAAATATGGTCAGAATTTTATTATTTGTACATAACAATAATTGAAGTCATCAATCAGGCAAGTTGCAACAAACACTTAAATACATGGATGTACAAAATACAAAAAACGATCTTCGTTCATCAGTACAATCCTTTCAACGACTCTGACGAGGTAGTAGATCTGTTTGAAAATCGTAAGTTGTTTAATGATAAATTAAGAAACATGCATGGATATGTTTTAAGAGCTAGTCATAGTAAAATGCATAATGGTTTCCTTCCCAAAAAGGGTTACTATGAGGAGAAGAATGTCAAACGAAATTCTTATTCTCAAGCTTTTTCTGCTGCGGAATATATGCTGATGAAAACAATAGCTCAAACATTGAATTTCAGCATTAATACAATATTAATAAGCAAGGAGACTCATCCATCGGAAGTAAGCAACGCTCTATCGAAAAATACACGAGGGAAAAAATTATAATGCATCTCTTCTTATCATATCCGTGGTGTTCTCAACAGAACTGCTTGAATATATTATTAACCTCACTATGAATCAAAAGCAATATTATGTATTTAACACTTTGCAAGATGTTAATGATTCGGGTATATATTTAACAATGGAAAACGATACTTATACCATAGTTCAACAAACACTTCATACAATCGGGGCATTAGCTTACACGAACATCACAGTTACACCATACAAACAAAAATGTGTAAACATGATGACAGAAGATGATACAGTCAATGCATGCGTTAGTGACAGTGTTATGATGTATGAGATAAATCAAAATTACTCAAAATGGATGAATTATAAGTGAAGTAAAAGCTAATTTATTTTCAGTTCCAACACCTCGTTTTTTGTTTGAAAATAAGGCACCATATGCAAACAAATTTTCTATAATAATACAAAGATTAGTAGAATCTGGCATCCCTATTTTCTGGTCAGAAAGTCGTCTAAGAATATTTGCGTTAGAAAATAATGATACTTCAGCTCTTGCCAGTTCTAGATCTAAATTAGTATATACAAATATTGATGAAAATCAAATTATTGATAATGTTGAACAACCCCTCATGATACGATTAGTTTACGTACTAGTGGTTGGTCACGTGTTATGATAGAAATTATTATAAAGCATACAACTTTACAAACACGAGTAAATAGGTAAGGAGAATAATGTTTTTTAAACAGGAGTTTTTATTACTGTTTGTGTTTTAGATTCCTCTCAGGTGTTCTGCAGCGTCTTTCAAGGAAATTAATAAATAATGAAAAATACATACATCAGTTTTACCGATTATAACTTGCGAGCACAGCGCGTGTCCAAATACTTTTGTGGTTTTCAAAATCGATTTGTACAAATAAGTCGCACTGAATTTCTTGTACTTAGATTGAAACGAAATAAAGAAAAGCTTTAAATTCGATTCAAATTGCTTACTTCATTTCCGTGATAAACCTATTGTATGTTTAATTTTTTTTAGAAATAACGATGAAAAGGAAAATGTATTCCGGTCCAAAATTCTTATAATATTCCTTCAGTTGCAGCACTACGTTCGTTAATCCATAAAAATGTTTTCTTTTCTCATAGCCCATACTTTCCGTTAGCGCCCCATTTCACCCCCTTGCAACCGAATGAAAAACCCACTCGCAAAAGAAAGGCCTAGACGACGCTCGCACACGCAAAGCGAACGAACTGCGGACGAAGTAAAATGCAGCGCAGCAGCGGGAGCATAAGAAGTTATCTCCTTAATCCCACTAAGACGCGTTGCGGATGCGATGCTGAGAACGGGTCTAAACGAAAACGCCCATTCGCGCTTACGGATAACACAATTTTACGTGGCGCACACGACGGTGAAGCGGCAGCGGCGGGCGGGGACGAAGTTTCACTCGTTAACGATTCCAACGCATAAAGCAAGCTCCACATTTCTACATGCACACGCACCTCGTCGGCTCTTGCTTTCTGCACCCGAGTCTCTCTCTCTCTCTCTCTCTCTCTCTCTCTCACTCTCTCTCTCTCTCTCTCTCTCTCTCTCTCTCACGCGCTGGATTAAAGCGCCCACTTACATAATGCACGCGCGCGCGAGCACATGGCCTGTGACTGCATCCGGGAATACTGAGTGATTTAAGATACCTGGGTCATTCAACGTATTACTATGGGGGATTAAAGGATTGTTGCCGCTGATTATTCTCTCGCTGTAACTGTCGAAAAGTTCTACGTTTATTTTGGCGACCGACGCACAGACCTGCGAGCAATGGTCATGCGGATAAGCCATAGTGCGTCACCCGACAAGGGGTGTTCGTGACTGTAGGGTCGGTACGTGGTCCTTAAGAGTCAAGAAACACGCGAAGAAGAGACAAGCGAAGAAGATTGATCGGCAGAGCAATGATAATTCAAGATCGCTCGTTGCCTGGCGAACTAAACATGTAAAAAAAAGGGCGGATGCTTGCGAGAAGCCATTGTGTGCAGTTGAATTTTGTGAGAAATAAAGCATTCATTTACGAAGCTAAGTTTTTCTGGCGTATCATTTCATACTCGCGCTTGGAAGGTATTTTTCTGTTGGTTCTGGGATTTCCGATGGATGCGGGAAAATTTTGTTTTTGTTTTTTTGGTACGATCTGAAATTATTTAACTATTAATTGTATCATAATCTTATTCACACGAATACTGTTTTTGCAATAATTCCCATAATTCAATCAGGGCATATTATACTAATAACTTTGGTAAACGTACACGCGAAGCATCACTTAAGCAGTTAATCTCGTTAGTGTAGTGACACATTGTTATGTATGTTTCTTGTAAGCCATTACTTTGATTTATTGGATTACTCTGTTGAGCTTATGTGGGATTAAGCACAGCTTCGTAGCTGCGTTAATCCGACGGATCTTGACGCGAATTAAAAGGCACTTCAAAAGAGTCAGACTACTTCCATAATCGTCTGACATCTCACAGATTCCTCTCGCTTTTCATTAAAAACGCCCTCGAGTGCTGACTCTCGTTTGTACAACGCGCTCGCTTCTGCGGCACCACTTCACTCTCAGGTCGATAATCCAGTTTCACCATACCAATAATCAAAGATGATCGACATTTTTTTAAATTCCAGCCTCGACGAGCGATCAAGCTAATCGAGTAAAGAATTTTTCCGCAGCTCTTGGAAATGGGTTCGAAGGCAAATGAGCTTTGGCGTCGAGTGTATGAATTTTGCGCGCCCAGATCGGGCGGACAAAAAGTAAAGGGAAAGGAGTGTAGAGAAAGACTCGAGGAGCGTTAAAAGTTGAATGGATTACCTAACTCGAAGCGAGGGGCCAGGGCGTCGGTGTTTAAAGGCTAATTCACACGTTAATTTAGTGAGAGAGAAGCCTGGCGCGGTGTAAGCGCTCACGCGATTTATCTATGGTGATACCAAAACCTCTTGTACAAAAGGGGGAAGAAATGTTAAATGCTCCCTTGGAATCTATTAAAATAGCGCCTCTTTTGAAGGGCTCTGCGTGTCTCGAATGCTTTGAATGGATAAACACTTGGCAGTACCCATTTCGCAGCTAACTCTTACTTACTTTCTTATCGTTTGGGGTTTGTCTTTATTTCATCGGAAATTTACATGCTGCGTTTCTCCAACTCTATTTTCTCCTCGACATACCGCCTGCAAATAAAGTATACACTGTGCATACGTGTTCACTCAATAATAAATGGAATATACGAAAGCATGTGAAAAAGAATATCGAACAAGCGTAGATAATTATTTCGAAACACGAAAATATTTGTAAAATTCGAACGCTCGCGTGCTTGCAATCGCAGATGTGGATTTTTCCCCGCCCGCGTGAATTCGTACATGATATCAATTATTCCGCGTATGAATGAGATGCTCGAGCCTATCGATCCGTTACAAATGTCGCAATATAAACGTTGATTTTAATTATAATACCCGACGTTTATCTTATATAGCTGCTAACGGCTCGTTATTCGCATTCCCAACTGCGATGACGTTGCATTGATAAATAATCAATCTATATAGCGAATATCCCTCCTTTCTTTCATCCGAATTTTCCCTCCCTCGCATTACGGCACCGGCTGCGTTATTCGCTTCTCCCTCACCCTCCCAATCAAAGTACACGTGCGCAATTTGAATTCATTGCCGGACAGATTTATAATGCAGCGCGTAATCCGCGCGATGCCGAGTGTATCGAAACCGCGGAATTGCCGATTTACGGGTGAGGTGCAGCAGGGCAGGGGGTATTTTCTACGTTCTTCCATCTCTCTTCCTCTTGCATCACCCTCTTTTCCTGTCATCGGCAACTCCCTCTCTGCGCTTTCGCTTTTCCGTATATAGTGGAGAGAAAATATTTCACACAGCTTTCTCTCGCAGCGGCTGCAGTCGCTGGAGAGCCAAAGCTTTTTCCTCCTGGATAAATTTTTAACTATCGATTTCCGAATATGAACTCGAGGACGGGGCCGTGGCCGTGGATGTGTATGCGTTGGTCATTGCTGATTCCATGTCGATGAGAATTCACGTTGCAATATCCATCTCGAGCAGTGTATACACTTTTCGAAGCTTGGGTTCGAAGAGCTTTAAAGCTCTGTGATTAGAAGGCGTTAGAAATGCTTTGATGATTTTTTTGAAGTGTAGGGACTTTGACACACAAACACTAGCGGATAATAGAATAAAACCTTCACACTGGTGTAGATGTCTAATCGACAGGTTCCTACTCCAGAAGAGATCGATAAATACCAGAACTGAGAGGTATATTGGTAGGAGTCGCGTAAAAGAAGAGTAACGATATAATTGCGCTTTTGCTTGTCTCCCCGCACGACTGTCGCCGGCAGGGCTATACAGTATTGCTGCTGTATAAGCTTCTGCCACACGCAAGTGGGGAAGCGACAACGCGGTATTCTATATACAGCTGTGCCGGCTGTGGGCCACAATCTTGCTCTTTACGGTTTCCACGTATAAAGCTTGCACATATAGTAACGGAATAAAAAGCGCACGCCTGGCTGGCAGGCGCTATTGCCCCGCGACCGCGAACTAACGCCCCGCGACAAGACTTATCGAATTAATGTCGAAACTTGCGCAAGCTTGTCTGATATAGCTTCGGCTAGGGGAGGACACAGCGAGTAATTGATCTGGAAACGTGGCGTGTTGAAGCTACTTAAGAGTCACAAAAAAGTTGCGGATTTTAGATTGTCAATGGTTCGTGAAATCATGAAGCAATTTGTAGACGAAAGCTTTCGAGTGAGGCCGACTGATCTTCTTAACGAGGATGACGCGAGATCAAAGGAAAGTTCGTCTTTGAAGTACTTTATGCATAATAACCCCAAAGACGTCAGCACAGGAAAGTTCAATGATAAACCGTATAATACTCGCCCCGTTATATTAGTTAACAACGACAGATGAAACAAAATCACAGCCAAACGAGCATCAATTTCGTTATATCATTCAATTATCACGCTTGTATTCCAAAAAGCAAAAAAAAGCTTCATTTACCACTCAAAACCCAATTGCTCCTAGCGCACATAACTTTACCAAACAAGGATCGATAACAATTCCGGACCGATTAAACTTTCATCCGGACAAAAATGAGCTCTCCACCCAGCTATGTCTCTACATCACGTACAGTGCGTCCCTCTTTCTCGCACGCGCTTTCCGTTAATAAGCATTACAGGGCAGTTTCTCATTGGGCGACGCTCCACGGCATTAATCAGAGCGAATTTCTCCCAATAGAGTCGCCAGATTTCCTCTCGCCGCGCTATATTCCCCTATACTCGTGCACAGTTTGTTCATACTTTGCGATTATAAACATCGAGCTTTTGCACGTCTGCTCAAGTATAGGGGAGCAGAGAGACGACAAAAGCGAACTCGGGATGAGGGTTCGAAATTATATGTATATATGTGTGAGAACCGGCCCCTGACTCGTATACTTGTTCGCGCTGTAAACAAGGCCGTGGTGCAGCGGGACAAGGCGTGGTGTTGCGCGGAGCTCTCTCTCTCTCTGTGTGTGTGTGTGTGTGTGTGCAGTGCCCGCAGCGGAGTACATAGAAAACGGACAAGCGCGCACGAGGCTGAACAATGTACAGAGGGATGAAGTCTCGCGAAAGAGCGGGATGCGCTCTGACCTACCCTCGCGGTGATACGCGTATAGAAACTGTTATGTTAGCCTCGGCTATCGAGGATATACTGTTGTTAATCTGACAAGCGCGAATGAATCGGACGCTTGAATTATGCCAAATCTGGCTGGAGCTGACGTGGAAAGTCTAGGCGAGGATTTATTAAAGTAAGAAGCATAGTACTGATAGTAGAGAAAAATTCAATTAGCTTCTTCCAAGTTATAAATCACGTGGACGCATTCGAAAGAGTATGGTAACCGTCGGTATAACGGCCGCTAATCCGTAATAAAATGCTAATGGGCTATTCGTTTTTTTTATCGGACTTGCGGCTTCTTTAAAATTTAAATATCGCGCGCAAGGGGGTAATTGATTATTCATTTATCTGACAGGCTCTCCGTCGCTGATTGGAATTTATTCGTTATTCAGCTGTGTGTTGGCATTTGGTCGTCTGTCACGATAACCCGGTCATTACGACGGTTTTTTCGATACGGGTACATCGCTTTTTGGAAACTGTTGACGAGCACTGATAAAAAAGGTGGGTAAAAATCCAAAAACTAGTAGGACATATAACACCAGAACAAGAGCCACGGAGAAAGACATCGAATAATTTCACACCGGGGCTGACTTCGTTCTCGCGAGATAATCCCCCTAGGTGCAGGAGGATTCGATCTGGGAAAGCTCCGCGAGCTAGAGCGCAGCCCAAGATTACGCGAGCATGCAGCTCTCCTCGTCCTCTCTTCTTTATCCTCTACGGCTTGGCCCTATATCTGTGTATATCGATACCGAGATAGTGCTCGAGGATACAGAGAATGAACTGCAGAGAGGGAGATATAGCGACTGATTGCGTCGACGGGGGAGCGATGAAGGAAAGCGCTATATTTCTCGAGCACACTCGGATGCGGGGGCGGGAAAAATTCTGAAAAATGGATCATGATTAGGATCGCGATTTTTCATCGGGATATACTTCACCTGACGTAATGATTTCATTAATAATTGTCAAGATGATACAGGCAAATAAAAAAACGTGTCGAGATGAAAATCTTGACGATCCATAACATCGCGGAAGCGTCGCATTAATGTCGAAATAGGTATTAGTTTGACTGAGTCCACCAAAAATAAATAAGCGAGAAAGGGTTATCATCAGCGGTCACTGGGTAAAAACGAACACGGTGATTCATCATCGTTTTATAACGGCTTAATTGCATCGCACAAAATTTCTTCCATCATCTTTCTCACCGCTTAGACTCGCAAGCTCGCAGCAACGACGACAGGCACGCGCCGCGGCACCTCCTAATCTCGAGGGCCATTCGTAACGAGCGAACAAAGGTAATGAATGTTGATCGTGACATGGGAGGGGGAGTTAGCTGCAGCAGCAGCCAGCTCCTTATGCCCGATATTAATACCGGCGGGCTCGAAAAGGACTTGACCTACCTAATTGCGCTGGTAGCTTGCGGCCAACGCCGCCGGATGTGCCAGTATAACAGAGGGTTGATTCCACCCTTGTTCCGGGTTGCTGCTGCTTCCGCCGAGAATTCAGCTCGCGAGCCGACGTGTATGTATCGAGGCCTATCTCTCTTTGTTGTGCACACGTGCTCCGGCTATTCTCGCGTCTCCACGGTGGAGCGGAACTGGTGTCTGCGAGAAGGGCTACCCTGGCTCTGGCTCTTGTTATATCGTTGCGCTGTACCATATCCTTTATGGGACACGCGGCGCTGCGTGCGCTGAATTTATTTCGCGGGCTCTTGATTGAAGATCCTCGAATAGAGAGGTCGTTTGGACGCTCTAATGCCGCATGTCCTTTACGCTTGTCGCTATTTTGGGAGGAAAATTGTTTTTTCAGTACGTGAGAGGACAAACAAGGATTCGCTGGATAAGTGACAATTTAATAGCTTTCTTCTGCAATTTCCTAAGTTTTTTCTTTGTTTCAATTTCTGTTTCTAAGTTTTTGAATGAAATGCGATATATCGATAACTAAAATAAGAAAAATCAAAGATCAGCAAAGCTTCCCTCTCAACTTTCGCGCATTATCGCAAGATACACAAAAGCTGCTTTACTGTCCGCGAAACGGCTTCAGCTCAGCGTAAAGCCGTCGCAAAAGGTGAAAGTGACTGATGTAACGATACAGACAAGACCGAGATAGCGAGCTTAGCAGATAATTAAACTTATCCGAGTATCTGCTCTCTCGTCTCGCTTTGTTTTTCTCTCTCCTTTCTCAGCCTCTCTTACTTTCTCTACTTGCAAACAAATTTATTTTCGTCGTCCTTCGTCGTCAGGAATGTCTTCTACTTTTTTCGCTCCTTTTATATTCTTTGTACCCCTTGCAACGGATACGACTTTCCGGGCGCAACCCAAGCCGCGAATTAAATACCGCACCAAGACGTGCCTTGAATTTTCGCGGTCAAGCTCGCCCTCGTTACAAAAGAAATACGTCGTCCCGTTCGTCGGCGAGCGCGCACGCGAGAGTGTACTTTAAATGAAAACTTTCTGCCATTATACCAATTGAAAAACAAAAGAAAAACCTAATTAATCTTATTCCTGCGAGGGTCATTACACTTCTTTTTGTTCGTTCGTCGCTAAAAAGCTTTCGCCGCCTAAGTGACATTAGCGCGTTTAAGCGAATCAAGGGTGGTTTAATATAATTATAATTAATCTCGTTAGTAGTTTGTTAATGAAAGATTTAAATAATCAAATGAGAAACTCTGTCTCGCGCGCGTTGTCTTGATAACGAGTGCCGTAGCTGCGCGCACTGATTAACGCGTAAAACTTGCTTAAGGGGACCTAACCACCTTAAACCGACTTTTGAAAATCAAATAAAAAATTGATAACAGATCGGTTGTCTACTGTTTTTAGGGTCGCTGATCACGTTTTCACTATCAAATTTGCATAAAATTATTTTGTTTAGAAAATTTAGGGAAATTATTTAAGAAAGAATAATTCATACACAATTATACACATACGTACGCATACAAACTTATATATATATACATATATATATATATATACATACATAATTAGCATGTCATACATAGCGCGTTATTGTAGACTCTGCCTTAGTACTGTATGTAACAAATTCTTTTTCATTTCACGCGTATATATATATATATGTGTGTGTGTGTGTGTGTGCGTGTGCATGTGTGTTTGTGTGTGTGCGAGTGTGTCTACATACATGCATAGATAGCGCGTTATTGTAGAATCAGCTTAGTAGCTACGGAATTTTTTTTCATGCATACGTAGCCTAATGTTGACATACTTATGTTATGCTACAGGTTTCTTCTGCTTTTAATGAAAAATATAAAATGTATTCAAGAAACCGTCATACAAAAATTGCTAAAAAAAGATCTCTTGGCAGAGAAAAAAAACGTCCAAAAGTCTGTGTGTAAATGTGGTGGAAATATCAAAATGTATGAAGAAAGTTGTAGTGGATTAGGTGGAAAGTATAGTATTTTTTTTGATAAGTGTAAACATGATACTTTTTTTTAATTGCAAGAAAATTGGTAAAAAATCAAATATTTATGAACTAAACAGACGTAGTGTTCGTGCTATGAGAATAGTTGGGGGTGGCCTTGAAAGCCTCAGAAGTTTTTGTGGAGTGATGGATTTTCCTGCTCCAGTGCAAAACTCAAGTTTTACTAAAATCAGAAAACAGCTATTAAACGTTACCTGTGATGTTGCTCATAAATTCATGAGTGATGCCGTTGAAGAAGAAATCAAACTTACTCAGAATTCAAGCAAAGAAACTGTTGAAGTTGATGATTCCAATCAAGAAGCTATTCGTCGATTGAGTATCGAAAATTTAGAACAGGAAGATATGCCACATAATGAATTAAACAGTTTTATGGTCCGTACGATAGTCAAAATTTTCAATAAAATCAAGAAAAATACAAAAATTTTGACTTTCATTCCATCAAATTTTTTACGGCTAGCGGTTTTTTTAAAATCCCACACTCGGACCATGAAAACACTCACAACAAACAAAATAACTATTGATTTGTTTTAATATGATGCTCCAGTGCTTTTGAATCCTGCGGTCAGTAAAAAAATAGCATGCTTATTAGCATAGCTATTTTTGAGCATACAAGGCCATAAAAAAATATTTAAAACTGCTTTTTTTTTTGTTTTTACTATATGTAACATATATTATAATGTATTTTAAACATCTATCAGTTTATTTTTTTATTTTTTTTAAATATGACAGCATAACAAACATTATTTTAAGGTGGTTAGGTCCCCTTAAGCAAGGAACGAACTAAAACCAGCCAAGAGCGAAGATGTCAACAAACCTAACTAACGGTAAGTCTCGGGGTGGGCGCGACAACACCTTAACTCGTCGTTGTAAGCAGCCAGGAGCGACGTCTTAATACAGCGCAGTCGATACGCCCAAGGCTGAAAGCGTCGCCGGGTTATATTTATACGAGCTACTCTCGGCGCTAAAAGTCGAAAAGCTCTTTGTCAAGTACACGAGTGAGACATAATCGAGCCCTGGTGTATATAACGCTATGGCGCGCGTTCTAATTGCCGTCATTAACGCCACAGCCTTAGGCGAGATCCTGTATTATATAGCCCGTAAAGGTGAGAGACTCGACGAAGAGGGAGAGAGCATGAGCTTGCACGCATTTCCCGCAAGTCTGTCAAATCGAAAAGGCTCTGACGGAACTTCCAGCTCGACGAGCTCAAGCTCAACAAACGCCATCAGTACCTCTGGCGAAAGCTCTTTTCTTTCTCTTACTCGACACGCGTTGCTCCCACAGATGCTGCTGAGAAATTAGCTTGCTCCAGTTGGCGTCCCAACGACCTTAACGTTTATTTTAATGTTTTTAGTCGGGAGATGTAATCGCGCTTTCTGACAGCGAGCAGATGTTTAGGAACATGTTATTAAGTTATTTTTTTAGGATTAGAGGTTTACCTTAAACCGATGATGTCGAGCGACCACATTTCGATTCCGTAAGTAGGAAAGTCTGCTGATCGTGAGCTGTTTTTTTTTACCAGTGTATGCTTTATAGATGAGGAATAATGGAATCGTGGTTTTCTCGCGAGTCTCGAGCTAAAGCAACAAGAGGTTTTATATTTCAGGATTAAGGATATTGACCATCACAACATACTTTTTAAATCGTATTGTTCGCTTACGAACGGCTATTGCAGTAAACGCATCGCTAATAAACAAAAGGCTAATATAACGTTTCAATCCGTCAGGCATATTCGATTTCAAGAACTCAGTTTATAATTCGATTTTAATAATTAAAATTCGAAGAACTTGATTACCAGTAATTTACCTTTGATGTTCTAGCAATCAATTAACTATCGAGTAATTAGTTCAAAGTGATTGGCTTCACTTGATTATATGATCGAAATTACCACTACAATTCAACGTAAATTATTACGCGGGAAATTGAAATTCTTAAAATTCGGTGAATTTCACATCGGATATCCCATTCCAGAACAAGCCAGGTTACTTGATAATCCATCCAGATCCGCCTTACTCTTCCATACCTAGAGTTGCAGCGGGCTGTGTTCTCCGCATTAATGTTATCATGCACATGCATTACAAAGCGTCTATAGGTTTATGGAACATTCTGAGCTTACTCCCTTCCCTAAATGTACATCCAGCAGTCTCTACACTAGTCCACACAATAAGCTTCGAAACGGAAAATCGATTGACACGAGTAATGAATCATCGGTATCCACAAGTAAAAGTACCGCAAATTCACTGTATCGGTGGAACATCTAAATTACTTAGCAAAGGCTGGAGAGAGGAAAATTATAGGACTAGGCAGTCAAAATGGAGAATTATAGTGGTACGATAGGCAGTGGTAGCGGGGTTATGACGCAAGAGCGCGAACCTTTAATCTGGAAGTCCAATTACGCGAGGAATCCTGCTGGTAGATGGCTGCTCGTCGGAAGTGCGAGATAGCAGGTAACCAAGTCGTTTGACCGTGACAGGAATAATGGAGTGAGGCGGCATTTGAGCCGATCTGTAGCTGCCTTCACCGGGATAAGCAAGACTGATGAAATCCTAACCCCCTCGACGTCGTCTGCTCTTTTCTTTTTCTCTAACCCTCTCCCTTTCTCTCTTTTATCCCCTCTCTCTCTCTCTCTCTCTCTCTCTCTCTCTCTCTCTCTCTCTCTCTCTCTCTCTCTCTTCTTAATCGTGCGTCTTCTCTCTTTCTATCTCAATGTATTGTCCTACACTCCTCTTCGCATTCTTTCCTTGTCTCTGTCTCTCTCCTCTTTCTGACTGACTGATCACGGGACGAGTTAATCGGCTAAGACCACTTCGTTTTTCGGCCCGTCACTCGCTTACGCTTCCGCAAATAAAGCTGATTTACCCACACGTTCCTTGCCAGAAATTGAAAAAAGCGTGTTGGAAGTGAAAATCGATACTGTACAAACTTCGATCTTAGTCTACTTACGCTGAAGAAATGATTAATCTGTTTGGATTACCGATTTGCTTTGGTATCTCTTAAACGATGTACAACAAACTAGCTTTTGCGTCAATAATTGAATTTAATAATATTTATTACAGGATTGTCCGATTATTAGCCGGTTTCACTGTGCAAATAGAGTACGATGATTTAGTTTCCAACTAAATTATGCAATGGTAAGCTCGCAAATTTCATTAAATTAACATCTAAACATCTCATTTATTCTACTACAAAGCGAAGCGCCTTTAAAATCACTATATTAAAAACACTGAACTATCAAGTAGAAAACTCAGCGTGTGGTCAGCCAAGCGCACTTTTCCTCAATCCCCGTAAATAAAGCAACCCCATAATATATTTCCGACTGCAAAAGAAAGAGGTAAGAGGAGCAGCATCTCTCACTGCTGCATAAGTTGCTTTTAACAACGAAATTGTTCTTCTCTGGTATATATACTATCCAATTAACAGAAGTGCGGCGAGTTATTTATCAAGTCTACTCTCAGCAGCAGAATCGTTCGCCGGCGCAGTCCTCGCCACTTTCGTTTTGTACTGTAATCGCACAGAACGAAGTGAGTTCGCGAAAGAGAAATAGAGATAGACACACACGCGCGCGCGCACACACACACACGGAATCGTTCCGATATAGGGGCGATGAGGAAAACGGTAAGAGGGGGGGAGAGCCCAAGTTGAATGGAGAGCGAACGCGCGGCAGGGTGTAGTAGTATACTAGATTGAGAGAGTTAGGTAAATGTGGATTAAGCCGATTCTGAGCAACCAAGAGAGTTTCTGCTTGCGCGATGCAGAATTTCCGATTATACAGGACGAGCCAGGCATAACATCGTTTCGATTGTTTGGTGCTATACATACCTTCGTGTATAATGCAAGTCAAATCTTGTGACATTGTTAGTTGCACCATATAATATCCTCCACAATAAGTATCGTTTGATGGCTGTCAAAGCTTTTGTCCTTGTCGATTCTCGTATTACCAGAGTGCGCTTGATAGCTATTTCCGCGTAATCTTTCGAGATCGAAACCGTGAAGCAACCAGTATAGGCCTGCGAAGAGTCTGAGGTTGCACGGCTTACCGCCGCCCTTTCACTGTCCTCATCTCTCTTTTCTCTCTTCTCCGCATTCCAGTTTCCACACTCGACTCTCCCTTTTTCCCCACATCTCGTTTCTGTATCCTTCAAATGATGAAACTGCGTCCAAGTAGAAATGAAATCAAAACAAGTTCGCCTTTCGTCGGTGATAAACACAGGGCAAAAAATTGCGACAAGGGATTCAATATGCGATTTAATTTTCTAAAGTTATACATTAGATTATTTTAAACATATGTTTTTATTCAGAAGTTAACGAGGTCGGGAAAAGATCAGTCAAATCTGTTTCACGTTCGGCTATATGTATACTAATATTGTTCAAGGCTACTATGATTGATTTGTAAATTAGATTTCCTGTGTATTGAACTGAGTTTATTTAAAGAGCAGAATTCCAAATCACCTGACCGTGTTCTTTATCTTTCTCACTGATAGACAAAAAACAAGTACAGTGAGTAAAATTTAATAAATCTTTTGTTAGGCTGGCATACCTGTTGAACTGGAAGTCCTGTAAGCTCAGTTTGATTTTTTATCTGTAATAACTACTGTAAGCCTAGATTGACATAATTGGATCGATCACGTTGTTCATAGTATAGTTAACGATTTAAAAGTGCAACATATAACGTTAATAACATCATCACCAAAGGAAACATCACCAATATCTTCGTTAATAATGCAAAAAATGATGGCCACAATGAAATCTAGCATAGTTTACTTTAAAAATGCATCAAAAAAACATGTCAGTGTCAAATATTTTTAACCTTCATATTCATATACAGTACATATAATGTTTTTAGATGCTTGCACTCGTTTTAATATGCATGTATTTGCTATAAAGAAATATTTAAAGTTGTTAAGTAGTCCTAAAATATTATCAGGTGTGAGACCCAATATACTGATTTTTTTTATCAATAGAAACAATATACTTGATGTGCGACTATTTTTCAAAGAAATATGGTCAGAATTTACATTATGTGTATATAACAATAATTGAAGTAATCAGTCAGGCAAGTTGCAACCAACAGTTAAATACGTCGATATACAAAACACAAATGATGATCTTCGTTCATCAGTACAATCCCTTCAACGACTCTTACATGGTAGTAGATCTGTTTAAAAATCGTAAATTGTTGAATGAAAAATTGAAAAACATGTATGGATATGTTTTAAGAGCTATTTATAGAAAAAAACATTTTGGCATCGTTCCATTTGAGTTATATACGAAAAGTCGACTGCAAAACAAGACTGCTTTTCGAGCTATTGCTGATGTGCAATATACGTTGATGAAAACCATAGCTCAAACCATGAATTTTAGCATGAATACAATATTAAAAAACTATACGTCCTCTAATAATTTATTTACCGTTTGTCACGATTTAGCGGATAAAACATATGATTTTTCTCTGAACAGTGCATAAACTGACGGCCAAATCGGCATTCCAGGATTCTCTTATCTTCGAGAAAATACGCATCTTCTTATAAAGCAACATGGATATTACAACGTAAACGTTCCTTGGAATCTGATTCTATCTGTTAGCGCACTCTTGGTCATTACAATTCTTAGCAAACTTTCGTTGCGACTACTGCGATCTGGTAGTAGATTCGCATCTACATACAATATTGTTATGATTGTATTCGGGTTGTCAACACCCGTTGAACCAAAAAAATTGAGCGAAAAAATTATTCATGCATCTCTTCTTATTATATCTGTTAATACTCCGAGAGTATTCTCGCGTAATTTGCGAAGAAAGAATAAATAATTAAAACACAAATAAACTCAGTAAAATAAAAACTATATTCAAATAAAAATTGCGAAGCGCACTGCTCGGAGTTCAGCTCTCGACTGACTCCGCCGCAGCCGCCCTCGCAGACGATCGACGCTCGACCCCACCGCTAGTCGCCGATCGTTTTTGCAATGCTCATCCACACAAAAACTATGAAACAAAGCCGCTCAAAGCACTCGTTGTCGAAACTGTCCCCGCCGCCCGCGCTAATCCGATCCGCCAAAAAAACCCGAGCCCAACATCCGCGCCGCACAGCTCGGCTCAACAGCGCGGTCTCACGTGCGCGGTACAACTCGACCTTTGTCCTGCACACTCTCCGCAACCGAAAAAATATACATAAATCGCGCGCTTGCCGTTCCCACATTTGTCCAGACCGAAGTCTGTGACGTAGGAAAAACTCAACGTATTGTCTCACGAGAAGAAAACCTGCGCCGAGAGCAGCAATTACAAATTATATTACTACTATCCGCGAACACTGTCAACCAAATATAACCCCACGAAATCTAAAATGCCTCCTTCGTACGTTAGCTGTCCCCGAAATACAAGCGAGCCACTTCTCGAAGCAGGCTACCCTTCCAGACGACGCATTTCCCTAGGGCAAACTGGCCACAGAGAAACGCTCCCAAGTTTTCATCTGTTCCGGGCCTCACCAATTAATCAGCCGTAACCGGCTGGGGGTGAGGAAAGCGGCCCTGATCGATCCCATTTAATCGTCGTGCACGCAGCCTATGCTGCCGGTTTCCAAAACCGTAGCACTGAGATGCTCGCCTTTAGAAGTTTGTATTTCAGCTAACCTACGTCGGTAACAATATCCGTGATGTTCTCGGCAGAACTCCTCGGATATATTATTAACATCAGTATAAATCAAAAGCAATATTATGTATTTAATACTTTGCAAGACGTAATTGATTCGGGTATTCATATAACTATGGATAACAGAACGTACGCGTTGCTTAAAGGATCAAATAATTTTATATTTTCATCCATGAACATTACAGTAATTCCATATAAACAAGAATGTATGGCTATGAAGACTAAAGACGAGACCATCAAGGCATGCGTCACTGACAGTATTATGGTTGACGAGATGATTCACAATTACAGCAGACCTCAAAATGGGTGGACTGTAAGTCAAGTCAAGGAGGACTTTTATTCTTCTTTACGATATAGTTTTTGCTTGCGCGTCATTCACCATATGCAAGCACATTCTCTAGAATCATACAAAGATTAATGGAATTTGGCATTCCTATTTTTTGGTTGGATAACGGCCTTAGAATGTTTACGTTACAAAATAAAGAAAAAATAGTTCTTGACGATTATGTATTTAGACTATCATTTAGAGATATTGATGAAAATCAAGACGTTGATAAAACTGTAGACGAACAGCCCCTCACAATAAAATTAATTTACATTATAGTGATTGGTCACGTTTTGTCAACTTTTGCATTTTTTATAGAAGTTTTTATTAAAAAATCACAAACGTAAGTAGACCGCTGAGGGATTTACTAATATTTTTAAAAACAAGTTTCCGCTACATAATTATTGTTCGTGTTCCAGATCATCCTTAGATTTTCTGCAGTATCTTTAAAAAAAATGAATAAATAGTAAAATATATACACAATTTTGAAGTCTATCGAATTGCTGGGATTACCGATTGTCACTTGAAGAGCACAACATACGTCTAAAGATTCCTCATCTCTGCGGCTTTTAAAGTGGATTAGTGTACAAACAAGTTGCTCTGTATTTCCTGCACAATTGTAACTAAAACAAAATAAAGAGAATATACAAATTCTACTTAAATTAGTTATCTTGTTTACACGATGATGGCCTGGAGTCTATCCGTCTCCTTCTCGATTTCTGTACACTTCCTGTCTCTTTCGCTTTTCTCTTCGCGGCTTTCCCTTCCTCGCGAGCCACGTCCATCGGTCCTTCGCACGAGGTAAAAGTACATAAAGACCCGTCCTTCTTTCGTATCCTGGAGAGGGAGGTCCTTTCCTTTATGCAAGATCCGCTTCTGCCTCTTTCTCTTTCTCTCCACGAAACTACGCAATTAACCAAGATTTTAATGAGTGTGTATCTTTTATGCCCCTTTTTACTCTACTCACGTTCCCCTTTCAAGGCATTGAGCCCGACTAATGTGCGGTCGCTTTTCTACCGAAAAGGAATAACAAGTTGGAGCATTCATTTTTTGCACATCCGTGTCGTTATACCACCGCGAGAGCTTTTTTTAACCAAATATATCGGAACAAAAACTTTTATAATTGATCCGAGCGTTCTATCCTCATTTCGAAAGTGCCGGCGCAGCTCGACGCCTCCAAAGAAGATTATTTATAATCTACTCCCGCCGCTCAATCACGGCGAAGATTAAATTAATAGCCGCGCAAAGCTCCATGGAAAACGAGCTTTCGATTCGCGTTAACTTAATAAATATCGACGCTAACGGTAAGATCCAAGAAGGCGCGCATTCGATCGTATGAAAATTCGAACAAGAGGCGCCGAGTTGTAAGACACGCGTCGATTTTCCAAGTACAACGCACATGCATGAAGCACCTCGACGACGTTGCGCCCGAATCGAAAAGATTTGTGCTCTTGCCGCGCCTCGTCTCGCGAAGGATAAAATCCGATTGCGACGATTTACATCTCGCTCTCTCGCCTCGAAGTTTCTGCGGCTTCGCTGTATACGTATAAAGCACAGCCAAGGGAGAACACCTCGACATTTCGCAAAGATCCCCTCATTGTTCGTCGTCGGCAAGCGTAACTGTTTGGAGCAAGAACAAACAATGACGAGTGACGAGGGAAGGAAGAGAGCACCAGAATTTATAGTTGACTTGATTCTTCGTTATACTAGTGTTTGGATAGCCCGGCGTCGATGATAATAATAATAAACGTTGCTTCTGCAGTTATACATAAACAATCGCGAGGCTCTCTTTTCCCTCTCGTTGCCGTGTCGCATACAATTGATGCTCGGTAGCGAGTTCGACTTTAAACAACTTTTTAAAATCTAAGGGATCGTCGAGCGGAAGGAGGAGAAGAAAAAAAGGAAAATCCAAGGCGAAGAAGAAGAAGAAGAAGAAGAAGGAGGAGGAGGAGGAGGCACAATGAGCAAGCTCGGGGGAAACTTTATATGCAAAGAGGAAGCCGCTGCGCAGCGCTCGCGTTTACGCAGGAAATTCATCTTATTTGCAGATTTCTTATTCCGGCAAATGCGCTTTGGTTAACGGCGGCAACTATGCTTTTCTATAATGTTGTTCATAGCCAAAAGACACTATCACCTGACGCGTAACCGATGTTTCGCGTAAGCATGTATGAAATATTCTTGTCAGCTCTATCTATGCCCATAATGTATAATAACATCCCGTAGACGACACTTTGTGGCACTGGGCGTGATTTGTCGTTTCAAGCCTGATGTTTCTTTGCCGTATAAAGAACGTGCACTGGATAAGACGCACGCGCACACAGACGCTGAACGCTAGAGCAGCAATATTTATGTCTCGTACGTGAGCCAGTGAGAAATAGTAATGCTGTAAAATCGGCTGGATTTTTACTCGTCTAACCATGTCGAAACATTATAATTGCATGTCTCCTGGATTGATATGGTGCATTGTAGTTTCTATGAATTGAAGGATAACCAACATTTTTGCTTGGATACTGCAAACGAATCATGTTTTAAATTTTTTTATATCACGAAACGGTCATATGAATATTCTATAGCAAAGATTTGCTTTACTCAATTTATTTTATATCTGATGAATATAGTTTCATTGTTTAATCACTGCTTAAATATATGGCGGGAAAAATTATCTACTAAAATCTTCTAAGACGCGCAAGAAAAAAGCAAAAAAGACATCAAAACCTTTTTTCACAATATCAATAAAATATTGCAAATCGCACCGTACAAATATTCGAAGCATAAAAATAATATTTTATTAGTACATCACCAATCTAATACACGTGACACTGACAGCCATGGAAGGACACGACAATGTCACTCCGATTAAAGATTTATTAACTTTTAATCTCTGTACTTGCTTTCCTCTTCGGTTAGTGGAAAAGATAAAAAAAACTGCCAGGGATTTTAGGATTCTGCATTTTAACTTAACACGATTCATAGAGGAAATCTAATGTAAAGATCAACACGTACTGCACTTCGAATGTTCCAGTATACATACTGCAATGGATAGATATTTATGGTTCATAATTGCTTTAGGTATAGTAATTGGCAAACTGATGGCGATGAGAGAATCCGTCAATAAATCGAGTAGTGTGCGAATTAGTATCCCTCGTGTAAAGCCTTTTTCTGAAAACAAGTTACAGACGTGCTTTCGCAGCTAATCAAGCCGAGTCTTTCACAAACTCAGAGAGAAGGTGGCGAGTCTATTTTCATTCTGGGAAAACGTACGAGATGCGTGCCAGTCATTCCTAAAGGGAAAAAGAATGACTTTCGAAAATTAAGGGACTTTGTGACGAAAGCTTTTTAAAAGTTTTGTTTAATTTACTCTTATTTTAACGTGATTGTTTGAAAAAGGACAAACTGTAGAAATAAGGAGAAGTTCACGGTATATAGTATAAGAGCAAGGAGATTAAACATTAATCGACCTTGAGGTAAACCTGACGAAAGCTTAAGAAACCTTGACAGTGTGTGTACATCCGGAATAGTACAATCATGTAAACAATATCTGTTACCATTATCCTTTGATCTCACTAACCATCGTCTGTTTAAATTCACAATATTTGCTTCAATAATACAGTTGCTCGCAGACAAATTTTTACTGCGCTCATTTTCCACGAGATATTTTTCAGACATTCCAAGATGAAATCATATCTTCATGAAAGTGAATTTCACTTTATGATGTCGAAAAAATTATGATAAATGGACTATGGTAGCTGCACAAATCCTTGGTGGTTTAGTCCTGTCTCAAAATTAACTATTAAGGCTCCCATTTTACGAGTTCTAAGAAGAGAAAAGTTGATCGGCAAATGAATTTATACTTTCTAAAAAAATCTCAAAGCAATTCAACTTTGAGAATTCAAAGGAAATGTCGGAAAAGTAAAAATCAGTAACCTGTGCTCTGATGCGACTTATAAAAATCAAATATTCTCTCAGAAGTATGAATGATGTGGGTCGCGCAAGTGGATCTCTTGATTTATACGGGTCTTTTAAGAAATCTAAAGAGCCGAGGACAATGCTTTTTTCCTCGACAAAGAGAGAGATCACGTTTCACGTTGAGAGCGCACTCGAATATCTTCCCGGATTCACACAAAATGTGTGTGGGTGTCAGACAGCCGTTACCTTCATTCGCCCATCGATATCTTACGCGATAAACCAAAATTTTGTATAAACAAAATTGTTCTTGATTTACAAACCATCCCAATAGTATAAGAAATCGATCGGAGTGAAGTCCAGGGTAGAGTCGAGTCCAAAATCTTGATGGTACACTTTGGGAGTACAGCATCCTGCACCTATATTACAGAGGCGGCCATCAAGAGCCGGCTTCGTTCGCTCAACTATGAAAAGCCGACGTAGGTCCAAACTAGGATGAAAGCTCGTAATTTTGTTAGCAAAGTTGGAATAGCAAAGTGCCAGAAGGTGAGAAGTCAGTGGATATTGCCTAAGGTCCTGTCTGTTGGCTGGGAAGAGCGAATGGCTGGGAAAATGGATGCTGAATACATGCATGCATCGTCCTATGCTATATACAGCTAGCCGCGCGCTGCGTCATCGCTTCGGGCTTCTCTCGCCCATATACATATACGTATACGCGTATATTTACATAAAATTGATAGCCGAGTGCGCTAGTCTCGAGCCGCGTGATGCATGTCCCTCCGTTTTCTGGAGGCTGCACCAGACGACGGGCGGCGGTGTTTTACGAGGTGGCTAGTCGTGCCAACTGTGCCTCGTTGTATTAGATTTTACTGGCAGCTCTGGGCGCCGCGTAAATTCGTTAAACCAATAAAATCTTCATCGCCGCGCCGCGTATGATAATAGCCCCGCGCGTATAGGGTAAGGGGCCACGGCGGCAGGGCTTGCATATACCCTCTCGAGCCATCGATGGAAGGAGGGCCCTGCGCTGGATATAGCTCTTCAGCAGCCGCGGGCGGAAATTTTAGCCGGTGATGCTGCATAAATACATGCATAAACTCCGGCCACCATCTACGCTCTAGCCCTCGTCTCTATGCGCGTATTCTTTCTTTATACCTTTTGGCTTATACCGCAGCTTTATCAAAATTCATAAGTGTACCTGGATATAACTTTTTTATTTTGATTAAAGATGAATTTAGGAGTATAGAGACCATAATTTTTTGGTGAGATAAATTTCCGTGGCACTATAAACTCTGCTCGCATTACGGGTATTCGAAAGCGCGTTCGATTTTCGATTCTTGTTCCGACAACGAGGCTCACATACAGGAACGTTCGCCATCGGAGACGTGCGCAAGCAAATGAACTATATACGGAAGACGAGTTTCTGGAGAGAGCTGCAGCGAGCGCTGCGCAGAATCGAAGAATTGAAAAATACATTAGACGAAAAAGTAATGTCGGCCAAGACGACGAATTTTATGAGACGGAAAGCCAAGGATGATATACGACAGGGAAGTTCCACTGTGAAGCCGAGAGGATACGCCACTGCGTATATCATATTTCTCTTTCTCTCTCTCTCTCTCTCTCTCCGTTTCATACTTGCGGGAATAGATCTCATTTATGAAAACGATCCTTTTGTCCAGTGATTTTCAGCTTGAACGTCGAACTTTGATTTATTTTGGCTGTCGCTCTTCGGCTGAGATTTTCAGGACAATTTAACCATCTTTAATTGAAGTGATGATCGTTATTCTATAAATCCATTATTCGCATTTCATCGGAAATAATATTCGGGAATTTTGATTTTGTATGGACGAATTCATAAATCCCTTTATGTGCTACTGCTATAAAATACGTATAATAATTATGATCCAATTCGACGATTTGTAATATCAACAGGAAATTAATTCAAATCATTTCACCAGCGTGTACAACAGACAGCGAGAAAAGTAAGCAACGCCGTCAACCCATATCAAGCTGCAAACGGCGAAAATCATCATCATCAGCCTCTCGCGCAGCGTAACATACGCGTTATAATCAATTTTGCAAACCGTATATACCTGCAGCGTATTCCTCGGCGTATACGCAGCGAATGTGCCACGTCGGTGCTGGCTGGCTGCCTTTCGGCAAACAATTTCGCTTAGCAAGATTTCAACGCGCGTTGTCCGCGACCACTGTCATTTTAACCAAAATCGGGCGGCTTTCAAATCAAACGCACATTCGCTCATTTCTCCAACAGCGCACGTCCGTCGAGCCCAAACCAACGCGTATAACATTGGGCGGATCTCACAGACGGAAGTGTAGTTCCTGTCATGTGTACTGGTACATGCGATGGTGAATAACGCGGACAGCCTCGGCGATCGCCGGGAACATAATATATCCTCGTATTCTGACGGACGGCCTTTTTGAATTCAGCTTTCGCAAGTGAAATCGTTATTGACGTTGCGCTGCGCTCTCTGCGCTCTGCCCCATTACCCGACGCTTATACGGCTTTGTTGACGTTTCAACGTCGGGTTTTGCCTTCAACTGGGGAATGATAAAAATTATCTCGTATACTGATGGGACGATTTAATTTTTGACGCATTATATCCGGCTGCTCTGAGAGGGAATATGCTTTTTGGTTTGATGCGATGAAAAATGGCACACTACTTTAAATTTCAATTATTAGCTTATATGCGCGAGGCTATAATGCAAAACAAATATTTCCTTCTATTTTTTACCAACACTTAATTCAATGATTTGCTTCAAGCAATGAACGAATCAATCTGTGATAAAATAACGAAATACCTCTAACTGTATAGAAGCGTATCAAGGCGTTTCCGTTTACTCCAGAAACAAAGGAAAGAAGAAGGGATCCGTAAAGGCTATATCAGCTGACGAAAACTGCGTTAGTCACATCCTCTTGCAAAGGTACTGTATAACTCGACAAAGGCAATTTTGGGAGACTGAATCTTTGAGAGTTCTATAGCCATATATGTGGGTCACCACGTAGATAGGTATAGCGAAATCTTATTTTGCTGTGCCTTTGAAGAATTAGACACAGAACAGAATCAAGTCTTTTGCTTTTTACCCATATATCATTATTCGCTAAAATAAGTTCCTCATATTTATTCTATCAAAACAAATTATTGAAAATGATAAGGGACACCTATACACCATTTCAAAGTTTACCTTCAAAGAGACGAACCTCAAGACAGATTTCTCGAGCTGTAAGAACGACTAGCAGCAGATATGGGAAATAGGCTGTAAGTTACAGTCTACAGTATAGGTACGCATGTGTATCTGATAGTGTGTATCCGAGCGTCGTTTTCGTGTACACAGTCAAATGGGCTTCACCTATAAGCTCCACGAGAGCAGTGTGTTATACGTTACGCATACACACGCGGCTTTAATCTCTCGTATCTCAACAAATCCCCTAATACCGTCCCGGAGATCGCTTGATAATGTTAAGAGCTCGTACCGGTTATATTAAACCTGTGGACCGAACGTGATGCTGACAAGATCATTGGATAATTCGGCGGTCCGAGGAACAATGGAGCTAGAGTGTGGCGCTGTCCACAACTATGACGCATCGATTCGCGTGAATAAGAAGCAATATAATAATGCAGCATCAGAGCTGATTCCAAAGTCGTCGCAAGAAAGTGGAATTTTTTGGCCCCGCGCGATGCACCTCCACAGAGGGGAAGTTCGGGGATTATACACGCTTTCGAAGGCGACAGCCGACAGTCACATATCGGCGTCCGGAAGCGCGGATCCTGGCGAAACGTAATCCCGTTTTGGCTCTCGCGCTCTCGCTCCCGCTGCGATATGCGCTGCACTCTTGCACTTACATCCGACGAGCTCTCTGTCTCCGCGACCCCCCTCCCTCCCGTAGCAAACGCTCGACATTACCCCTTTATCGAACGTGTGTATATTCGTGTGCCAGAGAGGGAATACAATCCTTCCGGGGCGAAAATAAAGCTGCAAACGTGACAACACGAAACTAGCGGCGGCAATTTATAGCCAATCACTCGCGCGACACGCTGGCCAACTGTCTGTCTGGCTGGCTGGCGCTATTTCGCTCTCGGGGACTCCCCGGCGCGCGAACTCGTTCGACTTTGACGTAGAAGCGTCGATGTTTCGCGCTAGAGGACACTCGCGGGTTTTCAGTTTTCATCCCCGTCGCCGCGAGAGGGAAACAATTCGCTAAGGAGCCGCAGCTGCTGTATATTCCCATGAGCCATAACGTAACTCAGCGACCAGCGCTTGATTTAGCATATTGCTTCGGAGCAGCAGTCGAAAAGTTTCTCTCGGCTATACACTGGATGCCGTAGCGGCGGAAGTTCACCGTTAATTCGCCGCTAAACGCTCGGAACCGCAAACTCTGCGGTTGCCCTCGCTGATATCGCTCCGCGGCAGTGTTTTCGGCTCCGGAAGAGTAATAGTCAGAAAAATATTCTCCCGCGGCTCATATGCGCGCGTTTCGGCGGTGGCTGTGCGGCGAAGAAAAGCGTTTTTCCTACTCCAGGCCGAATATCCAACTACGCTCGTATTTCGGTGCGGAAAACTTGGCTCAAAACTCACCGCACGCGCGCCCGCGCCGCGAGTAATTTAAAAAGTTTCTGCTCCATGACACGCCGCGATAACAAATTATACCCGCTCCATTATCTACAAATGCGATTATGATAAGAAAGAACGGGGAGAAGTTTAATGCGGCACGAGCCAGCGAAACGGGCCGTTTTAGCGCTGTAACATTGCCTACTTTTCTCGGTTACAGCATAGCATAGCGTTTCTTCAGTTATTCCGAGAACGAGAGATGACGCGCTCGAGACAGTCTCGCGCTCGCTTCTCGCGTTAGACGGGAAAACGAGCTGGAAAGGGGCTGCGATTATTACGTTGCCACTTGCGGCAGACGTTCTTTACTTTCCGCCATTTCTCAGCTGCTCGTTCGCGTAAACTCGTTTGCGCGTCTTGCGCCAGGGGAAAGTGAGTTGTTTATAGATCTGCTGCGTAACCACTGGACTCGATGCTCCTGAAAGTGTCATTTTTAATCGTTCTCGAATCAGAACCTTTAAAAAGTAAAATACACCAAAAAATAGAATAACAAATTTTATCCTTAACTAATTGCTATGCTCGTTTCGATCGCAGTGAAAGCAAAACGCAGTTTACACGACACGTCTCACGCTATGAATGAAAGAGTGCACAGAGGCGAAAAAAATCCGTGCAAAGAGAGATACATCAAAAGACCATTTGCCGCGGCACGAAAGCTTGCCGCTCGCGAACCATGAACGAGTCACAACACAACGCACAGGTAAAGTGGATTTTCCAGTGGCCGTAGCGTCTCCTCTTTAAAATTAACAAACTTAAGCGCAAAGCGAGAGCAGAGGCCTTGGGGCGTTTCTTTTGAGCTGCGAAGCACTTCGCGACGTTCGCATATCGACGCCGCGAATAAATTCGCTTCTGGACCTTTTAGCTGGAATCCGCTAACGCCTCTCGGTATTAAGGGGACACATTGAAATTAAAATCAAAATTTTCCATTAAAAATTTATAAATACTTATATAAATGAACCAAATTTTTTTACTATTCTTAGACATAATTACCTTTATTTTGATGGTTTTAGACCTTCTATTCTATAATACCTACGTATAGTAGGGAGTCCATAATTCACTGACCGTAAGATTCCAAAGGAACAAATGGCCCAAATGAGCTCTAACTCCAGGATATTGTTTAAAAGTACATTAGTAATGGTATGAATGAGGAGATTTGGTTTAAATTTCATAGAAAAAGTTTTATAAGCATATTACTGATTTTTTTATCAATTTTTGATTAATTTTAACATAACTATCATGTAACTTTTTTTCTATGAAATTTAAACTAAATCCCTTCATTCATGCCATTACTAATGTACTTACATATGTACTTTTAAACAATATCCTGAAGTTTGAGCTCATTTGGGCCATTCGTTCCTTTGGAATCTTACGGTCAATGAATTATGGACTCCTTACTATACGTAGGTATTATAGAGGTATATAGAATGTCTAAAACCATCCAAATAAAGGTAATTATGTCTAAGAAGAGTAAAAAAAATTTGGTTTATTTATATAAGCATTTATAAATTTTTAATGAAAAATTTTGATTTTAATTTCAAAGGTGGTGTGCTCCCTTAATTGGATTTCGCGACTGCTGAGCTTGTTACACGGGCAGCCGCTACTATGTAGCTGTTTACGCACGGGAAGAAAGCACAAACCCTTTCGAAGGATGTCTGGAACGCTTAATGGCTTGGAAAACGGGTCAACAGCTGTTCACCGAGGCTGTTGTTTCCGTCGTAAAATCATCTTATGTAATGTTAGATGAAGCCTTTTTTTTTTTTAATAAAGAAATTATTTTCGTAAAAGCTTCTTTTGAATAATAAACATTTCAGTGGGTTATTTCCCTTCAGCATAATTGAGTTAATCAGTAAATGAGAAATGATTTTTGGGAATTTCGAGTATAATAAATATGTTCAATCTGTGAAAACCGGCCTTAGGTCCAACATAAACGCGTTCTGGTCATTTGTCAAGGGTTTGAAGGGCGAGGCTGGCATCAAGTTACAACATATCTTGATGATTTAAAGGCTGAATCGGAGCCTGAAACGGTTAACTTGTTCTCCTCCCATTTCAATTCAGTTTATAACTGTAGTCCAACTAGCCCTTTGAATCGTCTTCTTGACTCGCACGAGCTTATTTCCAATGTAAGTGTTTTGGCGGAGGATCTGCGCCCTATCGTCCGTGAGTTGAAATGCACGGCGAACCCTGATCCGGACAATGTACCTAATGTTTTTGTTAAGCGCTGCTGGCCAGTCTTGGAGAGGCCCATAGTCGATATTTTTAACAAGATGTTGGCTAATGGCTATTTTCCTAAGGCGTGGAAGCGTTCTTATATTTTTCCGGTGTTTAAACACGGCGATAGACACGATGTCAAAAATTATAGGCCTATTTCTCTCATCAGCTGCATGCCGAAGCTTTTCGATGCGTTTTTGACTGACGTATTGTCCCAGCGACTACTTCGTAAGATCACTGCTCTGCAGCACGGCTTTCTGCTTGGCCGATCGACCTTAACTAACCTCTTGATTTTTAATGACTTTGTCTCTGATGCCCTTGAGAACTCGGTTCAAGTGGACTCTATCTATGTGGATTTCTCTAAGGCTTTCGATAGAGTTGATCATGGTAGGTTGCTGGCTAAGCTGTGGAACTTTGGTGTTCGTGGTTCCATATTTGATCTATTGTCATCTTATCTTTAGAACCGCTATCAGTCAGTCAGAATAAATAATAGTGTGTCTCCAGCTGTCTTGGTGTCGTCTGGCGTACCTCAGGGCTCTCACCTGGGTCCTTTACTGTTTTGCATCTATATTGATGATCTTGTGAAGCAATTTCGCTTCGCGAATGCCCTGTTGTACGCTGACGATGTCAAGATTTTTATGCGTATTCATTCGGAAGATGATGTGGAGAGACTGAGGGCTGATCTTAATGCTTTGGGCGGTTGGGCGTACGAAAATGGCCTGGTTATAAACGCGGCCAAGAGCCAGGTTGTGACATTTTATAGGTGCAAGACGCAACTACAGTTCCAGTACGAGCTTGACGGATCGGTTATTGCCCGCACGGAGGTGGTTAGGGACTTGGGGATTTTATTTGACTCGCGCTTAACCTTCGGACCTCATGTTGATTACGTGGTCTCTAGGTGTCGTGGGCTGATCGGATTTGTGAAGAGAACTACTCGTGACTTTTCCAACATATTCGCTATTCTTTATCTTTATAATACTCTGGTCATGCCTACTTTCATTTATTGTTGTCAAATTTGGTCTCCATACACTCAAATTGCTATTAACCATTTAGATTCCGTTCAACATAAATTCATTCGTTACTTGGCTACAGGTCCGGCCAGCCCATGACGCCTATTGATCACGATTATTCACTCATTGCGACATCGTTGGGTATTCCTTCGATACAGTCAGTGCATTGGTACCATGATGGTCTGCTTACGTTTAAACTTTTGCGTAAATTTATGATTTGTCCGACGATTTCCGACCTTTTCTCAGTTAGACAATTATGCTATAATCTGCGTAGCCATACCTATACACGAGCATCTGGCGCATTCGAACTTTGGGTTCTATTCGACCTTACCCAGACTAAAGCCTGCCTGGAATTCTCTCCCTCAACGTATCACTGTCATTGAGCAATTGTCGGAATTTAAAGTGAATCTCAAATCATTTGTATCGGCATTTAGTTAGGTAACTTGGTTTATATTATCTTGTTGTTTTATATTGTTCGTTCTATTCAATATTTTATGTACATGAATTCTATATTTTTGTAAGGGCATTCTTGCTCGTTGATTTATAAATAAATAAATAAACAAATAATTTATGCAAAACCTTACATCTTTATGAGAGCCGCTGATGTTTAAAATTCGTTAAGTGATTGCGTTGCCTGTTTATACAAAGCGTAGCTTCGTAGAATTCTTGGAATACTGTGTAATCTCCTAATTAAAAGGTTTTTTAATTTAAAAATATTTTTTTAAAGATTCTCAATTACTAAAAAGCTCAATTTCTACCAATTATTTTCCAAATTAATGCACGAAATTTCTGTACTAGCATAAAGGATAATTAATTTTATTTTTTATAATAACGACCTTTCGCAAAAACAGTTACGCATGTATATTTAAAAATTATATTGTTATTAATTTCATTTCCATAGCTGTCATTTAATTAAAAAGAAAAAAAAATTAATGTTTTTTTTTGCACTGATGCAATATAGTCAATGCAAACTCAATGCGGCATAATTTTCGTTGTAACATCACCGGACCATATCCGTTCGATGAGTGGTATCTGGCCGAGTCTTGTTCGGCCTGCGCCTTGAATCCCAAATACGCGCCTTCATTTCGCGCAGCCTCGCGGAAATAGAATTTTTAACATGCACACGCTGCTTGGAGAGCAAGTTGGCGCCGAAAACAGCGTTTATTTGTTTCCTCTCGTGTTTCGCTACTCTGTAATCGTGCAGTTTTCTCAAATTATGTTTTTAAAAAATTATTTCATTCGCTGTACGCTGTAGCTTAGTCAGGTGAATTGAAATTTATTAATTAATATTGATTCCTTTGTTCGTGCGCATTGAATTCACGCGTTATTTATTCGTGTCCACATATCTTTGTTTATTTTAAATAATCGATTGTAAGCTGCTTGGGAGTGTTAATTATTGATTGTTTTATAAGTCCCACTGAAACATCGGCAAATATTTAGTGATTTGTATATTATAATCAAAGAATCATAATGCATAATGTGTTGAACAAATCTCGAAATACAGTTGTAACTTGGTAAAGATAAAAAGCTGTAGCTATATGACCCTGTGCAATAAACGTAGACCTCGAGGTTAGTAACTCAAATAAGCCCAGCAAACGAGCCGTGTAAACGCGTCTATTGATCATTTCCGGTCGGCCAACTGAACCGAACTTCAATCAGTGTAGTCTCAAAATGACTGAAATTAAATTTTCAGAAATCACAATTACAGATAAAATATTTCATAATTGAAACTTTACATTCAAAAATCTCAACAACTTGTTAATTACAATTCGCCACATAATAGGCAAGCTTAGGTTGCATCGTTATTTACCTAATATTCAATTCAAGAGCAGGAAATGGATACTCTGAATTTGAATATGGTAATGCCGTTGTTTCTTACTAGACGAGACGACGAGACGGCGAAGGAAGGATCCAGGTGCTTGCAATTATCTCGCCTGAGTAACGATGATGCGATTAATTAAAAGAGCGTTACGAGAAGTTCTTGGTGACGATTTTCTTGGGATCGTAACTCAAGCAAGACATTTGAAGGCCAAATGAACGAACGAGTGAACCCACGGTGACGGAGAGGAGTCGGTAGGGAAGAGCGAGGGGCAATTAAAATCACGTTATGGTACGAATAGTTCGTACACTTCCTCTGCTGTTGCTGTTCTGTAAAAGGACGTGATTTATGCTCTGGAAAATTCTCAATATTTTATCGCGAATTCAAAACTCTGTTTGAGTGAGCTGTTCCGACGGATGAATTAACGCTTATGATGATTACATAGTATTTCAGAAGTACTCAAATGATATACGGTATTCCTCTATGTGCTGTCTGGGGCAATTAACCGATCGATCAAAAGCGAATGTTAACGAAGCAAATCCCTCCGTCGCGCCCAATCTAACGCTATAGTCGGTAGAGTCCTCATGACCATCTGCACACACACACACGCTGTCGCAGCGCAAGCGAGAAGCCACTTGGCCATAGGTTGTCTGACTTCTTGAAGCTCTACGGCGTCCTCGTACGTTCCAGCACGTAATTCAAACCGTTTTATCGCCATCTTACGAGCAATCTTCATTGGATCGTAAGCTTTGAAACCTTCTCTCCCTTTAAGCCGTGCAACCTTTCAGATCCCTTCAACGACACCTTTTTCCCGTTCATCTCTTCCTGAAAAATTGTTACACTCAAAGTCACCTCAACACGCTTAGCGCATTTCTGAAAATTATAGCAAAAATCTCGCGACGACAAAATTTGTTAAAACCAGACGATAACCGAATATCCGTATGCAGCACGTGTAGCAAAAAATTCGCAACTCGCCATATAATACGACAAGACGGAAATGCAATTGGTACCTCTGGGCGCGCACTATCAGATTATCACGCGCGCAGCTCTCTCTCTCTCTCTCTCTCTCTCTCTCTCTCTCTCTCTCTCTCTCTCTCTCTCTCTCTCGCTTGCCGCGGGTGAGCGAGCGAGCAAATATAGGTGAGGGCTGCGGCAGAAAGGTGGGCGCCAGCCTGCAGAGCGCAACTTTATGAGAATTACCAAAGCGAGAACGCACCGCAGATTTCCGGATAGCGGAAAGTCCCCCTCTACGTAATTCCGAGTTATCGCTTCCCAGCCTCTGCGCGAGCGTCGCATTTGAAAAACAGATTTTATGTCTATATGCGTCGCACCTCGTGATCTGATGGTGATTATCGGTGTATGTCGTAAAAAGCGTGAAACGAGTGGGCAATTTTATTCCATTGATCTGTTGATCGTAAATGCCGAATTCGACCATCTTTATATTCCCACTGGTAACAGAGAGGCCTTTCAAAAAGCTTTCAAAGCGTCGCGTACAAGCGCGATACTATATAAAACGTCGAGTGCGTCGTTCAGACCGACGCAAAACTGTATATGCTCAAGTTTTTCATTCAACGAAGCAATCTAGCGATTCTAATCGCTCGGACCGGCCTTTGCGAGCGCTCGCTTATTTTCCACTTCATTCAATAACTGCACAGCTCGCGAAAGCAATTTTCGAGCGGTGTGTCCCAATCCTCTATAATTTGCAAAGCCGCCGCATTCGCGATCAGCGCGCCTTTTTGCGCGCGTATTTCGGCCGACCAATCCCGTCCCTCGACAGTCGCTAGAGTGGGGGGAAAGCGTTAGGGGGGACACGCGCATTTTCGAAGCTGAAATTGGAAAGTACGAAGCGCACACGCCCAGCGAACCGGCGCGTACACGCTCTCTGCCATCGGCCCTACTGACATAATATGCAAATAGCGCAAACCTGTGTTCGTGTGCTGTACGGCGAGTCTATGGATCCGCGCGCAAAGGGAAAGAGATACACGAGAGGAGTAGGGGTAGGCAAATTAGGGAGGCTGCGCGATGTGGGCAGGAAATTACTGATGAAAATCGCGTTTGGTGTCTTCTTAATGAATAGATACGACGCAAAGATTTGGCCCCGCTGAAATTCCAATAATTCGCGCAATAACTCGGGCGTCTGCTCTGTCCGTTAGCGCAGTGGCGCGCGCTGATGCATCCGCGAAGGTCGCGCGCGAGCTAGCGCCAACACCGGCTCATGCCTGGGCGCTGCCTCTACGATTCAACCGGGATGATGCAGTGCCTGACTGATCCGGTATGGAAACGAGCCGTGGACCGTATGCAAATTCGCCACGGTCTGCCACTGCAATAGAAGCAGCCCAGAGCCAGCGTAAGACACATCGCCGAGATCGTTTCTCTTCCTCCCTACTCCTCGTCGCTCTTCCCCACTGTGCGGCGCCAGAATTTTTGATAAGGACGTTGTTCGCTTGTGAAGCATTTTTATATTTAGTGTAAAAATAGAAATAAGCATAAGCAAGTCTATAAAAAGTCACAACGAATGTTATGCGACATTCTCCAGCTCTTGGCTTTTAATATGAAAAAAACTTTTAACGTTATTTCCGACGTTTAAAACTGCTGGACATACTTTTGTCGCGTGCGAAAACTATGCAGAAAACACTTTATGTAATACGTCGTCAAAGGGACGCAGTTTCCCTAAATACTTGTTGGAATACCAGAGCAACATCAGAGAAGACGTGTAACATTGGTGGTAAATAACTTGCTCAAAAATATAAAATCAAAAATATCTCCAAATCCTATATCTGGGTCACTTGTCCAGCACTCATTGTTTCGAAAAACGTCGCGTACTCGTTCTACCGTACTTCAGTTCACTGCCTTCCGAGGTCGCTTTTAATTTCTTGACTTAACGGCCGAGGCTTCAAAGCCACTTCCCTCCCTTTTCTCCGTCTCTTTCACTCGCCCAGCCCCTTCCCACGTACACGAAGCTCGCGGTATTCTGCTGCAGGAGACATCTTTGACATAGTACAGCTGCTTCGTTTCGTTCCAAGCATTTCCTCCGACGATTTTCCCCTCGCACCCCTTACTGCTTCTCTCCCTTAAGCGGTTTCGCGGAAGAGATCGCGCTGAACTCTGCACTCGTCGTTCGGCTTCAAATTTCAAGGCGAAAAAAGTTTATGCGCGTACTGAATAAATTTTCGATGCCCGGCCTGCACGAGCGCAGCGGCGAAGCTAATAACCGGAAAAGTCAGATGGATCGGAATGATGAATAATTCAAGGGCTAATACAGACCCCTGCGGAGGAATTATATTTTCGAACATATGACCTATTTGCTCGGAATCAATTTTTGATGAGAGATTGTAATTTATTTATTCCGGTGCAGCGACTTTGGAATGTAAAGTTTAACTTGATTAAACACGCACAAAGTAACGAAACAGTTATGCGAGGCAAAGGACTAGAGTCTGGTTCTATGCGAGGACTGGCTAACAGAGAGAGGAATCGAATAATCGTGTGAGTGAATTGTCGCTGTAATCGCTCGGCTCCTGATTTGACGTCGGACCTGTCTCTGTTTAGATACGGCGAATTGGACAGCCGTATATTACTGGAGATAGTGCCCTGGAGCTGACGTCGAACTGATGTAAAGGTCCCTCTGTTATCATCATCCGCTTTGGCTGCTAAGCCTGCAACGTGATTTCACTTACGAGAACCTCACAACACCGCCCTTGTATCTTCCAACTTCCTTTCAATAAGAGACACGGCTCTATTGAATCTATATTTTTTGTAGATTTAACTGCGGTTTGTTCGATAAGAAAATAGATAAAAGCGATGTTAATCACAAATAAAGCATCAATCCAAAATTTCACTCGAGTCAGATGATTCTACCATTCTTTCCAACTGTACATCCATTGCTTTGGCAAACAAATCACAGCGCGCTCTACGCTGTTTTATTCAAATCGGGGACTTTGTTTTGACTTCCTGGCACGATTCGCGAACGAACGGAAAATCCATCACGTGCACCGTTCTCTAATGAATTTTTTTGCAGTCTCCGGGCCGCTTCTCTCTCTCTCTCTCTCTCTCTCTCTCTCTCTCTCTCTCTCTCTCTCTCTCTCTTATCGCTTGGATCGTGACAAACGTCTGAGTCCCGAGAGTGAGAGAGTTATCGTCGTAATATCGCTTCCACCTTCCGGAAATAAACATCCGCCGCAAAGCAAAGAACGGTCAGCAAAAAATTCCCAAACGCGAAACTCGCTTCCCTCTGTGTATCTCCTTTGCTTCTCTTCTTTTTCTCTTTTAGCTCGAGCTGGATGCGGATAAAATTGAAGCTTTCTTTACTTTTTACTCATCGCCCTCTCTCTCATTGATACACACATTCTTTGCCACGAGCTCGTTTTTCTCCAGCTTTCTACGTACACATACTGCTTCTTCTTCTTCGTTTTCTCTACTTTTGCATTCCGAGCTTCTCTTTTTAACCCAACACTCGCGCTTCTTTCTCTCTCTCGACTTTTGCTGCAAACATATCGCGCTGAAACGTATACCTACGTACGAGTAGAGTATGCTGATAGCTTTCCGGTGACGTCGCACACGTTTATCGCTGACGGCAATAAATTAACGTTTCTGTCTGTGCGAGACGCACGACTATAATTTCCCTATCACCCTTCGAAGCTCCCGCGTACCCATCATTTCACTGCTTGTCTACTGCAAATCGACTAATGTCGCACACGTACCGAACATAATTCTGGGAAGTTTCGGTGTTATTTCAAAATACTTTGTAGCAACAGATGGAGCGTGTAGCAATCTTTAATTTATTCTAATAATTTTGTTTGATCTCGAGAAGAGTAATTTGCTGATCAAGTGACTCGTGTTCGAGTGTAAGGCTGCGAATTACCTATAATATAAAGCTCTTACTCGTAATAATTTTGTCAATGATATCCATTCTTATCCTTAACCTTCCAAAATAAAAATTACTGCGAAACATTAGAACAAAGTAATGTAGGACTAGGCTCTCACCTACTATCCGCAATCCACCGTACCATACTGGCACCGCGTTTATACACTCCGAGCCTCTGGCTAGTGAAGATAGATGGCGCATGCATTTGCAAAAACTACTAAACGCATAAATGCGTCAAATTAGCATGAAAAAGTAAAGATAAGCACGTACATACACGAAAGTACGAAAACTTTCTTTCCCAGCAAAACTCGGACTCGTCGCGCGTGTCTGGTTGCGTCGTCGTCGGGTCTTTGGCGCGTCTGCAGAGCTTCGCCCTAGAGGTAGCTGTGAGAATCTCAAGGCACTTCTCACGTAACACAGCGTAATAAAACGTTTATGCATCCAGCCCGGCGTGACTGCGCTTTCGAGGGCCGAGTAATAGGAAGAGACGACTCTCGACGCGATGCGGCTAACGCAGGCTTGTCCTCGCGTGGCTCGGGCAATCGATATGGAGCTGCTGCAAGCGCATCCCCGGGACACGACGCTTTACGGCTGGCCGCGATTTCAGAAGAACACCGCTCGCGATCCAATCTCCCCTCCGGATTGATCCGTTGAATCGACTGCACTGCGACTTGTTAATATTTAGCTGTCAGTTGTGCCTGCGCAATCGATTGGATCGGCGGACCCCGCGTATGCAGCTTCGAACTTTTACCGACTGCGAGAAGTTCTTTCCAGATTTTATGCGACTTCTTCTTTTTACTGTTCGCAACAGCGCAGTTTCAACTGTTTTCCTATGCTAAAGTTTGTCCCTTTATTTTTCTTTATCTAAACAAACGAAATCGAATTTCGTCTAGCAGTAATTACTTATTGAGATTCTTGAAAAGGCCCCTCTCATGAACGACCGATCGATCGTTCATTATTAGTATATTTACATATCTGCCGTACAACGCTCGGTCGGCTCTAGAGTTCGTTAAAAATAAATGATCGCTTTCTTCGGGCGGACTTTACAACGCAAATTAGTAATTTTGCATTTCTACGAGTTTTACTCCCCGGCAGAAAGAATTCATTGCGAGTATAATGGGCTTCGAACCCAAACGACGAGTCTTCGAAAAATAATCCCGATTAAGAACGTTAAACCATTTTCAAATTCATTTACATGGACTTCATTTTCCCCACACAAGAGCGTTAACTTGATTTCCTTACCCTTCAATGGCTTCTATTTTACCTGCCTTCCTTTTTTCTCTCCTCGATATACCTGCGTGAATTTCGATTACGCGCTACGACCGATCGATTCCGTTACGCTGCAGAAGAATAGCAGTCGAGGGGGTATGGCAGCGGCGGCCAGCCTCTGATCGAGCTGGAAAACCCCGTCAGTTTATACGAGCGACACGGAGTAAAAATCCTCGTTGCTCCCGGGAATCGTGCTGCTGCTACTACAACGCGCCCACGCCTTGGAACTGTAGTCTTCACATTTCCGAGACTCGTAAAAATCGAGTATCCCCGCTGTAAACAGCCATCAAAGGTGTTATCCCGGATGTTTTGAATCCTTCACGAGGAACTTGATGCTAGGGTGTGAATATGGCCTTGGCTTGAATGGATTAAGTCACTTTTTAAAAATAATTTTTATTTTGTTAGACGGCTCGATAATGCTATTTTTATAATCATTCACAGATGCTTCGAATGTCATTGGTATGTTTAGATTAGGTTTGTTAGGTTTACAAGGTTCTAAAAAGCTGATTTTTCAAATAATAACAGTTCTTCAATGTTCTCGTAAACAAAACGTGCCCTGATTATCGAACGAATTATTTCCAACTTTAATCATCTTACGACATAATAATCCAGTTGGAAATTGAGGCCCACAGCACTCTCGGCAAGAATTACAATTAAAACATTACTCAGGGAAGTACGACGGAAGCAGAAGATTGCAGCGGCTCCGAAAGATTCAAAAGTCCCCTGCTGTTAATAAGCTGTAAACTTTACGAGTCAGTCAGACGTGCTCTCGATAAGTAAGCACATCCGTATAGTCTCGGCAAGTTAAGCCAAGTCAGTGTATAAGAGAACGAGAAAGCAGGCGAGTGAAAAGCCGCTTAGAAATTGCCGCGAGCGCGGACAGGATGGAACGAAGTCATTTGGGGGGAGTATCTATAACAAGTTCATCATAAGTTTGCTGCGTTTCGCAGCGCTGGGGAGTTGGAGTGCGCTCACTCGGCATATTTTGCTGCCCCTTATATTGGACCTTTTCCCGCTTCTTCGCAATTTCGCTCGAGTTCCGCTTCGATTTCCGGCTTCCGTTCGATGCATCCGGGAGTCGCAGGGGTGACGTATTTTCATGCGGTCCGCCGCTGGCCCATAGCGTTCCGAGTCGCTGTAAATAGTATTAACCAGACCAGAGCACGCGTCGACCATCAAATGTGCTCAAAGCGATACTATACGCTGATGCGGGTGTATAAGTTGCCTTAAATTCTAGTCTTTGCAAAGCATAGAGGATAATTTTATTTCGATGAATTACACAGGAGATATTACTAGTATATCTAGCTCGCAATATCATATGTAATTCACAAAGACAAACGGAATACCGATACGTCGAGTCTTTGAAAATACCAGCACACAGCCGTAATGGTTAGTAACGAACATCAAATAACAACGGTTGGACAGCTAATTATTGGATTCATCGCACCAGAAAATTTATAAAGCCTTCTTCATTCACAATACGCATTGTAATATTTATTTTCCAGTGCCAGCTGCAATAATTAACCTTCATTAATCCTAGTTAACATCTGGACAGAGAGAAATATAAAAGCAGGGAAGCAAAAATACTAATGGAGCGAGTCTACTGTTACACTAACTAGTAGAATAAAGAAAAAGAGAGAAAAAGTAACGAAAGTAAAGGGGGCAGCTGCGAGGTAAAAAAGATATCGAAATAGAGCCGTGATAAGGCGAGCGTCGGATAAAAAGCTGAAGCGGCAGTAGGTAAAGGTAGAAGGAGTCGGACGAAGGAACGTAAAAAAATAAGCAGCCAAAGAAATTCCAAGATTTCATTTGCATTGGTCTGCTGAAAGAAGCTTGTTGAAGCTTGAGAAGTTGAAATTCTAAGACCTCTGGCAGCACTAGCTCCTTCATCCCCAGATCGTTTTTTTTTCACCAATTTTCCTGGAATAATTTCTCATTAAACCCGCGCTTCATGGGATGCAACTGAAGCTTCGAAAGAAATTCGTTATACCTGAGGTCTCTTACAATCTATACTTTTTGCTCAAAGTCTGACGCTACATCAAATTAATTTTTTTCTCAATATTAATGCAATCGAAAACGAAATAATAAATCAATAAACGCGATTGATTGTTCCCAAGGTTTATGTATGGTCACAGCACCTCTTTCTTTCTTTCTTTTGCAAATTCCACTACTCACGCCTCAGTCGAAAAGCGCATTTAGCCATAGTCAGTCAACGAAAGCTAAAAAAAAGTAGAAGCCCTGTACACCCGCAAAAAAGCCAAAAAACCGTGTGTACAGAAGTACGGTTACCGCAGCGAATCTCTCGCTTTGTTTGCAAGCTCTCTTTTCTCCGCAGTAGCCGATGCGAGATCCGTATACACGCGCTAGACTGATTCGCGGCAGAGGCGCACGCTCGGCTGGCCAATTTGCCGAATGGACAATAAAATAATCATATAACCTATCAGTTCGCGTGTGCTATCGCACGATGCGCGCAAGGGGTCAGATTTTTTGCTGGTATCGATGAATGCCATGAGAGAGAGAGTTTTTTTCGGTTCACCCCACATCAGCGCGTAACTGAGAAAGGAGCGCGTGTATGTATTGGGGCAAGTGTAGATATTTTTTTGGGATACCCCTAAGGCTCGATAAAGCGAATAATCGACATTGATACGCGTGGGTGGAGAGGTCGTGTTAAAAACTTAAGCAAAGTACGAAATTCCTAACGTATAATATGCAACAAGGCGTGGCTCGAAATACAATCGAGAGAACTCGACTAATCCAGGGGCTACAGGGAAGCCAACAGAGAAATCTGTTCCGGAGCGACGCGTTGGGTCGCGCACAGGCAGATTGCGCTGTATTGAATAATGGACAGGTAGATATGTCAATATCATCCCGGCCTCTCGGTATACGCACTACTATATGCAGATTAGAGCGACTATCACTTTGATATGTTATACGGCAAATTGAGGAGCAGTGCGAAGGCTCGAACGCGCTTCAGTTGACGTGGACTATCATTCCAATAGAGGTACACACGGTGTATAATCATTATTCGTATAAAGTAATAACAGAAGGACTCTCCACTCACTTTACACGCGGATTAAACATTCCAATAGCTTAAACACCAATTCCACATGTTTCAATCGTGCCAATCGTCATTTTTTTTTTCCCAGGACAGCCATTAAGTCTGGCGAGTCAAGCGATAGAGATTTCATTGCCAAAGAGCTACGCGAGCGCAATCGAAATTCCGCTGTCGGCTTCGACTCCTTCGCCCACACCCCGTGTGCGCCTATACAGCAGCTATCGGGCTCGAGAGCGCGAGAGAAATCCTGACTTTCATCGAAGGGTTACCTCCGCGAAAGCGCCCGTCAACGGGGTGATTTCACGGGAATATAAATGTCTCCCTCTCTCTCTCTCTCTCTCTCTCTCTCTCTCTCTCTCTCTCTCTCTCTCTCTCTCTCTCTCTCGCTCGGCTTTACCTTTTAATCTCGCAGCCTTTCCTCTTTTAATCTCGTTTTATCGATCCGTCCCGCGACGTCCATCGACGTTCGCTGCAATTTCTCCGTTCTCTCTCCCTCTCCCTCTCTCTCTCTCTCTCTCTCTCTCTCTCTCTCTCTCTCTCTCTCTCTCTCTCTCTTTTCTCGTTTTTCTACCATCTCTCCCACGAGTCGGAGGTAAAGAAGAGGGCACATCCCGATATGTGCGTACGTGAGGTAGTGTACTCGCGACGAGTCCGATCGGAATTGAGATATCCGGTACGCTTGATTTCCTTAGTTTCCTCTCTTCTCTGACCCACTGATGAAATCTCGGACGACGCTGTCGTTCTGCGCAGCGTATCGCGTTATTTTTATTACGAAGAAGATCGATCCCGAGTAGCTGCAAGTAGTAGCGCCCAGGCATACCCAGACGCTGAGCTATGCCGAAATCGATATGTGCACAGTGGCGCAGCGTTGTCTCGATCAGCATAATTAATAACGCGCAGTCCATTTGCAGGCGGAAAGTTGCGGAATAACTAATAGCCCACGCGTTATTCAAGAAACATCGCGAACAGCCGGATTAGGAAGCCTCTCTTCGAAATTTGATAACTCGCGAATTCGGCGAGAGGATACATGCCAGGCAGTTGGAGCCTGCCCAAGTCACGGAATATGCCGTGTGTACCGCGCAGGCTCTACTCGGGATGACGCTAATTCGATGAGGCCGTGCGCGCGAATTCCATATAATTCGAATGAGACCCACGCTCGCGCGAGCTTGGAACATTAGCTGTCCTTAACGCGAGAGGAATAACGTAAGGCTTCTTGCGATGTTGCAGCGGAGAAGATGAAAAAGCTGCCGACGTATAGTGGGTATCAGTTTCACTTACACCAGCGAAATTGTTAATTGCGTTTGGCCGCAGACGCTCATCATGCGGCGTTATGGGTTCACCGCGGAATTGCGAGGAGATGCGCTTTTTACCCGACTTTTTTTTATATTCGACGTGATGTGCATTGAAATTGGATGCTTTATCCATATTATTCTATTTTTCAACTATTTTTAATATAGAACATATAAAAATTTGTAAGTTGTGAAAAACTTTGATTATCTTCTCACTAAACCAAAAAATTGCTTCGAAGTATCCTCTGACTGCGCTCAGCCTAAACCAATTTATTTTTACTAGATACGAACGAACCCATGATTGTATTGAGCAACGTTTGGATCGGAATAATTGACGCAAGATTTTGATGGGATGAATTATAGACTGTCTAATATGAAAAAAAAATGGATTCAAAATGTATTTTTATAAAGTTTCGTAAAAGAATGAAGAACTTGAAAAATACATTAGCCGTGAGATTCTAGATCTTAGCCGCCTATACAATCACCGAGTCTCTGGCTAGTGAAGATAGATAACGCATAGGCACTATCCTGTTTTCCTCATCGCTATTTGTGAATCTCTGTACATATATTACGGTATGTCACCTGTGCCGAAACAACCTTTTGCTGGGCCGCTCAGGCTATAACTGCCTAAAGTAAAAATACCTTTTGGGAAAGGCGACATCAGTACTGAAAAAAAAAGTTTTGTCATTTGTGTGACATACATTGGAAATAGGCGTCATCTTTAAAAAAGACATTAGCAGTGAGATTCTAGGTCTTAGAGTCATGATGCGCAACAATGCCCTGCAAAAGATAAGACAAAACTTTCTGCTTGCTACTTCGGCGAGTATAACAGCAAAGTCTGCCAACTTTCTTGCCTTTGATGTAAGCTCGAGCGACGACGAAACTCGAAAATGCGATTTTCATTAAAAAAGAGCAAAAAATCAAAGATCTTATAAGTTCAAGTTAGAAAATTCGTAAAATGGAAACATGAGCAAATAGTCACGACAACACACAGAAGGAGAAAAGGGGTACAAGCCAAGAGTACTTTGCATAAGCTTACAAATACGCTGAACGTCGCGCGCGCGCGAGCAATTCTACAAATGGAAATTGTTTTACATATGGCCAACGAGGGAAAAGACAGCATCGCGCCGGGGTATAAACGATAGCCTTTACTTTTTCAGAAAACTATCCTCGCTCTCTGCTCGTGACAAATTTGGCACAGCCACAGTAACGGTGTCAGTAGGGCTCTGGCTGAAATAAGATACAACGAGAGCGAAACAAACGGCGAAAAAGGAAGGAGTGAAAAGTTACTTCCCTGCGAGTTTCCTGTATAGAGGAGAGAAAAGTGTCGTTCTATAGGAGCGACTGAAAAAAGTCTTGGACGAAGGGAGAGGAAACGGAAAAAGACAACGCGCGATAGAGAAGAGAGAGAGAGAGACAGAGAGAGAGAGAGAGAGAGATGTACATAAATTATGCAAATTCTACACTGCGCTGCCACGCGCATTACCATGTCTTTTCGAAAATCCTTTATGGAACAGCTGCAATGAGCAATTTTTCATCTTAACAACCCTTTGATAAAGCTTTCATCAGACAGTGTACGTGTACAGGTTCTATGGTGCTTAAATAGAGCCATGTGAAAACTGTATTAAAATTTCAACAACTCGTGTAGCTGGTTGAATATGCCAAACAAATAATATTATGGCTGAAACAGTTGAAAATTCAGTAATTGATTTTTCTTCGAAAATCACTACATATCCCCCATTAAATTGTTAAAACTTTTGATCACACATTTTTCCATTGTTGCGCGAATTCGAGAAGCATTAGCCACTGCACCGCTGTTTTTTACGTTTCTAATATTCTCACCGTATTACGAGCTATATACAACGATTCCTGCAACATGAACATCAATGCCGAGAAAAGCGAACAATGCGACGGAAGCACTGAACGAATTTTTCCGCAAAACAAAGAAGCCGGTACGCTTCAAAAAGTTCCGTGAAAATTCAAGAGAATCCTTTTCTGTATGAAATTTCAGCATTTCCCCTCCGCGCGCACAAAAAAAGCGCCGGTATTTATTTTCTCAGCGTAAAACGTAACAATAGGAGCCAAGCACTGCAAGTGTCTCGGACGCGGCGCATCTAGAATCTCGGCTGCGGTGGTAAAAAATGCATGCAAAAATGAAAATTTCCAGTGCGGTTTTGACACTTTGAAAGGATCCTCTTTCTCCCTTCCCGTTGCGCTTGACTCGCGGAACAAATGGACCTTTCCTCCCTCGGGAGAAAGAGGACATTTTGACGCTCGACTGCCTGCAGGGCCGGCGTAGCGACGGCCCGCGCGATTCTTTCGCTCCATTCACGACTGCCTGCTCTTGTTTCTTTCCGATTAAGGACGATCGATTACTAACCCTCGCGCTATCGCGAGCTTCCCGGGCCGCAGACCTGTACCGGCTTTTTAGATACTCGGCTACGAAGCTGAGGCGTCGTACACGCGGAAAAACGAGGGAATGAGAGATAAGGCGCGAGTGCGCTAACAATGCCACGCCTCGGCGCTGAAGTTCAGTGCCCGAGAAGTTATTTTGCCTGGTTCCTTATCCTTATCGAGAGAGACTGCTGGGATGCCAGGGAGATTTTTTAAGGGTGTACACATTAGGGTTGATTTATATCGTAAAAGTTGCTCCAAAAAGAAAAGCCTCGTAAAGATTAAGATTCAGGATTGCAACATTCGAAGCGCAAAATACAACGGCTCATTCATTGAAAAGCTCACTGCGGTGGGAATACTACCCCCATTATCACAAAAGCTCGCTTTACGTCTGCCATAGGACCCGAGCACATCCGAGATCAATCGTAATACCCGCTTCTCCTCAGAAACACGTCCCAGATCTCCGTGGAATATGATTGACGTCTTTCCTCGCGGGGATCATGCGCACAATGAGATTGATACTTTGCCGCCGCTTCCTCGAATGCGCGAGAGCTTCGCAAGTTCCGAGCCGCAAATGGAAATAAGGACTGCCGCATGAGCTTCCCGTTATGTGTATGCATATAGGGAAGACACACACGCAAACATACTTGTATGCATGCGCGAAGTTGGATTCATATAGGAAAGTGGCAAGTTTCTCGGAGTATACAGAGAAATCCATTATGCTCGGACCAATCGGATGAGCTTAAGCCTCTTATCCTTTACGATTGTGCGCCTATACCATATCCCATCTCTCGAGGCGGATAAACCCGTGCGTAGTCGCGTATATAAATATAGATGTGTGTATAGAACGACGACGAGAGATCGGAACCGCGCCCGCATTTCCATTTCACCCGGCGCCTTTGCGCGATTACAGAAATTACGCCGAGTCTCTCTCTCTTCCTCCCTTGTGGCGCGTCTCCCGAGTCCCTCTTCCTTTCTTCCTTGCAAAGCCTTTGTTGGGAGTTTTTTCTTCCCGCTCGCGCTTTTATGCGCTGCTGTCTCACTGCTGGGTTATGCGTGTATAGATATGCTTACTTGGGATATAGCAGCAGGGAATGTATGTGTGTGTATAACGTATGTGCTGACTGGGCAGAAATTAACTGAATTCGCAGAATGCTGATATATTCTGATTTATGGCCCTTTCTCTCGTGCGGCGAGACTTTGATATTTCGAGAGATTGGGGGAAAAAGTTTAACCGAGTGAGAAAGAGAGAGGCTTACGTAGCGATTTATGGCGGGAGTTTTGAATTTCGCTAATCGATATGAGTGCGTGCGATATTTCATGCTCTAATAAAAAAGTTGATGATGAACGAAAAGCTAGTACTGACACCGTAAGATGTTCTGATATCGTGAGACTATACATATAATTTAGATCATTTGGTAAAAGCTAACCCCCTTGAAATTTTATCTTTCTAGCCAAGATTATAAATAAAAATTTTAATAATAATAATACTACTTGTTTATATCATTGAAATATCAAAATATCGTTCGTGCAGTTATACGCGGAGGTATAATAAAAAGAGCGAAGTGAAGCGAGCAGCGAACGCCGATCGATTAATCCTGAAGCTCCGCGCTTTTGACATGTGCAAAGCTTTAATGGCGATTCTCGCTCAAGTCCCGTATAACCGTTCTATCTATCACCCTCGCCTTTAGAGAAGAAAATAGCAGGACAACTAACTGTACAGTACACAGAGAAAGAGAGTCAGAAAGAGGGATAGATAAAGCTATATACGAAGAAGCAAGAGGGCGAAAAAGCGAAGCTACCGCTGCTGCCTGTGAGAGGTATAAATCAGAAGGCAGAAGAGGAGGTGGTAGTGATGGCCTAGGCGCAGGAACTAGAAAGCGAGAACGAAAAGAAAAGGGCGTCAATAAAATGCAAGGCCAGAGGAGAGATAAAGGCCGAGATAAGCCTGTCGCGGATGCGCATCGCGAATACTTGGACGAGGAGTTTAGCGAGGACGAGGGCACCGAGGAGAAAAGTGAGATTTATGGAAAAAGTAGTAAAATCACGCGAGCGAGAGAGAGAGAGAGAGAGAGAGAGAGAGAGCCGCGAACTCGCATCGGCGAACTTTATTTTCGTTCGTGAGCACGCAAGCGGATTGCGAGGCGCGTAATTTTAAATTGAAATTTTTTTTCCGGATTTAGAGAGAGCGCGACGCCGAGAGACGCGAATATCCCCCTTTACGCTTAAAAAATACACTACGGTTATTTTGAATAATCAAATTTTTCGCAGCTGTAATCACGTATACAGGTTAGAAAACGCGCTGTGTGTGTGTGTAAAAAGTGTACAAAAGGGAGAAGTAGCAATGTTTCCCGCAGCCGATGCTGCAGTTCCTCATTGAATTCGTTTAACAATGAAAAATCGAGGAAAAGAGAGAAAGAGAGGAGAAATCGCGACTCCGCAGCCCCGAGAGCCGCTGGGGGATAAATGAAAGATCTCGATGAACTTTTAATTGCAGGCGAACGACGCGCCGGCCGGGAGGACGGATTCAGCGGGAATTTATCGAGGGCCACGTACGCAGAGAAAGAACTCGACAAATTAGTGAGTTTGAATATGCGGCTGCGACGAGCTCATTGTGCCGTATAGTTATATAGAGCCTTGATGAAATAACAATCCCTCGGATGGATGATCGCCTGAATTGTTCCCGGATAGATAACATTTGCATATTTTACGCTTCCGTTTTCTTTTTTTATTTTCTCGGTGTATCTCCGTCGATGGATATTTTTTTTATTCGATTTACGGGGTTTCATTGTTCTCTATTCAGGTGAACTACGTGAAAGACTTCACGATCTTAAGCGGCCTCAGCGACAAGGATTGGAACAACCAGTGTATCGAGACTATTCGAGAATTTTTCGAAGCTCCGAAAAATCCATGTCTCACAATATTCTTCGAGGATGACACGCTCGCCGCACTATTGTCTTTCCCGGAGAAGCCCGTGGACGAGTTAACTTACTTCGTTAGGAAGCCCTTCGAGGTATACAGTGCAGAAGATTTTCAAAGCAAGATCCTTTTTGGAAACGTCAACAATAACGTCGAAGATTGGATCCTGACGATCGTCAACAATGTTCTAACTCCGATATTCGCTAAGGTCAATGTTTGGCCCGATAGTATCCTTTGTATTGATTTTCCACGGGGGCACTCGTAAATTTTTATAATTGAAAATCCGAGCGAACTCGCCTGTGCAGATCTTTATTTTAATACGCTGACAAAACTCAAACATGAGCCATATTGAAAATTACACGCGATTCATATGTATGTTTCGAAATGTATCGTTATTCATAAAAATTGAATAATATAGACATATTATTACGTTATGAACATATATAATATTTCGATATCTGCAAAGCTTAAAATTATATTAAAATGCAATTGATTTATTATAAATTATAAATTTCGAAACCGATTTCGATATAATTTAACTCGTTTTCGCGAAATTAAATTCAACCGAATTCGAAGAGCACGATTATCGCATCATTATAACCAAATCACAATGAATTATCCTACAAAGCGTATTTTAAATTTAATATTTTCAATGTATTCCACGTGATAGTCGAGCACTTTTACAATTAATATTCATCCGTTAAATATTACAGGTATTGGAGTCACTTTTCCGCACATACACGTCAAGCTTTAATCAGACCATCAATTCGTGTCAGTACAGATACCAAATGCAAGCCATACATATATCGTATTGCTTTTACTGTTCTCAACGGGCTCCATAATCGCGATAACAACGATCGAGCTTGCATTCGAGCTTTCGTCGCTGTTTCGGGCCAATCCAACTTGATGATATTACAGAACGAATGTGTAGCCGCCGGTTGCTTTCCAGTCAGCGCAGTAGCAGTGTAACTACATACCCGCATTGTGGCGAAGGCACACGATGTCACTTTCTAGTTAAATTGCGCTGACAGAATTAATATTACCATAATTTTCGCTACAGCACACACTCTCGAGCTTCCAGTTGACAGAGGAAGGACTACTTTCGATTGAACTGCGAACTTGCCCCCTTTAGCGGTAATGCACGCGTGCAACGTCGCAATTCTTTTATAATCATTTCCTTCGCCCTCATTAGTAATTATAATTGGGAGTTATGGAATTACGATGCAGCTATGATAAATCAATAAAATTAAAAAAGTTCGCTCTTTTTTCGATATAAACGAGCTCGAGATGCAATTTATACATCGCAAAGATTTTTCACTGTAAAATATATCCATGAGAGAAAAAAAAACCCAAAGTAATTTTATGTGGAGCAATATTTTACGCTTATCTCTATACCTTTCCAAGTTATTAAAATCTCAAAACAGCAAAGTAACTTTATAACTGCCCTATAGATAACGCTCGAGCAGTATAAAAGCCCAAAAGGTTTCGCGATAAATCTTTTCCGTATCCACCCCTACGTTTCTTAAAAGCAACACACACACACGCACACACTCGCCAACACATCGACTACTGCACAGTCGTCGAGTTAATGAAGCTCGAAATTTCGATTATGAAAAGGGTACGAATGTGCCTCGAACAAAAAAATAAAAAAAGAGCCAAGCATAGCTTCCTGAAAGAGTAAATATGCGTGAGAGAGGATTTCAGCTGGAACGTGCAGAGCTTTCTCTGCAACCTGACTGACCTGAGGTATAAAATGCTGGGCTTAACCGTAATATATCAGCCGAGGGAGGCCTGTGAGCTGATCGCCGAGGAGGCGAGCGCCGATAAGGAGTTGGTAAAGCGGCTTGAAGGGGTCGTCGTCCACTGGTTGAGGCAAATCAGGATCGCCCTCGGGGACCAGGATCAGAGCACTGTGGGAGAGTTGCTCTGCTTTAAGGACGAGTATGACTTCTGGCTCTACCGCTGTGAGTCCTTATACGTGCTATTTATGTACTTTTTTATTGTCTCTTTGTCGGCTTCTTGCTCGTTCAGATCCACATAAACGTCACGTCGTAAGATGCATTTTTTGATTTTACCCATAGTAGCTTGGGGAAAGAAGATATTGAAATATTGAAATTGCGAATCACTCCTTTTTTTAAATCTTGCTTCAAAAGTAAAACTCCTCAAATATCAGATTTCGAGCAAAAAATGGAGTGGTTTGAAAATGCAAAATTTTAAATCAATGCAGGGACCTAAACAGTCGGTTCGATATTATAAAAAAAAAACATTTTTATCAAAAATAACTCGAATTTCACAATCCACTATAGACCTCTCAAATTTGTTCCGATCTAGACAGTTATAGAGAAAATAAAGCCTTTAAGCAGAATCTAGTATAGTTCGTTTTCAGTGGCGGATTATCCATGGCGTTATTATTCCATCGACTCTATACACGTATAGTCGAGTATAAGGGATGAGGAGAAAGCAAGGGAGCGAAAGTAACGAAGAATGCACTCAGTTTTACTATATTACCTCGCGTTCGGTAGCAGCAATTCCTCGCGGCTTTCTCGCGCCGATGGAACTTAGACGTTAGAGACGTCGAAAGAGATAGAGAGAATGGGAATCGCTTGTCAGTCCATTTCGCGGCCGAGTGGCTTTATCTTCATCCGATAAATTTGCCCGTCGATTGACGCCGTTCTATACAGGCTGACGGGGCCGCAGCTATTACTATATCTGTAACGTACTGTCGTCGCGGCTCGACAGAAATACAAAAAAAATTCAGACCTGACGGGGGAAACGCTTTTCTCCCGAGAAGACGATTCTCGAGGTATAAGATGCGCGCGAGACAAAATAAAAGTTTCGGCGCGCGCAGCCAGCCGCACTAGAACGCGGACTAGATTTTATCCAGATACTCCAGCCGATATGAGATGGGAGATGCCGTGCACGCCCTCTTTTTGCCCTGGTATAAATTTACAAATTTTATGAGTACGGAACCGCGTCGAGGATGTGTATAGGTATGTATAGGTGGGAGAGAGTCGCGAGCCAACTTTATGAAAATAAACAAGTATTGAGGGAAAATATTGCAGATCGTGGAGGGCGTTAAAAATGTTTTTATATAATTTTGCAAATTTTTTCCGAGTTTTCTTTTATCGACGCGATATGTGTACAAAAAGTCCTGCTGCTGTCGGAAAAAATCTTTGATGTTTACCAACGAGTAAAAATAAATATTGTCGGTACAGCAAACACTCGTTAAAAAAATAGAGGCTTTGCCTGACTGTATCGGCTTCATTCTACTTGGGTATAGCTGGGCAGAAATTGCACTGCTATTTACTTTTTTCGTGTTTGCCATACAAGAGTAATTGTAAACAGAAATTTTCTACAAAGTCAATTCACACGATATCCACCAGACATACATCACAGCCCGTCGCCGCAAAAAGCATCGCTGTATCCTCTCCGAAACATCCAATTCAGCGGAGAACAAAATGATGTATCGACATAATTTCTGATCATCGACGCGCGAGCTACTGGAAAAATTCCGTCCTGACAGGGCGAAAATTATGGCCCAGCCCGGTGCTTTCTACCGCTGCGACAATCACGCGTACGCATAACCAATCGCTGGGCAAAAAGTAGTCGGCCGCGCGCGGCGACAATAGAGAAAACACAGGCGTCAGCAAGCGGAAAACGAATAGCGGCCGGCTTTGAGATTTAGATGCGGTCATTGGCAGATTAACGATTTTATACAGCGGCGATGTGTACTGACCGATGCAATTTCGATACTGTCCGCTGCTGTAAGAATCTCGACAAATATCGATTGATCGAACATGAAATGCCTTCTTCTTAATAAAAATTCCACTTTTCAATTTTTTCTATCTATTTTCCAGCGCTTCGACCCCAAATATAATAACTCTTTATCTAAATCTCTCGCCCACAGCGGCGTTAAAAAATTTGTCCCGATATTTTCCTCCTCCTCGGCCAGCAGCTCCATAATTCAAGCTTCTCCGTTCGGCTCCTCTCCTCGAACTCTCATCAGCCTTTAATCCCCGTAAATCACGAATTATTAGATCAACTCGTCCGATGCTGCTCCTTCGCCGTATCGATTTTTCCCCTCTTCTCTCTGTGTATTTCACGCAGGCTGCACGCGCGATTTTACGAGCGGGAAGCTCTCGCTATAAAATCCGTACGTCCGCTAAACTGCTGATTTGAAAACCAATTTTCCGTTCTGCATACACACCTTATATGTATACGTAAAGTTATTCCATAAGACGCCTGCACTCGAAATTTCAAAGCGAGAGCAATATATCCGCATCGGCGAGTTAATCTAGTGATCCTCTATGTGTATACAGATGATAACCTACGCGGACTAAGGCAGCAGCTCGAGACAAAGTGCTCTCGAGGAGTACTGTCCGTCTTGGGCTTGGCGCACTCGACGCACCTGCGACAACTCCAGCTGCTCATCGAGGAGATCGAGCGAGCTACTCGAGAGGCCAAGTCCAACGTCGAGTTCCTGGCTATGCTCGAGGAGCCCTGTCTTCGCGGTCTAGGCGATTCTCGTCGTCCGATCGACTTACTCGACCGTCTGGCCGAGGTCATTCAAATTTCCCGCGTCATCTGGATGAACTCGCCCTACCTCGGCAACGAGCGCAGGATGACCAGGCTGTTCGAGGTCATCGGTAACCAGGTCATCGAGGTCTGCCGGAACGCCGTCAACCTGGACGAACTGTTCTCCGGGATGACCAGGAAGACCATGGAGATGCTCCTCGAGAGCATCGACGTCTGTCAGCGCTACAAGGATCTTTACCACGAGGTGAGTGTGTATTTTCGGAAACGCAAACAGCAAAAATTGACCTGACGAGAAAGTCCGAGCACGTATATTCAGCGCTGGTGCAGCGGAGCAACGTTGTACAGTCGGCGGTATAAAAGCGAACGAAGCAACAGAGCAGCAGCGGCGGCGGCAAAAGCAACGCGTTGCAAAGTCGATAAATCACGAAAAAGGCTCACCAGCTGACCACATACTAGCCTGTGGCGAGGGTCGACGAACTTGCGTGCCGGTGCAGTCGAACGCGCGCGCGGCTTTCTTTTTCACAAGTCTCCTGGGCGCTCGCTGTAGCCGAGCTTGTTTTATGGGCTAATTCGCGCGTTGACGCCGCGTATTATATCCGGAGTCGATTCTTCGCTGTGTGTATTGGCTTCTGGGGTATTTGTCACCTATATCGAGAGGATAGTGGCAGAAACAAATCGAATGATTAATCTTTCGAAGCGATGGACTTTTACGAGTATTTATTTATTTTTATTTTTTTACGGCAAATTAAATTTTCCGCGTGCGGTGCGAATAATAAAATCGCGTTTTTACGACGCTTGAGGTATCGTTGAATTTTTACGGCGAATCAAAATATAATGGCATTAAATGAATGCGATATCTGACGAATTAATCGAAGCTTCGCTGATTCCTCCGCAGAAACTGTTTTTAATCGAGCTTTATCGCGAGCGAGCGTAACAAAATTTTTAATCTCGATAACATTTTATACGATGTAATTTTTTATTTAAGCAGATGAGTTCTTCGTGGCGTATAAAAAAAAAGTATGGATGAAAAAGAAGGTAGAAGAGAAGTCGGAAAAAGTAGGAAACTTGCCTGCATCGCGGAGGCAGTAACTTTAAAAGTTCTTCCAACTTTTTATAATCGCGCCTACCAATTTTCGTAATCTTTTCTCGCGGTCCTTCAAGCTTTTCATCTTTTCTCTTACCTTCTCCCATTATCTTAAGACGGGGGAAAAATAATTGGAACACCTCGTGGCTCGTTCCTCCAAGTGTCTTGTACAGTTTCTGCGCGGAGGCTTACGGAAGTTGTAGCTTTTGTTTTCCAACAATTCGAGTTACTTTTAAACTGTTTATTAGAATATTCGTGAACCGAATTCTTAATCCACACGCGTCGTCCATTTGGAAGTCGAGCACATCGTTAGGGCAAATTTCCCCAAATCTTACCCTCGAGCGCGATAAGAACAACGTCATCGCACTATGGCCAAGGGTGTGAGTAAACACAACACACGTCTCGTACGCATATGAAGTAGTCATCGTCGTCGGAATAGTACAGAGCGAAAGACAGAAAAATACATAAGGAGAGGAGGGCGACTAGAATTTAAAATTTCGCGCACGGACGGTCCTGTGCCATCAGACGGAATGTTTAGCAGTCGATCGTGCCACCCTCGCCGCCTCGGTAAATCAGGGAGATGGGCTACGAGTTTCAGCGGTACATATAGTGGGGAAAATGGGGACGTTTCACATGCAAAGCGTTAAATCACGGCGCAAATATTTATGCAAATTGCCAGTTTAACGTTCGCCTCGTCGAAATTCCGCAGATCTCGAGGGCCCATAACAAGCTGACGCATCACAAGTGGGAGCTGAGGAGCGAGCAAGTTTTTCGATACGTGGACGCGTTCGTCGTCAGGTGCCAGAACCTCGTTGAGATTTCGCAGGCGATGATCGACTTCGCCAGGTAATTGAATATTCTATTGTGTATTTTTTCGAACGGGGTATACAAGGGTCAATTAGGTAGAAAGTTCCTATTTTATTCTGCTTATGTACAAGAAGGCATTAATTTTTCACTGTCCAGCAAACTGCGCTTGCGCAAACCAATTTTCAATGCGTACTCAGTCTAGCACGTATAAATACCGAACTAAAACGAAAATATGTCAACCAAATCTTTCACACCTGTACAACAAGGGCAAACGCCTCGAAATCCCGATTGTTCGAGGAATTGGGTGTATCCCCGACGAACAAAATTGAATTTCAAAAGTCCAATTTACACGCGACGCGAATGTATAAAGGGCGCTGCATTGAGGACCGTCGTTTTTACACGGACAAAGAGAAAAGGTCGTCGGAAATTTCCCGTCGCCTGCAAAGAAACTCTCGCAGCAGCGGCTTTTCCCCGACTCGGTGAGGCACGTAGCAGCGCAAGGCAATACCAACTCTCTCTCTCTCACTCGTTTGTTTACATCTACCCGAGAGACGAAGCGTTATACAGTGAATAAGCGCGGTAAATTGCTGCGCCTCTCTCTCTCTCTCTCTCTCTCTCTCTCTCTCTCTCTCTCTCTCTCTCTCTCTCTCTCTCTCTCTCTGGCACCTTCCGATTCGTTACTTAGCAACCGGCAAAAAACGCTGCCCACGCCCCTCGAGCGAATTTGCCTCGCGACTCTGCGTCTCTGCGTCGAGCTTGTTAAAGCGCGACGCAATTGACCTTCGACTTTAATGCGTTTATTATTCCTACGGTATACAGCGAATCCAATAATCTTGGTTTTTTCAACTCTCGTTTTTTTTTGTCCGCAACAATTTACTTTTCTGTCTTGCTTTACTTTCCATGCTGTTCAGCGCAGTAAGCGTAATTGGCTGTATTGGGAGAAATTTCATGATTTTCGCTGTTTTATTTTCGAGCTTTTATGAGGCGCGGCTTGCATTATTGAAACTCATTACTCTTTAATAAAGACTCTGGATGTTTTTGTCGAGATGAAGCTGCGAGCTTGTTTCTTATTAGAGTATGAGTATACTTTCCGTCCGTTATTGTATCAACGCGTTTTGATAAAGCGAACGGCGCAATAACTTTTGATTCGAAATTGTTGGTAAGGATTTAAATTGTTTAAAAAGCAGATTCAAACCCTTTTCAATGGTGGGTGGAAAATGAAATTGAAATTCGTTGATTTGCCTTGGAATCTTTACAGCCAGACTCGATTTAAAATTAATTATCCACTGGAACAGCTTTATCGCCAAAGGGAATATAACTGCTGGAAGTTTGAGCTTTATGAATTTATGCATTCGTGAAAAATATGCATTCCGAGTTGATACAGGAAAAATGTAAAATGACCTCCTGCAATATCGGAATTTCTTCACATTTTAATACTTCTTTAAAAATTACGCGATTGAAATATAAAATGACTTCGTTATTGATTCATTTTCATCCACACGAAGAATGGATGAAACAAACGAGATGCCCCGTATACGATTCAATGGAACCAAAGGCCCCGAGCACGAACGAATGTGTCTGAAGATTGAGCAGCGCTTTAGTGAGCTATTATCCTGGCTGCGACGGATCTCCCCTAAGATCCTGGATGTCCGTCAGTCAACCTGGTACGACGACATGTCGCTTTTTCGAAGCGAGATTAGGAAACTCGAGCTGGCCGTGGAAAACCTCATGGAAGACGCGTTCGAGGAAGCTGGAAACATCGAGGATTCCTTGCAGACGCTCCATGGATTCCGGTATTTCATGCGCCGTGAGAACCTGCAAAAACAATTTGACATGAAGATCGGCATTGTGAGTATACCCTTTCTTATCGTTCTTTAATATTAAAAAGGCTTTGCAGCAGTTTGATTAATTTTTAAATTTCATTTCAGATCTGGCAGATGCTGGACACCGAGATTCAGACGACAAAGCAAGAAATTATATCGGAAAAGTCCGAGTACCCGTCGTTCAGCCCATACTTCGCAGGTCGTGCCTTAAATCTCAAAATGAAGTCCGACAGGCTAACGAGACTGTCCCTTCAATTGCGCGAGTGCACGTGGCAACGATCCGGTGACCCTACAGGCAACGAGGCTCACGCCAAGGCCTTTCATCACTGCAACGCTCTCGTCGAGTCTATCGCCGGCCAGATTGCCGATCTCTATCGCAAATGGCTCGCCGAGCTCGGCGATAATCCGCAGAGCCGGCTCGATCGTTACCTCATGCGCCGCGTTTCCGATGCTTGCGGTGCTGATGATAAGGCTCGGCTGCTCGAGTGCAACGTCGATCCGCGACTGTTGAGCCTCTGTAAGGAGGCCGGTTATTGGCTCGATCTCCGATTCGAGCTACCGGTCAGCGTCCAGCTGATAAACGGCCGCTGGAGAAGCCTACAGTTCGTCTACGAGAACGTCCTGGCCATCGTCGGAGCTTACAACAAGATCATCCAAGGTATTGCGCTTCTGAATTTAGATTTTGATTCGCTCGCACTTGATCGTTTGAGTATGGGTTTAACCTTTATGAAGCCGCGGGTACGCGCTACAGGTTAAGTTGATACGTTAAAGCCAGCGTCGATTCAGTGTGTTTAGTGGAAAAATTTGATACAGTAGCGTAGGATCTTATGGTAAGGGTATCCGATTGAGCGGCCGACCAAAATGCTACTCGGGGATTATTGATGGATATTAGCAGAACCTATACTGGCGGTGACTTTAACTTGTTGAGCTACATTGACCCTAGGTGGATGTGTTGATGATCTCAAACGATAACTACTACTTTTAAAAAAAATGAAAGATAAAGAACCAATAATTGTATCTTAAAGCACTGTCCGACGAAGAAAAGCCTCTTTTTCGTGAACTTATTCGTCAAGTTGATAAGAAAATTCGGCCAGGCTTAACTAAACTCACGTGGAAATCTGACTACATCGAAGATTACATTAAAGATTGCAACACCCAAACGGCCAAAGTAAGTAAATGCACAACAATGAAGCTTTACTTTATTTTTACTAAATTATTGTTGTCAAACATCGAACGTTTTTTAGTTACAGGAATTTATAGACACATACAAAAAATGCAACCTTGAAATTTTCAAAATTTGTGAAAGCATTTGTGGTGTAGTCATGATTAAAATTAGACACAATCATGTTTATGAATTAGACGAACTACTTGACGAAATGGAGACCTCAAGGTATACACACAAATAAATTAACTGATACGCATCTATTGAAGCGATTAAATAATATTATTTCATTTTAAAAAATTATTTAGAAATGAAGCTTTTGATATCTTCATGGAAAAATACAAACTGATAGTAAAATATTTGTTGGTCGTTTACGAAGGATTTCAACCAGTCATAGAGCATGTACTGGAAAAACAAGACTAAATATTAAAATAATCCTTAAAAACGCGCTTATGTATTCATTTACAACGTAAAAATGCATTTTTCTTTCAGTGCTTGACTGAATGGAAACTATATCTGCTGAACTTTGATAAATTATTAAAGGAAGCTTTCAAGCTCTCGATAAAAAATTCTTTATTAATCATGTATGAATCTCTGCACGGAGATGGCACGGTATCTCCCTCTCCTATCCTTCAGCTCAAAGCCGATTTAGTGAACAATAAGGTTTTTCTCTTTATTTTTATTTTATTCCGCGAAGCATTTATCCACCGATGCATTATTTTTTTAAAAACGTCAAAATTTTCAGATCAATTTCACTCCGTCGTTGACTGACGTAGCGCAGATGGTTTCCAATTTTTTTCACAAACTTCTAGATTTATTGAAAATAATTCCTAGCGTAGTGGAAAAGTTTGAATTACACGATTTCCAAACTAAGCCTTACTGGAAAGCATATCTCGAGGACGAGGACCTCGATCGATCGCGACAGATGTCGAACAACGAAGTTTCTTATTGCTTCACACAAGTGCAGAACTACTTGACAACGTGGGAGCCTTTTCGGGACATATGGGAGGTCAACAAAGATTTATTTATTCAGAGGTAATCTTTTGATATGCGATGAATCAAAATGATTTTTTTTTTTAACAAACATATCTGCTAAATCTTAAAAACTGATTTTTGAAGGGAAAGCTTACGTTAAAACTATATCTTCGTATTATTTTTGTTTTTATTTTTCGAAAGTATTCATCACACAGCGCAACGTTTTGCCAGTTTTCTACGGGGAATTTATCAGTAAAAGCTTTTTCACCATGAAATGGGAATTTTTGTCAGATACGAAAAGCTAAAGCCGACAGTTGCCTTGTTCGACGCGGACATCGGCAGGTATGCGGAAGTGGCGAATAATGTACAAATGCAGGAGACCGTTGTGACAGTCCATTTTTTGGAGATAAACGTGGATCGATTGAAAGCTGCAATCGTCCAGCAGTGTAGCCTGTGGCAGCAAAAATTGACTGGATTGCTGCTGGAATTGACGGAAGGGAAGGTTCATCACATTTACAAATATGTCGCGGACAATGGGAAGAGGTATGAATGATTCACAAGATTTGAATTTGTTTGTGGGTTATGAAAAAGTGTTGGCTAGTAGGCGCTCGATTCTTTGTAAAAATAACGACTCCTTGGACCTGATTTTCAGAATAACGAAGGAGCCGATGGATCTCATCACCATGCAAGCCGCATTGCAGTTGTTCGAGAGACTCGCCGCTGAAATTCCAATGGAAGAAAAAGAATTCCCTACTATACGCCAACAGTACGAGACTTTAGGTAAACATTAAGCATATCACCAAAAAGTCGATAATTCAGAGGCTATGCTACCTCGTGAATTTTTTCCTCGATGTTAGCAGTAAGCTTTTTGCTATTTACTAAATGCGCTGCTATTAGCCGCGAGAATTTGTTCTGCTGGAAAAAGAGTTCTAATATCGGACGAAGAAAACTTGACTGATATCAAAACTTAACAACAGGGAACGAGAAAATGATACGACTGACAGATGTATAAGTAGACAAGGAAACGATGATGGATGCTGAATAAGGAGTTTCTATTGCGTTTCCTCGACTACGAACGTTCTTTGTTTCTTGCGGGAAGTTACAAAAACGCTTCATATGATATTTCTTTCTGACTGTCCTATAAACGCAAAAACGTGTGCGAATGTCCCAGACATAAAAAATATTTCCGTCTTTTGAGCATTTTATTTTTGAAAATAAATATTTTGAAAAATGTTATACCGGACGGACGAAAAATATTAAAATCACGATTCTCGTTTCTCATTTCCGTTGACTTTTAGAAAAATATGAAGTATCTATGACATTGGAACTGAAAAGGAAAATACGAGACCTTGATGAGTGCTGGACTTCTTATTTGGAACTTGTAGCAGTGTGCGAACTTACATTACTGCAGAAAAAGGTATTTCAATATTATGAGGACTGTTGTATTTGAAATTAATAATTTAAAACAATCAATGAATTATATTTTAGGAAGAATTTAAAAACAAATTAATCAAAGAGGATAACGTTCTAAAAGAAAATGTAAAGAATTTGCTTCAAAAGTTTTACGAAAGTGCTCCATTTACTTCGGACTGGAAGACAAAGGGTGCACTATTTATTTATCTTAAATACATCTTCGTTTGTCTAATAATTATTTCATATTATATAGGAATATTATTACAGATGCGAGAGCTTGGTTACAAAATATGCGAAAAAAGGTGAATAAGACAAGAGACCAATTAAACAAGTTGAAGAAAGATTTGTCAATATTCAGTATTAGCCAACCAGATTCAACGGAATTAAATACTTTACTATCGGTATGTTACTTTCCAAACATTTATAAAGTTAGGCGCGCCATAGGTGTAATTTTATTGATAAAAAATTCTAGGAACTAACTGCATTGGAGCTCGTTTGGGAGTTAACAGACGAATGGGAAGCAGCGTGGAAACGTTACAAATATGGCAATTTCTGGTCAATCGAAATAGACGAAATGGATGAAACAGCTAATGTTTTATTTCGCAAATTGACGAGATTAAGTCGTGAATTAAAAGAGAAAAATTGGAGTATAGTGGATTCCACGCGGTACCATATTATAATCCTGGTGAATTTGATTCCATTAAAAAATAAATCATTTCATAAATTTAATTATCTTTTATCAGATCAAGAGTAGACAATTTCCGTCGAACTCTACCCCTCATCATAGACTTGAAGAATCCTGCAATGAGAGATCGTCATTGGACAAAAGTTATGCAGTCGATGGGAACGGATTTCGATCAGAAGTCTGATGAATTCACTCTAGACGCTATAGCAGCAATGCAGATGCACAATTTTGCTGAAGAAATCGCTGACATATCTAATTCGGCTACTATGGAACTCGCAATTGAGACGGTGATAGTCGATAATGAAACCACGCGTGAAAAATTGTTCTGAGATGTTTATAAACTAAGCAATCATTTTATTTCAGGGTTTGAAAAACATTTCCGAGATATGGAAAGCAATGCCGCTAATCATGGTTCCCTACAAAGAAAATGGAATATACAGGTTAAAAACAGTAGATGACATCATGCAAGCTTTAGAAGAGCACCAAGTGCAGCTATCTGCGATGAAATCGACAAAGTAAGCGACATATTCGTAAAACTTTAGCCTTTATTTTTTATAAGTAGAAACTTCTTAAAATTGTAAATACGTAGTTCGAATTTTTTCAAATCGTTGCTTAAAATAAATCTAAATCATTTAAAAGTTCTATTTAAACTCATGGTGTGTACGTGCGGGTAGTCGCGATTAAATCTCTAGTTCGAAACTGATTCAATCGGGTAAACTCGACTCCTTAACAGGTTTGTCGATGCTTTCGCTGCCGAAGTTGATTACTGGGAGCGAGCTTTATCGACGGTCGGAGAAATTCTAGAAATGGTATTAAGTGTTCAGAAAAGCTACATGTACTTGGACAACATCTTCAGCGCGGAAGACATCAGAAAGCAGCTGCCTCAAGAGACGGATGATTTTGACAAACTGACCGCCTCGTGGAAGGAGATAACTTGGCGAATGGCCTCGAGTAAACTCGCACTGCAAGCTACTCTTGAACCACGTATGTACTGTGCATAGTTTTTAAGCTTTTAAATTTCCATACTTTTTTAATCTAAGCTCTCTGTACGGATTTTTTGCTCGAAGCTTATGCTTTCATGGCTCACGAGTTAAATCGTTGCGATGCATATAAAAGTTTTTCGCATTTCATTTTCCTCGTGTTTTGGCGCATTTAGAAGCTTTAATTAATTTTTTTTCGTTAGAATTATTGTTGAAAACAGCACTATTGAAATTCTCCAAAATTGATATTTTATAACTTTCACGTCCACGAAAGACACTAGGATACTCCTTTTAAAATATGCTACTGTCCTCCGTCTTCAAAGCCGGCTTACTCGATACCCTGAACGAACTGAACAACAAGTTGGAAGCCATTCAAAGAGAGCTCGAGCAATACCTCGAAACAAAGAGGCACGTCTTCCCGAGATTCTACTTCATCTCGAATGACGATCTTCTCGAGATTCTCGCTAATTCAAAGAAGCCCGAGTTGATTCAGCCCCACATAAAAAAGCTTTTCGACGGCATCAAGCACATAAAGCTCGGCAAGGTACTAACAACAGCCTTTGTGGAATATAATTTTACTACCAACGGCTTCACAGTAAAGCTTCGCAGCGGGATATTCTTTCCTCGCGTAAACTTATACCCTCCCGTCGTAAAAATATTTTTAGTCCTCCATTCAGTTCCACATTGATTAAACTGCACCGACTAAAGCGCCGGCGATAAATTATTCTCTCATGAAAAATTAATTATTTTTCGCATTCCAGTCGGTATCGGGAAAAGCCGTTGCAGAAGGAATGTCGTCTTCGGAAGGCGAGTACACGGAATTTCTGGAACCAGTGCTTCTCGAGGGACAAGTAGAAGTTTGGCTCTGTTACATCGGTATGTACACCTAAAAATCTAAAAAACACGCTGGAAACTAAAAGTAAAATAAATTTTCCCAATAAAAACGTAGAGTCGGCGATGCGGAGAACTCTGCGCGAGGTTTTACGGCAGTGCCGAGCGGCCCTGCGAAAAATGTCAGCAAAACGGGACAAGTGGGTGAAGGAGTGGCAGAGTCAGTCCGGAATAACGTCCACTCAGATACAGTGGACCAGCGATTGCACACGTGTCCTGCAGCAATGCAAGTGAGTATACGGTTTCGCTCGAAACGAACCGACTGTTCGCCGGCAAATGAAGAATTGTCCGCTTGTGTGTGTGTATAGAAAGGACGAAATCAGATATACAGTGCCAGTACGGACCGCGATGTAAAGGGGAGCGAGCGCGTTGGAAAGGGACGTATAACGCCGGGGAAATAAAAGCGCGTAATGAGTACTTTCTACGTTTGGAATTTAACGCACATGGATATAAGGGCGACGTTACTGTAAAAGCTCGAAGCTCGCTGCAATTTGACTCGAAGATAGTTTACGTCGGAGGGAAACGCTCTACTTCGTCGAGCAAAGCTTCTCCCTTCTTTTTATTATTTTCACTCGCTCTTGCCGTCGCGTAATTCTCTTCGAGTTTCGCTTTACCTATTACGAAACACCGGCAGAGTCTTCTTTTGTTCTCCGCGGAGAGCTTTTTTGCCGTCGAGTTCTTCGCTCGATTATAACAATAATGCTGAAATGCAAAATTGTTCGCTGTTATTTTCTGAACATTTTCACGCTTTCCATCTCCCGTTGTACCGCAGGATCGTCTGGTTAGAGGTTTCTCGTTTTCGGATTGTCCGAAAACCTATATTCTCTCGCTGGTGCACGAGCCTCTTGTTTCGCGGATTGGCTTTTACTCCATCGATGTAAACGACGGAAACGAGTTTCTGCTGTAATCTACCGCGTTGTACATACCCGAATTCCTTTCGAGGTCCGAAAAGGTACAGAGACTAGAAGAGTCGCTAAAAGAGCGTAAGCAGCTGTTTACTCGAGTCCGATAATCAGGCCAGCGAATATTCGCCGTGAAAGTTTCGCTCGACACGAGTGTTTATGCATATCGGCTAGCAAACTCACGGCGTTGTCGTTGCCCGGCGGCAGGGGACAGTTTAGGGAAATAGGGGTGACTCTAATAAGAGAAACGTTGCATATACTAGTCGTACACTACTGATTCGTGCGTTGTTTTTAATTCAAAGGCTGCTCGAGTCGAAAAAGCCTTTAAAAAAGCTAAAGAAACGGCAGAACCAAGCGCTGGCCAAGTATTCCGAGGCTGTGAGGGGAAAGCTCGACAGGCTGCAGAGGCTCAAGTTTAAAGCCATCGTCGTCATTGAGATTCACGCCAGGGACGTTATCGAGAGGATGTACAAGTCCAGTAAGTCTATACTCATTCATTTACGCTGCTAATTAATATCGCATATAGTGGAAAGTTTTGCCCTTATGCACCTATATAGTTTCTGTACGGATGCACGTGTATGTTTTCGATCTCCTATACTTTCAATGAATATATGCAGACGTTAACTGCGTGTACACGCTGCGGGCTGGAAGTTAGTTCGGAGCGAGTGTAGTACTATATATATATATGTATATGTGTGTGTGTATGGCTACGCATAAGGGTAATATATTACTAAGGCAACTGCTTTCAAAACTTTAAAAAACGGAAAACCTCTCCACACAGATTGTCGAGACGTTTCCTCGTTCGAATGGTTGTCCCAATTGCGCTTCTACTGGGACAGGGACGTCGACGACTGCGTCGTTCGCCAGACGAACACCTCCTTCGTCTACGGCTACGAGTACCTTGGAAATTCCGAACGACTCGTCATCACCCCGTTGACCGACAGGTATTCGAATTTCGGACAACAAAAGCTCCTAGAGAAATTAACATTAATCACGCGTATGAGAGCGCGTATAAAAGTTGAAAAAGCACTAAAACCTAGAAGCGCTGCGGAGCGAGTTTTTAATAAAATATGGAAATGCGAAGTATCTGAAATATCGTGTTTTCGAAAGAGCTCTCTCCCGGGCAACGCGTGTATAATACAGTATACAGAGCGAGAGAGGGCTGTCGACGAAAGTTTGGAAACAGAGTATAGAGAGTCTTGGTTTGCTTGCGCGAATGCACAACACGCGGCAGCGGTGGTGCAGCCATCCATTGTTCAATGGGTCTTTTGCTATAACTGCAGTTATTTCTCATCCCCCGTCGTTTATTTGTCCCGCGCGCTGGGGCTAGAGAGAGAGAGAGAGAGAGAGAGAGAGAGAGAGAAAGAGTCGCCGGGAATTTATCCCGGCTTAAGGAGTATCGATTTAATCGCGATAAAAGGAACGAAATGGACGCTCTAATTTATCGCGGCCCGACCTTGATGTATATTCGCAGCCGAGGCGCGCTCGTAAATTCGTTCGACTCAAGAGCCAATGCCCGCGTATACTATGCGCTTTCTATCTCTCTCCTCTTTCTCTTCTTTTCGCCCGCTGTCCTCTTCGCTTTTCAAATCCCGCGCGCTATACACGAGCGGATTTCGCTGTTTGCGTTTGACTTTCTGGATCACGCTATTGATTTTCGCATGTATATTCCTTTCTTTATTTCTAATTCGCCTGTCGTCCGATGAATCAGACGCGTATTGTTATTTATAACATCGTTTAGATTCGATTCGGTGAAAAGGTATACGATGGTATTGCTAAAACGAAAAGTCCGATCGAGTTACTGGGGAAAGGAAGCCGTAGAGAATCGAGTTCGGAAACAATGCACTTGTGTGCGCGTGCGTATGTGTGTGTGAGAGAGAGACAGAGCATAATAACCATGAACCAGTAGTGCAATCCCTGAAAGCTCGTCCTCGTAAAAAGCGCTAATAAGGGACGTCCGTCGTAAAATAGATGTTACATAACACTGACAACGGCGCTGCACTTGCATCGAGGCGGCAGCCCGAAAGGTCCGGCGGGTACCGGCAAGACGGAGACCGTCAAAGACCTCGGCAAAGCCCTCGGCTTTAACGTCATCGTGGTGAATTGCTCCGAGGGCCTCGACTACAAGAGCATGGGACGAATGTTTTCCGGGCTCGCGCAAACCGGCGCCTGGGGATGCTTCGACGAATTCAATAGGTATGTGCGCGTCTCTGCGTAAAAAAATTTTATATTCTATTTTCGTTTGTTCAATTTATCAATGCAGAATCAACATCGAAGTTCTGTCGGTGGTGGCCCAGCAGATTCTCTCGATATTAACAGCCCTCTCGCAAAAGCTGACTAGATTCGTCTTCGAAGGGACGGAAATTTCCCTGGTTAGTACGTGCGGGATTTTCATAACGATGAATCCGGGCTACGCTGGTAGGACCGAGCTGCCGGACAACTTAAAATCAATGTTTCGACCCATTTCCATGATGGTGCCGGACAGCAGCATGATAGCGGAAATCAATTTGTTCGGCGAGGGCTTTCAGAATACACGTTCTCTTGCAAAGAAGGTAATTTAATTTTGATACTAGGAGCATAATATGAACAAGTGCGTTTACTTCTGGATTTCGCAGGTGGATACGCTGTATGCCCTGGCCAAACAGCAACTTAGCAAACAGTTTCATTACGATTTTGGACTTCGTGGAATAGTGACTCTGACTAGGTATGCTGGGAAGAAAAGAAGACAGTACCCGAACCTTCCTGACGAAGAAGTAATCAATTATTATTTTTTCAAATTTCAACGAAAAATATTTTGTATATATTTTCTTTTTATACATTATAATTACACGATGAAAAGAAATGAATGCAGACTCCTAGAAAAGATGTGAAGCAGCCGCAAGTAGTGACTGCCTTTTCCGAATTGCAGGTCGTTATTCTGGCGATGAAAGACATGAACATAGCGAAACTCACTACGGACGATCTGCCACTCTTCATAGGAATAACATCCGACCTTTTCCCGGGCATTCAAGTACCAACCGTCGACTACGACGAGCTCATTGGTTACATAACTAACGAAGCAATCAAGCTGAAGTTGCAGGTAAATAATAATAAAAGTCTCGAAACGTAAACAACCGTTTCTTTGATGGATATTCATAGAAATTTTGCAAAAATATTACGTAGCATATAAGATAACTCAATTAGCCCATAAGTCGCGACGCCGCTGAAGTTGCACTCTTTAATTAAAAAAAAAGTACAGAAGCAAGTAATAAAAGCAGGGGAAAAGTTCATAAACAAATATATAACGGTGAGAAAAGTTTTTATCGGGTTATTTCTCTTCCAGCCTATCCCGGCGCTTATCACCAAAGTAATCGAACTTTACGAGACGAAAAACTCACGGCATTCGACAATGATAGTCGGCCAATCGAATACAGGCAAGTCGGCCACATGGCGGACCCTACAGAACACACTGACGACAATGAAGAGAGACGGAAAGCCGGGCTTTAACGTCGTGCATGAATTTCCTATCAATCCCAAGGCCCTGAATCTTGGCGAATTATATGGAGAATATAATTTATCGACGGGCGAATGGTCCGACGGGGTGATTTCGTCGATAATGCGAAAAACTTGCGCCGGTAAGGACACCCTTGCAAATTTCCCTGCCGAGCTATAGCAGACGACAAGAATTTTATTACGCGTGTCGTAAAAATCCATCCGACGATTATTATTCGGCTATATTTTACGTCTCGATGATCTTACGCATTATACTTGGATATTTTCACCCATCATCACAGTCGTTTGTATATTTTCTGGATTAGACCAAAGCCCGGACGAAAAGTGGATCATATTTGACGGACCGGTTGACGCTGTTTGGATTGAAAATATGAATAGTGTCATGGATGACAATAAAGTAAGAGGAGCTTTTTTAAGAGCTTAAATCCGGTTTACCGTTCTCGTGCGTTTTTCACGGAAATGCCTGGATTTTTTTCGGGGTAATCCGTTATTTAACGCCTTTTTCGTAAGCTCGAGCACTGGTCACTTTTAAGTATAAATTTCAAACGTAAAAGCCTGAATTGGCTCTGTTCAGGATTTAATTTTTGACGATTAATTTTAAATCAAGATATTGACGCTGATCAACAACGATCGCATTACTCTACCGGAACAAGTTTCACTTCTCTTCGAAGTCGAAGATCTGGCCGTAGCTTCCCCAGCCACGGTTTCTCGTGCCGGTATGGTTTACAACGATTACAAGGATCTCGGTTGGAGGCCTTATGTCGACTCGTGGCTGGAAAAATATAAGAACCAACCGGAATTCATCGAGGAGGTACGAAATTAACTAAAGAATAATTTACAATTTAAAAATTAATATTGAATTTCCAGATGAACCAGCATTTCGACACTTACGTTGACAAAGTCCTCGAGTTCAAAAGGAGCCAGTGCAACGAGCTCATTACGCTTCCGGAACCTAATGCCGTGCAATCACTTTGTAAACTCCTCGAGGTCCTGGCCACGCCGCAGAATGGAGTTGAGCTATTAGACGACCGGGACGCTTTTAACAGCATGTGTAAATTATGGTTTTTCTTCTGGTACGTATATAATTGCTGCATTCCGCGTTTAGTTCATAATTCGGGCGGAAATTGAAGGGAAAATTATTCCGGGTCGAAATTTAATGCAAAGTTTAATTGTGACCCGTGGCTTTTATCCAAATCAAAGCTCTGAAAGTTCGCATACGATACGCCACGGGATTTCATCGAATCATCCCCGAAATTATACGAGCAACGAGTCAGCACAAAAGAAAAGCAAATGAAAAATCCCCCGAGCAAATTACAAGCTGTGACTCTGTATAATTTAATAAAAGAGGCAAAAGGAATCAAATTCATACATCGGCCAATCTGAATGAGACGTATTCGGTAGCATAACGATGATTCGATGAAATTTTCCCTTCCCGTAAATCAAACCTGCGCCTGGATATAAAATTGACTCGAAATACCGGCGACCGCTGGCTCGCAGCATGATCTGGTCACTGTGCGCTTCCGTGGACGAGGAGGGCCGGCAAAAAATGGATAATTTCGTGCGGGAGATGGAGGGCGCCGGCTTTCCCCTCCGCGACACGGTCTACGAATATTACGTCGACGTCCGACAACGTGGCTTCGTCTCCTGGGAAGAAAAATTGTCGCCCTCCTGGAAGTTCCCTACTGGGTATATGCGGCTATATCTATACACGTACCTTCCTCCGCTTCTCTCTAGTCTCGCTTCACAGCGCTTATACGTCCTCTCTCGCCTAATGAAATTTTTCTCCAACTTGCCTCCGACCACTTTACGCAGCTCCTGTTCCGACGCAGCTACGCGAATCCTCGCGAGAATAATTTTTACATTCCACGCTCTTTTGATTTTATGTTGATGCGCAAAGGTAAACTACCGTAACTCCGTTAGTCGCTCCTCCGGCATCTCTTCTACTTCTTCGTTGGCGTTAGATTACCGAACTTCTACTGTAGCTCGAAACTCGTGAGTTCAAGTATGCTAATTTTCGTTCTTGCAGAACGCCCTTTTACAAGATCACGGTACCGACGGTGGACACGATCCGCTACGATTACCTCGTCAATGTGCTGCTGACCAACGGATTTCCAGTTTTGCTGGTCGGACCCGTTGGCACTGGAAAAACGTCCACTGCTCAGTCGGTGGTTGGTGCCTTGGATCCGCACAAGTACAGCCTGCTCGTGCTGAACATGTCGGCGCAGACTTCGTCGAGAAACGTTCAGGTGATACACACAGGATCGATATTCGCTTCCATATTCGATATTCATTCGAAGTGGCTTTTGTTTAAAAAAAAACGCGATTTGCATACCCGAGGACGTCAGAAAAGTGCAGACGCTGCGCTCCGTCTCTCTGACCTCATTGTTATTCCGCGAACGAGGCGCATCTGACTTTATACAACCGTCAGGAGGCGATCGAGAGCCGAGTGGAGAAACGTACGAAGGGGATCTTCGTGCCCGGCGGTGGTAAAACAATGATCGCCTACATGGACGACTTCAACATGCCTATGAAAGACACTTACGGCTCTCAACCGCCCCTGGAGCTCATTCGGCAGTGGATCGGTTACGGATTTTGGTAAACTAACAGGTGGAAGACAAAATCGCCGATTTGAAAAATCAAACGCTCTACACCAGGTACGACCGTCAGAATCAGAGCCAAAAGTTCGTTCAGAAAATGCAACTGATCGGCTCGATGGGCCCGCCCGGAGGTGGTAGGAACACGGTAACGAACAGGCTGATCTCCAAATTCAACCTCGTCAACATGACGTTTCCCGCGGAGAAGCAAATCGCGAGGATATATGGCACGATGCTGAATCAGCAGTTATTAGATTTTCACCAAGAAGTCAAGGCTCTCGGTAAGCGTTGTCACTTTCACCCGGGACAAATTTCCCTAATGGATTTTTCGATATTTCATCTCGGAGAGAGAAGGAGAAAAAAAAATTAATATCATACGCTTTTGAAATTCACTTTCTCGTCGTATCACTCGGCCACTTTTTCTCTCCGCCGCAGCGAGCGACATCACAATGGCCACGATAGGCATGTACAATAGCGTCGTTCTTCACATGCTGCCCACACCGATGAAGATGCATTACTTGTTCAACTTGCGGGACATTTCGAAGGTTGGTCTTGTCGTGTAACATCATAATTTTTTTATGGCAATTATACTAGCTAGTGTATAGGGGAGAGCTTCACGAGAAAATTTATTTTCGAAATTCTTTATGCAACAAAAAACCGACTCATGAAGGAATAAAGTTTACACTAACATCTTTAGACACACACAAGCTTACATGTATAAATGACTTTCGACACGCTTTAATCGACAAATTATTCATCATCAGCGAAGCTCGGTAGTTCACAACAAACTGCGCGGCGCAAAGTTGAAAATAGAGTTTCTCAACATTCCAACTACAGCTCGTGCAATAAAAATCTAGTTCACATCGATGTCTCTCCTACATAGGAACGAATGGCGCGTCATCGAATGCGTGTAGCTGCAATCGGCGCGCCATTGTAATAAATACGAGGGAGAAAATTGAATTGGATCTCTCTAGAGCGAGGTTTCATTTTTCCAGGTCTTTCAAGGCCTGCTGCGCAGCCATAAAGACTACCAATACTCGAAGCAGAGCTTCCTGCGCCTCTGGATTCACGAGACCTTCCGCGTCTTCAACGATCGACTCGTCGACGATCAGTAAGTTGCTTTGCTTCCCTGCCCCACCCACTATAGACACGTTCGTTCTCGCCCCTGCTGCTAGCGACAAGTATACGAGATGCGATGAAAAATGTTTCTCCCCCTCAAAGAATTCTTCGCTTTTGATCGAATCTTTATCGAACAGTAATTGGAAGTGCGTTAGTAAAAATTTACAAGCTGTGCTGGAATCGAAATAATAAAGCGTAGCATTTTGCGGACGTCACTTCCAATTTGGTCTGATCAATCGTTTGATGTTGCTTTCGAAGTGATAAGCACGTTCGTTTTTAATATGATGAAAAATATTCGTTTAAAGTGTATACGTACGTATTGTTATAATAAAATATCACTGGAAGTGAAACACAGTTCTGACGAGCTTTATTAGAATATTGATGCGTTGACGTTACACACGCGAATATTGTTGTAATGTGAACAAAGGATCATTCGTATGTTTTTTTTTTATTTTTTAAAGGGACAGAGAATGGTTTGTTTCTGCGCTGAACGAGCAGCTCGGTCAATACTTTGAATCAACATTTCACGGGCTTTGTCCGGAAAAAAGGTGTCCAATTTTCGGTAAGTAACTCTAGATCTTTTTGAACTTGGAAACCCGCTATTGGAAAACTAATTAGACGAGCTCAGCGATTATGGCATATGCGACGTCTCAACAAAAAAAAGAAAAAAAAGAAAAAATGAGCTCGCCTTTGTGAACAGCTAATTTATGCCTTGCTCGCGTTTTGACGCTGACGAAACAAAAGGCAAAAGGTGCGCGGAAAACTCTCGTTACGTCTGAATTTTAAAGTAAATCACCGCGTTGGTCTGTTTTTTTAAACAAAATGCACAACATTGATTTCTTGTTTAAAACGACGGCCCGCATCAAAAGCATCGAGCATTTAAAATTGCTCATTACGATTAAAAAAAAAAACTAATAAGCCGTAATTGCATCCGATAAAAGGGAGAACAATACACATCGGTACAAAAGCCAATATCCGCAAAGTAATAACAATCGATTCCAATTCTTTCGCATCACCACCGACAACTCAATTTTTCCTCGACTTTAATTATCTACACAACCCACATAATTCTATTCGATTAAAATCAGTATTCCAGACAAGCACACAACGCATAGCCTCGAGTGAACAGCAAATAAATCCGTGATTTCCTCTCGCATTTACACGTCATACAGGCTATGTATCTATATAGCACGTATGGTTCTCGGTAAGGGGGTCGGCATTCGGGCGCCGAATTCCTCAGCGATGTTTGCGGTGGGAATAATGGGCGTAATCAGGGCACACACGAGGGAGATACGTCAGTGGCTCTCATGCCGCCGGACAATCTTATTGTTCTTCAGGGAGCTTTATGAACGCTTGGAACATCTACGAAGACCTGAGGGACGTCGGTGCCGTACGCAGCTACGCCGAGGGCCAGATGGACGAGCACAACGCGACGGCCGGCGTCGTTCGTCTTGACCTCATACTTTTCCGGGACGCCGTCGAGCACATATGCCGCATCGTGCGTGTAATATCGGAGGTATGCTGCAAAACACGGCTGCAGGGCATAGAAACGACGTGACTCAACTACCTCGTTTTCCGCACCTGGAGAAAAGAGCTTTTTTTGCTCCGCCCACGTTTCTGAGTGCTTTTTTTCTCTGCTAATTTCGGCATCATTTTAATTTTAACGCTTGTGCTGCGCGCTTTTTTTCCGCTTCCCTAAGCGTTTCGCTGCGGTATTAGTTTTTCCTCTCTAAATCCTCGTTTAATCCGTTCACACTCGGGCGTTTCGGTTTTAATCATTGATAAACGTTCTAGAAGCGAAAATAATTTCATCCACGTCATCGCGCACGCCTTTGACAAAGTTCGAATATATATTCGCTTTTCTCTCGCGCACGGATTTGGCGTTCCAACGGCTGGATTAATTCGAAACGTTTTCATTTATAGAAACGATTTCGTCAAGCCGCGTGACGTTTGAAATTCCGTAATTCTTCTCATATATCGCTTGACTTTTTTATAACGTCTGTTCAGCCACGAGGCAACATGCTGCTGGTCGGAATCGGTGGAAGTGGGCGGCAGTCCCTCTCGCGTCTGGCCGCTTACATGTGCGAGCTGACAACCTTCCAAATCGAGGTTTCGAAGCATTACCACGTGCCGGAATTCCGCGAGGACCTCAAAAGCCTCTACTACTTGGCGGGCGTCGAAAACAAGCCTTCGAGCTTCCTCTTCAATGACACTCAAATCGTCGAGGAGCAGTTCCTCGAAATCGTGAACAACATGCTCAGCACCGGGGAAATCGCTAGTTTGTACAAGAGCGACGAGCTCGAGGACGTAAGTTTCCACCGATACTTAATGCTTCGCTCGCTTTCTTCGGAGCCAAATACAACGCACACATCTACCACTACTCTCGATAAACTTGATCGACGTGTAGTAGAGAGCTGTCGATCGGAACCGCTGCTCCTCCGAGTAGCCACTCACTCGCCCTCTGGCATTTCGATCAAACTGGAAATTATGCCAAAAACTTTTGGTGTTTGCGTCGAGCTCGTTATACAAATAAAATACGTATTCCAGATTAAAAACAAGCTGTCGAAGGACGCCACAAAGGCCGGAATAAGCCCGACGGCCGAGGCGATATATCAGTTTCTGATCCAGCGGGTGCGGGCGAACCTACACGTGATCCTGTGCATGAGCCCGATCGGCGACGCTTTCCGAAACAGATTGCGCCAATATCCGGCGCTGATCAACTGCACGAGCATCGATTGGTTCCACGAGTGGCCGAGGGAAGCGCTCCTCGAAGTCGGTAACAAGTTCCTCATGAATCTTGATTTTACTCTGACCATTACCGGGGACAAGAGGACCGAGGTAAGCGATTCCCTTCCTCATTTCTACCGTATATTTTCCTCCTTATACGCAGCCGTGGAAATTTATAAATCACTACCATTCTCCGCTGCACGAAAAGCTGCGGCGAGAGCTTTCTTTAAGGGTCGTGGCTTTTATTTATCTCCGCACTTGTTTGTCAAAGAATTTATCTATCCTGTAAAAAGATTTCGTTCATCGTTTCATTTGAATATTCCATTCTCCGAAGGAAGTGGCAAGCGAAACACCAGCGGCTCTGCTCGAGGACCAAATGCGCGGCGCCATTGCTTCGACCTTTTCCTTGATTCACGACACAGTCTCCCAATTTTCCCGGCGAATGTCCGTAGAGATGAAACGTTACAACTACGTGACGCCTACGAATTTCCTCGAGCTGGTCGCCGGATATAAACAGTACGATTTGTTCGATTCAGCTCCCACGATTCTTCTCGTTTATCACTCGGAGCTTTTCCAATTAATAAGAGAAAGGCGCAATTTCAAACTTTTACTATTATGCACTTGTCTACAAAGACGCGATAAAAATGCTTGCAGAATGCTCGGGGAGAAGCGGCTCGAGTTGTCGGAGCAGGCGAATAAGCTGCGCAACGGGCTGTTCAAGCTCGACGACACCAGGGAAAAAGTGAACGAGATGGCGGTGGAGCTTGCGGCGACGCAGCAACAGGTCCAGCGCTCGACGGCCGAGTGCGAGGAGTACCTCGTGAGCATCGTAAGTCAGAGGCGCGACGCCGACGAGACGCAGAAGCTCGTTACAGCGAGATCGGTGAGGATAGCCGAGGAGTCCAAAGTCTGCAAGAGGCTCGAGGAGATTGCCCGAGCCGACCTGGCCACCGTCGAGCCCGCTCTGCAAGAGGCCATGATGGTACGTTTATTTACCCTCTGTTTCTTCTCTTTGCAAGATTCACTGCACCCTTCGTCTTTCTCGACCAATAACACACGTAAGCTCCGATCGATCTGAGCTTGCACGAGCTTATGCGAGCCCTCGGTGTTGTTATGTGAAGGAGGAGCCTCTCGTTTCGAGCTTTACTCACGTCGATTATATGTGCTTTATGACGAATTTTCGAAATTATATCGCGTAGGCTTTGGACGCTTTGAGTAAGAAGGATATATCGGAAATCAAGTCGTTCACCAGACCTCCGGCCAGAGTCGAAATGGTGCTGGAAGCGGTGATGATTCTGAAAAATTCCGAACCCACGTGGGCCGAATCTAAACGGCAACTAGGAGATGTCAATTTCATAAACACGGTGAGCTTTATGCAGAGTCGAGTACTTTTTTAAGGGCTTCCTGATAAATTCTTTCATTTTAGCTTAGGGACTTCGACAAGGACCACATCTCTGACAAAACGCTGCGCACCATCAGCAAGTACACTTCCAATCCCGAATTCGAACCGGAAAAAGTCGGCATCGTGTCCAACGCTGCGAAATCTCTGAGCATGTGGGTCATCGCCATGGAGCAGTACGGAAAGCTTTACAGGTATTGCTATAACATTAGGAAGATTGTAATAAAAACTGGACGAAAATAGAAAATAGGATTAAAATTAAAAAAACTCGCGGCTGTCCTCAGAATCGTGGCGCCGAAACGGGAAAAACTTGAAGCCGCGCTGGCATCTCTACGCGAGAAAGAAACTGCTTTAGCCGAGGCGAGAGCGCAATTGCAAAAGTTGCAAGAGGAGTTGGAGCGACTGCAGCAAGTGTACGACGCGAAGATGAAGGAAAAAGAAGACTTAATTAGCTTGGTCGGTGCTTGTTGCCTTTTTCCGCTCCACTACCACTATTGCTCCTTTCCCTCTTATTACATCCCTTTTTTGCGCTTTCTCTCAATTTTTCCTTATTTATACAAAAGAAAGCTCGCGAATCCATTTCCACGGGCATTCAATTATTCACAACTTTCCACTCGTACCCCCTCTGAAGTTATTTCTCTCTGCGCAATTATTTCCCATCCGACGCGTAATGCCGAGTTGTGCAACGACTCGATGATAGAAGGAAAAATCGATTAAAAATACCGAGTAATTTAGTATAATAACTTTCGCACAAATATAAGAGCGAGCAGGGTGAAAATTCAATTTCGTCAGATCAAACAAGTCGAAGAAATATTGATAAAGGAGGTGGAAGGAAATCTCAATATTTTATCCGGATATAGGAGGAGTTATTGAAGTTGAAGTTGGAGCGCGCAGCTATGTTAGTGGATGGTCTCTCCGGAGAGAGGGTCAGATGGGAGAGCAGCGTTCGGGAACTCGACGGCTTGTTCGATTCGTTGCCGGGCGATTGCCTAATTGCTACCGCTTTCGTCTCCTACCTGGGACCCTTTGTTTCTAATTACAGGGATGAGCTCGTGCGCATCTGGACTGCAGAGGTGAGCTTTTGCACAGGGGCTAACGGAATAAATAAGGGCATTCGAAGCAGCTTTCAACATGCGTTCGACCTTTACTGACCGAATACCTTTAAAAGCTTATAAAACTTTGTAAACCGGTTACAAGAATTATCGGAAAAAAACACAATCCGGAAAACTGAAATAAACTGCGAATTTCGTAGCGCCAGCGAGCCGTAAGCAAATTTCTTATGCATAACAGCAATAAAAAATCGCCGGAAACTTTCGGCACTTTCTTCATCTTCCAATATAACGCTCCTGGCTGTTAGGGCTCCTTTTTCATTTCCATGCTAATTTTTCGTTTCGCGCTTCATCTCGCTCGCGCAAACTAAATTCGCCGTGAGAAAAAAAATCGATATCGATGCTAGAACTACTTTTCACTAAACTTGAGAGACCGGACCAAGTTTCACTCGCGAAAAACGCTTTCGCTCTTGTGTAACCCTCAGACACACATACACACACAAGCGCGCGTGCGCGAAGAGAGTATTCTTCTTTCGCGAAAAACTTTTTGCAAGCTCTTTTCCCTCTTGCTCCTGTACAAAGGTTCTCGAGAAAGAGATTCCAAGTTCGCGGAGTCTCGACGTGAAGGAATTTTTGAGCGACCCTACGACGATCCGAGAATGGAACATCCAGGGCTTGCCGTCGGACGACTTTAGCACTGAGAACGGAATAATCATCACGAGGGGCACGAGGTGGCCACTTGTTATCGATCCGCAAGCTCAGGCCGCTAAATGGATTAGGAACATGGAGACGAAGAACGTGAGCTTTTTGTTATTTTCTAGTTTCATTTTAAATAATTTTCTGTCGATATTCGAATTGCAGACGCTGCGAATCATCGACTTCGGACAGCCGGATTTCGCGAAAATCCTCGAACACGCAATTCAGTTCGGAAAACCGGTTTTACTTCAAAACGTGGGAGAGACTCTAGAGCCTGTGATGGATTCCGTGCTTCAAAAAGCTTTTATTAAAACAGGTCTGTACCTCCTTCCTCAAATATTTTTATATCGATATTCAAAAATTTCAATCTGTGAAAATTCACTTCGAAAAAAGATGTATAAAGTACCATTACGTCTCGAGGCGACGCCTGAAGTAATCGATATTTAACGAATCAAGTGCGAAAAGTTGTAAAGTCTCTTAAATCACAGGCAACCAAGTGATGATTAAATTCAACGACAAAATGATCGGCTTCAACGACAAGTTCCGGCTGTTCATCACGACGAAACTCTCGAACCCGCACTACGCCCCCGAGATATCGACGAAAACCACCCTCTGCAACTTCGCCATCAAGGAACAAGGTATATAACGAATGCTTTCACCTACTACGCGGTATATAGAATCGCCATACATTATGCCAGTTGTGTTGAATACTTGATACTGATGGCTCACGTTCAGCGACTATACCTTTGCCTACCGCAAGCTTCCTCTTTATCCGCACAGGTCTGGAGGCTCAACTGCTCGGCATCGTCGTCAGGAAAGAAAAGCCTCAGCTCGAGGAACAAAAGGATAATCTGGTCCTCACCATTGCCACCGGAAAACGCAACCTGAAAGAGCTCGAGGACAAAATCCTCTAGTACGTTTATTTTTCCCCCTTTTTTATTTCACCATCTGCTACTCCTTTCTCTCTCTCTCTCTCTCTCTCTCTCTCTCTCTCTCTCTCTCTCTCTCTCTCTCTCTCTCTCTCTCTCTCTCTCTCTCTCTCTCTCTCTCTCTCTCTCTCTGTACCGACAATTTAAGGCATTCCTATTCCTTTTGTCGCTTCACTATTTTCTTTTCCGTATGCGATGAAAGACGATCTTTATTTACATCTGGTACATTCTTGTTCGTCGCTTTAATTTTTTCTATTGTCGTGGGCTTTTCCTTTCAGCTTACTGAGCGTGACGTCCGGCTCTCTCCTTGATGATTTGGACTTGCTCACGACTCTGCAAACTTCTAAAAGCACGGCTATTACGATTCAGGAGTCGTTAGTGGTATCCGAGGAGACCGAGAAAGAGATCGACGCCGCGAGAGAAGGCTATCGAGCCTGTTCCAAGAGGGCGTCGCTGCTTTTCTTCGTTTTGAACGACATGAGCTTGATAGATCCGATGTATCAGTTTTCCCTGGACGCTTACATATCGCTGTTCAGCATTTCGATCGACAAGAGTCCGAAGAGTTCGGATCTAAGTGAGAGGATAGATTCGTTGAACGGTTACCATACTTACGCTCTGTACAGGTATGCTGGGAATTATTATATTTTGAAAAAGCTTTACTGCAGCTAATCGACTATTACCGTTTGCAGAAACACTTGCAGAGGTCTGTTCGAGCAGCACAAACTTCTGTTCTCGTTCCACATGTGCATAAAGATCCTCGAAGCACAGGACAAAATTTACCAATCCGAGTACTCGTTCTTACTGACTGGCGGTATTGTCGTAGACCGTGAGAGCCAGCCCGATAAACCGGTAGCCTGGTTGCCGGATGAATCCTGGGACAGCATAACCGAACTCGAGAAACTGCCCGGTTTTCACGGACTCGTCGAGTCTTTCGAACAATCACCGCGTGATTGGCACAAATGGTATGCTATCTTTTTAAGAGCCACTCCACACCTCGAGTGACCCGCCACCTAGCGGAGAAAACGTTTTTGTTTTTCATAATTAAGGACTAACTTTATCACCGTAAATCGAGTTTCAGCACTTGTAATAAGTATAAGAAAAAAAATCAAACAACTAAAATTAAATAATAACGACATATTTTGTCGGACAAAGTCAAATCGTAGTTAGCAAAATGGCCACTGCTTCTTAAAAGTTGTCGACGGAATAAAATGTTAATTTAAACTGTTACCTAAGAAACTCAATTTCGTAATATTCTTTGATACCTACTACACGTGCTGAAACTTACGAACGCCTACTTTCCGACTGTTAAGTTTATTTCAATCATTAACGATTATCGAGGTGTAACGTGGGGGCGCTGCTAAAAATTCAAACGTCCAGCATAAAGATGGAGCACTCTTAAGGATAAATCTCCTTATAAAAGTGTCAATACGTTAGGTACTTGGCGAACGATCCGGAAACCGAGCCACTGGTGGGCGAGTGGGAGGACCGCTGCAACGAGTTCCAGAAGATGCTGATAATCCGCAGTTGTCGCGCGGATCGCATGACGAGCTGTCTGCGCAGCTTCATCGTGCGCAATCTCGGGCAAGCTTTTGTCGAGCCGCCGGTACTCGACGTCAAGGCCGTCCTCGATGACTCCACCGCCCGCACACCCCTGATATTCGTCCTGTCACCGGGTGTCGATCCCACCGGCGCACTCATGCAGCTCGCCGAGAACCATGACATGGCTCACAGGTTCATGACGCTGTCGCTCGGCCAAGGACAGGCACCAATTGCAACGAGGTGATGATTTATTTTTCTCTATTTGTTTGCTGTAGCCTTGAAATAATGAAAAAGGCTGATCAACATTTTATGATTCGAAGCTCGATTTTTCTTTGATTAGTAATAAGAATCTCAAATTAAGGAAAAAAAATGTATTGTGGGAACTCACGATATTGCTTTACCGCAGGATGATCGAAATCGGTTCCAAGGAAGGCGCCTGGGTATTTCTGGCAAACTGCCACTTATCATTAAGCTGGATGCCGAAGCTAGACAAAATCGTCGAGAATTTGGGCAACAGCAAAGACGTACATCCCGAATTCAGGTGAGCATCATCTCGAACAAAAAAAAAAGAAGAATCAACCTCGCGTAAAAGAAAATTCGCAATACGTGCATAAGTCGGTCAGAGGAAAAACAATAAATCATAAAATTCACTCCAGCGAGCTTAGTCAAAAGTTTGCGCCTCGAGAGAGTGCATGTGTGCAGTATGGAAGTCGAGGAAATTCGCGAAATAAGTGGAATGTGCTGTACCGCACGTCTGTGTGTGACGTTTGAAAACGCGGCAAAGGCCGCCAGAATAGTATAAAGTTATACTTTGTCATGGCGTAATAGCTTTCTAGCGTACGGTTGATGCATCTCTTACGCTTTAGTTCGACCTATATTTAGAAGGTGTGCGCTTGGTATTAATTAATGAATATTTCGATGATACTCCCAAAAGTTTACAAGAAAAATGGTAAACGTGATTCTCTTATTCATAGACTCTGGTTAAGCTCGAGTCCGACCCCGCAGTTCCCAATATCGATCCTCCAGGCCGGAATAAAGATGACGACGGAGCCCCCGAAAGGTCTGAGAGCCAACATGAAACGTCTCTACGGGCTGATAAGCGAGCCGCAATTCGAAATTTGCAATGCCAAAGCCAAGTACAAGAAGCTCCTCTTTGCGCTCGTATTTTTCCACTCGGTCCTGCTCGAGCGAAAGAAATTCCAGCAGCTCGGCTGGAACGTCATTTACAGCTTCAATGATTCGGATTTCGAGGTATAACTATATACCTATGCCATTTTACGAAGCAATTAAACTCTTCGCCTCACAGGTCTCGGAGAATCTGCTGCAAGTCTATCTGGACGAGTACCCGGAGACACCGTGGGACGCTTTGAAGTACCTGATCGCGGGCATCTGCTACGGGGGTCACGTGACCGACGACTGGGATCGTCGACTGCTGATGGCTTACGTCGAGGACTACATGAACGAGTCGCTGCTGAACGTGAGCCACTATCGGCTCTCGTCACTGCCGACGTACCACGTGCCACGTGACGGCTCCCTCGAGACCTACCGAGATTTCATCAACGCTTTGCCGATGACTGACAGACCCGAAGCTTTCGGACAACATCCCAACGCTGACATAACGTCCCTCATCATAGAGACGAGACTGACCTTCGAGACGCTGATGAGCTTGCAGATGCAGGTTGTCGACAGCGCGGAGACCATGTCCACCGAAGACCGGGTTAGTACAGTATTGATTCACGAGCATTGTTGTCGGAAGTAGAGACTCGTTGGTTTCGCTTTGTTTTTCCCATCACGCTCTCGAGTATTTTTTTTTTTCGAAGAATAGTCGTGCGCGGATTGTTAGTCGGAATGTAACGAGATTTGCGGTATACAGGGTTACAGCAGATCCATCACCGTTCGCCACTCTGAAAAGCGCGCACGTACGGTTCAAATATTTTTCTTCGCTGCAGCGAGAATTCGGAAATATTTTTTGACAATGTTCGTCTATACCGCGATATAGTGAATAACGCTCGGAACACTGCGTTTGAACTGTCGATCCGAGATGAGATATTTATTCGATTTATGATTGGAGTGAAGTTATTAAAAGTATCCAAAAAGGGGCTTTCAGATTTATTCTCCAATTTGATGGAATCGAACGAAGTTTCCAAAATTCAATATCAAAACTAACATCATTATCTGCAGAGTAATTTTAGCAAATATGATTCTGCCCTACTCTGATCGAACAATTTTACAAAATACACGGCCAAAAATACTGCAGGAAATTCCTCTATTTTTGTCATTTGTCTCGCAGGTGATCCAGCTCTCCCAGGACATAATATCCAAGCTTCCGAAACCAATCGACTACGAGCGCACCGAGCGCCTTATAGGCCCGTACAAGAAGCCCCTGGACGTAGTTCTCCTCCAAGAAATCATTCGCTACAATGACCTACTGTACCAGACCCGTTCGAGTCTAGAAGAACTCTGCCGAGCGATTCAGGGCCTGGTCGTCATGTCGTCCGAGCTCGAGGAAATCTTCACCTGCGTCCAGGAGGGCCGTGTTCCGAGCGGCTGGTCCAGGGCCTACCCGTCGCTTAAATCCCTCGGAGCCTGGACACGGGACCTGGTGCTCAGAGTCGAGCACTTCTCCAAGTGGGCCGAGACGACGCAGCCACCTGTGCTTTTCTGGCTGGCCGCCTTTACCTTCCCCACGGGATTTCTCACGGCTGTGCTGCAAACCGCCGCGAGGCGCTCCGGCGTATCCATCGACACGCTCTCCTGGGAATTCGACGTCTTTAAGGGTAAAGACGAGGCTGCGCTGCTGATGACGCCGCCAGAGGTACGCTTTCTGTGTCTCTCGCTCTCTGACGCATAATAGCTGATCATTATGGCAGTCATAATAATTATCCGTTAAGGCGCACTTATTGTAATGACAGCGGAAAGCTGAGAATAATTGTTCGCGACGATTACCGCAGTTGGAAATTCCCTCGAGAGCTTCGTCCAAATGTGTGTGTGTGTTTTAGAACTTTTGCGGGGAAATGGCCGCGGGATTTTTTAAAATAAGTTTCAACTCAACTCGTATAATTGTGATTGAGAGTCACGCATGAAGTGCGAATTTTAAGTCTGACTGTTCAACGCTTTGTACGAAATCTACAGAAGTGAGAAAAGCAGAAACATAATATTATCGTGTTTCTTTTTAATTAAATTCCACATATCAGAAAGAAACAGGTACAGCTTCATGTTCCTAGATAACTTTAATTAAATTTTAAGTTCGGAAGAAAAATATCCATTCTATGATTGATACAAAAAAAAATAAAAATATCCCTACAGGACGGCGTTTACGTAAGATCCATGTTTCTCGAAGGCGCTGGCTGGGATAGAAAGCTCGGAGCTCTTGTTGATCCCGCCCCTATGCAACTGTTTTGTAACATGCCGGTTATCCATTTCAAACCAACGGAGCAGACGAGGAAGAAAACAAGAGGTGGGTTGAAATTTTTTTTCATTTTCTTGCACATCCTTCCTTGTTGAGAGAAAAATTATAATTCGAATAAAAGTTTGCAACGCAGAACGAGCAATCGATAATTTATCCTAAAAGAGATTTGAATTTTCATTAAAGGTCTGTACAGCTGTCCCTGTTACTACTATCCACAACGCTGCGGAGACCAAGGCAGACCCGCCTACGTAGTTACGGTTGATTTAAATGCTGGCGCGGAAAGCGCTGCTTTCTGGACCAAACGGGGTACAGCTTTACTTTTAAGTCTTGCTACGTAATTTACAATGCTCTCAGGGTATTGTTATTTCTTAAGTGCTGCTTCTTCGATTTAGTGATAATTTTGTCTTTGCAGACTTTTCTTAGGTTATACGAAATAAATTTTAATTTCTATACATTATTTAGTTAAAAATTTAATTTGCCCTGTCCAACTAAATTACGAACTTTTTTTAATATTCCTGTTTTACGACGCAAACAACGGCCCGGCGAGGGAAGGTTTAGGGATATCTTCGCATCCGATATAATTGGATTATCCGGTCTTACCGATCTCTTAACATGAGCTTGTATTTCAACGAGGCCAACCGACGTATCACAAATAAACCGATAGAAAATCAATTTTCATTTCTGGAAACATCAGAACCAAAGAGGCGGGTTAGTTTATCTTCTCCAAAGCGCCTGTAGACAAACCCACGTCGTCCACATTGTCACGAAGTTTTAAATAGCCTCCGATGACGACTCGGCTTCGATATCGTCTTTCGCATCCGCGAACTTTAATGGCTTTCATAAGCCTCTCTCTCTCTCTCTCTCTCTCCTCTCTCTCTCTCTCCTCTCTCTCTCTCTCTCTCTCTCTCCTCTCTCTCTCTCTCTCTCTCTCTCTCTCTCTCTCCTCTCTCTCTCTCTCTCTCTCCTCTCTCTCCTCTCTCTCTCTCTCTCTCTCTCTCTCTCTCTCTCTCTCTCTCTCTCTCTCTCTCTCTCTCTCTCTCTCTCTCTCTCTCTCCTCTCCTCTCCTCTCTCTCTCTCTCTCTCTCTCTCTCTCTCTCTCCATTTGACAGAGCCCGACATTCTGTGGTCTCTGCCTTCCTGGATATTCAAGGACACGAGATCGAAACCGCATCCAAGCGTATAGTCGTGTTTCTCATTGGATCTTCAAGGAGGTGTTCGGTCAGTTGCGAAGTGACGTGGGTTGACAGCTTTTGAATATAGCGTTAGACGCTGCACTTGTTATCGAACTTTCCACGCCATCTGCAGCAAGAAGAATGAAAATCGTTTCACTTCGAATTTTGTGCTACTATACACAATGCAGAAAGCATTTTTATTCCTAAATTTAATTCTTCGCACAAAAAAGTTGTCATAGTCTTATCAGAAGTCTTATCCGAGTACTGATATCCTCCAGCTGGTCATCCGCACGCGGTTATGACTTTGACGCGTCGTGAGGAGATTCTCGTCGACTCTCTTGTCACCCGACGCGAAGCAGTATCGACCGCGGGGCCGATTCCATCTGTCCGCTGCAGCCGTCGCTAGAATTCGCGCTCATCGGCGGGGGTAACTCTAGATTGTCCGACCGAAAATTCACGCGGAGTCCACGTCTGCGCTATCGATGAATGACCTCACCGGAAATAATTGTTGTTGAATCGTCAACTTTCTACATACTTAGGCTGGTCGATTTTACGAATCAGCGATGACTATGATATAAATCGCGTTTTGTGTGGGAAAGACATTAGCCCGGGAGATGAGATTTATCGATCGGTTTAATTGACAGTTTTATTACGAAGATGAATCTACTGAACTGGGCTGTCATCGTTTACAAACAAATTCGCGCTTCGCTTCGGCAGATTCTGCAAGAGTTTGCATTTCATGTGTGTGCATCCCATTTGCATAGGTGATTGAGATTAAGCTAATCATCGAATTCTGTAAATTGCTACGCCTACGGCACACACAGTAGGTTTGCAATTCGAATGTAAATTTGATGCGCTTTTAATAAAGGATTTGCGCGAGATCATGACTAATTGAGATTTCGAAAAATGTATCGTCATCCTCCTCTACAACAAGATATTGCACAAAAAATAAACTTTTCGAAACATCGTGCAAGCACCGTTTCAAAGCGATATCAGCCCTTTTCTCCTACAATTTCCAAAAGAATCAAGGCAACACCTACCAAAACTTTGAGAAAAAAGCCTCGAGTTCGTCACGCCTCTGTACAAAGGCATTACACATCCACGATCGACAATCGACAGTAGGCCGTGCACGCAGTGTCACAAAGACAAAGCCGTAGACTCGCATCCGCAGGCGTTAATGCCTTGAGAACGTGACTTATACCTGATTCAGTCCGATTCCAGACACAGCATCCTCTGGAACTGACCTAACGAATTCCGTGCACGACGCCCTCTCCCACGTCCTGGGCCGAATCACCTGGGCTTACTTTGACATTGAAGCATTCGGGATGTCTGTACAGTCACCGTTCATAACGAGCATCCGTTCCTGTACCCCGGCTGTGTATTCGCAGAGCCCTTATATGTCACCATCGAGGAATTGACTAAACACTATTCAAGCATTATTGTGACAAGTGTGTGTATTAATACATTGTCCATGAAAATATAGAAAACAATAGCCTCGAGCTATTCGAAGCGCAAGCTGCGGGTCCGCGGAAAATAAAGCACACAGCAGAAGCAGCGCAGCGGATCAAGAGAGAAAGGGAGAAGCATCACCGGCATATATCAGAGCTCGCGTCAGCATCACGGCTCCGCAGACTTGCCAAATATCTTTCGGATTCACACTGGGGCTTCCGAGAGGGAGCACAAAGCTCGCGCATTAAATAGCTCAAACGGACAATCGGCATCGAAAGGACGCCGTCGTGGCCGACTCTTTTGAAGCGGCGGCTCTGTATGGGAGTACCTCTAGGATGTCGCTTCAGAGAGAGAGATAGAGACTACTGCACAGATGAATAGACAGAGATGCCTGCAGAGCACTCGACCAACTCGCCTAACCATATCCGCCCCACGCACGCAAGCTCTCTGCCTCTGACAGTCGATTCTCCCCCTCTGTCCCCCTCTGTCTCTCTCTCTCTCTCTCTCTCTCTCTCTCTCTCTCTCTCTCTCTCTCTCTCTCTCTCTCTCTCTCTCTCTCTCTACTACGGCTTCTGCGGAGGATATTTGGAATCCTCGTGCTGTAACGCCGGCGACGGAATATTGCATCGAATCTTCGGAGATACAATGCAAAAGCAAAACAACGCCGGAGCCATTCGCTTTGTGTATACCCGAACTCTCTGTTCACGTTTTAGATATGTGAGGGAAGTCCGACGTTTCTCGAAATCCGAGTTTGATGCCATTCCTTTATATCATCGAATATTTAATTCGTTTTGTAAAAAAGCAATTTTTAATCTTTCTTCTCCACGGGATTTATACCGAATGCGTTTGAAGGAGTAGGAGCCGCCTATAAATTGCTCGTGGACATATCCGATTATTGGTAGACGCTGTACACGCTGCGACGCCATTTGCTATACAATACGAGAGATGATGTAGAACCTTCTTGGCCCGAGGATTTATGAAGCAATACTAACTTTGGCAGTAGCCCAACGGGCCAACAAGTCTCTTGACGCGAAATAAACAAATGCGAGAGAGAGAGAGAGAGAGAGAGAGAGAGAGAGAGAGAGAGAAAACTTGCACCTCGGAATACTAAGTAATTTTAAAAGTGCGCCGACGTGAGGCATAATTTTTCTCCGACGTTTCTTATTTATCGTGTCTATATTACACTGAATACATCCATGAAAACAGGATATTATAACATTCATAACGGCTGAGATTTCCGTTGGCATATTGCAGGATATCGTGAACAATTCAAAGCAAAATTACACTTTCGGGATGAATGTTCAAAAAGCGCTCGTCATAAACTGCAGGCATAAGCTCTCCCCGAGTAACTGCCAAGATTAAAACTTTGAAGTTCATCCGCGGTCATTAAAAGTTTTAACAAGAAAACGGAGGCACATCTTAACACATATAAATGAATCCTCGCTATATAAAGCGTCTTAATAACGCGCCGGTCATTTATAGTACTCGAGAATTCCTCTTGTTCGAAGCGTTAATGGTCGCTCCCATACCGACTAAACTACTAAGCTCGGAAAAAACACTATACTAACGTATATTCAAACGTGAAATGTAGACACGGGGTTAGCATTTTCCGAGCTCGGCCGCTCATAATACGTGGAAGCGAGGGACAAGTATACGCGGTATTATACAGCAAAACTCTAAAGCAAACTCCTTTATTTCAGGGAGGAATATAGGTGGCGGCGCACGACGCGCACGAAACCACAATCCCGCACATGTATCAAGCTGTCCACGACCTGCTCTCTAATTTGCATTTCAACGCTTGCCTCTCCCGTCCATTATTACCAGCGGAACAGCTTGGTTGAATTTCGCAGCGACGCATCTCAGCTACCCTATTCGTTTTTTTTCCCTTCATCTCTGTGTATTTTTTCCGTTTGCTAGACAATCGCTATTTGAATAAATTTCAGGTCCCGGTTGTTCCGTCGCGAGCGTCGGGGTATAGGGTCTGTGGCGCCATCTATCGAGTGAACGCGCGAATGTTTGCCTCGTCTCGACGGACATACGCCGACGAGCCGATTCCCGTTGATTCTCAGAATCTAAAAATCTCCTGCTAACACGGCAACTTCCGTGTATTTGATACATCACACTTCACTATTCTCACACTTCCAGTCTTTCATCGAGAAGGGTTTTATCCCGTAATAGGCCTTCAAGCTCTAGCCTAAGACTTAAATAGACTAAGACAGTTATAGCATGAGCGGCCTAAGTACCAGTCGCATAGGTAGCCCACCTCTATATCTAGCAGTGTCTGCGTAGATATTGATGGGAGAAACGAAAAAGTGCCCATGCGCCACCTATACTCCCAATAGATACTAAAGAACCGGAAAGTCCAAACTGTTCCTACATATTACTCACGACTCGGTGCTATAATACCTTTCGTAAATTCGAATAAATCACATAACATTTCGCTTAACTACGCTTGCTGTAAAAATCGAGCAGCTTCACTAAGATTTACAGCCAGTCTTCATAGGACTCGGCATAAAGATAAGATTCGAGCGCGCGCAATAAAGAAGTGGAGAAAAAAATAGAAATGAGAGCACTGCGTGTATACGCACAGGGGCTGTGAAAAGAAAGAAGAGGAAGAGTGAGTGTAAAGCCAGTAGTATTACAGAGGAATCGTGCATGGAAGTCGCTTCGGATCACCAGGACATTCGTTGTAACGCTGTTCGAAGTATCGCGGAGAAAGGACTGTTTGATGGAGTCGTTTATCCCGGATAATGTTTGCTTTATCGACGCTATACGGCAATACAAACGCTGTCGGAGAACACTTGGAGAATCTATCGTTAAGCTCGTTAAAACCGGCCTTATGCAAAAAATTGATCCTACAAAATCATTCGATCCTTCCTCACGTCCGAGCCTATAAGTACAGTCTCCTATCGGCTCTCGTTTTCGTCGCAGCCGCACGCGTATGTGCACTTCGGGATAGTCATTTAGTTATATCGGTGAAAAGTTCCCAGAGCCTCGCGCGCGCCGGAAGTAAATGCTTAACTTTGTTGGAAAGTAAAGAAAGTCCACGAGAGGAGCAAGCTCGCGCAACTGGAAACTTTCGGTAGACACTTATGCCCTCGCGAGATAACAAATGTCACCCTCGCGCGAGCACGAGAGCAACCTACAGCTGGACTTTTTCTCTTTTCACCTCTTTTCTTTATTTCTCCTCTGCTCGCGCGCTTTCTCTTATCCACCCCCGCATCGTAGCCCCTGCGCACAGACACATAGGCGAAATCGCGCAAGTTTTAGCTGCGCGCGACAGCCGAAACTCGCTGTATACTTTTTCGTCTCTCTCTCTCTCTCTCTCTCTCTCTCTCTCTCTCTCTCTCTCTCTCTCTCTCTCTCGAGCGTTTCGTGATATTTATGCCGCGGCTGGAAAATCACCGCGAGCTGCAGAGAGATCGAATAATCGTTTGCGTTGTGGGTGATGCTTTTGTACTTCGCTTGTTTTCTTTCGATTTAAGTTTGGTGAGAGCGACGATCGCAGTGACGAGGAATTGATCTATGGATGCCCTCGTAAATGTCTGTTTTATTACTGGTAGGGGTTGTGCTATACTAAAACAAAAAGCCCTTTGCATCGCTTATGCGAATTCTTCTAAACTGTTTCCTACTCGTCTGATAAGTAGGAAGCTAAGAGAAGCGATTTTAAAGTATCGTTTATAAAATAATATACATTCGTTTATTTAAATTATAGTAAAATTATTTGATGTCACAAAGTAAAGCAACTCCCCGAAGTACCCAAAACTCTGGCGGCTTGTCAGTCTGAAGCCAGAGCGGAGTGACCAAATGCATGTACGTTCTGGCTGGCTTTTTGTAAACGGGACACTGAAACAAAGCATTATTCATAAATTAAGAAGTATAACTTAATTTGTCAAAAATTGTTCGCAGTACTCACGTTGTATAATTTAGGATTCTTCTCGGGCGTGTTATAAAGAGCATAGATATGTATTACCGGCATAGAAACATAAAGCACTTTGTTAGCCGATTCACAAAGCCTGTTGTTCTTCCTGTCCCATCCAGCGCCTTCCAAATAAAGCCCGTAGACGTATACTCCCTCCTGTGCGAGGAGAAAATTTATGATACGTTCGCTCTTTTAAAAAGTCGAAAGGATACCGTAAACGACGTACAGAAGGTGGAGTTCTAATTTCGTCCGGTGTGAATTTGGTGACTTCGTTGTGCAGCGTTACATTGTCAAGTGCCCAGCCTTTGTGCATACGGGTCACCTCTTGTCGCATTGCCGTTAAAAATCCTATAATTATAATTATAAATGAATAAGACGTAGATTTAAAGGTAAAAATTGTTGAATAATGTAGTACCTTGAGGATTGAAGAAACCAGTCATCCAAAATTTAGCAGGTCTTCCGTGAAAGAGCCACTGAGAAAATTGTTGGTTCCGTTCGATCAGTTCGGTGAACCAAAATCCGAGTGTCGTGGATTCCCAAGATTTCGCCTTCCAAATTCCAGGAATACGAGCGTCGTAAATGTTGTCGAGAGCATCCCGCAGTTGCTGAAATACAAAGTTATTACAATATTCTGTTAAACTCATTATTATATTTGGTATATAAGATAACATACTTCACTCATGATGATTACTCCCTCGATAGCGAGAAGTAAATTTTTCAATGTGAACCTCACAAGATTTATAACTATTTGTATCCGGTCTATTTCTTGCTTTAAGAATATGTTCATCGGTGCCGTATGTCCCATGATTCGTAACCTTTATGAAAAAATCATCCGCTTTAAATATTGTACATAGAAAAGTGAAAAAGCAAATTTTAAAGGTGGTTCACAAACCTTTCTCGAACTACAAACGGATCATAAGGCGGAGGTAACTTTTCCAACATGTCTCTCGCTTGTTTTGCGACAATAACTTCTCTGGACTCGCCCTTACCGCCTCCAGACTCTTTCGGTTGTACCGATATAATCGTATCAAGGATAAGTTGAGTCGTATTACTCTGGTATCTGCAATTTCAGATTGTCTCGTAAGTAAATATTTTTTACCGAAAACAGAAAAAATTCCAAAACAATTTTTCTTATTCTCAAACATCCGTCAAATCATATCTACCGCAAACAAGTAAAGAGAAATTTTATTCAATATACTTACGTAATGTCTGCATTCGAGTGAAGCCCATAAGCTTGCGGCGGATCGGTCGTCGGCATTTCTTCAATTTTCTTTATGTAATCGCTGACTTGCTTGTAGTTGAATATAGGATATCCCTTGTAAAACGCAAAATTATCGTCGAATAAAATATCGGAAAACCAAACTTTCGAAAACGTGTTCAACAGCCTCTTATCGTAATCATCCGTAACCCGTCCTCCGTATTGAACCTCGCCGATCATGTAACTGTGTAATAAAAAATAAACCTTTGTTAAACAAATTTCAGCTGCTCCAAACTATACAATAACGAATATCCTACCGAATCGTCGGCCAGCTGATTCCTTCTTTCGCGTCATAATCACTCAGATGATTGTTGATGAACAAGCATGAAGCCAGCCAATCAGCGGAATTAAATTCATACGGGATATTCCAGCCGAGTGGGCCGAATTTTCTCCGCTCTTGAACAACGGTGTGCAAAAACGAAATTGTATAAATTAACGGAATATATTGCGGCGCATCGCATTGATCGAGCATCGCTTGATTCATGCTGTTGTACGTAGCGAAGAGCCCCGCTTTGATTCCTGAAATTCAATGTAAATGCAAAACCTTTGTTAGTTTGTATAACAAAGAAAAAAAAAGAGAAAATAACGATACCTTGAGGAGGCTCGCATGTGAATTTAAGGGACATTTGCAACAGGGAAATGGGAAAATTGTTGTGCGGCTCGGTCGTGATCCATATTCGAAAGTGGGGATGCGTAGACTCCATTTCCAAAATATAGTTCACAAGCTCGGCCATGTAGTCCAAGCCCAAATGGCAGTTTTGATAGAGCACCCAAAATCCCTGAATAAATCATAAGTTCCATTGAAAGCTCGAATATTACACGCGCGCTAAGCTAATTAATGGTTGTTGTACGCGTACTTTGTTTCGAGCGCTATTTATCAACTTCCTCGCGTGAATTTCTTGGCCTTGACCCATGGAGATACTCTTGCAGGTTATTTCCATTTTTTTAGCCAACTGCTCGATACTCGGCGTAGGATCAGAGCCCATACTCAGAAAACCGATCATCGGCATGTTCGGCCTCGATTCCTTGTGCAGCACGTCCAAAAATGCTATTACCGGCTCCGCGTACTTCTGTCCGAGAGAGTGGGCTATGTACTTTTTCGACTGCGACAGCGCTCTGTCCATGCACCAGGCTCTGTTTTAAATTTGATTTTACGATTAAATGTATCGTTTGATCGTTAACGGATTTTGATAGCATTTCGATTGATAAAAGTACCTTATGATCAATAAACGGCGGAACGTATCCAGAGTATTATAGCCGTCCGGAATTACTTCCTCTTCTGGAGCTTCCTTATCAAACCAGTTTTTCCAGGATTTCTCGGCAGCGCTGACCTGCGTCAATATGTTCTGGAATTTCGTCAGCGACGAAAGCGCGACTAGATTCAGCCAAACGATGTCGGTAATCCACTTGCAATTGTGGGGCTTCGGCTCAACGTCATTGAGATCCAGAGCTGCTCCGCCTTTGATGAAATATTGAAACTCTTCATGTGTTATAACACCCCGTTGCAGGTCGATCTTCAACGTCATGAGAAGGCTGAACATGAACTTATGGATTTCGTAAAGCCCGCGAGCTTTGTATCTGAATATTTCGTAAGTCAGGTATTCGATTATGTGGTTTATCCGCTTTTGATTCACCGGACTTTTCTCGGATCTGCGTTTCAAAAGAAAACGAATGTTATTTATTGAATAAAAATTATTTTAAAAATTTTTAAACAGAACTTACTTCTCCATAGAAATGTCAAACCGTTCCAAAAACTGAGCGAGGGATGTTTGGTACATGCAGTTGACGTGTGCCATGTCACAAATCAAAAAGTACAAGACACTGCCACGTGTTGCGACGGGACGAAACTCTTCTCTAGCTGTGTTTATTTTTATTTCGGTGTCCTTTGCTATGTTCAATTTTTCGTTAACTTCGGCAGCAGTTTGCTTGGTACTATTCAACACGGACATCAATTCCAAATCTTCAATTAGAGGACCCTTCAAGAGACAAATTTTATAGAATATTCCAAATTTTTGCTTGCAATGTTAACAAAATGTTAAACACATACTTCTACGGTAGTCAACTTGTGCAATAAATTAGCTTCCAGTTCTTTTATTTTTCTTTTGTTCGCTGTTACGTCCGCGATTAAGTGCGTTCTCTCGGTCTCAAGCTCTTTCTTTTCACTGAGAATAACCCTTCCCAAGAGCTGATCCTCTAGGCCTTTCATCGTGACGGTGAAGTCTATGACAGAGGTTCGAGCGAAAACTTCTGGAGGATACGAAGGATTTGGCAGTTTTGTCGTTATGTAAAGCCTGAAATCGTTGTGGATGTCGACTTCCTTATCTCCAAGCTTCACCTGTTTAGGAATATCCGTAAGTAATTAATTGTGAGTATTCACGAGTAATTATTAAAATTATGCTAGTACAACCTTCCACGATGAACCGATTTTGATGAAATTTTTCTCCAACAGATTATCCAATACAGGATCTAATTCTTCACCCACATCTTGTATGAATAAAGGTCGACCCATCGACACACAGTCTTCCAAATGATTTCTGAAGTACTTGTGTGACAACAATGTTGGCTGAAATATTCAAATTAATCCAGACTAATAAACGTAATCGATAAGTAACTCTTGTTTATTATGCATGAATGCAGAGATAACCTGTAAGTTAAACTCTTTTTCTTTGTTGAGTATCCAGGCTTTTCCTTGTAACTGAGGATCTATGAGTAAGGGATATCGCGAAGCTTTCGTAACGATGATTCCGTTTTGAATCGAAAGTTCGTCATTTGGTAATCCTTGCAAATTCCATTCCCCAGTCTACGAAAATGAAATGCGTCGCGACACAAAATAAAATAAATATTATCGATCGAATATTTAGTTAATTACCGTAGCTGTATCAGTTAAAGAATCAACGATGTTGACGTTTAGCGATATCGGTATTTTTCTGCGTTGAATGTATTCGAACCACATTTTTTGCAAGTACACGCGAAATTCTTGATTGAACGGACCGCAATATGAAAGAAAGCCAGTTAAGATCAAGACATCTCCAACTAGTCGCTCGGTTTCTGATTTGAACATCGTGAGTTGGTCTGTCCAACGCAACCGTTCTCCTGATAATCCGTCGATCATAGCTTTAGCAGTGTCCATTTTCGCTTGACAAATATTTGCTAGGTCGACTATAGCCTAGATTATTAAAATTATAGTCATAAATTGGAAGATCTCATTCAATGGCGTTTAAAGGTATGTTTTTTTTTTCTCACTTGTCGTTCGCTCATAACCGCATCGAATTCGCTTTGGACTTGTCTCAAATCTTCGTCTTTGGCTTTCAGCAACTTTTCCGCAGCTTCCAGATTTCGGTTGGCTTTGTCATGCTTACCTTGTTGAATTGCTAAATTTGCCTGTATTGCGAAGGTAAATCATATTTTAGTGCAAAAATGAATGTGTGGCCAATACTTATTGAAATACTTACTTTCAAGGGAAGAACGTCCTTGTTAATGCCATAAAAAGTGACCATAGACATGGTCCATTGTATCAATCCTGCAACGTTGCCACAAGCTGTTTTAGCGGCTTCGTACGTGTACAAATGGTAATTTAAGTATGGCATCATTAAATCGACAGTTTCAGCATTTATGTTATCTTTCGGGAAATTTTGCAAATTGAAAAGGAATCTAGTATCAGCCATGACCTGTTATCAGAATATTAAACGAAGTAATAATAATCAAATTTACTACATGGGAATGGCATGCTGCAAAATACCTTTAAGGCTTCGCTCCATGATGCTTGCAAAAATTTCTTATCGGGATCCGGCTTCACTGGTTCTAATCTTTTACCGAATAATATGATCACACAGTCCATAATTAATGTAATCAAGTATGGGGGCTTCGCTAATTTTCGAACCGTTGATATATCCGCTGCTTTTATAGTCTGCGTATTATAGTAAAGATTTGAATTAATAAAATGTTAAAAATAAATTTACCAATCTTATTCAGAACACGACTCGTATCTTTTTATAATAGCAACAAATACTCACTTGCAAAGCAGCTTCTGCCTCTAACAGAGCTGGTTCAGCAGCTTTCAATTTCTTCTCTGCTACTGCCTTTTCTTTCGAGATTATTTTCAGCAATGCTTCTGCTTCGTCTTTGGACTTTTGTACTTTAGTTTTGACAGTTTCAGCTTCTTCTTTTTTTTGATTGACAGTTACAAGTATCTATGTAAAAAATTTTAACGTATTTTTTTTATATTTACTATATTTATACATCAAATAGGCAGTGCAAATAGTTCAATTATTTACTCACAGCTTCAACTTGCACGTTCTTCACAACGATCTCCTCTTGATTCTTAACAAGAACCTTACGTAAATCGTCGACCTGCGCCGCTGCATCCACAAGCTTATTCAAGCCATTACTCATTCGGAACGCTAGCACATTAATTTCCTCCAAGTTTTGCTGATAGACAGCCTTGTAAGACTCGATAAAGCAAAGAAACGATCTGGGCGTAACGTAACACTGTCGGCGAAACCTGTTGAAGTACTCGATACAAGCGTCGCTCACGTTATCCTGTACGTCACCCATGACTTCGATCAGTTGCGTTTTCACATCGTCGCTACATTTGAGTTCGTATTTCGCTAAAAAGTGCGCGCTGACTGCGCACAGCGCGTCCTTAGGCCATCGGAAGAACCAGTTCATCGTGCAGCCAGATATCAAACCAGGGAACTTCAGGGATCTCGATCGGAATTTTTCGCCAACCTAAATATGAAAAAAATGTTTAATGTATGCGCAATTTAATCAAGAAGCTTGAATGGCTTTCTAGAAAAATAAGTGTACTGTATAGTTTACTAACAGGCGAGAAACATAACACGATATGCAGATTATTTCTTGCTCTCGAAATGAAAAAGTCGTATAAATTATCCTGCGTAGGTGCTCTCTTAGGATCTTCCTTTTTCATAAGTGAAACGGTGTTCGATAGAATGTCATCGAGTTCATCTTTCGGGAAAAGATTTGCTACTTCTCCAACGCTTAGGATGTTGTTAATAAACTCCAAGAAGCCTTCATCTTTGATTTCGTTGTCCGTCAAAATAAACGTTAGTCCCTTTGCTCCGGTACCAGCTTCTCGATACAGCCTTCGCAAGTCTTCCATTAGGTTTTGTACATTGTAACTCCTAGAATATTCAGATGATTTAAAAATGAACAAATTCGTTTGTTAAATAGACAAACCTTGTCAAAACTATTTGGAAAAAGTTGAATCCCGCTATGAAGGAAGCTAAACGCGTTAAAGATTGCTTTCCCGATCCTCCGATGCCAACCAACATTGCGTTTCCTCTTGGCACACCGAGTATTCTGGATATTCGAATCAGGTGCACAAGAGCATCGTGGAAGAATACTAAATCGAGATGTATTCCTCGGATGTATTCGTTGAACTGGTCCATAAAAGATTTCACTTTTGCGATGACGAATTCGTAACTGAAAAATAAATTGTATCTTTTCGTAGATAATGTTTGTATTTTGCATTTAAGTTTAAGTACAATACCTTGGAATCTCTTCATAAATTTTCGGAGCTTCGATTATAAAATCTTCTGGTTCATCTCCGGTAGGTTCAGGCGGTTCTCGCAAGAAGTTTACAAAGTAAGTTTCGGTTTGATCGTAGTGTTGATAATCTGGTCCTAGTAGCTGTTCAGCAGTTTGACTTAGCATATTGTCGAACCATTCCTTATCAGCAAAATCGATAAACCTAAAATCAAAAGCAATATAAAACATATTACATAAATAAAAATCCATCTGTCGCCTGTAATATTCCCTAAACAACGTACCTATCAGATATAACTCTTGTACATTCGTGTTTCCAAAGCTTCAACAATGTTCCGATAGAATCACACTCCGCTCTTTCAATTCTCAATATTCCTTCCCAAATACGTGAAACGTCTCTCAAATTGAATACATAGTGGAATTTAGCGGGAGTAGGTAGAATTTTATTTTTCGTTTGCTGCCATATTGATCGAGTGAGCGGGATTAATTTTGGAAGGAAATCTACTATTACATCGGAAAATCTTTCCAGACAGAAGTAGCCTTCACCAATGGATTCTGAAAAAAAGGTATATTTTTAAAAGCCTTTTTTAATTAGAATTATAATAATTAATCGAGCCTTAGAATTAGAATTATAATAATTAATCGAGCACTTACTAAATATGGTATCCATCGATTTGTTAGAGGGCAGCGTACAATTAAAAATATTAAACTGCCTCTTTAATCTTGGAGGGATATCGTTTCTGCCACCACCGGGGTGAATCATCGCAGCAAGTAGCATAATGTCTTGCAGTATCAAGAAGTCCCCTGGTTTGTCCAGAGAATAGAATCCTTTGTATTCCATGAGTTGGCGAACGATTTCATTAGTGACTTGATCACCCCATTCATTAATAACTGGCATATTTATATCATCGATGAAGACGCTCATTTTCCTTCCGTTTGGTGGGCCATACGTATTTCCCACGCGTTTCTCTACGTAGCTTTCAAAGACTCTCTTTTCGTGAAAATGAAAACGTGATCGATTACACGAATAATATATTTATGGTTTTTTTGATTAAGTCGGCTTAAATACCTGAACCATATTAGGCGTAGACGCAGATGAAAAGTTGAACGATTTATTCAGATGATACTCAGGATCGTGTTTTGACATGTAGCTTTTTAGCATGACTGTTTTACCAGTTCCTTGCTCACCTGAAAAAATGATCAATTAGGTTACTCTTTCAATTACGAAATAACGCAGCTGCCAATGTATAAATTCTCTTGTTAAAAAAATACCAATTAAAAGCACAGCTTTTTCCTGCTTCGCAATCAAATCAATGAGATACAATGTTCTGGTATTATCTATGTTCGGAACTAATATTGAGTGATATTCTAAAACTCTGTCAGTAGGATAATCGAAGTTTGGAACCATGTGACTCCAATGTAGCCACTCCCCTGTGTCTGAGACGAGAAACTCAAAAATAGTCTCATCTTTCTGTAAGAATTATAGGTAATCAAATGCCAGAAGTAATGCTAAACGATTGTTTCACTTACTTGACATTTCGGCCAGTTACAGTACGATGGATGATGAAGCATGTACTTTTGTAATGCTGTTCGTCCATCGAGTTCAAGGACCGACCCCAAGCTCCACATCAATGAAAACAGAAATAGTTTTTCTATGTGTTGATTCGATAACGAACCTGAAAAATGTCACTAGTCGTTAGCACGAAAGAATATGAAAATTCAAAGCAACTTATCCTCAAATTACCATTTTTATTACTACTTAAAAATAATCCTTCTAATAAATCAAGACACTGTCTTATATACATCGACTCTAGAAGTACCATTTTAGGCACAAGTTTGGTCTGAACGAATTCGTTAGCGTCGTTATAAATTTTATAAAATAATTCTCTTAATATTTGTGCCTCGTTCGACGGTCTGGTTATGAGCCAACCCTGAGAGTAAAACGATATCATATGAATAAAATAAAATCAATACTGACCAAAATTTCAGTCATAGATCGACTACGTAGTTACCTCGAGTATGGGTTTCCATTTCAACACCGAAGCACTAAAATAGACCATTCCCATACGCGAAACGGTGGCTGGCGATGCGTTATCAACGTTATCAGGCTCAAATACTAATTTGCTATTCGGAGCCATAATGATTCGATCGCCATTAGCTAAAGTAAGGGTTTTATTGTCATCTAATACTGAATTTAAATTTTCAATCCAGACTGCATCCACAGGACCGTCCAATACGATCCATAAACAATCTGTTTTTTTAATTTGTGTTGATCTTCTCCACAGAGTGGAAAATATTCCGTCCGTCCAGTCGTTCGTGGCTGCATCGAGTCGGCCGAACATTTGCGCAGCTGTTATAGCCTGAAGTTAAATAAATAACAAATGTCAAAGGTGTCTGTATTTTCACATTAAATATAGTACTGTAAAAAGTAATGCATGACGCATATATTTTTACGCGTGAACTATCCACACAACATTTTAAAATCATATCAGAGAACAACATGCCTTAGGATTCATTCTAACTTCTTTATGCGGTTTTCCCAACTCAGTTAACGCTTTCATAAGTGTCCATATGCAACGTGTTTTACCAGAACCTGTTGGTCCCAGAACCATCAAACCGTGTCGAACGAGAGACGTTTCGTACAGCTGTTAAAATAGAATATAATCAAAATTATTTATAAATAATATATATTCAAAGAATAAAACTCGTAGATAAACCTACTTGTATTGTCTTCAAATTCCACTCGGGATGATTCACGATTCCCAGAGAAGCGGCTGCATTCGAAATGGCTTTTTGTAAATCTTTGTAAGTCTGAGTTGTCAATTTGATTCCCGGGAACATGTCGTCAATAAGCGAAAGGAAAAGAGGCTCATCTTCGTCGACTAACTTGGATAAGTTCATGTCTCTGCGTATTTAAAAAATGTGATTATTTAAATTAATCGCGAGAGTAAATATTTTGTATAAATAACAGGTTTACGAATTAATTTACCGTAAAACTCTCATCAGAGTCGTCTCCTCAGATTCGCCAGGATGTGCGCGTTTCTGAGCGCCGAGCGTTCGTAGACAGGATAAAATATTCCTCAAGCCAAAATCGTAATGAACTTGTTTACTCAACTGCTCTTCGCAAAGCTTGTACAGTGTAAAAAATTTACGAGAAAGAATTATGTTTTCTTTGAAGCCACAGGCTGCTAACTTTACTCGCATAATAATCTAGGAAAAATTAATGTAGATATAAGAACGGCAATTTTTCGATTGTTACAATTTATTATTCACTATTTACTTGTCTGTCAGGCACCATCATAGCTACGCTACGGAACATAATCTTTAAATTTTCAGGTAATTCCTGTCGACCAGCGTATCCAGGATTCATAGTTATGAACAAGCCGAACTCGTAATCAATGGAATAAGTTTCTCCGTCACTAAAAACGAACAAAGTAAATAATAAACTTTATAAATATGAATAAATTTTTAACTACGTAGAATCGCGATACCTAAATAAAAACGAGGCTCTTCTTTCTTTTCTCGCATTCAAAACTATCGCAATCTGCTGAGCCGCAACGGAAAGCACGGGCAAATCAATACGATTGAATTCATCAAAGCAACCCCACGTTCCAGATTGTGCCAAGCCCTATAAAATGACAAACAATATAGTAATATACCTATCGTATTAACTTAAATTAACTTGATAAATAAATTCTATTTTTTACTTTGAAAATTCTTCCCAGTCCTCGAAAATCCATCTGATCAGAACAATTAAACACGACGACGTATTTTCCGAGTGCCTTGCCCATGTCTTTCGTGGTTTCTGTTTTTCCGGTACCAGCTGGACCAGCAGGTGCACCTCCAAAGTTCATTCCTGACATACGAGGTTTTAGTATTCAGAAGTAAGAACTGTACGTTAACGTCCTCTGGTACATTTCTCATACGTATAACAACGTTTGTAGGACATACGTTGAAAATACTCACCAACTGCTTGAGACAGTGTGATATAACACCTGTCCGTTAGTGGTGTGACTACAAGACGATCAGTACAACCTAAAAACTCGTTTTGATAGACAAAATCAACGTCTGTAATTTTAATCGGAACGCTTTCCATTTCGTCGTCATAATAAAAACGAGCTTGTTTCAGCCACTCAAAGTCGTGTATATTTTTTACTCTTAAACGGCAGAGGTCGTCAAAGATATCCCTGAAAATTATATTTTTATCTATTTTGTTCGCAAATAAAGTGTGACATCGACTTACCTTTGATGAACGTGAATGGTGATCAAAGCTTCGTACTTCAATCTTACATAGCTTGTTAAGTCTTTGACGGTGACTTCTATGAGCCGATTTAGAAGATCCAAAAACCACTGATTCGTCTTTTTCATTATGGTTCTATCTTTTTTAGCGCTTACTAGTGCTATTTCCGCTTGACGCGTCCACACAACTTGTATCACTAATAATCCAACCTATAAAATAAATTCAAACTGTATGCTTCTGTTGGTAACTGAAAACTTTGAAAAATAAATAAAATATACTTGAAGCACAGAATTATCGATGATTGTTAACAAGTCCGTATCCGGCTCTGTCAGCATTTGCAAGCCCTGTGCAATGATAGCTCCTACTGATTGGCAATGCATCTTAAGTAAAGAATTGAGCCAATTTTCAACACCTCCGGTACAATGTACAGGCTTCTCGAGAGTAATTTTCTCTTTTTCTCGCGAGTACATCGCCACGATACTATCGTAATCTTTCTCGGAAAAGTCCAACTAAAAATTGATTTTTTCAATAATAGTTGTCAAGTTTTCGCTATAAAAGGGTTACTTATATTTTATCGAGCTACCTTCGCAACGTTGTCGAAAAATCCATCCAAATAATTCACTATAGTGTGAGAATCAGCAGCTTGTCCCAAAATTTCTAACAAAGTTGGATCTGATATAAAACAGAATCTGGGGAAGATGACCCTCTTTGTTTCTAGATATCTATAAGTGTAAATATCAAGTGTTAAAATACAAATTTAATGTAACAATAATACATAAAAGTGCAAAAAACCATACCCGCTAAGAGATTTCTGACAAGCCTCCAGTTGCTCTAACAAATGTGGAAGAAATTGGCCCATCGTTTCATCGCCGGTGCACGTTTCTACAGCATTCACTTTCTCCCGAGCGCGATACATCAACTTCATCCACGATTTGTCGATGGACTGTCAGCGAATAAACGATTTGACATTATCTGTAAAGATACTTTTTGATATAGTTCTAATTTCTAATTGTCATACATTGAATCGTTTCGCTTCCGCTGGTAACTGCTTTGAGATGTCACCGCCAATAAATACTGCCTCAAGGTATGCCCAGAGATTTTGTACGTTCAGCCATTTAGCGAGTATTTCGGAAGTATTATTTAATTTGTTTTGCCAAATTTGGATATCTTTTTTAAATGGAGCGTTGTACCTGTAAAGAAATAGTTAGTTGCTATTTCAAAGCTGACTTCCTAGTACGTATAAAAATGTAGTAAGCTGCATGAAATTCAACACACCTATTAGCTAATAACGAGCTTATAATCATCAGACTATCTTCTAATTGCGAAATAATCTCTTGCGTTTCCATTCCTCTCAGTATCAGTTCACCCCTTTGTTTGAAATTAGCGAATTGTAGATTGACAATAGACCAGTCGGCGATAACTTGTTTGAATTTGCTTTCAATGTCCTTCTCTTTGATCGCACTTATACAAATGTCCTAAAAAAATACGAGTAAGTAACCGTAGCCAGTGCAAAATTATTTTGTTAAAAATTAATAGGATAATCTTACCTCAACGTCATCCTTATGTTTTAATAACGGAGCTTCCATGACACTAGCCAAAGTAAAATTTTCGGATTCAACATCGAACGTATAATTGCACAGTTGGCTCATCCTTTCCCAGTGTCTATCTTTCATCGCTTTATTGGCCATTAACTCCAACAGCGGGCAAGTTTCATTGAAATCATCAATTTTCTTTTTCAACTCGATGTAAGCTGGCCATTCTCTTAATCCCCTGGGCAATCTCCGGCATCTAAATAAATCAAATCACGTTTGAAATAATATCATAGCAAAAGATTTTTTTTGTCATATAAAACACAAACTTATTCTGGAAGTCGGTAAGCTCTGCAATTATCGCATCTGTATCGATTTCTGACCAGGGGATCTCGTAGTAACCATCCACAGAACGCATCACTTGCAAGTACAGTGAGTAGAGCTTTTGTAATAGGTTTAGTTCACGCTTTCGTTGTTGTAAAGCCGGATACTCGGTGATTTCGATACCAAAAAGACTTTCGCCGCTACTGTAAGTCTCGTATCTATCCCACAGATCGTCGGACCAGGCTTGAAACAGTAGTACTCTGAAAAATGTAATTAAAATAATTTTAATAACAATTCAACGTTTATGATTATTTGCAAAAGTCACCTTTCACTGGCTTCTTTAGCAGGAATCCCTTCTATCATAGGTCCTTTTATATCAAAATCTTTATCGAATTTCTCCACTTCGTTTTTAAGAGCCGTAACTCCTCCGATGAGCTCGTCTTTCAACGGCTCTTGGATTTCGCAAATATTAGCTTGGACTTCTTTAGCTGTTTTCAGCATATTTGTAAAATTATAACGAAAACTGTCGACGATATCTTGCTCTTCTTTCGAAACTTTTATTTGAAATTTGGCCATGAGAGTATAAATTTCCTCAATAGTAATCAACTCTTTGTCCATAGGTATGAAATCTTCGCGAATTTCAGCCAGACACTTCATAGCCAAACGAACATCCTCTAAGTCTTTGATTGTTCGCATCAAGATTTTATTTTTATTGACTATGTATTCTGATATGCGATTTAGTTTTCCTTTATAGGTGTTGGATAATACTAAACCTAGTATCGTTTTCCACGACTTAGCCTCTACTACGAGCGCTAATTTCAATTTTTCTGTAAAGAAAAACGGTATTAATTTTAAATCTTCTCGAAATATCTCATCAAATAATTACCCATATTGATACGAAGACAGCCTATAACGTGATGGTCTGGAAGATCGTTGATTTCAATGACCAGCTCGTCGTACTCGATGAATTTTTCTTTTATTTCATACACGTAAGGTTCAAAACTAACGAATTGTTCAATTTGTTCGTTTTTATTTTCTGCCCATAAATAAGAATATCGTAGGTACGTCTGCAATTTAAAATAATGTTTAATTTATAAAAATAGGATTCTCGTATAATATCTTGTAAATACTCACGTTTCCTATTCGTGCAATATCGTCTTTTAATACAAGCATAGCTCCTTGCAAGCTTAGAGTACCTCGTATGACTTCCTTGTGGTCGGTAATATACTCGTAATAATTTTTCAGTGGCATGCCTAAATCGGTAAAAAATTATAAATCATCTCATCAATTGAAAATGTAAAATATTTGATTTACCCGATTCTGCGACTGCTTCCGATTTTTTGTTGTACTGTTGACCCCATATAGTTATTGATTTATGTGCCTCGAATAAACTATTCATAGCAATGTTAAAGTGGCTTTGCAATTCGTCGATGTTCGGACTAATTACTATATTCGGGATTTGAAGAACAAAATCAGTTTGCATCAGAAGGTTTTCTTCAGACGTTGAAACTATTTTGAACAATATGCTGCAAATTATTAGTAGTTGCAAATTAAAAGCTTAAAAAGTAAGCAACAAGTTGACAAGTAGAATTTATTTTTGGAAACTTACGTGGAAGAGCCGACCATCTTTTTTAACATTTCTAACGTTCTCCTAGTGCATTTGACCAAGGCATCCATCAGTTTTTGATTAAAATAAGCAAACAATTCCATGCAACCACTGTGCAAATGCTTCACATTAACTTTCGTTGATTTTTCTATATGCCCAAATCCTTTACATGAAAATAAAATTAAACATCAGCATATTAATTTTGATAACTTTTATGTGCATTAAAAACATACACATACCAAGTTCGAATGCTCCATCGGTCAACTTCGTCAAAGAAGTAACTGGTTTGGTAACTTTCGACGGGTCCATCCAATCGTATTTCGAATCGTCTACTCTCGGATCATGAATCAAATCAACGAATTTATCTATGATACCCACTACCGCTTGCTCAGCTGTCGAAGACTTTATGCCAAGCTCGCGGCCTATTTTGGCGGTGAATTCCGAGATGTCGTGCGAGAATTCCTCGGGGTATTGAGGATGATCGCAGAATTTGATGAGTTTGGTATTCGCAATGGACTCGAAGAGTTCGTCGATTCTCGCTTCCTTCATGTCTATGACTTTCTTTAGGAAAATTTGAATTCGCCTGAACGTCGATCGTATGTTTGCGAAAACGTCGTCCACTTGCAGAGAAGTCCATGTTGTGACTGAAAGACAAGGCTGAAACGCAGCTTCGAGCTCTATCAGACAAGGCTTCATGAGTTTTAAAAAGAGCGGTGGTATCGATCGCCTCAGACTGTTATTTTCTTCGACTAAAAACTTCAATTCCTCGACGTGGCAAAGTAATTTACTTTTACAGAAGTATATCATTTTTATGAAGTCTGGTACATCCAAACCAAACTTCAACATGTACTCTGATTCCCTGATCACTTCTATGATGTAAGGATCAAAATTTACGACGTATTTGTTGGTGTTTGGATTCCTCAAGAGTATCGGAGCTGTCAGAGCTAGTCGTACCTTGAAAAATGATGGGATCGTTAGATATGTAACAAATCACGTTTATATGATTACTTATGTTTAAAAGGAACATTAACTATTTCAGTAGATTCTTGCCACGCTTTGTGATGCAGCCATTCGTAATGAATGAAAACTGCCATCAAAGCGTTGTACATCTTTATGCTTTTTTGCATCCTTTCATGGGCGATAACTCTAGGCCTACTTTTGTACACGTCCATAGGTATGTCGATGCGTTTCATAAGCTGTCTTATCCACAGTATTCTACCGGATATCATCGGGATATTTCTGGGAACAGGTGGATCTGATCGATCTTCATTATACGTGTCTCTCACTCTTTCTATCTCCTCTTCGAGCATTTTCGATAGCTCTAAGTATTTTCTATCTATCCACAGTTGCTTAAAATTAAGTTTCTGAAACCTTGAAAAGCACACGATAGTGACATTCAGCAAAAAATGTTTGTCTTGCAATATGGCTACGTGAGATTAATTTACCTGCTTATCATGGTTAAAGTCTGCTGAATTTGCTGTAAATTAGACACGGACGCAAAGAAGAATTTTCGCAGATCTAACTCTGTTTCGATCACGTTTTTCTTAAATTCGGCATAATTAGGATCGAAATCGGTTTTCCGGAAATCCAGAGGGTCGTATTTTTGGGAACTGATTTTTTCGTAGAAAGACGTGAACTTGTTGGCAAACGCATCGATACCTTCGATGGTCGAACTTTGTAAAATTGAATAAGTTGTTGTCGTTTCCAAAATGTCTATGAGCTGAAACCATTAAAATAGATATTAATTGAAAAATGACGATTCTAAAATAACCGAATCGTTATACCTTTACTAGCCGCGTTTTAAATGTATTGAATTTTCCGAAGACGTGAACTTCGGAAACTTCTATAGTCCTTTCGTCGGAAGACTCCTTGATTTTTTGTCTTATCTCGTTATAATACATATAGTACAGTTCATTCAGCCTTATACAATTCTAGATTTCGGCGAACATTGATCAAAACTATTATTATCATATAAACTCAGTAAAGCCGCTTTTTATGCAGAAAAAAAAATTTAATTTACCTTCATTTTTAACACCATTTCAGACTTTGGCACGTCCCATATAGATATCGTGTGATTATTCGTCAAGTACGACTTGCAGGTCAGAATCAGTTGGTTCGTAATCTGAGTGAAAGGAGAAAATATCGATTTTTATATTTTATGAATTGTTACAGAAGAACAATTTTTTATCACAATGGCTGAAATTTGTTAACCTTGACAAACACAGCTGTAACCATTCCTTTATTATTAAAGAACCTAGACGTCGTAAAAATCATTTGCAACGCGTACATGAGCGATGGCAAGTATTCGCCGATTTTCGTTGGGTCAAGTCGGTAGAGAGAGTAGGTGAACTTTTCTAGTAGATACAAGTACTTTACATTGTCTTGGGACAATATCTGCACGGCCATCACGTGGTCTTCTAAACTTTGCCATTTCTTGATAAATAATACAACGTTAATTTTTAATCATTAGAAGCCTAAAATTAAAATTTTTCGAGCAAGCGCTTCTTACTTTCGCTAATTTTGACTTTGCAGTAATCAGATATTGTAAATGCGCTTGGATATGTGGTAATTTTATTTGTTCCTCCAAAGAAGCAAATTGTGTGAGGATTTTTCTCCAATAGTCCAACTCGGCTGACGGTCCTATTATTTCCGTTTCCCTTCGTAATTGCTGACTTTCCACTAATTTCTACAGTAAAACGATCAAAGACACGCGACGTTAAATCAATGCTAAATAACCTTTCTATACACAAAAATACTTGCTTTTTCCATTAATTTCATCCATTCTTTAACCGTGTCTTCTACCTTCAGTAGAATGTCGATATTCGCAATATTTTCATTAATTAGTTCAGTCGTTGATAAATGTTTTGCATACAAATTTTGATCAAACTCAAACGTTGCTGTCTTTTCCAAGTCGACCTTTATAGCTAAGAAATAATGTACATTTCACGGTACTGGTTATACAAAGTTGTCTCGTGGCTAACGTGTACTTACTATTGATAAAATCACAAAACTCTCGAAAATCATCAATGAAATTTTGTTCTATTATGCGGGATGCTAACATGATGCTGCTTGGCAAAACATTTATAACGCTACATTGAAGGTTAGTTTTTATGCTTTTTAGCCGCACACATGGTTTAAAATGAACTGAGCGTCGATAGATGCGTCGCGCTTTTAATTCTCGATACGCGTAACATTCGAATTATTTATTACATAAATAATCAAGCTTTGTACTGTATTTTCAATATAAAACGCAGAATCTCAACTTAGACTAAAATCGCAAATATTATTAAAAATTAAAAATATCATAGAACACGTGCTTTTGATTCCCAGAATAAAATGGTGTATAATATAAAAGTGCGAAAACCGATCAATTAAAATTAAAATTGACTTTCTTCAAAACACAACAGAAAAAAAGTCCTTCGCCAGATAGACAGGTAGCTGTGCACGCAATCAGTGTATGCGTGTATTGGACGCAGCGAACGAGAAAAGTAAACACACTCGTGTAATTTTTTGCTAGGAGGGGGATATACGTTCGCGTGATTCGCATCGTTCAATCTCATTTTGGATATTGGACTGGACGGATCAACATTTTTCGCGAGCCGACTACGGAATTTATAAAGCAATATTAAAACGGTGAGTTACTCTTTCTTTTACAGTTTTACTTCATATATGTTCCGAAATTCATGAATATTATGCGTGTCAAAATTTTAAGCCAGTAAAATAAATTTACGTATAATACGAGAAAAAGAAGCAAGAGTATACCAGTATACCTAGCTATCTGTCGATTTGGACTGGCCTCTCGAGGGCATAATATATAGTACTCCCGAGGATACTCGCGTGCGCCGGTGGCCTGTACGTTTCTCACTTTCTCACTCACAAACACGGTGTTTTGATTGAGACGAAAGTCTATAATGAGTTGTCGGCCTGCTGTATAGCTAGAGCTATTATCATGTATGTGAATCGTGTATTATAGGTCAGAAGTGATATAAATTTAAGAAAAATATTTCATTACAAAAATTACGGGATTGTATACAGTTTTATTTTTTAGAATACAATGCGTTAAGCATATTCTATATAATTACAGCCGATATACCTTTTCACTGGATCATTTGACAATGGATTTCGAAGTAGATTTGACTACAGAATTGACAATCGATTTGACAGCGCATCAAGAAAATGTGACAACTGATTCGGATAAACCTGATAGGATAACGAAGTAAATAACTTATATCGTAACTATGATTTGGAAATAATTGATGTGATGGATTAATATATTATTCGAATTTTCAGTCGGGTTACCGAAGAGCAAAAAAATTATATAATCTATTTTGTAATGGAAAATCCAGAAACGATATCGCACAGTTCAACTCAAGCTTCGGAAGTGAGTAAAATTATGAATAAATGTCGGCCTTTTCAAATGAAAAAATATTTATGTATTCTCTTGTGTTACAGGCAGTTTTATGGAATGATTTGATAACACATCTCAATAGTCTGAAACCGGTAAAGTCATTACGTAATTGGAGACGGGTAAGGACGATTTCCTCAATTATTTTTATCACGTTTTATTAGAGTAAGGCTAACAAAAATTTTTCATCTCAGTACACACTTAGATTGATAAACCATCTGAAAATCACACCAGATTTAGTTCTAACCGATGAGGAAACGAAATTCAAACGCTTCGTGAAAAAACTTTTGGGAACTGCAGACCCGGAATCTACCGAAGAAGCCAGCGAAACCGATTTCACAGAAGTCGTCATCGAGAGCGAAGAAGACATTCGAAATGCAGACAAACTTGAGCTGGAAAAGGCTAAACTGAAGTTGGATATTATCGTAAATGATTTGGGTGTAGAGCGACTTAACAATCTTATTTTGTTTCTTAAGGGCCAAAATAGACGATGCCTGAAGAAGGTGAAACGTCTCTGTGCAAATAAAGCATATTTACAGATGCGGTTAAGAGAATTCCGAGAAGCACGAGCACTGTCAGAGGAGTAATTATTAAATGTATAAATTTGTAAATATGTTGACGCAATAAATAATCTGCATACTTTGTTATTTTTATTGGCTTGTGTGTATAGGGAAAACCTATCTTATCGACCGTTACTCCATTACCTTCGGTCGACGCGATTCGACAGCGGTCGCTTACCAGCAAGAGTTTAGTTTAAAAATGGAAATACGTTTTTCAATAGGTTTAGCACTTTTCAGGAGTTCTACACAATACTCAATGGAATCTTGAAGATCAACTGTGTAATTTGTTTACCATATTTTGGTACACTTTTTTTTTATTAAAATCGATACGATTACCTATGGTAGATATTTTACTCAAAAATGTTTTAAATAAATTTGAATATTAAAAAACATGAATTACTTTAATTCTATATAACGATGTCCGAGTATGTTTTCAATCAAGGTATATATGCACTGTTTTTCTTGTCGATAAATGTCTTGAATATGTTACTTAGTACGATTTTTCGCCGATAGATGTCTCTCATACTGTCACTGTGCACATATTCATTCCTTCAAACATGATATCCGTTTTCTCAGTGATTGAACAAATGCACTGCTTTCTAAATAGATAAAAATGGCGATTTGTAAATTAAATTCAAGTCGCATTTATGGCAGTTAATGTACACACTGTTGCCCTAAAATACTCGGATGATATTTTTTTAAAAAGGGTGTTGCGATTTCCGGGTGAATTACGCTATTTACTTATCTCTCTCTCTCTCTCACTTAACTTTTTTGAATGTATAGAATAAAAGGGATTTAAAATCGACGCCAACTAATTTGAATTGCTGGTACAGTTCAAACTTTGCAAACTGTCACGCGCACCTGCCAGCGCGCACGTAAGCACCACTTTAAGCTGTATTATTCTGTCGGTCTCTCGCGAGAGTTCCGTGAGAGTCCGGATGTACCGATATTATCGGTATTATCGCATAAACTATTTTGAGTCCAACCTAAACTCAGTTAAGGATTAGCGTCAATACCAAAACTTAATTCTTTGGCCATCTTGGGCAGCTCTGCTACATAACTGCTCAGCTAAATACTCATCATCTCGACTATGTCAAGCTTCGCTCCAATTCCTCGCGAACCTCCCATATACCGATCACGTTCTCACACACTCTCCACCGATCGATCACACAGTCACGCGTGATCTTCGAACGAAGACGAAGACATCAGGCCTAAAAAAAGTCTCTCTCTCTCTCTCGCTCATACCCATGTGCCCACCGTGAACAATGGAAATAATTTCCAAGAGCTCATCAGGCTGCGCCGACTCGCGGATCCCTTACAAGAGCTACTACACCGCGCGTGTCTGCGCGCGGCTTCCTCTTTTTAATTCCCTACGTCCCTTCTCTCTCTCTCTCTCACTGACCGGCAACCATACCCCTCTCTCTCTCTCTCTTCGTCGGGGTCATTCAATCGATTACCCTCTCTCTCTCTCGAGCGCGCTCTCTCAACGGTAATAGAAATGTACCATTTGAATTGCGAATGTCATAGCGTGCAGCCGAGGGTAGATGTATATGCTAAGTAGCGCCTTGTTTTGAATTTAGAACAGGCGCCATCTTGCCGACAAACAGCTCCTGTCCGGCTTCGTGCACGCGCATACGAGCGGGAGGTATCTTAGCGCCGTCACCTCTCGATTTTCCCCCGAAAAGATCTACATTCCCACATCGAGCAAACGCGCCTATAATACGCGTCTCTCTCTTGCTTGACTCGTTTAATGGCCTCGCGAATAAGAAGAAGAGGAAAGAGGAGAAGAAGAAGAAGATAACCGTGGGTAAAGTTTGGTCAAGCTCGTGGCTGGCCTAAATATACCCGCTCGCGCACACGGCGCGTCAGCGACTCGTAGTATAATAGTACTCACGCATGCCTATGCATAGTAAATTAATGTATCCTCGTCGCCGAGCAGTGCACAGCCTCTAAGCGCGAGCGATGTTAAGAGGCTGCACGAGAGACGACGGCGACTCACGAGAGAGAGAGAGAGAGAGAGAGAGAGAGAGAGAGCTACTGTGAGGATGAACTCTATGGCTCTGAGAGAGAAAGAGAGAGAGAGAGACGAGGAAAAGGCTATTCTCGCATTTTTCGCATACTTATGAGCTCGCGAGCTACCGCGACGTCGCTCTTTGTCGATTGGCTTTTTCTTCTTCTTCTTCTTCTTCTTCTTCTTCCCTTCGCTTATATACGTCTCTTCCTTTTTTTCCCTCTCATCCCTGCGCGACTCTTCTTCTTCTTCTTCTTTATGCTGGATCAGCTGAAAAATCGCGTCTGGAATTATACTCGGATTGATAGTTTCCAAACTCGCTCGTTAAAAGTTTACGCACACACGACGCTGCGGCGGCGGCGGCGGGCAAATTGAAAAAGAGTATAACCTCCGCCGCTGCGGCTTTTCACTCGGAGGAAGTAAAAGTTCTTTCCTAACAAACATACAGTCATTACGGTTAAACGCCAGTAGTTAAATACTGCAAGAATTTAAACGAACTCCCGTACGGACTCTTTTGCAGAAGCGCATTAAAAGTTATGTGTCACAACCACGACTACTATACTGCGCTACACACAGACTGCCTTTTCCCAAGCGCATTAAAAGGGCAGCGCGCTGAGAGAGTCGTATAAAAGCGATTTCTGGTGCAGCGCAGCGCCGGGATGAAAAGAAAGAGGAGAGAGAGAGAGAGAGAGAGTATAAGAAGGGAAAAAATACACGCGCACACATACTCGCGGCGGCTCGAAGAAGATGTGTAGCTATATTTATCTCGGGGGCAATATAACTACGAAATGGACATGCAGCCGCGCGTATATAGTGCGTATACCGGAGACGTTCTCTGGACCCTCGTAAAGCCTCCTCGCGCGAGCGTGTGTACGCGTACACATACACATGTGTGTATGAATACGAATAAATCGTGCTGCGTTTATGGATTACTTAATGGCGACCGCCTACAAATTAGACGAACTGTAAATCAGTGCATCAAGCAGACCTCCGCGATGTGCACTATCCTCTCTTCTTCTTCTTCTTCGCTTCTTCTTCAAGCGCGTATTGTTGCAGCGTGTATAAAATTTTATTCTCCAGAGAGAGAGAGAGAGAGAGAGAGAGAGAGAGCCTCTTAGCTCCTGGAGTAGGGAAAAAATCGCTGATTTATATTCTCAGGAACAGAGCCTCTACGCGGGGACTTGACTCCGAGAGAGATCACCTGCTCTGGGGACGGTGCGAGGTTTCGGCGCGTAATAAGATTAACTTTTGCTCAAACATAGGCTCATTGTTTCTTGCAAATACGCCCCGTTGACGAAAATTAAGCCGGTAAGGAAAACACTACAGAGCGACGATTTGTCGAGTCAGGCCGCTCAAAGCGTTCGGAATCAGGGCGGTTGCGGATTCCCTCTGCGATCTTCAAAGCCTATTAACCGTATTTACGGAAAACGGCGCGGAGGTGCCGAGAGATTTGCCGGGACAATGGTATGGGTACATACAGAGTTTAATAAATCATAATGGAATTCCCTATTGAAAATATATACCTGGATATTCAGGTGGATTTTCCATCTGGATAATCTGTATGGATCCATGTGGATATCCATCTAGTTTTTTAAAAAGTTAAGACTATTAAAAATTTTGTAAGCGCCTGTTATGTATGGTTCATCTAACCATCAATGGAAGTACCATCCGGATGATGAACAGCCAAAGGTGGGGTTGTGAGCTCTAAAATCTTTATTTTTTCAGCATTACAAACAATTTTAATTTCTATAAAATAATAAAAAAGTGAAAATTTTGGAGCTCAGTTTTGGTGTTGTTATCCGGATGGTACTTCCATATCTTGGATATCCAGGTGTATATTTTCAACAGGCAAATAGAGGTAAACTTTTCGCAGCGGAGTCCAATTTAAAAGCAGAAAAATCCGCGATAAAACCGAGGCGTAAACAGTTCTGGAATAGTAATTCATATTTGCCGAAGTAGCTTCACTATGCTAATTCGTCGCATTTAAATTCTAGCCTCTAAAAACAATGCGCTATAGTCGAACGGCCATCTCTCTTGGCTTAACGGTAGCAGCTTTGCATTTATATTGGTCACACAGACACATATATTCTCCATCTCCATTCGAACGAGAAATTAATTTTGCATTCGCGGTCTCCTCGAGCGATTATCGTTCGCGCGCATGCTACTCTCCCTCGCGTAATTAACAAGGTTAGCCCAGCGTATACATATATATATATACATATATATACATATATATATATATATATATAATCCGTGTACCACAGGTCGACGATTGTAAAGTCTTTTATTTCGCGGTTTCCCTCGCGATATTGCACAGCGCGGCTTGTAAAGAAGTGAAATTTTCCGCTTGGAGAGAAAAAAAAGCGAAGACGACGACGAGTGAATGCAGCCCCAGAGAACAGGTACAACATCGTCGAGCGCATGAATGACTAACTGTTATCGGTCTCGGGGATGTATATAAGCAAAGCTCTTTCTCGTCAAAAGCGCGGACATGGTAATGAACAAGCTTGTACAGCTTGCGCCGAATCGACAGCTCGACAGCGATCTCTCCTCCTCCTTTGGATGAATGAAAAAAAAAATAATAATAATAATAGATCGCGCGGCGAATCACTATCATTCGGCTTTTGTCGCACGCGGTCATTTTCTCCCCGGCGTAAGTTTGAAAAAGCTCGCTCTCCTCTGTGCAATATCGGCCTTTTTCTCCCGCAACTATTAATTTTCCCCGGTGCACACAGTGCGCTTCATATCTGCTTTATAGAACACGAAGAAGAAGAAGAAGAAGAAGAAGAAGATGAGGCAGAGGAGAAGGAGGAGGAGATGCAGGTGGAGGAGAATATCCTCGCGCGAGAGAGTATAGAGGCTCCACTTAAATAGATCTTCGCGACTCGAGCGTATATAAGCTCTGCAACGGTGTATGTGTGTGCGGGAGTGGCAAATACGTGCCAGGGTCAGGAGGTCGAGTCTCGAGCTGGCCGGTGTATATACTCTCTCGGCTCGCACCCACACGCTTCCGCGAGTCGCATTTATAGTCATATTCGCGCGAGTCCAGGCTGGAAAAATCTCTCCCCCTGATAAATATCGGACGGTATTCTCTCTCTCACGCGTGTGTGTGTGTGTGTGTATGTGTGTGTGTGTGGAATACATACGACGCGAGAAGGGGCATCTTCGGTCTAAGGCGTGGGAGAGTTCATTGAGCAGAGAGATAGTATCAGCGATTTTATTTCAAGGCAGGTATAGGTCTATTACAAGAGGAGCCGCGACCGGCGAGATTCTTCCTTCTCCTCTTCTTCCTCTTCTTCTTCTTAGCGCATCGCTGTGTGTGTGTGTGTGTGTATACACCCCCACGCAAAAACATTGTCTTATCGCGTATTGCTGAAATCTGAATTTCTCACTGTCGCCGGAGCTGCTGTAGACTCGAGCTTATCGGCGCGAAGCTGATACACCCGCTCGAAGCGATTTTTCGCTGAAAAAAAGAAGAAGAGGAGACGTTTGATCGAGCGAGCACAGGCTCAGCGCCATTAATAACACCCCCGCGCACCTCTTGAGGGAAATTTGTACACAGCGGTAGTAGTAGTGTCTCTCAGATAAAAATCCTGAAGGTTCCAGGAAAAATGACGACACCTCTGTCGCGCTCGAATTAACGAGGTGCAAAGGTCATTAGCTGTGGCCCTTATTTCCCCGATCGCGCGAGTCATTGGAGGGTATCGATCTGCGAAACGATAGGAGAGCATTTGGCGGCTTATCGGGAATATCTGAGCTTAGCCGCGCGCGCTGCGGCTTTAATAAGCTCTATCGCCTTCTCTGTGCCGCGAGAGCCTAAAGAGGCGGCGGCGGCGGCGGCGCAATGAACCAAGAGGAAGAAGAAGAAGAAGAGGCCGTGTGTGCCACGGAATGCACGTGAGCGCGGGCTATAGGGAGAGGGGGCGAAATGACCCAGCGACGATCTTATCGGCTCTCACGCGGCAGATAGCGCGTTCCAAAGTGCCGGCAGTCTACTGTAGGTGTGTATAATGCGCAGAGGAAAAGGTCGAGCGAGGGATGCAAGCGCGGCCTCTTGATTAATTTTTTTTTTTTTTTTTTTTTTTTTATTCTCTCCAGGCCGTCGATTCGAAATATCGCGCGCGTGTACAAAGGGATCGGGGAGAAATGGATCGGCTACCGGTTATTGCCGGATACTGATGCGCTTCAATTACGACGAAGCTCCCGGCTCTCTCGAGAGATGATTGCGCCGCATTGTAATCGAGTTGTATACACGAGAGCTTTATTGCGCGCGTGTACACAGCATATAGCGTAAATATAATGATGAAAAATAAAGGATCGGTATGTAGGGATACAACTAATGAAAATCAAACTCGGCCCTCTGTCCACCAGCTCGCGTGCGTGCGCGCGTTTTCGTTCCCTCTCAGGTGGGCTCTTCGTGCACCGCCGAGCTACTGTGGGAAGATATTCCGCCGTAATAACCATACACGCCGTTCGACCTTTAAACTAGTGTATATGGGTGTGTCTTTTGCGAGCGATTCTTCTTCTCGCTCGTGCATGCATTTGCAAATTTCCATCTCTCGAGTGCGGAGAGCAGCTCATTATGCGCATTCCTTCGCTGGGAATCTTCGTATTTTCGCGTGTGCGCGCGGATGTGTATCGTGATGTATCGGCGATTTTATTTTTTTTTCAAAGTTCGCGCGCTTTGTCACACCAGCGCGTATTGCTGTATGAATATTTATGTATAAGCGCAGTGTCGTCGTGATTTTCGCGTGTGTGAAAAGGCGCGAAATTCAAATCGCTCAACCTTAATCGTCGAGGAGAATTTCAAAACGCTGCAAATAAAGAGTCCATAAAATAAGCGCTGATTTATCTGCCAAAGTGCCCTCGCTCGCGCTCACAGATCTCGTCACTCTCAATGATACATCCTCTCTCGCGCGCGCGCTTCAGCGCAAGAGAACGAAGCGAAGCGAAGCTTCCAAGGTTACCGATCGGCGTATATTCCGCGAAAGTGGAATATTATAACGATCTTCGCTCGCATGCAACGAGAGACTCAAGAGCTCACTTATCGCATCAGAGAGAGCGAGAGGTGCGCGAGCACTTTTCGAACGTTACACATTTCATAATGCGGGATTCGCATGCAACGCTGCCATGATGCGCGTAAATATTATCGAAGGCGAAGAAGCGAGTATGACTGACTGGTGTAAACTTTTTCCTTCGTATCTTTCTCTCTCGTGGATAATTGAATGGCAGTAAAGAAGAATTAAGTTTCTGTTGTATGGACTATAAAAAAAGTTATTTATAGTGATAGCCTCGTGTCAGTAGCTATATACTCTTTGTGTTGGATATTCGAGTCGTTTCAACTGGGTCTCGAATCGATTTTTCGCGATCGAGAAATTAATCATAAACAAATTACGAATCGATCTTTTCTTTAAAAGGCAAATTACACCTATACCAGCATACACCCTCCCACTTACGTGTATAGAAACAAGTCTAATGAAATCGATAAGCTTATGCCCGTCTTTTTCTCTCTTATCTCAGCCACGGATCTCCGCATCTCGAGCTAAAGCCGATCCTTATCTCGCCCCTTTTTTCGCGCTCGCGCGCGAACAATCAATTCCTCCCCCCACACGCGTCGCTTTATAATTACGGCCGCTGCAGCGCTCGCGCGAAAAGGAAAGCACACGCATCGCGCATCAGGCTCTTTACGTAAGCGATTAAACGCCGTTTTTCCCACCTAATGCGCTCCGTCGATGTGTTTTTTCTTTGGTTCCATCAGCCTCTGCGCCAGTCTCTGGAAACAAACACGGACGACAATTAACGTTTTATATAGAGACGCGGCGCAGGCGCGACTCATCCCTCCTGTCTGTGTGTGTCTGAGAGCAATTACCGATAGTCGCATACGCAATCTCGTGCTGCGCGTTTGCGCAATTATATTGGAACAGGTATACCTATCTGCGTATACGCGAATGCAGGTATATACGTATATAATAAATAGCTGCCCTGAAAGGTGTTGGTTCAAGATCATCTGGTGATAATACTCGCGTCGAGCGCATCTTCGAGTTTCGTCATTCGAGCGCGATGCGCCGAGAGAGCGGCTATTTACGGCCCTCTCCTAAGACACACACACACACACAGAGAAATGCATGTGTAGCTGCGGCGCGTCTTTATGTAAGCATAACGCCGCGGATATCATCATCTGTAGCAACGAGTCACCTGCGCTCGAGCTATATCTGCATCCACTTCGTCATTGTCCGCAACGCAGATTCCTCGTCTTCTTCTGAGATGTATATACTTACGTGTGTGTGTGTGTGTGTGTGTGTGATATGGAAAAATTAATTTTTCTTCCTCGAAAGTGGCTTCTTATGCGCGTTTGTTTTTTGCCGCGCAGCGAAGGTCTCGTTAGTTTGGTAATGAAAAGTGACAAAAAATCTCGTAGCGCTATATCTGTATAATCATTAAGAGCGCCTTAACTAGAACACGCCATCGCGCATTATTATTCCGTCTAATTAAGGTCAGACGCGCGCAGGCGCTTTTGATGCAGTGATACAAATGGGGAGAAAAAACCCGTGCGCGTTCGGCACTTAATACCAGTGAGTTCATTATCAGTATGAAAAATACGTAGAGGTATGTATGAGGAGGAAAAAAAATATCGAAAAACTAGAAAGTTGATGCGGCTGCGCATTTTTGTGAAAACCCGTGAAATATAGCGTTCGATTATGCGGGCTTGTTGTGACGCGACGCAGCGGATTCTTTCGATACTTATACACATCGAGATGGATTTGAATATGTATGTAAACACAGCCATTTTTCAGAGATTCAAAGTATCAAATTTTCGAGAGCAATACTTCGTTAACATGCCGTATTCTCATTGTGAGAAATCGGAGGCTGATCTTTCGAGCTGCTTTACACGCTCGCTTGCGTTATAAGGATAGCGTCTTTTCGAAGGTGATGATGATGATGGTATATAGCCGGTAAATAGCAAGGACGTTCTCTCTCGCTCACTCGACTGCTGGCGAACGGGATTGAGTTTTTATCGAATGACGGATGAGTCAGAGACTCTTCGATTAGAACTATCCGGCGTTTCTTATTTTTTTCTCTTCTTCTCGCTCTTTCTTCGCTTTTAAAAAATAGTCTCTGCACGAGCGTGGAGTTCCTTGATTATATTTTTATGCGCGAAAATATGAGCAGTAATTGCACTCGCTCGCGCTTAGTTATGACTCGCGGAATGAAAAATCCCGCGATTAATTGTATCGTTGACGTATACACTACTACTGCCGGACAATCGATCATTGTTATTGCGAAAATGTATACACATTCAGCTATTAAATCGGTCGATGATGCGATTAACTAACGACTCGTAGAAAACCATCATCCCGCGGCTAATTCCTGGTAGCAAATGGCCGATAAGTTCTGGCCCGTTCCCTAGTGACTCGGTAGAAATGAAACCCAGAATCCGTCGAGAAATATGCGTAGTTTCTACGCTGAAACCCGAGTAGAAGAAGTTCTCTTAATTTTTTGCGCATGCGCGTACGGTTCAGGCCAGGCACAGGCAGAGTATGTTCGGAAATGAAATTTCGGTTAGTAGTTAGGTTGGTAGCCCTACGCTAACCGACTGACCAACGTTAAGCGCATGTAAACAATAGACGGTTAGGCGAGCTGATTTCCGCGATGGTGACTGATGAGCATGCCATGTGACTATGCGAGGTTTGAGGTTATGTACAACATTAACTACAAAATTTTCAACTCGTGGAATACGATGATCATTGGCTTCATAATCATCGAAAATGTCATCAAACATTTCATCGACATCACTTTGTTCATCACTATCAGAATCGGTCGATGATAGAATATCATCAAACACCTCAATTACATTCATAATATCTTGATAAATAGATCAACTTTATACTTTATTGAAATAACATTGACTTGCTCCGAATCCGAACAATCAGCTGTGCTAACCATCTACTGTTTACACGCGCTGAACGTCGAGCGGTTGGTTAGAGTAGGGCTACCAATCTAACTACTAACCGAAATTTCATTTCCGAACATACTCACATACTAGAAGTATTGTAGAGGCTGTCTGCTATGTTATACAGCAGAATAGCATAGCAGAATAGCACAGCAGACAGAACTGCAGTTTTCACAGTTTCAGTCAATGTTGAATGATGAATATTTAGCCCATTGATTCATCTACAATGTTTTTTGTGAAGGGAAAATATGATTTTCAAAGTGCCCATTAAGAGTGAAAACCTATCCCTACACATGCATACTGTCATATATGACAGTATGTAAAAGCATGCTGTACTGACTGACTTTGTATTATTTAAGTGCAATTACTGTGTGAAAAGTGTCATCGATGCTCAAAGTCACCAATGATGAGGTTTCTACAGGTATTTCAATCTCATCAGTATGCGAGCCAGTTTCTGTCAATGTTCAAGTACTATCATTATCATGCTAAATCCATGATAGTGAAGTTTGATGTCTGTTCTTTTGCATTAGGACTTGTTAAATTATCTAGAAACAGCCTGCTATCTCAGTTTTCACTTAACAGTCTTGGCTCAGCTTTGCACCCTGAATCGTATGGCTTTGGCGGCAAAAATACAGGAAGGTCTATACATGAAAGTTAAATTCATATCAGCTAGAATGAATTCAACTTAATATACTGTTTCAACATGCCCATACAAATTAAATTGCAAAATTTCAGCTCTCTAACTGTGATAGTTTTCAAATGAGAGCCAAAATAAAATTGTGAAAAAAGTAATCGAAATCAATCAAATTTGATTTTGGTCTCACTTGAAAACTATCATACCTAGAGGGCTGAAATTTGGCCACTTAATTTGTATTGGCATGTTGAAAGCGTATATTAAGTTGAATTCATTCTAGCTGATATGAATTCGATTTTCATGTACAGAGCTATCTGCATTTTTTGACGCCGAAGCTATAGGGTTCAGGGTGAAAACCCGAACCAAGACTATTAAGTAAAAACTGATATGGCAGTCTGTTTCTAAATAATTTAACAAGTCTTAATGCAAAAAAATAACAGACATCAAACTTCAATATCATGGATTTAGCATGATAATAATAGTACTTGAACATTGACAGCAACTGGCTCGCATACTGATGAGGTTGAAATATCTGTTCAAACCTCATCATTGATGACTGAGTGAAAATTAATGAATATATATATACCCTATAAATTCATCTACAATGTTTTTTGTGAAGGGGAAACATGATTTTTAAGGTGCACATTAATAGTGTGAAAACCTAACCCGACACATGCATGCACTCATACATGACAGTATGTACAGCATTGCGTTCTGACTGACTTTGTATTATTCGAGTACAATTACTGTGTCCAAAGTGTCATCGATGCACTCAAAGTCATCAATGATGAGGTTTGAACAGATATTTCAACCTCATCAGTATGCGAGCCAGTTTCTGTCAATGTTCAAGTACTATCATTATCATGCTAAATCCATGATATTGAAGTTTGATGTCTGCTCTTTTGCATTAGGACTTGTTAAATTATCTAGAAACAGCCTGCCATCTCAGTTTTCACTTAACAGTCTTGGTTCGGCTTTTCACCCTGAACTCTATAGCTTCGGCGTCAAAAAATGCAGATAGCTCTGTACATGAAAATCGAATTCATATCAGCTAGAATCAATTCCACTCAATATACTGTTTCAACATGCCAATACAAATTAAATTGCAAAATTTCAGCCCTCTAGATATGATAGTTTTCAAGTGAGACCAAAATCAAATTTGATTGATTTCGATTACTTTTTTCACAATTTTATTTTGGCTCTCATTTGAAAACTATCACAGTTAGAGAGCTGAAATTTTGCAATTTAATTTGTATTGGCATGTTGAAACAGTATATTGAGTGGAATTCATTCTAGCTGATATGAATTCAACTTTCATGTATAGACCCACCTGTATTTTTGCCGCCAAAGCCATACGGTTCAGGGTGCAAAGCCGAGCCAAGACTGTTAAGTGAAAACTGAGATGGCAGGCTGTTTCTAGATAATTTAACAAGTCCTAATGCAAAAGAGCAGACATCAAACTTCAATATCATGGATTTAGCATGATAATGATAGTACTTGAACATTGACAGAAACTGGCTCGCATACTGATGAGGTTGAAATATCTGTTCAAACCTCATCATTGGTGACTTTGAGCACATCGATGACACTTTTTACACAGTACTTGCACTTACACAACACAAAGTCAGTCAGTACAGCATGCTTGTACATACTGTCATATATGGCAGTATGCATGTGTAGGGTTAGGTTTTCCACTATTAATGTGCACCTTAAAAATCATGTTCCCTTTCAAAAAACATTGTAGATGAATTTATAGGGTATATATATATTCATCAATTTATGAATATTTTCAAACAACGTCAATGCAGAGCAGGTGTGGAAAGTAAGGTTATATGAACAAATGATAGTGGAGAAAAAATTCTACCGAGATTTCTTCCAGAAATCATGTCTGATTTATCGGGGTTTTCATCTAGATTCTAGTCTGGAATCCAGCTAGACTTGGAAAATCTCGGTAGCTTTTAGGTACTTTCTCGCGAACGCTGCTACCAGGGATATTTCTCATCATTGACGGCTAATTCGGCGAGACCGCACACAGCTGTAGCAGCACGTTTCCGGCAGCTCTCTCGTAATTTGCCAAAGCTACCGCCCACCAAAAGGGCTGTCCTGTCGTCAGTCCAACTTTTCGCTCAGCAGCGTCGTCGGTCGTCCGGCTAAATCCTACCAGATAGCGATGATTTACGAGCCACAGTCCCAATAATAAACGAGACTCCTGGGGCTTTTGAGACACTTTCCGGTCAACCGCTCGCCATAAATTCAAAAGCGAGCCTGACCAAGACCACCCACGGCATCATGTGAATACGGAACGGAAGGAAAAGCTCGCACGTACAAGCTCTGTCTTGGTAAAGGGTTGAAGTGGGCTGGACCGCAAGAATCATCGACGAGAGAGAAGTGCGACTCGACGGGGGCTACTTCCTGCAGCGATTCTAAGCGGATCGAGGAAAGGCCTCTTTGGCACACAGGTATGGATACTAGGGCTAATTTACGAGTGATTATACGCTTGATTTCTTCGGTCGAGTTTTCTCCTGAAAAAATAGTTATATAAGATGGATGAAAAATCATCTATACCGAGAAGAGCAAGTCGTATACACTCGGCTTTTGTCGAAAACCTCAAACATGATCGTCGTCGCGCGCGCGCGCGAGAGCACAAAGGCCCCGAGGAGGAGAATTCCTCTCGGTGGTTTATGAAAAATGTTATAAATTACGAGAAACTACCGTTCGAGGGCGTCCCTTTTGAATATCGCTGCCCCTATGCCGTCGTGCGAGCGCACACAGTAGTGAAAGAGCGGCTATACTATATACCGCCAGCCGAGTTCCGCGAAGCGGCTCTCGTCGAGCGCCTCCTACTTGTGTGTCTCCAAAGGCGAGAGACGTGATCTCCGTCGATTCTCTCTCTCGAGTGTACACAAAAGACGGGTGTATTTTTTCCTCCTTCGAGTCTCTCTCCGCTAAGATAACACGCGCATTCGGATTACAATTCGAGAGTATTTTATCTTCTTATATAAATCAGGTCTAAATTTTCGAAAGCCGTACGCGTGTCCTGTGGTTTATTCTGTTTGGCCGTCGCTTCTTCTTCGGTGACATGTATTTGTCGGCCGAGATAACATTGTAAGCGAGAGACTAAATCACGGCGGCCGAGCTCCAAATCCACTTAAATGCGCCGCCGGATCAGTTCTCGAGTGTTTATAGGCTTATACGAGCTTTCGCGCTGTTTTGTTTGTTAAGTGCTTTGGTAGACTCGTTTCGGCCGAGTTTGAAAAACGGTAAACGGTAAAAAAAATTATAACCGGTTCGATTATTTACGAAATCTGCTCTACCCGCTGTCGGAGAAGAAGAGAAATGGAAAAACGCGAAATTTCAATCCATCGCTGTCCGCCACTACACAATAAATTAGTCGCAACAACACGAGGGTGAGAGACGCAAAAGGAAGTATCACTGCTACGTTCGAATTGAGCAAAAGCTTATTATAAGCGCGCGCGCGCGCGCGCGGGCATCGCGAGAAATACTCGCAATATCCCGAAAAGATTTACGCGGGACTTTGGTAGAAGGAAAGAGCGAAAGAAATCTCATAACAATCAGCGAGAACGCATTAAACGTTCGTTTCGTTCTTTCTCGTCGGAAGGCAACCATGTATCTCACTCATTATCAGTACTTCGAAGAAAATTGTAGATAATTCTAAAATGAAGTCTGTCTCGGCGCGAAGCCAAGAGAGAGAGAGAGAGAGAGAGAGAGAAACGGCAGCAGCAGCAGCGGCACAGACATGGTCTCTCTCTCTCTCTCTCTTGGCCAATAGCATACTATAACAGTGAAAAGGCTTGGCTGGCGTGCGAGTCCCATCACTATATTTCTTCCGCTGCCTTTCAACCTTTGCTTTACCCCGAAGGGAGAAGTGTCATTTCCATCATTGTATGTTATGTGACATGCGTGATGAGTGAAGAGTCTTGGCTTTTTCTTTGGATCTGTGTGCGCCGCGCGGGGCTATGCTGTATACTATATATAGCACGATGTATAGAGATGCCGCGCGCGCTTCTAACGGGAGAGGCGAATGTATATCTGGCGGATGAACAAGCGCAAAATAATCATGATACAATTTGCGCCAGAGAGGCATGTCTTCCTCTTCGCTCAAGAGAGAAAGAGAGAGAGAGAGAGAGAGAGAGAGATGAAAGCATAAATATAAAGAGCGATTCTAATGCGGATCTTCTCCCGATCGGTCAATTAAAATGATTGCGCAAAGCGCGGGCTTGTGTGTGTATGCGTGTAAATACACGCCGAGGAAGAACGGAACTCTCTCTCTCTCTCTCTCCGGGCGATGTGTACAGAGATTGTTGTTGTTGGGGTAAAAATGACTAACACTAGTTTCGTTTGGTTATGGCAAAAAAAGCGCAGAGATTCGACAATACAGAGGCAAATCATTCCTTACATCGTTATACGCATAGTATACATTAAGCCCGTATTGTTAATTCGAGGCAAAATATTGCGTCAAACTCGACACGTTCGGCCAAATTCTGCACTACCGTGCGACGCCTCTGAAATATACCACTTATATGGCTCACCTCTCTCTCTCTCTCTCTCTCTCTCTCTCGAGCTCGGGCGTTTTAGATCCATAAATTCTCGGGGGCCGCTGAATACGAAAATGACGCTATATAAAGAAAGTAACCAAAAACGACTCATCTGTTATACGCTGCCGCCGCTATTATGCGAGTTCGGAGATTTATTATAGGCGCGGATAAATTACAAACTGTTTTCCAACAATGTCGCGATGATCAATCACTTGACTATGAAGAAGCTCCGATTATATTATTGTGCGTGTACGATATCATTCTCGATTTGATCGGAACGTTTTGAATTCGAAATTTTCTCGTTGAAAACTGTTGTCAGTTCGAGCGGTGACGATAGGTGGCGCACAGGCGCTTTTCCCCTTCCCTCATCGCTAATACGCACCAGAGATGTATATACAGAGCGGTGTATCGCACTCGTGTGAAAACTGCCTTATCTTATACAGGCTTGCTCGAGCAGCTTATGCCATTGCATTTATTTAGTTTTAAATGTAGCCTGTTGACTTTGCGTGTCATCAGAATGCTCCTTCACTGTAAAAAATGTTAATACAACAAGGAATTAATATCCAAACAACAAATTTTAGCCAACAAGATATGTTTTGATCGAGTTTAGCCGATCTGCAAATAAAGTATCATAACCTCAAATCTTACAGTAGTGCCAACTTACAATCGGTACCAAAAATTTCAAACCCAACCCATTAAAAAAAAAGAAAATGCGAATATCAAGCTTAAGAAATCCACATCCTTCCAAGAGATCAAAGAAATCTAGAAGCAGCAGCAGCCTCTATACACACGCGGCACATAATACAGCGACGTGTCAAAGCACTCGACTCCGCGCTCATAACAACAGCAGCGGCAGCCGCGATGCTGCAGGTCCGTGAGAGATAAATGTATAAGAAGCTCTCGCGCACAATAACCTCGAGTGTCTTATACACACACACACACGTGTGCGCGCGCGCGTGTGCGTGTGCGTGTGCACGAGGAAAAGGAAAAAAATAAATGTAACAACGCGCAGTTGGGAAAGCAGCGGAGAATAATAAAAGAGTAGGTGCCAGGTGCCAGCTAGCCGCGGGGCTGCACAAAAAGAAAAGCATCTAAAAGCAGTTTCATTAGATAGAGGAGAGAGACTGAGAAGCGAGCGAAGCAGGAGTGTGTAGTATGGAAGGTGACAAATGATAGGCTGTCCGATGTTGAATGCTCGCAAGCGCCCCCTGTTGCTGCCGCTCGTTTATTTGCGGTCACACATTGTCAAGCGCTCGCTCGCGCGCGCTTCGCTCGAGAGCTACCACCTATACTGTATATACTATATATATATACCTCTCTGGCTTCTGCCGTACATATATATATATATATATTACTCTATGCTGCAGCGCTTTTAATATTGGCCCCGTTAGACGTCGGACACACATACACGAGTGGATTATTCGTCACGGATTCGCTTTGGGGATGTTTTGACGACCAGTTGACGAGAGAGCGATATCCCCTCGCGCTTTGCTTTCTCACACACACACGCGCGCGTATAAGCATTGTCGTAACGGGCGAGAGAGATCCACTCGAGACACTCGAGTCTCATGGCAATTTTAACGGATCTCTCTCTCTCTCTCTCTCTCTCTCTCTCTCTCTCTCTCTCTCTCTCTCTCTCTCTGCTACGTCATTCGCGGTGCCGATTTTTATTCCCTTCTTTGTTTCGAGACGCTCTCGGATCGAAGCGAATTTAATGAGATACGGGGACTCTCGATCGCCACTTTGTGGCAGATTCTCTATATAACGTGTAGAGAAAGAATCGAGCCTTAAATCACGCGGAACAGTTATTCGCGCGCCTGTGTAGACAACAATTAATCCTCCTATACACGCGGGTCATTTAGCATGTAAAGCGATACATTAAAATCGCCGCCGCCGCCGCGTGCACGGGCCGTTAATAGAATTTCATTAACACCGAGCGAGCTGTGCGTGTATATATACGCTTTTAAAAGAGACAAAAAAAAAAGTGTGGCGCATCGATTATTTGCTCGGATATGCAGCGCAGGGATATACATCCCGTAGCGGATAATGTTTCCTTCTCTGCGATGCTGTCCCCCTGCAGTTTCGCACCGACGCGTATATTTCACTGCCTTTTCTTCGCCTGACAATTCTTTAGCCGCGAATTATACCCGTGTGTGTATGCGTATATACCTTGTTTTTAACATATCTCTAATGGAGGAATTGTTAGAGCCGCACAGCAACGAGCTTCTCTCTCTCTAGTGATCGGTGGACGCTTCGCGAGGATTAATGTCTGATAAATCACGGGCCACCCCAGCAGACTTCTGTGTGTGTGTGTGTGTACTTTTATTTTCGTTTGTATCGCGAACTTTATGTGATAAAACGCGTCGGTGGGTATCGCACACGCCTTTTTAATCGTTATTGTTATGTAATGGGAGAATAGTGTGCAGTCGCTGATTTGTTAATTAGGATTATTTACTGCTGGATAAATAAAGAGAGTTGAGGATTTTTCTATGGAGGATGTGCGTGTATGGGTGCGATGATGTACTACGATCGTTGGGTGTAAACTGCGTGTAAGAGGCTGTGGTGCATATAGAATAAAGTACTGATGGCTTGCGCAGAGTGTGAATATTTTTTATGTGAAAAGTACCGTATTTATGACGTAGTTATATCTTGGGACAGGGAAGCGAATTTTTACATTAATACTTCAGAAATCGTTAGTGACGCTATACTCCTGATTGTATAAATGATCGTCGCAGGAATTAAATTTTCAGCTTGATTCGTAGCTCTCTTTCAAGGATTCGAATAATTCACGTATCTTGTATCAAAAAATTACCGATACTTGCTCTCAACAATGAATATTCTCAATCATGAACTTTCGAAAAGAGCCAAAGCACTTTCAAAAAAGAAAAAAAAACAATAAATCAAAACGATCTCCGTTCAAAAATCCACCCCAGAATCCCGCTCTCAACAGCACCTATAGTTGGCATCAATATCGTATACAAAACCTCACACGCACACAAAATCGTTAAGCGACTTTTATCCCATACCGGTCACGGATCTCCATCATCACTCGGGACGCGTGTCCTATAAGCCAAAAATTCCGCCATACAACACATCCGAACATCCTATAAATACGCATCGGACACTCGCGCGCATACTCGTATACTACAAGAGCTCAATTGAGCGGAAAGCCAGATGCATCCCTTTAACTGTAGCGAGAGCGAAGCTCAAGGGTCTCTCTCTCTCTCTCTCTCACACAGGCCATAAAAATGAACTACACTCCCCCAATATTGTGACTGGCACGTCTCTTACAGAGGGTCGCTCATATTGAACATGCTCGCCGGCCCGTAACGCCGTCCATTATTCTCCCGAGCTGTTCACAGCTCTCGCTCAGATTTATCGAGCGACGTGTTGTCGCGCGAGCTGTGCAACCGTTTCTTTCGCGCTCGCGTGTGTGGCTTTTGAGGTTTTGTCGCGCGGTGCTAAGGGAAAAATCAATGGGGAGAAGCCGCTTAAGGACCTGGGCGGTCCCGATTTTGGAAAAGCTGCCGGCACAATTGGCCACGCTACTTGAGAAACGAGAATGGCCCTGCGGCTTTTGGCCGATTATCGACGGCCGCTTCTTCCCCATGCATACATGCAGGTATTGTGTGGAATATTTTTTTTCTATTTATACGTACCATCAGCTCGATCGTGGATACACATTGCGCGAGTGATTGATATCGACGCGCTGAGCTCGTGTTATATAGGTGTTATTTGTGCGCCGGCCGATGCGATATCTATGGAGATCGAGAAGGGAGACGCTTATTCCGAGAAGAAAGGTATCGCGCGCTCGATTTCTGAAATATGACGACGAGAGAACTTTACGTTTATGTATACACACTCTGTTATACGGGTCGATTTATTATTCGGAAAAAGGCCGACAGTTTGCTTCCTGCGTTTTCACCTATGCTCACTATACCCTCAGATCGTATCTGGCGCCGATGTGCGAAGATACGGCGGGTGACATTTTCATCGCTCGCACAAATCGGAGCCTTCGTTATTACAATACTCGTCGTGTTTGTTGTGCTGTACAGCTGCGAAAACTTTTTTTCTTTCTCACAAAATGTTTCCATTGAGTTTTGAAAAATAGGTGTGAGAAGATAAAAGCGATACTATCGGCGTCGAGTGTAACGATTATTCATAACACTTTTAGTCCCTCTTGTGTGTAATTATTGAGAATATTATCCGTCTTGGTAAACATTTAACGAGTAAAAATCGTTACTTAGCTGATCGCTTTTAGTTAAAACTTAACTAAATGTAAACGGTTAACCAGTATGTTAAGAATGTTAGGTTATATTTTGGAGTTATGAGAGTGTTTTCAGATAAAATAGACTTCCATGTAAAATTTCAAGTCAACATCTAAGTAGAACATAGTTATGACAAATTTTGCAAAATTCTCTTCGCTGCGTTATGGTGAATTCTCAACCTCGAAAATTCTCCCAACAAAGACTTAACTAAATTTAGCTAAGCAGCAATGTATAAGCCACCTATTCAATCAAACGACTTTTCAGCTAAATCTTAAGCGATGTATTTGCTTATTCGCTTAAGCGAATCTTTAACTGAATAACCCTCTACATGTCTACTCGGGCGAACACACTTATAGTAATATAACAATGAGCCAATGCGAGACGAAGCAAATTAAGCGCGCGAGGAGTCGGAGAAGGCAAAATATCCAACGAAAGAAAGAAACTGCGCGAAGAAGAAGCAGAAGAAGAGAGAACACACGAGAGTGGCCATCTATCAGTGCGATTGAACTCGCGCGCGCGCGCGAGCGCAGAAAGTGCATCCAAAACGCCTAATTTAACGCATCTCATAACACTTAAATCGTCCATAAATTTAGGCGGTAACGAATTTAACGTCCACTCGCTGCTCTTTATAGGCTTCTTAGAGAGAGAGAGAGAGAGAGAGAGAGAGAGAGAGAGAGAGAGAGAGAGAGAGAAAGAGAAACGGAAAAAATGAACCGTTTATTTTAATGCGCCCGCGCGTTTCGGTGATTTAGCGCGGAATGACCCAAAGGGTGGAGAGAGAGAGCGAGAACGGCTCTGGTACAATTTTTCAACCTGACTCTCGCGCTCTCCGACCCCGAGAGGAATTCCGCGCATGACGAGAGAACTCGCTCCGAGAGCTGGGCTTTCTTAATTTACGCTCCGTTAAACTGCGAGCGGGAACTCGTTCCGAAGTGTATTTTTAACCCATTCGCGCGCGCGCGCGCGCGATATCCTTTTTTCCGAAGCTTACATACTATATACATTGTGCATTATACGTATATACTTTTCTTCGGCGAATTAGAACGAGAGCGTATACATATAGCGTGTATTGTATACGTATACGTATAGGCGTGCGAGTGCGATAATTTAAAATTTTAATCGAAACTCGCTCTGAGAGAGTACACCTCTCGTGAAATATACGCCAGATTGAAAATCGAAGAGTAAACACAGAGAGAGAGAGAGAGAGAGCCAACTCTCTCTCTCTCTCTCGGGGGGTAGGTAGGTTGGTACACATCGAAGAGGAATTGATTTATAGGATCAAACAATCGATAAAAGGAGGGCCGAATATAAAGCTCGGCTCTCTCTCTCTCTCTCTCTCTCTCTGCCTCGAGATATATGATCGCTATATTAACCCGGTCAATCTACTTTTCAAACTCGTGCGATCTTAATTAAATCAAACAGCCGAACTCCCCCACGATCCTCTCTCTCTCTCTCTCTCTCTCTCTCTCTCTCTCTCTCTCTCTCTCTCTCGCGAACCCTTAATCAATGTAAAGTTTGTAATTTGCGCCGAGAGGACTATACACGCGCGCGAGTAATGTGATTTACGATTATATTCTTTCTTAACGCCCACCCCGGCAAAAAGACAATATGCTCGCTCGCGAGAGCACTGCATCGGTACAATATAAAGAATTAACGAGTGCAGTTCTCGAAAAAAAATAATCGCTCGCTCTCGCTACCCACTGTATCTCTGGATTTCGAATGTATAAGACTCTCCGGGGGAGTAAATAAAAGGAAAAAAGATAAGGGCTCGAGCGAAGGGAACAAATGAACTATTTACAAATACGATCGAAGATACGAGAGAAGAAGCTTGAGAGAGGGCCAGAGAGAAAAACCAACAAGCCGAGGCGCAGACTCTGCGCACTCCGCCCACGGAACGCCCTGTACCGACCTCTTTCATCGATTGCTCATCGGTAGAGAGGGACGATAGATCGAAAGAAATGCATTTACCACGCGAGAGAGCTTTTTCTCTCTCCTTTGGCAAATACTGCAGCAGCGCACACAGGTGTCTTTCTTTTTTTTCGCTTCCGCTGCTGGCTTGTCTGATGCTCGTATTTTTGCCGCGTTTTTCTCCTCCGCAGATATACGAATTCGATAGTTTGTTTCTCGATCTTGATAAATATACACCCGACCGCTTACGTGTGTGTGTGTGTGTGTACGTTCGCGCGGGAGAGCGAAAGAGAGGATGAATGAAACCTCGAAGCCCCGCGAGATTCATTCATGATATTGTGCCTCGCAGACTGAGAGAGCCTGTGCTCTCTCTCTCTCCCTCTCGCACGAGCTGTAACTGTAAATAAGCCGATAATTTGACAGTTTTACAGCGGTGATTTTTCAGCTGCTCGCTGTATATAATGAAATATTTTTCTTTTACTTTCTTTTTCAAGTATATAGTGTGATAAACCGACGCGGAAAGCTGTCCCTTTAAATCTCGCATAAGGATCGGAATTCCGCACCGAGCCGAGTATACTAGAGTAATTCAGAGATTACTGTTTATTAACGGAGCTTTTTTCAAACCAAAAGCTCGCGCTTCTATAAATCCACGCGCGTTTCCCGAGTTTCGGAAAGTGATCGCGCGTATAATCTTCTTTAGATCCATAAATTAATTTAAACTCATTACAGCAGCTCTTACACGAGCGTTAGGGTAAAATAATACCAAAGACCACAGCCGTTACAGTACATCACGCGCTAATGCAAAGCGTTTATCCGCGCGCGCATCAGTGATATATCGGACTCCTAGTCCGGCCGTTTATCAAAGCCGAGTAGCTGCGACGATCAGACTTTGCAGCGACCACAAAACGCCCCGAATATACGCGATTTTTCCCTATACTCGCTATATACCTATACACACTACTCGCTGCGGATGGAATCCCATAGCGCGAAGCGCTTATAAGCGGGGCCTGCGCGAGAGGGCCGAGGTTAACTGAACACGCCTCTGAGGTTATAAATTTTGTCATATACGCGCGTGGCTGTATAAGAAGAAGAGAGCTGCTCTCGCCTCCTTCCTCATCCCCGTGGCAGCTCTTTTCTCTCTCTCGGCACCGCCGCCGCCGCCGCCGCGGTATGTCTATTAATTCCTCGTGTGTGTAACAGCGTATAACGCGCGGCACAGCAAAAGTATCCGGCGATTGAAAATTTGTATTGAAACGTTATAAAATCGTTATATTCGCGCGCGCGCGCCCGAGAGAGAGAGAGAGAGAGAGAGAGAGAGAGAGAGAGAAGTTTAATTAATGGAGCGATAAATCTCGGGAAAATGAAATCCCCCGTGTAAATCCCCTGCTAATGCGCGTGTTTAATGCGCCTCGACAATCTCGTTGACTTTTGTTATTTAACGGATAGATTGTGCGGGTATATACATAGGTGTATATGGATGCGAAAAGTGAAAATGTGGATAAGCAATTGCGAGGGTTTTCTTTTAAAAGGAGGATACAGGAGGGATGGGCTGTATTCAGGAGGTCGCTGATTTATTCGGTAAAATAAGTGCGTTTTAACGCGGGCTTTTTCGTTCGTATACCAGAGATTAATGGGTGTATGCATAAATTTTGATTTTAAAATGCATCCCTTTGATATCATTTTTAAATTTCACTTTTGAGGTTAGATTTCATGTCTCTTCTAAATTAGTAAAGGTTTGATTTTTTTCGTGTACATTAGAGAAATTTTAATAATATTCATCGATTAAGAAATCAAAAAGAAAATCGAAAATCGTCGCTCGAAATGCTTCAAGCACTCTTTTATACCCATCTCGCCGTGATTGTTGTGACCGATAATCAAACGCAAATTAGAGCTCTTTCTCTCTCGAAAACCGAAGCTAAGAAAAAACAAATTCGAGTTTCTAATACAATTTCCTAATTACAACGTATCCTCACCAAGCGTTAGATAGTACAATATTTATAGGACGAAGCCGTATAATACCGTTACCTTCCGAACGCCGCGCGTAAAAACCCTTTTTCCCACGCGTATACACACGGATACTCTCGTTAATACCCGCACACACACACGCGCGTGCAGCGTACATTATAAGCACACACAACTGGACCTAACGAACGCCTGGAAAACTTTTTCACCGAGTCCGACGCAATCATTTAAGCTCGAATTATACATATACCGAACTTTTTTTCCTTATCTAATGCAAGGAATATTAATCGCGCCTTCTCTTTTTTTTTTCTAAAAAACGAAAGTTGATACACCACGTCCCTCATCAGCAGCGCATCCCTAATAATTAATTAAGACAACGTGTATACATACACACACATATATACTGGGATAAGTGTACAGGTGAAACTTACGTCACTTAATGCACTCAGTTTAGTGGGACGACGAGCGAGAGAGATTTCTCAAAACACGCGCGCGAGGCGCCGTGTTCCAGCCGGGGGATTATTTTTTCGAGAGCTGCGCTGTGCTTTATTTAGGGCCATTAAGCGGCTTCGCGTGTTACAAGATAAAGCTTGATTGATAAATCGAAAATTTTCGCGAGCGTTCGACTTTTTTCGTGTATGTAGCTGTACAGGTGCCCCGATCGCGTATAGGAGGTAAAAATTGTGGGAGAGGGAAAAGTGGAGTAGTCTATCTTGTTTATTATGTTGAAACTCTTACAATTACAAATATACGAATTTGCAGCGTACCTCACTATTCTCAGCATGACCTTTTTGAAGCCCCATCAGCTCCTCTCACACTCCAATTCATCCGCTCTCCCAACCAAAAAAAAAACGACGCTCTTCAGCCGAGAGAGAGAGAGTTATATCTTAATGCAATTAAGGCGAGCATCTTCGAGCCTTACGCATCAGCCGCTTACACACACGCACACACACACACACATAACCCGTGCGCACGCAGAGAGCGTATATAATAAAAAGCGAGACGTCTGCGTGTCGGCGACTCCGGGAATAAATAAGCCCTGAGATACGGGGAAATATAATACCGATGTTTACATTAAAACTTGGTATTATTATATTAAGGATATCTTATTAACCCCGCGAGTCGTCCCGCCGCGACGAGGACGAGCGAGTCGTGTCCCATCGTGCAGTGTCTCAACCGCCGCCGCCGCCGCAGCGCCGGCGAACGAAATGACAACTCGGACAGCGATACTCTTACGATATAATTAAAGCACAGCTTGCTCCCCTCTCACGGCTTGTAATATACTTTACAACTATGTACCTGCAATCGCGACTCTTCTCCTTTTTTCATAAGCGCGTGTATGAAATAAAATCTGAAATATCGCCGTGTCGTCCGAAAGAAGTCGCGATGTCACTTCCTTAATTATCCCTAATTCTTCCCCTAATTGTAAATCGCGCGAGCGCGCTATTATCCTCTCTCTCTCTCTCTCTCACTCGCGGATTCGTTAGTCTCCTCAGCTGCGCTCGCTCGGTAACGTTACGTACGTATATAGTCTCTGTGTGTGCACGTATACGATGCACCTATGAAAGCCATATTTATGCGAGCGTAAAGCGATCGCCGGGTGGCGTGCCACAAGCCCCTTTCGCTAGAGCTCTCTCTCTCTCTCTCTCTCTCTCTCTCTCTCTCTCTCTCTCTCACTCGCGCGAGCGCGCACGATTAAACGCCTCGTAAAAAGCTGCACGCCTCAAAGACCTGCGCGCCTCGAAAATACCTCCAGAGAGAGCCTTCTTCTTCTTCTTCTTCGTCTTCTTCTTCTTCACACACATGCACGCGTAGCTATATGTATATGTACACACGGGAGGGGGAGGAGGGAAATCTCTCTGGGCTCTCGTTGATTGACAAAGCATCGGACACGTGTGTGTGTGTGTGAGTGCGCGGAGCGAGAACCGAGCGATGATTGCACAAGCCTCGCCTCTCTCTCTCTCTCTCTCTCTCTCTCTCTCTCTCTCTCTCTCTCTCTCTCCGCATGTCCGAGCGCGCTGTGAGGAGAGTAGGAAAGTTGTCCGCGCTCGCGCGTACCGGTCGCGGGGTTAGAGGTTCGCGAGGAGGCACTTGTTCGCCGCGCGAGCGCATATGCCGAGAGAGAGAGAGAGGATTTTTTTATGGATTAATGGTTTCTGCAAGAGCGAGCGCGCGCGAGAGAGGATGAGATGCCGAGCGCAGCGACACTCCGGCAGAGAGAGAGAGAGAGAGAGGGGGGGGGTGGAGGGTATTTTTTTACGCCGTATATTTCAGCTTTACGAGCGCCGCGGCGAAGCTCTTTCAGAATTTGTCAGGTTTAATTAGTCGGGTAATGAATTGACACTAAAGTTATAGTTTTTACAAGCGTTATGGGGCTGGATTTTTATATGCATAATATCCGTGCGATGCAGTCAGCGCGTGAGATTGCGGAGAGGCCTAATCGCGAGGGTATCTCTGTACGCGTGTGTTTGATGTGAGCGATCGGTGTGTGATTAATTTCTGTGATCCAGGTCTCCTGAGGTGTGCGAATTCTGAGTTGGACCAAACGCCAAATAGTTTGTGAGCATCATACGAAGCAGATCCTTCAGCCTTCATTCAGCCTTTTCTATTATGTCAGTCGCAGTTATGGCATGAGTGGCCCAACGGCCAATGGAACACAATTTCGGCATATAGGTGCGACAATAGCATTTATATACTCTGGGTTGGGCAGATTTAGGTGAGGAAAACGCTACGCCACCTATCTTTGCTGATAAGAAACACGCATCAAGAAAAATATAATATGTGTAACCATTAACCACTACATGAGCCAATAACAATTCCATCACTTTTTTAAGATGGGGTAAAAACGAACAATTCAAAGTAGCTGAATTAAAAACTAAGTAATTATATCTGTTTAATGACTAATAATCTATTTCTTAACGTAAAATATAATTAAAAAGGTAAATTACGTATGACAATCAAAAATCACGTTATAAATTCTTCACAACTAAAACTATCATTTTTTAAGAGAGAAAACTCTAGCAGTATAGAGACACTGCAATATTTTATAGTAATTATTACTGATAAATTTATAGGAAAAATTAGTGCAAAACTCGATAGTTTAGTTTAGAAATCGCTGCTTCTTTACTATATCCAAGTTGTAAACTATAAAAAGATTCCATCACAACCTGACGAATAGGGCCGAAAAATTTACTAAAAAGTGTAATAAACAACTACAAAAATATTCTTACATTTACAACGAAATTTTTAATCACTAACTATTTCAAATTACTACAGCGTATAGTGTAATATCTACTTTTTCGATTTTTCTCAGCGCGGAGAGTCGAAGCGGTACGCGTCGGTGCAAGTGTGATTTTGAGCAATTTTCAAAAACCACGAACAAAAAATTCGCTGCACACTACAAGCAAAGAAAAATTATATTTACCGGCTCCTAATGATTTCTCACTAGTCGAACATTTTTCAAAATAACTACACTGCTCATTTCCACAATATACACAAGCAGCGACGAGCGTCGCGTTAATGGATTACGCGCGCGCGCGCGTTTGAGAATTCAATTTTTCCCAACAATATTTCAAGGAGCCGTATATACATACTCTGGACGCGGAAAAAAGCGGCAGTGTCATTTTTCTATGCAGATTATTTACATAAGACGTGCGCTTACAATATGCCAGTACACTAGAGTGTCCGCGAAAGTTTGACAAACCTCGACGCTTATCCTCACACACACGTACGTATCGTATGAAATACTGCTGTACTTCGCTCGAACATATATTGCGAAATATTATTATGGTTAAACGATCGTAAGTTAATTTAAAAGAGCAGCGAATATTGAAATCGTACCGATTGCGTCAGGCCGGCTGACATCACGCGAGTATACATAGCAGATTAGACATCGTCGTGTTCTCTCTCGAAGCTGGAAATCCCGATGCATTTAATGAGTCAGTAATTAGTCCAATTTTTCCTGATTGCGCTACGGATAATCGTGATTAATACATTTCCTACTTATATTCCTCTCGAGTGTATATTATGGATACACCTATACGAAATTAAAAATCAATGATAGAAGCTGCGCTAGCCGAGTACAATAATATTGTGTTTTTTATTATATAAAGCTTTCGGTAAGAAGGTAATCTCTACTCGCTTGTACTTACTTTCATATAATGATCCATTCATAGCTTGTGTACATAATAACGCTTATCCTCAAGAGAGAGAGATTTCGCTCGCACACAGGTGTGAAAACGTTATTTTATTGTTTCAACGCGCCGTTAACGCTTTTCATCCAACGCACATGCCCACACAGGTGTTTTTCCGATCGCTTAAAAAAATTTTCCGAAACAGAAAAAAATTATTTCATCGGTTTACGAACGTTAAAAACAAGAAGCCTATACACAAAGTTCGGGCTAGCTCCTACACGCATTAAGACGTTAGCCTTTTATTGCGAGCGCATAAAAAATCCAGACGCGTAAAGTAATGGGCCCCAATAAAGAAAATACGCTCTCTCTCTCTCTCTCGCCTACGCGGGCGCGCGTGAGTAAAAAAAAGAAACATCTCCGCAGCGCAGCCTTTTTTCAACGGCTCAATAAACGCGTCCGGCGCGAGGGAAAAAATTATACAACCGCAATTAGGATAAAAAATAAAGAAACTATGTCGGCTACCCTCGGAGCCTTCTTTACAACACGCGCGCGCGCATAGCGCTCCTATATATGGGATAGGAAAAACTTAAAAAAAATGTTTTTAAGAGAATAGAAGCTGCGCGATAAGCGCGCTTGTTTATTTGGAGCGTTCATTATCGCTCGCTCCGAGTTCTCTATTTACGATATTTTTCACAAACACCGCCGCGGAGAGTCGGTAGACGCGGCTAATACCGACCGTAAAATCGCTGGAAAATTTTCGGCCTACCCCCGCATACTACTAAACGCACTACATAAGTATTTACGCAGTGCCGTTATAAAACTCTCACCCTGCCTGCACACAGCTGCTCCGAAATCGTTAAGGAGCCAACGGTACCTCTCTGTATTTTGGCAATATACCGCTTTAGTTTTCCACGCGCAGATCGTCTGCTGCGATGTTTTCCCGCCGCTGGAACATCGTTGTCTCTCTCTCTCTCTCTCTCTCTCTCGCTTATACTCTTGGAGCGCTCGACGGTAAAAGCGTACGGTACTCGGCTTTTTACGAGGGCGCGACCCGACGCGCTTAGGCGAAAGCTCACTGCGTGCCTCGTGCTCGGCTCTGTGTAGTAGATATAGGTATACCTGTGTGTGTATTGCGTATGCATATATAGCGAGGTGTGCACCGAGAGCGAACTAGACCCCGAAAATGTAGGTCACGTCGTAAAAATGCTAAGAAGCCGAAGGGGTTCTTCCGTCGGGGGACCGTTAGTTTCGGAGCTGACTTTTTCCTCTCGGCGTCTGGGCTGCATTCGTCGCCGCTTTCTTTTTTATTCCGGCTGTGTGATGGGATCCTTGTGCTGTGTTTTTTTCTTTTTTCTGGGACGGACTGTTTCACCCCCGGGGCGACGATTGTGCTGGAGTGTTTTAGAGGCAGTAGGGAGAGATTTGTTACCTGCGCGCGAGGAAAACTTTCTAATTTTGATGCTTTTCTTTTTTTTTTTTAGGTGCTCGGTGTGTTTTGTCAACAGATCGTTTTTTGACGGAGGGACGGACTGGGAAAATCGACGCTAAAAAGTCAGCCTGTTTTCCATTGTAAAAATGATCGCCGATTTGCCGTTCGATTTTCGGGCTGAAAAAAGTGGAAATGCTTTGAAAACTGTTACGAGTGCACAAGCAAAGTTTGGTTTTGATTTCTGGGTACGATATGAAAATATATCGGACTGGCTTTTCTCCCACCGCTTCAACTTTTTTATTTGCTTTCCTGGTGGAAATCCATTTTTCGCCCACCGATGAAACGCTTTTTCAAACATTTCTTAAGCATATTTTAGTGTAAACATGGCGTAAGATATTAATTATGCCATTTTTTAAGGCATTTTCAAGCTTATTAACATAGATTTGATTGATTAGGGCAAACTAATAGTTATTGGCTGGGAAAAAACTATGTAAAAATGCGCTCGGTCAAAAAAATAATGCGTGGTTGTATACATGACTTTTGTCTATACTGTAAATCACAAATAACTTAAAAACCAATCGAAATTTGTAAACTTCTTTGCATTCACTGTACGATACAAAAAGTTACAAAAGGTAAAGTCAATATTATGATTTTGAGTTTAGGTTTATTTTAGAAAATGATCAAGATATGCAAGAAAAAGCGTTTCATCACAAGCTAGTCGATAATTTCCAGCCTATTTTAAATATTCCAATTCCTATAATATCTTCTAAAATTTTTCACTCATGTTTGATATAAAAAAGGGGAATAACATTTTTTAATGAAATATTGCGGAAAAAAAGTCACTCGCGTACTAGGTTTCGACTAAAGGCAAAAAATTAATGGTGACTGTTTTTATTTATCTAAAATGAAGTTCAATAATCCGACTTTTGAAAAAAGCTTTTAAGTATTTCTGACATAAAAAAAACAACTGGTTTTAGGGCAAAAAAAAAACTATAAAACTCGCATACCAAACATGAATGCAACATTCGAAAAAATAATGCAATCAAAACCAATATCGTCAAGAAGCAAAATAACCAAGTACACTCACACCGAAAAGTCCGAAACTACAAATAATATACGATCCCCGCTAAATCTATAATCACCGCAAACATCCTAATTTTACCCCCGTCAAATATTCAGTAACCGCATCGTCGTCGAGCTTGTAAATAAAATATTTGCAAACACAAACGCTCCGGCACATCCCCCATCAGCCCGCAAAACTGTTCATCATTCAGCCATACATTACGGAATAATGCCGGCAATTAAGAGGGAAAAACCGGCCAATCCAGGTACACAGCAAGGAAGCGCAAACACAATCTCGCACGAGTCCACACCCTCTTGCGCGCGCAGTCGAGCTAACCCCGCAGGCAAAAGAGACAACGCCGGGGACCGATAGAGAGAAAGGAGGCAAAGACTCGGAAATGATCACCCGACTCTCTCTCTCTCTCTCTCTCGCCAGTAACGCCTTTTCTCTGCTCTACTGCTCCGCCTCTCGCCAACCCGTCCTCTCTCTCTCTTCCTCTTTCTGCCATGTTATACAGCTCTACTCCGCGTATACTGTCCCAAACGCTCGCCCAACCGATTTTCCGCTCGCCCCGGGGGGTGAAACTACGCCGAGAGTTTAGTGCAGAAAACTCGGCTGTTTCTATTATTATTACTGTACGCTGGGCCGTAAACGCCTTCCTTCCGCACGGCCCTTATACACCCTGGGCACGTTGTCGACAGGTACGCACTCCGCAGAGGGTTAACAATCTAGGTATATAAACATCCTAGTCACGTATTGTCACCACAATACACTCGGCGCATCTGGATCTCAGGACAGCCTCATCGGACCTCGTAAAGCCATCATCCGACGGTCAATAATCGATTCGATTCTTCCGCTGGACCTCCGAGACTCGCTTATATGCATACCTGGACGACATATGCAACTTTTGTCGCCCCCGCCGAGGCTGTACCATTATTCCAAGGGTACAGCGCTGCGTAGCATTTTTTTTTTTCGGCTTTACTACCGCTACGGCGACACGCCAATAAAACGATCGATCGCGTCCTGGGAGACGCGTTTTTTTTTACGAGACTTTTTAAGGTTGACAATTTCGGAGATCCGACGGGATTTTTACAGCTACGCGCAAAAAAACGAGGCCGAGAACTTATACAATAAAGAAATAAACGCGAGATTGCCCGGGAAAGAGAGTAGTTTTTCCGGCTTCGGATTTTTTTTTCTCTCGCCTTTTTAGCGTCGGGGGTTCGGAGACCCATTAACTTTACGGCCGGCAAGCGGGCGTGATTTTTTCCACGCAGCGCATCAACGTCAATTAAAGAAGCGTCGCTCAGATTTACACTCCTCTCTCTCTCTCTCTGGCCGCGCAATTATGATTTGATTAAACTGATAAAAGTTTATTTTCCGCGTAAATCGCCGAGCCGATTTTTCACAGCGTTCGCGCCGCGGATGATAAAAGTTGCACAATAAAGCGAGTTATTTTTTTCCGAAAGCTTGTAAGCGGAAAAGCCGTAAAAGTGTTGGCGCGGGCCTAAGAGCGCGTTAATAGGCTCTTTAAGATTGAAATATGCTTTATTAAAGACGCTTGGGCTTATGTAAAAGAACGCGCCGGCGCGAGAGATTTCTCCCGCGAGATCGCCAATGACAATAAAAAATAAGGAAAGAACAAGCGAAAGTCCTGTATATCCAAATATTCGTCCAATAAATCCCGGACATCTCTCTCGCGGAGCGAGTGTAGTACAGTACGAGAGCAGTAAAAGGCGCGTCATTAACGGGCCCGAGAGCCGTTAAACGACGACAGTAGAATTCCATCGCGAGCGGCGCGAGAGGATCGGAGAACGATCTCCTGCGCTGCGCATCGTCACGTCCGATAAATCTGACTTTACGCCCCGGCGGCGAGTAATCGCATCGGAAATTGAGTCAGATATATTCGGCCGGTACGCGCCGCAGCGCTAACAACTCGCACGTACTAGACGCTCATCTCTCTCTCTCTCTCTCTCTCTCTCTCTCTCTCTCTCTCTCTCTCTCTCTTCGATTCTCAAGCTCCGATATGTATTACGCTCCTCCTTATATTCGCGAGAGGAGTCTTTCGATCTCCCGTAATCTCAGCTTCTCTCACGCGACTCCTTCCTCATTCTCCGATTTCTTTCTCTCGCGAGCGGCCAGCTGTACATGGACACTTTGTTTCTTCCCTTCTTTTCTATATACAACGGCTCTTATATGCGCGGCTAGCACCTCTCGCTCCCATACTTAATGTACTGTTCCCTCATTCTCGTTATCCTCTCGCCGGCTCTTTCTCTCCTCGTCTTCGTATCGGTAGGCTCTGCAGTGTGCGCTGTATAGAGAGAGAGAGAGAGAGAGAGAGAGAGAGAGACGAACATGATGTTGCAAATCGGCAAGCGAGCCTTTCATCTCTCTCTTTCTGACTGGGAATCGCGGCGATCGGTAAGATTTTTCCGAGGCGGACGTGTGCGCGAGCTCATTTGTAGGCCAGCGCGTCGCGGCGAATGTTAAATTGCCCTTTGACAAGTTCTCTCATTACGATCGCCGGAGCGTCGTTCGTCTTCCCTCCGCGACAATGATAATGGTTATAAGTGTACTGGGAGTTGCGCTGAGGGATGGGGAGAGGGAGAGAGAGAATCGAACGTGTCAACGAGGTACTTTGTGAGAGGGACTTCTTCTTTTTCTCCGCGGTGATTCGTGTACTTATTCTTTGGTGGAGATGGAGGAGCTTGCGAGGTGTGTGAAACTTTGTGGGGAGATGCTCTCGACTGTTATTCGATGCAGGTGAGGAGGTATGCTGTTTATTACATGAAATCGTTATAATAAGCCTAGCAGAAAAGTTAACGATTAGTTAGCTAATTTTTGGGTAATTTCCCTCTTAAGAAAGCGATTTCGGAAAATTAAAGCTGAAAATGGATCCCTGGTAGCAAATGGCCGATAAGTTCTGGCCCGTTGCCCTAGCGACTCGGTAGAAATGAAACCCAGAATTCGTCGAGAAATATGCGTAGTTTCTACGCTGAAATCCGAGTAGCAGAAGTTCTCTTAATTTTTTGCGCATGCGCGTACACGGAAAAACTTTTGGCACTCTGGGTAGTCCGAAACTCTTGGTGTCTAAGAGATTCCACTTTTGGGTCCCCCATTCTGGCATGCAGGCCGAGATGGGCCGAGATGCAGGCTTCCCCCACCACCGTTTTCTTTGCGTGCGTAAACACGCTCGCGTGGTGGGGGAATGGCTTACATTCGGGAGTTGGGCGCCCCAGGCTTCCAAGTTCGAGTCTCTGTACATCCGTGAATCTCGGATGTATAGAGCTACCAAAATAATATAGCGTAGAGTCAAAACCGCGTCGTGAGGACTCTAAATAAATTATGTTTATAATTTTTAGAGCTCCCAGGGTACCAATACTAGAAGTATATGACGCGTATTGTAGAGGCTGTCTGCTATGTTATACAGCAGAATAGCATAGCAGACAGAACTACAGTTTTCACAGTTTCAGTCAATGTTGAATGATGAATATTTAGCCCATTGATTCATCTAGAATGATTTTGAAGGGAAAATATGATTTTCAAAGTGCCCATTAAGAGTGAAAACCTATCCCTACACATGCATACTGTCATATATGACAGTATGTACAAGCATGCTGTACTGACTGACTTTGTATTATTCAAGTGCAATTACTGTGTGAAAAGTGTCATCGATGCTCAAAGTCACCAATGATGAGGTTTCCACAGGTATTTCAATCTCATCAGTATGCGAGCCAGTTTCTGTCAATGTTCAAGTACTATCATTATCATGCTAAATCCATGATATTGAAGTTTGATGTCTGTTCTTTTGCGTTGAGACTTGTTCAATTATTTAGAAACAGCCTGCCATCTCAGTTTTCACTTAACAGTCTTGGCTCGGCTTTGCACCCTGAACCCTATGGCTTTGGCGGCAAAAATACAGGTGGGTCTATACATGAAAGTTGAATTCATATCAGCTAGAATGAATTCCACTCAATATACTGTTTCAACATACCAATACAAATTAAATTGCAAAATTTCAGCTCTCTAACTGTGATAGTTTTCAAATGAGAGCCAAAATAAAATTGTGAAAAAAGTAATCGAAATCAATCAAATTTGATTTTGGTCTCACTTGAAAACTATCATATCTAGAGAGCTGAAATTTTGCAACTTAATTTGTATTGGCATGTTGAAAGCGTGTATAAAGTTGAATTCATTCTAGCTGATATGAATTCGATTTTCATGTACAGAGCTATCTGCATTTTTTGACGCCGAAGCTATAGGGTTCAGGGTGAAAACCCGAACCAAGACTATTAAGTAAAAACTGATATGGCAGTCTGTTTCTAAATAATTGAACAAGTCTCAACGCAAAAGAACAGATATCAAACTTCAATATCATGGATTTAGCATGATAATCATAGTACTTGAACATTGACAGAAACTGGCTCGCATACTGATGAGGTTGAAATATCTGTTCAAACCTCATCATTGATGACTTTGAGCATCGATGACACTTTTCACACAGTAATTGCACTTGAATAATACAAAGTCTGCAATAATACTGCCATGTAAGAGAGCATGTATGTGTAGGGTTAGGTTTTCACTCTTAATGGGCACTTTTAAAATCATATTTTCCCTTAAAAATCATTCTAATTAATAGGGTATATATATATTCATCAATTTATGAATATTTTCAAACAATGTCATTGCAGAGCAGGATCATTGGTGTGAAAAGTAAGGTTATATGAACAAATCATAGTGGAGAAAAAATTCTACCGAGATTTCTTCCAGAAATCATGTCTGATTTATCGGGGTTTTCATCTAGATTCTACTCTGAAACCCTGCTAGATTTGAAAAATCTCGGTAGCTTTGAGGTACTTTCTCGAGAACACTGCTACCAGAGATTGGTTGATTCTAATGAATCGAGAAATGTGATTGCTCATCTAAAAACTTGCCATGATTGGTTGTTTTAATGGCGCTGAATTTGAAAATTCTAACCTCAAATCTTAGCGAAAAAAGAATGATTGCGATATTATATCGAATGTATCAAAATATATATCGAATCGAAATCACTTTTTTGTTCGTAGCAACCAATCAGAATCATGTTATAAATGCTTTAGATCAACTCCAAAAGTTTCTTAACAGAGTATCTAACCAAGTAGTGTATACTGCACTGCGATCGGCTGTTCCTCTTCGCGCAAAATCTTTACATTTACGAATTCTTAACCTAAAAAAGTAAAATTTTTAGAATATGTGAGAAGAACGCGCGATCCACGTCCGATATCTGTTTACGTTCTTCTAACCTCAAAAACACTTTCCCTGCACAAGGTACACGTTATATACTATTTTGTACATAAAAATATTATATTCTTGAATCATACCATACCATCCATATTTTATCAGAGCCTTCAAAATTGATTTAGTAGTCCACCACCACCGATCTCCTCACCCCACCCAGTCACGCGATAATTTTTCCGGAAACGCATATCAGCTCTCCCCCTCACAGCGCTGCAATTTCGATGACGTCACTCGAGTGCTAGTCGAGAGTAGATAGAGTATATATATCCATCCTCACATCCCGCCGCCGAGGAGAGAGAGAGAGAGAGAGAGAGAGAGAGAGAGAGAGAGAGAGAGAAAGAGAGATTGCTGCACGCGCCCGCGCGCGAGTCGTGCTCCAGAATCGGCGCGCAGCCATTAAACGAGCAAAAGGATTACCGACGAGAGCCGCATCGCGTATACACTGCACAGAGAGAAGAGGGAAAAGTCGAGGCGTGCACTGCGATCTGCTCCGGCGTGTACAAGATCATATGCGTCGGCGATGCATCTCTCTCTCTCTCTCTCTCTCCTCTTCTCTTCTTCTTCAGCGCCGACACCGACGCCGCGCGGTGTTAACCAGATTGGGGTATAAGAGATCAATTTCCAGAAAATTACAGTCGGACTGCTACGGATTACGTGGAATATGGCGCGCCGCAGCTTTGAAACGTTCGCGCCGCTGGGAACGCGATGTAGACATCACACGCGAGAGAGATGCGAGCTATGGGAAAAACTCGCCGTGCGGATCTCCCTTATGCTAATCCCGAGAAAAGTGTGAAATTTCGATCGCGGTCTACTTCTTAGAGAGAAAGAAAGCTCGCCGCGCATTATTACACCTCTTCGTGACACGCTTCGAGCGTTTGAACTCGAGACTCGCACGATTTCGGCTATGGGCTGTTATTAGACCGGAGCGTGCGCGCAATCACACAACGAATATACTCTGATCCTCTTCTGGAACTCCTGGATATAATTAATCGGATTCGATTCGAGAATGTTATCCTGATCATTATATGACTAATTAAATTACGACGATAAGGGCGAAAGAGTTAAGTTCGATCCACTTCGGAGCGCGATCATTACGCATTTTATACGCAAAAGCGTGTAGAGGAAAAAAAGAGCGAGATCCTTCCTCTCTCTCTCTCTCTCTCTCGTATGCCGCCAAAGAAAAACGCCGGCACGTCGAGGCGCATTATTAAAAGGCAATTTACCAATCTCGCGGCAGAAAAGAGCTCGAGAGCAAATTTTCAAGAGAGTATATATACGAATAAGCACAAGAGAGAAGAGAAGAGGAAGAGAGCAGAGAGAGAGAGAGAGAGAGAGAGCCGAGGAGGGTCAGAACGAGAGAGTTCGCGGCGTCCGAGAGAAAGAGAGATATTATCATACAACGCTGGGGGTCAAAGGTTTTAATAATAAACGGGTCCGTTAATTAGACTTCTCTTAGAGAAGAATCGCACGCTTATACGGCCCAGCGCTCGCGCGTGCACCGACGTGTGTGCTGCATCGCCGGACACACACGTGTGTATTACATACATGTATATAGGAACTCGTGTGCGCATACGAGGCTCTCGCACGCCGGGCACTTGCCGCATATTTCTCAAGTCACTATATATATATATATATATATATGTGTGTTGCGCTCCGCGAAAGTATTTTATATTTATTCCTACTCGTCATGCTCGATACAGCGTGTAAATATCTCGACTGCGCGGCGACTTTGTTTTGTTATTTTTTCCTTTGCTTTCGGTGCAGCGAAATCGTTGCGAAATAGACGGATGGATGTAGACACGTGTGAAACTGACTCGGCGACGACTGCGGCGATTTATTTGTTTAATTAGAGGAATTGATTAAAGCAGCCGTAATGAGAAGGGATAAATTTTCATTAGGTGTCTCGTTAACCTGCGCTAAATATCCTAATTGAATCATCCTCTATGCGCCGCTTTAAAAGTCGATTTGCGATGCGTCTATATATACACACACCTGCAGCCGCTGCACTGGAATATACGGTCTATAAAATCGTGTGCGTAATCGATAATTGCTTAGGATATCGTGTAAAAATTCGTCGATATCAGGGAAAATAAGACGAATAGATAAGAAGAAGCCGAGCAGCGATCATCTGTGTGAAAGCCAAGAGCAATGACTCTTAACGTTCGCCTGTCGTGAGATCTCTCTCCTCTCTCTCTCTCTCTCTCTTCTCTATTCATCTCTCATTCTCATCTTCTCATTCTCTCTCTCCCTCTCTCGTGCTGCGCATCTTCTGCAGAGCCTATACGTATACCTGCGCACACGTATAGGAGCTGAACGCAGGGCATCTCTCTCGTACGTGGGAGTGTGGGAGCAAAACCGACACCGAAGAACAGGCTCATGAAGATCTAGCGGGGGAGGAGGAGGCCAGCCCGTAGCTCGTACCTGTATACAGCTCTCCTACGTATGCGTCTGTGTACACACACATGTGTGCTCGCGATGACCGCCCGGAGCGCGAGAATATGTTCGGCGTGCGCGACGCTATGGAATTTTGAGGTTAGGTGCGAGGGGGTTGCAGACAGCGCTCGGGGAATCCCAGATATTTGGGGCTCGCTCTGTATGCGCTTGATTTGTTGCGGCGACCTATCGTATTTATACTCGCCTTTTTTTCCTCCAACTGTCCCGTATTCGTGTTTCTTATACCTACGCACCGAGATCGATATATGTGTGTAACATTATAAATCAATAGACGATGCGGGTGCAGGAAACTATAATTCACGAGTTGACGAATCCAGGCGTGAAAAAATCGGTGTATAAAATTCACTCGATTTTATCGGCATAGACGAGTCGTGAAGAAGCTTACACCCCTAGCTCGCTCGCGCGCGCGCGCACGCGCAGAAACTGTTAATTGGCGAGCGTTAAATTAAAGGAGAAAAGGATGAAACTCGCGCATACACGTGTATACATACGCGGACATAAATTTAATAGGTTGGAGAAACACTTTGTTTGCTTTTACGCAACCAATATTATAAGCCGTCACTTCGCATTACACACACACACATGCGCATGCGCAAAGGTTCAAGAACCTGCGGAGCGGCGCGTCAGTCGCCGGTCTGAAATAATTACCGACGTAAATATCGGCGTAATTGTATGCGCATCGCTAGAGAGAGAGAGAGAGAGAGAGGGGGGGGAGAGAGAGAGAGAGCGCCGGCCGTTAACGCAAGGCGATAAGCGAGCGACAAATAATAATTTGGAAGAAACGAGAAACCTACGCCGCTAAAATCCACATTCGCGGAGAGAGAAAGAGAGACGGCTAGAGACTCGCCTTACGCAACGGAGATTTTAACGAACGCAGCGGCGTATTCAATTATACCGATATTTTTTTTTCGACTTCATATTATACTCGTCCCTTCTTTTTTCACGAATATAAGTATACTATACACACTCCCGCACGGAGAGGCGAAAAGGGAGACGTTTACTGCCGCTTAAAAGCCCGAATAAATTAGGCCCGCGCGACGACAATGTCCGCGCGCGCGTATAATAAACAATTTCTGTATACGCAGCTCACGTGTGTCTACCTCCGGGATAGCTTTCCCATGCACACCCTCGCCTGGAAAAATATCGTCCGGCGCTCCTTAAGCCATACGTATGTATATAAATACACTGTACATACGCGTACGGTATTATACACGTACGGTTAAAGGTCGCCGCTATATGCGCGCGTGCGCAGTCCTATTTTACCCGCCGCGCGAGAGTTTGACGAGTGTCTATACGTATCGGAGAAATTTTGCAAACTTGTAAAAATATCGCGAAAATGCGTATACAAAAGTAATAAATCTTGTGTACGCGCGCGCGCATGCGGTGCTGTCAAGTTAACGCACGCGTGATTCACGGTTCACTTCCTCGAGCTCCTCGCCGCGCGCGGCGTTTTACGCTCGAGCTTGTTTATTTAGTGGGTATTACCGATTTGATTGTGAAGATTTTTTTTTTTTCGACGCCAACTATAGAATTATTTCCCTTCTGACTATTTGAAACCTGTCCCATAGGACCTTTCTACAGAAATTACGCACACCTTGTCTCTCTGTAGCTGTATGAGCGAACGGCGCAGTAAAACCCTCGCGTAAAACGAAATCGGACTCGAACGTAATTTTTAATCGCACCAGCTTCTCCGTCAAAACGCATAAAAGTGTTCTCCACTCCTCTATAAAACTCGCATACGCACCGAAAAAAAAAAAATCAAGGATACTGCACACGACGAGAGATACACTCTTATCCCTCTGGGCTTGTATTTTCGTAGCTCCCTCTTGAGAAAAAAAAATATAGCGCAGTAAAAAGGAATTTTGTTTGACGATATCTGGAGAATCACGCGGACATAATGCACACGAGCGACTGCACCCATACTACAGCTGCAGCATCAGCGCATCATCTCACTCGAAAGAGAGAGAGAGAGAGAGAGACGACTACTAGCTCAAATATTACCGAGCGTTTTCTCGAGTGTCCGGCGCGCGCGAGTCTCGAGCGCCGCCGGGAGAAAGAAAAGCGGTCCACTTGACATGAAACGCCCCACATGAGGTGGCTCGCGATGTGTGTGTATGGGTATATGTGAATGCGCCCGAGTAAAATGACGTGAATGTATAATGCATGCAGATATGCTGAGTTGACGAAGCTTTTAAAGGCGACGTTTCTCTATGAGATTGCTGATTTTCTAAGACCCGCTCGCGCCGAGAGAGCGTCGTATACGTATATATACTATATGGGTTGTGCAGTGTGCTCTCTTGGACGGCTTTTGCGCCGATTCGCTTTCCAGTACACATTTTTCTTGTTTGCTTTTGGCTTTGTGCGTATGAGAGCTGTGTGTGTGTGTGGTACGTCGCGGTTTTTTTATTCGGACTTGCGGTTAACTTGATGTCAATTATTATAGAAGTGTGGATTTAATTTATGAGAAAAGTAACTAGTGACAAAAAACTATACAGATAAAGCAATTTCAAAATAAGCAGCTGTAGATTTTTCGTACAACAGCTCGCCTCGTGAAATACAACCATATTCGCGCGGTCGATCTGAGCGCGCCTAATTACCTTTATCGGGAATTAACTTTGACACAGATATTCGTATTAATAACTCCGAGCGAACATCTCGCGCACACACACACACATATACAAGTTGCGTAAAGTTTCATTAACCGGCTCTTCGGAATCAATTCATTCGCGTATGTAACACGCACACATAAACGAAAGTTTAATACGCACCGATTACTTAATCGGCGAGTATATTTCAATCAGCGAAATCCAAAGCAGATCATTTAATTTCAATTTCGATTCCTTCATAAACTTGTAATTAACCCCTGTCAAGCTCAGCGTCGTATCTTCGTTTTCGTAATGCGGCGTCATTTTTGATAAACTTTTTCGCGTTTAACGAGCCAGCTCGTAAACGCAACCGCCGGCGATGATTATCCTTATCGTTATTATTCCGCAAATATAAACTTCGATCGATTGTAAAAAAAATGAGAGCAGCAGCAGTAATAGCGATAAATTCTATGTGGACCTAATTACAATAAATGAGGCGCGAGAGTTAAGGAAGTATATACAGCGTGAGTGTCGGTTTGACGTGGATTTCTCTAACAATTATTTAGGACGAGACGGCCTGGAGGCGTCTCTCTCTCTCTCTCTCTCCGCGAGCCTGTTGTAACAATCGGATTTTTTTTTCTTCTCTTCACTCGAGACCCCACGAAAATCGGACATTCTTTTGTGGTATATTCCAGCGGTGAACTTGACGTACAGGTGAATAGACGCCTTTTTTCTCTGTGTGTACAGTACACTCGACTCCAACCCGAGTGATCTGTTTGATCTGGTCGGATCGACGAAATTCCTTTGTCGAGGCTACAGGAATACTCGAAAAAAAAGAGGAGTCGAGTCGAACCGCGGGCGATAAAAGCTTAATCCAATTAACGATCGATAAAAAAGCGAGAACCGGTGTATTAAACGCCCGAGGCATTGTACTACGCGTTGGATGATTGATTTAGACAGGGCTTGGCGTTCTAGAATCGCTATTGAGAGCATCTCTCTCCCATCTCTTCGTGACAGCTCTGATACAAGCTTTTTGTTCGACTTGTCAAACGCGGAAATATAAGCTCATTGTAATTACTCCACCTCGAGCTAGAGTCGTCCGTGCGAAAACGATAAGCTCTCGGCTCTCGGGAGTAAATAACGCTTTGTACGCCTTTTTGAATTTACGATGTAAAATCGATGAAGTACCTCCTGTGCCAGCGTAATCCTCGGACTTACTATTTATAACACACGCGCTGCTGATGCGTAATGAACGATGAGCCGTTGTAATCGCTTATACTCTATAGTGTATTTTAAAGCGAGAGAGAGAGAGAGAGAGACGGATGAAGTGTCAACTATACGCGCGCGGATCGACCTCTCGATGCTTGATAAATGAGCCGCGAGTCCGCTGCAATAACTCGACTCGGCATCGATAAAAACAAAAAATAAATTCGCGCGACCTTTCGGACGGATATGACGATTTCTAAATTGCCTACTATCGTGTTCTTTATCGCGCTGATGCGCAGCGTGCGGCATGAGTTGAGAGATATAAGAAAAAAAGAATACACAAGGGAAAAAATGCGGCGCGCGCGAACTCGCGAACCGTACGGCGGACGCAACGACACAGGGTTGTAACTTATGCTCGCCAATGTCATATATTATCCGCTCACCTGTGCTCGAGCGAGCGAGCGTGCCTATATCGGCCCGCGAATATCAGCGTGACAGCCGTGACAGTTGCAAAGCTGTTTATTAAGTGACTATTAAGAAAAAGAGATTCTTCGGACCCTCTCTCTCTCGGTATGTGTATGTGTGTGCGTGTGTGTGGGAATCGCGTACTTTCGGCCCCTATTGTGATGGTGGCGCAGCGAGAGCCTAATTTAAGCGAAATTCGAGCCGCGATTCTTTGCTCTCTCTCTCTCTGTCTGCTCGACTTGCACTTCTCTCGCGCGCGTGTAATTTATAATGGATCATTTCCAGCCGCGTGCGGTTAGAGAGAGGGCCAAATTGGCTTGTCACATTTGCTTAATTTACTGGGGGGGGGGGGGGGTGCGCGCGAGCTTTTGCCAGGCTTTATTGATTTTTATGGTTTGGGGTCCAATTCCAAAATTTTCACCTCACCGACGAGTACGTCACTGCTCCCATTCGTATCCCAACGTCTAACGTTCCTCGTACGCTCTAGAGGGACCGGTACGGAAGACCGCGAGGCGTCCAATAAATCGCGGGCCGTTCGCCGCTCTCTCTTTCTCTCGCGGGGAAAAAAAACGAAAATCCGAGCGCTCACAGCGTGATCGAGTGCAAACACTCTCGCAAATTGCGTCAATTCACACGGCTCCCCCTATGTATACACTCATATGTATAGGCCTGTTAAATAATCAAATTATATCGGCGATTTACGAGATGGGAGATTGACAAATAATACGCGCGCCTACGTCAACTTTGCACTTTGTATGTATATAGGTATATATTCGTATATATAAACTGTGAGAGATCGTCGAGCTTATATCGCGCTCGGCGATGTACTTTAAAGTCAGGTAGGATATCATAACTTCTCCCCCGTATACGTGTTCTTCTCTCTCTTTCTCTCTCTCTATCTCTCTCCACGCGAACGTAAACGTGGGGAGATATTTGTTTCGCGAGAGAGAAGCGAAATTCGTATCGGGATCATCGGCGCTGCCGCTGCAGCGGTCAAGTTAGAATTTAAGTCCCCCGCATATCGAGTGTGTGTATACGGCAGCACTGCAGGGCCCGATGTTTATCAAATATTGTAAAAGCCTCGTCCTCCCCCCTTTTCTCGATACCTGCACACACACACACACACACACACACACACGGAGATCTCTCGCTCGTTCGCTCTCGCGCGCACAGGTTCAAGGTTCAAGTCCCACCTCCGCGCGACACGTTCTTTTTTCATCCGAGTCTCTCTCGCACACTTGCCTCTCTTTTCTTTTCTCCCTTTTTTACTCGCTTTGTGCGAGAGCTGCAGCGCTGAGAGAGAGAGAGAGAGTCAACGGCCTTCGGTCCCCAACGCACATTGCGCACACCGGTTCTCTCGTTAGATCACACAGCCGCGAGAGAGAGAGAGAGAGAGAGAGAGAGAGAGAGAGAGTCGAACTGCAACGCACGCGTTATATACAAGTATAAGAGAGGCGCGAGAGTATAGAGGGTAAAAGGATGGCTGACCACCCGGGAGCAGTCGGCTTGTGCGCCGCAGCGCCGATAGAATTGCTCCTTTCTTCCTCTTCTTCTTATAAGCTCTGCTCCCAAAGTGCGTGCTCGATCATAGGTCGAAAATATCGAAAAATTTCCACGCGCTCATGTGGAACAGGGAAAAATCCACAACGCGCACTTTTTCGCGCCGGTCGCGCGAGTTAATTCACAATTATAAATGATGCAGCACTTTGCTATTTAGCTTCAGTACAAATAGCTCGCGAGCGCGTGATTTATGATTTATACGCTTGTTTCGACCTGTGCTCTACGCCGCCGACGTCGTTCCTCTTATATATATATATACATATAGGATGGACGTGCAGACACATATACGTATGTATGTACGCGAGAGAGAGAGAGAGAGAGAGAGAGAGAGCTGGCGTTTATTTTTCTACATAGCGACGCAGTTTCTTCTTCATATCCCGTGTATGTGCGAATGTATACGCGCGGAACACGAATCGGGGGTGCGACTCGAGCTTAATCGGCTTATTTAACGTTAATTGCTTCGCGGCAGCTCTAATCCTCCATAAACAGGCGCATTATACTATATAGCACGTGAATAAAATGCAGCGCGGAAACATTGTTCTGCACCTGTGGCAAAAAAGCTATACTCTGTGTATACTCGCGCCGCTGTAATAAAACCAAATGATGATTTACAACGCTCTCAGCTGCGAGCGCGAAAAGTATCGCAATTTTTCCGAGTAACGACGTCACCGTTACGAGACAGAGAGAGAGAGAGAGAGAGAGAGAGAGAGAGAGAGAGAGAGAAAAGTGACTCTGTACATATAGTTCGTAATGGGAGGGTGCGAAAGACACCGCCGCTTCGTCGATCTATAGATCCCCAGCTCGTATAGAACCGCTGCGCGTCGTTTCGTGCAATCACACCGACACGTACTGTGTCACCAATCATATTGCATATATGGCCGTAGTGAGTGAGAGAAGCATCTCCTTTCTATACGCTAGCTGTGATTTGCCGTAATAAGAGCAATTTTCATCGACATTTTCCTCGGCATTATATATATATATATATATATATATATCCTTTTCCTCTACAGCGAAATCGCAGCTTCTCTGTCTAGTGTGTGTATGTCGCGGTGTGTTTTGTAACTTTGCACGATTCTTCGCACGAAAATCAATTTAATCGAAGCCCGCGTATACGTCTATGCGCTTATGCAACAGCTTCTCTAATTAAAAATATACATATATAGTGTCGCGTCGATTAAATGCTTCTCGTGAAAGCACATATTATGGTATAGTGCCTTACTTTCCACACACATACACACAAAATACCTCATATCGCAACAACGTATATAGCTGCAGGTGCGATATATATTCCGCATCGTTTCGTAAACGCTACACCAAGTGTGTGTGTGTGTGTGTGTGTGTGTCGCAAAGGTCGAGTATCAATAACTCATCCACAAACAACATATCCCGGCCGTACGTGTCTAGCTCATTAAGGAGTAACAGAACGAGTCATTATTGCCACGTCATTTGATTCCAGAGACGCGCGCTGCGCCACAGAGCCGTAATTCACCTTCGTCAAGCTCGCGCGCGCGCATTTCGATTTCAAGAGCCTATATACACACAAGCTCTCGCGCGCGCACCGGGAAAAATCGGCTTATATACGTATACGAGTTTGCAAAAGGATATCGCGAGCGAAAAGAAGAGGCAATTTGTTAGTCCGGATGTGTGTGTATGAAGACTTTGACGCGGCGGTACTTGATCAGTTTATATACATACGCTGAGCGATGAATCCGGCTTAATTGAAGGCGCCGCGGGAAATCGGGTGTGTATTATATATATTTTCGCGAAGACCCAAGCGAGAGATGGATCGTCTCTTTCGATCCCGTGTAAACGTGTGAAATCCCTCACTCTCTCGAGTGGGCCGAAAACGGAAGGCTACTATTTTGAGAAGACTATCCCTCTGTGTGCACTGCTCTCGAGGCGTCATAAAATAAAAAGGGACCTCTGCGGAATGCCGCCTTAGTCGAAGGGAAAATAAGAAGCTAAGAAAGAGAGAGAGAGAGAGAGAAGAGAGAGCGTTCCGAGAAAATGGCAAGGGTCGCCTTGCGATAAAACTGCATCTCGCCGCGCACGCGCGTGTCCTTGAGGCGATAAAAATTAAACGAGCGCGTTAACCTAACTTAATTTTCTTTATCCCCTCCTCCCCCTGAGAGTCGTGTGTGCCGGAGGATTTAGAACTCATAAAAATCAGAGGGCCGACATTCCTTAAATCTCTCTCTCTCTCTCTCTCTCTCTCGTGTGTGTGTGTGTGGGTTGGTGCTGACCTCACAGGATCAGAGATGTTGATTGCGTTCGAAATTCGCGTCTATAATACAATACGCATACGCGCACGACGGTCACAAAAGAGAGACTCTTCTCTCTACACGTATACAGTGTATAAGGATCCTCTCCCACACTCTTGATGGGCTTCGCTATTAATACGAATGACACCGTACATTCCGCTTGGCGCGAAGGCCGCGAAATTGAGCCACGATTCGAGAGAGGATTATTGCTCCAATTGCAGGCTTCTTCTTCTTCTTCTTCGAGCTCGCACTTCGCCATAAGGCGTATAATCTTTATCTCCGATTCGACGGCCTCCCGTCTGTGTGTAAGTTTATTTTTAGACCTTAATCACCGCGAGTTAATGCACTTTTTACACGCATACACACGGGCTTTTTCACGTATCCACATGCCCCGCGGGAGAGACATCGGTTAAACGCCTAGAAACGGGGTATGCTATAACTGTATATCCTCGGCTAATTTTCTGGTGTGTCGAAGCGCCGAAATATGAAGGATGAGCCTCGGTCGTGATTAATAAAAAATACGAGAGCATATATAGAGGATACGGAACCGGGCTTTAGATGAAAAAGGCGAGCTATATGGCATCGTTAGAAAGTCGCCGCCGTTAACGCGTTACAAATCAGTTTTAAATAATACATCGCTATTTTCGGCTAATTGAAACGAATCACAGCTTGTAATCCATCAAAAACACAGAGTCGAGCTTTGTTATATGTCGTCGGTATTTTCACCTCCGCGTGTAAAAAAAAATCGATCAAGAGCCTGAATGGGAAAAGCCTTCATTTTTCATCTACACCTTTCAATGCTGCTCGCGCTTGGAAAATAATTAAACTATTTTCGCCAACAAAAAAAAAAAAATAGACGAAGAAACCCGAGCACGTAATATCCAGCGCAAGAAGCTCACGGCCCGTATAATGAATAGACTCGTCGTTAATGGTGCTGAGAGCCGCGGTAGAACGGATCGATTTTTATTCGACAGCTCATTAATTTTCATTCCACAAGAGTCGTCAGAGCATCAGGGGCCGAAAGTATATCGATTAAGCGCCGATCCCCGGCAGCATAATGGAAACTTTACATACATAATCTAATTGCAGCCGTTCTCGGCTTTGATCCTTTCCTTTTTTCTCTCTCGGGAGCAAGGGCGAAGGTGAGCCTCTCTCGCAATCACTTGCCGCCACAGCTCGTCAGAGGCTTAATTGCGCGGCTTCTTATACAGCCGCTGATGGTCGAGAGCGAGCGACTTAGTTTCGGAATTTTTTTTCTTCTTTTTTTCCGTATAATTCGCGAATAAAAAGCGGGACACGACCCCGACGAAAGTTGCATCATATTATCCGCGACGGATTGAAAATCGATGAGACACCTTATGAATATAAACGACGCGTAATCTACGGATTTTTGATAAAGAAGCGTCTGACTCGACTGAAGCTAGAGCTCCTTTCACGTATATTCGTAACGTTTTAATTCCAATCGCTTCTCTGTCGGGGGAATAAATCTCTCTCTCTCTCTCTGCATCTTATGATAATCGTATGCTGATAAGCCGCTGATTCTTTTTTCACCTCGACGCATTGATTTCTTTATCAACAAATATTCCCGAAACGCCTCGAAAAACTCGAGTCGTTCGATAATTCATATAACCGAGTGAGAAAAAAAAATCAAAGCCATCAACTATAGAAATTCGGATTTCCCTACGGGCTCGCACGTCCATCAAAATGTAGCTTCGAGCAAGATTTCTACTTTTCAACTCATCAGCAGTCGCGTAATGTGTAATATTTTCAATTAAAAAAAAACTGTGCAGTGTAAACGAGAGTCACTACGCAGCCCCGATGGAGAAAAAGGACCTGTGCTCGTGGAGATTCTCTCCCGGGAGATGAAATTAATACCGAGATACTAAGATACAGTAAAACTTTTGTCCGTCGGCCCGAGAGACCTCCTGGCTTTATGGGCGCAATCGAGCCGCTCGGTATCAAGTACATAAAAAGAGACTTTCTTCGAGAGCGGCTTCGGTCATTCCTCCAAGTCAGAGCCTCGGCTTCTTCTTCTTCCTCCTTTTTTTCTCTTCCTCTCGCTCTGCCTCCCATTTAAATTATTAATGATTGGGTCCCACACGCGGTCTCGCTCGCTCGCGACCCTTCTTTTCCGCCACCTCTCGAGGTGTTAACTCGAGAGGATCGTCTCTATTTTTTTCTCCTCCGAGCGAGAGAGCGATGTGTACACACGGCGACTACGGGCTGCTTTGTTTCCCAGGCGTGTGTGTACGCAGCGCGAGAGCTGACTTTTATAAAGGGGCGCTCTGTGTGATACGCTTCTTTCGGGACTTTCGAAATGGGCCGTGAACATGTAGCTCGATTTTTCATTCGACAGCTCGACTGTCCGTATAGGTGAGATCGATGCGCTCGATTTCGAGCCGTAGATATGATCGTATATACGAGCACACAGCGAGGGCATGTTAGGCGCGAAGCGTTGATTTGATTTCATTATTTGTCCGTCTGTCGCTATACGTCTCGTGTGTACGCGTTGATGTTGCACTTCTATGTGGACGAGGTCTCGAGGTGAGTTTGAGTTATTCTAATTGATATCCGATATTGAGAGAGGCAGTGACAGGGTACAAATCGCTCGCAGACGCGCGTTGATAGCGCCGACTGTTCTTGTTGCGATGGTCGGTGAGGAGGAACTTGTTATTTTCGTGTGAATCAATCGCGCTAAACGGTTCTGGACTGACCTTTTGCCCACTGCACTACTATGGACTTGTTTTAGTTTCTGGCTCCTGACGACTGGTGGCGCATGAACACTTTCTCGTGTTCCACACACGTTACATTTTAAGGTTAGAATTTTCAAATTTGGCGCCATTAAAACAACCAATCATGGTGAATTTCTGGATGTTAACTACAGCGCCGCTATTAACCAATCACATTTCTCGATTTATCAGAATCAACCAATTTTCCGGTATCACCTTTTTAAAAAGGAAAAGGAAATAAATAACAACAAATAAATGTTGGAAAAATTATAGGAAGGTATCAGAAATCGAACCCCGTTCGTCCGAGTGAAAGGCGAGCACCCTAACCACTCGGCCATCGTGCGAACTATTGGGTAACTCGCCAACCGGGAGGTTATGTCCAGCTTAGGTGTTTGGCATTTTATACTCAACTAAAAATCAAGATTTCCACCCGTATTGACCCGCGTCTAGATTTCTATGTTATGATTATACATCTGAACATGTCTTCACATGCTAATCTACTACACATTCACACTACTCTCGTATAGGAAATTGAGGCTAATATGTGCACGATATGCCAAATTTTATGCCCAGTAGCCAGATTATGTGGCATATCGTGGCCATATGTCCCTGTTAACAGGCGACGGTAAGTGGGCATAACATGCCATAAAATTATGGCGAACGTTTTATACATGGCAACCTAACCTTGCACATATTTATGCATATGTACAAACATGACCACACTCAAATGTACATTTTTATGTGGGTTTAGATATTAGAAACATTAAGTAAAATTTGTTCAAGATTTTATCAATGATGAAGTGTAAAAGTGATGATCTTGATAGATATTCTCCCAACTCAGTGTTCGAGTCAGGTCGCAAGCAGTATCTATCATTATATTGCCTTGTATGCAGTGTATTCATGCAAGATGTTTAATTTGTAGTGTAGATGCTTATTTTATTATGTAGGAACAGGCATGCAAATCGCCATGCAATATTTCAGCCCTCTAAGTATGATAGATTTTAATTGAGAGCATAAAGAAAAATTGAAAATATAGTAATCGTACAATCATTGAGAATTTGATTTTGCTCTCAATTAAAATCTATCATACTTAGAGGGCTGAAATTTTGCATGTTGATTTGTTTCAAGCTGTTAAAACAATATGTCCACTTGTCTTTATCTCAAGTGCTGTATTTTAAATTCTCATGTAAACACCCATGTGTAAATTTTGCCTCCGGAGCCATGGGCTTCGGGTGTGTATCAGCTAGCAGCAATTGAGTTGACAGACAAGCAAAAATTGTTACGCTAGCATGTTTCTACATAATAAAATAAGCGTCTACATCACAAATTAAACATCTTGCATGAATACACTGCATATAAGGCACTATAATGATGAATACTGCTTGCGACTGACTCGAACACTGAGTTGGGAGAATATCTGTCAAGATCATCAGTTTTACACTTGATTGTTGATAATCTTGAACACACAAATTTTACCTGATGTTGTTTCGAATATTCACGCTTACATAAAAACATGCATGCCAGAATAGTATACATATATGTTAGTGAGTTTTGAGTGTGATTATATGTAAATTTGTATGTATGAATATTCAAGATTAGGCTCTTAACACATTGCCTTGTATTTTCAAAATTTATTGTAAAATCATTTTTTTTTTAACGTAAATGATTTTAGAATTTACTGCGTCAAAAGAAATTTAATTATTAAGTTTATGGATTTTAGGTTATAAACCCATTGGTGGAGTCAAGTACTCAACATAATGTGGGCATATTATGTTGACATATTATGCTAAGAAAAATATAGCTAGTAGTTATTCACCGGTCATATCTTATGGCGTATTTTCTACGAGGTATTTAATTAATTCGCCGTACATACACAACGTTATTGTTAAAAATTCATCCACTCGAGACGAGAGAACGTTCGCAGGGTAAAAAAAGAGCCGATGGCGAAGCTGGCGACGAAGAACGAAGGAAGATTAACACAGAGAAGATATTTGTCATGCGCTGTCATCTCGAAAAATCGCCGAGCGCGAGAAAGCGAGAGAAGCAATGGTGCTTCTGACACTTATATACTGAATAGAGAACACGCAGTTATTACATATCACACCAGCGAGCTCATCCTCTCTCTCTCTCTCTCTTACCCGAGCAAAAAAGCGCGCGTCAACCGTTCGCTATAACGTTTCCACGATCGACTGCCCCAGAGAGAGAGAGATAGAGAGCCAGTATATCTACGCCGAGGCATTTTTCAAAAAACTGGGCCACAATGAATATTTCCTCGCTCGGGAAGCATCGAGTTCATATTAGAGCCATCTGCCTCGTTGAATGGGCTTCTGCATGAGCGAGCATACGAGGGAAGAATATATGTATACGCATGTTTATAGGGGAGAGCCAAAGAAGAAGAAGAAGAAGAAGAAGAAGCGAAGAGACAAACGGACTTGCAGCCAGTGTAGTATATATCCGGATTACGTACGGCCAATTGATCATGAATATACAAAGCTTGTGACGCGCCTTTCGTGTTTGCCGAGAGAGCTAGACTTCTCTCTATCTCTCTCTCTCCACAAAGGCATTCTGCAGTCTGATTTAGATATCGATCAGGAGCTCTACACAGCAGCGCTTAGAAAATAGCGAAGGTTACGCGATTTATCTCCGCTCGCGGTCCGGCTAATTTAGTGGCGACTCGCCTTAACCAAGCAGGATTTAAGATTCAATCGACCTCCCACATTTATAATTCGCGCTATAGATCCTCGTCTCCTTCTCTTCTCTATATGTATACGAGCTGCTCTGGTGGGACAAATCGAAGATCCAGTAATGCGTTACTTAGAAGGTCGAATTCCAAGCGCTTTTTCATACACGAAATTAGAAAGTAGCTAAATCTGCCCGTGTTTTAGGGTTATTTATACACCGGATTATACGTCTCGCTTTTACCGTTCCAAAACCTTAAATTAACACTACAGAAGCGTTGCAGCGCACTGGGCGATCCCTCGCTCGTCCCGTAAAAATCGCGGCGCAATCAATTCACACCTCGGCGAGATACACGACTCTCGGGAATAAAAAAAAAAGAGGCACACAAAGAAAGTATAGTCGCTCGATAAAAGAGTTACGCAAGTATATGTGTGCCTACGCCGCTAATTCGCACCTCGGGATATATATATATATATATATACCTATACCTCTAGCCTATATGGTGTGTGTAAGAGGGGCGAGGCTCGAGAAAAAAAAGGTTCCGTACAAGCTACTGCAGCCGCGCGGCGACAAAACGGATGCGGGGACAGCACGCGCTGGAGGCGTATGTATATATATAGAGGAAAAAAGGAGGAAGAAGAAAGGAAGCAACGGCGCGAGAGCGAAGATCGAGAGAGAAAAAAGGAGATCGACGGCGCACGCCTACGGCCGTGTGAATTTTCGAGCTTTACACCCCCGTTTCGTACATAATGTATATATACAGAGTTTGAAGAATTTTCGTGACACGTATGCATAATGTAATACACAGTCGCGTTATCATCGGCATAGCAGTATTTTCTCACGCGCAGATAGGGCTCTGGAGGGTAATTGCCATCGGATATGCATTACACGCGGCGAGGGAAAACAATGCGGCTGCGCAGTAGATTGAAAGTTCAAAAGCCGAGACGAGCCCGCGGAGCTGACTAGCGTGCGGATCCGGAACACTACGTCTATGTGCTATATACATGTATATTACACGGGGCCGCGAAAAAATCGGAAAAGCGAAGAGTGAGAGAGAGAGAGAGAGAGAGAGAGAGAGAGAGAGAGAGAGACTGAGAAGAAGAGATAAAAGGATTTCGGCCTGCGGTGTTTCCCACAACGCGCGCGCGCGCGCGAGGAGGGAAAAGAGAAAAGTGCTCCCACCGAAATTACCGCCGCTCACAGAGCCAGCGGTTACGTGACCTTATTCTAATTGTTCGCGGTCGCCCCTTTCTTATATTATCTTCGCGTGTATAATGCGCGAGAGGTGGTTTGGATTTGAATTTCCCGCGCCGGCAAGCTGAAATCTTGTTTTTCTCTCTCAAAACTTCCAAGAATTAGCTGCTGCTGTAAGAGGAGGAAAACTCGCGCGGCTAACGAAAGTCATGAATAAGTAATGATTAATAAAGTATCGCAGCCTCAATCGACTCCGATATGCCTTTAGAGAGAAGTCAAAGCGCGCGCACTTGATGATTTTGACACAATTATCCCATTATAATAGCGGCTTTTTTTCAATTTTCCAACGATAAAGCCACACTTGCAATTTATATCTTAATCCACGCGCGCTGGAGAGATAACGATTAAAAATTCAATTTGTTACAGATTAACGGCCCCCGTAATAACACTTAACGCTCTCTATACTCGTATAATCTGCAGCGGCTCTCTCGTATATAAGCTATATGCCACTACGGGGGGGTAATATATTTCCGCGGACAGTTTATACACGGCGGCGTAATTTATTTGACAAATCCGTAAAACGCGCCTCTCGCAATCCATTTTCCTATCGACGATACCGACCTATAGCTTCTCGCGCAAATTAGATCCGCGAGTCGGAGCTTGAATTTGAATTTTTCATCGACTCGAGCAACGTACTTTTAGAGACTTACGTAAAGTCTCGCTCGGTGAGCGCAAACAAGATGCGTGATTAATGCGAGCGCTCTCCTGCGGCTCATCTTTTTCCTCTCGTGTTTATGCGCGCAATTAACGTCGTACGCTCGGATTTCTGCGGCTCTTGTGAAAAAGAAAAAGAGTCGCGCGATTCGCTAATTCCTATTTTGAAAGGTTCGCACCTCACGCCGAGAGGAGAATTGTAAAGCCCCGAGAGTCGCTCGAGGGTATAATGCATTATGAATGGCGAGATCTGTCCCAGGAGGAGTGCAAAGAGCTGAAATTGTATTAACCAATTATACACCTCGCGCTATGGACGTTTCGCGCGTTAACGGACGCTTTTTTTTCTCTCTCTCTGCGCGCGCGTGTGTGTGTGTCTCCTCTAGTATTATATAGCCACACAGGACGGCAAATACTCCTCGATTTTCCGTTAGCCGGACGACGAGATTATTGCGAGACTTGTATATTAGCGTTAAAAAGGCGGGAACATTTATGAAATTTCAAAATATTCTCGAGGCGGATAAGGTTGTATTAAAATTTTCCTCGACCTCTGGCACTGACCCTCTAAGCATCACCGGCGGGCTATTTCGTAATAGCTGGAAATTATATCCGAGTATATATGTTTCAAATGCAAATCGTACATAAAATCCTGGATACGCGCAGGGGCCGGTATGAAAAAGGGCTTTCCATAAAGGCGCGCGAGTCGTAAACGTCGCTTTCAATGCCCAATTCCATCTCTAATGAAACTCGGCAGCGCCGTAGGTCGGAATGTAGAAAGCGAAAGAAACAATCGTAAACAAGTCAGCCGATATATAAATCATAAAAAATCGTGAAACATCCTACGATTAGACCTGAAAAAATTGGTTAAAAGAAAAAAAGATAAGGGGTTAAATTTATGCCGATCGAGCTTGCGTAAACTTTACTAAGCGATAATAAATCGAGTAGGTAATCGAATCGTCGAGTATCAGTACACTCGGAGAATTCGGGAAAAAATGCAGCAGCTCCTCTCTCCGCTGAGATAAAGTTCAAGCGACAAACAGTTCAAATGACAAGCCGAGCCGCGAACAAAAGCTCCCTCCCACGAAGAGAAAAAGTGCTGCTCCTCTCCGCCGACATTACATCGGACACAAAAGTCCTATAGCCGCAGAGAAAGAGATTCCTCGCTGCAAAGAAGAAGAAGAAGAACGAAGGAGCAGCAGAAGCAGAAGCAGCAGCAAAGAAGAAGAAGAAGAAGAAGCTCGGCAATCGGATACTCCGTTCTCGGGGACATTGGCATCACTGCCACTGCGAGTAGCGCAGGCCGGGGTTATAGCGGGCGAAGCTGCATCAGCTTCTTGCGCACTGCGGTGTGCCAGAGAGAAAGAGGAGGAAGAACGCGTATACGCGCGGCGGCGCATGTGCTGGACATGTTCGCACGCTCTCGCGAGGGATTCTCTATGGGCTGAAGCAGAGAGACAGAGAGAGAGAGAGGGACTGTGTGCACCCGTTCGAATAGTATTTATACTAGAGAGGATTATTCCGAGGATCTGTGAGAGGGAAGCTCGCTGATTTATAAGACTTGAATTGAATCGTCGTTAAGTTGTTGTTGCTGCTGAGATTTTTCTTCATTCGACGAGAGATGTGTGTGCAGTACTTAACGTTCGGGTCTCAATTTGTTTGGAAGAAAAAACTTTTCCAACGAGCAAATTACAGCCGGGAAACAATGGAGCTTTGTGATGAAAAGTCTCTGGAAAATATTTCTTTCTCCTTCCATCGCTGTGATCTCTAAAAGATGAAAATCGTGACGTTGCATTCGAAACGAGCATAGTCTCGTCGTGTGCAATCCGTTTTTCCTCGAAAACTCGAATCCATTACCAGCCGATCCGCTGACAATGGGACTAACCAATTATACCTCTTCCTCGTATACAATAACAAATTGCTTGAAAATTGGAAAATTCGCTTCGCGGAATACAAACTTTTCATTATAAACACAAATAAAACGCAGCAGCGACACAAGGAAGCAAAATCGAGAAAACCTTCCCTCGAGATAATCCGTCCTTGGCCTCGGGTGAACCGCGAATAACCGCGACGACGACGACGACGCTCTCGAAAGTGACTCGCGGTGTGACGAGCTTACTATACGCACTGCAGCGACCAGACCTTCCCACGGCGCAATATCTGCATAAACCGTCGAAAGAGTCAAAAAAAAAGAAACGAATATACAACTGCAGCGCAAGGAGGATTAATAAAGCGCCTCGCGGGGGATCGACTCTCTCTCTCTCTCTCTCTCTCTCTCTCTCTCTGTATATATACGAAATTGTCGCAGCGCGCGATAAAAGCCCCGCGCGCGGAGAAGCGTCCACCCGGGGGTTCCCCGGTTTTTACCTATATATGCAAAGGGAGAGATCGAGCGATGCGAGTGTGGAGGGCTGCGACCTTTATATTTTCTTTTTTCTCTCTCTCTCTCTCTCTCTCTCTCTCTCTCTCTCTCTCTCTCTCTCTCTCTCTCTCTCTCTGCTTCTTCTGATCCTATCTCGAGGCTGTTTTGACGTGAATTATGTCGTTATTCGAATGTCGCTCGCTCTCGCGCGCTTTCAGCCGCTCATTTGTGATCACAAGATATTCGTTCCAGCTCCGAGTCGAGTTTCTCTTTTTCGGCTCTTTTTATAAGTGTTACGGATTCCTCCGGCCATTAGTATGCTCGATTAACTTTTCTTCGTAATAACAAGACAGCTCTCTCTCTCTCTCTCTCTCTCTCTCTCTCTCTCTCTCTCTCTCTCTCTCTCTCTCGTGTGCGTCGGGGGGCCCTCTATATCCCGGCTCGCTCACTCCCTACACACTCGGACAGGTATGATTTAATAGAGTCTCTCTCCTTCACACAAAGATAGTACGTATACCGTTCCGAATTTCCGAAAAGCCGATGGAATAATCTCCCGCGGGCCATCTATATCTGTTGATTATAACGGAATACATAGTTCACCACGATGCGCACCAATTAGCGCAGTAGAGACGGCGAAAAATGACGAACAATATGTGTGTGTGAGTGTCAGGAGATGAAAATATTTCAATAAATTACTTCATTACTCGCCCGAGACGCGCAAAAAATCTCTAGCCTGCGATGTGGAAGCGCAGAAAAAACGCCTCGTAAACTCGCGCAGCACACTTACGTAAGAATAAGCACTGATGTATGTACATCCCATGATTTATCGAGTCTTATCATTTATATTATTCCACTCGAGGAGAGGAAGGCTAATAATACCCGCTTTTTTGCGATCGCTATATACGCGAGAAAATAACTCGATTATTCGAAAATCCCGCGCAATCGCGTCTAGCTTCGAGAAAGCTCTAAAAGCGCGCGATAAGCGAAAAAGAAAGAGTATTGCGAAAAAACCATAAAAACTTTGTGCGGACGATCCACACACACACACACACATAATGTTTTATCGCTCGGCTCGCTTTTTACGAGGGACTAACTTGAATCAACGCGCTTGTAATTACCTCTCTGCGAGCTCATTGTATAGCTCTTCTTTTTTCGCGTAATATTTCTCAAACACGTCCAGTGTGTGTCAAAAGACAAAAAAGCCCAGCGCGTATAAATATTCGTACGATCAATAACGTCTACACACGTGCGCTTCCGCAATCGGGCATATTAAGCCAAACGCATTTTTCACGAAAACCGACCGAATTTCTCAGCGCTATTAAGTGCTGCTCGACTCTCGATGCCTAATGAGCCGCGCTCGAGCGATGCTCTCGTTAGAATTCAAACGCTTTCCTCTCGTAGTTTTTTTTTTTTTTTACAGCAGACGAAAGGTCAATATCTTTTCTCTTTCACACGCTATGGTTTCGTGCATAAATACTGTGTAATACACCGAAGCTTTATACGAGCTGAGACGTTAAATTCGATGCGCAGTGTATTGTGCTCGTGATACAGTTAGAGAGAAGGTAAAAAGTGTATACATAAATAAAGAAGGAGCGTCGTTGAGACTTCCGGAGTGCATTTACGAGATTTTTCGGCCCATCTGTAGTTCAGTATAGGAGAGGAGGAATAGATTAGGAATTTAGTGCGCGCCGGAAAACCGACCGAAAGGCTCATTAGTAATCCACGAGAGGGACCATCGAGGATGAGGACATTGCGGCTCGTATGAATGAGCGACTTGTATATATAGTATATATACAGCAGAGGCACGAGGTCAGAAGTATACACACGAGCTGCTTCGAAACCAGTTTCCTATCGCTTAATTTCTACAAATGGACATCTCACTTTATTTATGACCCAGGGCGAGCGAGCTCTTTCGACATTTTTTATATATCGGCCTGCACATACCTGCCTATACATACATATATATACACATATATATATATATATATATATATATACACACGCTTTCCTAGACGTATAGAGCGTAATGGGAACACTTATAACGTGTCGAAATTGAGCGGCGCCGAAAAGTAATGAGTATACACGCCGCGTTACACACTTTCGCAATTGGCACTTTATTGCGAGCGACATATTATATTATATATAGTGTAAGATTCGAAGAAGATATATAAGCGAGAGCGCGGAAGGAGATGATTTTTCAGCCGATCTACGTGCGAGATTAGGATAAGGGATCTCGCTGAGACACATTTCACGAGAGGCTGGACCGACTTTCTAGCATCGATGATACGGTCTTTCTTTTATACAACTCTTTTCGCACTTGTAAACGTGCGCCGACAATGGGACCGTTTACAATCACCTCGAAACTCTGCAATTTACTCGCGGCGGTGACTTTCACGCCGGGATATCCTCGAGATGGATAGAGATAGAGAGAGAGAGAGAGAGAGAGAGATAGAGAGAGAGAGAGAAAGCATTGTTTACATTTTGTATACGCACGTACACATACACATATGAGCGCAACTGTATCATTATATATTTTTTCGTCGCTCCTCTCTCGGCTCTTTTAATGATCCCCACACACTACGTATATATAGTGACTGGTATAGTAGCAGCGGCTCGGAAAGGATTTCCAAGCGATGTACGTATATATATATATATATATATATATACACGCATTAACGAGCGCAATCTTCTCTCGCTCTCGTCAAATGTCACCTCCATTATGTCGAATCGTCGGCGCTCATTATCGACGTGTACACTGTATATATAGCGAGCGCGGACACAGGTGCCTATACTCGCTCGCTTTCTCTAATCATCTGGATCATCCCGTTCCTGTACACATACTTGCATACGTATACATATAGCCGTGTGTATACGTGTGTGTGTGCGAGAGGTCACGAGTAAAAGTCGCGAGAGCGCGAACGGCGCGTCCTCGAGAGCCGAAGACGATCTTTATGAAAGTAACCTCCTACCTGTTATATATACATATATACATAGGTGCATGTACACGTGCAGAGGTGTATATAGGCTTCTTTATTTTTCTAGGATAATTTATGCGGCGATACACTCGTTCGAATTTCTGCAGCAGCGAGACGTGCTAAAAATCTCTCACGATGTGTAACGTACGTCGTCGCTTTTTATATGGTAAAAATATATACTCTCGAGCGAGAGAGATGTTATTGCGAAAAGTGTATTTTTAGTGCAAATACACGCACAGCTTCCAATTTGTTTACGAATTTCATTTTGCAATCGAGAGAGATGAGACCGACGCGATGAAAAATTTCGCAATTGAGATAACAAGAGATATGATGATTTTAATTATACAAGACCTCTCGCTTCTATTATTTCGCGCGTATCAATCCCGATTCGAATCGAGGCGCAGTGCTGCACTGATCGGGAGTTACATAAGCGCGCGCGAAGAAGAAAATCGAACAAAGATTTCGATTAGCATATCAATACACACACACACACACACACATACACAGCTACCAATCCACACGACGGAGTCGCGTTATTATAGCATTGAAAAATCTATATAAATCGTATATAACCGATTATCTGGAGCGAAGATCGTCTTCGCGTTTATATCCATGAGAAAGAAGGTCGCCGTCGATGATCAGAAAGCACTTACAGGTATTATTCGTATTCAAGGCCCACAGCGCGCTGCAATTAAGCCAACCGATGTATACTCGCTTCCCTATAAGAGAGAGATAGAATATAGCGCTTAATGATAGGTATAGCGCCTGCTGCTCTTATATACGTTTCAATTAGCGTCGCGGCTCTCGATACACATAGCTGTCCTCTCTCTCTCTCTCTCTCTCTGACTTTTTACACATGTGCCCTCTTTCTTCCCAACGGACGTGTACTGCACTGTACAAGCAATAGGCTTTGCCGAACGTGGGCTCATTATACTGGCAAATCTTGAAAGAGAGACGAGAATCATCTGCTTCCTCTTGGCTGTTTACTCGAGCTGAAGATATAATACATTCGTTCGAGTATAATATATCGAGTATAATTTTCAAGCTATACTATGGAGATCGCAGAGCGCGTTATTGTCACACACTCGGGAATTCCTCGAATAACTTTCTTATATACCGGGCTCTCTGTGCTGACCTTCATTTTTCCATCGATATGTATTCCACATAACGCAGCACCCATCGGAGAGTCACACACACACACACACACACACACGTGTAATGATTCACCATTTGTCACCTGTTCTATTTGGTCTACGTAAATGCGGCCGAAGCTCGAGTCTCTTGCTCAATTTCTGCGCGACGTGTCTTCTTTTTTTACACACACATAAGCGAGATATGAGCTCCGGTTCTCTCCCGAAACACGAATCGGCCACACCTTGTATATTCAAATTATTCCGAAAATTCTCATAAATTCGGAGATTATCGCGTGTGCCACCTATAACGCGAGATAGTCTGGATCTCCTTCTCTTATAAATTTGTTGTGCCGATGCGATATGTATACCCGTTACTGCGGGCTCTTCTGTATATGAGAAATTGTCTTCAATTGAGACGTCGCTTTGAAAAATTGAAAAACAATGATGTTGGATGTACACCAGCTGGATTACCTCTGCGGAAACGATAAATCTGAACATTTGGAGCTGTTTAATGCTAGAAGCAGATGAGAAAAAAAAATAAAGGTCAAATAACTCATTTGTATTGAAATGATCCAGTCGCTCATCCGTTTCTACTCGAGCTATAGGAATCCGATCTAAAATTATAAAAAACTAGAAATCGGCTTGATTTTTGGCCGTAAGCACGATAACTCGTCGAAGGTGACACCGAGAATTAGAGACCGAACGCGCGCTGCACTAAATTATACGATTTACTTAAGAAGCAAATATCATCCTCTCGAGTCTCTCTCGAAAGCCGAGAGCTGCTATAAGGACATCTTCTATACTATTTGCATAATTATTTGAAACCACGCAGAGACACGAGATCTATACTGTCTTCTCCCGAATTCCAGCGACGATTATCGCGAGTGTGTTATTTATACCGAGTGTGAGTATCGCTCACCCCATTATACCACACGGCGATATCGCGAGGAATATATTCTTATTCGTCGGCTCTCGATGAAGAGGATGACGAAACTGACTCGGATTCGACACTCCATTTCGCCTCTTCTCGAACGCGCGCGGTTGACAACTGTAAAATTGTCTCTCAGCTCTCTCGAGGCTCTCTCACCGGCGCTGATTACACTCCTACATTTTTTTAGGGTCGGTTTTGTCCCGGGCCCGGCTTTACGACGGCGAATGACCTTAAAAACGTCCATAAATGACTTACAAAAGGTCCGCCGAGAGAGCAGCGCGCGTTATTTTTTTTCTCACTCTCTCTCTCTCTCTTCTTCTTTATTTGCCTCGTCGCGCTCGTCTCTCGGCTAACCCTCGGCGGCTCTCGAGAGCGAGCACGTGTATATATATATATATATATATATATATATATATATATATATATATATATATATATATATATAGGGTCAATATCTGCTCCTAATATACCTGACAAAAAGCATACTTGCTCAGCGCGTCTCTCGGGAGAGAAGCCGAAGCGACGAGCCGTTTCGAAAATACTTTTCGCTTCGTTAATAGGCGCGATTTTAATCGATCGCTCGATTGTTTCCCGCCGGTATGGGCTTTCTCTTTTTACCGATTTTTGCCTGCGTTACACGCAGGACGTCTATCGAGCAAACATCGATCGTCATCTTCCTGGTACAGTCAACAATATAAATCCGCCATCACGCAGTCTCTCCCTCCCCAACTCGGATCGGAAAATCTCAGCGCGAGCCTCGGCGTGATCCGAGGTGTGATAAACGAATCCGCGGAACAACCAAGCAGCGCAGATAAGCTCACCAGAGAGGGGTGGGAGGGGGGAATCGAATTTATTCGCGGATAATAAGAGGAAGAGTCGGCATGGGAACGTGGAAAAACATAAATCCGCTGCAAGCGGGAAGTGCAATATTCCACAAGAGAGAGAGAGAGAGAGAGAGACGGATAGATATGCGAATATAAACGCGCATAAGCCTCTCGGCGCGCGGAGCGCTAACTAAGCAGAGGATTGGCGGGCGCGCCGGAATGAAAGCTTCAAAGGAGCATAGTGCGTCGCCGTCCCCCCTCGCGCGAGAGGTCATAGGAGCATGCATGCAGCGACAGAAACGCACCGAGACAAGACGTGTAGGATACATGCGCAAGTGCATATCTCGCTCTCGGTCGCTTTAGCCGATGGGCGTGGCATGAGGCCCAGCCCCCCAGGCGTTCCCATTGGTCGGGCCCGAGTAGCGACTCGCCCCCCCATTGGCCGAGCCCGGCGGTGGGCGGGGCTTGGACAGCGGGGCCCACTTTTTCGCGCAGGGAGGGAGGGGAGGAGAGCAGCGGCGGCGGCGGCGGCAAGGAAAATCGGCCACCTTCCTTCAGTCCAACAGGTCGAGGATCGTTAAGCGCCAGTCCTCTCCCGTCCAGCGACGCGGCTGCACTACTCGCGCGCTGCCGTCGGAGCTGCTCCGTTTTTTACTCTCTGCTCTCTGTCGTCTATCCCTTCCCCCACCCCCCCACCCCCCCGCCGTCGCAGCGCGCCCACGCCGGTCGCTTCGCGCGCAGGAGGAGAGATCGGTATTGGCCCCGACAGGTGCATCGGGTGTACATACACACCCATACGCAGAGTGACACTAGCGCGCGCTTAACCGGCTACCGGCATGGACTGCTGCAGTCTCGAGGGACAGTCTCGCGAGTGAACAAGCTGAGGAAGACCACCACTAGCTGCTACTTTTGTGCGAGATTATATTGTAAGAGTAGTGTGCGGACAGCATGTGCCAGCGCGAGTGTTCTAGGACTCCGAAATAGTTTGGATTTTTCGGTAGAGATCATTAATTGTCGTGCGGTGATTATTGCTCCTGCTACACACAACACTAGTATCGAAGAGAGCTGAGAAGATCTCGAGGAGGACATGGCAGCGTAGTGTACATGTGATTGCGTAAGCCCAAAGCCGCACTTCTTCCATACCGATCTTACGAGAGAGTCGAAACACCGCGTCAAAGGTGAGTGTGCAGTTGCCGATTTTTCAACGAGTGCCCGAAGAAACCAGTGCTCCATACGTACGCATAAGCGTCTGACTCAGTGCTGGCGTCGAAAAATTGATCGAACAATGAACCGCTCGCTCGCGCGCGGGAGATAAATGAAAATGGATCTGCATTCGAGTCACGTATCGTTTACATAAGCCGCTACGGCACATTTTCAACTGTATGTATCCTCGTCGTTCTCCCCGCACAGTTATAGGTAATACCTGTATAACCGAGAATCGATCGGTATAACATCGCAAAGTATAAGTATATACAAGAAAAAAAAAATCGTCCTCGTCGCAGCTCACCGCAAATAGCCGTGATTCACGATTTAGGCTGCGCTCGGCAGCGGCACATGCGCTGTCGCGCGTTTAAATCTCCGGCACGTCGCGCTCGGCGCTTCCGCGCTTCTACCTACCCACACACACACACACACACACACACGTATAAATGTCCGTAATGCTATGCGTGTCTCTCTACGTAATCGCGGCGGCGCTTCTTCTTCTCCTTAGCTGTGCAGCGACGTCGGATAAAAATCGTCGTCGTTCTCTCCGACTTTATCCCGATCGCGCGCGGCGGGCATTTCGCGCATAAACTCGCGTGTGCCCTCGGGGGCTACGGAGGAGCAACGGGGGCACGAACGCGCTTTTCACCGGACTTTCTTGCGGTGAAAGCCGCGGCGTGTCGGCAAACAATGCGCCTTTGATCCCTTTTTCGTTTTTTTTTTTTTTTTTTCATCTGTACTATACATACAGGGCGCTGTAATGAAAACATAAAATTGTCACCCTTTCCGCGCTAATAAATCTGCTTACACGGCCACTTGCGCTATAGCGACAATGGGCCCAGTTTGTAGCGTCGGTCCGTTGGAGAGACAAGCTCTCTCCCATGTCAAAATATATTTATTGTCCACCGCGTATAATTTTTTTTCTTCTTCCCTCTTTTTTGTTTCTATACACACATGACTGCGGTGTGTCGGGTACAGCGGCGGCGCTCCATTGTCGGGGCTTTATACGCGATTATTATCCCACTTGTGCGACTCTCTGTCGAAGAGGTCAAAGTCTGCCCTTTTATAATGCGCGAGCGCGTGTAATGTATTCGCGAGAGCGGATCAAGTGAGTCGCGCCCAGAGCACGCGTGTGTGTGTGTGTGTGTGCGAGTGAAGGTTGAGATAGATAGAGACAAAAAATGTATGTATATAGGGGAGGCAGCGTACGTATGAATAGGAAATATGCAATTCGTGATGTGTATGAATATTATTTCCGGGAAGTGCGATTTATAAAATAACCGCGGAGTGCGCTGTGTACGAAAAAATTAATCGGTGCTATATGTATATATATATATGTGTGCGTGTGTGTGCGTGTGTGAAAAATCGCCGGGGCTGCGATTTGCATATGAAGCGCTCGTGAGCGACGTAACCTTAAGGTCGTGATCTGACTTAACGCCTTTTTGTTCTTCTGGCTTTGTTGGGCACATGTGTGCGAAGGGGAGCACACGCAGAGCCGCGTGTGCATAATGAAAAGGGCAAGAATCGGCTCACGTCGAGAGAGATTATGATATTCGCGACTCTGACGCGAGAGAGCCCGAAAGAACCTCTCGCTCGATCACTCGAAATCGTTAATATTATTATTAAGTCGTTTTTACGCGCATGCGCTATCAATTACGCGCTCGGCTGCTGCCCAGCACTACCCTCCGTTTCGAGCTTTATGCGCTTCTAAATAACATTTCATATATTACAACGCGTTTGTTATTATCCCTCGCTCTTTCTCTCTCTCTCTCTCTCGAATGAGAAACAAGCGAGTGTGCAGCGCACTGCAGTTAAATAGCATTCCGACGCGTCTGGATTCATAGTCTCTCTTATATGTGTGCGCGAAGCTTTTTTCTCTCTCTCTCTAGAACGGGGTTCTGTTCGAGACCACCGTTTACGAGATGATAAATCAAAGCGAGCCGACGCGTTTAATCGCCAAATAAAGGAGCTTCGAATACTTTGTGTGCGCATGCGCGAAATATCGAAATTTATATCGAGAGATATGTGCGATTTTTCGCTGCAGCGGAGGAAATTGCCGCGCGAGAGAAGGAAATACACAAGTGCGAAGAAAAAAGAGCGGGACGAAGCGATGACTCTTAACCCTCGTGGCTGCAGCAGAGCCGAGAGGAGAGTAAAAAGCCAAATCACCCACGTTCTTTCACACGCTGTATGCGCTGCGCTTACACGCGTGCAGAGAGCGGACTCTCAAGCGCGGTCACACACACACACACACACAGGTGAAGCGGCGGCTCTCTCTCTCTCTCTCTCGCATATTGCACCGGCCGACGCGCTCCACTTAAGCGTCAAGTCGTAAACGGCTTAGAGTCGCGGGCTTGGAGAAAAAAAAGAGACATTAAACGCTCTCCGCATACACTGCGTACAACAGTGCATACGCATATGCAAAGCGAGAATCGTTCCGTTAAAAATCCTATCGGTCACGGCTCTCGAGAGCATCGAGGAATAAAACACACATATAGAGGTGCCTGCCGGTGGAGGGTTAAACTGTCGCGATAAATGATCCCGAAGAAGGTTATTAATTGTTTCTCGGCTCCCGTGGCGTATATGTGTGTGTGTGCATTGTGCGCGCTCCGAAAAACAGCCGAGAGGGAAGAAACGGGCCATGCGCGCGTTGGGATTTTTCAAGGCCGAGAAAGAGAGATGGAACCATTCATCTTGGCGATCGTTAAAAACGCATCTCTGAATAAGAGCGATATTTACGCCACCCGCCGCTTGCAGAGAGAGAGAGAGAGAGAGAAGTGTGAAGAGCGGTGTCCAGCTGTTATTTGTTGATTTTTATTTTCCCGGCCCCCTCGAATATCCATTAGGCGAGAGAGAGAGAGAGAGAGAGAGAGAGAGAGAGAGAGAGAGAGCGGTCTGATTTCTGCGCGCGGAATTCCGCCGCTGTTATTTATTATGGCTCTTATTGCGGGGATGTAGTTTCAATATTTGAATTCCCGAGTATCCGGAGATTCGTTGGAAATTTCTTCTAATGGATACACAGACGCACACTGGCGCATCAGCGACGAAAAGCTCGTTAAAGATTCCTCTCGCGCATCCGCGAAGAGAGCGCGCGTCACTGGTAATACACAATCGTTTTTTTCCGGCCTTGGATCGCCTCCTCCTCCTCCTCCTCCTCCTCGCATGTGTCTATATGTATATGCCACCGCTGCTGCTGCTGCTGCTGCTGCTGTGTACTCGTAACACCCACTATACGTGATATGCACGTATATAAAACGCGAGCGCGCAGCGCTTCTTCGCCGCCTATAATTTACGCTGAGAGTCGCGTATATCCGTCTCTTACGTATATAGGTGTATACGTATGTGTGTGTGTGTGTGTGTGTGTATAAGCAGATATATACATAAGCGATCGGAGATCCACTTAATCTCGGCGGGTTGTGTGCGGGGCATTCCGCGCCGCGCTTTGTCTTATAAATTCCGTTTCTGTAAAAACTGGAATGCAATTTCTTATATGCAAATGAGGAGATTGTGCCGTTGCGGATGAATATATATATATATATAGATCGGGCGAGCGCGCGTGGATATTCCTCGCTCTGCGCAGGCACGTGTATATAGGATCTCATCTGCTGTGTATATTTCTGTCCTCGAAATCGATGAAACTGTTTTATTCGCCGAAATTCTATCCCTTGGACGTTAGATCTCGTCGCTTTTGTATAATAAAGCGATTCCTAGACGCTTCGCCTAATTATAATCGCAAATGGAGTAGTAGACCGATATCACTTTCTTTCCCCAAATTCTATCACGCATACATTTACTGATCCGCTAGCTCGAACGTCTGTATGTGTCGGCAGATATTCTTTAATTACGGCAACGGCCACATCTACTCCGATACGATGATTTATGTAGCAGGATTTTAATCGGAAAAAAACCGAAAGAGCGTCTGTATAAGGGTCACGGCTCTTCTCTCTCTCTCTCTCTCTATAGTGTATCGATTTTTTATTCAAATCAAACTATACCGCCGAGAAGAACACGCGAATTCGTAAAATAAAGTTATTAGAAGAAATTTTTCTCACAATTCAGTAGCTATAGCGCTGATTGCACTCCGCAGCAGCGGACAAATCGTCCTCAGCGCTCTCTATTGAAGAAAAATAATTATTAAGTGTCGAACGATTATTCTCCGGCTGCTGCCTCTACTCTGAAGGATAATAAAAGCGGAGGATAGTAGCCTCTCTCTCGCGCGAGAGAGAGAGAGAGAGAGAGAGTGAGAAAAGAGAGGATAAAGAGAAGCCCAAGAGAAGAGAAAGAGCCTCCGGAAAGGAGGCTTAACGATCTCGGCAATTCGTCGCATGTATACACACACACACACACAACAAACGCGCAGGAGAAGAAGAAGAAGAAGCGGTGAACGGGAGCAGCAGCAGCAGCAGCGTCTTTGTGTCTCTCATCTCGCGCAGAGAGCAGCGCCGGAGGTCGACATAACGTAATTAAGTACAAATGACCGAGACATACGGTAGCAGCATCCCTCGCGTCGCTCTAATTACCCGCGGGTGAGTCTCTCGTTAAAATACCCTAGCCGCAAAAAAGCAGCCGCCGATTTTGATGCCTGTACCGGCGCGCATTTCTCTCCTGGATGAAAACATAAACGCCTGCGCGAGCGGTTTAATTGCTGCAAGAGAAAGATCTATATATATATATATATATATATAATTCAAATATCGAGCACCTGCGCGCGATGCTGTTTAGGGCGCGGAAAAAGCCGCTCGATAAATAAAGCAGCGGCTCGCCATCCATCAAAGTGATTCGATCGATCTTCTCCAGTGTGTGTGCGTGTATACTCGCCGGCGATTTCTAGAAAGCCGTCGAATAATCGCGACGTCCTCTCGAGTCAGAGTAAAAAAGCGCCGCTTCCGCGATGACGGAAAACGTTATGATTTTTTTGTTTTACCCGCCAAGAGAGCAAGAGAGAGATTATGTCAGAGAGCACAGACTATATACTGCAGCTTTCCGGTGCACACACGGATGTATATACGCAAGAGAGGCTAATGCAAATCCGCGGCTAAAAGGCCTTATTAGGCACCTGCTTTGCTGCTGCTGTTATGAGACGGCTTTAATCTACATAGATATCGTGCGGATAAAGGCGACCTTTTAAATGCGCGAGAGAGAGAGACTATAGTCGACCGCAGACTGCAATACGTCCCGCTCGGGACGACGACGACGACGACGCAAAAAGAGAACGTGCGCGCGCGCGCGCGCAAGCCTGAATAAGAGAGAGAGAGATAAGGGACGGGGGAATTATACAGGCGGAGGATGAGAGAACGGGAGCCGCGAGACGATTTTTCACGGGGTTTTAGAGAGAATTATAGGAGACGAGTAGAATAAAATAGAATAAAATCTTCACACCTAACTAAAACATCATCTTCTTTACAGATGAATCAGCAGTGCAAGGTCTGCGGAGAGCCGGCCGCTGGTTTCCACTTCGGAGCGTTCACCTGTGAGGGTTGCAAGGTAATTATATCTATACGCATTTATACAAAATTCGAATTTCCCGTGAGATAATACAGAATCACAGAGCGCGTTGCAATCCCGGATTTTTCTCGCGGAAGCGCCGCGCGTCTCTGCGGTAAGAAAGAGAGAGACTTTATGCAGGGCGGGGAAAAACCGCGAGACCGCATTCGGCTCGTAAAAACGAAAAATGGGAGGCTTCAGCTCCCGGGCGATGCTTCTGTTGAGCTCCCTCTAGACTGCGATGATTAAAAACGACGCGCGTTAGATGAAAAAAAAAAAAAAAAGAAGAGAGCGCGCGTTAACGACGTAATTGCCAGGCTGCTATGCACTAAAAGCTGTTATGACATATTCGCAATCTCTCAGCTGTCTCGATACATCATACGCTGTGCATAGCCGGTAAAAGCGTCAACCTCTCTCTCTCTCTCTCTCAGGGAGCAAATTGGCAGAAAGCCGGTGCGAGCTTGTCTGCATACTGTGCAGGGGCGCTATGCGTTCGGTCTATATAATCGAAGCGCGTAGTCTTGTTAACAGCCGTACGGCCAAGGGTGTTGACCCTTGCTCTCGACCTGCGGACGTCAAGACGCTGCTCTCACCGCTAAGCTGTGTATACACTCTTGCGCGCGCGAGAGAGAGAGAAAGAGAGAGAGAGAGAGCAAGTGGAAAGGGAACATATCGGTACCGCATACTAAGTGACCCGTCCGATTGGATCTCATTAGGCTAACAACGAGCGATGGTTTACCTAGTGCGCTGGGATAAATCTGCGATCTGCGTATAATTATTCCCAATCATGCCGAGTGTCCGGTAAAATTCAAATGAAATTCGTACCACGACGGCGCTGCCTCTGCTCCGGATTGAGAAAGAGCTCCAAGCTATATACATCGCGACAAGAAAGTTTAGCTCTCGAGAGTCCGAAGGTGAGAGCCATATGCGAGCACACACACACACACACACACAAGCTCGAGGATATAGCGGAAAGTAGGGGAAAAGAAGAGTAGCCTCTGCTGCGGCTTCTTCTTCTTCGCTCGCTAACCGATCGGCTGCAGCGCGACGTTCTCTCTCTCTCTTGCTGCTGCCTCAAAAACATAAATTCCAGCTGCCGGACAGTTAATGGCGGACAAGCGGCTCTATCTCTCGCTCATCTAAATCTGTAACTTTAGCTTTTCCCTACTCGCCGCGGGAGCTTCTTCTCCTTGCGACACACACGTACGGCTTGCGTCATTATAATCTGTGTGTGTGTGTGTGTGGACGAATTTCGGCGAAAAAAAAAAAGAAGCGTCGATTCTGCGGAGCTCTATACCCGATTAGCATACTAACGCCGCTCTTATCTATACGCTTCTCCTCCTGAAGCGACGATTTTTCGATCGGCCATTACGCAAGCTATTCGAATGGTGGGGCGGAAATTTATGTATCATCGCGATTGAATTTTCGCCCGTGGGTAGAGCACAGAAGTCGAGCGCGTCAGCGTGATTCATAAGCGCCGGCCTCATTCATCCCGAAAGGTGTGTGTATATATATATAGAAGCTTCGGGACAATGGCCAGGACTGCGAAAACGGCGCAACCTCGCGCAGCCTTTGTCTGTGTGTGTGTATGTGCGGAGGACGCGAAAAAAATTTATTTGCGGACGCTTGGTGGAATGCGAAGGAGCTCGCGCTTCTGCACTTCGCAAGAGCATGAGGGACTCTTGAGAGAGAAAGAGAGAGAGCAATCGAGGCGATTGATGGCTTGCTTGCTCGTGACTTTTAATTATGCCCCTTTCTTCGGCTATGTGTATGATCGACCCCGATTTTTTCAGAGAACAATGAGCTTTTCGATGCTGATTCGTATGTATGAATATTCGGATTCGATTAGAGAGCCGGAATATCAACGACCTCGAATGAGCTGCTTTTTTTAGATTGGAAAAAAAAAAGAAAGAAGAGGAGAGAAGAAGAAGAACTAGAAGACGATCGGGTCCGCTTTTTAGTATACTTGTATCATTCCGCGCAGGGCCAATAAAAATCGGACGTCTCGCTCTGCGGGGCGATAAAATCCCCGTCTTATTATCGTAATCTCCCGATATACATGCGCGAAATTCGATGCTCCGCCGCGCTCGGCCCGATATATCTTAAAACGCGATTTAAAGCCAGAAATTACTCGGCTCACTTGAGCGCATTGTGTGTGTCTGTGTGTATTCACAGACGCAGAAAACGCGATCCGGATGCCGATAAGGAACAACTGCCGGCGCTTTGCGGCTAGGACGCGAATATGCGAGAAAGGAGAGGACAAATATATATATATATATATAAAGTTTAAAGAACGGGATGATGATGGGTGGTCTCATGAGAGTTTCGCATAAAAGCGCTAAATCTTCTTAAACGCGAGACGGCTAATTCTGATATACGCTCGATATAAACGTGTCTCATTTTCTTGGTTATTTATACTATTGTCGCCTTATAATCCAATTCGAATTATTAGAATATGTGTGAGTCAGTATACGGGCTCTTCATAGAATATGGAGACGGTCAGCCGAAAATTTCCTGAAATGTTAATGCGCCGGGAAGTGTTAAAGCAAAACAAATGGACCATAAAGTACGAGGGGACCATCTTCCTCCGGAAATTCCGAGGATGCCACTATATATACCCCATGACCGCCGGAGAACCAGTTTCTCCTATTTTCGATTATTTTTATCGTCACCAAACCATATGGAAACCCATCCGTTCCAAGCCCGAAAAGTCGAAGGTTCAGTGACCTTCGCGCTCTAATCAAAAGCTCGCTAAAAGAAAGCCGGCTTTCTTCTCCTACTTATGCTCTCTCGAGTAAAGAAGGAAAAGCAACAACAAAAAAATCGACACACACATAGGCTCGAAGTAGTCGAGGAAACACCTGCGCTTGCGGGGAGTGTCGAGTAGTCGCCGGGACACAAAAGGAACGAGTCGTCCCCACCTAATTGCACGTATATGTATATATATATATAGCTTGGAGAAGTCATTTGCATAGCAATGCCCGCCGCGAGAGGAGATTTCACGACACTTCGCACCTCCGTCGCTCTGCAGCCTCGGGGCCGAACGACGAGCTTTCTGTTATCGCACACGCGGATGAGGCAAATGTTTGCGCTGAGTGAGAGACGCTCCCGAGAAAAGTATGCAGCAGCTCTCGACGGATTATATTCGGCTCTGAAAAAAAAAATTTATATATATATATGTGTGTGTGTGTGTATCGCGCATTGATGCATCAACCCTCAACATATGGTGATGCGATACTATTACTCCCATTGTTCTGTCGCAGCGCGAAGGTTGTTATTTCTGTGAAAAGAAGCGCTGACTAAAGAGAGATGCGGACGAGAGAATAGCGTATAGTGTCGGAGTTTCCGTTGATTCATCAGCGGGACGTTTCGATGACCTCCTTGAGAAGAAACGTGACCGCGCGGCGAACACGACGAGCCGCCGATTTATCGCTATTACTTCCTCTCGACGACGCCGATGGAGATGTCTCTCCGCGTACCTTTTTCGATTCTCCTCGCTGCGCATAATGCGCTGCAACGCCGTGAGAGAGTACATTGTGCAGGAAAGGTCGAAAATTAGAGCGATAAGTCTCTCGGCGTTACGTAAGCCGCAGCCTGGAAAATTGCCGAGCGTAACGAGCGGTGACTTTAACGATCGACTTTGCACACAGCAGCGTTCCGATTTTAGGTTAGATTTCGTGAGATATAAGAGTGCCGTTCAAGGACGCTGCAATTCCATTCGCTCTCTCGCTCTCTCTCTAGACACTTTGGCAATTACAAGTGGACTAGAAAAGAATGCAAAGTTTTGTGCAACCGATTTTCTCGATACCGGTCGCCGAAAAATCGCTCAGGGTCAATATAACTCTATTGCGAAAGACGATAGGATGCAGGTGAAACGAAATCGAAACACCTCAACGCGAGTCGAATTATATCGGCACTTACACTACTGGCCCAGTTCACGCCCGTTGCCTCAGAGCGCGAAACGAAATCGCGTTTGCAAATCGCACTTAACATTCAGCCGGCGATTCCGAGTGACTCCTCTCTGCGCGTGTACACGCAATTCTGTGTCTTATGTTCCACTAGTATAGAGAGACCCCGTACGGCTGTGTAGTATAGTATAGCGGCGATCGCGAGAACTTTTCATAACAATCGATATTATGCAACGCGACGCGTCGTGTTCCAGAAACGCATTCAGCGTTTCGTGCGCGCGGCGGCATCTCTCTCTCTCTCTCTCTCTCTCTCTCTCGTTGCATTTCCAGCAAATTGCAAGCCTCTTTATGCGCCTAGCGACATCATTTCTCTAAACATGTCATTTTTTTCCCTTTTCCTCTCCGCGCTGTTCTCTTCTCTACCCCCACCAGCAGTGCGCTATCGAGGGACTTTTACTTTGTACCTACTGATGCATATATATATATATATATATATATGTAGTGACGAGCGCCGGCTTTATGAATGGCCGTTTCGCAAGCGAAGGAGCCTCGTTATTATCGCATTGGTATCGTAATCTAGTTTTCCCCGTGCACAGGTTGACAATATACGCCTCGCTGGTATTGCTCAAGCGCTTTTCAAATTTCGCGCCCTTTTTCGAAACAAAACGAGAAAAAGAAAACTAGAGCACGTCGATTATAACCGAGGGCGATAATTAACGCGGTGATGGCATCTCTCTCGCAACAACCTCGAAATACACACGCAGCTGTGAAAAGCGAGCACGGCCACGGCTGGGTTCACATACTCGGCCGTCCGTACACTTTCACGTGTGTGTTGTTGTGATGTGTTCCTCTGTTTTTTTTTTTTCTTTTTTTTTTCGCGTTGCGTAACTCGCATAAAGACGTATGTAATAAACTTTTAATAAATTAACACTACATACAGCCGGGGAAAGCCCATATAAATTCCTCGGAGAAGAAACTCCGCCTATATCCGAAAAGAGCGGCTAATTCACGCAGCAGGTAGAAAGGTCGGCTCTTCTCCAGACTAGCCTCGAGGCGTATAGCGCGATATGTGCAGCTTGTAGACACGAGCGCACGGAAGCAAACAGTCGCGACCCGATACCGGAGGTCCGATAACTCCGCGACTTTCACCCGCCGACTATAGCGCACTACATACTCGGAGAAGAAGACGCGCCTGTGCATAGTCGCTTTATTCATTTCCTCCTCTCGTAAGCGCTAATTCTCCGCGCAAATACTCGCACAGAGAGAGAGAGAGACGCGCTTTTTTTATCTCGCGGCCGCTGATTGCCCCGGACAGTCATTGATGTCTCCGGGGAAAGCCGCGCGCGGCGCTTTCGAAAATAAGCGATATTCCGCTAAAGACACAATGCGACGAGAGGAATGCTTATGCGGTCCGGAGAATTTGGAGTATACAACAGGGGCTTAAAAATCCGCGCAGCCGATTACTATCACTTAGAGAGCTCAGCAGCGGCGCTGCAACGAGATCATATTTACGCGAGTCCGGAGAGTCGTGACGCCGGAGGTCGTGACAGAGAAAGGCCCATCTCTCTCTCTCTCTCTCTCTCTCTCTCTCTCTCTCTCTCTCTCTCTCTCTCTCTCTCTCTCGCGCGTTACAGGTGCTCTCCGGATGAGAGCCTAGATGCGGGCGGATGGGAGAGAAAGGCTCGCGCGAGAGGAGAAACGACAATCGCTGCGCAATGTTCCTCTTTATACGTATATAGTCTGTGTGTGTGTGTGTGTGTACTATTGGCGTGGAAAAATCGTCCTGTGCTTCGGATCAAAAGAGGAAGAAGTGATCGATGCCGACGTTACGGTCACAACACACTCCGAGAGGGACGAGGCTAATCCAGCGTGACTGATGCAGCTCTCGATAAGCATCGGTTTTGTCGAATTAACACACTGCCGTCCTTTCATCTCCTCGATATAAACTGTACACGCGTATTAGTCAGCTTCACCACGTCCGTCCGTCGCGTAAAAGCGCCGGGGACTATATACATGTATATAGTATAAATGAGGCGCTGGGAAAACGAATTACCGAAAGCGCGCGCGGCACAATGCAATTATAGCGTATTACGAGAGAGAGAGAGAGAGAGAGAGAGAGAGAGAGAAAAAATGAAACGTTAGAATTAAGATCGCGTACCCGTTTTGCGACCCGATTACGCAAGCCTTATTACTATATATATCTTCCTTTTTATTGCCGTGTGTACCGTATCGGCTAATGTAACGAAATTACCGGCTGGCCCTGATAGATAAGAGCCGCTGCGTGCGTGTGTGAGTTTGCAAAAGAGTGTACGGGAGATAAAGGAAAATCTCCGATTGTAATCCTCTCTCCGTCAGAGTCCAGGAGCTAGAGCGAGAGATCATTCATGCCTCCGCCGTTTCGCCACTCTCTCTCTCTCTCTCGCCGTTCTTACGCTCATTTCCTCCATTGCGTCAGTGCGCAGCGCCGCTAAACACAGCGAATTCTTTGTTGTATACCGAGGCGAGTTCAAGCAACTGCAAGCAAGTACCCGCAATTGCCAAACACCTGCGCCGTCGGAAGTAACAATGACCTAGGTCGCTTGCACCACCCGCGCTCTAGCGAAACACTTGCGCCAATATAACAGTTTCCTCTCCGGAGTCGTTCCGATGCTCTGCACATTTGGTCCAAAGCTACTGCGCCTCCTCTGTGCAATTTTCGAAACTGTCCGTCCTGCAAAAATTGCTCAATCGCCGTGAGTGAAGGTGAATCGGAGAACACACCTATATACGTACAGCCTTAATAGGGGAGAGGATTATGTATAGAAATCGAGATCGAAGATCGAGCGACTATCCTATAATCCCAGGGCCGATCCCCGACGCGCTCAGCCTTTCTAATCCTCCCGCGTGTCGTGCGCCGCGGAAACATCGATGAATATATGTATATATATATATACCTTAGTTAATTCCACGACTAATTGGAGCAATCCCTCTCTATCTCTCTCTCTCTCTTTATGTTGCAGTCATTCTTCGGGCGGACGTACAACAACCTGGGCAGCATATCGGAGTGCAAGAACGGCGGCGTCTGCGTCATCAACAAGAAGAACCGCACGGCCTGCAAGGCCTGTCGGCTGAGGAAATGCCTGATGGTCGGGATGTCCAAGTCGGGCTCGCGCTACGGCCGTCGCTCCAACTGGTTCAAGATCCACTGCCTCCTGCAGGAGCAGTCGAACAACAATCAAAACGCCAGCAGTCTCGCGGCCTCGCACTTCGGAGCGGCGGGTTTCATACCTGGCTTCCTGCCAGGTTTGGGCCAGTCCCAGTCGCAGCAGAGCCTCCTGGGCTACGGTTCCTCGGCCAAGGACGGCCGGGAGCAGAGGTCGCCGAGTCAGGAGGACCTGGCGCTGCAGTCGCACCTTCTCCATGTGGCGATGATGAAGCAAAAGAGCAGCCGCGGTGTTGGCAGCGACGGCAAGTCGCCCCGACCTGACGACCTAGCGCTGCAGAACCAACTGAAGCTGCTGGCCTGGCAGAAGGAGGAGGACCGAGTGAACAGTTTGCAGCAGCAGTCCCCGGCCAACACGACGCCGCCGAGGAACAGCACGCCGCCGTCCTTCCCCTACAAGGACCTCGTCTCGAGCTCGGCCATGTTCGGCCTGGTCGCCGCCGGCCAGAAGGACCCCAGCGCCATGGCGTCCGCGAGCTCTCTCGAGGTTTTCCGGCCGTTCCTGCCGATCTACAAGAGGACGACCGACACGCCGAGCGACAGTGGCGCCTCCTCGGTCGAGAGCGACGAGCACGACTCGCGCAGCAACTCGGCCTTCAGCTACTTCAAGCAGGAGGGCAACTCGCCGCCCAGGCGGAAGATCAACGCTACGGTCACCCTTTCCACGGACTACCATCACCACCAGCACCACCACCACGGGCTGGTCTACCCCCCGAGCGAGCTGGTCACCCCGGCGACGTCGCACCACTCGCTCCGAGGCGGCGACCTGCTCCTCGCCAGTCCAAGTCCTGGCGGCCTGGCGGTCGAGCAGATGGAACCTATCGACCTGAGCCTCAAATCGACCATCAAGAGCAGTTTCCACAGGTCGAATCGCGTGCTCGATTCCGAGCGCGAAAAGTCCCAGGAACGGGAGCAGAGCAGCTCGCCCAACAAGATCGGCACGCAGCAGGAGAACACCGGCAAGAGCAACCCGCTCGACCTGAGCCTCGACGTCAAGAGGCCGGCCGAGGTGTCGCTGTAGTCCCAAGAAGCCTGTAAATATAGCGCATTCGGACAGAGGCGGGCTGGTCCCGACTGATATGTAATATCAAACGTTTGACTGAGCCTGATCCCCACTGCATAGATATATTGGTCGGGGACGCGCGCGATAGCCTGTCTTTATCCCGGAATGTCGAGATCGGTGTACGGAGCGATTGTATTGCGAAGCGAGTAATAGAGAGTGAGAGAGAGAGAGAGAGTATATCGTTGTGTGTGTGTGTGTGTGTATCCGCGTACGAAAAAATGTGTTCAGAGCCAGCCACATTATTATTATTATTATTATTATTATTATTATTATTATTATTATTATTATTATTATTACTACTACTACATCGTGTACTCGTAGCCCTGATGTTTCCAACGCAGCAGATAGCTTATACTTTTTTCATCGTTGCACTTGACGAGCGAGACAGCCCATAGCGTGTATACGTCTCTATTATACATATATACATATGAATATATACATATATAAATATTATCGTACATTGTAATATGCGCGCGACCAAATATGTAAGTATATCCAACACACACACGTCAGAGCGTATTCATTTTATATCGAATTGAAGGCAGATGCAACGAACAGTCATAGAGTTATTTTATTGTACTATATTCGACATAACATATATGAAATATTTTATATATTGCATATACATAGATATTTTATTTATATAACGAGCATATTGTACGGGATCTAGCTCCACGTCATGTGTATGTGGTGTACTCTTGCGAATGTATGCGAGACACGAGGACGACGAGGGTTTGTCGACGATGCAAACTTAAGGGAAAAAAAAAAAGAAAATGTGATCCTTAGTAAATCAAAAGGCCAGTAAACTACAAATCACGCTACGATGCGGACCGCGGAGCAATGCAGATATAGAGTCCGTTATTTTTAACGCGAAGTAAACCTGTGGCATTCCAACTTATAATATGTATTTTTTTTCTTCTTCTTCTTCTTCTTCTTCTTCTTTTTCTCGATGCCTGAAAGGATATCGTTCGCTTTTTTTTTCTTACACACATCACTTGTTATGTATTATTGTAATAGAGAGAAGAAAAAAGCCGTAGGTATTTTGTAATTAACGGAGCGAGCCAGCGAATCGTTCTTATATTTGTAAATAGTAGCGTTTAAGAGTAAAAAAAAAAAACAATCACACAGTAAAAGCGGCCAGTACTTAAGCTTATATTGATGACAAATAAATATTTTTGTTTAATTTAAAACCACTACGAGTATCGTTATCTTATACCCCTACACCTCTGTTTCCAATAATACATTTTCGTCCGAAATTTACGACTCGTAATAGAGCCGAAAATTCCGCTTTCGTTATGTTCCTTCTTCTTCTCTTCTCTTTTTTGCATAAAGTTATAAATTTCACCGGCGCTGATTCACGGGAGAAAAACTCGGCTAAGAGCCGGGTGCGCGACACGTGTGTGGCTCTTGTGAAGAAAGTCGAACATTCCAATAAATACCGAAATTTATAAGCCTAGCAAAAAAAAAAAGACGCGACAGCCAGACTTCTTAATTTGATTTTTACGTTCGCGCGAGAGAGAAGATAAAAAAAAAGGAAAGGAAGAGGCATCAGAGTGTGCCGTTGCGCAATCGGTGCGAATTTACGAAATCTGCGTATTATACTGTAAGAAAATTCAATTATCGGACACACAGACAGCTGAGTGTGGGAGAGACAAAGTATAGAGTAGTGTGTAACGGCACCTTTTTAAGATTAGATGAGGCAACAATGCTATGCAGCCTGCGCCGGTGCATATGACAATCGCGCGGCTATAACGTTATTGACATCTACGCTCGGCGGTGGCGCAAATAATGGCCAGATGGCTTAATAGCCAGCCAAGGCTTCACTTTCTCTAGTCTGCTGCTTCGTCACTCTTCTTCTTCTCCTATATACATATACTACACACTCCTTTATCCGATTTTTGCGCCAACTCGCGCCTAATCAATCCAGAAGCGCGGCTTTTTTCACCGACGTGTATAAGTATAATTGCACTCGAGTCTCGGAAAACTCTTTTCTGATTCGCTTAGTTAATTTAGCCTCGTGCGGTAACGCTCCTCTCTCTCTCTCTCTCTCTCTTGTCATCGTCGTCGTGGAGTATTAAAAAGCGCACGTACACACACACGGGTACAAGAAAACGCCACAATATATTAACCGAATGGTAGGTATACTTACGGCGAAGTGATGACAAGTAGGTGCGGTTACGAAATTACGAAATTACACGCTTATGAAATCGATGCGCGCTCGCGCAGGACTCTCGGCTCTCTCTCTCTCTCTCTCTCGATGCGAGATTTACGCGAAAAGGCTGGAAAACAACGTCTGTTGAAAAGCACACCGCGCAATTCGTAGCGCGGCGGACAGCACCGAATTATATCGTTACCTGTGTGTGTGTGTGTAGCCATAAGCGCGGCTTAATTAAAATTTAAGCGCCGAGCGAGGAATCCCTCTTCGAGTAAGGAGGCAAGCTATTTACAGTTACATCCCCGGGAAAATATTCTCTCTTGGGCCATTGTAAAAAGCGCAGAGCGCGTGATTGAAGCACAGCGAGAGAGCCGCGGCTGCATTTGTAAAGCGGGGGATAACGCGAAAAGTCGCGCCGTTAGGCATTACGACGACGCACAAGCGGGGCCGTATACAACAGGAAATAAAATATCAATTGAGGACGCGCACACATGCGCGCAAAAACGTCGCCGAGCGCCGCGCTTAAGCCGGTTATTCCTCAGAGATTCTCTCTTTCTCTCCTTTTATTAATGCCCGCAACGGCTATTTAGACAGAGGTGAGGCGGCGCGGCAAATTTTATCCGAATCAACGTTATTTTATTTACGGCCTTTTTTTTATACACCAACGATATTTTCTATACAGCAATTAGACTCGTAGTTATTCGTAGTTTTTGCTATGTGGATGATGGAAGCGCCCGCAGCGACTTTCCGCCTAACGAAGTTTTAGTTGCCAGTGTGTTTTTTGCCCCTTACAATATAACGAGCCGACGGATTGAGCAAGTTTTCGCGATTGAAGAATTTTCGTCAAACAATACCACCGCGGCGTGTCATCTCTCCCTCGATTTCCAATTGAATCTCTCTCTCTCTCTCTCTCTCTCTCTGGTGCAACGACGTGACAACATAATAGACTCGGAAAAATCCCCGCGTTTATCTCGCTTGCGGCTCGCTTTGCATTTTCTAATTGTTTTTCTTTCACGGGGCCACGCGTGCGCCTGAATAACATCGCCGGCTAATATTTCGTTAGGCGAGAAAATGGAATCCTCGTCGTTCGAAGCAGTGTCGCGCAGCTCGTTATCATACGAAAAGCTCAGAGCTTAAAAGCGAGAGGGTATATAGTCCAATTACTCGTCGCTCGCGAGGATTTACGCTGGCGATAAATCATACGGGTATGCAAATCCGTAAAAAATGTCAACGCGAATACACAGGAGGGGGGATCATTATAGAGCTTGTACACGCTTTCCAGGCATTTTCTTTGTTCTGGTTTCGAGCCTCTCTCGCGATTGGTGCGATTCCGAGAATACCCTTTCCTCTCGGCGCAGCTATGACTAATAGTTTGCTTAAGATACACTTATTTGCAAATAATGCGCTTTTCAAAAATGCAGTGCGCGCCGACTACTCCCCATGCACAATCTCTCTCTTTCTCTCTCTCTCTCTCTGGCAGCGGCACTTGTTGTGAGCGCGTACGCGTGTAGGTGAACGATCGTTTGTCCTCCTACCATCGATTGTCCGCCGGGATGTTGCATCCTTGGCTGGAAAAAGAGAGGTGGGTGTCTAGACTGTTATGTAATTGGAACACAGGCTTTGTCAGCCCCCGCTGTCCGTAAATGGCTAACGGAAATGAGCCTGAGAGAGAGAGAGTGAGAGAGAGAGAGAGAGAGAGAGAGGAGAGAGAAACACAGGCGCACTGAGCAAGCGATAGATAGCCGCAAGAAGAGGAGAGAGAATAAGAGGGACAACAAGACACGAGTGCATCGGCAGCTTGGGCAACGCGAGGATGCACTTTGAATTTCGCGGGCTTGTGCAAACGCGTTATTGCCGGCCGCTCGCGAGCTAGAGCTATTATCGAGTGTCATTCATTACTTAATGAACTTCCTTCGCGAAGCTCGTCATTGTTGCCTCGATTTTTCGGCGTACTAATTGGGCTTTTTTAAACGATGTGGGCGCGACCAGATTAGGGATTCGCTTTGACGGGATCGTGGAATTTTATACTTTGTATACGCGGGGCTATCTGGAGAGATGATCCAAGTGGGGAAAAATCGAGGGTCGATTGATGGCGCGTATAGGCTTTCAAGCAGGTTTAATTACGAAAGGGTGTGCGCTGATGGCTTTGTGCGTACACAGCTTTCTCCTCGAGTATAGAAATTGAGGATTAGCCTAGAGGAGATTTTATTTTTATCATTTTTTTTTCGATATATAAATATGGACAACTCAGAAACGTAACTGACGATGAAACGCTTTTTCTCCTATTTATTGGGCATTTTATAGAATAGACCCAACCTCAAAACCATGATATTAGCAATTTACTTTTTGTAACTTTTTGTATTGCACAGTAAATGCAAAAAAGTTTACGAATTTCGATTTGTTTAGATTATTTGTAAAATTAGATTATAATCACGATTTTCTCATTTTTTAGACCAAGTCCATTTTACATATAGCCCTTTCCCGCAGCCATTAACTAGCTATTTTTTCTACTTGTCAGTCTTAATCAATTAAATCTATCTTTACAAGCATAGAGATGTCTTGAAAATTGGCATAACTAAAAAGAATGCTTAAATGTTTAAAAAATCATTTCATCGATGAGCAAAAACTGGGCAATTTTCGGTTACGCAATTTTCCACCGAATATAACGAGCAAAACTCAACCTCCCAATCCGATAGCATCCCCCAACGAGACGACGTATAGCACGTACGATCGGCGACGACTATAAGAGAGAGAGAAACCTCACAATAGTCGGTGCGGTGACTGATAGGCTGTGCACATAAAGAAAAGTAGAATGCAGAAGCGAACTGCTGCTGCTGCTCGGAGAGACACTCGCGCATTGTGCAACGAAGGATGCACTTAAAATTTCGCGGACTTGTGCAAAGACTTTTGCCTCGACTGCGGAGTCGCTCAAGAGACACTGAAACAGCCAGCCGCGGCGAGCTGTCGCATTCGGGCCGATCGCGAGCATTTATGTTGCGTCGATCTATTTCGTCTGAAGGCCTTACCTGAGCGCGCGGATCGTTCATTTTCTAATCCCCCTCCCGCGACGACGACACGCTGTCGTGACAAATGTTAATGTAATAGGCCCCTGACTGAGCTGACACGTGCGACGGATTCGCTTGGGCAATGCCAATTTTCAACCTGCTCCTTATTATTGTCGTAATTTATATAGCTCGTTATATTTAAAAGAAAATTAATAATATACTTACTCGATACGTGAAAAATCGCTATCCGGACGATTGAAACCGTAGCGACAGCTTAGTCGCCATTATAGGATAATTGCGCGTACGAGCGTTAAAAATAAACGTTGAAAAATAAAAAAGGCAAATATGTATAATAAGCCACTAAAAGCTGCGCATTAAATTTAATGACCCGAGGTGTGCGATTCGATATTTCCAAGTTTAACGAGGTGTCTTGAGCTGCTCTTCTGATTTATACAGAAACATTTAACAGCAAAGACTCCCGGCTTATATATATATATATATATATATATATAATTTTTTTTTCATGCATAAAGCGCACTATAAAATTTGCACTTCTGAAATTACTCACTTAGCCGCTCGAGCTCGTAGTCGCTCGAGCGTGAAAGAGCGACGCACAGACGACTGCCTTTACTTGTATTTTTCTATGCGCACAAGCATAGGTGCGCAGTGTTAATAGAAAACAACGGGTATAAACTAAAGCATAAGCAATAAGATGCAACATTTTTATCATCGATACTTTAACGTGGGCAGGTAACGATACATCGGCTGGGAATCTCCGATGCGTATTATAAATCAATGAAGCCGCGGAGACTGCGCCGCAATGAGATAATTTATTACGTTCTCGTTGTACGCACAGACCTACAATTATGAGGTTAGTACAGTTAAGGGCCCCTACACTCCTCACAAAGGGATTTTAATTGAATATACAACACACACACACACACTCACGACCTTAAATTATATCCTCGAAATTTATTTAAACAATAAAGCCGCAGCTCCTTAAGTTATTCCGGAATTTGATCAAGTTAAGTTTCCCTCGGCGCGCATACATTTTTCCGAGGAAAAATCTGAAGAACGCAAATATCAAGGGACGCGAGCAAGCGGTAGCGTCCCGTGCGGCAAAGTAAAGGTAGAAAAAAAAAGCGAATTCCGATTTACCGAGATCGGCCGCCGCGGTGAACCTTTACCGGGAGCATATCACTTGTAACCTCTCTCTCTCTCTCTCTCTCTCTCTCTCTCTCTCTCGTAAAGCCGACAAGAATCGGGCCGACATTATAAGTAAAGCTAGTAAGTTTAAGCTGAATAAGACTTTATCTACGGAAGAGAGTTGAACTTTCGAAGGCTTTTCTTAATTAAATAACAGTATAAATCGCTCTGCACTCGGTTAATTAAAGAAGGCCGTTTTTAAAAGTATTTTAGCGCATTTTCCAGCCGGCCATTATGTATATCCTATCTTGATTGCTTTCCTACCGTAAAACTGTCCCGGCGTTTAATTGATTCGCGGAAAAAGCCACGTTTATACCGCACAAAGTTCAACGCGGCACAAGAAATAGCTTACTTTTTCTACTCGATAAGAAGCACAGCACACGCGCGCGTGTCTCTAAAATAAATTGCGTAACCCGCGATGAGCGAGTTCTCGATATTACATACTTAGTAGTTCATGCCACGGCCGCCTTATACGCGCGCGGAATTCGAAGTCGTTCGAGCTCGCAAATTGCGATCATAAATAGCTCCCGTTCAAAACACACGTGGCGTATAATAATTTTTGCGCCGCTAGAGAGAGAGAGAGGATGTACACTTGCCAGCGCGCTCGACTTTTCTCTCCAAGGCAGCTCTTATACTCTGTATATAGTGTACTGCAGAGTCGTATTTTTTAAGTATAGTAATTACTCAATTCTCATGCGGCCGCTTAATTATTTCGACTCTCTAAAGCGTCGGGATACGGCTCTTTTTTTTATTGACTATATAGCCGCGGCGCTTAAATCATTTCTTTATTAATCTTAATTCTATGCATGCAACAGTTTTCAGTTTTATGGGCGCTTCTTTCGAGAAGCGCGATTTTTCATACTTTTCCGAACTTTGTTGCGCAACGAGATATATATGTAGCAATTAGCGAATCTCGCGCAAAAAGCGCCTCTTTATTAGGTACGACGGGGTGGCTTATTACACGAGCTCGGCGCGACCACCGGCGAGTCGTAAGGCGCATATACGGCTGCGGCCGGAAAAACAGCACGTATATACACAGGCGGAGATAGGGAGGAAGATATAGAGGCGAAGAGGAGAGAACGAGGTATTGGGAATTTTTCATCACGGGGGCGTGAGACACAGCGAGAGGCGTCGGCATCAACAGGAATGTCTTCTGGTAGACGTACACACACATACGCACACGGCGCTGCATCATCCATACGAAGAGATATTCGCATTATCCCGTAACGCAGATTCGTTTCCGAGCTTTTTCCCCCTACGGATAATACGCTTCTTCGTCCGCTCTCGCGCTGTATGTTTCATACACGCCTCGGCGCAGCTCTCTCTCTCTCTCTCGCGCGCCTTTGATTTGTAAGAGAGGAAAAAGGCCGAGAGAGGAGGAAGAAGCGCGAGGTGAGGTGCATGTAACGGGGGAAGGGAGGAGAAAGGTTCGCATGGACGCCGCTTTATTATTGCTCTCGACGGCGGATTATCTCGCGGGTGAATGAATTTTCCGCGGGTTTTTTTTTTAATTTCGCGCCCGAGGTTTCCAGTCAGCGAAGGTAGGTGGCGCATGGGCGCTTTTCGCGCTCCCGTTATCGGAATCTGCGAGCCCGGTGCATTTATATAGCGATGCCAAAACTGTCTGCTCGAGCCGCTCGTTCTATAACTGCTTCGTTGATGGCGATCATTGGTATTTTGTATTTGTATTGTGGTATTGTCATTAATGAATACCGAACACTTGCGTCCATTGGAAAAATGCTTCCATTTCCTCTACACATCCACACAAAAAGCCGGGCAAGCTTCAGGCATCCATAAAATCTCTCCGGCACATTCTGCACCGATGAAATCAGCATCGTTTTATTACACACACACACGGCCGCTGATGCGGACCGGAAAGTATATCACATACTTATTCTGCATATTTTCCAAACTATTCGAGCCCCGCTCGTATAATATCCCCCCGATACATCCAGTCTACACACGCACGCGCTCGTATAAGAAAAGGTCAAGAGTTTAAGCACCAGCATCTCTCGGCCCTTCCTATCTCTTTCTCTCTTTCTCTCTCCGTACACAGCAGCAGCAGCAGGAGCGGCGGCGGCAGTAGCCAGCTCGTGAATCACCTGTGTGTCAATCGCTCGTCAGTCTCTCTCACTACGCGCCTCGGGCAAAAAAGGATAGCTTCGCGTGGAAGAATAGCCAGGACGTTTTCAACATCGCCGCGAAGAGAGAGAGGGAGAGGACCGCGGAAGTCAGCTGTTGCAGCAGCCAAGCGAGCGAGAGAGAGAGAGAGCGATGACTCTTATACAGCCGCTATACAACGTATATGGGATGCTGCGCACGCGGAGAGCGAAGGACCTTTCCATTCCGCGCGCTGCTTCGTGCGTGCGCGCGCGCGATTATCTGCCGGCGAGATTGTGTTTAAGAGGGAATAATGAATTCGGAGAGAAAGAGGGAGAAGGAGGAGGTGGAGAAGTGGTCCGCCCGCGCGCTCACTCGCGCGTGAGAATCCGATCGCACCCTTGAGATCAGCCCCAATTATCTCGCCATCTCGCTCTTTCCTCTTTGCTCTCTTTTATCTCCGGGATTTGCGTTATTACGCGGAGAGAGTACGTTGCCTCGCGTACGCTATATACGTGCTAATTAGAGCAATTTTTTCCGTTACCACTTTGGTGACGAGAATTCAAACTCGGTATAGGCCGCTCTGTCTATACTTAACTCGCTGTGTAGACGGAAGAGAGAGAGCAGGCTGTACACACCGGCAGCAGAGAAGGATGAGAGAGAGAGGAAGATAAGATGTTCGCCAGCAGGTGATGGTGGGTTCAGAGGTCGACCCCTTCCAGCGCGCCGTATATATTCCTGTCCTTTTGCTGCTCCGTGCGAGCGGAGTATACCGGTAACGAGTAATGGCAGCTTTTTACGATACCTCTCGCGATTATTTTTAAATCTGTTTATACAGGTAGCTAAATATCGCAGCGGTATTTTCTCTCTATTTGTCCCGAGCTCGGCGACAAAGCCCAAATAAAAGGCCTCGAGAGAGAGAGAGAGAGAGAGAGAGAAAGATCGGAGTTTATACGAGAGAACCCGTTCCGCGCTCGCCCTTTCGTGTTCCTCAGCGACACTTGGTCGAGCTTTTTTTTCTCTCTCTCTCTCGATCTCCCCCTTATCTCCTCCATATAACCCAGGTGTATATACGCGTCGCGTTCGGTGTCGATGTTCGACGAAAACAGAGTCGATTGTAGTACTGCTGCTGCTGCTGCTGCTGCTGAGATACCGATCGGGCCCGAAGGCGAGCCCAAAGCTCCTACTACCCGTCTTGCTCGCTCGCGTCGTCGACGCGAATTACCGAAGCGGCTCCCTGCATGCGCATATTCCCCGAGAGATACAAGTCGCCGCCGCGAGGATGAGGATTTTACGAGCCCGTCGCCTACCGTCTAGTATGTGTGCGCGGACGGAGAAAGGACTGCGTGCCACCGGGGCTATTCTCCTCTTCTTCTTCTTCTTCTTCTTCTTCTTCTTCTTCTCTTCTTGTCTCTTCTCTCTCTCTCTCTCTCTCTCTCTCTCTCGAGACTGCCGCGAGCGCAGTCTTTTTCTTCCCGCTCATTTGTCTCGGGAGAGATGCCGCTGCCTTCCTTCCGCTTCTCTTCTTCTTTTGCTTTCGATTCGGCTTTATCCGCAGAAACGAATGGCCGTATGAGTCGCTGCGCTGATAAGGCGAGCTTGCAAGTCTCTCCGCGCGATGTTCCCACGAGAGGGTACTTGGTACTGTATGGTTACAATTATAGGATTATTATTACGTTCCTAATCTACGCACACGATGTAATTTACCGCGGCTCCGATAATAGCGTTGCGCAACACTCGCCGACTTTGCGCTCTTATCGGCCTGGTGCGAATAGGCGCTGGTATATATCTAATAAAATCATAATTTTATTACGAGATGCGCATACACACACGGAGCTCGAGAAATTCCATTGTAAATAGCGGTATACGTCTGTTCGATCTTCCTCCTCTGCTTATCTTCTTCTTCTTCTTCTTCTTCTTCTTCTTCTTGGCGAAATTACAAGGCGACATCTGTTGTTGAAATTATCGCTCTCCCGCGGATGATATTCAATCTCCCGCCGCTGTAGCGCATATTTGTCAGAGGATTACGCCGCGGCTTTTCCCGCGCATATATGAAAAGTCCTTAAGGAATCGAGGCGGTTATCTTCGCCGCCGACGAGCTGACCTCTGCGAGCGAGCTATGCGTGTGTGTGTGTGCGCGTGTGTGAACTGGAATATAAGCTGCAGGCGCGTGTATTATTTCGCTTAATACAAAACCAGTTCGCTTTATAAGAGCCGAGCGAAATCAGCTCTCTTTTCGCGGTTAATTAAAATCGCTCTCGGATGTACAAGCAGTGTACACTCATTGTGATCCGTTTAAACACACTCAAACGGGGGGGGGGGGGAAATAAAGCAGAGAGACGAGAGCTGCGCTCGCCTTTTAGTAAAATCAACATTTTAGAACCGCGACCCGAGGAGAGAGAAACGTAACCCGTATTGGACTGCGAGAGCGCTGCCTTTTCACACGCATCTTCTCGATCCCACTCGCGCTCTATACTGCTGCGCTGTCCATATTTATCTCTCGCTCTTCCTCTATCTTCCTCGCCTTCGTCCGTCCGTATAGTATGCGTGTGTGTGTGTGTGCGTGAGGTTGAAATTCTTATTGACTGACTTAGGTATTACCTGAAATAGCCCTCTTACACATGCGCATCCTTCGCTATTTCAGATCCACATTACGTATACTCGAGCCGTAAGCGCAAGAGAGATAAGAATGCAGAGGAGGAAATTCGTTAAAGTGTTCATCGCATTAATAAAAGAGCCGGACCTGACTTTGACGATTTATTCACGAGTCTCTCTCTCTCTCTCTGTGTTTTACGCATATCTCAGTCGAGAGCTCGACAAAGTCCGGCTTTCATATTCAATCGTCACTTGGCCATTTTCATATCTTCGCGGTGGTATGTGAGAGAGTCGATGTTTTTCTGCGAGCTTATAGCAGTCTCACTAATTTTCCAGTCGCGCGGCGAGCTTTGAGGCGACGCTTACGGTTGAAAAGTTTATTCCGAGTGGGTAATACCTTATATTTCATATAAGCGAATAGATATAGGTCAACGCGCTAGAATCAAAGATCGTCGATCGTAAACAACGCTATAATCCACCTGATCGCGTTCGGCTCCTCCGAAAAAAAAAAAAAAAAAAAAAAAAACTGTCCCTCGCTTCTCCATATTTCACTGCTTCTCTCTCTCTCTCTCTCCAGAAATTTTGAAATCCCCCCTGTATACGCGCTCGGAAAGATATTGTAAGCAGATCGGACGGCATAAACAAGTGGGATAATTGCCGCTGCAGCGAGTTTGGAAATTTAAAAGCGAGCGCGATCCGGTATGTTTCTTTAAATTACGGCCCAGCTTGCTCGGATATAGGAGGCGCATTTTTCCTCCGTATATAAGAGACGACGACTACTTCGGTGTGTGGGCCTTTTCGGAGATTTGTGAGGCACTTCTACCGGCGTCGAGATGGACTTTTACTATTGTTTATGGGAGTTTCTTTTTATACACGAGCGCTGCACCGGGATTTAGTCGCTTTTTACGGCGCTTTTATTGGGCATATCGGGATTCCTAATTGGGAGAGGCTTTTTCTCTATTTCCTATACGTAGACCGCGGGACACGGATTTTCTTTCAGTCCTTATCGTCTAATTTATGTGTGTACCTCGGAAAAATTCAAACGAAACTGTATAAATTCGTGGGTATATATATATATATATATATATATATATAATATGGATCAAAAAAATGTATGCGAAGCTCGAATTCCAGCGCATTCTTACGATATCGGCTCGAGAATCGGGAATACGCGGAGCTTTTAAATTCGAGAGATAAAACGCTGCTCTCTCACTCTCGCGCGCGCGCGAGCGGCTTATCTGATCGAAAGTGTAACACATCAATTTGATCCAATTAAGATTTTATCCGAAGGTCGCCCTCCGATCGCGGCTATATGGATATTATGTATGGTGAAATTAAGCCAAAAACGCGGAAAAAAGAATTTAACCGAACAATGCGAATATAGAGAATCGGATATCGAGCATTGCTGTACTGCACACACACACACACACACACACAGAGGGGTCGAGAAAGAGAGGGGAAAAAGAAAAGACACAATCTCAAACACGCGTGAGATTCCCGCAAGGCCCGAAAAAAGCCACACATACACGCATACAGAGCTCCGAAGAGAGATCGCAATCTGCGCAGCGACGAAGGACCGTGTGCTACGGAGGAGACGAGGATACAGCCTCCAGAAAGAGAGAAGCTATACTCGCGGGTGTAAATACACAGGACGAAGATTCCGATGTGCCAGGGCGATTCGCGCTCTCCCGGGTAAAAAATCAGCTGCTCCCTGCGCACAGCTTTTCCTCTCTATTATACGCACCGATACATTAATTTTTTTCTCTTTCAGCCTCGATCGATCGCCGATTGTGTTTTATGAGCCGACAATTTATCGCGCGAGCGTGTACTTTGCTAGTTTTCCTAAGTAAAAGCTGGCGAGAGCGCTCGCAGAGATCGTTATCTTAATTTTGTATTGTGGCCGAGCGCGGAGAGAAGAACGATAATGTATAACGACGACGGGCATCGGCAACAGTTATATATTCTCGAAATAATTGTCCACGCGAGCTTCTCACGTCTCTCGATTTTTCGCGCCAAGAGCGAGTCTATTGTGACGAGAGAAAGAGAGAGAGAGAGGGACCGGATGATATATGCAGGGGATTTTCGGAGGCGTTTTCTTTTCGGTTAGGCTAGATCTTGATAGAGACCGGCTTTTACGAGTTCGGCCCTCGTAAAGTGTTGAGAGCGAGGATACGCGTATGGTATACTCGTCGTATTCGGGATCGTTATGCGCGGCCAAGATTCGGTCGGTAGATATATAATCGGTTTGTATCGGTAAATTATTATTTCACAGTGTGACGTACGAATCCGAGATACGATTGTGCACATACGCAGCAGCTGTTGCTGTTGTTGTTGTGCATATGTAAGCGTTATGCGTTTTCTCTTCCTTTTCTAATTGCTACACGACGTCTTTCCAAATCCAACACGCGTCACCGTCAATCCGCGGAAAATCTCGCGCGTTTCTGTCGATGTGACGCGAAAGGTATGCGCATGTATGCTGCATTCTCATGAAATTAATTTTTCGATTACAACGACGTCGACGCGGATTTCACTCTGAGAAATTTAGAGAGTAAACATCGGCGCTGATAATTATCGAATATATACTGCGTTTTACACATGGATTAAATTAACATAGTACATCGAGCCTCGCGGCTTTTCTTTCGAATAAAAACGAAATTTCCAAGGCCTCCTGACATCATCACCTCGTAAGAAGCCTATGAAAAATGGCGCTTTTTTAGCTTTGCAAAAAATCAAAAAGTCGACCGCTGCAGCTTGCTCCGTGAGAACAAGGTTCACTCGGCGCGAGCAAGTGCGGCATAAGTCACCTACTGAATTGCGACGAGCCGTTACCGACTTTTCGCTACTGTGTGGATCGTGTAGAAAGCGGATGTCTAATATCTCGTTGCGCTGTATGTGCGACGCAAGGTATACCATTATATTTTTCTTCCGATCGATTGTAATGTATACCGATTTTTTTCTTCTCCCAACGGGATTACAACGCGTATATTATACACGAGCACTTGCTTCTCTTCGAGATGAAAAAAATAAATAAATAATAACAAAAAGGTCCCGGCGTGACATATGGGCCGGCTTATTGAAAAATTCGAGATTAGGCCTTAAAAATGAGACCTAAGCTCTCTCTCACGCGAGGGTATACGATGTCGTATACCTATATACATACACAGCGCGCGCATAGTATGCAGCTCGAGAGCGATGTCGTAAAGCCAGTATTTTACGAACTGGAATAAATTCACTAAAAGGACGGCGCGCGAGCGAGCAGGTATAGGTCAAGCTGCGCGGCGCGCGAAGGAGATAAAAAAAGGAGGAGAAGAAAAGAAGCCGTGAGATGGAGGGGGGGGGGGAAGGAGACCGAGAGAGAGAGAGAGAGAGCTTAGATGTGTTACGATTAAAACTGTGGGGGAGCAACGAGATTAATGACGTCATAAAGCCAATAAAATATTGCAGCTTTGGAGAGAGAGAGAGAGAGAGAGAGACGCGTGTGTGTTGTTCAACAATGCGATGAAGTTTATACTTTTTTTAAATGTATAAACAGTCTTGGATTTTGGCATGAGGAATCGATCTCGTCTGACGGTAAACATACATTCATTTAAACATACACCGTATGTACGTACGGGTGAACGCTCTCGAAAGAATTTTCCTTCCCCCCCTGAAAAAAAGGTCCATCGTACGTCTCCATGAATTTTTATGTGAACAAATCCCAACGAGCTCCTCTATTTCTAATCGAGAGTTTATTTACTTTTCGTCTCTTCTCACCTTTCCTGCGGCATTTTCTCAGCAGGTGGCTAAAAAGCAGCGCACGGATTGTACAGGTTCATCCAGCGGAGGGAGGAGTAGAGGGGAAAGCGCTCTTCTCTCTCTCTCTCTCTCACACACACACACGTAACTTTTCCATTTTATTAGCTCCCTTTTCTTCCGTATACCTCTGCAGCGACAGACACAAGCTATTTTCCCCGCAGTCGTGAAATTTTGTTTACGAGTAGAAAAGCGCCCGACTTTTCTATTGTCCCCGCCTATTATATTCGATCTCTCGAAGTCATATTCATATTTTATCATAGTTCTCGGGAAATCTTTTCTGTCGTCGTCGTCGTCGTCGTCGTCGTGTGAGTCTAATAAACGTATACACGAAAAACGCGTGAGAATCATATACCATACCTTGTAAACGCGTAGGTGAACAGATGTTTCGCGGCCGTTTTCGCGTTATCTTTAAAGCTCGTGCACCGCCGCTGTATATAATATGGAATGAAATCCGGAACCGTAAAGCCCCAACAATATCGCTACGGAGATAAGAAAACTATAAGCGTGTATTACACTGATTTTCACTTATACACTATCGGCGCATTTCTTAACGAATATCGCGCTCGAAATAACCCGAACGCCGCTGTGATAAATTTCAGGCGCATGATTCCTTTTGGAGCCCCTGTTCTCCCTCTCTTTTTCTTCTTCTCGTCTCGGCTCTGTGTCCCAGAGTTTCGCTCTAGAATTCATCCGAGCCCTCGTTATTTTTTTCTCTCTCTCTCTCTCTCTCTTCTCTCGCCGTAAAATATAGTATATACCCCCGACGACTCGCTGCCCTTGACGCCGAATGTATTATCCGCGCGTCAGAGCTGCTCAGGTCAGAATACGCGATGATTAGTCCGTCTGGCTCCGGAAGCGTATGTGGGGGATGATGCGCAGAGGAGGCGAAAAAAGGAAATGAAGAAGTGCTCATAACGAAATCATCGCAGGTTCGCGTTCGTATAAAACGAAGAAGAAGAAGAAGAAGAAGAAGAAGAAGAGAGAGGAAGCAGTAGGAGACGATCGCGCTGTAACCCGGAGCACGTTTGTTATATTGGTTTTTGAAGTTTTGCGCTCTCCCTCTCGTTTGAATTTATTCCCGCCCGCGACAGGATGTGCACTGCATGCATTTCAATTTCCAGACACTCGGACACGCGTAGTATACATCGGAGAGTCAAGGAGAAGAAGAAGAAGAAGAAGAAGAAGAAACAATAGACGCAGGAGACGTGAACGCGTGCATCAAAAGCAGGAGCGGCGCATCCAGAGCACGTTCGCGCCGCGGAGACAGCGCGCGTCTCCTCCTATATAGACGGCATTTTAATATTTCCGTTGTTCGACGCCCCTCGCGCGCGAGTATATCCTTGATAAATCGAGGCGCTCGGAAAACACTTTCATTAATTGTCAGGCTTCTTCTTCGGCTCTTCACCAGCTGCGCTGATCTATATATACGTGTGTGTGTTGATCCCTTCGAAAAATCGCTCTTGTTTGGCCGGTTGATTGATGGTGAGCGAATGATTCTCTCTCTCTCTAAACTCGTTTATTCAAATCGCTCGGCCTGCCCTTATGTATACCTGCGCGCGCGGCTCGTGTTTCGCTCTCGACAATGACGCCTCGACCCGCGGAATTCTGAGAGAAAAAAGGACGAGGCGTGTATAACGCGTCTGTGCGTCTGTGTGTAGGAAGGAAGAAACGAGACGGTAACTGATGCTCGAATAAGTGAGCCTTGACTAGATTAATGATGAATTAAGCCTCTCCGGAGAGCAGACGAGTTGGATGTAGTGGTAGAAAAAAAATGGCATGTTCATTACATGCCTCGTGATTCGAGGTGTCAATCTCTCTCTCTCTCTCTCTCTCTCTCTCTCTCTCTCTCTCTCTCTCTCTCTCTCTCTCTCTCTCTTTCTCTTCATACACACACGAGCGCAGAGTAAACGTTTGTTTTATTCGCTCTTGTATACCTGCTCTACAGGTTGCGCTTTTCAGGGGAACCTTCTTCTTTTTCTATACGCATATGGCTCTGCGAAAGATTAATCAAATTAGCCGCGAGAGTTTGTCGTGGAAAAAGAGTCGAGCGTTGAGAGAGATTATTTATACATCCTTTTATGCCCCCTATCAAAATACGCTTTCGCCGTTAGCCGCACCGCGTATCTCTTATCACGTGATTAATCACGCGAACGTTTTCAGGAAAAACTATATCCGAGCTTTTCGAGAATCTCGAAAGCTCCAAGGACACATCCAAAGCGATTTATAGCCAAGTAATCTCAATCCACTTCCTTTCTCTCTCGCTATGGGACTTTGTGTGCGCCGGAGCTGAGCAATAGCTAGTCGCTTCCATGCATTATGCGCGACTGATAGCCCTGCGGAGGAAGTCCACCTTATACACAGTGTACATGTGCGGGACTGTCAATGCCGCGCCGGAACAGGAGCGCTCTCTCTCTCTCTCTCTCTCTCTCGATTCCCCTTATTTCTGACTGGATTTAAAAATTCACTCACGTTCCTACCTGGAATACACTCGCCTTACTGTCTCTGTGTGGGTGTATATGCATATGCCTTTATAAGAAGCATTATCTCTCTCGCAGTCCCTTGTGTTCCGATTTCTCGCTGCACAGCTCACGTGCGCTCCTTGAAAGACAAGCGCTTTTATTTATAAAGATGCAGCAGCAGCAGCAGCAGCGCCGGACGTGCTTTCGCCGCTGTAAGTACGTGAGCCGCGGGGAGTTTCCGTTTTTTTTTTTTCTCTTCTGTGTTCTCTCCCCCTGACGTCTCTATTGTTTCGAAGGGTATAAAGCTACCGATATGCGGCCTGGGTGTGTAATGCACTCGTTAGATTCGACGCTTATTCGGGGATTTTATTAGATTTCTTCGAGACGGAGAGCTGAAAGGCTCATGAATAATTCCGTGAGACACGAGAGAGCTTGAGAAATTACATATGCACCGAGTAACGGAGAGGATGTGCATTGTGGGTGGGCATGATGCACTGTTCTTATTCTTCTTCTTCTTTTTTCTCGTATGTCTTCAATGTGTTCTGAATTTCCGAGCGATTTTGATCGATGGTACGATCCGTGGAAAATTATTTCGCGACCTTCCGTATCGGCCCGCAACGATTCATCATAATCGGCCGATTGCAACGGCTCTTTTTTATACAAGGGAAAAAAACTGATTGTTTAAATTATTAATAAGCGATTCCACGCGCTTTGTTCCACTTTCGCGAGCGCGTGCCTGCAATTATCATTATTCAAAGCGACGCGAGCGCGGTACAACAGACTAGTTTTTGATTGATAAATCGCCGGGTGAAAAGCGTTAATTGACAGCTCGTTGAATAATTTCTAATACGCGGGATGATTAAAAGTTGCCTCTTGGCGCGCGTTGAGTATTATGCGTGTGTTGTACGCGTTGAGGTGGACAAGGGTGTTATTTGCTGCGATGGGATGGGATACGTGCGTGTGTGTCTACTCTATTAATCGTTTACCGGCTGCTTTGTGAGCGAATGTTTATAGGGTGTTGGCTCGTTATTTCGAGTTTCCAACTCAATTTACGCCATCGAGATTAGCGATCAAACTAATTTCGCGAACGGAGCTGTTACGCGTTGTCAGTGTGCGATATCACATCGAAAAAATATACTATTTTGATAATTTATCAGTGCCGGACTTGCTCTTAAGAAAAGCGTGTCTAAAACTGTCTCAAGCAGTTACAGCACCAGCGGAGCGAGTATAAAAAAAGGCTGCTTCAGCATCGATATCAAGCGCTCGGTTAGCAGATTCAACTGCGGGTTTTCGCAATAGCCGTACGCGCCACCTGTCGTCGCCAGCCAGAAGCTCGGTACTGAAATTACAATAGCCGCACATCCAACAGCTCACCTACGTAACGCGACGATCCAATAAAACCCCGAGGACTCGGCTCCGTAATGACACGGCTTACGCGGCGGTAGCTCTCGTCCCTCTCTGGAGATATACTTTTATTAAAAAACGAGAGAGAGAGAGAGAGAAAAAAGCGCGCAGTCCGCATCAGGATATAATAAGGCGGAGAGTAGAGAGAAAGCAAAAGGAGGCGAGATTCGCGCTGCACATAAGCGAGTTGGACTGAATATAGCGCACAAAAGCGATCTCAGGAGCAGGTCTAAATGACTGTCTGCTCCGCTATTCGCAGTCGCGAAAAGCCGATCCCCGCGGGCGCATCCAATAATTTTGCGGCCGACAGGTAGAACTAATTTTCAATGCCATTATTTAGCGCAGAGCCGCCGGATTGTTATTTCGTCCTTCCCTCGCTTCTCTCTCTCTCTCTCTCTCAGCGCATGAAGAACTAGAAGTGGTAGGGGGGCACAAGCGCCCCTTTTCTACCTGCGGTGATTGCCTTTTGCACATCAAAAGAGAGGCGGCGACTCTGGCTACCGTTTTGCTGTTATTGAATTATAAGAGACCAGTCGCCTTAATGGATCGCCGCCGACGCTCCGAGAGAAGGATATAACACACACACACACACAGACAGAACGAGAGAGATCTCGTGTTTGCACAAAGTGCCCAGAGAGAGGATTGGTATATAGTATGCGAGAGAGTTATTTCGCTCGATCGATTTGCGGCTACTGCTTCTTTTTAAGTTGTTTGACTATTCCACATCTCTCTCTCTCTCTCTCTCTCTCTCTCTCTCTCTCTCTCTCTCTCTCTCTCTCGGGGCGTAATTGACTTTTTGATGTGGGAATCCGAATAATAGTCCTTCGCCCCCCTCGCTTACGCATCTCCTTCCTCTCTCTCTCTCTCTCTCTCCCTCTCTCTCTCTCTCTCTCTCCCTCTCTCTCTCTCTATATATTTGTTTTTACATTTACAGAATTAGCCGCGCGCGAGCACTGATTGATTTTCATTATGATTCCATTACGCGTATGCGCGTATACATCGCGGACCTCTATTATATGGTGTATTGCTACCGCTCGCGCCGCAAATTGCGCGAGCGCGCTCATTTCAAATGCTTTTCGCGATCCAAATTTGCCGAACCGGATTCCTCTTTCTTCTTCTTCTTCTTATTCTTCTTTCTTCTGCCTCGAAAAAATGACTGACGGCTTATACACTATATATATATATACAATCCACTCGACGCGGTGACTTCGCTTCTTTCTGTATTATACTTATGTACTTATATATTCTCCGAGATCGAAGATCGCGGCGAAAAATATTTTACGTAACGGAGGCCGAGCTGATGTTTTCGATCTTCAGTAACGCTTGACCTAGCGCTTTTTTCTTTTCCTAGCATCAACAGCGCACGCATTTACTATACAGCTCGCATACACACTCCGCCAACAATATATATATATATATGTAGGTTCGCATTGTATTTAAATCCAACGCCGGCGACACTTGTCGCTCAATTAGGCCGACGGTGAAATTTACATAAATTATACGTCGAGATTACAATATATATATATTTCCCGTGAAAAATAAGCGGAAATTTACAGCGGAATGTACAGCTGCGAAAATGTGAGCGATATCGAAGATGCGCCGCGGTAAGTACCCGTGCGCGCGCATAGCAGCATCGCTATAAAAGAGAGAGAGATAGAGAGAGAGAGAGAGGAGAGGCTGTATAGTGTCTCTGGAATGATTATCATGCGAAGAGGGAGAGAAAAACCGAGGTCTTAGGTCGACGCGCCGCCGAGAGAGAGAGAGAGAGAGAGAGAGGGTCATCGGCGAGAGGGCAGCACGAGGACGGCCAGAGGTCGATCGGCGGCGAGAAAGAGGCGCTCCGCTCGGAAGAGAAACGAGAGGAGAGGGAGCCGAGCAGCGCACACACTATGCGCGCTTTGCATCTACCTGCTTCTCCGAGCCTACTTATACCGATCGCTACTATATAGAGACGCGCCTCTCGCGATCCGATTTTCTCTAGGTGTACGCTATACTGTATAAAAATTGCTCAATCCTTTTATAAGCGAGAGAGCACACAGTGCACGACTATTGTTGCGCCATACGGATGCGCAACTAGGCTGAGGGAGATCTGATAAGCGCGAGTCTCGTAACGTCACAACCTTGATACCATTATTTCAACGGGAAGAAAGTTCTCGCGCTCTTGACTTTTTCCTATGACAATGCCTTTTGACAATGCAACGCGCTACTGATAAATCCGGTTACGCTAATCCCCTCGTCGCTGATATAATCTCGCTGAGATTCCTGCGCAACCGCCACTGCCGATTTTTTCGCGTTTGAATTACATTTCTATATTACGGCGTCGATGCGCGTGTACACCTGCAGGACCTGTCAGAGCTCTGCGCATTTCCATAGAGCGTCGAGCAAAACCGATCGTTCAACTCGCGCGCCGCTGCGTTCATAAGCCGCCGATTTATAATAATACACAAATAACAGTCGGAGAACGCGCTCGTGTACACACAACCGTTAGATTACGCAACGATACATATACAAAGGGTAAAAAGTATCGGTATACACGCATCGCTATGTAACAGACGAAGATGAGAGAGAAAAGCCTCTCCCAAGTGACCGAATTAGCGTCTGCGCGCCTCTACGCCGCTGTATTTTATAGATATTCGAGCGAGTTATGGCTGCACGTACATACACACAGATATAGGCGCGAGCGAGCGAGCTCTCCTCTCTCGAAGTATAGGTGAGGCGCGAGAGAGGTGAGGGAACATATCTGTGCAGCGCAAGAACGAGCTTGAGAGAGGAGGCTGCGCCGCCGCGCGCATGGCACTTTTGCGCGACCGGTGACCTCTCGGTGGCCTTTCGGTTCTCCGCAGCGAGTATACCGCACGTATACCTGTACGTGTGTATGTACGCCTCTATAGGAGGAGGAGGAGGAGGACGACGACGACGACGACGACGAGTCGAGTCTGACACGGAAAACTCGCACCGCAGGTTGAAGCTTCGTGAGAGATGCTGCGCGCAGGCTGTGTATACTCGACTATCGGATCGATCCGATCATTTTTCTTCTCTGCGCTCGCGCGCGCATGAGTCGCTTGATTTTCTCTAGTTTCTACAAAAATCATTCGCTGTACACAGCGTTCTGAAATTTTATTTGGCAGTGTACGTACAAACTAGCTGCTTTGATGAGTACAGTCGGGGGACGCATTTATCTTCTAGTTAGAGCGGGTGCAGCGCATAGAATGATATCGCACAAAAAAAAAAAGCCGGGCTTTTTTACGCTTGACAACAATTTATATCTCGCGACAGTTTTGGCTTTCGTGAATAATCGAGCGGTATTAGCGGCGCCGCGAGGGTAATTAATTACCCGTTGTAACGCTGAGAAAGCATGTTGAACCTCTGAAACGACGATCATTTGTTCGATCCGATTCTGGGTTATACTCTTCGCCGATCACTTTCTACGCGCGATATTATGATCGCACGCTGCGGAGCATCTTCTCGCCCACTCGCTCGAGGTATATCTCTTTGAATCGGCTTTTATTATAAAATCTAATGAATTCTCGGGGCTTTTACGAAGAATCGGCTTTCTCGGTTTTGTTACAAGCCTTTCACGCACGTGTGGGATTATATTATATATCTCGGAGACGCCTTTCAAAAGCCGTGATTTAGCGCGCCGGCAACTAATGGCGGGAAATTAATAAATATCAAGAGCCTTCTAATTTAAATACAAACGTTGCATCTCTTATTGAATATCGAACATATTCTGCTGTGCGAGGGATGAGAAGCGTTGAAGTAAAAACAGTCGTTTTTTACATTATGATTATGCCGAATTTATTTACTTTACAGAACTTACGATAGACTCCACTGTATCGTCCATTTCTTAAGTTCACGTGGCAGTATCACGATAATAGTATCGCATATACGAACACAAGGTTATTTTCATCTTCTATATAATATTTTGTTGATATCTCGACAATCACACGCTCTCATCTTATACATCGAACGAATTACACAGATGCTTGTATAAAAATGCAAAGAAAGTCTATAACTATGATAATGTGCATTTATGAAAAATTACAACTAAGAGTAATACTTTGTAGAACACACCGTTTAAATCAACCGTATCGGTATAGCACACACGACAAAAACGTAGACGAGACAATTGTTTATAATGTGATGGATACAAAACTCCGACAGCAAAGTAAGGGTACATAACGATACGATACATATGAGTGACTAGAACAAATGACTATAATGACGAGTTTTTTTTCACTCTTGCTTCTTGTTGTTGCACTGAAATAAGACGGAAAAATTCAGCACGACGTGCGCAAATCAGACCAACGACGTCAAAGAAAGATTCAATCCATGCATCAACAGCCCGTGCGACGCTAGGCAGTCTCATCAGGGCTCACATTTTCTCCCGATAATGAAACGCAAGTTATCGTCTTATATCTTGATATTGGAATAAGATTTTTGTACGTAAAGCTAGTTTTGATTGCTCTGTGAAATCGATGACCTTACCCTCAATTTTCACTACTGGTTGCGTACGCTAAGTGTTATTCTAAGCAAAGTGAAATGATAAGCGATCGAACGTACAAAAATAGTATCTTTCTCGGCTACGAATAAATGAATAAAGATAAAGGAAAGTTTGAATTGCATGTACATCGCTAAGGAGGAAAAATTGTATAAAACTGTATCGATACTTTCATTCAAATGGAATTAAATTTCATCAGCCTTTGTGCATAGCAGCGCTAGAAGGAAGGCAATTTCTTCGCACAATCGAAAACTTCGTTGTCCCAAAGAAAGTTTTGAACACCGCGGCGAGAGAATCGACAGCGATAAATGCATACTTTGGTCCTGAACTCGCGCATCAAAAGAAGCTTTACGCAAAAAAGGATCTTATATCGATAATACATACAATATAATAATAAGTTAAATTTCGAATTCCGCGGTACGTACACAGAAGTTCAGAACTTCTGAAAACGCCTTGCCTTTTCGCGGGACAAGGACAGCGGCCTTTTCAAAAGGCGATGGGCGCATCGTTGGCTCGGGAACGGCAAAGTGACTCCCCTTAATATTCGCAGCCCGCGGCTTTCGAGACTTTTTTTATTAACTTTTTTTCTTTCTTTCTCTATATCACCCGCCGTTCTATGTAAATATGTATAGCGACGCGCAGTAGTAGCTTCCGCGCACAGTTCGAAAAGTGTTTGTGTGTGTGTGTGTGTGTGTGTGTGTGTGTGTGTGTGTGTGTGTGTGTGTGTGTGACGATGGCCGAGAGAAGCGCATTACAGTGCAGCATTTTGATAAGAAGAAGAGGAGGAGAAGGAGAGTGTCGGTTAATGCTTCAGGCAAAGTTGAGGGGCTCGAGGGTCTTGCTGGAGCAGGGTTTGGCGTCGTCGGGTTGCGCGGGTTCCTTCTGGTCCTTGTGCTGTCGCCAGGACTCGGCCCAGCGCTCGTCCTTGGCTTTCTTCTCTTCGAGGCTCTTCATCGCGGCCGACTGCCACTGCTCGATGTTCGCAGTGGTCTTGTCGGTGCGCTGCACGTGCTCGTAGCCCTGCATCCAGTACTCCTGGATCTCGCTCCTGGTCACGGATGTCCTCGTGGTCGTCTTCTTGGCGCCGTCCTTGGAGTTACGCGGTCGAGCCTTGTCGGCCGACTGTATGGGTAGTTTCTTAGGCGGCGCCTTTTTCTTGCTCTCGTCGGTGCTGAAGCTCGTCTTGGTTTGACTGGCGGTCATGTTGCCGCCAGTACCGCTACTGCCGTCGGCGTCGCGACGCCTACGCTGGCGGCGACGCTCCGGTTCCGGTTGGTCCTTTTCCTTGTCGGCTGCGGCACTCGTGCCCTGATTCTCTAGCTCCTCGTCGAACTGGTTCGTGTTGAGGAAGTGGTCGCGCGCCGAGGCCCAGTGGTCCTTGCGCGGCTTGTTGTTGCCGTTGTTCGAGTCCATGCTGGTCCGGTGCTTCTTCGAGTTCTTGGCTACCCATGGCGGCGGCTGCTTCGTCGAGCGAACGCCGTCCTTTAGGGTTGCCTGCGTAAGGGGCAAAAAGCAACGTACAAACCAAAGCATCGATAAAAGTGCCAATTACGTCGTTCACACTCTGAGCCGACATCCACACCTGTCTAAATCACTTAGCTTCACACCAGCAACGACTTACCCCTGAGGAGGAACTATCTACAGGCTTATAGAGCTGCTGAGTCGGGTCGTCCTCGCCCGGGGGTGCGTGGCAACTGGATCCGTGTCGGCCGTGCAACCAAGAGAGCAGAAACGATAGAATAGCACAGGATAGCCCGAGGGCAGCGGTGGCCGTTAGCTGTGACCGCGTCCTCCGGGGCACCCAGCCCGCGCCGTGATAGTCGAACACTGAAAGCGCCAACAAAGCGCTACTCGTCGTGTACGAGATTCCGACGCTCGTGAAGATCCAGGCATTCTGTGAAACGAGAGGTGAAACGTTACTTTTTGATTATTCGAGCTTCAATCGCGAGAAAGCACAAGTTTTAGGTTTTGGCAGTTGAAATGATAATCTCGTTTTTAAAAACTATAGTGTAATATTTTCAAGATCAATTTTTAAGTCACAATAGTGAAAGCGCCGTGTAATGCACATATTTTTAGGTATGTTCATATAGACCTTATACAAGCTTGTACGAAATCAAAGTAAAGGAAGAGACAGATTTTCAGAGACAAAATTTAGTGTCACATTGCTCATAAATATAGAAACGCGACGAGAAGCACACAGAGAAAGCGTTTATAGTAAGGAATGTCAAAATATGCATATCGTCACAAGTTTCACATCATATCATTATGTGCGCACTTACATTGTTTACAAAGCAAGAAAAATCGTTTCGAATACCTGCGAGTTATTCTACTATTTTTTTACTCGTATGTCTCGTGTGTTTTGAAAAAAGAAGTGTCGTGAGAATAGAAAGAGGCGAAAAGAATGAATATTTTCCTTACCAGTCGTGCCCAATTAAAGGGAAAGAAGTATACGACGTGCGAGATGTCCAAAAACAGAAGCAGCGCAGTTATTAACAGACAGAAGACCGCAACAAATATCATGAAGCGAAGCCTTCCAACTAGCGGTAGCATAAAGAGACTGACCTTAGCAGTTCCCGAGCTACAAAGGGTCGCCAGACATGCTGCCGATGATAGCTGTCGAAAAAAGACACACAGCCACATTTTATTGACACATGTACCATACTCTCTTGTATAAATCGTTTATCGATGCGCATAATTAAAATTGAAGTTATGAACGCGCGCAGAGTACATTACGCAACGCGCGCGAGCGGGAACTGCTGCCTCTGCTGCAGAAAAATAATTACATGCATTCGCATAGGCTCAAATGATTTTGCAAAACCGAAATACCTAATTGCATAAATATACATTTGTAATTAACGAACAGGCCGCTGCAGAGCGCGGCGCCATAAAAATCAAGTTAATGAAGTAGTTGTGAAAAAGCTGAGCAGCTGCCGAGCGAGCGAGCGAGCGAGAGAGAAAAATAATCGGCTGCAATTGTGAAATTTATATTTTCCACGCGGATTTTTCAGCGAGAACGCGAGTATGCTCTTTCTCTCTCTCTCTCTCTCTCTCAGCCAACTTGTTATTAAGATCTTCATCCTCCCTCCCACTGCATTTAGGCAATTAGGTGTTTTCTGCCTCTTCGGGCAAGCATCTCAGTCTCAGAGGTCATACACGCGATATAGAATTCTTCCAGCGCTCTAATGGACTTTCCAGGAACTTTAACCCCGGCGAGCGTATCTACAAGTAAAAAAAGGAAAAATTATCATCGGTGAACGAGCTGTGCAATGGGACTTACGAGAAGAAGTAGTCTGACAAGGCCGGTAGCTGTCTTGAGGTGGCCCTGTATGTCACAGTAGAAAATCAGATGGCTGGTCCTTGGCCAAGGCATGGCGTTAGCTGACGATCCGTGTGGATGATCGTGTCCGTAATTTCCATAATTCGTGTGCGAATTCCAGGAGTGAACCGTCGAGTGAATCCCGGGAGAATCCAGCTCCGAAGATTGAGAGCTGATGCGCCCTCCTGTTCGGCTGCCTGCTGCGTTTAAATCGATAGCGTTGCTGACTTCGGTCGATCGCATGTTATTTATTTTTTTATTTTTTTATTTAAAACTATATATATCGAATTTTCGAGCTTCTTAGCGTCGACCGCCTGCGAGCTCGCAATTGATTCTCACGCTGTGAGCGCGACCATAACTCGAAGCCGCGATTCGGAATTTACAAACGATATCGTTTTTTAATTGAGAAGAACGAGAAGTGTTACATTCAAATGAGAGAAGGTGTGTATATATAAGAGGTATATAAAGCACGTTTCCTTTTGTGAACCAATTCGAGATATGTTAACCCCCGCGTGATGCGCGAGCTGTACCGTTGTAGAGACGTATTGTCAGATGCTTATATTTACACGCAAGTTTGTAGACTTATGATCGGAGATGAGATAAGAGAGAAAATCGAGAGTCACGCTCTCGCGCGCTCGCGTTTTTAAGCTTATTAATTTACATACCGAGAGAGCGAGAGAGAAAAAAACGATCTGCCTGTAAATCGTCCCGAGGGTGACTCTCGATTTTTTTCGGAGCAGCGCCGAATACAATCGTGATTCGATTTCTCGAAACGCACACACAGTATATACGTAAACGTGCTTATACAGGCATTTCCGAGAAAAAAGGAAGCCATAAATTCAATTTAAAGAAAAAGAAGTCGACATGTGTGTGTGTGTGATGCACATACATAACGGCTAATTCAAAGGCGCCTCGTATGGCAAATGATACGTCGATGGAGATAGAACACAGGCAGCGTCTAAATAGTTAGCCTGACAATATATACCTCCTCGTCGTCGCCGTCGTCGTCGCGAGAGAGAGAGAGAGAGAGAGAGAGAGAGAGAGAGAGAGAGAGAGAGAGCGATTCGGAGGCGAGAACAATGCTCGGGAAATAAATAAGAGAAACAGCGCGCGCAAGAGAGAAGAGAGAAAGGAGAAGAAGGAAGAAAAAGAAGAGAGAGAACGAACCGCCCATAGCTGAGAAACAGAATATAACAGCCGGTTGTAAAGAACCTGCGCGCGCGCTACGGAGACGGCCGAATAGAGACAAGACAGAAGTAAATTAGCGCGCGCGAGGGAATGAATAATCGCCCGATGCATCGATTTGACGTGTCTATTATACGCTTATCGTCGTCGAGTACTTTTTTTTATCTCGAAGGAGAAAAAGAAACAGCCGCGCACAGCGTTTTACTTTCTCTTACGCGTTGAAAAGGAAGCGAAAGAAGAGCATTTCCTTGCGCAGTCACGCATCGAGTCGCAAACGTCCGCGTCCCAAACACGAGCGGGAACAATATGTAAGTAATCTCGTCCTGGGGGCAGAGAGTGCCGAGTGCTGTTCGTCGTCGCGCACATCAGCGCGTAATCTATGTAAATTACGACGACTGAACTGAGCTACTGCCCTGAGAGATCCGCTACTTTTAAACGAACGACGACGACGACGGCGACAGGCATGTGCACGTACCAATTTCAAAGTCCTGAATGTCTTCAGGCCGCGAATAGGCGGCAGGTGGAGGCTCCAGGTCGCGAATCTCCTCAAGGAGGAGCACCTCTATCTCGTCGGCTGCGTACAAATCGGAGACCGAGCGAAGATGCCGGGACTCGCTCATTACTCAACGGCCGGCAGCGATCAGCTGTTATCTTTCTGCCGCCCCAAGCAGTAGTGCTGCAGTCCGACGATTATTTTCAATCTCATTGGATCCGTCATTTGGCTATGGATTTCGATTACGGATCATCGATTCATCGAGAGGCGGATATGCTTGTGTGTGGGACCTCTGATATACTCGTGCGCTGATCCGGCTCCTCCTGAAATGAAGTTTTTCGAATTAGTCATTGCGCGTGTTTTTTCGATCATCTGATATTTTGTTTTTTTTTCTCTCTCGGAGCAAAGAGTTTCGTATGCGGCCTCGCGAATACTATCCGCATTTAATCTCTACTTTGTTTTTTTTTTTATTACGCAATAATCATGAACAATTTTTTTTTTTTTCGTTCTCAGAAAGCGAAACGACGATTTATCGCCGTCTCAAAGGTTACGTGCGCTACCTACTTACCTGAATAGAAAATGAAAAACGAAATGCACTACGGAACGCAAAGGAAAAATCCAACCCAGAGAATCGCATGAAAACGAAAACACGATCACGATATAGGCACAAAAACGTTTCTCAAAGTAAAGGGTTGTATACGCCCTACAAAAACACAATACAATAGCAACAAAGAATAACAGAGGAAAAACGTGTAATTCGTTTCTACAATGCATCTACAAATAAACCAAGCTTTCTCTCTCGCCTTGCACGACAACAAGACCTCATTTTCACATATTCCTCTCATCCCAAAACAACGAAATCTTACCCCCCGAAACACAAAAAAGCAGCTCGAAAACACAAAAGAAACGACGAAAGGAACGCGTAGACATACAAAAAATCGATCTAGACATCAACAACGCACACTCGCGCACACAAGCCTCTCAAAATTCGAGGGGTAAGTATATAGGAGAGAGAAATTCTATCGGATTTCGTGCAGTGCGGTATGCTTTTACTCTTGCGAGCAAAATAATCGATTACTTCGCTAGACTCGACGCTCCACGACGATGTCGCTTACTTATCTTCGCCGACGAGCACGAGACAATCACATTTTTCACGAGTTTTCTTTCACTTTTTTCGCCTCAAACGCCAACTCCTCGGGCCAAGTGACAATACGAGATCGCCATTTTTTTCCGTCCCCCTTCTCGGATTCCCGAAAACATAAACATAACCTAGACGGGACATTCACGCGCAGACGCTAGGCTACTGGGATGCTGATCAGCGCTTGCGCGAATCAACCCCTCGCGCGTATGCGTTTTATATATGGGGTTGAGCTGCTCTGTATGCTGTGCGGGCATGTGTGATGCAGCTATAGAATGATGCTGTGGAGGGGATACGCGTCGGATTTGGGTTTTGAGCGATATACTTATGTTTGACTATTTTGGGAATACTTGTTATAACGAATTTATTATTTTTATAATTAAAAGGTTTGATTATAATCTAATTTTTAAGTTTTTAATTTTAAAATTTTTCCAACGTAAAACACGAGAAACTCTGACTCACTCGCTATAATCTTAAACTATATTGACAACAATAGCTTAAATAACTTTTCGAAGATAAAAGAAACCAGCTTTGCAACAATGTATCTGCATAGCAAATGCATTTGAGGTTGCGCTGACGTCAGAAAATCGACGGTAACCAATAGGAATCAGTTCTAAATGCAGCCATCTCTGCAGTCGCACCATCAGCGCTGTTTGCTATAATGTGTAAAAACTGAAAAGTGTGTCCGCACGTCGAGGTAGCGACGATGTCTCATATCTTCCTCTTTGTCGATGATTTTTTCCAAGAAGAATAAACATTTTAAAGTACACACTGATAATAATGCGGTGATACGATTCATAACCTTAAATATTTTCTACTGACAGTTTACTATTCCAATGATGTATTGACACAAACATACTTGAATCTTTTAGAAGAAAAGCACACACGGTCAAGTCAGTGCAATGTTAACGTAGTTTTTTCAACAGTGGCAAAGGTAATTTTTCCTGATAACTTCGCTGATAAGAGTTTTTAAATGCGTTTGTATTTCTAACCTTCAAGCTCGTACTTCTATGAGCTTTTGGTCAAACTTGCAGTTACAGTGTGGTTATTTTTAATTTTCAGGTGTTATGAAAGCTTCTCACAGAGATCGTATACAAAGCGGAAAGTTGTAAGACACCTTTAGCCATGGCAAGACTCTTTGGTTACATATCCATATTGTTCTGGGCCTCCTTGTCCATGATCTTTGGCCTTTTTCTCTTTACCAATGGATTTTTTCTCCGTCGAAGTGTGAGAACCGAGCAGAGTAACTGTTCTTTTACTCAAAATGATTTAATTAATTTGGATGATCCTCTTTTCGCTGCCACCGAGTGTCTGAAGCCACGTGCACGCGTGATATTACTGATTGTAGATGCTCTCAAGTATGAATTTGTTACCAAATTTCACGATGCTGCTTCAGCATCCACTTTTCACAGAAACAAAATTCCTATTATCAGCGAAACATTGCAAAGTCATCCAAAGAATTCTAAATTGCTAAAGTTTATAGCTGATCCACCTACTACAACGATGCAAAGATTGAAAAGCATAACTACAGGAACATTGCCTACATTCATAGATGTACATAATAATTTTGCCGCAGACAATATTGTAGAAGATAATTTCGTTCAGCAGAATATAGATAATGGAAACATTTTTATGGGAGATGATACTTGGACCAAACTATATCCTAATAAATTCTTAAGAGAATATGCTGCTCCTTCATTCGATGTATCAGATCTCGATACAGTTGATCTTGAAGTTAAGAAGTGGATTTTCGAGGAAATTAAAAATAAAGATTGGTCACTTTTAATAGCACACACCTTAGGTGTAGATCATTGCGGTCACAAGCATGGAATGCATCACCCAGAAATGCTAAGGAAATTGAATGAAACTAATTCTTTTATACAAGATCTCATTGATAAAATTAATGAAGACAAAAATGACACAATACTCTTTGTAGTTGGAGATCATGGCATGACTGAGAGTGGTGATCACGGTGGTGACAGTGCAGATGAGATTGAAGCAGCCATGTTCGTTTACTCAACTTTGCCACTAATAGATACAAGCACAAATTTTGATATTGAAAAAAAATTTATAGTAAACCAGATTGATATTGTTCCAACTATATCGGTTATTTTAGGGATTCCAATACCATTTTCAAATATTGGAAATTTGATTATTGAAGCATTACCAAGCAAGCCTTTAAAGTCGTATGATTTTAATTTTATCGCGCATTCTGTATGGCGTAATGTATTACAAGTCCAGCATTACATAGATACTTATTCATCTGAAAATTTTCTTTCTGATGAAAATAAGCTAGAAGAATTGAAGAGTATATATAATGAACTTTTTAAGAAGATAGAGTTTGTTAAAAGTGATAGTGACTTGAAAGATTTTATAAATATAGCTGATAAGTATTTTACAACAGTGCGAAGAATTTGTTACGAAGTATGGGTGCAATTTGAGCCTAATTTAATGTCAAGAGGTCTAGTTTTATTCTTCTGCTCAATGTTTGCATTTTACATAGTGATTAGTGGATTGATAGGAAAAAGAATGCATTCAGTATTAGAATCTTCTTTTTTGACTTGTGTATTCGCTGCAGTCTCAATAAGTTTGACATCGATTTTTGTACTGTATTGGCTGCAAGTGTTAGATGACTTTGAAAATACATCACTCTTCTTTGGTGGTCTGCTTCCAATCATTTGTTTTGCAATTTTACTAATTCAAAATTGGGATTATGTTTCAATGACATGGTATGAAGCATCTCGACAGAAGAAAACTTTAATAAGTGTTTTTTCAAGACTGATTTTATTAGCAACAGTTTTTGGTGTATTTTCAAACAGTTACATCATTGAAGAAAATAAAATTTTATCCTACTTTCTCATAACACTGTTTTGTTTTCTCATTTACTCTTTGAAAACTAAGAGTACTACTGAGACTTTAGATAAAAAAGGGAAAGGTTTGGGAAAGTCAAACAAGAGGATACTCTACGTTTCTATGTCACCATTGCTAGTCTTTGTTATTTGCTTACTAATTAGAAGTTCAAACTACTTTTGGAGGTATAGGGAAGAGCAGAAACAGAAGAATGAACACGAACAAGATTATGTTAGCTTTGTTATTGGAAAAGCAGGGTCAATTGTTTCAAAAGACATGGAAATGATTTTTGTTGGTATTGCCATTGCATCACTTGCTCTATACATCACAGTAACGAAAATTTGGCTTCGCGATTGCGGAAATTTATCCGGATATTCTCCAAGTGTGATCTTAGCCAGATTTACTCCAGGGATCATAGTTGTTGCTACTTCATGCTTTTGGATCCTGAAATTGCAACGAAATTCTAAACTGAATCCTACTCTTGCACAACGCGTACATGCATTGCCATGGATTGTTTACATACTTTTTGCAAACGCTGTATTCTTAATATTTTATCGTCCATTAACAGTTTATTTACTTCCAAAAGAGAGAGACAGTATAAGCATTTACCAAGAGGAAACTTCGGTACCAAGGATTTATGAAAAAATAAAAAATGTTCTATACAAAAAGAAGAGCGAAGACGAAAATGAAATGCCAATAGTTTTTGGACTGGGAACAGTTTACAGCGCATGTTTTATTTTACTCAGCATGTTTTTATGCCTATTATACATTTTACTACTTGGATTTGTAATAGCTCCAAGTGTAATTTTGATGAATCTAGTATGCATAGGATTATTGTATGTTAGTGCTCTGGATAGAATTCGCAGTGCTACGAATTTTGGTGAGTACAAACTATACTCTTTAATAACTTAAAATGTCTGGTATAATATTTAATTTTACTATTTTTTTTTTACAGAGGAACTTTTGCATGTTCCAAATCCAGCTATCTTATGTTGGTTTCTCATTGCTGAGTATTTCTTCTATGCCACTGGTCATCAACCAAGTTTTTCAACAATCCACTGGGATGCTGGATTTATAGGAATTGATGGTTCATTACAACTGAACTCAATTCGAGCAATACTCATTGGTAACTAAAATTCTTTTCCTCTATTTATGTAGAATTTAAGAATAAAACTGAGATGATTGAAATAAAAAACTTTGTGCTACAGGAATGAACACATTTGGTTCGCACATAATCCTAGGAATGGCGCTTCCCCTTCTCATATTTGCGCCATTTACATTGCGCTTGGTTTTCCCTAATTTAACAAAATCTGCAAAGACTCAATGGGATGACGTGAAACGAGGTGAACTTGTTTTGTTTCAAAATGATACCCCATTTCATTCTGAAGTCTTCTCTGTAGCTGGGAAATACATTTTATATCATGCAGTTAGAGTAAGATTAATACACATCTAATTAAAATGTAACACATAAATGTACGTTTATGTTCAATGGGACTTATGATTTATTTACAGGTGTTTGTATGCATGCTTGCTGCTATGGTGCATTGTAGGCATCTCATGGTCTGGAAGATTTTTGCTCCAAAACTTATTTTCGAAGGAATAAGTTTTATTGTTACAGTTGGTAGTGTTTTAACGTCGTTATTGTTATTGTTGAGAATTGAGAAACGCATTGAAAAACTAATTACTCAAATTACTTGAATTGAGCGACGATGAGTCTGAAAATCAGGTAATAATTATTAGTGACATGGACTGTATTAAAGATTTCTAAGTCACGGAGGTAGAAGAATAAACAAATACATGCTTTTTAACGTACAAACGCTTTCCTGCGTACAGTGCATTCTTATTTTTACCACGTAAGAGCCGCGAATTTGATGCAGGAATGCGCACATACGCATTTTGATAAACGATCCAGATTTGTAACACTACTATTTATCTATAAAAAGTACTAGTTTCAATAATAATATACTAACGGAACTAGGAATATTGTGTTCAATGATATTTCAACTATAAGCATAATAAATAATATGGCGACTAGTTCTCTGAATAAAGAAATCGTTTAAAATCTGCCTTAACAAAGAACGTGTATACTGAAGAAAGCTGTAGGGTTTAGACTAATGCCCAGTGTGAGTTAATGTTGTGAAAAATTAATTTTATTGCTGATTTTTAGGATGGCTTAGGATGTTGTGTTGATAAATAATATAACAGATTTTTATTTACATAAGTCAATGTTGTAAGAAATCATTTTGAATATTACGACATGTTTTGTCTGATATATTAACATGCGTTGAAGATATTACCAAAATACTAATTTTCAGTAGTAAACTCCTTAGTCAATTATACAATTTTAGCAATATCAAGCATAAAAGGAATATAAATTAATTTTGCATATTAGAGTAAATGAAAATATTAATATTGATATTAATAAATAAAAACAAACAATGTAACGTAGGAAAAAATAATGCATTCAATAATTGCGTCAACAAAAGTATCTAAAAGCTAGTGGAAATTAAAATTACCCAAATTAATAAGTCATTAATTATTCTTAAAAATATGGAAATGCAAAAATTTAAATAAAGTAACCATTTGATCAGAGTTGCAAAATTGTATTGTTTGATTGCTCATTTATGCAATTATTTTCAATGATCCAAAGACTATTATTACAAAGAAGATATCTGATTAAATTATAGCTGTGGTTCCTATTTGAATCATATTAGTTTTTAATGTTAGAAACATCAAATGTAGCATGAAATTATGCCATTTGGATACTTTCATCGATTTTGCCGCTTTGCTAATAATAAATTTATCAGATAGGTAATATTTTTAAGGATTTTTACAACTAGTTTGTAACGTAACGTAAACAATAAACTATTCTATGATCACTCCGATAATTAATATTTTCACTGAACTTTCATTCTAGATAATAAAAATGGTATTAAAATTGTTATAAACATTTTTGCGCTTGACTCAAAGTATGTAATGTTTAATGCGAGAAACGTGCACTATAATAAAAATTATCTTAACATTTTGGAATGTTTTGAAAAAATAGTACGCTGTGATTCTTTTTGATTTCTCCTTCCAAATCCACTAAAAAAATTATATTCATAATTTATTTTACACTCGTTCATGCGCGAAGAAAAATGTATACGTTTGTTCGCACCGTAATTATGTTCTAAATACCTGAAAAGCCGATCTTTTTTCGCAAAATTTTCCGAGTTTCCTGACACAGTCACGCCCAGGTTTCAAAGTCGGCAGTGTACTTTTAAACTCTTCTTGGGATTGCAAATTTACTTTTCTTTATCGTATACTCATAAGATCGGTTAGTTTGAAGTTATATTTGGTTAAGCTTCATTGTATGAAATTCCGTTAAAACATTAAAGAATTTGCAAGACATAACTTTTTTGAAATTATATAGCAGACGGTAATACTTGTTCCATTGTATGTGTGTATATATATATATATATATATAAAACATTGTTTGCCAAACAAAAAGTCGATTGGTAACACTGAAAGTCAGAGTAAAGCTGAAGACTGAAGAGTCTGAACTCTGAAGGTGAAGAGAAAGGACAACGTGATAGATCTGCCGAATAATCGCTTTACTTTTGCACAAAAATAACTAAAGGTTCTTACTAACTTCTTTAAAGGGATTCTTTTCAGTCTAAAATACAGGTAGACGATATTCTTTCAACCGTCGATTTAGGTGTAGGTTATATCGAACTGCTTTTCATCGCGGAAAAGTGATACCAGTGTTTTGTTTGACAACAGGTGGTTTATTGCGTGTATATAGAGGTAAATGATCATAATGGAACCGGCATTAGATAAAGCTGTTAAAAATTACAAAGAATGGGTACGATGCAACTCGTGCTGGTCGAAAATAGAGCAAAAGGAACCAACAAACTTTTACATTACCCAGTGTGGACACGTCTACTGTGGTAGATGCATTGTGCAAGGTAAATCGCGTTTTAACGTTTCCAAAGCGTTTACTTACGTATACATATATGTTTGACTTGATTTGCAGCTGAGAAAAGATGCTTTCAATGCGGGGATATAAACGTCATATCTTTACCTGTGAGAGAGCCTCTAAGCCCTCAAATAGCTCATTATTTTAGTGATGTTGATGTTTTACGAGACAAAGCTGAGCAGGCAGATATTTTCCAGAAGAATCAGATAAAACTTTATTTGCAAAGGGCTCATGAAGTTGTACGTTTATTTGTCATCATTTTTCCTTCGCATTAATTTATTAATGATTTGACAAGTTAGTTTATCTTACCTATTTGTGTTGCAGGAAAATAAATATCAGGCTTTAAAACAAGAATACATGGCTAATGCTGATCATATGAAAAAACTTCATGAGAAATATAATAAATTGAAGATGATTACACTTATGATGCAAAAAGAAAACAAGAAGCTACTTTCCAAAAGTGGCGTTTACACTCCGTAAGTATCTTGCATATAATTTTTAATTAGAATAATCATTCAAGTAAGTCTTTTTAAACTATTCAAAAATTTAATTCAAAACAGAACTCAGTATCGAACTCCACCTGATCAAGTAAATCTGAACTCGAGCTACAAAAATGATGAAGGTTTTAGGGTACCAACGATAACAAAGGTTCCTAAATCTGCAGGCTATTATTCTGCTTCTTCTAGCGGTTCTAATTTTTCAAACTATCAGACAATCACACCAAAATCTAACTATTCTCGTTATTCAAAATGAGTTATTTTCATATCTATAACTTGGAATAATTCTATTTTCGTTTTTAAATCAGACCATCGTAAAAAGTTTTTCTTTTATCCAAATGAATATTTATCTATTGATCAGTAAATATCCATTCATAGTTTTTGAAATTTGATAATCATGTATTTTCATTTTTATTTTTGATAAAGACCTTAGGAACTTGTAGATCAATGTTGAATCAATCTTTATTTTTAATTCTTTTTTTTCGTACAAAGAACTAAACTTATGTAAAGCAAAGGTCAACTTAGCTCAAAACGATCGTTCTTTTAGTAATAAAGTGCCTAACAGCCAATACATAATTATACTTCTTTTATTCATGAAAATCCAACACTTTTAGCTTACAATAATAGAAAAAATCATTAGGTAAGTACGTTATGCCCAAGTCAAGATAATCCAAAAGTACTAATTGCTTAATTTTTACAGCTCTTTGACGCATTTCTGCTCGGCAAATTGCCGGACAGAGCAAAAACCTGAGAAAACCCCAATGAAGCTATAGAAGAAAAGACCAGACCAAGTACAAGCAGCGCACCGCACATCAGAGACAAGAACAACGGATGGAAGTTGGTGTAAAGGAAGAGGCGAGTTTCCACGTTTCTGCGCTTTTCTGAGCCGGCGAGTCCTTGCTCTTAAAACCGCTTTGTCTATATCGCGCGTCGTCGCGCGCGCGCGTTGCTCCACTGCAATATTTCATAAGGCTAATTTTCGTAAGCGCGCTCAGTTCGGCAGTCGCTGTACTTAGCTACGCCGGCGTGTATATACGTACACAAACACACACACACACACACACACAACTGCATCCGGCGCTCCAATTACTTAATCGGTTAGCAAAATATCGCGTAGTTGCGCTACAAGGGACGAGTTACGCCAGTCGCGCGAACAATAAGTCTCGCTCTTTCTGTATGCACGAACAGAGTCGGTGGTCTTATAGCGCGCGCAGGTGCTGTCCGAAAAGTAAGTCATTCAAAGTAGGAGCTCGAGCGCGCAACGACTCAGCTCTCCGACAAAGTATTAATTATCCGCGCTTACATCGTCTCTGGCGGAACAGTCCTAATTCCTGTGATCTTATACCTTTGTTTCCCGTCGCGCACTCGCGAGTGAAAGTCTTTGAATATACTCGGCAGTACTGCTGTTGCAGTAGGGGTCTTATTTCCGTTTTGACGACGAGCCGCGAGCGGCGATCGATCTAATCGGGAGAATAATCGCCGGGAGAGAGACAGATGCGCGCTTCTATACACCGGCAATTAGAAGCGTCGAAGATTCAACTTTTCTCGCAACTTTTACGACACTTGGCGCTCAGGATTTCCGGTTTTTATACGTTGCAGCTTGCACTCGCGACACGCCTGTGCTTTTTTAGCCCATCGCTATTGCGATTTTTTCTGCAGTACATCCTTTTTTTATTCGGTCTTATTCTTTTGAAGGTGGAGGGTACTTAACACTTCATCGACAAAGTACAATGTATTAAAAAACATTTATTAAAAAATTGTTACAATCAAAACAAACGAACAGCGTTTTTCAACTGCGAAGTATACAGGGAAGAATTTTCAAAACAATGGCATATATTTTTTTTACGATTTTTCGGCAAAAAATGTCATGTTTCTTCTTAGAAGAATGTCCATTTATACGATTGACAATATATAATATACTATGTAATGTATACATGCTATTCGTTACTGCCTTTTTGCCGATATCTAGAATATTGACGTTTTACATCAAGTCTAAATCATCGAGTAATTTTTCAAACGAATTATTCGAATATAATTTTGTATAAGCACATAAGATCAAGGTGTGTTTGTGTCTGTCTTTGTGTGTGTGTGTGTGTGTGTGTGTGTGTGTGTGTGTGTGTATTAAAGGCTTACGTTAAATATGTTACAATCTTACATCTGGAGCATCGAATCGATTGTATAAATATATATGTATATCAATCGACTTGTAGACAATGACGAATTCGAGAAATTCAAAATAATTCAATACGTCGAACCGATAATTCTCTATTTTCTTTTATAATAATAATAATTAATTATTGTTCTCTACTTTAAGTATAAATATCTACTGATATTGGTATGCGTTTTATGACCGCAGGGACAATTATATTCGTCATATTATAAATACTTAATACATGAAACATCGTTTAATTCGATTACTTATATCGATTTCGTCGAATTAAATGTCGTTTTTATTATTATTTTTCATCTTTTGCTACTCTTCTCTCCCAAAAGTATACGAGTTACATTGCACGATTTTTTTCTTTTTTCTATATTAAGACCTTCTTCGCAATAGCATGTTATACGTACGATGGATTTCGAATATATTGAACTTCCTAAGCCCAATAACGCGCGGTGTAGACGATTTCGTTAGAAAATTGTTCCTGTTTCATATGAGACTTTATATATATAGAAACAAGGACAGCCACCTATGTGCTTATCGAGTAAGGTCACATCTTGCATTTGAAGCTTCGTTAAAATCATCAGAGCTTGCAATTCGATCACACGCAATGTTATCCGACGATCATGTTAACTGCGGACATTTATACTTACTGACGTTTCTCTCATCATTTCTTGATCTTCATAGATAAGACAAGAGATCGATTATTAGTACAGTTGTGTATAAATGTATAAGCACTATTATTGAACACGAACATTGGCACTATCAAAAGACGTTGTTTAACATCCTTTTTTGTTGCTTATTATGTATATATAATACATATACATCGTTAAGAAATTCCAGCAGTCGTAAATATTCTCTAAGTTACTTGAATTTCACAGTTTTTTTCACAGTTTATTATTTTGGTATATTATATATAATATACTAATATAGATTACTTCGAAAAATCATTGTATAGCAAACTCTTTAGCAAATTTTCCTTAGCAAACCAGATTGAATATTATTCCTAGCGTTTATTAATTCAAGATAATGTACCTACAGCTATACGTTTATTTTATGCTATATACCTCTACGTGAATTTATCGCAGTCAGACTTTTTTAATGAGAAAGTGAAGCGCACATACAGTTATTGTAAAATTTTTCAGTGCTTAATCGTTATTATTATTATTATTATGTAAAAAATAATCGTACAAATATTGATGTTTCTAGAAATTGTTTGCTATAAATGCATAGTCTTATAGAGCGAAAGTTATTAATTGCTGAGAAATCTTCATCATTTTCAATCAAGCAATCACTTTCTCAACATTATTGGCATATGCTTTTGTTTAATTCCTACGTACTATCGACTGCGCTATTTGTATATTACTCAGTAAAATAGATTCTATATGCGATTGAGTTGGTTTCAAGTTGAATTTTTCCGGCGAGTATGTTGAATGAGTATGCGCAACTGAAAGGGTGTTTAGAATTAAACTATATCACTGTTCTAAAATTAAAATTTAAGTCTTACAATATCGTTAATTGAAAGTACTTTTCTAATTGTTTTGCCAGAAAAAAATTTATAACGTATGTGGTTCGTTGTCAATTGTTAATTTTGTTAGTAAAAACGTAGATATCGTCAGAAAAAATATGATGCTTATTTGCAAATTACCAGCTAATTTATCAACTAATCTAGAACAATATACACACTCAACAAAAATTATCTAACCTGCGAAAACTGGGGCTTATTCATTTGGGTAAGTTCATGTCAATGATTTGTTTTTCTCGGCAAAAATACACACTTTTCGTAAAAAATTGCTTGTATTCTAATTACATCCATTGCGAAGAAAGTCTTGTCTTAGCTATGATATGACTATGTCCGCCCATTGCCTTAGTTCAAAGGACTTAGAGCACTCAAGTCTTCGAGTTAGGGATACAGGTATATAAGTGGGATGAAACGAAAATTAAATCAAAAACAATAATAAAATAATAATAATCTCATTCATGATCATATACATAAAAGGTATAAAACAGGATTTCCAAAAACACGTTACATGCTTCGAACTGTACATTTCGATTCGCTATATAATATGGTTGATGAGCTCGTCTGAAAAAACGAAAATAAAAAACAATTTTCGTTTATCGCTTAAATAAGTCTTATAATCTAATAAAAAGATTACTTTAAAAATATAAGTATAAATACTTTACAACGCTGAGCTACAATCCAGTCGTAATTCACAAACGCTTTACAAAATACAACTTCGGGTAAAATGCATTATTTTATACTAAGATGCGAATAAACGATCAAAGAAATTTGTAATAATCTCTCTCCCTATATTTCATTAATCAACGTTTTTAATCCACAACCAATGACTTGAGGGCTTAGTCTCGAAAACTCGAGGGCTTTTCCAGAGACTAAAATCAATTGGTTTATCAAGAACTTGCACCTCGACGCGAGTCGATCACAGTGTAAACGTTAAAATTTTAACTAATAAACGATTAAATCTTTAAATATATCAATGTATAAATAACGTAACAACTAACTATCGCTTTTTTTCGATCGCGCCAAGGTTCTGGCAGTAAGTCGAATTTTTTTTTTAATTTTTTCTTTGATTATTCAATTTACAACAAATTGCGTTGAAAAGTTGAAGTGCAAACGTGATAGATTTCCCTCTTACATTTCGACTTGTGAGTAACGTTAAAATTGAGTTGCAATTGCCGCTTTAAATGCTGCAAATGGAACTTTACTGGGAAATGATAATCATATAAAACTTGAGCTTCGAGAACGGCGAATTGGGCTGGACGGAATCTACACATTTAAATACGCTTATTAATAAAAATTATATACAAAAATTGGCCAAGCTACATGTCGATCGCCATTGGCAATTATACGTTTCGCGTCCGTTTACAATATTATTTTTTGTTTCATTACATATCATATTAAATTTCATCTTTATACTACTAGGCTCGCAACTCAGTTTGATTTTTTTTCGTTGAGATGGCTTTCATTCTTTGGAAAACTGGCATTACTAATTCAAAAAAGATCAGCTTTCACATTGAGAATAAACTTTTTTTTAACAAAATATAGCTAACAATTGAACTTTCCCTTCGGAGCTCTATAAAGTATAAATAAAAGTTTTCAAACAACGATCGTATATATACTCTTTTTAAAACTTAAACATCTTCTACGTGATTTCAACAATTTACGAAATAAGAGTAAATTTTTTTGATTTCAACTCAACAGGCAATACATAAAAACTATGTAAATGATCAACAACAAGCGTGAAAGCTTTCGCAGTTTATGCATATTCCGAAATAATAATTATTTCAAATTATTATATCAATACATTTTATCAATTACGCAATATGGAAGACGAATAATCGGTGTCATTTAACAAACTTTTATACATATCATAACTTTTATCAACAATTACATTGAAAATATGTTTAATTTCAATTTAAAACAATCGTTAATACATTATAGAGCTCCGACAATGACCTGGTAAAAGTCAGATAAATGCATTAAAAGCAAAAAAGGGTTTGTCTTAATACTTAATCTTCCTCCTCCTATATGCTTCAACTTTCCAACCAATGAATTCCTTGAGCTCGACGCTGTGGCACCTCACACATGAATACACGTGATCACACATACGGAATACATGCAATAATCATGAATCACTCGATTAGAGTCCATTTTAAACCGTACAGGTTTCCTTATAACAACAAAGTGAAAGTCATCAATGGGGCCGGACTCTCGCGAGCTGCGCTCTCCTCAGCTACAGTTCCACCCACGTCAATTCTCTGATGCAGTTGCAACGAGCAAAAAATTAAAATGCAAAATATTGATAATTTTCCGCGAAAAAATTATTTTAATCGTTCGTTAATTTGCAACTTTTTTAAAGCGAAAATTAACTATAAATCTTAAAAACAAAATGACTTTTAGAAGCTTGCATATTTATCTTCTCTTTGTGTTTTCTTCCCAGATGTTGTCGTGATACGCGCGCGGAAATATTTCATCGTGGATAGGCGATCGCGACACCCGAGAATCCAGCTTTCCCGGCGTGAATGTCTCAAACGAAGAGATCGTCGATCATCAACGCTCGCCGTCTTTGAGAGCCTTCCAAAGAAGAGTAAATGCTACGATATATTTATAAGTAGCAACGAATCGCGAAGAAATTTAGAAAGACATAACTCGGAAGACCGACCATACATTAACTGGTTATTGTCAAAGTCTTGAGAAGTTACACGAGCGACAGGAGAATTAGTAGAGGACGAAGAGTTTTGGTGGGCGACTTATTGTATATATGGCGAATTCGTGTTGCAACACAGAGGCTAACTATCCCTCTAACCTATAGCATCCTTACAATTATTTCTCAACTCCTTGTCTTTCCCCGTTAACTTTTTCATTTTTACCTTTTCTCTATCATTCGTTGATTTTCGCGATTACTTCAGTTTCGTCTATCCACTAAATTTGGCCTATTATCTTCGCTTGATGATGAGAAAGAAGTCACCTAGACGAGCCCTGAAACGAATTGAGGTTGTCCGTCGTTATCCAAGGTCAACTGGGACAGCGTTACCGGCTGGAATGTCGAACCTTGAAAGCCCATCGCAGACTCGTACATCTGAAATTCCCGTTTAACACTTCGCATTAATAAATATTATTTTTATAAAGAATCAGTGAGATTCATTGATGAAATGGCCACTCTTGCGCTTACATTGCGATTTCCTGGAAGGGTCGTGTAATCCGGCGTTGATGAACGGTGCCTGTTGGATGGCAACGGATGCTGTATCGTGGCGTAAGTGTTGTCTTGCGACGTATCGCCCATTGCAAGGCTCATATTACTTCCCCGTCTTTCCGTACTTAAACCGGCTTCCGGCTCGCTAAAGACTTGCATCGTCAATTCTTGCTCCTCGTACAGTTTAAGTTTCCTAAATTCGCAAAAAGATATAATAAATCATGTCATTGAAACAAAATATGTTGCAAACAAGTCGTATTTTACTCACTGTTCAATCCACAGTGGATTTTCCGTAGTGTTCAATTCGTCTATAATTTGCTTTTTGATAAGTCCATCTTTCTTGCGAATATCATTTGGCACACTTATGACCCAGTGTTTCAGACAGCAACAGACGACTGTTACAGTAACTGCACCTACGAGAAGAACCACGAGAAGGGCAATAAGTGCCGCGAGAGCAATGTCAAAGGATTCCTCTTGGACACCCACGTATGCAGGTACGACATTCTCGATGGCAAAGCCCGTGTAATAGTCCTTCAAAAAGTCATACTTTGAATCTATGAGTTTGAGCACCTGAGGTATGGGTGAAATTGTTTGCGTCTTTGGATCGACCACGTGCAAGTACATGTCACACCTAAAATAGAAATATAAAAAATTGTAAATTCATATAATTAGAGTAGCATACTTTATGAGAATGTAATACTAACCACTCTCGACGAATATGACCAGACGAGTCGACGTGGTATCGAATATCGTCTACTACCACACGACTTTGAGTAGCGTTCGACAGCTCCAAAATAATTTCGTCCTTTTCTCGATTCACTTCTTCCGGCGGCCTCGACAGAATTACTCGGATAAGTTGACACGGTTCAAAGACCCACACCTTTAAATAAAAAGAATGTTCCTGAATTACATAAGCTTTTGAATCAAATAAAATAACAACGCTCAACTTACGTGAACTTTGGTCACAGCAAATCGTTCAGGCGAAGCAATCTCCTTAGCAACGATCTCCACGATAAAACGATCCTGATTATATTCCGCCATATAACCGCTCGTCACCAGCTTTCCGTCCTGAGTGACATTGAAGGGACTCGGGACTATCGAACCACTCGGTTTGTCGGAACCATATTTATAAAGATTCGCACTAGCCACGTAATACTGGAGGGTGCCGTTATCGCCAAGATCTGCATCAGATGCGGTGACTTTGGTCACGAGCTCGTTTATGTTAGCCATTGAGTTTACGCCGGCGAAGTAGGCGCTCCTCTCGAAAGCTGGCGGATTGTCGTTCTCGTCCAAGATCTTTATCGTGACGTTGACGTAACCGTGCTCCAGATTCTTGCGCGAGTGATCGGTGTCCTTTGGATCGACGTAAATATCGGGATCATTGGCTGCGAGGATCGTCAGGAGATAGCTGTCACGCTTTTCGCGATCGAACGAACGATTCGTGTAGATGCTACCGTCTGACTTGTCGATGTAGAAGGCTCGGTCGGCGTTTCCTAAACGATTGCAAAATTTATTTCATGAATAAATACTTTAATTATAAAATGTTATAAAATTTTACTAAAATAAATGATATCAGAAATAATTTCTTACCAGCTTTTATGTAATAATATACTTTGGCGTGCCTTCCTTCATCCTTGTCCTCGGCAGTGACTTTTCCTACGTAATAGTCTTTAGGACGGTTTTCTGGGACGTTAAAATTATATTCCTCATAAAATTCAGGGACGTTGTCATTTGTATCGATGAGGAGGACGGTCAAAAGACGTAGAGTTTCGTAAGCCGTAGGACTTCCATGATCAGCGGCCACGAGCACAAGCTCAAATTTATTCTTGGTTTCACGATCAAGAATTATTTTTGCTCGAAGCTCTCCAGTCTCTTGATTGATTGAAAACTCCTCGGTTTCTTGAACATTTCGATTACCCACTTTCATGTGATAGCTAACTTTACCGTTATCTCCGGAGTCTCTATCGATAGCTTTTACGGTCATTACTAAGTAATTTGGCTCTCCACCATTCTGAAAAAATAATGTTTTAAATATTTGTTCGTTGTTATACTTATGAATGTAACTATTGTTGTTAATTTTTACTCATTCACTAGAGTGAGCTTTTCCGTGCAAATGTTCTAACTTTAACCCAGTTCCCTACCCTACTTTACTGATTTAATTAAAACAAACTAAGTAATAATCTTACTTCAGGAACTTCAACTGTAGCGTTTGGCAACTCGGGCATGATGAATTCCGGTTTATGCTGATTTACAGGAATGACGCGCACGTAGATGTTGCACGTATCAAAATGAGGTCCCTTGCCAGCCATGTCTCTGGCTTCGACTTTGATCTTGTAAGATTGCGCTCTCCCCAAAAGCGAGACTGCCGGGTACAGAATTCCGGTTTCTGGGTTAAGAGCGAACGAGCCATTTTCGTTACCTTTGATTATTTTGTACCACACTTCTCCATTAACGCCTTCATCGTTATCGACAGCTCGAACCTGAAATGTATTATTTATTGTAAGCGTGCAAAACTTTTGATGGCTAAACTTTGTGTGTATTCTTTGTATGCAACGTGCAAAAACCGCTCTACGTTGCAAAAGTAATAGCTTATTGTTTTATTTTATAAAAAAATGCAGTTACCTGTAGAATGGGAGCTGGAGGATTGACGGACAGGTTCTCAGCCACCGATGCGCGATAACTATGTTGCGTGAAAATGGGTCGATTATCATTAACGTCTACGAGTTTTATAACAACAGGAACTGATGTCGATCGTCTAGAATTCATTGGAGCGTTGTCACTCGCCATAACAGATATCGTTATTTCCGGTATAATTTCGCGATCCAGAACTGTTGCTCCTCCCACCGTGATTTCTCCAGTTTCATGGCCTAATAAATAGAGAAACAAACATAACAATGAAAAACGTATGTAAAAGAAAATAAAATCGAACGTAATATTAAAAGATTACTCACCGATATTGAAATCGGATGCATGCTCTCCGATTAAACTGTAGGTTACTTCGCCGAAAGGACCTTCGTCGGCATCAATGGCCTTTACAACCGTCACACGAGTGCCGGGCTGTGAGTTCTCCTTAACGGTCGCGTTGTAGGATTTGTGCTCGAACTTTGGATCCTCATCATTGACATTGATAATGGTCACCGTGACTTTCGCGGAAGTCGAAAGTTGAGGAACTCCCGTATCGTAAGCGACGACGGTGAACTCCAGCTGCTTAGTTTCTTCGTAATCGATGATTTGACTTGTACGAACGATGCCTGGAATGGACAGGAAAATAGCATTGATTTCAACGTATCTCCATTTTCGCAAAAATTGATACGTTGGCTGAAGAAAGCATAAAAATAACTCACCAGTGACGTTGTTTATGTGAAAGTAAGGACTGGGCGGTTCAATTGCATAGCCAGCAATGTTATTATCTGCATCCGTCGCTGTGAATGCCCCGACGATTGCTCCAGTTGGTTGCTCTTCTTGCATTTCTATCGAGTACTTTGGATCCTCGCGAGTCCACGGTCGAGCGAATTCCGGTGCAAAATGATTCACGTCGATGATCGTCACGACCAAATTGCCTGCGACAAAACAACGAACGAGTTATATTTTAAAAACATTCCGACACGAATCAATAAGTCGAAAAAGCTCTATTTAAGAGTATTATACGGAGAATAAACGAATTTTCAAATCCCTTTGCATCTCTATTGTATACTCCATTAAAAACGCCGGAGTAAAATACCGAGGGCGGAAGGAAAGGAAAATCTCCGAACGCGGAATCCGATTATAGGAACGAAAGAAAACGAGTTCGAAGATGAAAACCGCATGCATTTAATGAATAATACGCAGTACCTTTTCCCTGTTGCAGAGTGGGCGCGGAAGTATCGGTGACGACGAGTGTGAGGCTGACAGTCGCGGCGATATCTCGATCCAAGCTCTTGACCACCGACACCTGTCCGGTCTTCCGGTCGACGGCGAAGAAGTCCTTGAAAGCAGTGGTGCTGTCGTTGACACGCTGGCCGTTCCTGTCTATCGCCGTGATCGGCTCGGAAATGGCGAAATTCAGCGCCTCGGGATCCGTGCTGTCGGGATCGATTGCTTTCAGGGTAGTGAAGACCGTACCTATAGCCGTGTCCTCCGTCACTTCCGCTCGCTGAGTTCCCGGGCTGAAGTACGGCGGCTTGTCGTTGCTGTTTTCCACGTTAATCATCAGTGTCGTTGTGCCGGTGAGACTGGGCGATCCTTTGGATGCATTTTCATGAGATCGTTAATATCACGAGTGAGAATAGAATTGAATCAGGAAAAGTGTCGATAAACTGTATTATACCCTTATCGAACGCTATGACCTCGACGTGGTAAGTGTTTCGCTGGTCGTAATCCAATTTACGCGATACGAAGACTGCGCCACTCGTTTCGTTCACGGCGAAATCGTTGAAGCCTCCCTTCTGAATCCTGTAGACGAGCTCGGCGTTGATACCGCTGTCGGCGTCGGTGGCGGTCAGCTCCTCGACGACCGTACCTATACATTATTCGTAAAAGCAACTGTTTATACCGAGCAAAGCATAACGCCCTAGCGGAACAGACGCAGTCATTTGTTGAATAATAGCATCGGATTCGCGGAAGAGCGCGAGAAAGTGAGGAACGGGACTTACCAACGGGAGAAAGTTCGGGTATGCTGGCGGTGTATAGATCGTGGGCGAAGGCGGGCGCATTGTTGTTGACGTCTCTTACGGTGATGCTGATGAGGGCTTTATCGCTGAAAGTTCCGTCGCTCGCCTGCACAGTCAGTGAGATGGAATCGCCGCCGTTGGTGGAGTTGCTCATGTCGACGGGGGCGCGCTTGGCAATCGTGATCTCGCCCGAGTCCGAGTCGATTCTGAAGATACCCATCTTGTTGCCCTCGACGATGGAGTAAGTGATTTTCGAGGTCTTGTCGCGATCGCGCGCCTGCACCCGAAGCGGGGGCTCGAACTTCTCGGCCCCCTCGTCGATCACCGCTCGGTACTTCTTGTGCTGGAACTTGGGCGGACTGTCGTTCGCGTCCGCGAGACTTAATCGCAGGGACACGCTCGTTGTTTGACCCTTGCCGTTGTCGTCCGTCGCCTGCGAGCAGCGAATTAATTAGCGCTCGCTCATCAAACTTTTTACGGCCTCGCGCTGACGAGGTTTAATCTGAAAGTTACCTTGTAATTCAGGAAGTACTCGCTCTGCTCCTCGAAATCGAGGCAGGGCGACGTCCCCGGAGTAGGACAGGCTGCGACGGTGATGCTCCCCGTTTTCTTGTCGACGTTGAAGTGCTCGGATCCCTTGCCAATCAGCTGGTAAATTATTCCGGCGGCGCCGAACCTGATAAGGGGTAAAGCTTTTAATCAGCGAACCAATGCTAATGGCACGGTATAATCTCGAAGATAGCTTAAGGGGGAGTGAATGTTCACTTCGAGGGAGCGTGAGGGGGAGATACTTACCGGCCACTGTCGCGATCTTTGGCCGTGATGGTAGTTATCGGAGTGCCCGGTCCAGCAGTTTCCGAGACGAGGGCCGTGTACGAGGGGTTGGAGAAAGACGGCGCATTGTCATTGACATCCGTTATACCAACCGTGACTGTCGCGGTCGATGAGAGCTTCGGATTTGTATGAACTTCCTCGGCGACCACCTGCGAAACGAGTCGACGGACGGCGATATAATATTACAGCAAACTTCGCAGCTCCTATTGTGTGTTTATAATACTGTGGAAAATCGATCTCTCACCAGGATAATGAACTTTCTTTGATTAGGATTTTCGTAATCCAGCGAGCCATTAGTCACTCGAATATTCACAGATGTGCTGCCTGTTGCTTGGCTCGGCTCGACGGTAAAAGCGCCGGTAATATCCTCCAGTCGCAAAGAGAATACCGAATTCAAACCCTGCGCAGAACACAATTATATTTTCTCTCTCCGCCCAATTCGTTCAGCCGGAGCTTTGTAGCAGCGAATTGCGCGCTCATTCAATTCCGGACTGCAGAGCGCCGGAACTTTTTTAATATTTTCTCTCGTTCAAAGCCGGCGTGATTCGCTCTGTGTACACACACACACACACACACGCGCGCGCGATGCATATAAAAGAGAGATACAATCGCTACTCACAACGTCGGGATCGCGAACCATCATCTCGAGATGCGGCAGGGGTGTGCCGTCGGCGATGTTCTCCGGTATGGAGATGCTGTACTCCTTGCGGTTGAAACTCGGCGGCTCGTCGTTGACGTCCTTGATGGTGACCGTAGCCTCGGCTACCGACACTGTCGAGGGATCGCTGCCCGGAGTTCCATCGACGACCTCCCGAGCCTTAACCCGGAAACTCAGCACACCCGTCGAATTCTCCAGAGCTTCTCGGTCCAAAGGCTTGGCTGTGCGCAACTCGCCCGTCTCCGCGTCCAGCAGGAAGTAGTCGAATGGATCTTTATACACACACACAGGGGAAAAGTTTCGTCGTTACTTTACGCTACGAGCTGTCGGCGAATTAATTAGCGACGCGGCCGCCACTCGGCTCGTCGATGAGAAAACTTTCCTCGCTGCTTTATCCCCGAAATTATACGCGCGGGGAAAACGATCTCCGGCTAGAATTTAATCGAGAAAATATCTCTCACCGACTCGCCTCTCTCGCTTAATTCTGTTTGGTATAAAGAAGCTGGGGAAAAAAGATTCGCCAGCGTATACCAGTCCATAAAAGTGTCTATAAAGCTTAAGCTTTAAACGCGGCGATGCAAATCATCCCTTAAGCTCGCCCGCGACTTTTATTGTTACGACGGCCGCACCACGCGTAATCCATATATCCCTGGCTTGTGTACTTTTTTAAAAGCACAGCAGTGCAGCGCACGCTGTGGCTTTTTTCCCTAACAATTTATAAAACCAGCGCTCGCATTGTTTGGAAAATTCAAGCCGCAGCTCGCTCGCTCTCGGGGAAAATCAATAGAGCCGCTTTCGTGCACGCTTATATCATGTGCGGACTCACTGGTGACGAGTTCGTAGACGATTTTCCTCGGCATTCCGCGGTCGCCGTCCCTCGCTTTGACAGTCATCACCAGTGTGCCGATTGGGTCGTCCTCCTTGACGACTCCGGTCAGCGAGTCCAAGAACTCGGGCGGACTGTTCTGAATGTCGGTGACTTTGATCTCGACTCCGGTGCTGTTGCTGTTGCTGCCGTCCTGTGGACCAGTGAAAGAGAGAGTGTGTTATATATGGATGTGGCTTTTTTCATCGTCGTCGGTGAAAAGGAGAAGACACACTTACGCTCGCCTGGAGTAGAAGTTGGTAGAAAGGTCGCTCTTTGTAGTCCAATGGCTGCTGGAGTACGAGTGCCCCGATGTAAGTGTCTTGGCTCCTCTCGATGTTGACAATGCCGAATTTGGTGCAAGCGTCGGGGAACTGTGTAAAATGTGCGATCATCGATTTTCTATATTTTGAAATAACGCGGGAAGCTTGCAGCTTTTTAAATTTCGAATTTTGAAAACATGGAAGCACGAGTTGTACGAGAGATAAAATCTTCAGTCTCAGCCTCGGAGTTCGTTAAAAATGGAACGCCCGAGAGCGCCCGCATTTATAAGATCCTTTTTTCAAAATTAAACCCCGCTTTAATTTTCAAAAATAGGTCCCTAGGTCCCGTTGCATAATCAACGACCAAAAGCTCATTACCGATCCGGCGTGTCGAATCTTTTTAATCAAGCCTTCCTCAAACAGTCCGGATCGGAAATTAAAAGTCAAGAGCACAGCCGGCAAAACCAATACACATCGATCGCCTCCCGTAATTACTTCGCGTATACACTGATTAACGTGAAGTATCCCAAGAATTCACCCCCTAAACAAAAACAAAAAAAAAAGAAGAAGCTTAGCTCACCTGAGGCTGGGGTATGCAGGTGACTTGAATATTCTCGCCGAGCAGATCGGGATCCGTGACCCGTATGGCCGGGAGTATGGTTGTGCCCGGGGGCGAGTCCTCGGCGACCACCGCCTCGTACGGAACGCCGAGGAATTGCGGCGGGTTGTCGTTCTCGTCGAGCACTATCACGTGCGCCTCCACCCCGACGATGTTCGGCTGCTGGCCCTGCGGCACCGAGTCCTCCAGCGTCACTCGGAATCTTATCGTGTCCGCCTCCTGCAACACGTACACGTCGCATGATGTATTGTACATTCATACCCTGCCGCATTGCGCTTCGCCTATTCGCGGATCGATTCTGCGGTAATCGCTCTCGCGAATTTACGGCCAGCCACGACTGCAGAAGACATTCGAGAGAGGGCCGTAAATATTTGATGAACTCGACGCGCGTACGTCGCTTATACGGATGTGTGTGTGTGTGTGTGTGTGTGTGTGGGATACTTGTTGCGATATGAAAATTCCAAGCGATCTATAGCTCGGGCATATGAGAAAAATCGAGAGATGGGATCGTATCGTGTTCGAAAATAGCCGGGAGAGCTGAGGGAGAATATGCGGCCTTTGTCGCGGGCACAATGCGGCTGCAGCTTCTTTGCGAGGAAAAAATAAGTATAGAAAAAGCACGCGAGGCTACACGAAAAGGAAGAAATCCAGTTACAACATCGCGCGCGGAAAGTCAGGATTTTGCTCCTGAAATCGGAAGTACGTCAACCGCAGAGAAAGAGCGTCTGCTACGTCTCGGGGAAATAAAAGGCGAGTCTCTGTGTCGAATTATTACCGCGTCGGGGGACACGTATATGGTGGGTACGAACGGAATATAAGCAGAAAAACCAGTTAATGTAGTTCTTTGTACCGTGAATCGAGGGTAGACGTGTATTTTCGAGAGTATGGCTGCTGCGGAATTTTTTGAATTATTTGCTCCAGCGATGTACTTGTGTATTTGTTGAGTGTGATGCGAATAAGGATTTTATTTTGATAGAGAATTGAGGAGACATTTTTTTTTGTGGGAAATTGTGGAAGTGTGCATTTGTGAATTGGGTGAACTATTTAAATATAGTTTTTAATTTATTGACGTATTCGTGGTTTGATTTTTAGAGCAGCTATTCGTGGAGCCTGATCGATATGAAGTTAATTATTCCAAGAATGTTCTATTTTCATGAAACTTTTAGTGAATTTACGATTATATGGCATACTTACTGCTTTTGGCACGTTAAAGAAATAAATGCTTCGAAGTTAAAAGCTCATTTCTATATCACTCACAGAATCCCTTTTGAACCAAAAGGTTGTTTGTGGGCAGAATCTTTGGCCAACGCGTGTTAAAATGAGGTTTATCTGAAATAACTGGAAATACTCTGAAACGAATTTTTGATAGCACTTTATTCTAAAAAATGTTGACCAGAAATTCTGCCCAGAAATATTAGGGTAGATTTTCTACCAGTGTTGTCCAAGGGAAAAATCACGTTGAAGTAATGATTGTTCTTCGTCATCTAAATGGATTCTGTTCGTTTTAATTTACTAGCTTCAAACTTTTTACATAAAAATGGGTATTTCTATAGGACATAGAAACCTAATGGAAAAAAATTAATATTTCATAGGATACAGAAATAAAATAAAAAAATCCTCTTAACAAAAGTTTCTATAAGTGTTCAAACAGTTCCAGTACAGCAAAATAATATTTCATCATAAATGAATGCATATCCAAACGTATAAAGAACCTTTCTAAAAAATTTCTGATCCCAAAATTGCAACCTTTACCCCTCACCATCACATCCCTTGCTTTTACATAATAATAACGCTCACAGCCAATAACACTCTGAAGCTTCGTGCTCTCTCACTCCTCGAGTTTTATTTTACTTGGGAAAGCAAAAAACGGAAGAGTGGACGAGAGAGAAGCCGGGCACTATGCACAAAGGCCGCGCAGACAGACTCGGCGCTGCTCAAAGTTTTAACACAGGCGTAGTTACGATTTAACTTCGCAGCGCGCGCACATGCAACTTTGAGAGCATAATAAAAATACCCTTTATACACCTAAATACCCAAGGCTGCACAGGATATCGCGAGGTACAAAGAGAATTCGTTATTATACTCTCACATCACCCGGCTGAAAATAATCATATGAAAGTCATATGGTTATCATATGATTATCATATGATTATCATATGATTATTTTCAGTCGGGCATAAAACGTATTACAGTAAGAGAAAAGCGTATATAACTCACCTCGCGGTCGAGCGGTTTGGCCAGGGTCATGACACCGGTGCGCTGATCGACCACAAATTTATCGGTCAGCTGTACGCCGTACTTAACCGGCGAGCCCTCGGGATCGTGTCCTTTCAGGGTGAAGACCTTAGTGCCCACTGGTGTCGCCTCGTTCAGAGTCCAACCCATCGGGTAGCCCGAACCGTCGAATATCGGCGGCTCGTTCACATTGTTACCGGCTGAAATGCCAAATTTTTCACGGGATCCGATAAATTTTATTAGATTTACACATCGCGAAAGAGAGAGATCAGCAGCTTTCCGATAATGCATAGAGAACGCACTCGAGCGAACGGCTCTGGATAATACATTCCTCCGAACTATATAGACGTATACTTTTCTCGGATCCACTTCCCGTATGCGTGGGTGTATAATATCGACTCGAGAGTCGTATTCGCTCTTGCGGTTATATCTGCTCGGCTTTTATGGAGATTAAATTATACAATATATACCGAATTCGTACAGATGAAAATTTGAAGTCCTCTCGAAACTTTCTTCTTAATCTCTCATCGTAATACCTATCGATTCCGAACGTCTGCGAAAAGTAACTCGATTCTCCGCGTCGTCTCTCTCTCTCTCTCTCTCTCTCTCTCTCTCTCTCTCTCTCTCTTTCTCCATCGGATATATTCACGCTTTAAACGAATAAGAAACTTTCCGTCGTCGGCTAATGATAAAACCCGTACACTACTGCAGTGGGATAATAGCCTCTGGACCTTATAGAGCGGCGGAACATTCGAATGTGGTAATACCCCGCGCGCATAATCGAAATACGTAAAGTTCGCGCGGCACAGTATATAGAGAGCGGTTTATATTCGGGTATATACATATAAACTCACCGACACACGTAGCCAGCAGCAGCAGTGCGGCCAGCAGTGGGCTCCTTCCAACTTTCCCCATGTACCTGCAAGCAGAGGTAAGAAGAGGAGAGCTTTAGAAAAATGTGATTTAAAATTTTCGTTCAACGAGAGATAATTAATTCCCGCTGAGGCTGCAACGGTACATTATTCAAATATGTAACAGTACACGCACATTCGACACGTCGTACACACGTCATTCGGCTGTATAACGACCATAGAATCGTGCGGACAATGCAAAGTACATCGCGTAAATGCTAATGCTATCCCGCAGAGATCCCAAGAAGCAAGTTCTCGCCTCCCGTGTTCCCAAATCTCGCTTCTCTGCACCGCGCAGTTTAATTAGCCTATATATACATACACCCCCGCAGCCCCTATTGTTATCAGCCCTTATTCTTTCCATCCACACATACATCATATATTTCAATCTCATTTCCCAGCTATAGGGCGCACACAGGGAGAGCTTTCGCGTCTCCGGCCCTCTATACACATCCAGCCTCTCTCTCCTCTGGCTGTTGCGCGCGCGTCGCGTAAAATCGATGGCTGCAGCAGCAGCGCTGAGGGAAGGAACGAGCAGCGCAGCAGCAGCGCCTCTGTCCCTCTCTCTCTCTCTCCCAGGGCGAGCTTTTGGCGGCTCTGATGTCTTCGCGCGCGCGAAATTCCCAAAGTGCTAACTTCGTCAAGGGTGAAGGAAGCGGCAGCCGAGCGTGGGAGTAGTAGGCTTGTGCGCGTCCATTATGCCTTTTAATTGCATCCATTAGAGCAGCGGCTAGGGAGAGACATTGTCGCGTGTGCGGCCGATGACACGTTGACGCGCCGCTGATGCCGCCGGTTATATGCACGTTGTCGTCGACGTGTATATGTGTGTTGCGATTTGTTCTGTCGAGAGATAGTGTATGTACTGTACGACGACGCTTTTTTTTCAGCCCACACGGGGGTGGAGCTTTTTTTTTCTCTTTCTTTTTGGCGCCGCTTCGGGATTTATATATAGGCATTGTTTTGATGCGTCGGCGAGCCCTGCTCGATGTTTACGGCTCGGCCGTGTGTTTACAGTGATCGAGAGACTGGGCTGAATTTTACTGATTTTTACTGTATGGTGTTTTCTTTTTTTCGAACCAATTAGGAGGCCGAGGTTCCACCCCGCTAACGATGTGGACCTTTACGATTTGCATACATTCGTGTTAGAAGAGAGAGGGGGAGAGGTCGTTCATTAGTGCTTTTTAGTGCAAACGCAAGTTCGCAAGCTTAATCTCATATTTATCTCTAGCTCCGGTGCAAAAGTTCTCCCTCTCTTAATGGTAATAAAGTATAAAAAATAAAGGAAAACTTCCGAAGCTTTCCCAGTGGCGGCGGCGGAACACTTAGTAAGGGAAAAGATGGAAAGAAATCGCGGAAATTTTACTGGTATAATAAAAACTTTTATAACGCGGCCCAATAAAGGCGTTAACTCGACAGAGAGCTAACTATATATATATGCCCTGAAACGTCGCGACGATTTATTCCTCGAGTATACATCCTTTAAAAATCTACTTATCGCGTCAGCAGCGATATACACCCTTAGGGAGAAAAAAATATCCCTCCCGCAACGAGAGAGAGAGAGAGACGCGTATAATATAAATCAGCTCTTTTCACCGCTCCAGATAATGCAACCCGGTAAGAAGTTTCTGACAGGTTTTACGCTTAACGTTTATACTTCCTTTTAATGCGAGCGAGCGCGAAAGGGCGCGAGAACCGCATTTACGAGAAGCTCGGCTGCTGTTCAGCGCTTTTCCGTCTCTCTCACGGGCGCAAACGCTCCCCGCTGCACCAATACACCTCTAACCCTCAGAGGTGTATATGTGTGTGTGTGTCTAGCCACCGTTGGGGATTGGCGGATTTGCGCGGCGCGTTCTGGAAAATTCGTTTCTAAAACAGGACTTACGTATATACCGCAGCTGTACTGAGCTGCAGTGAGCTTTCGATACGAAAGCTTTGCATGTGTTAAGCGAATGTATTATGCGATTTTCTGTGTGATCTTCGATTCGAATTGATACTGTATAAATGATCCTATGTATTATACACGGATTTGAGACGATCTCTCCTGATTAAGGCCGGAATGTAATATAGGAGAGAAGCGAGCGGCAACGCGGGCTTCGAGGAGAGTCAAAGACAATCCGTAACTCGAGCGACTGCATTAATGCACCGGCAGCTGGCGGGCTGCGTACACACGACCGCGATGTATGCATCCACCCGCTGCTACGTACTCCCGTCGCAATATTACCGCCGTTTGACGTCGCGTCGCGACATATGTGTGCGCTGATCGTCCGCCCACGCATCAGCGAGTGTATAAGCCAAGCGATGAACTTGAACGGTGTGATGATGAATTTTTCATCGTTCTCTAGTTTGAGGAGAATGATACATCTCGTATTTCGCTTTCAGATGGCGAAATTGCAGATTCGAAGTGGATCGAATGCAATCAACCCTTTAGAGGATGTAATATTGATTGGTCCCCGGGTATAAATTTTGGATTATTCCATAGAGCAGTTATTAGTTGCAAATGGATCCTCGAATCGAACCGACTAGCTGTTGATACATAATGCAAAGCAGCACTTTGGACTAGCTCAGTTATATGCTAAATTCGTAAACGTGCAAGTTCTCTCGGATAAAGTTTCGAGCTCACGGTTGTCCTGTAAAGTTGAGCACTTTTGGACAGCATATCTCGAAATTAATTTTCCTCTTTGACACTTACTGTGCCGCAGTCGTACTTATAAACTTTAATCCACAGCATTCATCGTTCGCAGCTTAATCCTCTGCAAGCTCTACTATACTAAAATATCAAATAACGAAGCTTCAGCTATACATACGTGCAGCTGCGCCGCATTAAGCGGACCCCAATTCGCTTTGACGTGGTACGTTATAATGTTACGTAACAACCGAGTAGACGGACAGCTTTTGGTTCGTTGCAATGACTGTGCGATTAGCAAAAATCAATTCTATCGCTACTCGTTGTTATATACTGTTATTATTCTTTAAAGTTATTTTTCCAGACGAGCAGAGCAGCAACAACGAGAACTATTCAAGTCTCGAGAAACGCGCCGAAGTTGAAACAAGTCGAAAGTTTGCTTTGCATCCGCAAAGTCTTGTAAACTTGGGCCTCCGCAGCTTCGTTTGTACAACACAGCCAAGAGACTTCACTCATGCGTTTGGAAGTCTTGTACCTACAGAGAGCTGTAGGCACAAAAAATTATGGACCTAGTGATGGCACACGCGTTACACACTGTTTTACTTAGAAAGAGGAAATATTTGGACAATGTCTCTAGCTTATTCTCTTTGCAAAGTATATAAATGGATATTTAAATCTTCGTATGCTTGATCATATTTGATAGAATATCGGTTCGATTAAACTCGCAGGATGTACATCTAAATCCGGAAAGGCTGCCTGTCGCATCGCTGATAGCAAAGTATGTATCCGTTAGGATTAAAGCGAGTCACGAACGCCGTTGCGAAGAGCGATTATTATTTGCGTAGGATGAATATTTGATATTGGTATTCATGGGCCCAGCGGAAATAAACATGTGCTCCGACGAATAGCAATCGTATATACCGGTAATTGATAGATCGTAGCGAGCTGATAAAAATATGTTTCTAATTTTTCTATTAAAATTATTTTACATGAAATTATATAAACTTTGATTCATAAAATCTGCGATTCAAGAGGATACAAACTTCCAGAAGCTGATTTCCAAAGTCGATTGCTGTATAAGGGAGCGGAATATCGAACTTCGTACGCACACCTCCGCGTATAACTGTGTCTATGCATCGAGAGAGGCAAAGGCGTATAAAGTTTAGCGAGTAACGGCTTCGTCAATATCGATTAACGGTCGCATTGTTTCGCGCTCGCCGGTATGCTCGCGCAACGAACCGAAAGATTGTTTGTTTTTCCCTCTTGTTATTTCCCTCTACACAAGAATTTCACCAGCCGTGTACCGATTAATTAGTCTACATGCTCAAAGAAGAACATTTAATCACCATCAAAATACAGCACGTAACAAAGCCGTTCGTTTCAAAATTAAATATTCCCGAGAGAGCGCAACTTCTTCCCGCAGCAAGAAAACACAGAGTGCGTTATTCCGCAGTTTGCGGTTTCATACTTATAAGCGCGAGTCCGTGAGAAAACGTAAAAAAACACAAGAGAAGCCCATGGCACGTACACGGCTCGCGTCCGAGCATGCGTGTACCGCCCTTCCGGTCCTGACCAGACGCTCTTGCTCTTCTGGCAAAGAGCGAATGAGAGGAACAGAGCGAGAGGGCAAGCTCTCCCAGAGAGAGCAGTCTGGTATTACTAATTACAAGGATAGCTTACTTTGAACATCTCGTACACGCGAACTGAAACTAAATAATCCTCGGGGACGATGGTGTATAGGGTAGTTCGGAGACACCGATGTATTTAATGCAAGAAGTGGAAGAGGAGATGGGGGATGCAATCAATAATCCATAAATTCCTTCCACAAAGTACTCTCTGCTCTGTTGTGTATAGCTATAGGAGAGAAAGTTCCTTTATGGAGTAATAATGTAAGTGCAAAGTTATCCGAGCTATACCCGGCTTATAACTATACAAAAAAACAAGGTACTTTAATCGGGTTCTTTGTCGCCGATAATAACCTTTCTCCGTTCGAAAGCTCGTCATTCGTTTGGAATACAAATGAGATGAGTGCAGAGGAAACGGACGGAAATTAATGCAACTTTCGTATATTTTATAAATATTAACCTGTGCATATACGTGTGATTGTATGAACCTGTTGAGTGTTTTCATCGTTAATTCATCGCTCGGATTTAAACACTTCTCGAATGTATTCTATATCGATATCAAAATATCTACTACAAATGAATGTTCATATCCATCAAAGTTACGGACACAGCTGAGGCGGCTATTTCACGATGATGTATACTCGGACTCAACCTAGACTTAATACAGAGAGCCTCGGGCCACTTTCACTGTTGTCGGATTCGGTGTGGGATTGTGTGTAGGTCCAGCCTGCATCCGTTACTTTTATGAGCTTTGCTCTGCCGCTTGTCTACATTTGCGTAATTACACTTCCAAGCTATGCACAGCTACAGCGAAACAAACGCGTCGATGGACAAAATAATGAAATTCGCAACGATGTAAGAAGCATAACATCAGCTCGTAATATCAGAGCTTCGCTTGTAATCAGCTCATTAACCAAAAGCGCACGTTACAACGTAAGACTTATGCGCACTGATGTGAATGAATGAAATTCTCTTCGGCGTTCTCATTAGCATTGTTAGAAGCAACAATATAAACGCGATCTCCGCGTAAAACGGAACTTTCACTCTGTCTCTCCTTCTTTCGCCATTATTCACGCATACGTGCGCGTCTGAAACAATTTAAACTAGACTCTGCGGCTGCTATATAGTAGTAGTAGTAGTAGTAAAAGAAAAAAGCTAACTCTGTTCCGCAACGGGGGGAACGTTCTCTCGTGCTCGCACGCGGAATGACTGCACTGGAGAGAATTGCGCAATCATCGGTGTGTACGTGATATGTATGTGTGCAGGTCTATACGGGAAAACGACGCTCATTACTCCCGAGGCTTTTCCTGCGTACCGAGCAATCTTCCGCGAATTTCCGTATCCGCGGTGCAGCATCCGATTGAAACTTGCTGATCGTCTTCCGAAATTTACCGAAGTTGGGTGTGTGTGTGTGTGTATACCCACACTTATCTGTAATGTACGACGAACTCAGAATGACATTAAACGTTTTATGATCCGTTGCTTTGAAGTTTTGCTGCTTCAAATTGATACGCATAAGCGGATTGTACATCTTGTATGAGGTGGTCTTTTTTGGGTTGATGCTATATGGGTTGTATCAAGACACTGTCTAGTGCCTCCTGAGTAGGTAGCTTCTTATTCAAGACATTATGCTGGAACAATAATCTATGCAAATGAATTATTGCTTTAGAGCAGTATAAAAAGGTTTCGTGTCTCTTTCTTCGAAGACTATATAGTATATTTTATCTATCCAAAACTACCTTAAGTTCCATCTTAATTTCTTTTACTCTCTACGGTGATCTAAAACGCAAATTAACAAACGCCTTTATCTGCATTATGCTAAACTTCGTAAAATAGGAAACAACGATGAGACAAGTTTTTCACTCGTGCACACGGAGATCAAACGAATTATTTTATACCTAGCTTCGATGCAGCAAATCAAAAGCAATATCTGGTTAATTTAGTACCTACAATGGTTGTAAATGTGTTATATACGCGTACGTGTAAGTTGAATCACACGAAGAGCACAGCACATGTGTATAACGAAAACGCATTCGCAATATTCGCATACCTATCAATTCTGCTGGCAATCCCTTGATTATTGGAATTTCTATTAGTGCCTCTTCCCCCAAAGCTCGCGCGAGTCAATAAAATGTGTACACACGCAAAAAATTACTTGATATCTGCGTTCTAGGCTTTCTAGGTACAGACAATTTGTCGATGGTTGTGTTTCATTTGATGGATTTTTTGTCTGCGATTGAGTGATTGAGCTACAATACGAATATATAAATTGTTTTATTTAAGTAAGTTTTAAAAGCCCTTTAAAATGTTTGTAAATGAAACAGATTTTTAAAAGTAATCTTTAGGAAAAAAAATTAAAATCGGACATTTTTAATTATTTTATTTTAGAGTATTGATTAAAAGTACACACGAAAATCACGTCGAAAAACATATGTATCGTAATAACTGGTGTATCACACACTGAGAGAAAGATATCATTGCCGTAAACATGTACACACGTTAAGAGGAATGATTGCTAATATATTCGTGTACATCTTACAAATATTCTATACGAAACAAAAACAGTTTGTATGTATACTATAGATTTCTGTAGTATACATACAAAATATTGCGGGAAATATCTGTATGTTAATAGTTAACATATGAATTTCATGACTATCGTGCGTATAGTGTTGCATGCAGATGGCGTTTCTCCCGTACCGCCTAACCTCAAAATCCGTCATCCTCTTTCATAGTGTTTTTTTTTCTCTCCTTTTTCTTTCGGAAAAGAATGTTTTTTTCCCGCATACCTAAATTAATTCTTGATAAAATCACCTCCGCTAGGCTTACAAATTGGCAAGATTCGTGTAAACATGCCTGTAACGGGTTTTACACGCAAACCACCTCCGCAAAGAGTTTAAATTCACTTTCCTTCCTTCCGGAGAGATTGTGGACGCCACTGGCTGGGATTTTCGTATTTGAAAATCCTAATCAGGGGCATCTAGGCTAGCCGATGGCAGGTTTTGAATCTCACAGAAGGGGGCGTCGTAGGAGGGGGTCCTCTTCATCCCTTCTTTCATTCTTTCTTTTCCTCTTTCATACAAAAAATATTCTTGAGTGTTTATTTATCATAAATAATCAATAAATCATTAATAATCGAACGAAAGCAACTGAATATACCTAAGGAAGCATGCAAAGTGCCTTTGGAATGATATAATGTCAAAATTCAAAATTTTGTCTTTCATCAGCCTTTTGGGTCTAAAAACCAGATCTGATAGTTCTAGAAATAAAATAATGAGCGTGATTCCAACTGATTCAGCAGCCTCTGGCATTTCCAAAAAGGTATATATCAACTAGTTTATCACTATTAGTTCAAAAGTTATTGAAAAAATTCAAATCTGAAAAATTAATGATTACGATATGTTTAACACACTACTGAATTTTTCCAGTAACTTTTGAACTAATAGTGATAAACTAGTTGATATATACCTTTTTGGAAATGTCAGAGGCTGCTGAATCAGTTGGAATCACACTCATTATTTTATCTCTCGAACTATCAGATCTGGTATTTAGACCCAAAAGGCCGATGAAAGACAAAATTTTGAATTTTGACATTATATCACTGTAAAGTTACTCAGCATTAATAAAATTCATACAAGTGTGTTTTCTAATAATTATTATCTGATTACTTCATAATGAAACATCGTAAAGGGCAGCCATATGTTAACTATTAACATACAGCTATTTGACATATAACATTAACTACGTTAACTATTAACATACGTATTATTGGCTCAAATCGAACATGCCTATGTTAACAGTTAAAATAAATGTTTGCTGCAATGTTTCTTTGCTTTCAGTGCATTAGTGCCATAGCAAAGCAATTATAAAGTGCACATACGGAACGGAGTTCCGGGCTCAACATAAAAAAGTTCACAATTTGCAAACAACGTTACAACTTTATTAGTAGCTACATTAAGACAATTACTCCACACCGGATCGGGAATGCAGTCGTATTCCGGCGGAATCCATACCTGCTACGTTGGATATCAGATTAATCTCCTATCCAAACAGAGCATCGATCCAGATTCCACTGAAATTACCAGATGAACTTGTTCGCTAAAGCAATCAATTCGCTGGCTAACTTTTTGGCAATCGTTACCCGAAAATTTCCTCTAATTTTTATATCAAACTATTCCACTGATTCCACACTAATCTATACTCTGACGCAAACTCAGAGAAAGCGCAAATCCGATCTGGTTTTGCAACGAAAACCAAAAGTGATATTACTTCTCCTAGCATGCGAATATCACGGCAATTGCGTTCCCTTTTCCAAAGTCAAGCAGCGTGGATAAACGCGGCAATAATCTCAGATTGCCCGGTTCTTCGTCGTCGGCAGCAGTCCAGCAGTAGCAGCAGCAGAGTCTACTGCTGCATCGCTATAAGGAATGTTCAACGAAGCTGAATCTTTTTAAGAGGCTTGTCGCGCCCGCGTAGAGCAGAGCCAACTTAGATTATAGCGCGGAAGGCTTCTCTCTCTCCTTTCTCTTTTCCACTCACTTCTTGTCATTCAAGCAGGCGTAGGTACACGCGCGCCAGAAAGACAAAAAGATCCTTATCTGCACAGTAGGTATATGCAATACTTATACTATCCCGCACCTTCTCCCCCGACTTAATTAACGAACATTGTTTCCTCCCCCGCGCCGCAGCGCGGCGGGCGCTAAATAATCGTAAACGCAATTTCTTCGAAAATAACGTTCCTGCGCACTGCCGACGACGACGGTCTTATCGGGCTGATCCCCTTTTTGTACAGCGCGCGATTGTCCGCGAAGTGAAAGAAAAAAACCGCGGGAATTCGTTACGGTCTTAATCCTCATTTGCATGGCCTGTGTGTTTCTTCCGAGGAATTTCCTTCGTCGTCGAGCGGTAGAATTCTTCGAGACAAAGTGTCCCTGCGCAGTAATGAATTTCGTTCCTGCGAGGATTTGTAGCTCGAATTTAAGCTTGATTTCGAATCAAAGTATCGAGACGAAGCGGTATTGGACTGGCCCTTCTCTGTCCAGCGACGCTAGATGGCGCATACGCGCTTTCCATTTTCCCACATTGCTTTCTGCGAGCCCAGTGCATATGTAGCGGTTTGTCAATCATGCCAAAACTGTCCCGATTATGCCACTCGTGCTGTAACTGCCTTAGACTTTCTTTTTTGTCTCCTACTTGTTCTGTTATTTCATTTGTTTCTTATTGATATCCTCGGAGAATACCTTTTTTGGACGCATTTTGACGTTCATCACACGGAGTAATTATAAAGCCATATAACAATAACGAAACAACCCCCAAATTCGATTTCGCATCGCGATAATATCGGCCCCGCGGGTTCGACGGTCAATCAAATACAATGTGTCTTGGTAAATAGCAGAGGCGAGGTAATTATTGTCATTACGGTTACGCGCACTGCTGTGTGAGCCAATGAGTCGTGAAATTTGATTTCAATTTCTTAATCAACGTTAAAGTGGAGCGTTTCTTTCGAAACGACGGTTAATTAATTTTGTGGGATGAATAATTTTACCGCAGAGAAAAAGTCGACGGCGTGTGTTTTGCTTGTACACAAGAAAATTGCTTGATTGGGTGTGTTGAAAAGCAGCAACGCTTGGCTAGGCATTAATTAAAATCTAGTTCGGCGGCCGGCACTATTTTAAAATAATCGATAATTCCTCGAGCCCTGATTAGCGGCCATTGTTGACGAGACGAGGGGTCTTCTTTGGTATACGGTATAGCTTGGCGGTGTAAAGTTTTTACTGAATTTTGAAAAGTTCAGCGTTTGAAGAAAAGCATCGTAATTCATTCGAGCTCTCGTTTCAACGGAACGAAAATATTCGAATTCTTTACAAATACACGATTATACGTCGGCGTGAAAGCCGAAATCACCCGACGATATAAAAACATCGCAGCGCAAATCATACGCAAACAATAAACGTATATCCGCGTTTGAATTACCGTTACAATTTCGTTCTTTCAACATAGCCATAAAATGTTCAGTGTAAAATTAAAAAACGCGCATATCTTTGAAAAAGCTGCCCTACCCAAACAGCCATTATCTCGGAACAAACCCGGATAAAAACGACAATGGCATATTATCACGTATACTGCAGCCGCAGAACAACGAGCCTCATCATGCATACAGCACAACGTGTCCGTCGAAAAGTACACAGGTGTCGTCGTCCCACTTCCCCGCGCGAACATGTCAGGCGCTCCAAGTACCAAATCAGCCCGTATCTCGTCCTCAAGTGAGCCACTCTCAACTTGGTGAGTGTTCCTCGACATTATATACACATACCTTGCGCGGTCAGCTATCGAGGACGCACGACGGCATCTCTATCACATATATACACACACGCAGGAGTCGCTCCCGAGACCCACTGCGTCATATATATAACACACAGTGTCTCGAGGTCGCGTTGCACGCAAAGAGCCTTAGAAACCGGTGTCGTATATGAGAGAGAATGCAGACGCAGGTTCACCTGCATATACATATATATATATACACAAGACTCGGGCTCAGGAGGAGCGACGGTACTATATAACGGTTCGTCGCGCGCGCGCGAGGTCTCTGATCTGTGGGAGAGCCGTGCGCATATACACCAGCCGCCTGGACATTGCGCAGGATTTTTACAGTTAAAACGCGGCCTACTAAGTACTGCGCGCGAGAGGTTTTCCTCTAATGGGGGAATTCGCACAGCTGACACGCTGTTGTTTTTTTCTCGGGGGATGCTGAGAGGCTGAGAATTTGTATACACGTGGACTCGCCGTCGTTAAAATTTCATTTCCAGCCGAGAGTATAAGTATGACGACGACCACTTATGTAGCGGTTCTTTTCGCTTGCGAGTGTTGTAAGTTCACAGAGCTGGTGTAGAAACGTCGGCTAAATTTTACCGAGATGACGACGACGAAGAATCGCGCGTGTAAATTATTCAACTCCCTCGACTTTCCGTTTTAGAGAACGTGTAAACCGATCGAAAGAGCGTTTTCCACTCTTACGCAGCGAAGACGTAACAAAGCGTTACCAGCAAAAATACACGAGGAATCCGGCAATTTGTGCGGGGGAGATCATGCGAGACCATGGGAAGCTCGCCGAGTTCCCAGGAATCCGACATGGGAACCTCCTTTTTCTCCCTGTAGACATAGCGCGTAAGGTGATTATGTAATAAACTCCTACGCAAACAAAAGGAGTCAACGAACGAATAAGCAGCAGGTGAGTTTAAAAAATATACATGTATATCGAACACGTACCAGTGGAATCCCGTCGTCGGCTTCTTATCCATATCGAGCAGCAAAAATTCCGTAACTTCTGCCCCTCCTTGATCTTCACTGGATTTTCCTCATCCCGTTACACATTCGCCAGGCTTTTTCCTCCTCTTCCCGCGGGTGCCCTCTTTCTCTCTCCTCCTCGCGCGCACTATATATCTCGCTTCCTTCGAGAAAAACCTCAGAAGCAGTATCTATCACTTCCTCGTTCCTCTGCTGTCCCCGTCGGAAACAAAAGGCAGTCGCGCTCGTTTCTGTTATTATTTTTATTTTCGCGCACAGGATAGCTCCGATCGATAAACGCTTCGAAACTGCCGCCACGCCGACTGTATGGACAATCAGCGACAATGGAATTTCCACTGAATTTGAGAGAAAGAGAGGGAAAAAACTGACGAAAATATCCTGCAGCAACGCAGAGAGAGAGAGAGAGCGAGCAGCGAGCCTGGCAAGCGTCGAAGGACGCGGCAGAGGGAGAGGAGAGGAGAGCGTGCTCCTATATACACATCTCTGCGAGAGGGCGATTGCGAAAAGCTGCAGCCTGCGCAAGGAATTCTCTCTCGCGTCTCGTCTTCGACGCACGAGCAAGTGTATACACCGGTGTCTACGCGGCCGAACTGTCCGCGCTGTAGAAGCGTGAGTACTTATGCGATGACAAGTATGTACAGACACACAAACACATACACACACACACACACAGTGCGATGAGCGAATAGGGATAGGAATGGCGCGAGCTCCGCCGGTGGCGCAGGCCGTACGTGGACTGGCGAGTGCAGTGGCCGCCGCCACCGCTAGCAGCGCTCGCTCGCTCGCTCCCGGAGGCTGCTGGAAATTCTGAAATTTCTCGCGCGGCACCTATATAGCTATATACCTTGTACACAGATAGCGGCGGCGCTTTGCCTTTCCCGGCGCGGGCGACCTCGGCTACTCCCGCCGACACTCGACTGCTTTCGCTGATCTCTTCGGAGGTGCTCGGCCAAGAGAACACTGCAGCGTTGTATAGCTGTATATACGATAGTGCGGGATGTCGTATGCTGTGCGCGAACCCTTTGTATTTTTTTTTTCTTGCAATGTTTATTTGGAGCCGCTCGCGCTTTCTTTTTTTGCAGCCCGTATAGCGTTTCGGGGAAAGTTCGAGCTTGAAATTTTAGTTCGCTTGCGCGCCCGGCGCGATGCCGCGGTGTTTTTATTATTAAGCTTGCGAGGAGCAGGAAAATCTGGAGGGAAATACTTGGGGATGGAGTTTGGAGTGTAAGGAGTTGTTTGAATATAATTTTTGTTTTATCCGTGTACGTCGGGTGAGCTCCGGGGAAGGTCTCGAAACAAGGCAACCAATGAGATTTGTTTAAAAATGCGCCGGTCGTCAGGAAGAAAAAATTGTTTCAATAACGCTTAGAAATTATCGGCCGATTGATATAGTTTGAAATATCAGTCTCGGTATTATTTAAAAAATGTATCTTTATTCGAACATCGTGAATCTCTTCCTTGACTCTTCCCCTAATAACTTACAGATCCGCAGGTGGTTGGTCGGTTCCGAAAAGACATAGGCTAGCGAACTTGTCCAAACATTGGTATATTCCGCCCACTAGATCACGGGACTTGACCACCTGAAAAGAAAACACAGTAATTAAATCCTAGTCCAAGCTCATTTCTCCACATAAAAGTGAATTTTACTTTTACTTTCGTAGCATCGATCACGTTCATCAAATCTCTGTTGCTGCAGTAGGATAAAGTTCTCACGTAGAATTCGTCGCTCGGATCGGCGAATCTCAGGGCGTTGCTCAACACCTCAGCCGCTTCTTCGATGAGCTTCTGGCGCTCGAGGGGCTTGGCAATCTTCGCGTCCAGCATTCCCTGGTACAGCGGGAACTTGACTTTTCCGGCGTGAAACGCCTTGACCAACTCCTTAATATTCCTCGTGTTCGCTTCGGAGAGCAACAGATTCAAAAAGGTGACTCCGCTTTCGCCTATCTTGGTTACACACTCATCGCATTCAACCCCTGGGAGCAGCGAGGAAGACAGTCATCGTATGTGCTACGCTGGTTTCTATCCTCGAAAGGATTTTGGCCGATACATATTCCAGTTTGTCTTTTCTGCAGCGCCGAGAGTTTGGCCAGATGTTCGATAAACAGTTTCTCTGTGCAAGGATCCTTCCACCATCCCTTCGTATCCTGGAATCCAAAGTTAATAGCGCCGAAATCAAGCAGCAGTTTCAAGCTCGTCAAGCGGTCGTTACGATAAGTCCCGTAGAAATTAGAGGTAAAAGCGTAAAACAGCGGCGAATAGCCTAACTTATCCGAGGCGTTGACATCAGCACCGGGACTCAACAACCTACGAACCGAATCGACGTTATGGTATACACAAGATGCATGCAAAGACGAATGCGTTCGTTCGTTTGCTTGAAGTATCGCCAGCAACGTGGGGTCAGCCTTGCGGTTGGCTTTGTCTACAGCACTGCAGTATGCCTGGTAGGCGTTCTCACCTAATGCGTTCGTCTAGGTTAAAGTTAAACCTTCGATAGCAAGTTCAGTTCGGGCGGCCAAATCGAGTGGATCTTCTATGCTTTTGGCGATGACCTCGCTGCCTTTCTTGACTAAGAGATCGACGATTTTCTGGACTGCCGGCACATCGTGGCTGCGGCTCGCCACGAACAAGTGTAGTACGGCGTTGCCGTCTCGCGGAGTACTCTGGCTTGAACGTCGGCTCCGTATTTCAGAAGCAACTCGATCTGCTTGTCGGAGCATCCTCGGTTTTGGACAGCCAAGTGAAGAGGCGTCTCGCCGTCCGAGTTACGCCAGTTGATTTCGTAGTTCGCAGCATCGAAGATCCGGCTCGCCGAGTGTAGAGGGTTATCGTTTTTCTCGCTCTTCGTACTATTTCCTGTAACCCAGTAGCCTAGCACCTTGTTAAATCTATCGAACATCTTCCGTGACGCACTTGAATTCCGTAACACTATAGCGAATTGCAACTGCAGCCGTGGAGCGTATAACCTGCATCTCAGAAGACTCACAACAGACTCGGCTGGGTGATATCATCGGGAGTATATTAGCTTTGTATAGTAGGAAGGAGAGGGAGTATAATAGTTCTCCACGTGCACATGGTCACGGTGTGACTACCCGGCCTATTTTGACAAGTATTTGATGTTGAATTATGATCTCGTGTTTTTTAGTACGAGGACTATCTGATCTATATATAGTCCGATGTGACCGGTATACGATGATAAGCCGAGTCGCTCGCACGTGTTGGCTCAATGCGACGTGACCGGTGACCCCGACGTTTCTGAAACTCAAAAGCTATATTTTTCGAATAACTTTTGGGTGAAGAATAGATACAACACTTTTCTTTGCGCGAGCTCGGATGTAGATATTTAAATTCCGACATCACTCTGTATATCTTTAAAATATTTGTATAAAAGCTGAAAAAATTTAATAATATAAAAACTTATTTCAAACTCACTTTATTTCATTATCTTATACACATAGGTATACATTATAGATACAAATATACAAAAACATGGATCAGACATCTACAATGTTCATGTCTGTAAATCTGTTATGAGCTATGTAATGTTTCGTCGACTTCATTGATATATATTGCTTTAAATTAAAGTAGAATCAATCACCTTATTAAAATATACATTTGAATTTTGTTTTAAGATTACAACTTACGAATTTCACAATAATTCGGAAAACGCTACGTAAGAAACTAAATCTAACTTGAATTTATAAGTGATGTTAGTTAAAACTGTATCCTTTTGTTGAAGATGGAAATTCGTGTGTATCTTTCTGTCGCCTTGATAGGTAGTAAGAAAATATACTCTACTAATTAATCTTATTACAAAGAACACTAAAATTTAATAAAATCGACCTTTATTATGAAAATGAACGTTTTACATATTGCTGGTATTTGCTGCCAGCATCATTGCGCATATGCAGTGTAATGTGTGTAGGTGTGTTTGACAATTACATTTCTTAACCTATAATTAATTTTAGAATTAACAAATGGATCCTATTCACAATAAAATGAATGAAAAAACTGTAGCTTTCCCAAAATTTTTACATGTCATATCGAAACGAAGAAAAAACATTGCTAACTCACAAATCTACAAGTAAACAACTTCAATACGCACATTCCTTGTGATTTAAGAGCCTTAAGTTTTCATGACAAAACTTTTACACTTAAGCTTCATTCGTGACAAATTATATCCAATTTATTTATAAACGAATTTGAAACATTTTTTCAGAGAAATTAAATCTAACTTGAAGGTGTAAACATATTAAAAGAAAAGAGTTAATAACATAAAAAATATTTTTGGAAGGTCTTGTTAAAAGAAAATTTGCTACTTTACACACACTAAAAGAAGATCATTCTTATGTCATTATATGCGCATTACAAGAAAAAAAAATTAATATTATTCGAGCTAAAACTCTAAAACGAGTCAGGATTTACCTCTTCAAGTTAGACTTAATTTATGAAAAAAAAACCTCCAATCTATAAAGGGGAAAAACAAGCTAAAAAAAGCGTTAAAATATTCATTTTATGATAATCTTTAAAGTTTGAAAAATAAATTTAGTTCAAGATCGACTTTCCAAAGTTTTAGTAATTTCTTATTATAATATTGCATCAGAAGTATTGGAGATTTTTTGACAGTTTACATGCAAAAATAAAGCGTCCTATTTATCAAAATGATTGTTCCAGAAACTAACTACTTATTTCATTAATATTTGGCATTACAAGAGATAGCAATGGTGATTTGAACGATTAAATAAAGTACTGTTTGTTGGTCGAAAATGGATGAAATATTGTAAGAAAAAATCTAATTAATATTCTTCGAAAAGTCGAAAAATTGAACTGGAAAATGCAGAGGCCGAGTTTTAGGAGCGAATCAAGGTTTTCATCAACATCGAGGCATTCTTTTGACGATGCTAGAACGTATCGACTTGAGGATTGTCTGATTAAGAGTAAACCTTGAAATCCGTCAAAAAGCTTATTTAGCTAGTTAAATTAGTCAAACGACATCACATCATGTCAATCGCTTGCATTATTTTATATCTCTATACATAAATCTATGTATATATATATTTATATCACGCCTGTCTCTTTTCTGCTATGCAACTTAGGTACATTTTTTCAACAACCACTGCTTAATCTTTGCTCTCTTTCATTGCCTACCTGATTCTCCGAGCCCCCTCCCCCTCGTTACATTTTCATCGCTTTTTCAACGCTTTAATTTTTCGCTTACTCATTTCCCGAAAAAATCTTAGTTGTTTCATATTTAGCAATTTGTTGTAAACTTAATTTTATGCTGGCTTCTGCGAACCTTTCTTGCCGATAAGCGATTTATGAATGTGAGGAATGACACCTGAAAAAAGTAAAATTGATTAGTATCCACATTTGTTAGGCAAATAGATATTCTTTTGTAAAACATACAAGAGATGCAAATAAACAATGATTGATAACTTACCACCACCAGCTATGGTTGCCTTGATTAAGCTGTCGAGTTCCTCGTCTCCACGAATGGCTAGCTGCAGATGTCTGGGTGTGATACGTTTTACTTTCAAATCTTTAGATGCGTTACCCGCCAACTCAAGGACCTGAAAATCATTACAATGAGTTCAAATTTTAAAAGCTAAAATTTTTTAGCGCAAAGTAATCTTTATAATCAAATTATCTGTCAAACTACAAAATTTAGGAAACGTAGATATAATTTTAATTACCTACGAGTTTCGAATTGTTACTCACCTCAGCAGTCAAATATTCCAAGATAGCAGCACTGTAAACAGCAGCTGTAGCTCCAACACGTCCATGGCTTGTTGTTCTGTTCTTTAGATGCCTGTGAATTCTTCCCACGGGAAACTAAAAAATTCATCACACAAATAAATTTTCATTCCTTCTAATACGTAAAGAAAGTGAACCTAATTCTTTTTTAACGATCGAAAATTGAATATTTAAGAAGAAAAGTAATCGAACAATTACAAAATCCAGTAATAGTAAAATAATAATAATGTTTTCTAAAAGTAAACAGTTGATCAGATACTAAATGAATAAAGATAAAATAGGAGTTATCGTCATTAGAAATTTCACATTCGGGCAGTCACTTAAATAAAGGAATGCCAAAAAAAAAAGAAAAATCTAGGAATAATTTATAAAACAAAAAATAAACAACCAGGAATATTAAACGAGCTAAACAAATATAACGGAAATTCAAAGAGCACACAGTCGGATCAATGTTTTCAGAAGTGATTGCTCCGCTACCAACCGTCTCAAAAACATCGAGCTACCAATCTAGCAAACGCGTCAGCAGCTTTCCTTAGCGAGGAAATATCGAACGAGCAGTACGATGACGCGGCTCTCGAGGTATATATTCAACAATTCGGCTTTTGTTGCAAAAATCGACGGCACCTCGTCAAAGCGTTCGAGCCGGAAAAGTCGGAAAAAATCTCACGTCCCCAAAATACTCGCGGAAAACCTCGTTTCCGAAACCACAAAAATGTCGTTGCAGCACGCGTCGCTCCGCGTAATTCGTCGATTAGCCCTCAATCATAACTGAAAAGTCCGTCGAAAAGTGGACGAGATCGCGCCTAAACAATCGGAGCATCGATTCGCGAGCTCCGACAGCCTCAGCTCGGCGTAAATTCATAGGAAATCATCGAAGCAACGGCGAATTCGCGCGAGCGATTCGAGCCAAACAAAAACAAACGGCCGTCCCTTTGGTTATATTATCCCCTCGAAAACAAAAATCGCTCGACATCGTTGTTCATCCGTTTGATTTTTCCCTCGTGTGTCCCTCCTCGAGACTCCGGCACATGGTTAAACCTGAGCCGCGGCGGAAAGCCGTACGGAAAAACCCGCCAAAAACGCCCTTGCCTCACGGCTCTTTCGCGCCATTTCTCAGCTCGCGCTCTATCTCCGTCTCTCTCGGACCTGCGGCGCTGGGTATACAGTATAGCCGCCGAACGAAGCGTAAGCGCGGCAACGATCGCGATACGGCGGCCACACAGAGCCGTGTCTCGATAAAAAGGCGCCTCGATCCGACGCTGCGCGCTGCGGTATCCGAGCCGCGTATACGCGTACCGAGAATTTCGCGGAGAAGTACGTGGTGAAGGTGGAAAAAAAAATTGACTCTCGACTCACCTGGAGGCCAGCCCTCGCCGAGCGGGATACTGCCTTCGCCTTGGCCTTGCCGGAATCTTTGCCCGCCTTGCCGCCAGCCTGGAAAATTGAAGCGGCGATTTTTTAGGTTATCGGCGCTACGCCTTCGTCCTCACACACTCACACTCTCTCTCTCTCACTCTCCTTCTCTCTTTCTCTCAATCTCGTCACGTCGCGATACTCACCATTGTGATCAGGTTAGTGAGCTGCTAGTTCGCTTTGTCGAGTTCAAAACCGGAGATCCTAAGTCTCTCGGAAATAGAAAAACTGAGAGAGCGTAAGTATATAGGTATCGCTGCTGTATACGAGAGATACTGGCTGCTGCTGCTGGTGCTCACGACACTGTGCCTGCTGAGACTGCTCTCTCCGCCGCTATAATACTCGCGCCGTCTCGCTCCCTCTCCCACTCTTCGCGGTGTACAGCTCTCAGCCAACGCCGAGCCGTTCTCTCTCTCTCTCTCACCTTGTTGGATATGTATATAGGCGCTCCTTCCGCCGAGACGATACGCGCGCCGCCGTTTGGCACGACACTGTAACACACCGCGAGTTTAGACTAGCGCTTGCTCTCTTTGTCTCCCTTGCGCCGTTGTATACCTATATAATAGCGTCGGACTGAGAGAGAGAGAGAGAGAGAGAGAGAGGCGCCGTTTCGTTACCGTCACCGAACTGTCATGGCTATCTCTCCTCCTGCTCTCTTTGTTCCCCTCGGCTTTTTTCACGTGCACACGCGCGTTTAACCCTTATTATCTGACCTGCCGCTGCGGATCGCCATTTGTTTTTTTTTTTTTCAACTTGTCGCGATTTCGACGATGTGTTGAATAAGCGACGATCTGGGGATTTGCGAGCGTTTTTCGATGGAATCGTTTTTTTGTTTCTAGGTGCAGTGTGCGTGGAAGGAATCGATTTTTTCCGATGGTATAGCTTGTTATTGTTTACTCGAGCTTGAGTTGCTATTTGGAAGTAAATGGTGAGATACATTAGTAGTTTGCGATTTTACGTTCATATACATAAGATTGGAAAAAGACAAGGATGATGGACGCGTTGTTTATTCCAACACGCAAGCGTTAGCGGGGCGAGAACGCCGGACGCTTTTTAAAATGAATTTACTCGCGTATTATGAATGTATCCGTATTGTTTAACGTTAAATTTCGTTTCGGTGAATTATAAACGATGATTCAGCTACACCCATAATGTTGGAAATCGTTTACTTTGCTTGTATGCTCGAGTTATAAATATACGAATTGGAGCATATTGCGCCGGTGGTTATATCAATTTTTATACGTTTTTAAAACCTCGAGCAGTAGCCCAACAATGTAATATGATGATTATCGATGTTAATTCGCACACTCGAGCGTAAAATTTAAAAAGTTTCGAATTTCTGATGAAATTTCGAGGAGAAATTCCAAAAAGTATTCCGATCTCCGACTATACATACGTTTTAAAACTTTGTACTTACCAGGCAGAGCTTTGCTTGTTTCATTACATATAAAATTAATGTTTCATCTCAAACCAAGAACTATTATTATTACAAAGCGAAATTATGAATTCATCTGAAATTTCGACTGGTCTTTTCTAACGAATTTGCTGGTATGAAATATGAAATGAAACATAGATGGCGCATTAGCTGCTACGTCAAAGAAGCACAAAATAGGGAAAATTGTGAGTTTGGCCATTCGCCGTGATCATAGAACATTTCCATTGCAAACCTAAGCATATTGGAAAAATTTGCCGTTATTTTTGCAACTCGATAGCACAGTCGAGCGAATGAATCAAATGATGCAATATGAAACGTTTAATAACGTAAATGTGAACAAAAATGAAAATTTGTCTTTTTAAGACAAGACGATACAGAAAAATTGAAAAACCATAGGCTCTGTTTCAAAAATCAATCAAAAACATAGCACTTAAACCGGACCACTGAAGTTGATTGTTTTGCACAGTGAATTCTATGTATAAAAGATTATCAGAATAATTATGTAAACGTTGCTTGATATCTTGTAAAACGAAAAAAATACTATGGGAAATATATTGCAACTGTCAGCATAAAATAGGCAATCACCATATCATATTGTATTGTCACATGAATAGTATATCAAAAAGCGCGCGTACACTTCATAATTCTAGCGGCGGAGTTTGAAAAATTAAGCAGTTTGTGGTCTGGTAAGTGTAAGACTATTAGCAAACAACAATTAAATACCTCTTCGATATGGAGTATGAATTCTATGAAAAGAACAAATATTTATCATACAGTATATATTTATTTTTTAGTGCAGTTATATTGACCACATAATACTGGATTTTATACCTTCTACGTGCAGCTCTGTTTGCGTCATTTATTTCAATTGCTATTTAAATGCCTAAAAAACGAGCAATAAGTAAGCATATTCAAATGCGCAAAAAACAGCGACGGAAAGCTACAATTATATTTCAATATTTGTCCGAATCATTACGAGTATACCCTGAATATTCTATACTTCCTAGCATTGAAACAATTACAAAAAATATTCGAAAATCCGCGAAAACAGCAAAAAATTTTCCAACGGCTTAAAGGATACACATTACAAACACATATCCCAAGGAAGAAGCGAGCACACGCACACGACCCACCGCGAACGGCCATCGAGAATAACGTCTTTGACGGTCACATTGACCAATAAACATGTATATGGGCATAGCATACGTTCCTTGGTATCTCCGTAAAGCCTCTATTCCAGTGAAAAAAGCGATACAAGCGCCTGCTTATACGCCGCACACATTCAGGGAGGGACCGACAACAACGCGTGGCTCTCGGCGACGCGCGCGCGCAGTTGCAGAAAAAGAAAGGACGCCAAGTGTGCGAGAGAGAAAGAGAGAGAACGACGCGCACATCGGGTATAAGCCCGCCAAGGGGCGCGCTGCGGTCAACGGACCGCGAGAGCTTGAGCTCGATACTGGCGCCGCCAGCGGCTAGTTTCGGAGGCTCTTTGGGCGGAGACAACGCGTTCGGTGCACGCACGCACGCTATGTATTTTTTAGGGACTTCAAGGGGGCTGTATAGTGTGTGCAGCGCTTTGTTTAGCGGCGGTTCGGGGAAGATGCGGAATGGAATTTAGACGGTTTTGTTTGTATGCTTTTGGAATCGATGGATTTTTCGGCTGATTTTAGTGGGACCTTTTTGATATTTCAGGTTTTTTTCGGCGTTTTATACTGAAAATTGTGTTTTAACATTTAACATGCAGCGATCGATTAACGATTTACAATTCAAAAAGTCGTCGTCTGCGCTGTTTTTATAACATATTGAGCTTTCAATGCCGATAGTATGAAACCGCTGTACAATAAGGCGGTATATGAGTGCGTAGTAGAGTCACAAGCTACCACAACTGCGCGTCTCTTGGCAATAAAAAGCGGGAAAGCGTTATTCAAATGCGTCTATTGAATTGTTTTCTATAAAATAAAACTCTGCCGATGTATTGATTAAAAAATGTATCTACGCACTATATGATTGCGTAAGAGCAAGTGTGAGTGTTGATTGTTTAGTATTTTATATGAATAATTGTAAGCCGCTGCTCACAAATGATAATTATGTTAGTAGACGACCATATACGTAATCTTTTGTTCAAGGCATGTTACCAGCAACATAATCGATACCGCAGTTCCATTCCATTTAACAGCTTACGTAAACCTTACAATATACACTAATAGTTTTCTCTCACGTATCGTGGCAAAAAGCATACGTTATTTTTATCATAAGTATTTATTCACTGATACATGGCGTGTATTGCAATATAAAATTTAAAAAATACATAATACAGTTACACGATGACTGGTCTCTATAGCTTACATTATATTGGCAATCAAACGAATGAGTATATGACATTACGAATAGGGCAGGTGTGCATAGAAAATGCATGATTAAAAATTGACTATATATATAGACAAATAGGACTTAACCGCTCTTGAATGAAAATGTCAGCATAAAAATATTAAAATGCACTTATATACGGATCATCGTACAAAAGAATTCTTGGCTAGACAAATTTACCCTGCACGTAAAGATCTCTCAGATGCATAAGCGCGTTGCGAAGCAAGAAATATCGCCTCCTTCCACACACGCACACAAACACACATACGAGCGATCTCTACCAATCAATTTCATTCCTCGCTCTCAGCCGCAGCTGCCTCTGCCAAGTGGTCGCACTGCTCCTCCAAATCATCCTGCAAAGCATCGAGGTAAAAATGCATAAAACAACATCCACATCAAAAGCAGATTGAAAAAAAAAATCTAAATACATACCTCCTCGAGCTCCAAGCACTTGCCCCACTCTTTGAGCGTGATTTTGTGGTCGTTGTCGGAGTCGCAGGAATCGAGGAACGGCGCGATGCAATGCTCCAGAGCCATGAGAGGTGCCCTGATGGGGAAGAGCTCGTGTCTGGAGACAGCTCTGTCGTGTGGATGACCGTCGAGGTCGCACCACTTCCAGATCGCCGCGTTGGACCAACGTAGCGTGTGATTCGATTCAGCCTCGCGCTGCATCTTCATGTAGTAATGCGGCAGCTCCTGACGGTCGGCCAAGTCGCGCATGATGTTGAACAGCCAGTCGCGCATGCGACGAGGGAAGTCGAGCCTGTCCTCTTCCTTGCACGCCTGTTTATTATTATTATTATTATTATTTTATTTCTTTTTAGTTTCGACGATGGATCAGCGTGAGGTACAGCTTTAGATTTTTAGATAAAGACGACCATCTGTAACATTACTAGTTCCAAACTTACAGGCATCCGCTTGCACTCCCCGTAGTACTCGATGTGGACGTGCTGGTAGTCGGGGCCTCGACAACGTGGATCGTCGGTGTCGCAGAAGCATCTGGCTTGGTAAACTTCGCAGTCGCTTCCGAAGGTCTCGTTGTAGTTGGTGCAGACTCGTCTTCTAGGCTCGGCTTCCTCGTCGCATTGCTCGATGCAGACGCACTTGGCCTCGTGGTCCTCGGTCAGCTGTGAATTTTTTAAGCGATTTTTTATCGACGATGATGTTTTATGGACGATACGAAGAAGGTATTGGAATCGAATATACCTGACAGACTCGACCAGCCCCGCAGTGCTTGAGCTGGCAAGGATCGCCTTCCGGGAGTTCGGCTTTCCTTTCCTTTGCATGTTCCGCAGCTTCGGCGGCAATGTCGTCGCCCTCCAACATGTTCATGACGTCGTCGTCGACGCTGGCTTCGGTTGTCGTGGTCCTCGCTCGACGATGCTTCTTCTTTTTCTGGTGTTTGGCATTTTAATTAAGATTTGTTATATATATATACGTATATATTATTTAACTTTGCCGAGTTAAGGCTTATGAATTTTCATGGTATGCGATATTTTATTTCTAAGAGAGAGAGAGAGAAAAATATTCTACTTTGCGAAATTCAAGAATGCTGTATGAAAAAATGATATACATATCAATATAACGTTTACGGTTTATAGTTTTGATAACGTACCTCAGCAGAAGCATCGCTGACTAGCAGAAGCGCGACGACCAACAGCCCGACGAGCAGATGCTTCGTCTCCATGGTTGCTTCTGTGGAGAAAGGAGAAACTGTTATTGAAACTATATTCTTTTTATTGTTAAACTATAATTCGATGAGCTTAACTAATGTCTCTGAAAATCTGGAAATTTTCAAACGCCCGACTGCGCTTTTCCAGAGGCGCAGCTAAATTAAGCTATTTTCGTCTGCTCATTTCTTTTGATTTTCACGCGTCGCCGTCTCAAAATATCCCATAAATCTAGGCTGACACTAAACACCCGTCAGTCAAATCTTTTAAAACCGTATTTTTCATGCTGCATTAATCTTGTTAATGTGCAGCGGACATGCCTCTTATTATTTATTCCGCCTTTTTCTCAAAGCTAGAAATTAATGTAATTAAATAATCTAATCAGAATCATATGTCATTAAACGAGTTTGAAATATAGAACGGAAGTAAGAGATATTATCGGATATCCCGAACTGCACTCGGTATCGTAAAGGTCGCTTTACCGTTCTCTGCGTATATTTTTAAGCATAAGCCCCCGTTTGCTCGTTTCAATCGTCATCGACAGAACAGTGCGTCGCTATGTATGTTTTTTTTCCTCAGAATCGTTTCTAAGAGTCCGTGATAAGCATTTTGTATTCTATGTACAATTTACTGGACAGTATTATTCCACGATTTTTAGCTAAAGTTTAAACCGAATAAACCATCCAACGAGTTTCTCATAGTAAAATTGTCATATGAGTTGTCTTACTTAAACAAAATCCTACACTATGCATATTTAAATATTATCACGATCAACATCAACCGACAGCATAGCAATTAATCGCGTCCTTGCGCCTACACATCGCTCTCCAAACACCAGAAAAAAAAATATATATATATTCCTAAAATTAGAATCAATCTAAAGCTCGACTATGTCAATGTCACTGCACTAATCAGCCCAACATAAAAATGAATTTAAAATCGCGACTCAGCAGCCTTAAATCCATTCAAACCCTTAAAGAATTACGCTTCCCTCGCAATTTTAAAATCATAAATCGCGACACATACACGCGCCAAGTGAATAAAAGCTCCGCGACGCTACGATGTCCAGGAAGCGTGGAACTGTCGCAATGAAGAAATCGCGCATCGGAGAGAAAATCCGCACACGCGAAACTTTATTAAACGAGCCTGAAAAGGGGCCGCCGCGCGGAAGCTTCGCTCTCGGCTATGATGTTAGCCGCCCACGCGGCCGAGCAACGCCGCTCGACGGAGCCGCGGCTACTCCGCGCGTAGCGATACGCGATCGTAACGCACGGACTTATCTCTCTTTCTCGCGTGGAACAGCTTTAGCGAGATCGAGAGGATGCTTGTGTTTTCCGACGACGACGGCTGATGATGACCCCGATATATCAGAGGCTGTTGGATCTCTCTGCGACCTGATTATGCGATGCGTCTTTCTTTTTTTTTTCTGGGTGATTCTTGGGTTTGTTATGCTGGGACGACGATTGGATGGCTGAGAGGAATTTGAATGATTCTATATAGCTGTGATGCGTTTGTATGCTTTTTTTCATGGCCTATTTCGCTGGGTGGGTCAAGAACGGTGTGGATTCATTGTTCGACTTTGACTTTGACTTATTCCGTATCAGAAGTAGATGAGAGAATTGCAGGAAGTTGATTGCAATATAATGGACGTTTAGAAAAAATAAAGAAAATTATAAATGTCAAGCAGGCGGAGAACGCGAAAAGGTGACGAACTATTTTCAAGCGATATATTGATGAATGTCTATTCAAACGAAGCATAACAATGTCATCCATTACGACAGCAATGCTAATGAATATATCGTCTTTCCGAGAAATGTATACAATAACGATTTAATTCACTTCGAATATCTCTATACAGTTTTGTTAATGAGTATACTTTCAAATAAGTAAGTGACCCCCATTAGATGTATCAACAACAGTTTGTTTTCCTCCGAATAGTTACAAAATCTCAAGAGATATCACAACATACTGTACCACATTGATATTGAAAAACACAATGTTATATTTTTAACTACAGACATACGATTGTGTAATATGTATTCGATTGCGATACATAATAAAATAAACGACAGTTTAGTGATCGGGTCAAAGTTTCAGCAATTCACGAATTATACAATTTTCTAATACAAATATGCGAATATCGTCGCGATTTGATAAACTGATCCATCGTTTTAAAATCGCGTGGGATACCATATCATATTCTCATGTAGACCGAAGTATAACCCACGCAAAAATATACGCGCAGACTATCAGCGTGTGCGTATTGGCTGTGAACCAAAAATAGCATTCGACAGTTCGTTAAACTCTGCGAAGCATTTATTTATCGTTAAGTCGATCAACTTGTGAATCATGTAAACGAAAATCTTCACATAGTTTTGCAAATCAAAAAATCATTCAGCAATAATTCTAAAAATATCTTTATAAATGACGATTTTCAAAAAAATCGTAAAATTATTGTTTTGCATTAATAATAATCACTAAACTAGTTTTCGTTGCTATAAATGGTTTGCTTATCGCGAATCTAGAGCATCCTTCAATAATAGTAGGAAATTCAAGCACGCGACGTCCGTCTGTGCACTTCCTTTAACAATTATCAATCAGGATGCTACATTTTAATCGCGCAGTTGATGCACTTGAATGAAAATAACACAATTAGACAATCTATCAAGAGCTTGCAACCGTAAAAAGAGTAACCTTCTCCATTATCTCACAACCAAGTCGAAATTGTTAAATTTGAAATTGAAAAGTATTTGGATAATTTAGTAACGATATTTATAGGTATTATTGAATTATACATCGAAATATGCGAAATTCACTCATTCACATCGTCGAACCTTTCAAACCTTCTTTTCACACCTTCTTTCAAAATCAAAAAATAAATAAAACGATCAATAATAAAAAAAGCAACACAAACCTCGAGCAGCCTCCGGCCGATGTATCTAAGAAAGCTTTCAGTGTCTCGAAGCAGCAAAAGCAGCCGATCGACTCGCTAGGCCGGCGGAGACTGTCCGCACAGCAGCGCATAAAACCGCCGAAGAATCGCAGCGGGATGTGATCTCATCGCTCGCTCTTGCGCCGCCCTTCCATATCGCCTGGCCCGTTTCTCTTCGCAGAGGGCTTGCTCATGCTGTTGCAGTCGTTATGCTTTTTTCTCCTCCTCTTCTTCGACTTCCTTACCCCCTTTTTTCGCTCCTCCTCTTCGTGATCTTGTCCGCACGCGCCGCTGATTATTATTTTTCCGGCTAACGCAAACGCGCGGACGCAGTCTTTGACGATGATGCGTCGCGTAATTCGACTTGAACGAAGTGTAATGTCGAGAAATTGAGAGCGACTGCAGGCGAGTCGATCGGAGAAATTACGTTAGCTGATTTGATTATTGTCATTTTTGCGTCTTGGTTTCTTCCTTGAATTTAGGACAAAAAGTTTTCAAACATATTGTATGTCCACATTTTCAAATACTATTGCGTTGTAATTTTAACGGGGACGATGTTCACGAACGATTGATCTCATAAGAATCACAAGAAACATATATCAGTTTCCACTAAATTTATTATACAATGTTATGAAAGGGACAATAGAGCATTACTTCGTAATATATGTATTGCTACAAAAAATCAGTCGATCCATTACTTTTTTGCTTATAGGTTCTTCGAAATTATACCGGGAGATGTTATTTTGCAATTGAAAGTAACAAGACGACCTTTAGATACACAAAATTATCGTTAATTTTTTTTTTTTTTCAATGATCCATTAGATACCCTCATCAGTCTTGACTAATTTTAATATTTAAAAGAATAGCATATGATACATACGTAGCATGATTTAAAGTGGAATTTTATTGCATCCCATATTAATATAAATAATTTCAAAATTTACAACAAAATTTAATAATCTGTGAACTGATGTCGTTCTGTAAATCGTATGAGTAGTTAAGTAACTGCACAAGTTATAACAAATACACGGTATACAATATATTGCTGCACTAAATAATATATCGCGTGAAAATGAAGCTTATTTTTATATCAAAGTTCACAAAAACGATGTATCGTTAGTAGTTACAAACTAGTTAGGAAAAATAAGGAGTTGGTTTTATTCCTGTTTTATATTATGCTGTAATTACAAAAAAAAAAACACACAACAACTTCATATGTTTCAGTAGTAAGATAGGTATATTATACTAAATGCAAAAAACGTTACAATACACTCGCGACACGTTCGTTCATTATTTCTTTCACTTCTTATGTTGGCTTTTTATTTTGGTTTCATCTTCATCGCACTCATTTCATATTTTTGTCGTCTTGTATTCTCTTTGTTCCCCTGTTACGTAATTTCGCTCAAAAACAATGATTTTTCTACAAACAACGTATATAGTTTTGCATGTAAAGAAGGCTTTGGAGAATCTTGTGTCAATATATTTTCTAAAAGACATGATCAATTTGGAAAAAAATAATCACACAGTTAAAAAAAGTCAATTAGTTGATAAATTGTAAAAAATACGCGTACACGTGTGTACTAAAAATTTGTATTGTCTTTCATCGAAATTACGAGCAGCGAAACTTTAGTTTATTCTGATTACGATTTTTTATAAAACTCTAATTTAATCACATTCTTTATAAACGTTAAACGGTAGTGACTTGCAAAAAGTGTTGCATTTATTCAACTAGTTATTTTTAGTGAAATGACGAAAACCGATTATTTCTTACAATGATTTTTGGCCGTTCTGAGAAAAATTTGGGTGACTAATTTGATAAGATTTGTTTACCAATCGATCTTATTCAGGGATACGGGAAGGAGAAGGAGGAAAACCAGTTTCCTTAACTTTGAAAATCAAGAAGGGTAGAATTTTTTTTAAGGTACTTAATTAAGTTCTGTATTTTATTGACAGAGATTATGCAAAACTTAATTAAGCTATTAAGGTATGACAATGTTATGCAGAGGATTTAATAAACTTGTGCATAACTCCAAATTTTACGCAAATGTTAAGTAGTTTATACATGACTTTAAAATGTTATGAAAAAGTTAATTAAGTTATGCGAAATCCCAAGGAGTTATGCAAAAATCTATTAGGTTATGCAGAACCGAAAACAAGTTATGCAAATATTAGTCAAGTTATGCAAAACTTAAAAAAAAAATACGCAGTCCTTAAGAATAAACTTAACTAAAATGTAATAAAGTTATACAAAACATGAAAATGCTATGCAAAGGCTGATTAGGTCATGTAAAACTTTATACACGTTTAACTTATGTGAGGATCAATTATTGCGGTAAATTCTGCGCAAAAAATACCGTTTACGCGCATAACTTTTTCATTTGTGCACAACCTAACAAAGTTAAGCATAACCTAATTAACTTAAGCAGACTGTCATTATTCTAAGGCACAACTTAATGAACTTAAGCACAACCTGATTTCTTAATGCATGACTTAAATGAACTAAGGCCCGTTTTTCACACGCTCCACCTGCCCTAGTGATAACTTAAGCACAACTTAATTAAGTCAAGCAGGAATTATTCGAATAACGAAGCGGAAAATATTTAAACGTGTGACCTATTCAAATTAAGCACAACTGAGTTCCCATGGCAATCACTGAAAGTCCTTAAAGCAATTCTTAATTAAGTTATGCAAAGCTACTTTTAGGTCGATGTCAACTTAGAGAATTGACAAAAGTCTGTACTCGCACTTTAACTTACTCTCGTTTTAACCCCCAAGTCTGTCTTGTTTCTCTGGTAATTTCCGCGCTTAAAAAGTTTATGTTGCACTGATCTTCTTTCTTAAGGAAGAGCCTCGCGAAAGTTTTATTCCTTTTCGGTCGGAATGTCGTTTTCTCGAGTTTGCGTATTTTTTTCTTTTATTTGTTTACGTACGGTTTAGTTTTGAGCGTTGCTCAATTTTCGCGTTTATTCTCGTCTCTTTATTATTGAATCTTGACGTTCTAATCGAAGGGATGATTTTCCAAAAATTAGCGACGATTTTGGTAGTTCTGATTGTTGGGATTTCCACCTGGCTGTCTCAGTCCCCCTCGACCACCTTCACCTCCTCCACGATTGAAGCCACCACGTCCGCGTGTTCCATGTTGACCACCTCGCATCATTCCACCTGGACCACCTGTTTACAGCGAATAATATTACATGAATGCCAATACATCAAATGCAGCAAGCAATGACTCGATGCGAAGCGTTTAAACGAAATTATTACCTGGACCGCGTTGTTGCTGTTGCTGCTGCGGACCTCCCATAGGACGTCCCATGTTACCATCTCCTGGATTTGGCCGCCCTGGATTACCAGGTCCTTCCCTTGGTCGGATTTTCTTCTCCTCAACGTTCAGCTTTTGACCATTCTCGTCCGGGAAGTAGATGGGCTACAGATTTATCAAATTTTATAAAATTATTCTATTTTTCATAAGTATCACAAAAAAAATTGCAACAATTAAACTTACCAAATCAGCAAGAACTTTACTGACAACCGTCGTATCTTCGAACGTAATAAAACCATAGTTTGGAACTCTGGTGTTATTTGGCCCTGGCATTCCTTTCGTGCGATCATTTTGTTTGCTGTGCACACGAAGATCAGCCACGCGGCCATACCGTTCAAAAACTTGCCGTAAGTCGCTTTCAGAAGCGTTATGCGGGAGATTTCCCAAAAACAGTTGATGCGCATCAGTGTAACCTCCAGGGCGTCCTGTGCGACGTTCGCCGTCCGGAAGCGGACGAAAATCTAATTATAAAAATGATAGATACGTCAGTAAAAATACAAATTTTTTGTAAAAGTTTCATTGAGATGGAATTATGCTTATTTTACCTCTCTGAATGGGACCACCGGCTCTAGGTAGTCTTTGCTGATATGGCTGTTGCGTCTGTTGTTGTTGGACACCACCCATTCTTGGCACATGCTGACCCATAGGTATGCTGCCAGAGCTAGGCATAGGCGCTCCCGTAGTAGGTTGATGCGTTGGTACCCGATCTTCGATGCGCAGATTTTGAATGGGAGGCTGAAAAAAAGTAAAAGAAATCATTGATTATCTAACAAATCGAGTAAACAAAGAGTACTTGATGTTTTTAATCGAAAAATAATTACTGGCGAAATTGACGGCTTAGGTACTTGTGGGCTCGTGCTTCCAACAGCTGGCAAAGATTTTACCAAGTTTGCATACGTCACGGGTCCACTAGAACTAGTGCTGCTTGTATTCAGAGGTGAAACTTGGTGTTCAGTTTCAGCTTCAGAAGCAGATGGTGTGTAGTTCTGCTCAGCCTCCGGTTGTTCGCTTGTCTCCTCCGTAGTAGGATAAGCCTCTGATTTCACCGGTTGTGCTTGCTGCTGTTGCTGAGAAACCGAATCTTGTTCATTCTCTTGTTGAAACTGCTCCTGAGTAGTGGTTTCAGCGATGTATTGCTGCTGCTGGGGCTGCTGCTGCTGCTGTGGCTGTTGTAGAGGTGGCTGCTGTTGAGGTGGTTGCGGCTGCGGCTGCTGTTGTTGTTGGAGGGGCTGCTGAGAGATGATGGAAGAATCTTCATGAACAGATCCATTCAGGGTCACCTGCTGCATTACAGGATGAATCTAAAATAGTAATTTATTGGGTAATTCTAAAACCAGGCAGCAAATTTAAAATGAGTGTCAATGCATTGATTCTCACCTGCTGCTGAGGAGGCATAGCGTAGTAAATTTGTTGCTGTTGAGTCATGAGAGGAGGCTGTTGTTGGGTTTGACCATGTTCGACAATCTTCGAGCCCAGTTGTTGAGCCTGATTTTGCTGGTCATCTTTCTCAACGTCTGGTCTCACAGTTTCAACTTCAGTTTCCCTCTCGATGCTATCGTTGTTGCCTTCTCCCTCCAATTCTTCCTCCTCCTCATCGGCATAATCAAAATCTTGATAACGGAAGATGTCGTTGTGCACATAATACTTTGTTGGAGCTTGGGCCGCTAACACAAAAGTTTGCGTGAAGCGACGCATCGGATGGCCAGCATTAGACAGCTCTCCGGAAACCTGCAGAAAATGTTCAATGAACCAATCTTGCGTTGTTTTATAGAGTGGCAAAATGTTGATTCTTTGTTAAATTACCTGGATAACAACACCATTGCCAAGAGTTGATTGGGAATCCACTTGATTGATCTTGGCATGGCAGTCTTGGAAGTTCAGGGCTTGGATCTTTTGATGGATTTGTTTTTGGCCAATCGCCGAATTGGATTCGCGATTGGTTTCCAAACCTCCATGGACAAAAGATGAATAGTTGTTGTAAAACCTGCAAGGAGCATGGCACGTTTAATCGGACGCCTAAGGGTGCAAAGGTAACTTGGGTCTTGGCATTAGTACGGAACAGCATCGAACCTGTGTAAGTGCGCCGGAGCCTTGTTGAGTAAGGTGTAGTATTGTCGGACAAACTCACGACCGACAGATTGTGGTGAGTGGGGTGCCTCCATGACCATTTCCTGTCTACCTTCTGTTTTTGCTTTTTAGTTTCTTAAAATTCTAAATTACTGGTTTCTCCTACTCACAAAGTTGCGGCTTAATTTTAATAAGGCAGTTGTCTGTGAATCGGATTAAAACATAGACTGTTAATTCTCAATCGAAAAAACTGGCAGCAAGGCTTATCTATAATTGTCAAGATAAGTGCTATCGCATGGATTTTCTATTAAATGCACTATGGAACAAAGAGCGATTTCAGAAAAAATACGTCGTAGTGTCATCGAGCCAACAATGTATTTCAATCCGATAAAGCCAAAGGGATAATCGCGCGAGAACTGACGTAAATTAATTCCAATGAGTGGCGAACCAGCGTCGCAGCGAAGTTCGACGAATCAGGCCTCTCGTATAGCATAGGACGAAATCAGCCGGGCTCGTGTATTCCTACCAAGCCGCCTTTTTAACATTCGGCAACGTATACAAGTGTAGCCGAAGTCGAGCCATCAGCGCCAGAAAGAGGAAAAAAGACGCGGATCTTCCGGAGCCTACACACAGAAGAGCTGTGCGTAGAGAAAAACACGTGAAGCAAGGCTTCTAAGTCCTTGAGGGGACAGGTTTCAAGGTTCTCAAGCGAGACCATATAGGTATTCAGTTGCGATCCTGTATATATAGGCATAAAGCGATAGCGCGAGCTTCGGAGCGAAGCCAGGTGCCACGCGCGAGAATTACGCCTGTCCGCAACGCGATCGACCGGCCATCCGCTAACCAGAGGAAAGAAAGAGAGCAGAGCGCGCCAGCCAAGAGAGACAGAGAGACGAAGCGAGCGCCCGGAAGGCTTCTCGAAAGAGCGAAACGTGCCGCTGGCTCGGCGCGCGAGCCGAGGACACATCCACGAGCTCCAACTCCCGAGGGAGGCTCTAGGGTGCTAGTCCGGAGGGCCGAATCCGTTCTCGGGCTTCCTCCTCGGGAACGCGCGGAGTCGACTCGCTCTGCAGCCGGCGGTGCAAGCATGGCGCGACGACGATTTCTCGGCGAGTAGGTGTACGTACAGCGTACGCGGTACGCCTCGCGGCTGCTTCGAAGCATCGCGAGATCGGAGTGGAGCGTTAAAGCTTCGTAGCAAACGTATACCCGGACGCCGCGGATGACCGGGAGAAAAGCTTACCTTGGATGAAGTCGTCGTGGTCGTGGTCCTCCTCCGGACGGGGGGTCGGCCAAGTGCGCGCGATGCTCGGCTCTCTCTCGATCAGTGCGCCTATCTGTATTCTGTGTCTCTCTTCTCTCTGTTGTTCCTTTCTCTCTCTCTCTCACTCGCACTCTATACACGTCCTCCCTCTGCCGCTCCTGTCTCCCTACTTCTTCTCTCTCGCTCGCTCGCTCGCTCTCTGCGGCCTGTGTATTATAATATACGGCAGCGTGTGCGCTTGTACTGTGTGTGTGTATATATATATATGTATATACCTGTGCGATAAATCGGGTATATACAGCGATAATGGACAGGTTCTTCGCGACGATTCGGAGATGAGAACTCGTGGAGGGGAAAGACCGCCTGCACCAGGAGATCGTATACGCTATTTTTTACCGCGAGGAGCGAGAGGGATTTTACTAGCCGGCCCTTGCGCCGATGAGCACGCGAGTTGGAAAGAAGAGACGGGGCTCTGCGTTGGCCAATCGCGACTCGAGCTACGAGCGGAAGACAGACGCGGACGGATTAGGCTCTGTAGCGCCGCCACCGTCGACTCTAAGGCCCTCTCTACAACAAAACTTTTTTCTTAAGCATTGGATGCGCACAGCCAGCGCTTACCCAAAATGTACAAAATAAATGAACGTATTGTTACCTAGAGGGAAATTGTCTCTTATACGAGGCTTGCTCCAGCAGCGTTGAAATTTCTTTTTCTTTTCTATTATTATTCGTCTTAATGCTCTGCGCTGGCCGCGCATCCGATACTTAAGAAAAATTTTTGTTGTAGAGAGGGCCTAACTACGATATCTCGGGATTCGCAACGTTGCGATTATCTCTTAACTTTTTCCTTACGAATTTGCCGCTCTTTTTACTTTCTGAGATGTTCAGGCTTACGAGTGACCTGTATAGGCTCTTTTACTCTGCGTTTCGAGTGCTGTGCGATAGGAGGAACAATCTTATATCGTCGAGGATGTTGCGCGGGATTGGTCCGACATTTTGGAACACCGCAGAATTGGACAATTCTTCGGGCTTCGTAGAAATCCGCGTATCCCTATTTATATACCTTGCAATTTTTTCGTTTTCTTTTCTGCTCGCATGCACGCACTGAAACTTGAATCGATTGTTTTGGAAATTCGAGCGCTTGGTTGTTGGAACGAGAGATATAATGAATACGAGTGGATTGTTGGTTTTTGCGAATTTTTATTGTACTTCTATATCAGATCGATGACAAAATATACTTGTGCTTTGTGTAAAATTAAGTATATACTCATAGTAAATATTAATACTTATGCTATTGCAAGTATACCGACGTTAATAAAAAATCGTTCGTTTGATCGAATAAGAGGTGACTCAGTATTGCAAAGCAAGAATATAACGATAAAATCATATCGGTAGTTCTATAGGTGGTGTGAGAAAAATAAATATGAATTTAATTTTTATATACACAAAATGAATTTATTTAGATCTAGTTCTTACCAATAATAATATATAATAAAGGAAGCAATCATCTTTTTACGACATACTTTTTTCGATTTTTTTTTACCTACAGTCTGTTTCACTTTAGCAGAAAAACTGATTTAGAACCGCTATTAATCTCGAAAATCGACTGTTTTCGAATTCTGAAAAATTTTAACCCCCAGTTTTTCTGATGTATACTTCATTCTTCATCGTGTAAAAAGTACATTGCCTGCTTAATTCTCTACAATTAGTTCTGTCGCTCTCACTTCTTTCAAACTAAGTTACAAACAAAATTAAAATAAACTTACACATGTTAAACGATGTAATACAAGCTTTTTAATCTTCACGATTACCCCGATTAACTATATGCTACTAATCTTTTCTAAGACTGATGACTTGATGAGTTTTTGTACAAAACTCGCTTCTGCCGCCGTAGAAATAAAAGATTTGTATAATGTATCTACAACTGTATTATATCCCCCCCCCCTTAATTTTTGGTGTTGATTACGACAATGTAATCACGGTGAAACGAAAGAGCCATTATCTAAATATTTTGTGAGTTTCATTCAAAAACATAAAAATACTGAAATTAAGTTATTATTGAAAAATTATTTGACAATATACATTTTTCTGCGACTACCGCATTTGAACTTCGGATGTACATAACATATTTTAGTTAAAAGGCTAGTGTCACATGGTTTTAGGTGTGTATAAATCGAAGACAGAATACAGTAATTATAGGCGCAAAAGTTGACGAAACTGATTCTGCGTCACTCTTAAGCCTATACAAATAGTGCTCGATTAACCTCTAATGAGGCGACAAAGCGAGCTATTGCTGCTTTTTGGCAAAGCTTAGTTTTCTTGTCAAAAATGCTTCTGAATGATGATGATTCGACGGCTATGATGCACGATGATTAACTTTAGTCGATGATTGGTACTGCCTACGCGGTTGCGCTTGGGAGTCTTGTTGAAAATGACGAGGCTTTGTTATGGAATGATGATTTGACGAGTTATAGGATGGGTGACCTGTAATCAGTAACAATATTATATTAGTTTATAGAATTGGCGCCTGTAGAGACACAAAAATAACCAACAACATATAAAGAGCAATAATAGAGACACGGATAAATAATTTACGCGTTACAGCGAGAATAAAAAATAATGAAAAAATACATTCAAACAAAATAGGAGAATTATACATATAACAATGAATAAAATATATATGCTTAAGTGAAAAAAAATATAACAAAAAATAAATTAATGATTAGTAAAACCAAAGGTCAGAAAAAAGAGAGAAACTCACCAATAGTTACGATGCAAGTGGCATCGCGGTCGAAAGAAAATATGTGTCTTTAATAGGGCTGGTGCCTCTGGTTTTGGCGGCCGCCACCTCTTTGCTTTCCGCCAAAGCCTGAGCCTCCTGGAACACAACCAGTCGAATGTTTTAGACAAGATTCTACTATACGACTTTTATCAGAAACATCAACTTTCTACGTCACTAAAAAGCCAATACACTATTTTACTAGCTTATACCAATCATTCGATCAATCGTTAATTAATCAAATGATAAGGAAATTAAAATTAATGTAGTTGTTACATTAAACGCATTTAGTATTTGGAACATTTACGCACTAGTGTAATAAATAATATCTTAGATAAATTAGAAATTAAAGAAACTTTTTAGGAACAAGAGATAACGAAAATTCTATCGAGAGGCTACAGGCTAAGGTAGTAGAGCTGCAGATTGTTCGCTCTTTTTTCGATAGATTCTTTTCTTTTGTTTTATTAATAATTTAGGCAAAATTTCTCTCTCCTTTTATCCCTTTATTGCCAATGAAATATTTTACCATATAAAGTGAATCTCCAAATCTTGCATGAACTTACAATTTTAACAATGCTCTGCATACTCTTGCTTGTTTCTTGTCCATAGAATTTTTTCATTATTTTTTTTTCACGTGTATGAACAGTACACAGTGATAATGAATATATATATATATATATATATTTTAAAGCTGGGTAAGCAGGAGATGGTAAACATAACATGCATGGAAAAATAGATGTTATTGTATGAACGCGTTTTTTTATAACCATTTTATAACGCATCAAATTATAATGAAATAGTACACACTTAAATAAGGATAATTCTTTCGTTATTAGATGCGTAATAAAATTACGTTAATTATGACTTTCACCTGAAGAAGTGTTTGGTGGTGATAAAAATTAATATTTTTAGTGGAAGAGAATATCAAAACAAAAGGTATGACTGATCCGTTGAATCGGAGTCGAGCCATGTGCGCGAGGGGTAAGAAAACGGTATGTGGTATGTGTTATAAACATGTTTTATAAGGCTATAAATGAACGTGTCTCTATTGGTTTAAAACATACTAAAGTATATATTAAAGAAAAAAGTAATCAAGTTGGACCAACAAGACGGAATACTATGGAAGACAAAGAACTGGAAAATGTGGTTGTTGTATTAAATAGTTGGAAGTCAACTAAAGGAACGCTAATGCGTACCTTTGCCGCGTGCACCACCGCGCCCACCACTGTAGCCACCATCGTAACTACCACCGCCATATCCATAGCCATCTGCATTTTCATGGAACATACGGTGCAAAAACAAAAGACAATTCCGTAAGTCTTCTAGTTATGAACTTCTTATTTGGTTTTTTCATTTTCTCATATTTTCAATATAGTAAGATTATAGAAGAATCGGCTGTTTATGACGCCTCTTCGCGCACATGATCGTACTTTCTTTATCCTAAATAATGCTTATATTCGTTTAAAAATTATGAATATATGTATATAATGTATGTACAAACTATTGCTAAACCTTATTCTATGAACATTGACAAAATTACGGATCAAAGATGCGATAAAAAATTCATTCTGAGAACAGAAACTATTTTTCAAATCCGTAATTTTGAATGAAAGCAACGACGCAATAAATAGACCCACATTAATAACAGTAAGCACTAGCAAATTTGGAAGAAAACTCAAGTTAATCGAGATAAAAGAATCTCAAAAAATTCTTAACACGCAATGAGGATGAGAGAGTAATGAAACTCCTGTTAACTGATTTGATATGAATAATAAAAAAACATTATATGCAAAAATGAAGAAAAAAAGAGAATGAAGTTGTAAATTTGAATTAATTACCGTATCCACTGTAGTCGTATCCGCCGTAGCCTCCGTAGCCACCGCCGTAGTAATCATAGTTTCCACCGTATCCGTCATAGCCACCGCCGTAGCCACCACCGTAGCCACCCTGGCCGTAACCGCCTCCGTAACCACCCTGGCCCCATCCACCTTGACCACCGAAGCCTCGGCCTCGGCCACCGCGAGCACCACGGCCTCCTCTACCTCCCATACCGCGCATGCCTCCCATCTCAGGCCTGGGGGTGGCTTTCTTTACTTCGACCTAAATTTAAGAAAATTGTAATTATTATTGGAAGCTCTGGAACAACGATTAAATCCTTATTTTCAATTTTCAATCAACCAACCTCTTTGCCACTGATGGTTTGTTTCGATGTCTTCAGCAGCTCATTAGCAACTTGTTCAGACTCAAAGGTGATGAAGCAGAATCCTTTCCTCTGGTTCTTCGTTTTGTCGAATGGCATCTCAACATCGACAATTGTTCCAAATTGCGAGAAGAAGGTCTTGATGTCATCATCAGAAAGTTCTGTCGAAAGACCGCCGACAAAGATTTTGCCATGACGCGCCTTTGCTTTCTTAGGATCAACCTTTTTGTTGTTGATGATGTGATCTCCATGTGCCATAGCCTGAAAACGAAAAGAAATTGGTGCTTAGTTTTATGTTGCGTGTTAATAAAGTTAAATGCTTTTGTTTAGCGAAAAAACTTCAGGAAAGGATTTTCTTCACTGCCACTCAGTAGCAGAACTGACTTTGTAATATCATCATATTAAATTTTCAACATTTCTTCGCATAAATTTAATAAATTTTTACTACTATTTACCTTATCCAGAGATTCTGCCTTGGCAAAAACAATGAAGGCAAATCCCCTTGAACGGCCAGTGGTAGGGTCGGTTTTGACATTGATGCTTTCAATGTCACCAAATGTGCTGAAGTGATCCCTCAATTCCTCTGAAACAAAAAATTTTCCCATGAGTGAAATTCTTTTCGTTTGCTAATAGCATAATGGTTGTACTACAGTTTCGACTCGTCAAATTTAAATTTCGAATTAGAAGAAAATTTTGAATTCAAAATAAGCTCAGAAAATTCTTGTCGTCTCATACAACAGAGCCAGTTCTGTCGTCCGAAGGTGTCCTAAGATAAATCATCATTGCTTATACAAACTTTTAACACGAAATGAATTGACTTTCTTTAAGTTAAACGATCAAAGCTGTAGTTGAAAAAAAATACTCACTGTCTGTCGTTTCCCAGCTAAGTCCACCAACGAACAGCTTTCTACATGTTGCAAAACAGAAAAAATATTTGTATTAGTCAAGTGAAACAAGCAGATTTTGAAAGTTTTCCATTCAAGTTCAATTGCATAGATTAATTGCCCATTAGACTGCTACTATTATCCTGGTTTATTAAATATTTAATTTAAATTTGAAAAAATCAATAGAAAATATCTCTGAAAGAGCATTGAATTAGTATTTAAATTTATTGTAATAGGCAATATTTATTTTGAAAATAAAACTTAAAAGTTTCATATTTATTCATTAAAAACAATGCAATAAGATTTTTTTTTTATTAAATTACATGAAAATGAAAACTTGTACAGTTATCAGGTTATCGATGTCAGCAAAACGAAGTTTCAAATCTGCTGGATTAAAAGGAAACCTCTTTTTCAACACTTAAAAAATGTACTCTTTAAAACTAATTTCATGAAGGAAAGCCAAGAAAGTATGGAATGAAGTACCTATCATTCAGCGAATCCTGGTTGCCCTGAGCGGACCTGCAAAGGTAATTTTAAATTAAATTAGTTTGACGAATACCAAGGACTTTTAATCTTAAGTCTTTAATTTATATTGAATGAATCCAACAGGTGTTCGTCCAATTCGAAATAAAAAAGAAAGAAAAAAAACTTATGATGCTAAGGCTATAAATATTAAATTTCGATTTGTAAAGCTTTAAGTTGGACTCCTGGAATGCAAGGAAGAATCTTAAAAAAACCCTGTCAAAGAAATCAGCGCTTTATTTATTTGAATCCCGCAAAAAATTTAATTTCGTGATCGTTCAGCACACTGCTTCAATAGGATTAATTGATTTTATCAATTATGACATTATCACAGATACATCGAATGGCAAATAGTTACAATAACAAAAACCACAAGATACTGTAAAAATTAAAAGTTTTAAGAAATAATTACAGTTACATCAAAATTACAAGTTACATAGCATTACAAGAAAAATTAAAATTACGGATTTTACAAGAAACCAGTCGAATCGCAAATTTTTAATTATATTTAAAACTATTTTTAGTGCTCGAAAAAATGCATTTCGTTTGAAATCGTAGTGCTGTATTTAAACCTCAGTTGCTGCAATATAGCCTTAAGTCTTCTAAATTGATCCAAATCACTTGTATATACTCTTTACTATATGCAAAAGTTCTTCACGACTTTTCTCCCTTGTTTTACGTTTAGAACATTTGAAATTCTTGTCAAAGCGAAGTTTCAAATATACACGCGTATCAAATATTGGATTTCACTTGGTATATTTTTTTTAACAAAGAATTTGAGGTCTGAACTCCGCTGCTGATAAATACCGTGGAGGCAAGTGCTTCCGAGAGTTGTCATCGCCATTTTGTTGTTGCTCTCAGGTGTTGAAGCCGCAAAAGCAGCCATCGGCAAGCACCATTTTCATCACACAGGTCCATTTGCTGGCACGCTGGCTTGCCACCTGCAGACACCAAGCCACACAAATTGGGTTAGTGGCGTTCCAAGCTCCTATACCATTATCATTGGATGATTCTTTAGACTTTTAGACGTTTACTTTGATACCTCAGTTTACTTTTGCTACTAATGAGACTGTGCTCCGGCTCACGATGCAAATGGCACTTTTATTGAGGCGTTTTAAAAACTCTGAACTCGAAATGCATTTTTGGACTATCTGAACATAATATGTTAAATTTACATTGTCAATCTATAAGATGTCGCCTGAAACATTTATTGTCTTTAAAAGATTGAGAGCGCTTACGACGCTTTACATTTACAAAGATTGTCATGAAAAATCCAGATATCATCTACAAGCACTTTTGTACTAAAGGGAACTCTATAAATATTTTGAATATACAAAATACATCCACGGTCAATTTTGAATGCGTCGAAAACCTTAGGAGCACACAAATTTAAAAATTGCACTATCACTTTAAACATTTAAAAATGTCTTTTTATACACTTGAATAGTGTATAAGGTCTAGTTCTCAAAACTACCTTTTATACATTTTTTATTTTACAATCTTTAATTAGTATTTGAATACAACTAAATGCAGCATAAATATTGTCCTTTTTTATTCTTGTATTTGTAGTATATTAAGAAAAAAAACCATCTGTCACGATTACTGGAAGATGAAAAATTGTTACGTTTTTTTTTATTTAATAGTATTGGGAAGACTACTTGAGTTATCTGTGTTCACTTCATGAATGCCCAAAGTAGTTTTTGTTTCAACATGTTGCAAATTTACATTCATGTTTTGTCTCTGTTATAGTTTTCAAACAAAATATAACGTTTGAAAAATTTTCTAATTTCAAGAACATTTCTCTCAAGTTTTACTATTTTTAACCATCTAAACATTACATCAGCACTTTTTTTGTTAACATTTTAATTACTTGATCATCTCAAATAAAATTATCAATTTTTTTTTCAACCTCTTGAATATTTCTGAAAAATATTGAGTTTTTAAATTCTAAGACAAAGTTCCAACATTGTATAACCTTAGCAAACTCATTGCACGAATCTGTAAAACTAGTTAGATTGCAGCACAATATATACTAAATATTATATTTTTCATTCTGCATTTTCATTATTTTTTGAAAGCTACGCGGTGAATAAAATTGAAGATCTGAAGTTATGGAGTTTTGAAGAATTGATGTGGGAGAAGCGAACGTTGATCACAAGTAGTCCAAGAGCGTATTTCTCGGTATCTCGATCTCGAAGTAACATACAGCTGCAAAAAATGCTCCAGAATACGAAGATATTTCATATTTGAACGGTATCAAGTTACACAGAATTTCTATTGAAACGTACAATATATTGACTCTTAATACTTAAGTTCTACAAATAAACAACGACAGAAAACTGTAACATCAATTCCCAGTAATAGAATCGGATAATTTAATAAGTTTTAAAAAAAGGGTTTGACTTATCGCATTTTTTTCCAATAATCTCTTTTTCTACGAATTATTACTCAAGTTAAATCCATGAAATATTCGCCGAATCAATTGACAGACTCACGTTGTTGCAACAAACATTCATGCACAAAATTTCCAAATTTTATCATCTGCAAAGTTAGACAATAATGTTTGTGTATGTGTAATGTATGTGTATACTCAACAATTTCAATTCCTTAGAACAGCTTTTATACTTCCATAATTATAAAATTGAAGCTTACAAATCTAAAAAAAATTTTTCAAAATAAAACTACATTGCATGATGAAATAGTAAAAAAAACGAAAGTTCAAAAACATGAAAATTAAGAGCTTAACATACGGATAAAGTACAAATTGCAAACTTACTGTTGAAACGTATACGTTATATATATATATATAGTCAATGAATTTTTCATCTCAAATGAATGATATTGAAGTATCCAATTCTTAATTAATCTTTCAAACTTACCGTTAACTTTAGTGAAACTTTTAGACTTTCAATTACTGTTCTACGGCCCCGAATATTGAACTTTTTTTCTCTTTTCAATAAAATATATAGTCAGAAATTCTCAACAATCAAAAGAACCAGTATTTATATCGATAATAGTCATGATAATACTAATCAGAGTATTGTTAGAGACAGTAAAATCTGATAAAAATTGTTTGCTCAGTCGGAGGGAAAATTGACTCGTTCCTCGCATACCAATCCCCTCTCTCTCTCACTCGACAAAAAATCGCTTCGAAAAAACGAGGTAAAAAGTCAATGTTCGTTCCGACTCGCCCGAATGCACGCCGCCACTGCGGGGGTGTAAAAAGAGATGTACGAGAAAAATCGGACGCTCGTGTATAAGTGCAGGGCGGCAAGCAAGCAAGCAAGCAAGCAAAGCAAGCGACGACGCCATTATTGAACAGACGGCTGCGCCGCGGCGTCGCAAGAAAGGAGCCCCAACCGAAGAGTTTCCGCGCGAGCGCGTGACCAAGCCAGAAGGAAGGAATACACATTCGCGTATACGTGCGCCATTTTCTCTATCGTCGAACTTACCACAAAGCCACGCATTTATCGCGCGTCATCGTGTTTCGCAGAAACTTTGAACGGCATCGCTGTTGCTCTCTCTCTCTCTCTAAATATGCGTCGTGTATACAACTAGCGAGTTATCGCCCATCCACGAACTGCGTTTTCGGAGAAAAAAAAAACAATTAAGAAACGCTGCTGCTCGCGATCAAATCGTCCCCCGAGAAAACGACGAGCATCAGCAGCTCGCGAGAGATCCGCTTTCTCCGTGGAATCGCGTGGATTTCGCTGAAAGTTAATCTAGCCTGCGATGCCGTTGGATTCGTGCGCGGACAAGAGACCGAGTGTAGCAGGGCCGCCACCGACGCGCGTCAGCCATTTTCTTTCTCTCTCTCTCTCTCTCCTCTACTTACACACAGAGCGTCGAATCGTGACTCTGCGTTTCTCTCCCTTTGGTACGCGCGCGTCTCGCTCGCTTCGTCGTGTGACTCCTTTCCCGGAAGACGCGGCGGCGGCTTGCTTGTCGCGAGAAAAAAAGCTATCGATTTCCACCCACGGGAAATTCATAGAGAGAAAAAAAACGCGAAACTCTACACACTCGAATACGAGGACGTGGAAGAGTCTGAATTGGAGTCGTTGTTAAAAATGCGGAAGAAAGAAAAGTTGAATTACCTGTCCTCCTGGGATTCCTGGCCGTTTTCCGTGGCGTCGCCGCCACCGCCTCCGTTCTCGGCTTCGCCGTTCTGCTCAAAGTTCTGCTCGGCGACATCCTCGCTGAAGTCCTTGTTCTCCTGTTCGGTCATCGTTGCTTCTTTCTCGGACACGTTTATCTACTACCGCGAGTAAATAGACCGATCGACCGGCGTGTGCGTGTGTGTACGACTGGGCCGAGATTCGAATGAAAACTAAGTGTATATATCGGGGGAGAGAAGTTTGGTCGACCTGCGTCCGAACTGCTCGGCTGCCGAATGGAGAAGGCCGAGTCGATGCCGTGGGGAGAAGCGGCAAGCCGCCGTATGCGCCGCAACGAGATGACGCGCGTCCGTGCGCTAGAGAAGGGTGGGGGTAGACGCGCAGCGCGCGAGGCACGACGGGTAATCGGCTCGCCGCGGTCCCTCTTCTTCTCTCTGGCCAATCGGAGGTGTGCGTAGGAGCGGAGCTAGCTGTGCGCGGTGCCCGCTTTTCCCCTGGAATTTTACCAGACTGAGACGCTGGTCCCGCGCGCTACTTTCCGCGCTCGCCTGACTATATTTTGTGTAGATATGGGGGAGCGCTCGATATTATATCTGCATCGATATGGGACACATGCGAACGATTTTCGAGGGAGAGAGAGAGAGAGAGATACGATTTAGGAACGATCGATACGCGAGTGTTTTTCTCTTCGCTCTCTTCGATTTTCTATGCACACAGAGGGATGATTGAACGCGTTCATCCGTGGACTTTGGCTCCCGCAATCGATGTTTCGCTTTTACGCAAACAGCTGCAATCGCCTTTCCACGCGCGATAATACTCGACGAGCGCATTTCGCTCCGGTAAACGCGTTATGATAGCATAGACGCGAGTGGAAAAACAAGAACTGCCGTGATATCGAAGCAGTTTGTTTAACCGGGAGAAAAAAGAAATTGAAAAACTCGGTCGGACACATGGCCCCGGGACACCGAGCTACGTCACTGGCGACGTGTGTACGCTGATATCGACGGGGCTCTCTCTCCGGCCGGTTTGCGTCCGGAACTTGAAAAAATCGCCTCTAAGACAGAATTGTCAGAAATTCGGAAAAATCAAGCGGATTCAACGTCGCCCCGTATAACGTTTCACCGAACGGAAATTTAAAAGCCAAAGAAAACTCATCGTTATTTCCCGGCTTTTTTCTCGGCGAAAATTCAGCCCCGCTTGGCGCTGCGATCGCACAACGCCGCGTCGCTTTAGCCAATGGGAAAGCTCGGCGCCGTTACCAACATACACACAGACACGGGGCTGAAAGTGCGTGGCGCGCATACGCACCGGAAATCAATAAAGTGTTCGGCTGCCTCGTGTTAGAGGTCCCGCGCGCTATGTGCGCCGTCTTTCTCTCTTTCCGGAAGTCTCTCGTTCTGTGTTGTAGGTGCCTATACTCTACTACTCTCCCCCCCTTGCTTGTCTGCGTTTCTCTCTCTCTCTCTTGCATACGCTCGCGTGTAAAATTTGACGTCGGTGGTGGTGGTGCTCAACCTCGTTTCCTCCGACTTTCGGGCGTCTCTCTCTCTCTCTCTCTCTGTTTTCGCCGCTTTATTTTTACGCTACTCTTGAGAGATCTCGCCGCAAGGTTTCTGACCTTGCCATTGCTCGCGCTTATTTCGCGGAGAGGCTTGGGCTCTCTCTCTCTCTCTCTCTCGCAGCAGCGGTAGAGAGAGAGGGCAGAGACTCTCGAGAGAAGTTGAGGAGTTTTTGTAGCGCGTCGGGTCAATGTATCCTGAGGATTTGGTTTTTGATGAATTACTTGGGCGAAAATTGTGTCCTATTTACGTGCTTTATTCAAACTATTTATAAACGGTAAATTGAAACATTGCGTTTTTTTTCTATTTAAATATGGATGAATTTTTTGAGAGGTATAATAACGGAAAATTGATAAAGGGACGAAGCGTCAGCATAAGTTTCAAGAGGGTATTACGTGGCTGTGCTGTATAAGCTGTAAGCAGAATGAGATAACGCACGCGTTAGACAGTCGTCGAACCACGTGCTCTACTCTATCTCGTTTCATATTCTAATGGGCCTCGGAATGTGTTCTCGTTGAGAACATTTCGAGTTTCTATAGAGAGTAAAATATCTATTTTCGGCTTGTTTGTAATGACTTTTACTTACCCTGCCCATTTTTACGTTTGATAATTAAACGAGTGTTTTTGTTATGTATTTTGTAGATAAAAATCTACGTCTATAATTTTACTTACGAACGTACTTTTTGAATTTATTTTTTATTTAAATATTCGGAACTTTTATTAGGATAGAATAGTTATAGATGTAGCTATGATGAGAAGTTGTCGTTTGTTCTTATTTGGTTGTTGTTTACAGTTTTAGGTTAATTTTTGGTGCTTTGCATAAGAAATAAATTATCAAGTAAAATAATTTGCAATATTGAACAAAAATAAATAAATAAATACAAAAGCATGTTTTTCATACACTGAATACTATTTAGAAAGTTCTATTTTGCTTAGCTACAAATCTACATTTGAGAAAATTAAAAAAAAAAATCAAAAATGCACAGCGTTTGGCGAACTTGCAATAAAATTCGAGCGACGTTGAATCGAATACGTGCCAACCTTTGGGATTGCTTCGTCTCTTTCGACACTCAAGGGAATCATCTAATTTCTGGTAGAAAATATACTCAAGTTTGATAAAATATAACAGATAGGTTTCAAATGATTAGTTAAATCATAATATCATTTTCGTTTTAGAGCAAAATTTCATTGCTGTGTTAAGTGGGCCTCTGGGTAAGAAAATCGGCCTTTCAAATCAAGAAATTTGCGAGCTCGCTGACTATTTTCGTACTCAAGATGGGCGGATTTTTTACGCTCAGTTCTGTGCCGTCGTTCACGAAAATAGTAAGAAATGATCTGCATAAGAATTTCCGTGAAATTATAATCGGTTATTTTCATGCACTATTGATTCCATTGTATGAAATTGTATAATTATATTTAAATATTAATTCGTATATATTATCTTAAATTGCTGAACATATAGATTATCTAGTTTATGCTTGTGTTAGTTTTATCGCCATATTCCTCGATACAGTATTTCAATCTTACATAAACTAAGACAAAAAATAGATGAGGCTTCTCTATGGCAATTCCAACAGATATATAATCAGTTTAAGAAATATATGATGTGTCTTTTGTAAAAACTCGTCTAATTTACAATGATAAATTTTAGTTTAGTTTTGATAGAAAACCTTACAATCAGTAAAGTGATCATTAATATTAATATTGCGGTATCGTTAAATGCTTTTTGTGTATCGATATAGATCCACAATTCGAAAGCAATTTTCCTTTCACTACCGGACAAGAATGGGAAGACGCTTTACAAACCAACTGTCTTAGTTTATCAGAACAAAGACGATTGGAAATCATTCTCAGCAAAATAGCATCTCTAGTAAATTGGCGGAAACACGTTTTGAAGCCTTATTTCCAAGATTATGAATTGGTACGAAAAATCAAAATATTTTTAAATGAAATTGTAGAACATTATTTTCATTTTCGCAGATATCTAAAAATTGCGGAGTCGTGTCTTATGCTCATTTTGCCAGATTGTTATATTTTTTAGACATTACTTTGGCATCCGAGGAAATGAACTTGTTGATTAAAAAATTCGCCAAAGATAGTTATACAGTAAATTATGTTGCTTTTATAAAAACCATTGAAGAAATTCAAGATTTCTTAAAAAAACACCAGTGTTTGGACAAAGGCGGGGTGAGCTGTTTTAAATTATGTTGCTTCAATTCGAATATTTTTACGAACCCAAAAATTACAATACATTTCCTTTTCATAATATTATTATGATACCAATTTTTTTATTCTTTTAAAATATTTAAATATTACTTTGTGTGATAATAATGAAATGTTCAGGGAACCATTTTATACAGTAATTGAAATGCACATATAAGAGAATTTTCATACACGATGATAATACTGCGATGCATATTTATTATAAGTGAAACATACACATTTCTTCACGTGGATACACTTACAAGGCATCACGTTTTGCGCCTGCAACTAGACTATCCCTCATACATCTTAGCAGACTGTATCGAAGTTGACTGTATTGACATGATTACTTCGAGCGAAACAATTTTGAAATGTATTTATGTTAGCCCCGTGCATAATTAATGTTCTTAACTTTTAACATTACTCACATCATGTTGATGTAACACTTTTCTTCTATTATTCCCTCCATTTCTACTGAAATTTATATTTACTACTCTATACATATTTCTTAATCTACTCGTAGCTTGAAACTGTTGTAAATAAGTCTGCAGTACGCCGTACGCCGTAAACTTTAAATAACTTTATTACTTATTACTATTGAAATTACCCATAGCTAGTGTTAGTTTTTTACTTGTTTACTTCTTACAATCTACATCTCATAGGGATGACATAAACATTAATACTAATAAACTTAAAACTACACTATAGAGCCAAGATAATTCTTTCCTATAAACATCTTTAGTTTTCTTTTAATAGAGACTTTACTTATTGATAGGTATTAGAGATCATTCGGTAGAGTGTTAAATACACTCACAGCCACGTAATAGTTGCTTTTTTTGCTTACTGTTTCATCAATTTTAGGCAATGGTAGATTCTTGTTTCTTGTCTTATTTGTACTTCTTATATATCTGCCTCTTAACTCGTTATAATGATATACTATACACTCTAGTTCGAACATTTGCCTTATAGGTAGAGGTTGGTTCTGTGTTATATACCAGTTTTTATTTATAATTCGAAGTATTTTCTTCTGTATACCTTGAATTAAGTTCAAATAATTGTTATAAGCCCCACCCCATGCAATTATACCATAGTTTGTAATACTTTGAAAGAAGGCATAATATAGTAACATTAGCGTTTTACTATCCGTATTTGCTATAATAATTTCTAGGATTTGAAAGACGGTTTTCCAGGAAGAATAATAGAAGTAAAATTACCTAAACTATCACGACCAGAAATTGGAAAAATAAAGACTGCGTGCGTATTTCCAAAGCAATTACATTTTCTACCTCTCGACCCCAACTCAAAAAGAATAAGAGACATCCAGGAAATCATGTTGAGACTTCAAGAGCATGCTTTGAAAAATAGAATACGCGTTGCGCAGTATTTTCAGGTTTTTTTTTGCATTCAATAAGCAATGGAATAGTTCAATATAAATACACTTGATAAAAAATCCGTCACTTTTAGGATTATGATGTATTTAATGTAGGAAGAATAACGAAAAATCAATTTGAAAGAGGTTTCGACGAAATGAGAAATTCTGGTCTCGGAAAACTTTATTTAGCTCCAGAGGAAATTGAAAATTTAATAGCTTTTTACAAAGATCCCAATGATATGGAAAGAATTTGTTGGAGAACTTTTGAAGACGATATTGAGCAAGGTATGATAAATAGTATTTAATATATAGTTTTATCTATACGTTGAAAGGTAAATATATATGTACTGGCATTGCACAATATTTTTCATTTTTTTTTCATCAATACGCAAGAAAAAGTCTCTTAATCATGCATGATAAATAAATGAAAATCGAGTTTTTCTGGGAGCGGGAGGAAATGTAGCAGTGGAAGCCTACACTTAAGGGGTCCAGCCTGGTTTAAATCCAACAAAAAAACAACAAAATGTTCGTCCGATAAAAATTTGTTCTTTTCACATAAATTAAAAAACAAAAAATATTTACACTATACACTATTTCTCCCGAAAAATATCATATATATACCATACAAAATCACTGACCAAAATTAATGATATTTTATTATATAAATAAGTGTTTTTAGTTACTTGCAACGGATTTGTGAAAGATCTGGACCGTCTTCTTTACTCTACCCGGGCTGAAAACGTACCTTAAACATGCTCCCTCAGACTTAATGAAAAAAATGTCTAAAAAACATTAACTAAATGTTGTTGGCAACAAGTACAGTGTGAAAAATATTAATTAAATTTATTAGCTACGTATACAACGTATGGATGATAATATTTAATTAATGATTTTTAGATTTATGTACTAAAATGTCATGAATTTTGGTCAATGATTTTGTATGGTATATATATGATATTTTTCGGGAGAAATAGTGTATAGTGTAAATATTTACATTAGATATTTTTTGTTTTTTTTTTAATTTACGTGAAAAGAATACATTTTTATCGGACGAACATTTTGTTGTTTTTTTGTTGGATTTAACCCAGGCTGGACCCCTTAAGAAGCCCTCAACTAATCACTCGTGCTCAAATTATCACCCTTATTAAGAAGAGCCGAATTTCCCCCCTAGTTGCACAATACTATTATTCTAAAAAGTTACATTAACGTTGATAAGCAAACTTTTTCTCCACGAATGATTTTTTAGTTGCCTTATCAGTAGCACTGCCTACTGATGGTAATGCCGCCTTATGAATCGAAGTTGCTTTTATGTGAGACAGAGGTCGTTACAGGTCCTAAGAAAAAAAAATTCTACTGACCTACGGTTTTATGATATTATATTCAATAAAATAACAATGTTTTTTATAACAATTTAATTAATTGTATATTTTGAAATAAACCTTCGGCAATATTGTTGTACAATATTATTTAGTAAGATACATATTTCTTGCTCTGTTTAATGTGGTTATGAAAAAATAATAAATATATTTGGAAAAATACACCAGAGGTAAAAATTTTCAGATGGCCTGACTTAGAAATTAGAGCCCATTCAGGTAGTGCATGTATAAAAAAAATAATAATAACAAAAAAAGTGGCCCATGAGGGGATCGAACCCGCGACCTTCGCGTTATTAGCACGACGCTCTAACCAACTGAGCTAATGGGCCTTGATGCCAGGAGAAATTTTAGACCATAGAAAAGAAAATTACATTTTGAGCTCTTGAGGAAAAATTATTTTTTGATTAAAAAAAATTTTGTTAACTTAATATAAATTATGATAATGGATCATTTTTTATACTATCATTTCGTTGTTTTTATTTAAAAATTTATTGTTTATTTATTTATTATTTATTTATTAAATAATCTCATGCTTATAATAGTTCATAAAACTTATTAGCTTTTATAAGATTGTGATAACAATTCATAAAGTATAGAATTTGGACTCTAACAATAGTTGATAACACTTATTGATATCCATCAAGTTATTTGAAAAATTCAAAGTTTTAAAAATTACTTATGCGCCTATTATATATAGGTTATCTGACCATTAATGGAAGTACCATCCGGATGATAACACCAAAACTGGGGTTGTGAGCTCCAAAATTTTCATTTTCTAATTAGTTTATAGAAATAAAAATTTTTTGTTATGTCGAAAGAATCAAGCTGTTGGAGCTCATAGTCCCAGTTTTGATGTTATGTAAAGTTTTGATGTATGTAAATTGTTTCGAGATATTTCTATTTTGCAACTGCTTTTTTTTAATTTTAGTCCTAATAAATCGAACCTTGTGATACTTTTAACTACAATAAAAATAAAGTACACTTAGCTCAAATATCACTAATAGCGCGTACAAAAGCTCAAATATATATGTATATATATTTTTTTGACAACAATTTTTATTGATATCAAGGCCCATTAGCTCAGTTGGTTAGAGCGTCGTGCTAATAACGCGAAGGCCGCGGGTTCGATCCCCCCATGGGCCAATTTTTTATTCTTACTCTTGTACGTTGATTATATAACTGGCACATCGAATGATTGAGGTAAGAGACTCGTGTATAAAGATAAGACTTCTAAGTATTGTATGTGATTTGAAAAATTGGCCCTAAAAAAATGAAAGGGATAAATACGGGTGGAAATCCAATCTGTAAAACTAAGCGCTCACTGTGATGTTAGTATATAAGTTCTTAGCTAGTAAGTCGCAATGAGTATCGAAAAATATTGTATTAAACAACTAATTTTTTGTACAGTCCCCAGCGGACTATTTTTTTATAGTTGTTTGCTAGCTATTAAGCAGAATGCTTTTGATAAATTGCTCTTGCAATTTTAACAAAATCAAATAACCAAATGATCAATATTAAGTCGGAAAATACCGAAATATACAGATTGCGAGCGTCTCCGAGACCATACGATCAACGAAAAGAAAAATATTTGTTATCGCGCTTGTAGTTTTTATTCACTACACCTTTGTAATGTAATTACATGGGCGAATTTTTTATTCTTACTCTTGTACGTTGATTATATAACTGGCTCTTAGAATGATTGAGATAAGAGACTCGTGTATAAAGATAAGACTTCTAAGTATTGTATGTGATTTGAAAAATTGGAAAAATAAATCTGATCCAAAGTAAACAGCTTAATGCATAACTTGTCAAAAAGCTCAAAACTCTATATATCACTCAGAGCTTCCTGAAAGTTTCAAAACTTTTTTTAAATAATTTGAGCAAAAAAAACAAAAGAATTACAAATTTTCCAAGATTTTAATTTGGATGTAACTTTATATTACGTTCTATTTTTCCTTTAAAGACTTCAATTTATTTTTATTCGCTAAATTGATTACAAAAAAGCTTTGAAAATAGTTCAGTATAGATATTTTTTATTGCAGTATTTACCATAAAACATCTTCACAAGCATCCGAATTGCAAAGTCATTTCACCCTCAAAAGAAGTAAAAACACTACCTCGCAAAGGCCATCAAGAATGGGGGTGCTTAAAAAATGTATCTCAAAAAGAAATGAAAGCAATTTATGAGAGGACACTCAAAAAAATAATCCAGCGTGTCAAAGAAAGAAGATTTTCCCTCAGGCCATATTTTCGAGATTTTGATAAGTAAGAACTATTTCTTACTTTATATAGAAATCAATGTGATGAAGTTTACATGTCAAAAACACCTTTTTAAATCCTTCGACGTTTTAGAAATAATCGAGGTCACGTTTCTCGAGCTCAATTGAGACAAGCTTTAGCTGTTGCGGCGATTCCACTAACACAAGGGGAAATTTCATCTTTGGAGTTTATGTACAATAACGATATCGGATTTCATTATTTAGATTTCGTAAGTGAATTGGAACAGTTTGCGGATGAATTTCCAGACTGTGACGGAAAGCAATCAGAAAGTAGAATGAGTACGAGTAAGCAGCTTGAAAGAAGTGAAGCTCCGGAAGAGAAGGATATCGATTTAATTTTAGCAAAAATAAAAGCAAAGGCCGTATGCAATGGAATACAGGTATGTGCATCCACGTTATTACAAAATTCAGTAATGCAACATTTCCTTTTTTCATTTTTCTCATTTTTAGCATTACATTGTTTTCATACAAAACTAACAGACTTTTTATCTTGCTAATCTTCTAATGCCAATTCGTTCAAAAGCTATATTGGATTCATAATTGTAATATCATATTTGCATATAGAGTGAAATCGATGTCGAGCTCTAACATTACATGAAACTTTTTGCCATGATGAAACTTTTAAATTGTCTTGCAGGTGAACGAATTTCTCAGGCGGTTTGATACGAGGAACGAAAAAGTTGTAACGAGATTAGAATTCCATCGAGGTCTTGATCAGCTTAAGTGTGATCTCACGTGTACCGAAGTGAATACTCTTATGGATCACTTTACAGCTTCCGATAGGTAAGAGTCGACGATGAAATATTTCATGGAAAAAATTTAGCTTGTATCTTACATACATGCACTTTGGCCCTCATTTTCTCTTAAATGTGTGTTTAGGCCGGGCTATATCGATTACTGCAAGTTTTCTCAAGTGGTCGAAGGGGCGATGGTGCAAGGACACCTGGAAAAGTCTCCGTTGGCTAGTCCTGTCAGGCACGTACCGTCTGAAGCAACTCCACGTTCCTTTTTGAATTTCGACGAACGGCAAATACTCATGCGGACCCTTAATGTTCTCTCCACGTACGCTGACTGTAACTTGGAAGAAGTTTTTAAGGTAAGTTTATTTAAAACTTTACGCTGCATAATTACATTCTATACGTTGAGCTACTTTTAAAATTTTGTCGGAACAACATTTTTATTTATTGAAGCAGATATGTGAGCTATTCTTTATTTTATATATATATATGTAAAAACTTGGTCTGGTGAGTGTGCCCTCAAATCAATCAATACAAGACCTCGATTTTTCGACCGTAAAGTGTCCGACTTCTCGTAGAATGGCTCATATATATGCGGATATTATTTTAATTTAGCTTACAATATGTAACGTAACTTTCGCAGGACTTCGATAAGCAAGTGAACTCGGGAACTGTGACGAAAAACCAATTAATCCGAGCCCTTAGCGTCAGAAAAATTATTTCCGCACTTAACGCGAATGAGCTCGATGTACTTTTCAAGTGTTTTGCAGTCGGGTATGTAGCGGAACCCAAGTTTGATTATCGATCGTTTCTCAACGCTCTCAACATTTTACGCCAGAACAAAGTAGCTGTACCGTTTTAGTATCTCTATATTTTGAAAGGAACTGAAGTTCGTTGTCAGTAACCATTAAAAAGTTGTTATATATTTTCTATACATTTTCCGATGTATTGCACTGGCTGCTTTTCAATAAATATTGAACAAAAGCTTCGGGAGTGTTTACTTCCCGTTAAAATTCATCTCTATTCAGCGAGTAAAATAAATTGCAAAGGAAAATAGCGACTGCGTCTATTGTAATGACATAAACACGATCCAAGAAACTGAATTGTAAGTCGTTATGGTATTGAAGAAAAAAATTATTCGTTTTGCTCTCTCGACATTTAATTTACTCGGACTTGAATTTTTTATGACGTCGAATAAGCCCGAGGAGGTCGTACCTGTTAAGTGTCGCGACCTACTTCTAAATCGGTGCATTTTTAACTCACGTAAAGTTCGTCCTATCTTTACTGCGACATGAAATACGCGTGATATCCATAAAACGTTGATTCGATTATCCAACAGAAGCTGTATTATTCAAGCTGATACAGAAGATAACCGAACACTGGTGGAATAGATCCTCTACGAAAAAGAAAATTAATCAATGTTCCAGACTGTCCGCAAGCCCAGAGTTATTTCGGTAAATCAGAATGTTTGCGTCTGGCGGTGGCTTGTCTGATCGATTCCGATTCGTATTTCGAGCGGTGGTGAACGCAGGAACAGAGAAAAAAAAGGAACGAAAGCTATGTCTCGCGTGTCAGTCCTTGTATTCGGTTACCTTTGAGTGCGCGCCACGTGGCGATTGTCCCCTCAATAGTGCTTCACCTGGCACGTGGCGATTTCCAATCTAAAAACGAAAGCTACGTGTATCTATATACCATAGGGACAATGCCTCTTGACTTCTAGGGTTTACAGGTCGCCCCGTTAATTGCGATCTAAAGCCATAACGTTTGGATTAACCTTTCTGTAGTATAGGGGCTGGCATCCCTTTGTTAATTTCCAATACCAACGCTCACGTCTTTTATTGGAGATTGAGTGGGCATAACGATATTCCCATTAGAAGTTACAAGTATGTATCTATTGAATTTGAGTGAAGTCAATAATTAGAAAAGTTGGAAACTTACTATATATAAAAATAGATTTAGTTCACAATAATTAACTCATCAGAATACACACACACACAGACAGCCTTATAACAAGCTTCCCATTCACAGGCTACCTCAACCCGCTACATCAAGCACTCGCTCCAGGCCACTAAAAACAGCAATGAATATTTATACAAAAAAAAAGTTCTCCCTATAGCCCCAGAAACTCATCCGCCCACAATGCATCTCAGCTCTCTACCCACACATATCTCAAAACACACCGCAAGCTCGGTCCCCGCGTAGTTTCGTCCGTCTTAAGTCAAGCCGAAAATCGCGAGGAGCAGCTGCAGGATCATGCAGGCAAACGAAGCTTTACCTCGAGTCCGCAGTGGGTCAAGTGATATTGAGCGTCTTCTCGTCGATGCTCTTTCTCTCTAGAATAGCACGGCACACTACCTACACAAATTTTTTTTCTCCTACGTGTGTGCTTGCGACGTCTTTGACAATGTGTATAGGAGCTTTTTCAAGCTCCCCCTTTTTTCAGCGGCTCTATACACGTGCGCACGTATACACACCTGCGCCGACAGCTCTCGCGCTCCTTCCATTGCCACCTTCCAATCAATAGTAGCCGACCAGGCGACCCCGGCTCTCTCTCTCTCTCTGTGTATACCTTCTCTGCCTCTGACGTTTCGATGCATCGTTGCTTCTCTCGAAGTGCGGCTGGAATTCCTCAGGGATTTTTGAGCTTTCGATGCGTTGCCTCGAGTGAGTCATGCGATTCGGCTTGTATTATGGAAACTGACGGTTTGCTGGATTTCCAAGGCGCGCGCGCGCGCGTGTGTGTGTGTGTGTGTGTATAGTCGTAGCTGATGTTTATTGAAGTAAACTCGCAGTCGTATCGAGGCTGCGGAAAGTTTCCGAAGAAAGTTCGACGCGATGGTGACTTTTTACACATAGGGATGTATGTACAGCCGCCTCGTTCTCGAACTGGAAGATTGCAGTATGAGATTCGGAATTTTACAACTTTCATTCGATTTCAACTTTTTATCTGCATATAATTGCAAGAGTAACACGTTTTTTTCAAAAATAGAGCCGCGAGGATATAACGTATATCGTTATCGATCGACTCATGGCGGTATATTTGCATGAGCTTTCGGAATGACGTCAAAGGAGCTTTTTCGCGAAACTTAGAATAGCGTGGGAAGGGAGGCCCGCACGTGTAGGCGGAATCTACGATCGCAAATATAAATTGCACCAATTTTTTCAGGGACACACTCGCACCGAATTCGATTTTTCCGGTGGTGTTTGGAACGTCGAGAGAGCATGAAAAAAGCTTCAAGGAATTTAAAAAAAGGCCTCAATTTTTCAGCTCTGAATGAACGTTCCGAAACGGTTAAAAATACTCGGGAAACGTATAGCGTAAGAAAAAACGGCCCGACTTACAAAGTTTCGCGCGATTCCCTATATATACGTGGACAATATACAAAGCACATCTATTTCCACCGGACAGCAATAAGAGCACAATTTTCTATACATAACCGTCGTAAGTATAGCCCCTCGACTTATATGTCCGCATACAGCGCGATAAGTATATAAAGTCGAGCTTTTTGCAGAAATAGCCTAAGGCGCACAAACCTTCATTCAAGACATCATAACGAGGATATATGTGCGCGGCATATATAGGCTCTATCTCGCGTGAATATTGAATGAAATCCGAGAAAAGCACGCGAAAAAATCCACCCACGGCCTGGAACAAAAAAAAAAAAACAAAAAGAGAACAACCGGCCGTCAGACGCCTCGTCGCCTCGAAAAAAAGGGTCGCGGAGCGACGAAAAAAAGGAGCCCAGGTGAGAGCCTAGCACAAGAGAAAGAGAGAGAGAGATCCCCCTCCGATGTGTATATAGCATATACACACACAAGTCGCGCGCAGAATCATCCCGGCGACCAATGGCGTGTCGCTGAGGATCCGTCCCTTATCAGCTCTGTGAAGGAGGGGTTGCGGCTGCGCGCGCGGGGGCGGCTGACGTCGGCGTCGGGGGGGTACGGGAGAGAATCAATATCGCGAGCCCCTCAGTCGGCCCGCAAGCCTCGTCTTGGCGCGATCGCGAGAGGCTCAGTGCGGCTCGTCCGCCTTGGCTGTCTCTCTCTCTCCCATATTGCACACTAACACTAACACACGTGTACAAAGACCGCGTGTGCGATTTACGTTTTCTATAAAATCGTTCTCGACTTATGCAAGTAAGGGCGGATATAAGTGTCATGAGATAACCCGGAGATCGGAGCGGAGTATATAGATATATTAGAGAGAGAGAGAGAGAGATATATATATACCTTATACGAGAGCGCAGCCCTGGCGGCAGCTGTTTACGCCCGCACCGACCGACATCCAATCGGCTCCAGATAGTTGCGTGAGTTGTCTCGTTCTAACACACTCGCATCGCATACATACACCCTTGTTTATACGTATACTACCTTAGACTCGCCTACTGCTTATCCCTGTGTGTTACATATAGATGCTTGGCTCGTTTGCTAGACTCGCGCGACGACGTCACGACGACGACCTCGTCCTTTACCAAGTGTTTCAAGTTTACCGCTTTAGCTCGCGAGCTTCGAGACCTTTTTTCCGATCGGCTTAAAGATGTTTTTATTTTTTTCCTCGACGAGCTTTAATTTTATGTCTTGAATTAGAAATACGAGCCTATACGTGGCCAACTCTCATAGATACAGAGTTTCCATTACGTGTAAAAATAGCCGTAAAGTCGGATCTAGAGCTTTCGATACGCAAGCTCTAACTCGTGCCAAAAAAAGCTCAATAACCATAACGGAAAAAAATGTGGGATTATATCGAAAGCGCGAGAAAATCGACGAGAGCGATAGTCTCGCGTGCGAGTGTCGCAATGATAATTAAGCTCAGCTTTATTTCGCTCCAACTAAGTCTCGGGTCGTTCGACTCGCAAACCTGCCGCCACCGCTACCGCACACACTATTACGTACCCTCGCGTCTTTCAGGGTCGCACGCGATCTATTTCTATAAATACGAAGAAGGCTTATCGGAAATTTTTTTTCCTCTCATCTCTCGCTGCTTCGAAGCTCGTATGTTCCGCCATTGCCATTTTCCACCTCGCAAGCGCAAGCGCACACTATTCGATCATTTCCTGCTTTTTCGCTCTCGTGAATGGCTGCTATATGTATATCTATAAGAGCTGTAAAGCAGCTTTGCAAGTAGCAGCGATGCATGTGTAATACGTTTCGCGAGTCAAGGGACATCGACGAGCTTGCGCGCAAGCTCGCGGCGTCGATATCTCTCTAGGCCTGAGTCGAGGTCAGGCAGTAGTGCACACAGTAGCTACTTCGAGGCTCCGTGTAATGCAGATCGTTAAAATCGATGACTCGCGAAAGAGAGCCGAGCTTGCAGTAACGGAAAAGCTCCGACGTGAGTTTTCATTCTGAATTTTTCAACGGTCCGCGACTTTTTTACAGCGCATCGATGAGCGCCAACCGCTCGATCGATATTGTTTTATTCAAGACAATCGGAGCTTGCAGCGAAGCTTTATTCAGGGCGCACTCGGCGTTCTAATGAACTGCGCTCGCTTATCGGATGAGTTAATTAATTTATTTTAATCGCTGACCCGTCGATTGCGTCGTGCACGACTTGGAAGTTTCATGAATGAATTAAGCTCGCCGAGAGATACTTGCGGTGTAAGCTTTCGAAATGTTAGTCTAATTCTACAGGTTGTTCTAAGCCTCGATGACGATGACGATTATGTGTATTTTGTACTCGATAAAAGATTAACTGGTACAGAAGAGCGCGAGGTACGTGACAAAAGCTTCCGCGAGGGTGTTGTTGACCAAAAACATTTTTATTATGTGAAAAGTCACGCTCTTAATGGTGTAGACGCGCGGCTATAAGCATTATTGAATGTCGCTATAAGTGAATGATGTGTTGGTATAACGCGATTGAATCAGGGGAAAGATGCACAGGACGTGATGTGTTATGGACGCTAATACTATTTTGTGTGAATATGGAAGGGACGCCCGCGTCGGCCTTGGCTTTTATTGCAAACTAATTTTCTTCGTTATCTTTGAAGGATCGATTCAGCAATTTTTTTTTTCGAATTGTGCTCATTTTAGACTTTTACAATATTAACAAAAAACATTTGCATTTTTGCACGTCAAGTATTTTTATGGTTTTCAATTGTTTAGTAAATTTTTCGACGAAATTCGATATTCTCGATTCAAAAAGTTTTATTTTAGTAGCGTTGCACGTGTCAATATAGCATTGCAGTGCTTGAGATGCGCATGCGTGCAGTTCTTCACGTATATATTATATAACGAGCAGCAGAAAGCAATCCGTGAATGAATCAGTATACGTATTCTGACGTTGGCTTTTAAAGTATTTCTTAATGCATCCGTTGATTCTATAAAACTTTCTCAAATTCTGCCTGTCTTTTTTTTATATAAATAATCATAAATTAACAATGAAATAACATTATTGAAATTTGGAGATATTAGAATTTTATTCAAGACGTTCGCAAACCTAAAAACTGTATTCTAGCAGTGACTTTTAATTAAGAGGACGAAACCGTACATTCCAAAACTGCATTTGTTCCTGGAATATCTGCTTTTCAGAACGAAATTCGCCGTGTCGAGCATAGCTAATTGCAGACTAAAGCCAGAGAATCGCGATTTTAATTTTCGAAAAAAGCAGCTACGCAATATGCTGTACCCATTAAAAGATAAACTTTACGAAAGTAATCTCATCCAAGCGATACGATACAACAACGTTTTTAGCATCAGATATTGCGGTTCGCGTCAATCTCGTGCTGCACGACGGAAACGAAAGTTTCCGCGTTTTGCGCTGTGGTTTTAATTTATCAAACCCTTGGCCTCCTCGACGTGTTGCAGAAGGTGTCGCGGAGTCACAAGCTGAGCACAGTCCCTAGATGCTCTTCGCCCCAGGCCGACGATTGTCCTGACACCGGACTACTAGCAGCAGCAGCAGCAGCAGCAGCGGCAGCAGGAGAAAAAAAGGAACCAACCCCAAAAGAGCATCCCCGATAGCTTGAGGCCGCAGCACAAGTCGGGGGGGAGGCAAGCAAGGGCTCAAGGGAAAGAGGCATTCTAACCCGCGGAGCAGGGAAAATCGATGGCCATCAGCGCCCATGGGCGGCCTGGCGTTTAGAACGCGGAATAGCCCCTCCCAGAAGACCTCGCTCCGCTGGGGCGACTGTTGCCCTCCGAATTCCAGGCCCCCGGCGGCACTACGATCGGCTGCCACGAGCACCGCACCAAAGACAGCCATTGCTCGGGCCCCGTTCTATCCGCCGCGTGGACCAGTCAGGCCGATTCAGCTAACCTCGGCACTGTTCAGGAAGCCTAGGAGGTACCAGGACATGACGCCCTTTCACGTCTGAGGCTGCCCCCCGCTGTTGCGTGACTGCACTCCCAGGGGCCTCCAAAGGTTTGCTAACGATTATTTTTGCGATTCCATCGTTCTTGTACCGTTTTCAATTAAGCTAACTCGTTAGTCGCGCATTTACATAACGCGGTGACGGCCCACGACTGTCCGCGGAAAGTTCGAAAGTATAACTAATTTTTGTAACTAACTAAAGAAGCTTTAATTTTCCATTGTCTCTACTCTGCCTATTCGGGTCATCCGACGGCGGGTATATTTCAAAAAATAAATCATTTGAATATAATGTTTTATTCCTAGTGCACACGCGAGAGTGAAAGGGTCGCTTGGCGCTTCTAAATTGCGTGCGATTCATCACGGCCGTGTCAAGTGTAATGAGCCATTAGGAATTATTGCTGCGCTCGATCGTCGCGCCGCGACCTTTACGTCTAATCTTTCGTCATCCCTATCTATATGCATATCTCTCTATCTCTCTCTCTTTCTTTGTTCTCAAATGGAAGGTTTCCGAACGTTGGGAAATCGGACCGACTACCGAACCTCTCGGACTTGGGTCTGCGTCAATTGGAGTACACGCCGGTCGAACTATCAGCGCCGAAGATGATCAACATCGCGGGGGTCGTGTCGATCGTTTTGTTTTACATGCTCATCTTGGGCGTGGGAATATGGGCCGCCCGGAAAAAGGAAGCCGGCAACGACTCCGAGGAGGAGGTGATGCTGGCCGGCCGTTCCATCGGCCTCTTCGTCGGCATCTTCACGATGACCGCCACTTGGGTCGGCGGTGGCTACATCAACGGCACCGCCGAGGCCATCTACACGAGGGGCCTCGTCTGGTGCCAGGCTCCCTTCGGCTACTCCCTCAGCCTCATTTTCGGTAAGCTGTGAGATAAAGAAATTCGGTGACTGGTCATTTAATCAACTCGTTCGAACAGGTGGAATATTCTTCGCCAACAAGATGCGACAGCAGGGGTACATCACGATGCTGGACCCGCTCCAGGACGCGTTCGGTGAGCGTATGGGTGGGCTCCTCTTCCTTCCAGCACTCTGCGGCGAGGTGTTCTGGGCGGCGGGCATCCTTGCGGCCCTCGGCGCTACCCTAGCCGTTATCATTGACATGGACCAAGGAACATCGGTCATACTGAGTGCCTGTATCGCCGTCTTCTATACACTATTTGGTGGCCTCTATTCCGTTGCTTATACCGATGTTATTCAACTTTTCTGCATATTTATCGGACTCGTGAGTAGTGAAAATTCAAATTACTATCGCAAAGCGCATTACACCGGGAACCCGAATGACGACGAGTCTGATTTTCTGGAAAACTATTAAAGCCGAAGCCATATCGTTGCTTTTTATATAACGCCGCCGATGAAGCAACACAGGAGAGTAAAACGCGCGCTAAACGCTTTTCACATAACACCGGTATAATGGGACTGAAATGCCAGGCGCGAGAAGATTATCAGCGAAGCATTTTCTAATCTCGCTTATAGTATGACTATAGTGACGCAAATGCGGAAGTGCACGTACAATACGCGAGAGCGCGTAGGTGAAGCGCTCTGATTAACGGTATAAATGTCGTGGACCATATTTTACGTTATCGCGCGTAGCTATACGATGACTCTTTTTATTAACTTTCACATCCCTTTGATGTACGCGTATGCCTGCGCACACTTTCTCGTCGTATTTTCTGCCCGTCCTTCCGAGCGTACACGTTACACGTACACATAACTTTTTCAATCGGCGAAGAAGGTCAATTGTTATTACTCAACGGATTTATTTATTTTTCTCGGCTCTCGATTCTCGACTTTCATCGCTTCTGATTATCTCTGGTTACCGGATGTACACACACGCGCAGAGTAACATTACACTTTGATTTTTCCTCGGTTTAATAAAGCTCGAAATTTCGCCTATGCAGAGTAGAGTGTCTGAGTAATGAGTCTCGTCGAGAGAGAGAGAGAGAGAGAGAGAGAGAAGGTGAAACGGGAGCGCGTGCGTTGAGCCCACGGGAAAGTCCGTTATCGGTAGGTCGCATCATTCTCGTTTTCATGGGCGACCATTATACGCGCTAATTTATTGGGAAGCCTCTCTGAAGATGCATATACGCACACACGTATGCGAGCAGCCTTTCGCTTTCGTCAGATTCGCACGGAGAGATGAGAATGCGATTGGATCTTTCTTTTTCCTTTCGTTCGTTTTTAATTCGCGAAAATATTGTACGAGGTAGTTTCACTTTTACAGTTTTATTCGATTTTAAGGCCGTGAGAACTTACTATTTTTTTTTTACGTTATCGTATCAGCTGTAATTTATTGTAGTGAGATCCCATTCACTCGGGCTTTCCATTGAGGCTCAACATAACGAAACCCTTGAATATAACGAGCAGATAATTCCGCACTGGATATTACGAAGGCTCTCGACATTCAGAAAATTCAAGTTCAGCATCCAACAATAGAAGCATAATTGCATACAAGAACTCGAATCGCACGACGCAGAAGAAAATCCATTATACCAACGATTAGCAGATAAAATTGATTTCGACGTTCTTTCACTCACCGCAAGCATCTCCGTAATCTTATATGCATATATATATATATATATACGTATGGGTAAAAACCGGGCAAATTTGTGGGATAGCCCACAGGCGGTAAAAGTACCTCGTAGTGTTGTATGCTATGCACAGATTTATTATTTATTCAAGGGGCTACTTATAGTGCGCGCGGATTTATTTAATAAGGAGGGGATGCGGCCTCGACATTTGACATATACTCGACGTACTTTAACCTGCGATTATGAATTATGCAGATTTTTCAACTTTTGTCAATTGTTGTCTATTCTACGAATAATACGCTTATTTTGGTTAAAAGAATCGACGACGAACATTTATACGCAAAATTCAAATGACAAACGATTCGATATCCAGCTAATAATTTATATAGACTATAAATTACTCAAACGAACGCATCGCGTGGGCCCTTTCATCTGTTCCAGTGGATGTGCATTCCGTTTGCCTGGGCGCATCCGATAGTGCAGCCTCTGGGCTCGATGGACGTCGACTGGATTGGCGCGGTGGAACCAAAGGAATACTGGTCCTACTTGGACTATGGACTGCTTTTAATTTTCGGCGGTATCCCGTGGCAAGTTTACTTTCAGAGGGTTCTCTCCTCGAAATCCGCCGCGAGGGCTCAAATACTCAGCTACGTGGCCGCTTTCGGATGTATACTTATGGCTATTCCACCCGTACTCATTGGTGCTATTGCGAAGGCTACTCGTAAGTTTGTTTAATTTAATTATTATGTGTGTACCATTAGTTGTTTTTATTTATGTTTTACAACGTGTAAATGCCGTTGCTGGAACGTTGGGAATAAATTTGCGTGTATGGGTGTGATTGATTGATTATTATATTCTTCGACTTTATCCCCGGGATAATTCTATATTAATAAAACTATACAGGACAATTACGCGAAACAACTGCTTCAGTTCGCCAATTACGGTTTGCATAAAAATGCATAGTACGGCTCCTCATTAAATTTTAACAACCCAGTCGTGGAATTACACCCCACCGCGAAATAACGGAGTAGATAAAAAATGCAAAAACTAATAAAAAAAAAAAAAACGAGTCTGCCATGCAGAGTTTACAACTTTTCCCTGAAAATTGTATTATACACATCGAGGAAAGCGCGAACACGCGTCAGCTGCTTTATAACCGTCTTTTACATACTCCAACGTTTTATTTTTCCGCTGCTCGAAATTTATACACATCATAATCGCTCCAAGCACACGTGTTCGTAATATTTTTATTTACTCATAGTATAGCAAACTTTCTACTCAGAACTCAAAATTCATTAATAAACGAGGCGAATTTTTCGAATCGTCCGCAATTCGTCCACAGCTCGAGACGCATCGCGGACTTTCGTTCTCGATTAGAAAGCGCAGCTCTCGGTGTGTTACGAGAGAAACGTAAATATATACCTATATACACACGCCAGTGGCACACGCGCGAGTGTCCTCGCGAGTACTTACTCTCGGGAACGAATCGAAACCGGCAGATGGTCACCGCCAGACGACGTTATATATATATATACACTCTTTTCCCGCGAATTTCTTTCATTAACGCGTGAAACTTTACGACTATACGCGAGTATACAAGGTTGTATTCATTCATATTTTTTTTCTCTTAAACGATCCTCAATTTCGGGTCCTCTGTGCAAGCGAAAGCGAATTGCGTAATTATAGGCTTATCCAACCCTTTTATGCCACATTTGGGTTTACGTAATGTCGCCTGCGCTTCCCCGCGGTATCACAGTTATATCACCCACCCACCCACACACACACACACACACACACAGTGGAATAGTACAAAGTTCATTAAAATTCCACATCTCCCGCGCGCAGCTCATGAGAGAGACGGTATATAGTCGAACGCGTATCAAAACACGAGATTAGTCCGGCCGCAAGGGAAACGCGCATATAGATATATGCGTATTATAGATCCGGCGGTGAGATATAATAACAATAAAAACTCACCCCTAGAGCTAGCGAGAGTTTTGATAGCTGCGCGCTGCAGTGGAAATTAGTCACGCTCGGCTGGTTAGCTCTCCACGCGTGTGTATGTGTGTGTGTGTGTCTGAATTATAAATGTATTTAGTCCCGCCGTGTCTCCCGTTACCGACGAACTCGCCCCATAGCAGCGCGGCACAAAGCGAGCCACATGCTCCGGCTCACACGAGCGTTCATCTCGCGCACACCCTCTTGTGAATACCAGTAGTGTGTGTGTGTGTGTGTGTGTGTGTGTAGAGGGTTGAAAAAAAAATTTTCAGGGTTGAGCGTCAACCCCTTGCTGCGAAATGTCAAGTAGCCATCGATTGCGCTGTACCCCAGCATAGGGGCAAGTCACCTTACACCTATGCAAAACATAGCCGAGTGTTGCGTGCGTCGATGGAGGGGTGGATGACACGGGGGTAGGGGGCGGGACAGGACCATCAGGAGGAGACATTTGGAATAAGAGCAAAAGGTCGTTACACGGTAGAGAGAGAGAGAGAGAGAGAAAGAGAAAATAAAACGAGCAAAGATGGAAGAGCACGGCCGCGGGCTGATGTATCAAATGGGGCTGAATGTTATCTCTGCGAGAGGGTGGAGACTCTGCTTATTCTCTTTCCCTCTGAAAACTCTGGCGAATGATGGCGCGGGAGTCTGTGAGGAATATGCATTTTCATTAATTAAACGGCTGATGGCGAAGCCCTGAACTGAGTGGCAAATTGGGGTGTGGTTATTATTATTTTTTTTTTTTTTTCAAATCACCCTCGAGTTCAAAAAAGATTTTCCCCCTAAACGAGCTTTTCACCAGAAACAAAGTTTCCAGAAAATAAGAGAGTTCCAGAACGAGCTGCAGAGAGCAAAGGAACTAATGGCATAAAAGAGACGTAGAGGGGGGACTAGTATATATAGCGCGCAAAGAAAAGGGAGATAGAGAGAAAGAGCGAGGGTAGACGCGCCGGCTAATTTAATCCCCTTCGGTGTAGGCGCAGGCAGCCTCAGGAACGCGCGCGCGCGCGAGGGTTTGCGGCTTGCGGAAGAAAAACAAAAGGGAAGCGCCGGCAATTATCGCGTGTTCACGTGAAAAAATACGAATAATTTCAATATAGCGAGAGACAACCAAACGAATATCGAATATATATATATGTCCGCACAGCTTGGAACGAGACGGGCTACAAGGGTCCCTGGCCTCTCACGGAAACCGAGACTAGTATGATTCTGCCGATGGTACTGCAGTACCTCACACCGGACTTCGTGTCGTTCTTCGGTCTCGGAGCAGTCTCGGCTGCTGTCATGTCATCCGCCGACAGCAGTATCCTATCGGCCAGCTCGATGTTCGCGAGAAACGTGTACAAGCTCATCTTCCGACAGCGGGTGAGTATATACCTCGATCTTACATTATGATCTTCGAACCGCGTCTCAAAACGCGAATCGGGGCTGTCGCAGGCTTCGGAGATGGAGATCATCTGGGTGATGCGTGTGGGCATCGGTGTGGTTGGAATCCTGAGCACGATCATGGCCCTGACCATCCCGTCGATCTACGGTCTCTGGTCGATGTGCTCGGACTTGGTCTACGTGATCCTGTTCCCGCAGCTGCTGATGGTCGTGCACTTCAAGCCGTACTGCAACACCTACGGCAGCCTGACGGCCTACATAATCGCTTTCGTCGTTCGCATCAGCGGAGGCGAGCCGATTATGGGTCTGCCAGCTCTGATCCATTATCCGGGATACGACTACGAGAACAAGGTGCAGATGTTCCCGTTCCGAACGATGGCCATGCTCATATCGCTCATTACGCTCGTCGGAGTATCCTACGGTACGCAGGTCGTCTTCCTCAGTGGTAGACTCGCCCCTGGTTACGACATCTTCCGCTGCGTCGTCAATATTCCGGAGGATGTGGAGAGGGTTGGACCCGATCCAGCAGAGGTGAGTGCGGTGTTTTGCTAGACATTAGCTGATCTTGAATAGCACGGGGTCGTATCGACCTAGTAGTATGCGCGGTTGTCGCTAGATGGCGTCTTCCATCTTGAGAGTGCTCCATACCTTGAGTGACGCGCCACCTAGCGGAGAGCACGTTTTTTGCTTATTATAATTAATTGACTAACTTTATCAGCGTAAATCGGGTTTCAGTACTTGCAAGACAAAATTAAGCAATTGTAATTAAACAATAAAGACGTATTTTCGTGTGCTATCCGGGATCCGTAATTCGATCAAATCTCACCCATCGAGCAATCGCGCGTATCCTGACGGGATGAAAAGGGGGTCGAATCTCAAGCAAAGTCGGTGGTTCGCTACGTGGTGTTACAGGGCGAGCAGATGTCAGTTCTAGCAGCCGGTGACGGTAGACTCTACGGCAGCAAGGATGAATCCAACGGACGAGTGAATCCAGCACTCGAGCCGGACTACGACATGGAGCCGGGATACCCAGCGGTGGACCAGACGGGAAGCGGTGGCGGAGGCGGCGGTGGTTCAGCTGGACCAACTGCCCCAACCATCGGTTCTCGTCAGGCCCAAAACAGTACCGCCTTCTAATCGCGGACTCCGTGATCGGATGCTGTGACCAACAATAAGCGCGGCGACGCGGCGGCCCACCCTATCTCATCCACTTCTTCTTCTCCTTCTTTGGTTATCCAATCAGGTTGTTGAAATAATTTATTTTTCTTAACTTTTACCTACAACTTTGTTATTCGAATTTTAAATTTCTTTGCTGTGTCGTCCTTTTTCGGTTCACCGGCGAATCGCGAAATTCTGAAAATATTTGGTCTCGGAATTTCGCGGCTAGTCGAGATCTTCTTCTTTCCGATAAGCCGCGTCGCCTCTTAGGCCTAGTGAATTACTATATAACTTACCGTTTTCGTTTGAGATGTATATGTAACATATGAATGCATTTATATAGTCTACCAACTGCTTATTATTATACTGAAGGTTTTACGTTGTTCGAGAATATATTATATTATATCGGCCGATCCGCCAATCCGCGTTATTATCAAGATCGTTGTTTTGTATACAGATATATAATATATATATATAAAAAAAATGAGTTGATTTTATGGGATGCAGGTCATACACAATATATATGTACATACATGAGAGAGAGATAGAGATTATCTATGCAATATCGGTATATGTATAGAGAGAGAGAGAGAGAGAGGACGTGTTGATGAATCTACGGGGCGATATTTTGTTTATGAAAATATAAAGTTGAGAAGAAAATGTTGCAATACCTACATGTAGAAACTTGATCGTGATGTCAATTTCAGAAGATTATCGTACACGACACACTACTCACGCGATTTTTGTTCAATTTTAGGGATATACAATATAAATAATCCATAGTTATACATATATTTGAAGTTTAGTAGAACGCTTTCGTCGTGTATAACTCGCTGCGCCGCGTAAACGCTGATCGTTTCCCTCGCTTGATAAAGTTCCTCTGCATATCCGCGACGACTACTTATTATAAAACTGCATACGAGAGTATAAACGTAAACGCGTATTTCGCTGCAGGTATAAATGCATAAACGTGAAAAATTAGCAAAAAACGCGTGACTATGTATTACTCGATACGTGTTTCGTTGACCACAAAACCATACAGTTGTTGATTGTGATTGTTCATTATTTTTTTTTCTTTCCTTTTAGTACAATTGACGTTAGCAACGGCTTCTTTTTAGATAACATTATTGATAATCATATTATAACTGGAAGTTAAAAATGGATTTCTGTCGACTACTTTGTGATAAATAAAGTCTAAGTTTTTATTGGTTAGGTAAAAAAAAAAATAGTTAAATTATCGATTGTAAAATATCTTTGTTAGAGGATCGTAGTGAGAAAGAGATGAATTTATTTATGAACATTAGTTTTTTTAAGTACATGCGGTTTCATCATACGAATATGATGAATTTCAAAGAAAAAAAGTTGAGTATAATTATTGCACTATAATTTGCCTAAGTGAATAATTTTGCTTGAGAAATGTATATTTTTTGCCGAGTACAACCAAACACAGACGCGCCAGTCAAACGAATAGAAAGCGTTTCCAATGTTCGAAGGTGCACTTACAACAATCGGCGGCTGTGACTACATTTTTGCTCTTTATTGTAAGTGCATACCCCTTTCTCCGTCGTTATCGGATGAATCAACGTCGTTTCATTAATAACGTCGCTACAGACAAAATGAAAAAAAAAAAAAAATTACAGATAAAAATAGGGGCTGAAGGATAAAGGCAATTTTCGCTCGACTGCGCGTCTCCGTAGGTGACTGGGCGGTATTTCATAAAAGATGTATAAAATATTTTTCTAACGGAATACAAAATGGCGGATCAGCCTTCGATGCAGAGCTTGTTGAGTTTTATTATATAGTGTATAGCAAAGGGATTTTGTGTGCGCTGCACCGGAAAAAAATTATTATATCTAGCGTGCGCTAGCCAGTTACGTACAAAAACTCACACATACACACACGTACACACCACGTATACATGTAGATATAATATTTTAAAGGTCAACTGTTTCGAAGGTGAACAAAAATAAATAAGAGATATACACTTATGATATTATGATAATATACTGTTATGAAAAATACGCGCAAGATTTTTTAAAGTCTTGATTAGATCGGTTAACGGTTATAAATTATCGTTACGTGTTGTTGTATGGAGCTTCAGTTTCTCAACGCGTCTGTAGTCGACTCTCGATTTTGTTCTCTGTACATACATGCATAGTACTTATTACCGGACAGGGTGAGCTTGAAAAAATCTTGCGATCGTATACCATTGAAAGTGCGAAACAAAAAGACAAACAGACGAATACCATATCATATACTGAAGGTATAAGAATTCAGCTATATTTATTGAAAAAAATAAAAAACGACAGATGAAAGTATTTGCGAAAGTATATAATATTAGGGGAAAAAAGCTTACAAAATAAAGACGATAATTTAGAGACAAACGCAGATGACATAATATAGTATTTATTACAGAGAGATAGAGATGTGAAAAAAGAAACGTGAATGTTTATTCGCGTCTCTTTTGAATCGAGCACATACTCACAGACACACGGGCAGATGTAAAGTTACAAAATGTGCAATATAATTTATAGTTATCGTAAGGGAGAAGTATGTTTAAAAAAATGCGTTTGATTGCCGATGCTGTTGATTTGTAGTTTTATCATAGAATCAAGAAGTATAACTCATATTGTGCTTTGTCGATCATTTTCACTTCATTGTTTACGGTTACTATATGGTAGTGTCGATCTCGTTACTAACGACTATAAGTAATAACTGTTGATTATTGAAATATAACGAAAAATGTAATGAAATACAAAGTAATATGAGTCGTCAAGTCATCGAACACACGGATATATATTATAAATCGTTTGTTTATTATTGCCGTTATATAATTGAAAAAGAAGACAAAGTTGCCACTGTACAGATCTATCCAAACCTACAAATAAACTAATATGTGTATATATAAACAAATTCGTATATCACTCGTCGTCCATAATCTGGGGAGTATAATTGTAGCCCAGAGAGATATATATATAATTGAGCTCATCGTTTTATTTATGTCTCTGCAGATAAATGTTTGCGAGTAAGCGATGCAAAAAGTAAGTATTACTTGTATACAATATACGGTGTCATTTCCTTTAGTTGTCACCAATCTCTATTCGAACGACTTATCGGTAATTTTTAGACGATCAAAAGACGCATTCGATACGAAGAAATTAAAAATTTTACTGACATTTTTACTCAATCCGAAGTAAGTATAAGAGATGAGGGATAAAAATTCGTGTAAGAAACAACAAATGTCTTTTAAACAAATTCTCGTAATTGTCGTGGAAATCGATATATCAATTTATATAAATATACAAATTTAAAAAAGCTGTGTAAATCAAATTCTTCAGTGGGCACGACGATGACGAGCTTACGCTCAATCGACGTGCGCGCATTTGTCGTAAATGTATCTTCGAGGAGGAGTTTATGAATGAGACGCTTGATTAATCGTGCTCACCTTTTTTTATCCTACATATATAAACATATCGTGTGTATTGCGCGTCATTTTAGCGTGTAATCTCCAGACGATCAACGCAGAAAACTAAACATATCATGAGAAGTGTGAATTGTTGTTACTATATATAGGATATAAGCTTTGACAAAACAACAAAATATACATATCATATGTCGAGGAGAAACAAAGCAAATACATGAAAGTACGTATATTATTCAAACGGTTAATTTGTTATTCCATCGATTGACTACATTCCTTTCAAATTTATACGCTCGAAAAATCCGATGAACTAGATTCTTCAAAGTCAATCGAACGCCTCGATCTCGAAGTGTTGGCTCTGCTTTGACTATGATTTTGCAGTGTGAAACGCAAAAGATCCGCAATAATAACCGTGTTCGTTCAGTCAATCGGTCAAATAAGCGATTAAGTAATAATTAGAGATGTCCTTATAAAAGTGAATAACGTGAATTTACTGGATTATAAAAGAAATGTTATATCGTATTAATGAAATGTACCATATTATAATATAAATATATATACAAATATAAATATATACATACGACATTATAACTGTATAATTGCGCAAATGAAGTCGAAATATGTTGATTGTCAATGTTAAAAATAAACAGTGTACAAAAAGAATAACTTTAATTTTCTTCATTTTTCCACGCACACTTTAAAAGTTTTATTTAAATTTTTGCTAAAAAAATATGCTAATGCATTTCAAAATTACGGTCTACTCCTTGTTTGCCGGAGAAAATCAAATATAGATTCGCAGGCTATTTTCGTGGTTGTGCAACTGTAGGTTAAATTGCAGGGGTTTACGTGTACAGAGAAGGCAAGAATAGAAAGACTCTACTTGTTTATTCATGAATTCTTGGTAGCTGAGTCAAGTGAATCAATAAATTGCGTAACTAGCCAAGTACTCGCCTTCCTGGGTGTCTAAAACGATAACATTCGCAATTAGGAGCTATTTATAACTTCCTCTCGATGCTGTAGTTAAATTCGTTAAAAAATCTTACTTTTCTTTTATTATTAATAATCCGTTTTACCCAGTACAAGGAGTAACGAGTACTTCGACCTGAAAATAAAATAAGGAACGTTCCCTCGAATTGGTGAGTAAACTATTAATATTTTATTCACTCATGCATGCGTAATAATTGTATCATTCTGTTTGAAAAATGGTTTCTTAGAGTGTGATGGAATGATAGAAAGTGGAAATAATAAGACGAGCGAGTTATAAAAAGGAACATTTTTTTATTTTTTTTTTCGTTTCTTATGTCATTATATTTATCATCGGTACAAAAAGACGCTCTTACATAATAAATAAATTATACACTGAGAAAAAAGCTGATTTAATAATAATAAAGATTCAAAATCCTTAAACTTGAAAAAATTTGTACAAAGCATAGCATTCTTAATAAAAAACGCTAAAATTTAAACTAAAAGGGCAAAATGAATCACTCCCCTTAAAAACCTCCGATACGGCAGCACAGTCATTGCTAACTTTAACAATAGAGAATCTTTACAGACATAAAATAAAAATACGAGTATGCGCGCTATAACCGAAGTAAAAAAAGTCGTTTTTAAAGAAATGATTGATTCTGACCTGCAAACGCAAGTTTTCTTAGATCTTCGGATTAAACGCCTCAATATTCGTGAACTTTGAACTTGGCTTATCTCTTAACTTAATATTGGTAACCTCCGTTGCTGGCATAGCTTTGTCCACCTCCGCTGCTGGGAGCACCGTAGCTCGACGATGGTCGGCTCACTGCGTTCGAGCTTTAGACAAATTGAAATAAAAGTTATAACTTCAAGAACTAAATTCACGCTAAGATTAGAAGATATTGAAAGAAAAACGCATTCTCACCTGCCACCAAAGCTAGGAGCGCCATAGCTGGAAGAAGGGGCGCCACCTCCGAATCCACCGCTGCCTCCGCTGGATGGGGCACCGTAGCTGGATGAAGGAGGTCCGTAGTTGGACGAGGGACGGCTGGGTGCTGGGGCACCGTAGGAAGAGGATGGGGCACCACCTCCGAATCCACCACCGAAGCTGCCGCTGGATGGAGCACCGTAGCTGGAGGATGGACGTCCACCACCGAATCCGCTGCCACCTCCGAATCCAGATCCACCGGAGGATGGAGCACCGTAGTTAGAGGATGGGCGGCTGGGAGCACCGTAGTTCGAAGATGGGCGGCTTGGGGCACCATAGCTGGAGGAGGGACGGCTGGGTGCTGGGGCACCGTAGTTAGACGAGGGACGGCTGGGTGCTGGGGCACCGTAGTTGGACGAGGGACGGCTGGGTGCTGGGGCACCGTAGGAAGAGGATGGAGCACCACCTCCGAATCCACCACCGAAGCTGCCGCTGGAAGGAGCACCGTAGCTGGAGGATGGCCTGCCACCTCCGAATCCGCTACCACCTCCGAATCCAGATCCACCGGATGATGGAGCTCCGTAGTTCGAGGATGGACGGCTTGGGGCACCGTAGTTGGAAGAAGGACGGCTGGGAGCTGGGGCACCGTACGAGGAGGAAGGTGCACCACCTCCGAAGCTTCCGCCGAAGCTGCCACCTACAGATTGTTCGGAGTGTTTAGCAGCATCCATTGAAAGAGATCGATGCAAAAATCGGTAAAAAACCATCGACAACTTACCGCTGCTACCTCCGAAAGATCCACCAGCAGAGGGAGCACCGTAGCTGGACGAAGGAGGTCCGTAGGAGTTAGAGGGGGCGCCACCTCCGAAGGATCCACCAGCTGATGGAGCACCGTAGGACGACGAAGGTGCGTTTCCACCGAAGGATGGAGCTCCGTACGATGAGGAAGGAGCACCACCACCGAAAGATCCACCAAAGCTTCCACCGGAAGAGGGAGCTCCGTAGGAGGACGAGGGGGCGCCACCTCCGAAGGATCCTCCAGTCGAGGGAGCACCGTACGAGGACGATGGAGCACCGCCACCGAAGCTACCGCCGAATCCACCTCCTGAGGAAGGTGCTCCGTAGCTGGACGAGGGGGCGCCACCACCGAAGCCGCCACCGCCGCCACCACCTCCACCAAGATTTGGTGTGCCGTAGCTCGTGGACGGTGGGAGGTAGTTTCCGGAGATCGGGGCTGGAAACAGAAAAACGTTCAAGTAGTACCTCGTCGTATTCATTTTTAAATATTTTATGGACATCCAAATTCTTCACAAAAAGAGAGCATTTACGAAAGCGAAATTATACGGGTCATTTTAAACTAAAATCACACTATTGCAATGCGGTATTTGAGTAGAGATAATCAATCACTTGCACTTTTGCATCTCACGCTGTACATCGCATCCTTACGCTGATGACTTTATATTAAGCACGCAAGCTAATCAAGCATCGAATCCGTCGCTTCACTTTTGTCGATTGCAAATTCACACGCTTTTTATTATTGAAAATAAAAATTGGGAAAACCGTCGAAAACAGCATTAGTTAATTGAGAAGCGGTTGCGAAGCCGGACTAAATTGGAAGAAAAATTATATTCCGAATAATTATGTTAAGCACTTGAACTTTCTACTCCCGATGCTTTTCCTGCCATTAATGACCGCAGTTGTTATCATCAACGCGCGCGCATTGCAACGACTTGCACCGAGTAATATTTCGTACATGCAAAAAAAAAAAAAAGAGGAAGTCCGGGTACTTTGTTTCCGTAATTCTGCAATTTCATCTCGCGTTAGGAGATAATCGATTGACGATGTATTACGACGTTTGCGGTGGGGAAGGAAAATTGTACACCGCATGGAAACACTAATTGAAATAGACTCGCAACATCCCGGCGATGATATTGGGAAATCGAATTAAAACAAGCGGTCTTTAGTTCGGAGGGAAAATTCAAATCTTATATTTCCTATAATTGAGCCCGGCGCACATTGCGACGCTAATTACGCTCTTGTTGAGAGTGAATCTCCCACACTTTCACTGTATATACTCGACGCGACAAAACTCGCGCATACGCACATACGCAACGAGATAGAAAGGCAGTAATTTGCGAACAGGGCGATATTAATTATATTTAACAACCCTGACGCGAATTATTTTTCTTTTTTCACTCCTTTGAATTTTTGCACGTACAGGTGATTATCGATGTAGTAAGGATAGTTGCGAGTCTGAGGTAATAAAGTGAAGGAATTATTTTTCTATTTAGATGGTTACGCTTTTAATTAGTTTTAATGGTATATAGATAAGAACGAATCGGCGCCAATTAATGTTTACAGAAAGCGGGCGCAAATTATTATAAAATTTAATTGGCGTGTATATAATGAGTGAAAAAACACACTTATGTTACAATTTGTAATTTAATATCCTTCGCTATAATTTTGTATTTTATAACGATTTAATATCGAACTTTTCATTGAAAAATTATGACACTAAAATTTGATTTGTAAAAAAACGATGGCTCTGCGCATTCTCAAAATTATTCAATAAAACTGGTAAATTTGTTCTCTCAAAACACACAAGCTCGCTCGAATTCTCCCTAATACCCCTATGATGAAAAGCCAATAGAACTTAATAAACTTGTCAATAATCACCCTCAGCGCGGAAGGCCGGCAGCGCAGTGGCGAGCAGCAGCGCCATCGGCAGCCAACAAGTCTTGAAGCTTCTCATGTTGCTGGTGGCAAGTATCACACTCGAAATAAAAAAAGATTTAATCGCGAGACGAAGGAAAAAAAAAAAAAGAAGTGCACACACTCGCGAACAGCAACGGAGCCGATGTGAGAGCTCGTCGTCGCTTAGCTGCGATTCCGTTTCTAACACGCTTTAAACACGGCGAATCTCGCTTTTATAGCCGTAGCTGCTCTTTCGGAGAAAGTACAAGAGCCGCGCTGTGTATAGGTAGGGAACCATAACAGACGCGAGTGGGGAAACCTCGCGCTATACACTCCTGCAGCGCTCTCGAGCTGGAGAGGAGCGAAAAAGATGCGTCTCTTTTTCTTTCGACTCTCCGTCTACGTATACCGTGTTTATACGCGTGCTGTTGTCTTGTATGCATACGTTGGAGAAGAAGAAAAAAAGGAAAAACGTGTAGACTCGTAGATGGGAGATATAGGCTTATGGATTGTTTTTTTTTTTTTTTTCTTTTGCGAGGAACACGTTTCCTCCTCGTAGAGGTGTATGCGTTTCCGCTCTTATGCCTGCAGGAGCTGCAGTTTATATCTGTTTACTCCGATATGTTTCCGCTGTTATGCCGGCGTTTTGACTTTGCATACGCGGATGTGTAATTGTTTCTGCGATAGATGAGCGATTCGCCGGATGAGTTTAATGTATAGGGATCGGTCTTTTTCCACTTGAAAATTAAAGACTGATTTTTAATAATTCAAACACGCAAACAAATAAATTGCAGATTACGATAGACGTTATTCGCAGTTAAAAAAGTATAAGGTGTTTAAAAATAGATTTAGCGTAGTTACGCCAGTGCATATGAATAGCCTGGGGGCACCTTAGTTAATTGCAATGGAAGAAGAAGGTGCGACACGAAATGGAGTTAGCGACAGAAAAATCCAGAGTTAGACACGCGGATGACGTATATGCTCTCTTCGCGTTTAAGGTCAAAGCTCTAGTGCTGAAACGCGTGGGTGTACTTAAATGAGGTTTTGCAAAATCCATATCTCGTAATTTTTGTTTACTACTGATAAGCAATAACCGCGTGTAATTGGAAAAGTCGCACTGTCAAGATGAATGTACCATAGACAAGCTCTACTCAAGCTTGTAGGTTTAAAAATAATCGGGTATCGATCAAGTTGATCGCAATTGAACTCGATTATCCTCCCCACCATAAACGCTTTTAAAAGGCGCGAGCCTATGCTCTGTACGACCGGGGACAATAACGTATGTATAAACGTGTTATGTCACGGTAATTTCGTTGTAAAAAAAAAAAAAGAAAAGGAGAAAAAAAATTACTCATAGAGGCACGGCCGCGATCGTAAAGTCTGCCATATTTGCGCAGAGTCTGCGGCGGCGCGCACGGTCAAGCGACAAGTGCATGAAATATGATTTTATTTCCACATAACTCGCACGCAACATCGACCTCATCTCTCTCTCTCTCTCTCTCTGTGTCTCTTGGAATGAAAAAAGAAAAAAAAAATGATCTCGGTGGATCGTCTTCTCGAATTATATTATCTTTGCACGCGCGCGCTTATTATTACGCTCTCCGGCGAGCGCGCGGCGAGCTTGACAATAACAGAGCGCGCTTACGAAATCTCATTAGCATGAAAATTCGATTAAATCATCCCGTCGAGCCGCGCGGGCCGCTTATACAATTAGAGCGAATCTTCGCATTTGCGGCCGAAGCGTGTCAAAATATACATGTAACGAGGGGCTCGTCCTTACTCTCAATCCGTTTTCTCGCGTCATCCCTCTGCGTATATTCGTGATGCGCGTCCTTTTCTAGGCCGAGGACGTGTACACGTGCGCGAAAATGAGATGCGAATGGAGAAGGTGTGCAAATATACGCGAAAAAAAAAATGAAAGAAAAAGAAGAAGGAGCGCTGTATGCCCTTGCGATTTACGAGGGGGGAACGTGTCGGCGGGTCGAAAAATGACTTTGCACTTGCGCGAGAGCCGTAAATGGGTTGAGAGAGGATTTCTTCTGATGCAGACGCTGAAGCCGGATGGGATACGCGCTCAGTGATATCCACACGCGCCGGCGGTAAGTTTACGATCTTGCGTTAATCGAAATCCTTTCGTCCGCGGAGTTACGTAAACGGCGGCGGTGATGATGATGATGATGATGAGTCTGATGGAGAAGAACAAACATCTGCGGGCTAGTGGGACGTCGATATTGGTGTAGTGTGCTGTCATCGATATACTGCACTGGAATTTTCACTTTTTTTGGGGAGGGAGAGGAGAGAAATTTTTGATTTATGTATAAGACGAATTGAACATTTCTCCGGTGTCTTTTTTTTTTTTTTTTTTTTGTGAGAGAGTTGAGAAACTTTTGGTTTCTGTATTTTTGGAAATGCGAGTACGATTTTTTGAAGTCGAGCGATGAATTTTCAAAAATGTTTTTTGATTATGCATTATTGGCTTTTCATCCAATAAAGAATATTTTCACGTAAAAATTAATAAATTTTCAATGCCCTATCCTCTACAAGACATCCCATTCAAATCAAAATTACAGGGATTCACCACAACAAAACGGCTTTGGACGTTCCAACTTCCGAAGACAGATGGCGCAAAGCCTTTCTTTCATTTCCCCCTATCGAAATCTGCAAACCCAATGTATACATAGCAGCTTGTCACCCATTCCCAAACCACCTCTCGTTCGGCCTATTCTGCATGGGCCGCCCACGCTATAACTGGAACACGACTTAATTATTTCAAAAATAGTCCATAAAACTTTTGAAACCGAGCATCATCAGCCTTCTATACGCGCATATAGTTCATCGGTTCGCACGCATTCGATCACGTGTGCGATGCGCTGCATGATGAGCGAGATCCGCACAATTCTCTGTCTGTCGGCTCTGATATTGCGGCTCAGTTTCTTCGTCCCGCTTGCCTCACACAGGCCAATAATAAATTGTCGATTTAGCAAGAAAGATGCTGCAGCAGCGCCAAGGCTCTCGTTTAAGCAATCCCTGCAGCAGACGGACTTGTGTGTGTGTGTGTGTGTGTGTGTGGCTTCAATGGATGTTCGATGTCCATTACACGCGCTTCTATCTCGAAAAAAAAAAAAATAAGAACCGACTCTGATTCTTCCTTCACTTTTACCCTCTTGTGTGTACTCGAGTTTCAAAACTGATACAGCATAAATTCCAAGTATGATCCGCGTCGAGATATGGAATACCCGGTGAATCGCTTATTATAATATCAAAACTGAGATCATTTTGCAAACGGTCGGGTGCGTGAAACTTTGAATTATCGGTATAGCTAACTGTACAGGGCTATGGGAACTTGGTTACAATTTAAAAGTTTACGAAATAGCTTCTGCATTATATATATACCGCTTGATAATGATCTTGAAAACGAGCGTAACTGTTCTCTCGTTTATGCGCAGATCGAGTAAGTATTTTGCAAGTGAGAAATGAAAAAATTCGGATATACCAGTGAAATATATACTAATACCACAGACGTATGCAGCGTAGTTACGCCACGAGCGTATTACGAGCAAAACGAAAGCAGTAAAGTTTGAAAATTTGAAATTTCACGCTGTAATCATTCCGATTAATAAGCATAAAGCTCTTAAAAGCTACTGCAAGATAAATCGTACTCGCGTTGATTACATCTCTCTCTCTCTCTCTTTCGTACAGAAACAAAACCGCCACAACTTCATCCGTTGAATATTTCATTATTCACTCGCGTTCAACTCCTTTTTTTTCCTTTAACGACTAATAACCCCGCATAGTTTCTCCGCAATAAAAAGGAGCCACAATGCACTTTATCCTCTCTCTCTTTATTCAAATATTCTCGCTATGGGCTCGTCCGCCGTCGTAAATCGCGATATTTCATCCTCCGCATTTCCCTCTCGAGTCTGGACTATCCAAGGACGGAAGCTTGTCCAGTGTATACTCACCAGGTAATGATCCTTTTCTTTATATTCCCATAGTGAAAGAAGCCCCGGAAGAGCGCGCAGGTGGTCCTCGCGCGATGACATTTCGTAAGAGACGCTAATTACGCCGGAGGTGTGCTAATTAATTCGGATACAGCTGATGCGAGAAGAAGAAGCCTTGGATGTACCAGCTTCTTTGGAGTTTCTCCCTTCGTTTCAGCCTCGATCTCCTCTGTAGGACACGAGTTACGACATAAAAGAGCTGCGCATTCGTATAATAAATTTTGGCTATTATACGCGCGTTTTTTCTCGCTCCAGTATTTTACGAACAAAAGTCACGGAGAGATCCGCTCTCGCGAGCCGTATAAAATGTGGGACGAAATCGCCGCTTGACTAATCGTATAACAGTTCCTCTCACGCGCGCTGCTCCGCATGTGTATTGAATTCGCGGATTTATGCAATCGTCCGGCGCGAAATTCAAATTTTCTTCTCAAGAGGAAAATCACGTCGATGTATTGCGTAAGGAAATTCGCACCGAAAGTGTTACTCCGCAGGCGACACAATGAGCTGCTCGACAAGAGAGAAAATTATGCAAATTAAGCATTTTCACTGGAAGAGCCGTTTCGTTTATTCGTCAACCACATGGCTCTTCCTCGTTCTCTAATTGTTTCCTCGCGAAGAAGCTCTCGTCGCGGTACCACACCCTCGTGTAATCCATTGATTTATCGACTAATCAAAATCGGGAAGAGAAAGAGCGATCATCGGTATTTCAGCGCTGTAGTAGCTCGCGGAAACAAAGAATCGAAAGTGGCGTCAAGGATTGCCTCACTATATAGCCGAGCTACTGCGTTTATGCGGGTCGCGATTGTTATTCTCTGCATTTCTGCGAATCGAGTGTACATTACACTGAAGCGCTTCGCTCGAAGGTAAAGCAGATCGCTTAGAATTACCTTGGCGAAATTGAAATCTTGATTGTGCGCCGCGAGTGTGATGCAGGCGTTTTTTTGGATCATCGGTTTTTCAATCTCGACGCGCCAAATGGGAACGTCGAAAATTGAGCTATTTTATTAGTTCCTTTGTTAGGATTCTTCGAACGAAGATTTGTCAAGTAGAATTTGAATTAGATTTTAAATAATCGTTTAGTTCTCGACGTCCCTTGGAGGAATACACTGGGACGTCGGGGAGAATCGATGGCGGATCGATAATTAATTATTGCAGCAGAGAGAGAGAGAGAGAGAGAGAGAGAGAGAGAGAGAGAGAGAGAGACTCCCCACTCGGCGTATGAGCAGCTATACACGGCGGGTAAACGAGGTGTCGTAACTGTAATTGCATGTGCTGCAGACATCTGCCACATTCACGCGAGTATCTGCAGCTAGATCGACATCATCGCGGGACGATATTTAGATATGACTTCGTCTGCAGAACCAGTGCGATTTTTTTTTAGCGTTCCGCGAACTATGTACGTAATGTAACAATGAAACTTTTAGATAACAACGTGCTTTTAAGAAGTTACGTACAGCAAATAGTGCAACTTCATCAACAAACCTTTTAAACTTATTGCATTAATGTTTTAAGCCGCTTCGTAAATTGTATATATCTACTGTAGCGTGCAAAGTGTGTTTCTTTGCAATAAGTAATAGAAAGTTCTTTACGATACGGTAAAACTCTGTGTATAACTGAATAATGGAGAGAAAAAAAAATTGCCTTATGGGCTTGTCACACGAAGCATCGATCGTGTCTCTCGACTCGGTAATGACTATAATATAATAACTATATCAAAAGAGCCTCTGGATAAACACAATTAAAAAGAAGAGAAACAACGCACGTCAGCGATAAACCAGAGTTAAACTCGTGTAAACAAACGCCAAGGGACTTGAATTACAGCCCAGGCGCTTTTCCACACCTCGAAGCCTTTGAACGCGCGCGTATACATTCGAGAGCTTCAACTCCGACACGTAGGCCCGAGTGACCATCGGAATAGAAAACACAATCCTTTTCTACGACTGCACATAGTCATTGTCTCCGGAGATTCTCCTGACACTTGCGCTCAGCCACACACATATATACACACACACACACACACACACATAATCGCGGCGCGCAATTACCATAGGCTTTCTCTGATCGATCGTGTGCTGATCTTTCCTCGCCGCCACCGAAGTGAAAGTGCCGGAGCTAAACAGACGAGTATAAGCCCGGGAGTGTGTGTATAGAAAATAAAAGTAGCCGCGCGAGCGGTGCATCTTTCTCCGGGAGAGAGAGAGAGAGAGATGCCCTTCGCCTTCAGCGTGGCAGGTTTCTGGGAGAGATGGAGATATACCGGGGATCATTAAAAACGAGACTCGCTCTGCGGATGGATTTTGAAAGCGATGTTCTCGGCCTTGTATAGTTACGTTTATCGCTGTTGAGATTTGAATTTCGCGCCCTTTTTCAAAATTTAATGATAACTATATTCATATACGAAACTAGCCATACACAATGGATTCTTTGATCTCTACCGTCAGTTTAAACGCCCGTGACACACAGACTCGTTGTTTGGCTCCGCCGGCATATCGTATACACTGGCACGACACGAGCCGTAAATCAAAGGTCCCATAAATTTAGCCGCTCGCGGAGGACGTTTTAAGTGAAAATGATCAATGATTCAGATAAAAGTGTATACGCGCAGCATGGAAAGCGAGGAGAAAATCACGTAAGGCTAGTCTCTGCATTTTTCGACGTTACGTGTGGCTGTATCAGAAGTGTTTCAGTTTTTTTATAATTAATCAATATCTACCTCTTAATGGGATACAGATGCTTTGTACAAGCGACGGTTTCGGTTACCGAACGCTGTGATCTCGGATTATAGAAAGTGACACCGAGTCGCGGTCGTTGATTATTGTGATGGACGATTCAATTATCGTCGAAATTTTTGACGAGTAAAATAAAAGCCTTTCAATTCGGTCCTCCTCTAACGAGATGTGACACGCACCGACTAATGGCTTTGCATTAGTAGTTAATTAAAGCGTTTTTAAGGAAAGTCTCAGTATAACAAATCCGTTAAGAAATTGATCATCTTGCGAAAATTTATGTAAAGTCCGGATTTTCTCACGAATTCATTAGCGATACATCGCGTTTGGTAATCGATAACAGGCGTATGCATTTTGCAATTCGGGATTATTTATCTACTCGTTTTAGTGCCTCACTACAGCTCGAATGTTTTATTGCCGCTCGTGTATAATGCAGATATTCACTCAGTCGGTTTAAATCATACCGTTTGAAATCTCATGTTAAAACAAAATACTCGAATATAGTCGTTGTAAGGCAGGAGTCTATACATTGTATAACGAGGCGATTAAGCGCATTCCGCGCAAATTGTCGAGTGTCTTCTTCCTCCCGAGCGTCGATCGCGTGTCGCAAAGCCAATTAAACGCAGCGTTCGGTACTTATTTACATAGGCAAGCTGCAGTGTGTAATAAAGGCCGTTTACAAAGGTCGATACTGAACGATTATATTCATCCGAGATAGAGAAAATCCGCGACAATCGGACGTGCAAAAATTTTATACTCTATTCGGACGGATAAATCACTCGAATTGAATAACGCAGTCCGCTATCGACACCACCTCTTGTTGCGCAAAGAGCCGCATAAATTAAAGGCGGAGCTCTTCAAACGAAGCAAAAGTGTCGCGCGCTCGTCGGAAGAAAGGGATCGAATATATATGTGAAAAAAAAAAAAAAAATTAGAAAGCCGTCGATATTCGCGCACGCGTGTAGCGGTCGTTGAACGGCTGCGACGTCGCTCCGGGCAATATGGCGGATTATGTTTCGGATTTTTCCTCGAAATGTACAATCGAGTTCGGCATACCTGCAAAGAAATAAAACAATTAATTCATGCCTCATAAGTAGCTTATTTCCGTATCGCGGATCGTCGTATTATTATCGGCGGATATAGATTCATCAATAAAAAGCCTCGAGCGTCATCGGGAGCTTCGCTTCCATACACCCCCGCGATTTTTCGATCTCGTAAAAATCGCCATTCGCCAGGACGTTTATACACAGCCCAGAGTATTATACAGAAGGAACCAGGGGACGCGCGCAGCTCCGGAGGAATATTTTTCTCTCCTTTGAAATCAGCCAGATACCGACCGAGAGAGAGAGAGAGACAGAAAGCGGGGGCGTAGCTTTTGGGTCGCGGAGGGCGTGGCTTTGGCCGATCAATAAAACCACCTACTACTCAGCGCGCGCAAGCTCTCTCTCTCTCTCCCTCTCATTCACTCTGCTCTACGTGTGTTAAGCACGGCCGAAAGCTCGAGCGTGCGTATATATAGTACACCAGGGGAATTTCGAGCCCGGCAGAGCAGACGTCGAACTCGCGCCGGTCCTCGCATCGATTTGACCTTTTGTCTCTATTCCGCTCACGTAACTCGCTATCTATAAATGTATATAGAGAATACAACTGCGGATGGATCGCGAGTAGTGGGTGTATAGTATTCGCATGTGTATTTGTGCTTTTTTAACTTGGATGGGACGGAGCGAAGTGCTGATTTCTTGGATATTCGAGGCGAGGATGTGAGAAATTTATTAGCGAATTAGCAGGTCAGATTAATCGGATTGAACGGGCCCACGGCTCGATACGTTATTTAATTCATTTTGACCCGAGGGATCGACGGGAGTAATTTTAGAATCGAGTATATTGTCATTCTCTCTTTGCGAAAGCACTTGGATTGCGAATTTAACGGCCTTGCGATAAGATGTAGTTTTTCGAAAACGTCTCTGTTCCGGAACTATTACAAAATCGACGAGCCGATGCTCCTTCGAAAGTGTGTATACACGTTCGACACAGCAAATACCGTACACACGAAAAAATCCAGTAGTAGTAGTAAATATTGAAGGTACATTAGGCCGACGCGCTGTATATGTAAATCGAGGTGGATGTATGTACAGGTATTTCAACAAGACCTAGAGAGATATGCGTGAAAAAAGGTAATGCGTTACAAAATCACGACAAACAGAAGGTAAAAGTTTTCCACGGCTGCACATTATAGTGATCTCAAAACGTGCAAGTTCGCAAAGGTCCGAAATTGCTGTGTTATTGCACAAGTACCGAATCGTTAAATTTCAGCCGTAAAACCAAATACAAGCAGTGCTACGTTGCGTCGGAGTATAAAACGTCTCTATACACTGTACCAGAACTCGATATCGGTGGAATATTAAAAATACGATTTCCAAGCCGGCGTACACCACCGAACGGAACGGGAACCTTTCGTAAGAGAAGCTGGATTGCGACACCTACGAAGGAGTATATGCTTTAATTCACCGTGTCCGAAATCACTTTCCTTCGGATGTAGAGAAGTGTATAGGTGTGTGTTCGGATGTGAAAAGATGTGCCCGAGGCATCGATTTTCTAATTCGAAAGGGAAATTAATCAGTCTTTTACACGCTTTTCCCGTTTTCGGCATATAATAATGACGCGTCGTTGGCTTGTAAATTGCCGTTTATTGATTTTGCGCGAAATGCGAAGTCGGTTGCGTAAGTTTGTTGACTTTAATATTTTTTTCAAGTGTATTTTTGTTAATCTTAAAACTGATATCGAAGCGTTGCGGCGACTGCAGGAAAATAAAGATGCTAATACGAGAAAGTTATACCCGAATCAATATTCACAATACATGTGCTTTTGATCGGCCATCTAATTCATACACATTTCCAAAAAAAACTCTCTCTTTTAAAAGTTCTCTCTAATATTCCACAACACACCGAGAGCTACACGGGATTTATTTATAAATCGAGACGATGATTCATCTCTCCTATACATGCCTTATTATTTATTTTCTTTTACCTCGGACAAATGAGTTTCACTTAACTCTCTCAAACACACGTAGTCGTACAATTTTTCTCTCTGAGCTTATACGCGACGATCCAACAATTCGTAGCGATTATATATTGAATAAGCCGATGCACACGATCTCGTTACTGAAATGCTAAAATTTTAAAAGCCCAGTCGTTAGACAATAAACACTGACCCGTATAACGTTCGATCGAGAAAAGTGTGGCCGGAGCCAATCTAAAAGTTCGGTGTGTGCGCTGTCACTGCTGAAATATTGAAGACGAACGTTAGCCCCAATTTCGCAATCACGACGAATCTTTTATCTACATCCAAATTTACGGAAAATGAGAAGTATCGAGGTCGTGTACTTATTTTCAAGATGAAGAAAAAACTCCGATGTATCAGCTATATATCGAAGTTTTATCAAAAGCTCGAATTCATTCGCAACTTCAATTATTCATGACCGCCTGCGCCGACTTATATCTCGACGAGAGCCTGTGCGTATGAATATGCATGAATATTCTGCAAGAGGAAGATATTTATACACGTCCGACGGTAATTATTCAACATGAAAACTGCCGACGAATATACACGATGGGTATATTTTCAAAAATTGAAGCTCGACTTAGTTTCGCCGTAAACCAGCTTCGATCCTCGCGCAATTTTCTCCCGCACATAACAGTACTTCCAATCGCATAAATTCGAGGCTACAGTGGAACAAGAAAACAACGCCAGTAGGTAAAAAGAATAAGGTAAAAATAACGATCGATCACACATCCAAGGGGGGGACCAGACCAAATGCTCGCAGCGGCGATAAACACCCAAGTATATAACACACGCTATACGGAGAGAACAGGTAACTTTACGTATAGAGCTGACCATGGCCTGTATCAAATCGATCCGCGGCTGTACACACGTACAGCGCAACCCCCTCCGCGACCTTAACGGTTAAAATGCTGACCTGCTTCTCTGCCGGCGTCTTCGGCCTGCGGGAAAAGAAAGGAATATAGAGACAATGGGACGGGCCCTTTTGTGCGCTGTATTCGTACCGGAGCGAAGACGTTTGAATTTGTTTGAAGCCAGAAAGAAAAATATTGTTACGGCACACACGACACGAGCATTGCATAAAAATAGATGTAATCTTCGTTTTTTTTTTTTGTTTTGTTCGCATCGTGCGCCGGAAAGATGATTGCCAGCTTTGTGTCCGAGTTTATTCAACCGTTCATTAGCTGATTTTTTTTTCCTCTTCTCCTACGCGTCGCTATTACGAAACGATGTAGTTCGAAAGCGAGCGATGAGCGCCGGAAATATCAATTATATATATATACTACACGCACGATCTCTTTCTTTCGTGTCTGATCGATCGTGTCTATCTGAGCTGTAGATCGAGTTACGTAAAGATGAAACGATTTCTTTTAAAAAAATCAGGCATCAGCCAAGGATCGAATCGCAGAAACAACAAAGAAAGGTAAAAGCCCCGCGACGACGACTCATCGCGCTGAAATCTCGATAAAAAAGAAACGTCCTTGAGAGATTTCGCTGAATTTCGCTCATACACATCCATTACCCGCAAACACGGAACTGCGTCGCGCAATTATGCGCATAAAAAGCAGAAGGAGAAAGAAGATTTAAGGTAAGGGCCTAGCGCGCGGCGCGCATTGAATTTTTCGGCTCTCTCTCTCGGCGCTTAAAAACCAGCGCATGCACGCGTGCTATGATTCGAGAGATTCGCTCGCGGATCAACGACGGCGTAACTACTTACGCACTCGAGCGGCATGTTTAACGAGTTACGAAAGTCCCTCGACGCGTATACGGCTCCTCGGACGAGCTCTACATTTTAAGGTATCTCAAACACAGACACACGAGAGCCGATCAATTTAAATGTCAAATTGTTTCTACGTTGCGAGCGGTTGCTTTTATCTTCGGAGAGACGTTGTTGTATTGTAGCTTCGCGCCTACGCGACATGATGTTTCAGAGAATAGGATATGGATAAGCATCGCTGATGAGTTATCGCTTTTGGGAGAAAGTGAATCACACGGAGCTAATCGACCTTATATTATATTCGCGTAACTTTTAACTTTCGGAACGATCGACGTATTTCGCGCGACCTACCCGAAATACACATCGCATACGCACATCGTCCTCGTAATTAGATCAAAACGATATACCCGAACGCGAAGAGAAAGCCTTTTAAACGTGCCAGAGATGTAGCTCGACGTAATTCGTTTAGCTCATTCATACATCTCTTACTCAGCGTCATTGTGTCTAAGAGTGTCGTAAGTGTGCAACGGTATTATGGCTATATTTACCTTCGTTAACTCGACGCGCGCGTGTGTGTATGTACTTATCCTTGTTTTTGTTTACGCGGATTTTGCAACGCCTTTCCTAACGCCTATTATAATTACGATTAATCCGCTCGAAATTATACCGTCTAAATCCGCCGAGATCATCGTTCACCACACTACACGTATTCTTTAATTGCGGCGCATTTAAACGAGCGCGTAATCCATGTGATTATCCTTTTAAAGCGTGTATTCAATCTGCTTCTTACAAGATTCACACGTGAGAAAAAGTTTGCTCGTTAAAATCACGACTATATGTGTGTTTTGTTTAATGAACTCCTGATTAGCGAAAATTCCGTTAGTTTGCAGAATATCACAAAACGCTTTCCAACCTTAACTTGTCATATCCAGCAGCAACGTATACATAATACATGCAGCGGGTGTGTGTCGCTCTGGAGGGTAACGTCCCCCCCGAATATTCCGTCTAATACAATATTCGAGGTAATTACGGTATTTGCGGATCAAACACAGGGCCGCCGCTAGATTTTTCGTTGCATTTCCAATGGACGCAGACGAAGGGAAAACGAGAGGAGCGCGCGCACTACCCTGGGGGCATTTCCAATTCATGGCTAAGGGACGTGTCTGTCTGCGTAGGGGGCCGAGTGTGTGTGTGTGTGGCAAAGTGCATAGGAGCTTGAATAAACAGAGCCCGTTCTTTTGCAAAATTCTTTGTTTTTTTTTGTCTTAGACTGTGTACAAGGGCCGATTGGTATTCACGAGGAGTGCAAGCGGTCGCTTTTTCCGGCTTAGTTGAGAGGCGTCATAAAATAGTGATGAGCTCCAATAAATTCAGTTTTATACAGCCTGAGAGGTATAGTCAGCGGAGCGTTTTCTTCATCGCTAGAAGCTTTTGTGTTGTGGGAAAACAATCGATTTATAGCTGAGTCCGATGAAAAAATATTGTTTTTTCGTTTGATCTATCCGGCAAGGATGAGACGAGGTTTTATGCAAATAGTTATGGTCTATTATTGTTTCAATCAGTTCCAGACAGTTTGACTGACGGGACACGTAATGCGCCACTGCCGAAAAAGAGCGTTACATCACACCGATTCAATATTACAGTATATTATAATTTATGCAGCCGTATCCGTAAAGATAAATCCTATACAACGAGCTGCATAATATATTCGCACACATCAAAGGAGCCAATTCAAAAAGCGATGATGCGCACAATGCAGTCCTATCACACCGCAAAAGTCTATCCCACTCTCGATTAGAGCTGAAAAGAGCGAGACAAGAAAGACACGAGGCTAGAAGCTCGTCGTCATTAATAATGTCGACACCCAGGCTTAGAAACATGTGTCGTCGCTTGGCTCTCGTCGCGCAATCTAATGAGATCATACGCGCGCGCGCGCACCTGCGGCGTCGTTTCGCGATTAGCATATACGTATACACAGACTCTTACGCGAGCGCGTATACGTCTTGGAAATTGCAAGAGCTAGTGGGAACCTGAGGGGAGAAAGAGCGACAATTAGAAGCTACTCTTGTTGGCGCTGAGGATGCGAGTGGGTCGATGCTTTGAAGTGGCGCGAAATTTGAAATTGCTGTTATTAAGTTCGATCTTCGAATTTTGATCTAAAAGAACGTCACTGTACAAGCAGACGCTTCGCAATAAAGAAAAATGTTAAAAGTGAGAGGAACAAGAGCCGAAGATGTACAACGCGTACAAATCGCTTCCTCGAATCACGGAGGCGCGGTTATAAGAACTAGAACATCGCGCGTGGACGCTCGCTTCTGATTTCGCAAAACTCGGTGAAAAGGAGAGCCGCCGCGTGCGCGTCGTTGATTCAACCTCGCGAGAGCGCGGGTGTCTTGCTAAGCAGCGTTTCGACATATTACTTTCAGACAATATACATCGCGCGTATATGGACTTTGCCACTCGAATTGCTCGCCTAGTGTGTATATACATACACCAATTGGCTACGGGATCGTTCCTCCAAATGGACGACGTTCTCGGCTCTCGAATTACCCGGGACCATGTAGCTCACGCTGCAATTAGGCCGTCGCTGCTGCTCTGGGATCAACATTGTGTGTGCGTGTGTGTGTGCCTCTTCTGGTTTCGAAATTGGGATTTTTTTTTCAAGTTCTCACACGTTAAATGTTACCCAAATGTGTATTATGTACACCTGCGAGAGTGTAGTAGAGTCGTCCTTTCTCTCTGATGCCGCACAGGTGTGATATCTGGAGCAGAGGATTTCGCGCACGTATGCGATTGTACGACTTTTGTATTTATAAATACGCGATGCATCATCTACACCCACATTCTTTTACCGCGCATAGAATCCTCAAAAAACAACGTCACCAAGGTCGCTCCAAAAATTCACGCGACGGTCAGCGTATATTGTCCCAGAGGAAACAGTACGAGTGTAAATTATGCATCGCGTCATAATTCTATTTTCAACGCTTCGCCATACGACGTTAGCCGTTATAGGGTTGGGACAAGAGGCAATTTGTTACATGACATGACATTTCTTATCGACCTCAGCGTGATATACAGTGTGTCCGCCAACACTTTCTTTCGTTTTTTTTTTCTTCACCTCCTTTGACGTCACGCGCGGCAAACAATGGCCGCGTCGTCCCCTTAGAACTTTTGCGAAACTTTAAACTGCAGTAAGCTCAATGCTGTGCGTCGCTGCTTCGATCCTCCGAGTGTGTACTCCCTTGCGCGGGAACATCAACGAGGATCGCTGCGGACGACGTTGTGGCCAATCGACCCAAAATTCTATTTCTGGGTGGTACACGAAATAGCGTATAAAGTGTCATCGTCGCTGATTAGACTCCGTGGAAACGGTTGGGCTCTTATGAAAATTAGTCCGAAAATTACAGTGTTCTAATTCACCGGAAAATTAAAGCTATTGACCGTAAAAAGCTTCGCGCGAAACGTACTGAATTTCCTCTAATTCAAGAATATTATTAAATTTTCAATAGCCTTTATACGCGCGTTTATGTTTTTGTGTGTGTACGTGACGCAAATATACAGCTCTTGATAAAAGTCAGCCAGTCAAAGGCTATATGCTTTCGAAAAATTGCAACTAGAGAAAAAGAAGCTTCCCAAAGAAGGCCGTGCTTGCAAGCTCACGTCGCGTCTTTATGCGCTTCCGTCATGCGATTATCCGAACGAGTCATTAATAATACCAGCTGCTCTCTACTACTACTACTACTACTATTCTCTGCCCTATTCGTCGTCGTAAAAATAGTCGTCGAGTTTAATTTTACCCCAGAACAGTCGCGCATGAATGTTTAACCCGGATTCTACCACTATTCACGTACACTTCCTACCCAGTCGATAACCGGCTAAACGTGAATTTTCGGAATTCAATTAAACCCCTCGGCGAAATGCGTCACGTACACAGTGTCTCTCGGCGTACGAGGTGGTCACCACCCTCGGAAGAACAAAAATAAAAAAAAAGCGACACACGCGTCATTGCAACAACGACGCGAAATCCAAGAAAAAAAAATCCATAGCATCTATATATAAAGCACGGGTGCGTCGGTCTAAATTTCGTCGAAAGTTAAAAAAAATCGCATCCGCAGTGCCGTAGCTCGAACAAGCCCCCTACATACGTCAGAGAGAGAGAGAGAGAGAGAGAGAGAGAGAGTCGCGCAGCCGAAAAGCGCAGCCGAGGTCGCGAGTGTACGCATACGTGCTCGCAGCGCGCGCGCAGGTGAGCTATCGACCTGGTGCCAGAAATACCGTGCAGCATCGACCGCGTACCTGGTCTCTCTCTCTCTCTCACTCTAGCGAGTCGAGAGGACCGCCGCCGCCGCTGCCGCGCCCCCACCCCCGCTTCAGAGCTTCACGGATCCTGGGGATGTGCGCGCGCGCGCGCGCGTTAGGGGGTGACTCTCATCCCCCTCTCAAGATAGAGAGAGAGCTGTGGGGGTAGGGGGTGCGGTGGTAGTGGGGAGGCTTCCTGGGGCAGTGGCGGGGAGGACTGCGAGGGCAGACGCTCGAAAGCAACCCCGAAGGTGAGACACACACGTCCAGCCTAAGCGAGACGCCCCTGCTCAACGAGAGCCCTTCGGTCTGCGTGAGTATTATTTTTCTTCATCCCTTGTATTCCGTTGTTATTTTATTCACCGCTGATTATTCTCCGTTCGCTCACTGTGTCGATTCATTTTTTACGTCAATTTTTACCGATTTCTTTCTCGCTTACTCGTCGTCGTTCTCCGGTCAGTGTTTTAGACGGTTTCGCCGATCAACCGGGACGGCTCGTATTATAGCGATGGAAAGGGCTAGAGTCTAGGGGTGAACTGTCGGGATTTCAACGCTCGGAATAACGGCGCTCCTCCGCGAGAAACGAGGACGACGATCGATTTCTTAGCGATCTCGCGCGGCGACTGTTGCCAAGCGCGAGATTTCCAGCGGTGAAAAGCTCGAAAAAGCTCGCTGAGCTCGGCTCTAACAAAGAGAGAAGGAAGAAAAACACACACACACACACAACGGGTATAACAACCGGCCATTAGCTACGCTCCGTGTCTGTCTGTGCGTGTTTGTCGAAGCTTGCACCCCCCAATCTTCGATGTACAAATTCGTACGTATATACCGTGTCTCTCCGCTATATACATTTCTCCTCGTCGCTCTCCTTATCATTTCTATTTTCATTAGCTGTCGGCCCGTTTTTTTTCGCCACTATCTCGCTCATTATCTTACCGTCTCTTGCACACACGCGAATGTAAAAGTTAAGGCGCTCTCAGCCCACTCTGCGTGTGTGTGTGTGTGTGTGTGTGTGTCTAGTGCCACGTATATTTATAGCAGCCAAAGTTCTATATATACGTATACGTGTGTGTATCGTTTCGTATTTTTCGCGAGTTTTTCGACAAGGTCGCGAGGGAGATTCGGATACATCCGTCCCGTGCGAAACGGGAACGTTCGAGCGCGCTTTTTGAATGTTTAATGGAGGCCAGAGTTAAAATCGTCCGGCTCGATCCGTCGCGCGCGCGCAACCGAGATGTCGAGGAGAGAAAATGTTTTCCGATCGATTCGATTCTCTTCTTGTGAAATTTTTTCCTTTGCTCTGCCTCAGACTCGAGATCGTGTGCTAATTACCGCAAGCTCGAGCTCTTTCGCGGCAGTATCGATCGCGCGCGAAATGCGCTTTTCTTACGCTCTTCCTGACGTAGAAGGAAGCGACTACGGGCATTTCGTAATCGAGGATCTAAAAATAGAAGCTCGCGACCTCGTTATAATCCCGATAACGATCGTTTCTTCGAAGAAAATCCGTCGGCGAGCTTTCTCGTTAAAAATTCACAATTCCCCGCCGGAATTAGTCCTGTGACAGTAGTATATAATACACGAGAGAGAAAATGGCGCCAGCTCGCACACGGCGCATGAATGGCCGCCATTTTCTATTTTAGATATCGCTCTCGTACGTTATATGGATCCACACACGTTACCTGCGTTTTCGGCCGATCAATACTCGGAGCTTGATTTCGACTGTTTTGACGAACGTTCGCGTTCGATTTTTTTTTTTTTTTGATTTCAGGCTCGGTAGAGGACTCGACTGAAAAGGTGGAGGGCCCGGGCTCGAGAGACGCAACGGAGTCGGTGAACGACTCGAGGGACGAAGAGCCGCAACCACCGGACGTGGCTGCCACTCTGAGCGGCCTTCTTGCGGGACTTCCAACCCTCGCGGGTCCCCAGCGCCTCGCCACTTCCCTCAGGCAGAAGTTTGTTAACAATTCTGGTGAGTCTTTTTATGCTTTTCTTTTTTCCAACGTTTTACACGCCTGTACATAGCTGTTTTGCGCAAACAATTTGTTTAAAAAACTGGGGGTCCTCCGTACACGTAGAATCGTAAAAGCATACGAGAATTGGTAAGTGCGTAGATTACAAGGGGAGCCCGCATCCGGCACTGCATAATTTAAACTTTGACCTACTCCTCGCTCTCTCATCGATATCTGCGAACGCGCCGATCCGTCGAACAGGATGTCCAAGTAAAATATGCTTTATTATACTCTGAGCAAACTAGTATACTCTCTTTTTTTATTCCTCTCTCCGTTCAATCTGCCATACGCATACATAAGAGTCTGTGTGTGTGTGTGTGTGTGTGTACTCTGATAGTGAAACTTTTGTGTAAAACATATTGTGCAAAAAAAAAAAAAAAACGTTAAGGCAACCGAGGCGGTTGCGCTATTCAGGCCGGGCTAGGGCTCCCCCTTTGATCGAAACTTACTTACGAAAAAAATCGTCGTTGTAGGCATAGTTTCTCCAAACATTCTTCCACGATCGAGAGATAAAAAGCCATGTTTTTTTTTTTATAATCTGCTGTTGTAGGTTTCCCCTGGCTCGGCCTGATGCGCGTCGTCTCGTTCGCTGTAGACACAACACCGAGCAGCAGCAGCGTAACATCGGCCGTCAACTCTGAGCGTCAGCAGCTGCGGGCAATGCTTCTATCGACGAAATTCGCCTCGTCGACATAAGCCACGATGCAGAGCAGACTGAAGCCTTAAAAAAAGAAAACGATCGAAAGTTCAAATTTTCACATACCACTGTGTAGCATCCGCTGGCATGAACCGCGCAGAGCTTTGAAGAAGTCGACATCGAATCTCCGAGAATCTCCGAGGAAGAAGATCAGCGAGGAGCAGTAAGCAACTTCAAGCGATAACCATGTCTTCGATAAAGATACCCGTGTTGAACCTCGAGGTGGGCGAGGTGAAGGAGATCGTCTGGACGAAGCTGCAGGAGCCTGTGGCCCAGCGTAGGCTGATCCTGGTGATCGTGTGCATAGCTCTCCTGCTGGACAACATGCTGTACATGGTGATCGTTCCCATCATCCCCGACTACCTCAAGTACATCGGCGCGTTCGCCGACGAGTCGTTGCCTCCCAACACCACAGCTGCACCGGGTCATCACGGCCAGGACTCGGCCACGGGTGTACTGTTCGCCTCGAAGGCCATCGTTCAGCTGATGGTCAATCCGTTCTCGGGAGCTCTGATCGACAGGATAGGCTACGACATCCCCATGATGATAGGCCTGACGATCATGTTCCTCTCGACGGCCGTCTTCGCCTGCGGCCGCAGCTACGGCGTTCTCTTCTTCGCTCGGAGTCTCCAGGGTGTGGGCTCGGCGTTCGCCGACACCTCCGGACTGGCCATGATCGCCGATCGCTTCACCGAAGAGAACGAACGGTCCAAGGCGCTCGGCATAGCTCTGGCCTTCATCAGCTTCGGATGTCTCGTGGCGCCGCCTTTCGGCGGTGCTCTCTACCAGTTCGCTGGCAAGGAGATGCCTTTCCTCATCCTGGCCTTCGTCAGCCTGGCCGACGGTCTGATGCTGCTCCTGGTGATGAAACCTTTTAAGGAGCAGCTGAAGGAGAGCCGCAAGGAGAGCGGACCGACGATCCCCATCTGGCGGCTGTTCATCGACCCTTACATCGCCGTGTGCGCTGGTGCCCTCATGATGTCGAACGTGGCGCTGGCCTTCCTGGAGCCGACTCTCTCGCTCTGGATGGAGGACAACATAACGCACGACAACTGGAAGATGGGTATGGTCTGGCTTCCCGCTTTCTTCCCCCACGTCTTTGGTGTGGCGATCACGGTGAAGATGGCCAAGAAATATCCGCAGCATCAGTGGCTCATGGCCGCCGGTGGACTGGCCCTCGAGGGCTTCTGCTGCTTCATCATTCCCTTCTCGACCTCGTACACGTTCCTCATGATCCCCATCTGTGGTATCTGCTTCGGCATCGCTCTCATCGACACGGCCCTGCTTCCGACCCTAGGTTACTTGGTGGACGTGAGATACGTGTCGGTCTACGGCAGTATCTACGCCATCGCCGACATCAGCTACAGTCTGGCTTACGCGATCGGTCCGATCATCGCAGGTGGGGTTGTGGAGGCCATCGGCTTTACGGCTCTCAACTTCGGGATAGCCTTCAGTAATCTCCTGTACGCGCCGGTACTCATGTATCTCAGGCACATCTACGACTTCAAGCCGTTCCAGGACGAGGCCAACATCCTCATGCAAGATCCTCCGGACAAGGAGTACCAGACCTACGTGCTTCAGGAGCAGAGACCGGTTTCCGGCGAAGTCGGCAACCACCTCACCTCCCAGACGAGAATGGAGACCAACGTGGACCAGGACGTGGGCCAGAACTATCAGAACTACGGCGATCAGAGTTACGGCTATCAGGGCCAAGCCCAGCCGAACCAGAGCTACGGCTACAACGAGCAGCAAAGCCAACAGGGCTATCAGCAAAGTGTCGGATCTGGTTACGAGATGCAGCAGAACGTACCGCAGCAAGACGCTTACTACGCGCAGTCGGGCTATCAACAGCAACAAAATGTCAGGCCAGGTAATCCTAATCCGTTTAGGAGCGAACCGACGGATCAACGATCTGCTGGAGATAGTAATCCTTTCAGGCAAGGGATGTTTTAAAGTATATGAAGGAACTGAAGACAAAATCGTATAAGTTATTAGAAAGAAAGTAAAAAGAAAAAAATGCAAAATGGTGAAATACTAGTTATGTAATTAAGTTGATATGACTGTGATTGGTTGAAGTTGCAGACTGTTGTCTTCATGGCAGGCTTCCAGTGATGAAGAATTATAAGAGATAAATAATGAATTGTTAACGATGGTAAAACGAACAAAGCTGAGCGGATCGAACGAAGATGCGAGCGACGGCGTGAGAAGATATAACGCAGGCAAGTTTTGAGAAAGAGGGAAAAAAATAATGAAAAAAATAATAGTATAATTATACCGAAGTCAAGCAATTGTGAACTATACCTTCGCTTCCAAAAAAGATCATCGTTAGGGTCGAATACTGATTCATTCTTCATAAATAAATATTGTGTGCTTTTGGCATTTGATCTCACTCTCTCTCTCTCTCTCTCTCTCTCTCTCTCTCTCTCTCTCTCTCTCTCTCTCTCTCTCTCTCTCTCTCTCTCGTGGATCATGACGTATAGTATCTCCTTTTTTTGAAAAGGGAACGACCGGAGAGTCAGATGAAATGTGTGTGCCCGATGAATAAAAAAAAGTGCGATTGTCGTGATTAGTAAGAGATCGAGTAATAAAAAATATACATTATACGAAATAATTGAGTGGATGTCAAGAATAATTGTGTGGCTGTAAGCTCGTTCGTGTTCGTTTTGTGGATCATTGTCGCTCTCCTAATGGGATTTCTAGGTTTCAAAGTCGCGAGTGTATCAGGTACTTATCTTCTGTAGATTACACGATATTTTTTTTCTTCGAAATTTAACAAGATTTTTGTCGTTAGTGAGAAATTAATCGATTGCACACTTCGTATTATTTCAATTTCACCTATATAAGCATTTGCCAAAGTGCAAACGTTCGATTGATATTCAATCATTTTAAACTCTCGAGCTCTAAAACCGAAAAATTCATTAAGAGTTAGTTACTCCAATCAGCACAAAAGTCGCATAAAAAGTCGAGTAGAAAACAGTTTAACTACGACGTAACATTGATATTATAAGGAGTGCATTGCTACTGACCGATTTCATTGACCTGGATCTGAATGTGTACGACATGCAAGTCGTCTCTTAGAAATTATTTATCGCGTTATTTCTTCATTTCAATGACCAAGAATCTCGATTTTTAACATTTTTTTCGGCGTTTGACGACATTAGGAGTTCCACATGATCGCACAATCGAGGAACAAAGATATACTAATGAAAGTGCAAGTCGATTAGTAAAGAAGCGTAATTCTAAGTATAGATGATAAAAAAAACGCGTGATAATATCTGCCGACGGGTTCCACTCAGCAAGGCACCCCGGCGCACAAATCGCGCGTTTATAGCTATTTTAGTTGAAAGTTATTGAATTTTTAGTTGAAATCATTCGTTGCTGAACCAAGATAACATATCAGGAATCGCGTCTCGTGATATCCAAAAAAGTAGATTTTAAGAGGAAAAAAAATATGTTTAGGAAAAAAGTTAGGGAAATACGTAAGCTTGTCTTAGAGGTGGATCGATCAACATCGAGTCGGTGCATTAGTCTCATTCTATCGTACTATATAAAATACAAAGTGTTACAGCTAATCGCATCAAATCAACTGGTTTTCATTATATAATATCAGCGTTGTAACTTTTAGGCATTTTAATGCGGATCAAGTGTTCAACGTGTGCAATTTAATTATATCGTGCCTCTCTGACTCTATATCGTAGGTTAGAGATCACATATAAACAAAAAAAATGAATATATATATACAATATTTATGTATTAAAATCGTTTGTTAGAATGGTTGACTAAACAAAGAAAAAAAAATTTCGAAGTTGATTTTTCTGCCCTAGCACGACTCATTGTAAGCATATCGTAGATATACATGTATAAATATAATGCATATACAATATATCATATACATATTAAAAGAAATATATAGCTGTATTTTTATGAGCGTTCTAAAGCTTTTTCACTGTGGAAAAGGTTCTTAAGAGATAAATGATCAGGGCATATTTTACATGACACGGTATATTGTATCTCTGTGTTCATTTAGAATGCGATTTATTGAGAGCTGGCCTCTGATAATTTAATGATTTATAATTGAATTTATCGATGAGTATTAATAAAGTACCGATTTGTTGAAAGTTTTTGCAAAGCTTGTTTGCATGGATAATTTTATAAAAAACGAAATGAAAGTATATAACTATAACGTCACCATATAATATAGAAGCTTATCAAAATTCCGAAAAGCAAATAAATTCTTGTCCGGCGCATTGGTACTGAGTTGATGATTCGATTTATTGATTAATGCTTCTAACAATTATCAAGAATAAACGAGTGTAAAATTATATAAGAGACTGTAAGTTAAATATAAAATTATATCGATATATATATATATATATATATATATATATATATATATTTGAAGCAATTATAAACACACGAGTGATCATACATGAAAGTTGGCCGATTGAAACATTCCGATCGATCGAACACTAAGTTGTAAGAACCTATGAAAGTAAAACCGAGACCTCTGATAAGATTAATTTTACTTTATATTTGTATATATAACGCCGATGAGTAAATTGATTACCGTCGCATGATATGAAAATTTGAAATTAAATGAAAGCTACATTGGTTAATTCGAAATTTCAACCCCTTTTTATATGAGAAAAATTATAAGTAAACTATTCTGTCGGAGAAACGCGGTAAAAAATGTTTCGCTAAGGAAAAAAAAATTTTTTTTTAACGATATTCTTAAGAAAGCGAACTATAAAGTCGCTTAAAAGCCCTGAATGCTCACCATCATAGTCGCGAAAAATCATAAAAAATTCATCATTTATCGACGAAGCGCGAGCGTTTGGAATATACATTGCAAGGCTAAATAAGCGATGATTGTTCCAGTTTCTTCTATTCTCTTGTAAATAAATAACTTAAAAAATATAAAAAACTGTAAGAATATAAATATATATATATATATTTAGAGAATTATTCTACGTCGCAAATTTTGAATTGGAATCGAAATCTACGATTCGCCTAAAGTGTATTATAGTAATATAATTATGTTTTAATTGTATTGAACCCTAGAACTTACACAAATCGAATAACCAATATTGTAAATAACAATTATCGTAGAATAGAATTTTTTAATTTATTATTCGTTACGTATATAATTCATTAATTAGGTCGTTTTTTTATTAATTATGATCATATTCACACGTTTAGGTTTTAAGTGAAATTTACATTTGCATTAGAATTATGACGTTTTAATTTCAAAGTTTTTTTATCTGAATATGAGGTATTCATAATTTGTAATTTACCAATAGTCATGTAACGTACCTGTTTCCGAGTATAACCTCTTCTCTAAGCGTCTCGCCAGAATAAAAGTTAAAAAAATGTCTTTAAAGATGTATACTATGTTGTGAACTTTGATTTCTAGTAAGTTTGAAATTCTGTACTCGTAAATAAAATGTTTTGGCATGCGTTTTTTTTATTAAAAAAATTGTTAAATACTTCGATGAATCGTCGAGTTCTGTGTTTACTTACAGTAAAAAAAGAAACTTGGCCACGATGGCTATATGTGCAATAGATCCTATACAAGTCGGTGTGAGCAAGACCTAATGTACTATCATATCGGAATTTCTTTTTAGTTTTACGAAAAATATAAAGTTATTGAAAATTTGTGAAAACTAATTCTTAAACCAAATATATCAATTATATACAAGCAAACGCAAACACGCTTAGCCAGTGTTCGAGTCGAATATCCGGAGTATAATTTACAGTTAAATTATCTAGTTATTTACTTAGTTTTAGATGACAGAGGAAAGTAAGTTTTCAAAAGTTGATTTCATTTATAATTATTGAATCACTTTGACTTTAGACCGGCTAATCGATTCCGAAAAAACTGGCTAATGAAAGCTCTAAAACACGCATAATGTATGTATGTATGATAAATAACAATATTGCTTAAACTGAAAAACCAGATGTTGAAGTGTAATTTCGCATGCAACTGATCATATACTAATACGAAAAAAAAAATTATGATTTATCAGTTTATAACATGTATGACGCTGTAACATTGTTGAAACGGTTATTAAATACGTCATTGTTACCGAACTATAACGATTTCTTTCATTGCTCACACACCTCCTTTTCAGAGACAATATACAGCATAATTTCTAGAAGATTGAATTTTTCTCCTCGTTCGACAACATCTGGAAAAAAGAAATTTCCCCGGTAATATTCACGGAGAGAGAGAGAGAGAGAGAGAGAGAGAGAGAGAGAGAGAGAGAGAGAGAGAGAGAGCTAGAGATCCCCGAGTAAAAAATACCACGTCGGTAGAGCAAAGTAAACTCTGGTTGTGTCATGAATTCTACCCTTCGATGGCATAAACCCATCCCCCAATCGTTTGGATCGTTCCCCCCCTCGCGCGTACGCGCGCACAAGCGTTAGCCGTCGCCGACCCTCCATAGGGCTGCGCCCTAATATAAATATTATTACACTTTGATAGGGTTAGGTTGACACTTGTTCGAGTCCTATGGCTAGAGAGCCGTTATATAGGAGAAAGAGAATGTATGCGAGTTAAATACGCTTTGGCGCACATTGTCGTCGTTCCAAGAGCCGTCTTTCGATCTCGAGATGAGAGACGAGGCCACTCGCTTCCTTTTTTTCATTAAGCCACTAGCCGAACGAGTATATGTACATATCGATGAACAATAACTGCGCAGCTCGTTGTTCGCTGCTTTTGTTCCTGCAGCCCTTCACGGTATTATTCGCGTAATTGCATACCTCGCTGGATGGCTTATTTCCATCTCGTCCCATGCTCGTTGCTGACTATGTTTGATGGATTACGTCAAGTGTGGCTCTGTTGACAATATGCGTCCGTTGAGCCACTCTTGTGTTTATGGATTCGGTCTGCAATCCCTTTGGAATTCGACGGTCGAAATTAAATTTTTTAGCTTCGACTGGTCTATGTTTGTTACAAACCGTTTCGTTTGACGGCTGTTATTTACGTAAGTTAATCAACAAAAAATAATAAATTACCAACCAAGAGTCCGGTACGACTTTGATTAAACTAACGCAATTTTACTCCGCCATCGGTCAAGCCTCTCGCCAATCGATAATACCCAAGGTGCGAAGATGAAAAAAGAAGAAAGAATCATAAAAGCTCGTTTGAAGTGGACAGCGTGTGGAAAGTGTCGGAAGCGTAATAGAAAAAAAAAGGAAGCAAAGGCAGGTACATAAAGCGTGCCAAGCGCAAGGCAGGCAAGTATCCGCAGTGTTGAGCCTCTCTCGAAGGGTGGCCGCTCTTGTTGTTGTCTGCCGATGAGGCGAATAATCGGATTTGGAGATTACGAGGCTCTTTGCGCCAACCGCGACACGCGGAACGGCAAAGCGGATCATTGCCAACCTTTGACATTATACGCCGTGTGCACTTATTTTAATGACCATTTGACAAACTGCTAATATTCCAGCTTTTCGCGCTTCCACGAGCTATTGTCACGGCTCTGTTATCCCGCGATTGTAGGTCGTGTGTGTGTGTCTGTGTGTCTGACTGACGAGGATCGATTGTCGCGTTTGAGGGTAGTGGGAAGTCGCGGGGCTTTCTCATTCTGAATTTTGGAAAATTAAACAGTACTTAAGTGAATTATGTCAAGTATACTTCAAAGCTTCTGCGACGACGTCAGGGTATTAATTACTCCGAAGCTCCTGACGTTATTACATCAAACTTTGGAACATCCTATTTGAACAGTTTAAAAACCCAGAATTACGCGAAGCGATCCATCAGGCTAATTAAAATTAACAAACGACGTCCACTTCATATACATCATCCAAAACAGAGGCGTCGAAGCAAGAGTTGAAAATGAAAGTGGACACATGCGGCCGAGCCGATAGAGAGAAGGTAATGAAAACGACGTTGACAAATAAGATTACATTCGGCTTTATGTCCCCTATATACCCGCGTCTTTCATTTCTCTCTACTCTCTCTTACTTTTCGGGCCAAGAACTCGGCAAATTGACCAGGCGCGATTAATTGACGTTATGCCCTTCGAGAGTTTGCCTGTGGAGATTCGAACCGACAGCTTCGGATTTCGCGAGGGTCTCAACACCCGCATCTCATCTCCTTCTTCGACAAGCTAATGCCTACAAATCTGACCGCGAGATATGTCATTGATCCTTTCTTTATCAACTTTTATATTACATCTTCCAACCGAACAAAAAGAATCATCGTAAATTACCTTAACGAGCCCACAGGGGCCCCAGAAAATTTTTTTCACATCCCCGTGTCGATGCTTGCGCATCATCCAGATCCGATGGAATCGATACACAGCCCAGCCCTCGATAATGACTTTTATGAAATACACGCATCGTGATACTCATCGAGCGAAGTATGGCAGCCCCGACGTCGCACACCCACACATACATACACACCTCGAGCCCCTCCTGTATACACACAGAGGCACCTACGAAAGCCCAGAGGCGAATCGCCGTGAATAAATAACTATTTCGTGCCGCGTCTCCATGACGACGACGACGACGACGAGCTGCTGGCGCTGCTCTGCACGAAAAGGATGGATTCGGAGCGCGTCGACTCGAAGGATTTAGCGAGATATCGCGTGACTCGCCGAGGAGAACCTTCAAATCCGTTCACGCGTGTTTCGTATACTTTATTTTCCTTCTGTGTGTATATATCTAAGGCAAGAGAGCTCGTGTATATGGATACAGATGTGTTGCCCCATAAAGACCCTTTCCATAACTAATGCCGAGAGAGACGAGCTATTGCACGAACGCGAACGATATAATGGCCCGTAAAAATCGTCCTCTATTGCTGTGCGCCATTTCGCACGCTATGTGTGTGTGTGTAGACACGCAAGAATAATCAATTTCTTTTCGCTCTTTACGAGCATCTTTCGAAAACCTTGTGTTATTGTAAAAAATCTATCGGCTTGTGAAACGCGAAGCTTGAAAAAACCGTACTTTAATCGGTATGACAAAGGTTGGTTTATTAATTTTTTTTTTCGTAAAAATTTATTCGGTTGTTTACAGTGTGTTAACGTCCGCTTACATAATTATATCGGGTACTTAAAAACTCATAAATCCGGAGGTATAAAAACAGCGCGAGTTTATTATGCTTAAAGCCAAATACAGAACCCACGCTATATCGTAATTACCTCGAATACAACATCCCGTTACGACACGTCTGCTCTCTTCCACCTAGTTTTCCCGCGTAAAAACTGTACGAATTAGCTTCTCGTTTTGTAATTGATCGCTCTTTAATTCGATCCAATTTTCCTCCTCTCTTTTTTTAATACACACGCTTTTATAATTGCGTTACGCACAAACAAAAGTCGTGTAATACCGTCAGCGTGACACTTTACAACCTGCAACTGACCTAAATATTCATCCCACGTATAATAAACGAACAAAACCATCGTCCTTGCGGCGTTGCGACTAGAAACGGCAATTCTCAGCCCTTCTTAAAAACGAGCCACGCGCACGACGTGTAAACCTCGCAGATCAATCATGAGGACATACGTACAGCTAATCCCAAGGCGGGCGGACGCAAACGACGAGGAAAACAAGTGTGCTCGCGTATATACGTGTGGGGGTAATAATGGCTGCACATCCATCGCATGATTTATCAAAACGACACATCTCGCACGTGAGTCTGCTTATCGTCCAACTCGGAGAGAGAGAGAGAGAGAGAGATGTTTTCGGGGCGAAGATGAGGGCGTCTCGCGGAGGTGCGACTTGACAAATTGTCGAGGGGCGCAGATATACGAAACCCCGTTCTGTGTGTGTGTGTGTGAGTTCTTCCATTACGGGATGCTGTGTCTTCGAATTACAGGGGGGAAACGAGATGCTGTGTGAACTGCTTCGTTTTTTGCGTTTTTTTTTTTTCGTAGAGGTGTGCGATGGCATTAAGATCTTATTATTATCATCGTGTATGGGGGTATGGGCGATTTATCGATACTTTGCTGTAGGAGAGCTTTTCGCTCGTATGTGTGCGTACGGGACTGATCGATGGCGAACGATAATTGTAATGCGCGTTAGGGGAGATAGCGTCGATTTCTCTCAGGAGGGTGCGTTATGCTTTTTCCTTATCCCGCTTCAGATCTACGCGTTGCGCGGTAATTTTGTGAGTGTACGCAGGGATGTTTCGATGGAGGTGTTCTTACGGAAAATTTGCTTTTTAATTGTATACTGAGTGGAGTAGGTTACAACAAGGTATCTTGCTTTTTTAAATTTTATAATATTCGTTTAACAATACTTCAATGTTCACCATCGCAAAGCGATAATAATCGATGAGCGTAAAGGACAGTCGCTTGAAAGAAGAAAAGATAATAATAAAATAGAAGGGAATAGAGCGCCACGAGAAATTATAAAACAACAGCATCGAGAGCTTGCTGACGGCTAGTTATAGTACACACAACAGCCGCTCTCTCTCTCTCTCTCTCTCTCTCTCTCTCTTCTCTTGCACGCAAGCTCCGCAGCGTGCTCTATCTGCGCGGTCGGTCTTCTCTCCTCAGCCGCCCGAGGGCAGAGTCTCTTTCTCCACTTACTTCCCTCATTCTTTCTCTCTCTCTCTACCTCAGCCGAGCAGTCGGCTCCATCCCCTTTAGCCATCAGCCTCGTAGTCGTCGTAGTCGTAGTCGGCGGGAACAAACTCGGCATCGTGTAAGGGGTCGAGGAGATAAAATGAGATCGTGTTCTTGGCCGAGGCATAGGAGCCGAAGAAGGAAGGGTCCGGCGCGGAGAGAAAGGAATTGCTACATCGTCCACAAAAGCGGCGAGAATTATCTCGTAAAAAGAATGCAGAGCCTGCGCGGACTGATTGACCTCTACCCGCTACTTTTTCTTCTCTTCGTTTCGATCTTCCCTCGATGATTAATCGGCTTACAAGCTGTATGTGATTCGCGAAGCTTCGGAAATCCCAATTGCCAGGCAATCCCGCCAGTTTAACTCGAGCCTTTGTGCCAATCGACGCTAGACGACAAAAGGACAAACAATGCCCGAGACTGAAAAACTAAAGGAGCAGGAAGTTGCAGCGCGAAACCAGGAGAGAGAGAGAGAGAGAAAAAAAGCTCAAAGGAAGAGTCGGGGGGGAGGGACGAAGAAACGGGAACAAAAGCCAGGCCTGAAGTGGTAGTTGCTAGTGCCATTGTCACCCCTCCCTCTGCAGGCATAGCAGAGCTATATGCGCGAGGGGTAGATCTCGTGCTCGAGGTCACCGCAAAAGGGAGGACTGTGCGTTCAGGCGCGCAGAAACACTCGAGTACAGCCGTTCGCGCTGCCGGAAGTTCATAAATTTGACACTTCCGAGATAGGCTTGCGCGAATCGGATTTGGTGACACAAAGAGACGAGTAGAGCGGCCTATTGTCTGGCTGACTCTCTCTCTCTCTCTATGTGAACCCGGACATGTGAGATGAGTATTTATGAGGACTTTTCCTTCCTCTGCGGTCATTTGCATGAGCTTTATTAACTTTCGTTGCGTTGGCGCTAGGAAGGCGAGTCGCTTTCAATTTTAATTAACCATTTTGTGGCTTGTTGGGATGCTCGTTGATTATTCGACCGCAAATATACGTGAATCTCGTTTGAAAGTTTCTTAATTGATTACGTCATTTTTTTTTTTTTTTAACTCGACGTAAGTAGAAAGCTCACGAAGTATATAAAAAAAAAGTAACGCGTATACGTTTATCAACATATACAAAAAAAAGAGCATAAACTACCGTAATAGCGCATTCATATCGGCCGACGCGAGACAAATTTATCTCCCGGCGAAATCGCTATTCTCATCACGTGCGCGCGCGTGCGAGAGAGAAAGATCCTCCACTCTTTCGTCAGATGCAAGCACAGCCCACCTCTAACAACACGTACACCTCATACATATATACGTCCATACATCCGCGAGTAATTGGAGTCGCGACTATATATATGTATACAGCGTTGCAGAAGAGGTTTCATTAAGACCTGCCTCGGAAGACATCTGCGGAGGAAGAAAAAGGAATCAATCCTTCCCGGGCGAACATTAAAGCGGGAGGGGTGTCCGTAACGACGCGTCGTCAGTTAATCAAGTCATTTCGTTCCTACGGGACCGGAATGGCTATTTGCCGTTTTCCACCACGACGACGAAGACTTCTTATCCCCAGATGTGTGTCTGTATAGGTATATAAGGCTGCTGCTGGAACGTCATCGATTTTCCCACCGGAGAATACGACTTTCCCGCGCTTTCCCTCAAGACTTGCGCGATCCCCTGCAGCTCTCGCGTGCGTCCGAAGGAGCCAATGAGGGAATGTATAGGGACGAGAGTAGCGCGCGTGATGTATGTCCGATGCGGGCAAACTTTGACCTGGCGGAACCTGTCGCCGAAAATCCCTTGAATTCTTTATTGGCGCTGGATTTTCGAATAATGATTTTTCTTGGAGCGAGTTATCCTTGAAAAAATCAAAATATTACGTGGAAACGTTTTTTGTTTATTGTAATTTCCGCACTGGCACAAGTATTAAGGAATTAATGCTTAATATTTGTGCTTCTGCTTCTTAAAATTTGTCCGACGAAATAAAATGTTAATTTAAACTTTTAATCGAAGAAGCTTAATTTTATAATATTTTTTGTATGTCTACTACACGTGCTGAAACTCACCAACACCCACTTCTTGACTGTTAAGCTTGTTTAAATCATTAATAATTACCGAGGTGAAACTTTTAAATTTCACGGACTAATAAACTACGATCGAACGTTCGTTCGTCATCAGTACCCATCGAAATCTGGGCGCATCGCGTCGTCGCTAAGTAAAATCCCTGTGCGAAAATTTCGCCAGCGGGCCAGACGCTCTCATTTGCGCGTCGGAATAAGCCGAAATAAATCATAAATATTAAATGAGGAGGATTCCGAGTCAGGGATTACGAGGGTCGTACGTCGCGGCGGAAATTGTAAAGTCCCCTCCCTCCGCAACACGCGGGCGCAGTTGCCACCGTAGCTTCACGCATATACATATAGATATAGTATGTATACACAGAGAGAGAGAGAGAGAGCCGAGTCTACGCTTCGTCGGAGTCGGGAATTTCAATGACAATACGCCCGACTTGCCATCCGCCTCGATTCTAAATCCAATTGGCGCCCTCGAGAGAGAGAGAGCGAAAAAAAACTTTTTAAATGCCCTCGATGAAAGGAAACATTTATTTATGTTTCGCCGAGCTTCGCAGCCCGGCGCTTATACAAATAAAGGAACCGTGTATAATACATAGGTATGGCTGATGTGTATGTACGCCTCGTCCCCGCGTGTTTACAGAGGATTTTTCGCGGGAGCAAACGTCGGGCATGTGGATTGGCGAGTCGAGTATTTTCATCGACGTTTTTGAATTTCGTTCGATTCGAGCAAGCTTAACGAGTATAGCAAAAAATCAAATTGATCCTACATGGCATCGGGTCCTTTGCTCTCGAGGTAGTTTACTTTCCATCAGTGACAAAGCAGAACGGGCTAATCGAATAGGGAATTGAAGCATCGATCTGCGAGCCGACACACGTATCGCCGGTATCCCCCCTGGGCCAACGGAAATACGCAACTGTGTATATATACACGTCGATGGCAGAAATGCATCGGATTTTCAAGTTATTGATTCACAGACACAATAATAACCAAAATATATAGATTTTAAATTTAAATAGATACGGAATAGAAAAGCTCCGACGAAAATTCAAGTACGAGTCATCTCGTATATATTCCAACGATTTACCCTCGCACCCAGCGACAAGTTACACGCAAAACAAAGGCCGATTTGCGCGTTCGCTCGGATGTAACCTGTCGCCTATAATACATGTATTCGCAAACCACACACACACACGCGCGCGCAGTCGGCGAGAACTGCCCTCCTTTTTATTTTCCTTCCGGCGGCGCACGTGGATAGCGCATTGTGTCGAACAATGCGCTCTCTCGCTCGGCGCACTTCCCTTCGACGTGCCAAATCTCCCCAGGACTCGCGTGCTATATATATATATATATATATATATATAAAGCTCTACCCTCACGAGCCCCCTGTATATACCGGCGGCGCAACGCAACGTATTAAGTCGCGTAATTGAGATTTATTAATATCGAGGCTAGCCGCGCACCGCCTGGCGGTACTGCACTTTTCGCCTCGTCTCTATATACCGCGGAAGCTCGTTAACCGACGCGATGATCCTTACGCTATATATAGCTATATAATAATGGTATGAATGTTGCATGGCGTTTTGCGGTTAGGCGCGATCGACGTATAGAGCGAGAGGCTATATATTGCAGATTTTGTTTATACACACATAGGGAGCCGCGTTCGGACGAGATTAGAGAATTTAGTGTCGTGCGTATAGACAGGCTTTCATTAAAGTTAGCAGGTCGTCGTAGGGCCGGAGTAAACAGCCGTTAATAAAACCAAGAACGATCAGTCATAGCTTAGCATTTAATGAAAGCTTTCTGCTGCTCTGCCGCCGCAGCCCGTAAGCTCGGGCTTATTCCTTAGGCTTAAGCAGATCGTCGTCGAATATTGTGCCAGGGTATCTCTGGTGGCCGTGAAAAATGTTATTGGCAGAGCTGTCCCCAAAGTTAAAGGGAATTTCGTGAAGAAATGCAGAGAGTTGACGTGTAGGAATAGTTTGCTCGGTGTCTCTGGCGACGAAGGTTCTATGCGAGGATTGTTTGTTTACATCAGTGTGTTCCTCAAGCTCGGCCATGTAGCAAGTGTCTGTAAAGTGCCGGTATTTCATATCTCAAAAGTGTTGTACTGTGACCACCAAAAACCGGCATGTACTTCTGCAAAGTCTGCCTCGTTTCCAGCCCCCTGGGAAGTAAGCACACGTCACCTATAGAACACCCACCCACACACACACACACACACACACCTGTACATAAAACTCTCGCAGCGACGACTCTCCTCTCTCCTCCATATCAAACGTCATCAATCATTCAACATGTGTACTTTCCCATAACTTTTAATTCGCCGGCCGTAGGATAAACAGAAAAGTTGCTAATAACATTAGCGAAGCCGAGGGCTGCAGTAGTGCTGAAGAAAAAGAGAGCTCGGCGATTGAAGTCTTTAGCCCGACGAGCTATCTGCAGCAGTGTGTATATATCGGGAATATCAAAGTTAAAGCGGCCAAGTTGCTATCGTTACTGCTGCTATACGAAACTTTCTCCCCCGTGTATATATATATATATATATACATATATATGCAGCAGCCTTATCCCCTACCGCGCGGGTGTAACGAACCCCTTTCGTCGCGGCTCGTAAATTCGCCGGTCGTTAAGACGATTAAAAATCGTAAAAATCCCGTAAAATCGTCGCGCACGTCTCCATCCAATCGGGCGTAATTCAACTTTTCTTTCTTATGTATACATAATTCACGCCGTTACATACATTTAGAAATAAAAAGATTGACAAAGTATAGCAGCCGGGGCAGTATTTCGAGGCGTATAATCGCGAGTTACGCGCTCGCTCATGAATAGTTAAAGCCGTGTATTACACGCGGCCGAAGAAGACGGTATCTCTTATTTACCGTATATATGTGCGGCGATTCCTCCGTATTACACGATGTGTTTACGTTGAAGTAGAGAAGAAAATACTGCGAGGCACAACTTTCCGTGTATGTGTGTATTATACCTATATGTATATTTATTTGCTTTTGCAGAGGGATGGCGAGACTCGGTGCTCGGGACTTCGCGGCGGTTGCTGTCCAGCATAGGCAGTCTCTCAAGGGACAGCTCGTCCTGCCCTTCCACAGTGAGTATTTATCTATAGCTCTATATATGTGTATATAAACAGAGAGAGAGAGAGAGAGAGAGAGAGAGAAGACGGATCGAGCCAATGACGATTTCGTGTGTGTTGTACTGCTGCAACCCGCTCTGGGCTACCTCTAGTCCAATTACGAGATTACTAGCTCTCGCTTTATTTACCCCCCCCCCCCCTATATGTGTTCCTCTGTCTTTTTCTTCCTAATTGATTTACGAGTGTTTGCAAGTTTGTGCATATTTGGATAATAAAGCTGCATATCGGGGCGTCGAACTCGTGATTAAAGTAACGACTCGGTCGGTAAAAATGTTCGCGCAAGTTCGCAGCCGCAGCACTCCGGCTAATAAGCACGATTCCGAGGGAGGCTGTATACGCAGGCAGAAAAGGCAGTTGGACTTCAAAGCGGCCCGAGTGTGTCGCTAACTAAACTCGGTCCATTTCGTGATTAAGAGCAAACTTTCTCCCTACACCGGAATACTGCACACTGCACACGTCCTCTCGATATAAAGCTTGAGACGCGTTACGCATTAGCGTCGATTATCGTCTCGAATCCCGGCGATTTTCAATTATGCAACTCGGAAATCCGCGGGAGCGAAATAGCCTTCCGATCGTTCGTCTTCCGCGCGAGAGAGTAGAGGAAAAAGCGCCGGGGGATAAACGTAGCGTAGCCGCGTTAACCGCATTCGGGGGTGCGAGCGAGCGATGATGAAGTGCGGAACCGGTATTCTATAGTGTGTGTGTGTAGATATATATATATATGTGTGTGTATATATAGAGCTTCAGCGCACGGGAAAATTGCTCGTGTCATAATAGAACGGCAGATGGCACGTGACTCATGCCGAACGACTCTACTTGCCCTCCGGCTCCCTTCGCGTCCGATTCGTAAATAAATTAGCCCTTATCAGCTGGGAGAGAGAGAGCGAGCGTGTGTGTATAGGAGGTAGGCCTGTGCGCGCGCGGGGCGATCGAAGGTGAGCGTATATATAAATGCTCTATACGCTGTATACTGTATGATTTTCTATTTTCCATTCAGGAGCTTTTACGGGGGCGAGCTTGCGACGGATATTATATATCATCGGCGGACTTTCCATTATCAGTCTGTATGTGCAGTGTGTTTGAACGTCGATCAATTTTCATTTTGCGCTTTCTGCAGCCCTCGCGCGCGCGTCACGGAAGGTTTTTGTTAAGCTTCCCCGGACAGAAATTTTTAGGGGTCCTAAATTTCTCGCTCGCCGGTAAAGCAGTTTCGTCGACCGATACCCCTTTATTAGAAAACGCGATAATGCATCCAAAACAACGAAATATAAGCCAAAGGTAAATAATTTTCTCATACCCAGCTTACGGTCGGTAAAGCAGAGCACCCCCCTATTAGAAACAGCAATTATCCGTCCAAAGCAAGCGAAATAACCCCCAAGAACAAAGAAAAGCCAGTACACAGCATCGCTGCAGGCTACGCTCTCTCGGATCGAAAAAAAGCACGCAGCAGCTAGCAGCCGCAGGAACATAAACCGCGTAGTACAGCCGAAGGTAAACGCAGAAAAGCGACGCAGCCCCCGCTTGCGAGTCTATATTTGCCCAGCAGGAAACATTCTGGCAGTGACAGTACAGGCCTCGGGGCGGACTAGCACTACTACAAAGATAGGCCGGGGTGTTACTAATTGGAGGGGCGCCGAGTGGGGGGGGGGGGGGGCAAAACCTTGTTATCTCTTAATTGCTACGACCCTACGCGCTGTTTTGCATTGATGAGAGCGAGCGAGAGAGGAGAAAGAAAAGGGAAAACGCACGCGCGTATATACAATCTTCGGCTGCGATCGCTCGACTTTACGATTATCGCTGGATTCTCTCAAGGATCTCGAGTTCCGCAACGTCCTCTCTTTCATTGTTTTCTCGTGCGGCTTTTTGCATAAGACGCTCTACCGCGTGACGACACTTTTTAGTTTTTAATTAATCAGCCATTACAGAGACGAGGTTTATAAAAACGTATACAAGCCTGTGCTTCGAGTTCGTCGCTCGTTGGGAAAATCGATACGGGAGAGAAGAAACGTACACCGAATATTGACCAGGCCTTAAGAAGTAGGTCGCTGTATAACGACCTAAAAAATAACTCAGGCTGCTAATTAAGCCGGCCACGCGCGTGCGACGAGTTTGTATTATACATTTATAGCTTCGGAATCAAAATAGTCGGGAAGTTCGCAGATTAAAAAGTATGTTTCGGAATTTATAATTATGACGATCTCATCGCACATTTCGAAAGACCGCGTCCACGCCTGCGCGACACGAGTGCACACTTAGCCAGAAAAAGAAACTCGAGTGCCACAAGTTGAGCCCATCGGAATAACGCAAAACACACACACACACACGTGTACAGATAAATCGGCCGATTAGGCACGCGCTACCGGTATGACGGTGACAAAAAAGCGCATTGTTCGTGTAGTTGCGGCAGCATCGTTTCGAATTCAGTAAGTCCGACTTGGCGCGCGTCCGATTGATTATTATCGCGAACCGTCAAACGAGGGTGCTTCAGCCTGCTTATCGACGCGTGTACGCGTGGACACGAGCCAGCACTCGAATATACAGGGGAAAATTGTAGCGTCGCCTCTGTCGTTTTTTTTTTCCTCCTCCTCGAGCCTTCTCTGTCCGTATACACTAATGACCGGATATTATATGTACGAGTGGGAGAATTAATTTCTCGATTACAGTATACTAAATCACGTCCGCTGCGGTTCTATAGACGCCCATGAAGAATTCATAGCACTGGCAAACGGTGTATATAATTTTTTTTTTTTCTTTTTTCTCAATATCGCTGCTATTCTCCCCGAGGAAATCGATGTCGAGCAGCGAAGAATAGTCATTCCAAATAATTTCAATCGCATATCGATCTTCGTGACTGAGCCGTTAATTATTCAAAGAGTACGCGGCGCTTGACGTCAGCCAATCGATAGTGCTCGGAATGTCAGTGTGCGGCGTACAACAATAATATAGCGTAGATTTTTACGCCGAAATCATTACGCTCTGCGTCAGACTCGACTGTATAAAGACGCGCCACTGGCTTTATTTATTCAAACCTGCGGAATTCGGATCACACGCGGGAATTTCGAAAGATTGCAAAATCGTGGCGCTCGAGTCCGAGAAAGAGAGAGAGAGAGAGAGAGAGAGAGAGAGAGAGAGAGAGAAAGTCCCAAGGTCTATACGCGGAGAAAGTATATACACCGCACCTTCTGTCGTCTAACCCTCGTTGAAGAGAGAGAGAGAGAGAGAGAGAGAGAGAGAGAGAGAGAGAGAGAGAGAGAGAGGAAAAAAGAATCCGAAATCCAATCGTCGAAGCAAGGAATTCACATCACGAAGCGAATCTGGGGAAGGAGTCGTAACGAGTTCCATTATCGTACAGGGGCGTCATGAGTCAGTCGGTTCTACACTGCATGCACACTGCGACAGACACTCGTCGATTTTCCAGACGTACATGTGTGTGCTCGTGAGCTATGCTACTACTACCAGTCCACGGTTATATCTTGACTCCCAGGAGCATTGCAGCTCATTGTTATGCACCGCTGCGACGGCGCGCTAACGACTTTGCCGCTGGCCCTAGGCTTAGAGCAAGAGAGACGCCCTCTGTAATCTCACCTCGATCTCTCTCTCTCTCTCTCTCTCTCTTCCCTTTATTTCCCTGTCAATCTATGTACATATTTCCATTCTCTACACCCCAAATGTCTCTCTCTCCTCCTTTTTCTCCGACTCTAAAGAGCTTTGTCTATCTACCTGTCTGTTTGCGGATCTTCATTGCGCTTTAAAACTCCGTCGCGAGTCGTTTTTACGACCTGTCGCTTCTTCTCTTTCTCAAGCCTACTCTCTCGCGGAGACTCGACGTGAATTCTTTATTCGAAACGCGACTGATAAAAATAACGGGTTACGCGAACATCGATATACGTGCAGTGATTAAAGCGTATTCATCGTGGATTATCGCACGGAGTGCAAAAAAAGCTCGAGCTCTCCCCTTTACGCACACGAGCGTCATCGACAAACACGCGGTGCAAACCCAGGCAAATTGGCAAACAACACAGAGAAGCGGAAGGGCGCGTGTCTAGTCGGGCGAAGCAATTACGGATTTTGCGTGAGCGCACTCGCACACGTGCGCTCGTAGACGCTCGAGTGTCTTTGCAGCCTCGACAAAGACGCTCTGGCTGACTTACTCAAGAGAGAGAGTGACCCACGTGTCTCCTGCTCGCGTGGATGATATATATATATATATATATATATATATATATATATATATATGTAGAGGCACGAGAGAGAGAGAGAGAGAGAGAGAGAAAGAAGAAAAGAGCTTGCAGGGGGGCCTCCTAATTGGAGGGCGATTCGCTTACGCGCCTGCAGCACGCGATTTATGGACGGTTTTACAATTCTTTATTTTACATAAGTATAAGCTAGCTGCTTCGTTAATAATTCAGCCGTCTAGTCGCGTATACACTGGCGTTACCTACTTGAGCGGAATACTTTATAGAACTCAGCGAAGCACGATAACGAGCGTCTCTCGATACGAAAAAAGAGCATAAAAAGGCTACACGCACGCGTACATAGACATTCCTTCCCCTTAACTTCGACGCACTTATACAAGCGGTGGCATGTGTTTTCTTTTTCTATAACTCGCTCGCCATGTCCTCGCCCCCCAGTAGCTGCCGTCAACTGTAAAATAAAGAATCAATCGCGTAACGAAGCGTATGGCCGCCTCTCGTCCGAGCGAGCAAGGGGGTATGGCAGAGAGAGAGAGAGAGAGCTCTATATATCCACGCTCGACTGATCTTCATCCCCCTTTTTGCGAGTTCCGATGCGGCGGCTAACAAGGGAGAGAGAAAAGACGATGTGTTTCCGGCGAGCTGCTAATGGACTACCGCAGTAGTGGAGAATTTTTCAGCTCATTTCCAAATTGATGCCAGTGCGAGAAGACCCTCTCTGTATTTAGCAGTGTCAAAGACAGTCCATTGAAATGACCGGTAGCTCGTGATGATGGATACGTGCACACCCCTGTATTTTCTATTTCGCTGGTCACACCATTATCTCACTCTCTCTCTCTCTCTCTCTCTCTCTCTCTCTCGGCAACGACTGCTTATTATATGACTCGATTATTTTCTGGCTGTCGGACTTTATACGACGCGTGCATCCCTGATTTGATTAAAAGTCTGTCCCTCGTTGAAAATCGATGCGGCGCGTTATCTTCAAAGGATGAATTTTTAAAGCCAGACTTTTTTCTCTCTCCTCTGCAGAAAGTATACACTGAAACACGAGGATTCCGCATAAACGTGCGATTAAATTTTGATTGAACGATTGCTGTCGCTACGCTTATACTAGAATATTCATCAGACAGCACGCGATTCAGTCGCAAACAAAACTTTTCAGCCGAGCTATAGCCTCATTTCATATAAACTATATCGTCATTGCAGAGAGACGAGCCTCTACCGAGTCTACCAGTACCGAACCTGGAATGCACGATGCAGAAGTACCTGGCCCAGGTTGAGGCAGTGGCCCCGAACCACCTGGACAGAACTCGCAACTTAGTCAGAGCTTTCCTTGCTGGGCCAGGGCCTAAACTGCAGCAGCGTCTCTTGGAACGAAGGCAGAAGGTCGACAACTGGGTAAGTCGAAGAGAACAATATACATATAGATACGGACATATGGTTCGACTGGATGCTTGACTTTTGAATTACGGCGCGTGGCGCGTATACCGCGCAGTCGTAAAAAGATAAATAACGCTCCGAAGAAGCGGCAAAGGGAGCGTCTAAAGGAAGAGCGAAAGTTTTGCCTGCTGTGCGTGTGTACTTATTAAAAATTCGCCGGGGGAATATGCCTCTGCTCTCTCTCTCTCTCTCTCTCTCTCTCTCTCTCTCTCGAAATAAAGAGACAGCGCCGCAGGGGATTCCCCGGCTAAGTGGCCCAACAGCATTTCGGTTTCAAGCTGCAGGCTGTGATGTCTGCGCGCCCTCCAGAGAGCCGTCCACGACTCCTCCGTGAGCGCGTGTGTGTATGTGTAGTCGCTCGATACGCTGCATCGTACACGAGACTTTCGCTACGCTTTAGATTCACTTATGCATAGATTAATCTAAAAAAAATTCGGGGATTAGAGTTTCTTTTAAAAAATATACAGCTATATGTATATCCCAAAGCTAATCTGATTTTAGATTAAACCTCGAAGTCTCGAGCAAGTGTGCGTACGCATAGTCCTCCGCGAAAACCTATAAAATCCCTGGAAGCCTGCGTACTCCCGACGTTTAAAGGCTTTCACGTGCGCTGCCCTTGTAAAACCACGTCCTTATCGCTCGCGAGCCTCGGGCTCTCCCTCATTTACCGTCTACTTCAATACATATACAGCCCAGAAGTAAGCATAGGCGAAGGAACACGGCACAAAAAAGGAGCATATATTTCGAAGAAAAAAAAACGGAGAGAGAGAGAGAGAGAGAGTCGTATCCCCCGGATTCACGCAATTCCCATGGGATAGGGTCAGGCGGAACGCACCCCTCGCTGCGCTCATAAATAAATAAATAAATGGATTTTCAGGACCACCGGCTGATTCTTACCGTCATCTGTGTGTGTGTGTGTGTGCGTTTTCCGATCGTCAATTTTTTATTGCTTATGGCGCGCTATGAATGTTATAGCCACGCGCGGCTTTTAAACTTTCAGCAGGTGCGAAAGTAGGTTTTTGAGTGTATTATAGTAAGCTTTCGGCTCGAAGATTACAGTTTCATAAGATCACGGGATGAATATTTGATCCGGCTCGAGCGCAAGTGTACACGCTTATACGCGCGTTTCCGCGAGAGAAGAACGAGAAGAAGCGTAGGTATATAAAGAAGTTTATTTTCCAATTCGATTAAGCTCGCCGCGCACTCTCGGCGTCAAAGGCGTCGCGCGAAAAGCCTAATAATTCAAGAAAAGCCCTGGGCGCGACGAAAAAAAAAGGAGGAAAATAGCAAAAGAAACTCGCGGAAGATGAAAGGCGCAGTCTATCGCGAGATTGCTTTTCGCCTTTCACGCGCCCGCCGAGTAAGAGAGGGAAAAAGAACGAGGAGAGTCGCGAAAATGTACTTCCGAATGTGTACCGGCAAATCGAACGCCGCAGCCGCGACGATTGTGCGTTTCGCGGAGACGTCCTTGGGGAATTGCTCTTAAAAGCACGAGAGAGAGAGAGAGAGAGAGAGAGAGGAAAGGGAGACTCGACTCGTTAACCTATGGAGATGTATACGTATATATAGAGGCTGTGTACACACGAGATCGTGACGCGGATGCCGAATTCGCAGGCCTTAAACGATGCAAATTCGGAATTTCGCGAAGGGAGATTCATTGTTTTGCTTGGAGGAAAAAACAGCAACGAGACGAGACAACTCGATAATGTAAATTTCGTTATACTCCAGAACGACCTGGAAAAAAGGGTATGATTTCGTCCCAAAATAGCCGAGCAGGAAGAAGCTCTCTCGACAATCGCTCTTAATTTCGCTGAAAGCTTCGCGCACTGCACTGCTGCAGTCACTTCGTCGAGGCGAATATTCGACGGGTGTGTTAATTCGGCCGCTTGTCGCGCGAATTAACTCGAAAGCCGCGGCAGCGAGCGGCCGACCGGATGAATAATGGAAGTTTGAATGAAATTTTCCAGTTCGCCGCGGGGCATCGCAATATTAGCTTACGCTCTCTGTGCTCTGGCCTCCGCGGGACAGCCCTTGGTCCTTTTGAATCGCAGAAAGAAATTTCAATTTCGCGCAGTCCCTCTGCCCACGCCGTTCGCGTCTCGTGTCGATAAGCGTATATAAACTCGCTTTACTGCGTGTATATACCACCCGTCGTCGAGCTTCATGGCTTTTAATAACTGTAGAAACACCCTTCGTGCATCTATAGCACGATTTTTCGAATCTTTTTCATGGGATCTGCCCCTTGATGGATATTATGAAACTTGCTTTCAAAAATATTGCACTTGCCTTCTTTACTGAGCATCTGGATTACCAAACGGAGAAAAAACTGCTGCCGAAGCAATACTTCCCTTGCGAATAACTTGATTTTTTTTTGCTTTTTTTCTTAATCTTCTCACTGAGTTGAGAGTATGGTACATTATCGGCATAAAAATGTTAAGCATGAAGTGCATGTTTGGGATCACGAATTCCTTCTATATACCGTAGATATATATGATGCTTACTCGATAGAGCAAAGTCGCTGAGCTTTATTTTTTCACTGACAGACTCCGCATTCATTTGCATTATCTTCTCGATTGTTCTGCGATATACTCCCCTTTCTGGGTTGAACCCGGCGACCGCTTCGTAGTCTTTTTAACCCTGTACACAAAATCATAATGCATGAAATTTCGTAAAATATGGCTGAATTCATCTCTGTGTTTGATGTTTATTTTCAGATTCTATGTATGATTTAAAAAATGTATTACCTTTACCATACTCTTCAGTTAATAACGTTGAGTAGTTTTCACCTACAAAAAGTACAACACTTATTTTCATTGAGTTATTGAGCTCCTAAGAAGTTAATGCAGCGTCACAAGTGCAAAAAGTCTGTACATTGATTTCGAGATCTAAGAATAATACATCGTTTTCAGTTATCTATTTACCGAAATTACTCCTGACTGATTTTTTTTATTTGGGTCTGCAGATCTTTCATTAGTTCTTTGAAATTTCCGCCTCAATTTGCTGATTGGCATTTTGGTTTTCCTTCTTTATCTCCTTACCAAAATATAATATATTTTTGACTATTAATTAAATATTACCGAGTAATTGAATGAAGAATAGGGTTCTTTAAAAGTAGATAGTTTTTTTACCTTTAAGAATCCATTATTAGCTTCAGCCATGATAACTGTAAAACAAATAAATAACGATTTAGCAGGCGAATTAAATTGACACATAGATTGAAAGAAAAACAAGAGTAGAAAATTTAAGCTACACCTTAAAAACTGAACCAACCATTTCTACATCTCTTTACTAAACTCAGTACAAGTTTAAAGCTTTCTACGATATTTTCTTTCGTCTTTTGCATAATCCATCGATCAAACTCCCAACCGTATTGTTTAAAAAATTCTACTCCGTCAAACTTTTACCAAACAAATCTTTCCTATCCTATACACTTCCCTCCCGACGACACATAATCTAAAGTCCCTTCCCCACGACTTACTCGAATTTACCTACACACAACATCTAATCTCTCAGTAAACTAGCGGTTCGCGCAAGCTCAACTTCACCTTCTACCCGCCCGAAGAAACTTCATAATGTGTTACTTGTAAAAGTAGTGTAAACTTACTGCCGTACACCGACGGCTTCTCCCTCTCGGAGACGCTGACGGACGCAGTAAAGCCGTCAAGGATAGATCGAGAAATGCACGTAACACACGCGGCAACTTCTCGTTTCCCTCGGCAGTAGCTGTATATACTCTCATGGGGGAAAAAGAAGAAAGTAAAAGTAGCTAATCCCATAACGGAGCTAGAGAGAGAGAGAGAGAGAGAGAGAGAGAGAGAGACGCTGGGATGGCGGCAGGAAAAAGGCGGAAAGGAAGCCTGGCCTGGCTTACTAACTTTTCCCTGATTTTCTATGAAGAAGAAGGAAAAACTGAAAAAAAAAAGATTAACGGTTGCTCTTCCTCTCTTCTCTGACATTTAATTTAGTGGCAAATTATTCCGCGTAAACCAGAGCGCGCAACATCTCTCGTCACGGAAAACTTTACGCGGAATAAACTTTTTCGAGTTTGTTATTGAACCGAAACGTTATTATAATTTTGATACAACGAGAAGCTATCCCCATAGCAACTATAATGAGGCTCCATCGATGCTCCTCAGAGGAACAACACAAGCTACAATTACAACTTAATTCGAGCAATCCCTCGCTAATGTAATTACAAAAGCCGCGACGGAGAGAGAGAGAGCACAAGCCTCTCGATGTGCACAGAGTCGTCGTTCGCGAGCGATTAGCATCGCGCTCGGAGTTTCGACTTTCATCAATCTACGACTCCCCGGGGATTCCCCGGCGCATATAACCAGCCAACCGGTCGGCATCAAACGACGTCTCCTAAGACACAACGCGCCGTGCCTTTGATGTGCGGCTTCGTAGAATCGTATTTGTCCTGACGCCTGACGTATATTATATTCCGTACTTTTTGGACGAGAGGACTTGAAAATCGACAGTCGCGATAATGATAGTATGCATAATTCATGCGCGACTTCGCTCTGATTTTTTCGATATCGAACGATGTATTGTATATGCTTTCATTTTGCATGACGTCGGGGGGAGACTCGAGGCTTACTTTGCGCTGGGTTATTGTTCGAGAGGGTGTGTGTGTGTGTGTGTGTAGGTGTCGGGTTGCGCGATGGGATGATATAGAGCGGGTAACGCGATACTTGAGTCTATGGCAACTCGTCTCTTTGGATTTAGCAATTGGGCGCAAATCGCGTTTCTACATAACTGTGTACTCTATTACAATACAAATTTAAAAGCGTCAATCACACAAAGCTCACTTTTACACGATAGCGACATAAGTCGAATATAAGAAAAGCCGACAAGCAAATATCTCGACTTCTCTCTCCTCAACAATCATATACGCAAACATATCTCGTCAATCCGCACACACATTTCTTGAAATCTCGAATCTCTCTAATCCCATCCCCTCAACCTTCTCCGCGATGTATCTCTCCGCGACAAAGGCGCGCAATAAAACAGCAACGCGTATAAAAAGACGAAAAGCCCAGCACACAGAGGGAGAATTGTCTGCCGACCGCTTGTGTGTGTATACGTGTATAGATATAACGACACACGGGTGCGTGTAATCCCTTGTTGAAACAGTACTAAGCCTCGGGATTTTCCGCGGGATTGCGGCGCGATACGGAAAACAAGCCTCGGCCTTTTTCGTTCTGGCTATTCTTGCACCCCCCCCTCGTCTTTTCTTCAAAGTGTAGAAGGGGTCGAAGAGGGAGAGAAGCGGTGTGCGGGTGACACGAACGACTGGCACGAATCTACGTTGAGACATAAGTACACGTCGCATCGGCCTCTGCTTACGGATTCTCAGACAGGGCCGAGGCAATTAGGGACTTTAAATTACTTTATGATTGTCGAGTAACGATTTTCGTTTCCTCGCAAGCTCCCCCGTTCATCTTGAAAAGCTCTCGATGAGTTTTTCTTTTCAACGCGGAAAGTTTCGCCGACACTTCTCCTCTGTATACTTTAGATGTGAACTGATAGCGAAACACGTTATATATAAGCCATTACACGTGGGAAGAGAAAATCACTCTCTAAACGAGCTAAACAAATTCGGCAAAGCGAGCGGAATAATCGCGGGCCCGTGTAACGTATAAATCCAACGCGCGGACGTATACCCATATATATATATACTTGCTATGAAAGGTACGTAGATGGAAAAAGGCGCGTCTATACATACAGGAAGGGGATGCGAGCGAATGCGGAGGGTGTGCCAAGCTGCAGGGGGGGGGGGAGAGAATCCTCCAGGGGATAGGGAAAAAACGAGCCTGGCCAATTTTCCCCCGGAGACACACACGCACACATGGGATGAACGAGAGAAGAGAGAGGGGCTCGATAAAGGTGAGAGTCCTCGAGAGCGTTCTGGTGTTTTGTCGAAAAACAACGGCGTCTTCGACTCGGAAATGGCTTTGCGCGGATAATTTTGTAACTCGATTGCTAATAGTTCTGACGAGAGATAACAAACCGAGATGATAGATTCTAGCTGTTAGAAGCATTAACGAGCGAAATTAAATTACTCCTATAGTACCCGGGATGTCTTGAGAGATTATTTCACTCAAGAATTAATTAATTAAGTCGAAGCGCGACGCTGCAGCTGCGGAGCCTCGAGGTGATGGATCACTATTGCGATATTGTCTAATACGACGTGTACACTGTCTCCGTTAATTATAACCTTCGCTCTCGCATTCAAATCTGATTGACGCTTACACGATTGTATAATACCACGAGGTAGAGAGAGAGAGAGAGAGAGAGACAGAGCGAAATCAATCCTCTAAAACGAGACGATTAAAAGAAAAGCGCAATTTTCCTCGGCGCGCAGAACTTGAAACCGAGCTCTCCTTATTCCAGCTCTTCGCGCGCGCTCGCGCACTTAAGAGGACAAATATTTATGGTGTCGTGTATACGCCTCGCCTAAAAACAAAGAGCCTCATCCCACGGATCTCTCGCTTTTCTTATACCTACTCTCACTACTCCAAAGGCGAAGCTTCGCTCTCGAGTGGAAAGAAGAAGAAGAGAGAGAGAGAGGCTGTACAAACCCCGCGGGATTAACCTTTAATTCTATCCTCGTGCGAACGCCGGGGATACACCCCGTGCTCTTATCAACTTTCCCTTTTCTTCCTTCAGACGCTCTAGGTACGTGCGCCTCGATGAAGAAGGTGCGAGCGCGAAAAAAAGGAACAGCCGCATGGCAGGATAGAAAGCTTTTTTTGCGATGCCTCTTTTCGACGAAGATATAGATCACACGATCTACCCTGGACGTTTCCGGAATTTTGCAGCAGTAGCAATTCTCCGAACGGATGAATGTCGAATATTTTCTCCCTCCGAATACGACAAGAGCTGCTTTCCGATGCAGAGGAATAAAAGTTGGACGACTAATTCGGAGCGACGTTTTAGCGGGCTGGGAATAGCCGAATTCGTCGGGTGAAAAATGCACTGCGAGTTTCTTTCATATCCGTGAGTGAATCCTAAAATGAAAAAATTGTACGTTTCAGTGTCACGCCTCGGTGATGTTGAAAAAGCGTGAAAAAAGTACAATAACTCAATCGAATCCAAGAGTGACGAGAAACAAAACGACGAGAGTTTTTAAAATAAAGTTACACAGCGGAGACAGCACAGGTAGAGTAGAACAAGAGGCTGATTCGGCCGTGTGCCAGACACACACACACATACACAGAGGGAGAGTGGTCTGGTGCGCAGAATCCTGGTTAACGATTGCAGCCCGCGAGCACAGAGGCTGACGGCGCGCTGCTGCACAGGTGAGGCGAGGTGAGAGAACCAACTGCGATGGATCTGGGTCAGGCCGACCTCAAAGGGGGCGAAAAGCTTCCGGACGAGGACCGCACCGTGTGACCTATCGAGCCTTACGTATTTTAAGCCAGTGCTGCTTGAACGTCGCCGCCGGCCGGCTTCGAGGAAATATTTTCTGTAAAAAAAAAAGAAATATCTCGCTATAAGAGAAACTCGATACACATCACCAAGAGAGCGAGAAACTCGAGCCTCTTCTCGCCTTTTGCTCGTTTCTTCCGTCTGCTGTAGAAACGATCGAATTTCTGACTCTCCCCCCCGCGCGTCTGTGCAGCAAACTCGCAACAACTCTCGTTCCTCGAAAACGCGATTAGAAGACGCCGTTCTCTCGGAAAAGGGAGCGCACGACGTCGAAATAATAATCGCAAGTTCGGAGCAAGTAAACAACGCCGCCGCCGCCGCGCTTTTTCTTCTCTCTCATACACCCAAGGAGGTGATACATGGCTCGAGGCGAAACGAGCATCAGCGTAAGATACACAGAGCGTCGCGCGAGGAGAATTAATTTGAGATTTCGCAAAGCCACCGCCGGCCGGCGAAGGAAGCCCGCGCGAGATTGAACGCGCACGCTTAGTTAATCCCGCGGTTATATCCTATATGTATACAGCACGTGCAGCGATATCGAACTCCTGGATACCGCACTGGCTTCTTCTTCCTCTTATGATAGGTGTACGGGGGAGCCGCCGCCCGATGAAGCCGAGATTCTCGGGGATGTAGGCGTCACTGGGTCAGGAAAATTGAGGGTGTAATTCAGCGAGAGAAGCTTAGGTATAAGTACTTAGATATTGGAGATGGATGCGCGAGCGAAAGATTTGGGATGCAGCGGTGAAAAACGACGCGGTCGCGGTTTCTCGAGTAGCGAAATCCCTTGTGGATTCTGTAGGGTAGAGAGAGAGAGAGAGGCGACTTTGCGTTTATCCTATGCTGCACTTTCGGCTTGTGTAGAGAGACGATCTTTTAAAATCAGGATATCTAGATTCTAGACGCGGTCATGATGTCGCTGATTGATGACGGTTTTTATTAGTAGAGTTTGGTTAGTTTAAGGTTATATTTTTTAGGAACTTTTGTTTTAGCATAATATAAACGTTGAATAGATGAATACTTGATTGTTTATAACAGGAGGTGGCATACCTTTGTTGTCCAAGCCGGGCAGCAAACTTCGAGTCTCCGTGTTTTTCGACTAAGTAACGGCACAAAGAAGACTGCCGCGCGTACTGTCGGTCTGCTCAATGAACCCTAGGGAGTAGTTTGTTCGCTAAGAAGTATAGATTATGCTATATAAACGGTTATAAGCAGATCATGATTAAAGGACGAATTCATTTACTTATATGTCACAACTTTATACTTACCTTTCAGTCTACGCGTTTAGGTCTCGCTAAGTCGCAATAGGTATTAGGTATAGGGTCAGGGGAATGCGAACGAAGACCAATCACATCACGTGATCAGAAACAGTAATGACAACGTGACGATCGTGAAGTTCCTTTTACGTAGGTATAGGTGCAGGTAACATACCTAGATTATAAGGAAGGATTTTTGACGGATATATATAGGATTACGTTAGGACTTACGATTCGAATATGTGAGAAACATATTATTAAAAAATAATAAATGAGTATGACAAATGTTTCGTTCATGTTTATTAATTTAGTCCCTCATTGATTTTATATCATTGTCCACCTCACACTTCATACCTGCAGTATCATATTTCTCGAGTATTTGTCGGAAATCGCAACTCTTATTGGTGATTCGAATTACAGACTTTAAATCATCGTCACTTAGATAACTTAATACTTCTTCTGCACAAAAATCGAGCAATTCTCTTCTCAAAATTAATTTCAATGCTTTTTTGGCAGGTTCCAGAATAGCCTTTCGTTTGTTTCCTTTCTTCAATTGTAATTTGAGCAAATACCCATAAGAAGGAAACTGATCGTCGAAATCATTTAACTTCACTATGTCTAAAAATGATTGATTATTAGAATGAAAAGCCATTCGATTAGCATCAGCAAATAAAATGTCATAAAGCGACGAATAGTTAGTTAGTTTGATCTGCTTCATTTTTTCTATCTCTTTTTCATATTGATGTTGTAAGACAGAATAATATTCTACTTCATGGTAACTTTTACCTTGATCAATTTCTATGAATCTATTCTTTTCACTCACGTAAAATCCAATCGTTTTCAACTTTTTTATATGGCTTAAGAACACTTTGTATACATAAGGTAAACCCATATTAAAGAAATGCCAATATTCTGATAACATTTCTCTCTTTATCACCATAAGCGGCGTTTCGCCTTTTATGTTTTCAATGTTTATGTCAGCCCCTATATCTAATACAGCTTTAATATTTGAAATAGAAGCAAAATATGCGTTATGAAGTGGTGTATCCCCAGTATAGGACTGTCTATTAACATTGCATCCTTTTTCATATAAAATATTTATGAAACGTTGACAGTCATGACCTCCATAATCTTTTAAAAGAATATGAAATGGATTTTCTCCAGTATATATTTTCACACTACTGAGATTTGATACACCTTCTAAAATTATTTCTATGATTTCATTATCCTCAAAGGATATTGCGCATTCAAGAGGAGTCTCATCACCTCTTGTAATATCTACACCATATTGTAAGAGTAGTTTTACTGTTTCAGGATGATGATTCTGTATTGCAAAATGTAAAGGGGTATAACCTTCACATCCTATCCGATCCCAACCATCAGAAACATAATTAATTGAACTATCCACCTCAACATCTTTTTTCAAAAGATATTCAATTAACTCATTGTTGCCTTGGGAACATATGATATGAAAAAAGGATAATCTATTATCGTCAGATAGATTGTCCATATCTTTAAAATTATAAGCTGAATATAGGACTTTGAAAACTCTTTCCTGAAAATCACTTATTGACTCCATATAAAATGCAACATGCAGTGGAGTCATATCCCAATTATTAGTACTATGTATGTCTGCATTATACTTTAGTAATAATTTAACTGTTTCCGCAGATCCACTCCTTGCAGCACAGTGAAGTGGTTTATCAAGTTCATATATACAGCTCTTATAAATGTTTATTTTACAACCATCTCTCATTGCTCCATGTTTTAAATACTTCTCTACAATCCCTGTATAAACCATATATGTATTTATAAAAAATCAATTGAATAGTATTTATTTATAATTTTAATTAATTAACATGTAACATACCTTTATTGCCTTCCAAACAAGCAACGTGAAAATTAATTGGTCCATCAGAGTCCAAATACTGTTTATGCATGAAGAAATTAATCATTGAAGCATTCTGATATTTGTAGTACGATAGATCATATGGACTTGTTCCTTGAGCATCCTTGTATTTACCATCAAAGCGATGTTTCATCAGTAATTGCACAACATCCAAGCAGCAAAATTCTACAGCAAAGTGCAACGGTGTGTATCCAGGCCATAAAGGAGAATCCAAGTTTACTGAAACATCCTTTTTAACACCACTTATCAAAAACCTGTTGACAATATCTGGCTTATCCCTCATACATGCAATGTGCATGTGTGTGAGACCAAACTTATTTGCAGGATTGGCGTATCGCGTTGATTCTAAGTTTTGAAGGAGTAGATCAACGATCGCAGTGTTTCTTGACATAGCTGCTAAATGAAGAGGTGTATCACCTCTTTGGTTCTGGCAAGTAAGTGAAGCTCTCTTTGATAAGAGTGTCTGAATAAGTTTGGTATCCTCAAGCTTCACCGCATAGTGCAAAGGTGTGTTGTCAATTACATCAGATTTACGGTTTACTGTACAGTCTACACCTAACAAGAATAAAGCAACATCTCTTTGTTCGCACTGAAGAGCGACTTTCAATAATTCGTAGTTATTCCAGGAAGCGCTCAAAGCCAGGCCGCAGAAGGCTTTTAACCTGTTTAATTTCTTTACGATCTCTTTATCAACCATTTTGCAGTTGCGATCTGTGAAATAACAGTGCAGATATTTTTACGGCCGTCGTGGGTTTTATTTTACTTTCCTACACCTACCTTAAATCAATTATTCAATTATCAAATGATCTACGTTTAATCGGCACACGAATGGATGCTCACCGCTCCAGTTCAGATATAAACCGGTTATTCGATGTGCGAGCGCGTCGTTGGAGGGGAGGACTGGCGCTGATGTCACTTTTAACAGGTGATCTTATGGGATTCGCTCTCGCTATTGTCAATGGCAGCCGCTCGAACTATTTTGCCTCCATAAGATTTAACGCGGGAAAAAAAACATTTTGGGGGCGCCACAGTCTATATGCTCACAGTAGAGAATATATAGGTATATTTATCGGCATTCGACATTTCGACCGCGACGCTTACTAAATATTGAAAAAACGACATGTTTTAGCGGGAATTTTGCAATTTCTTTTCAATGATTTAGAGCAACCCTTGTATAACTGAATATTTGCAGCCTATATATATGATAAGTATAAGTACTTGAGCCATATGTAAATATATATATATATATATATATATATAGTCAGGTTACGCGCGAACCTTTAAAAAGGACGTTCTAATTCGTTTTGGGTACGTATGCTAACGTTAAAAAAAATTAGCTGCAGATATTGATGTATTCACTTAATTCAGCTTAAACCGAAGCGTAGACACAATTCCATTACGCGCACATTTTATACATATAATATAATCCAAATAAAGGGTGAGAGAATGCATTATATACAGGACATTCAATATCCGACGGTGTGCGATGCTTTTGTTAGACAAGTATAGACAAACAGAATCCGTATACGGTATATGCATATATATATATGGCAGGATACATTTAACCCTCCTGCGAGTTCCCTCATTTTAGTGCTTCTCCGATTACAAACCGGCGCGGATCATATTGAAGCGATGAAATGAGACAATATACACACGACGTAGACAATGCAAAACACTTGATAACGCGCTTATATACCTTAAACGCGCGTGTTTGAAAAACCATAAAAAACTTTTAATTATTACAGGCCCTAAGGGGGTCCCAAAGTCAATCAAAAATTCAAATTTCGCGCCACAAAATAGCAGACGAAAAAAACAATTAAATAAAGCAAAATTACGAAAAATCAAGAGTTAGTTGCCCTCCGTTATGTAATTATATCCATCATCGTTCCAAGTTTCAAGTTATTATAACCGAGAAAACGTTAAAAAATGGCATTTTCGAAGCTTTCTAGATTTCGTGTAATTTTACTTGCATTAATCGTTATAAGTAAATTAATTATTTTTCCTCTGCTATTTTGTGGCGCGAAATTTGAATTTTTAATTGACTTTTGAACCCCCTTAACGAGCTTAACTATTCAAGGAAAAAGCTCTCGCAAGCTTCCCACATGATGATACAGTTGATGCAGGGACAGTAGGCGTTCCGCGTTGATTAAAAAGCTCGTGTATACGGTAAAAGTATAGCGTCGCTCGGATTTCTCGAGTTTAGCGTTACCTCGTTTTTATATATAACACACGCATATACGAAACTTCGCATACATTCCATCAAAGTGTGCGAGAAGACTCGCTGTTATTTTGGGAGAAGAGATAAATACGCCGGAGTGTATACCTGTACGTGTGATACAAAATATCAGAGACGTATACACATGCATCACACGGAATTGAACTGATATGCGCGAGCGACGTGTGCGCGAGCGGCGCGGCAGGTCGATAACGCCGCGTTTGCGCTACTCCGAACACAGGTGTATAACGGCCCGGTTGATGTGTGGACTTTTAAAATTGTGCGTTTTTTTTTTTTTTAAGGGTCCAATATATAATGTGCGATTGTTTATTATTGCGACAATATTATCTTTGAACTTATTATATAGCAAACAAGAAAATAACGTTAAAGATACGCTATTATACATAAGTTTGAAAAATAAAAGCTTCCCGCGCGAAACAGGAGTGCGCTTTAATGAAGCCGCCCTGCATCGGTCGAATATCCCATTACACTCTCGAATCTAAAGTTGAAATTACTCCCAATTAAAGCAACTTGGATGAATCGCAAGAGAAGAAACAAAATATTTTTAAAAAAATTCCAAATCGATAGCATTTGGCTTCGCACACACGCATTCGCTTAGTTCTGTCTGTTGAAATCTCCGTAACTTGACGCTTAGGAGACCCCCTTACCCCAGCCGGCAAATATTAAATATATATGATAAAAAAAAATACTAATCGATGTATTTTTAATTGCACATTACGAATAATCAATTTGTTCTAATTGAACCCCCGTAGTTTTTTCATTAAAAATTAAAAAACAAATGCGCTATATGTACCTTGGAAAAATACCTTTTTCTCAAAAAATATGACGTTTACCGAAATTCTAATGATGTTAAAAAATTGAACCATAGCCATTTTTAATTGAGTCATCGCTAAATATTATAAAATGGCATATATTTATAAAAAAAATAAAAAATCATTTCTGAGTTATTGAGCATGCAACACAACGCCGAACTGCGCATGCGCAAGCCACTCCGAAAATGCGTTTGAGCTTCTCTTGAACATTTTATTTATAAGTTGGTTACTAAATGCATGGATTCTTCACAGTGATTGCCACAGTTAATTTCTCATGAATTTAGAACTTTAATTTATTTCTACAAAACATAGATCAATATTGAAAATCTAATAAAGTGTACCGCAGTTACACGATCGCATATACTGAGAGAGATTAGCTTAAGATTACAAAAAAAAAAAAATGCGCGCAATGATATTTCTAAATATATATGGATGCTTTAAAGTAATTGACAGAGTTTATTTTTCATAGATTTAGGATTGTATTGCATGCCGACAAAATGTAAATAAATAAGCTAAAAAGCTAAAGGTAGCGGTTGCACGATCTTACCGAGAGTTAAGAGATTGCAAAGAAACAAATATTTAGCAACATTTACTAAAAATACGATATAAACATAATATATTTTATTATTCAATTTATATAATTCGGGTGTAAATGATGTACTACATTAAAAATTACTCTGATGAGACTATATATATAGGCCTAATACAATAACCTGAGACATAATAAAAAGTGGACTTTTATAATTAAAACCAATAACATCTAATATTACTAAATGTATGGATTTTTAATCGTAGTACCTAAAGTTCATTTTTCATAGATTTAGAATTTTAATTGAAGTCTATTAAACGTATATAGATAAGTTCTAAAAGCTAATAAAGAATTATGCAGTTACACGATCTGGTGCTGAAAGAAGAGCTCATTACAAATGAATAAATTAGAACTAAATGCGTGGACTATCTATTACTAAATGTATGTATTTTTAATCGTAGTACCTAGAATTCATTTCTCATAGATTTAGAATTTCAATTGAAGTCTATTAAACGTATATAGATAAGTCCTAAAAGCTAATGAAGAATTATGCAGTTACACGATCTGGTGCTGAAAGAAGAGCTCATTACAAATGAATAAATCAGAACTAAATGCGTGGACTATCTATTTTCCAGCTTATATAATTTTGTTTTAATTGATTTAGTATACTACAAATTATTCAGATAATACTATAAGTCCAGTAATCTGCTTCAACTGTTTAGCTACTGAAAATGTTACGCGAATAATTCAAAATTGCATGCAGTTTTTTTTCGTCCACGTATAGAGACAAAAATTATAATTATCTACTTTCTCGCGCGTTATACATATATAAACAATCAATATAGAATTGATTGTTTCTAATAAACAAAATGTACAAAAAAGTCATATCAATATTAAATTTTCATATTTTATTATAATCATTTAAATACATAGCTTTAATAAATTAAAAAGTATTTTTAGCACTCGGTAAATTTCACATTTCTATTTTTCTCATGCGTACAGTATTGTTGGTCCATCTTGACTAAAAGCTTTTTCATACGTTTTCTTAATTTTAGCAGACGTTCAAAATATCGGTTCTGAAATCTCCACGTTCAAGTCTTGCATAAGTACGGCTACTTTTTCGATTGACTTCTTTTTTTCACTTCTGTCTTCATATTCTTTTTCTGTATTGTCGTTATTTACGGAAGTAGTATAATTAAAAATGTAGTCTTTTCCGATTTCGAATTCTTCTTTATTGCCGTGTCAAACATCAACTTTTTCAAGCACTGCAAAATAGAATGTTAGAAGTATAGAAGTACCTTCATAAAATTTTTTTCTACATCACTAAAAAATATTTCATTTTCCAATTCCTCGTGGATCCTAACGTTCTTTGTCTTTAGTACATTAATTATTTCGTTAGTTTTTCTTCTTATTAAATATCTTTGACATTTCAACAAATCTAATAATGAATAATGGCATTTCTTACAGCATCAGCATAGATACTTTCTAAAATTATTGTTTTTGTTTCATGGTTTATTTTGCCAGTTCCAATCATATACTTGTTAAAAGCAACGTTATTACTGGTTTTTATATTTAAAATAACTAATTTTTTAAATAACTGAAGTTGATTATCATTTGTCTCTAAAATAAGAGAAGAAGTTATTTATTTTTACTTTTCTCATAGAATAATCTTGATTAATATACCATCTTTTTGTCGAAAGAACTCTATTACAGGTCCAGATATCTTGTCATTCACTGCAAAATATAATATAATGAAATTTATATGTTATAGTTCAAAATTAAGAAACTCTGTTAATTAATGCTTACTTGATCTTCTATGCTTTTTAATTTTATTTTTATAGCTTCTTGTTGCTTTTACAGATGAACCAGCAGCTTTCTTTGTCTCTTTAATATCAAGAAATTCATCGATACTATTCATTTCTGGTGTGAGAGAACTAAATGCATTATCCGATACCTCATTGCAAATCTGAGATATAATAGAGTTAAGAATATTGATATTAAAATCTGAAGGTGTTCCTTTATCTGCAAATCCATGAAACGGTTCAACTAGGCTATCATCGTCTCCAGTTGATAAATGATTGAAAATTAATTTGTTTACTTCATCACATATCTCATTTCGATTAAACCATTAAGTACTATTTAAAGTTTTCATTATCCATGGTTGAATATCTTTGCATTCTTTAATACTGTATATTTCAATTAATATTTTTTTTCTCGTGTCCAACGAAATTTTGTAACTAGTATCTCTTAAAAAACTCTTTAAGTCGTTCCTTATATCAATTATACTCATAGCTTTACTAAGCTTTTCTTTATAAATAAGCCATTTTTTAGACTAGGGGCATTAATGAATTCTATATTGAAATCTGAAAATATATAATCTTGAAATGTATGCTCAATAAAATAATTTTAGAAATAACTTACTTGTAAAATCTTCCAGAAGCATTCCAAAAAGAAACGAACTTTCTCCTGATATTCTTTTTTCCGTCCATATTTTGGAAAAACTGTGCTACTTAAGTTTTTCAATTGTTCATTAGAAATACTGTTATATGTATTCTCATCAACTAATAAATTATTTTCACGCACAAAACCAAGTAATTTCAAATAAAGATTGTTTTCCCAGTCTATTCCTTGTCTTCGCTTATAAATATTATCCATATCTAGTCTTCTGGTTCAGGCTGCAAAAAAAAAAAATAATAACATTCAATTAATTGCAATCTTAAGTAACTATAAACTCAAAATTTCAAAATTTAGTGATTTTATATTTACAATTTTACTTGTTACAAAAAGTTCAAAGCTTAAGCCTTTATATACAATAACTATTATATTTATTTAATTATAAACAAAACATCACTAATCACCAATCGCGCCAGAACATCCATCCAAGTTTTGAAAACATCATACAGATAAGTTTTTTCACGATTATACGTTAATGTAATTATAATCGTAATATGACCGTAATTGACACTTATAAAATTCAATCATGAATAAAAAATTTTATTTTTTAAAGTAATGTTGAAAATAATATATATCTTATATTATGATTGATATTAATATCCTTGATGAACAAAATTTGTACAGCCCGCGATAATTTATGGCGGCAAGTAAATTTTCGAACAAAAGACTGTCGTCATTTGTTTACTATTTATATTCTAAATATTACTCTTTTGAGTGATCGAAAAAGTATAGGAACAGATAACAGTTCATATACTGTTCTAAGTGAATTTAGTTATGTTTGATTTGGATTATTTGACTATTAATTAAACAATAATTGTGTGCTGGGGTAAGTGGAGGGGGGGTGATAGAGATCGTGTCGCGCGGCAATAAGTCCTCGTCGAATATCCATAGCCATCAATTTCATCGTTGAAGCCGACACGAGTAGTATAAGCGTGTATTGCAATTTCCAATGCGCATAGCTCGATTAGTCCGGTCGTATACATCGGGGAAAAAACTTTCCAATAAGAGAACACGACGCCGCTGCTTATGCCAGACACACACGTGTCGAAATCGCTGCGCGAGAAGACATAAGCGTGTGTGTGCGAGCTTCGATCGGCGTAAAGAACGATTATTTTGAAAAATGCATATATGTATATCGAAGGGCATCGGCGTCATCGATCATATTCGTTCCTTTTTTTTTGCGAAGTATATAATATAAAGAAGCTCGCACGCGAAGCGTCAAGCTCTCACGCAAGAAGAGACTTCAATTCCCATCGGCTCTTTTTGCCGCTGCTCCTCTTTGTGTATCTGTGTGTGTGTGTGTGTACTCCCTCCTCCCACTCCTCTATTAGGGATATTTACGAGGAAAATCGTTTCTCGATCGTATATATACATATATATAGGTGTATGTCTGATTAGTCGAGCATGTGGAAATTCTGATGGATCGTCGTGAATTCGAGGATTTCTTATATGCTTGGACGAAAATAACGTTATCTTTCATCCGACGTGTGTGTATGCGCGGAAACTTTATAACAACAAAACCCGAGACTGATGCAGTTAGCGTTTGGTATAGCATCTATCTCTATACAGGTATAGGTAGGTTTTACATCGATTGAAAGCCTTCAATGATTTATGAACTTCCCCTTAATTATCTTAATTGCGCTCGAAGAAGAAGAAGAAGAATTTTTCCCGCGGAAAAGTCTCGGGTAACGTATAATTGCGGCTCGAATTCAATACAATGCGATGCGGAGAGAGAGAAAAAAAAAGCGAAAAAAATTCAGGCGCATTACAATAACACGCTACAAAGAAAAATCGTAATAACAATAATAATACATAAGCAGCGGTGCAAAAAAAAAAAAAAAAAAAAAAAGCGCTAAAGAAACACACAGCCCGTGTGATATAGGCCTCTGTCGAGTGGAATATCTGAAGTGATGACGGAGTATACACGAGAGCGACGTCTCTGAAGTGGAAAAGTCGAGAGAGTAAGAAAGCGAACCTTATTCGAGTCCCATCGCGCAATGCGCTGCGATAATCGTCAGCAGGTAGAGACAACGTTGTTTACACGACGCTGTACACGTGCTGCATCAGCCTCTTGCGCAATATAGTTTCTGCGATTCCGATACACGTAATTCCTTTTTGAATACGGTATATTCTAACGCACGATTCGGACAAAATTAAAAGAACAAAAAAACTTGTATACATATACGCATACGTGTCTGCGCAGAGAAATCGACGCATCATCGGTGTACACACACGCACACGTGCGCTTCTACGTATCGAGAGTATAATTAATTGCCGCGGTGGCGTGTGCAGGAGAGAGAGAGAGAGGGTGCGCGGCTGGGATAATCGAATAACTTGTCAAGGATTCGGTTACCCGTGTGTGTGTGTGTGTGCGTGTGTGTGCTTACGTGTTCGGGGGGTATATATGCCGTTCGTTAGCTTCTTTACTGTGTGCGGAGAGGGTTGCGAAGCGGCGATGTCACCTGTGACACGGAAATACGTAATGTCCAACCATGGCTTTCCGAGTGATCAATAAATTGAAAACAACGATTTTTTAATCTAAACCTCCATCCGATCCAGCTCTCACACATATACACTGACGGAAATGCGCCCTTTTGAAGCAAAAGAAAGCCTGGTAGAAAATTGATATCCCTATTTCTGGTCAAAATTTTTTTTAAATAAATTATACTTCTATCGGAAATTCCTTTCAGAAATTCTGTCCAGAATTAGGGTCGATTTTCCACCGGGGAAATAATCTTGAATATGCTGTAAAAAGGAGAAATCGTTTTCGAATCACGATATTCCTCATCGTTAAAATGTGTTCTCATTCTGCCTCAAACATTTTACATAAAAATGGGTATTTCTCTATAGGATATAGAAGTTTCTCTATAGTAATAATAAAACCAAACAAAACTCCACACACATAAAAAGAAAATTGAAACCGTAGCACACCTTTCCAACTTCAAAGTATCATCGAGCCAGACTATCTATACACACACGCACACACACACAAAGTTTCACAAGCGCGCAAACAAAGTGGGATTTTTGTTGCAAGACTCGCCGGGACGGATAAATCAAAGCCGCGGCAAAAACGCAGCTGCGAGAGAACATAAGTAAGCCGAGAGCCGAGAGAGAGAGGGGGGGGGGAAACGAGGCAGTGTGTTCTTTCAAAAGTTCTTAATCTATATAACGTGAGAAAAGTCTCGCCGACGCTCGCTCGCGAAAATAAGTAAAAGAAGAAGTAGAAGAAGAAGAAGCGAGCTATACCCACACAGAAGACTCGGCTGCACGTGTATACGCTATATATATATATATATATATATATAGTTGGTGTGACTCGTCGCGCGATTTTGCAACTTTTAGCTCTCTGTAGCGCGCAGCTAGTATAGTAGGCCTATTCGATGCATTTTACGCTCCTCTCTAGGCTCCTCGAGCCGAGCGCTGCAAATCGTGTACTAATCATAATTGCTTCGTTTCAAGGAGATTATTTCTCAAGTCGCCTCGCGGACTATCGTAACCACTTCTCGCTATGATCATTGAAAATATACTCCAGCTTCTTCCTCTACATAATACCTCGTCTCGTTTTTACACTGACGCGTCGCTTCTTTTCGCAAACTCGACAGAGCAGTATATACTAGTCCAACGGAAAAACTTGACGAGCTACAAGTATTTGCATTCAGAACAGCTTTTTCGAGTCGAAGCACACACACACATAACTTGTGTATAAGTTAATGAACCCGCGCGAGTGAGTTGCGCGCGTGTGTGTGTCTATATATATATATATATATATATATATAGAATATAATTACTCGCAAACGCGCAGATTATCGGGCGCTACGAAACACATATCACACCCCGCGCTGACAATAATAATACAGTCGCCGCTCTGGGACGATAATTGAGCGCATGAAAGATTCAAGCACAAACCGCATTATCCACTATACTAGCGCGAGACAGGGCGAATTAATATAGCATCGACAGAGTAAAATATCGACTCGACTTCTATACACCTTCGCTTATGCAGCCGGAAAAAGAACTTCCGCGCCCGATTCATATACGAACTAAGGCACGGCGGAGCACACATATAACCCCCTCGTGGCCCAGATATAAGTGCGCTTTTAAACGCAGGCTATAATATGAAACGCGCCGCGCTAGTGTGTACTGTTCGAGCTTTTTTTACACGACGCTCTATATACGACTCCTTTGGATGAATTTTACCTCCTGATGGGACGATCACGAAAATCGCTTTGTTTTAAGCTATATGCGCGCAAGCGTTTTTCGAAGCGGCTTATGCGCGGCGCGCGACTGACGCGTCATTAAACTCGGATTAACGGGCGCTCTCGCTTGTGCGCCGCGCAGCTCTCTCGGCGTACATCGTGATCTTTCAATTTGCCGGTAATTGAAAACCGAAATCGCATGTTTGCGCGCGAGAGCCTCGCTCTCGTGTATATAAATTGCGCTTGTGCGTTGCTTCGATGGGAATTCAAATTTCCCGCCGAAAAGTGATGCAACGACTTTCGAACCATTCGCGTCGCATATTTATATTTAGTTAACGGCAATAATAACGATGTGCGCAGGCAACGGACTGGTGGCTGAAAGACATGTATCTGACGGTTCCTCTCGGGCTTCCGATCAACAGCAACCCTGGCCTAGCAGCGAAACCCAAACAATTTTCCAGCCAGCGAGACGCTGCCGTCTTCCTCGCGCGCTATCTCACCGAGCTCCTCAATTACCAGGAGGTTCTCGACAGGTATGAAACTTAATTAGCTCTCGCGGCCCTTTTGTTCGCTTCTTTTTCGCTTAATTAATGACCTCGAAACTTTTTGTCGCCGCGCGTCGTTCGAAAGTTAATCTTATTTCCGCTGAAATTTATTAATTCAACTCTCAGATTTGACTCGACGTTGTTCAGGGCGTGTACGATGTAATATGCGTGTCATTATTAATGTTCCGTAAGTACTCGGGCGACTTTTTCTCGTGTAACTACGAACTTTTACGTGGCAGTTATTGCGGGGCTAATGCATTATTCAAGCGAGTGTTTTTATAGAATCTTATACCGTACACAAAGAATAATTATACGGTTAAAGTTTGCGATCAAACGTAAATATTTTCATTCAGCTTCTTTAAATAACGGACTACAGAGGAGCTTTGTACCTCGCGTAAACGTAACATAACGTAAAATAACGATTTCCTTCGAGCAATTTACTTTACAAGACTCGCCGGATATCGCGGATGCTTTGAGCTACTCTTCACAGAGAGTAGCAGCAGCACTGGCTTTATGCTGCTGGGGCTTTCTATAGATTCTCGGCGCAAGACGGATTTCCGTCAGAGGCAGGGTAGGCTAAGGAACGCATAGAATTGAATCGCGAGCACTTACGCGGTTTCTTTTTATCCAGTAATAGACTGAAGGAAGTAGGAAGAAAAATCAATATGGAATTTATTTCGCTACGCGGGCAATTTATTCCCGCTGCATCTATAGCGAGCGCCTTAGTGTATTAATAGTGCGTATTAATAGCCCCGCTCGCGATTACGTATCGTCGTTGCAGCGCGGATACAAGGGAATATATACGTATATCGATCAGCTTTTTATATATTGTCCCATTAAAGTCGTATACAAAGGACAATTAATGTTTATTTATATAATCCCCGAGGGCATTTCAGCTCTGAGCTAGAAGTGGAGCGGGTTAAGTCGAAGGATGGAAAGAGGATGCAACCACTTTGCATGGCACAACACTATCAGATGTTCCGTCTCTACCGAAGACCTGGACAGATAATGGACGAACACGTGCATTTGAACAGAGCCACTTCCGGAGATCACATAATCGTCGCTCATCACAATCAAGTGAGCTCTTTCGTTCGGATAATTATCGTATTTGTTTGAGGTGTACATTTTCGAAAAGATCTTTCGCGCAGTGCCTACTGCGGCCTGCAGAGCGCGACACCGAGCATGAGAGCTTTGCGAAGGGGTAACGCCTACGATTCGAATGCCGGAAAGCTCGATATTAATTATTCCGATATACCGTAATTATCAATCATAATCACGATTATTGCTATCACGAGACAAGAGTCGGGCGTAAATATTAATTCTCGATACAATACGATCGACCTCTCTAATTATAAGTATACACAGAACGATGCATTTAAATTCGATGACTCCACAGTTTTATAGCGTACCCGTTAGAGCCTCGGACAGAGGCCGAATAACCGAATCCGAGCTGGTCGAGCAATTTTTGAAGATCATGGAAGTGCCGGCCGATGCTAAAACACTGCCTGTCGGGATACTGACAACCGCGAAGAGACCCGTCTGGGCCAATGCCAGAGAGGAGCTTCTGAAAAGTAAGCACGTTTCATTTTACGAAAAGAAAAGAAAATTCAAAATCGTCCCTACAAAGCGCAATACCCTCACACTCGCAGACGAGAACAACCGTCACAACGTCGAGCTGATCGAGCGCTGCCTGTGTCTGGTCTGCATCGACGACGACGTACTGCCGACGACGTTCAACAACCCTATGCGCAAGGAGGACCGCTGGTTGGGAGAGCGAGACTACGCCAACGTGCTCCATCACATGATACACGGCGGTGGCTCGAGACACGTCGGGGCCAACCGCTGGTTCGACAAGACCGTCCAGCTCATCCTCGGGAAGGTGTGTATTAGTCGTCGTAGTGATCTCTGAAAAAATTTTAATTAAAATCAATTCAATTTGCACATATACAAAAAGAGCGCGCGTCTCCGCGTACAAATCGCCGTGTTTTATTACTTTCTCCGATGCGCGCGAGAATAGCGCGTAAAGTTAAGCAAGTGCTCGCAGAGACGGCGGACTCGCGACGATGCGGTTATCGGTGTCAGGGACTGCACGGTCACATTAGACACAAAGCCGAGCGCGTTATTTACGAAACGTCCCGGCGATCATATCCCCCGCGAGTTAGCCCGTAATGAGGTACTTAATGAACTCGGCGGTTACGAGAGGGAGAGAGAGAGAGAGAGACGGTAGGCGATCGCCTTTCTACATTATAGACTCTGACGTTACACACGTATACGTATACAGGACGGTCTGTGGGGACTATCGTACGAGCACTCGGCTGGAGAGGCACCGGCGATATTCAGGATCTTCGAAGAGCTGACGGATAAGGTAGACGCTATGCCGCCGCCGGACGAGAGCAGCGTCTCCTCGCATTTGCCGGCTCCGGAAAAGCTTGAGTGGTCCTTGTCGGAGCAGAGCCGCAATGATATACGAGAGGCTATGACGTCTTTCGATGCGTAAGTGTATAGTTGATGCGTTTATTCGTTCATCGATAGATTAGGGAGATTGTGCGCTGCGATGGGGTTGCTGAGGCGAAGTGTTTGGTTTCAGGCTTGTGGAAGACTTGGACTTGTGCATCTTGCGCTTCGAGGATTATTCCAAGGAGTTCATCAAGAGCTGCAATATCAGTCCTGATGTGTACATCCAGTTGGCACTGCAGTTGACATACTTTCGGTGAGTTTTCTTAACGAGTTTCCTAATAAATTTGCAGACGACCCTATAAGTTTAAATCAAAGCTCTTTTTATCTCCTTCAATTTATTCAAATTTCGCGCCACAGTATAGCAGACAAAAATAGTTATTTCCCTCCCTTATGCAATCACCAATGATTTGCATAGTCACTTTAACTTTTTTTTAATTAAAAAATGAAATACTGACTAAAATCGTTGGTTCAAGGCTCCACGGACACCTGGTGGCCACGTACGAGAGCGCCGGCATACGTCGATTCGCCAAGGGTCGCGTGGACGTGATCAGAGCGGCCAGTCCCGAGGCTCTCGGTTGGGTGAAGGCGATGTGCCAGGGCGACCCTGAGACTCACGCACCGTCTGGCAACGCGCAAGAGGAAGGCATCAAAAGAGTTCAGTTCACCATTTACAGTGTAACTGAATCAAACATTCGATTTTGTCGTCTAGTAGACATTTTTTTACATGCTTTTTTTTATTGCGCATCAGCTCGTCGTACTATATATTCTTTGCCTCTCTCCATATTACAGCTTATTTTTACAAAGCTTCGAACGCGATGTGTAGAGCTTTTTGCCGACTCTAGCGGGAAACGCGCGTAAAATGTTGACATTTTTTGTATACCATTTGCATATTATATGATAATATCTCCTAGTGCTTGCCGACTTAATTCGAGCAGAAACGCTCGTTCCTTTCAGAAACAGAGAATCAAGGAACTGTTCGATTTGGCGGTTCAGCGACAGACCAAGGAAATGACGGACAACATAACCGGCCACGGAATCGATAACCACTTGATGGGCTTCCGTTACGCTGCCGAAGAATCCGGCGAACCTACTCCGGAGATCTTCAACGACGAAGCTTACAAAATCACTCAACACTTTGCCTTGTCGACGTCCCAGGTATCATCTGAAAAAAATTTTTTATACTAACATTGGCATATAATTGAAAAAAATTGGATAACAGTGAGTGTATACGTTATCTGCAGATAACGACCAAGAACGACACTATCGGCGGTTACGGTCCTGTCGTACCGGACGGCTACGGTTGCGGCTACAACGTCAGGAAGAACGGCTTTATATTTTCCTGCTCGGCGTTCCACAGCGACGAGAACACCAGTGCCATGAAGTTCGCCCAGACTTTGAAGAGGAGCCTGCAGGACATGGCTTCGATGCTGAAAGACACGAAGCAAGCTTAATTTTTCAATTATGGTCTAACGATATGTGATGAGATGCGAATCTACGAAATTACGATAACGAATTTTTCCAGAGTTGATTATATGACACAGAGATATAGGCATATTTATGAAGAGAAAGAAAAACCAAAGATTTCGGAACGCGCTGGTCTACGCGTCGGAATTATTATTTTAGAGGGAAAAATTAAAGTAGAGCTTTAATTTGAAAGTATATGAGAACAAAACAGATGAAAGTAATATATTGAAAGTATATGATGAAACGCGAGTGATATACAAAAATGAAAGTATTTATCGTATGTTTTAAGGGAGAGAAAAAAGTTTTAGCAGAGAGATGTCACTATATATCTATATACACACACACACACAATATTATTATTCTATATATATATGCGAGACGACGGATTGATCGACTACGCGATTTTATTTACACACACGGGAACAGATAAGCATATCGATCGGTCGTCGCTCGAAACGTTGCAAAGATTACAAAGCGCCACAGAACAACAAAGTATAATATTAATATATGACTATTAACAAATAACGATGATATATTGTTTATATAGCAAAAGTAGCACGTAATGAGACAGACACTCGTAAAAACGTATATACTACATTATTATGATTTAGAGCGGCTGTTGACGTATAGATTTGTTCGTCGTTAACTATACGCGTGTATGGTAGGCAATACGCAAGAAACTAAACTATCGTATACTTGTACATCTTCGACGAATCTCAGCACACGCGTCGCGGTGTGCTCGACCGTTTGTATTCCCAGTGACTCGCATCTGCGAAGAAAAAGAAAAAGCTTCGGATAACGATTGAAAGTACTTATAAAATATTGACGATTTTACCATATATACCTGACGAAAAATGTTCTCGTCGAGCACACCGACGGCTGCGTATTCGGATTCGTCATAACATAATAGGTACAACGTAGCCAGTCGCAACACTTTTCTATAGACTGGCGCCCGCACAGTAACTCTTGTCCAATTCTTAGGTAGGTCTCTAATTCGAGCTCGTGAGTCTTCTCTCTCGCTGTGCTCTTGTTTGTATCTATCTCTCTGAGGCGCTTGAAAAAAGAAGATTTACGAAGAAATCCGTTAGCCATTAGTTGATCTACAACACAGAAGCAAGTAAAAACATCGTTATTTTCTATATGCACAATATGATTAAAAAAAAAAAACATAAATGTTGGTGAATTTTATCGATGTAAGTAGAAGGTGCTTTAGCTCAATGATATGGGAAGGAGTTTCCTATGTGTATATCCTAGTCGCAAATTGATTGATTGTTAAGGTAGCCAAATGTTAGATTGACATCGATGTTATACATTTAAACTCATTTGTCGGCCTCTCAAGCTTTACGTATATGTATTGTAGTTATATTCAAGAGACAAATCATCGTTGACCTATTTTTCGTTAATTGTCTATTTTTTTATATGTAAATATATGGAGCTCTAATTTCACTGTTATACGACGAAGTTTAATATTTTAAATTTACGTTTATAAGTATTATTAAATAGCGCGAAAATTGTTACAGCTTTTCTTGAAGAGGCGCAGCGCGAGGCCTTCTATATATATTTTGATGTAATTTATATTACGAATGTAATCTTCCAAGTACCTGATATCTTCTTTTTATTGTCATTAACGCGTAGTTTCATTTTTTTTTAATCGATTTCCTGAAAGAAATACTCGTTAGTTTTATTTATACACAACATACAAACTCGTTGAATGTTGCAAATCACACTTAAGTGTTAAATAATGCTCAGGTAATTAATGAGCCGTAATCGTGTTCATAAAGTGCACAAGTTGTTGATGTACAATTATGCACTACGTGCTTATACACACTTAAGAAAAACGATTGAAAAAATGTAGCAGTAATGCAATGAATTATAACTTAATGTACGCATTTTATGTTCGATGTTAACAGCTGTTAATAGACTAATTTTACCGCATTTGTTAAATGTTACATAAATATAATATATATTTCTGTTGAAAATCGACATTTATATGTTCTATGTTGCTATAAAAAACTGTTGATCATCTTTTATTTTTTACGTGTTACCGAATCACACGCTTCTTATTATTCTATGTGTTTATGAAAAAATTTGAAACAAAAATTAAATCGATCTTTCGACGTGAATATATTTTTCGACGCTTGATTATTATACGCTCCTGGCTGCACTCAAGCGATTAATGATAATAACGAAAAAAATATGCAAAAACAAGTGAAGCATACTATTTTTGAAAAAAAAACAGAAGCGAACCATTAAACGAATCTAGTCATAAATATAAGAAACTATAAACAAACGCATACGTGATCGCACTCAAGCGACCAAGAATGTCACACGCATATCACGCGAGAGCCAATAAAAGTTGTGTAGAAAAAATAACTAAATGTTTAACGAATATTTGAGTTAATGCGTATATGCATAAGAGAAAATATATCAACAATATAGAGGAGAGAGTTATTATGCAATCGACTATAAACGTCGATATAAATAAGGATATTAAAAAACACTTTATAGGCACTGTTATAGATAATACTTCAAAAGCTGAAAAATGTATATTCGATTGTGCTGAGAAAAATAAAATGAAATTATCTGATTTATACATGAGTATTGTAATTCGTATCTCCCGCTCCTGCACTTCGACTTTTTTCAAACGAAAGTGAGTATTTCATTGGATAATAGTGAAATCGCACCGCAGCGACAGTTAATCAGGCTGGCAAACGCGCAGGCGCAAACTTGTCCGAACGCGCAGTCTCGGGGATTTAAATTTCCCAACTGATGGCACATGGTTTGCAAGACTCTCACTTCAAAAGAGCCGCATTGTCGAGTCGACCAGCCGAGGGGTGTGAGTGCGAATCACTGAAAGAGGGATTTACCCGAAAGCGTCGTCTGCTAGTATCTGCGGCAAAGCTGACGTGTCCTCTCATCCGTCAGCGGTATCGCGTCGAGCTGACACATTCCACGCGCGAAGTCGTGCCGAGAGTCAATTGTTGTTGTAGTTGGAACGTTCGAGCGCTGTTGCATCAGATAATTGTTATCGCTACGCTATACTGTACGAGTGAATGAAGTGAAATTCTGGATAATAGAATTTGGAGTGTAATTTTAGAACGATGGAGAAAAATCCTGTATCCTTCCTGCAGGAGTACACAATGCAGAGAATGAAAGTGATTCCTGAATACACAATTATTTCCCAAACCACCGGAACTCACATCAACTCTTTCAATATGAGAGTTAGCTTCAATGGATGCAGTGCGGATGGAGTTGGTTCCAGTAAGAAAGAGGCCAAATTGAACGCTGCCATGAAAATGATTAATATGCTGAACATACAGCAGCCTCGGTCTTCCTTTTCTTCGCAGATTCATAATAAAAGCTCTAGCAGTATCAGCTCTATTGTTAATATTGCTAGTAATAGTAGTAATAATAATAATAATAATAATAATAACAACAGTAGCCCTCTAAAGCTGCTATCGAGTCCGAGCCAGTCACCAGTAAGTCCTGGCATCAACTATGTTGGCAAATTACAGGTTGGTATCCGTTATATTAATATTTGTAATGAAATGAATAGTGAGAATAAACGTTATTTTTCTTAGGAATTTGCTGCTCTTCAAATAAATGGATTTCTACCGGAATACAAGCTAACAGGTGAATCTGGCCCACCGCATAATCCAGAATTTACTTTTGTCTGCAAATATCAAGGAAAATCAGTAGAAGCAAAAGGAAGCTCGAAAAAAGAAGCCAAGGCACTAGCTGCTCAAAGAATGTATGAGACTGTAGCTAAAGATGTGACAAAGTTGCAAGTTGTGGTACCAGAGACCCAAGTACAGAGTTATATTGAGACTATAAATGAAGGATTAGAGCAGGTGAAAATTTTTGAAACTAATAAGAAATTGATGGAACAATCTGTGAAAAAAGCTAAGTTAAATTATCCAAAATTGACTACCACAGTTCAAAGTACAACTATATATCCAAATGAGACTATTAGTAACTATCACAATCTGATAAAGAAGTCAATGTCAATGAGAGATCGTGAATTTGTAATAGATAAACTTCATGATATAATGGAAGCATGTAAAAGTTGCTTGTTTTTGGGTGACAGAGGTACTAATCCTATGATTCTACTTAAAACAACTTTAAGTTCTGTAAACGTAAAAGTGAAAGAAGTAGAATTCCAAACCAAAAGTAATAATTCCATTTATAGCATGATACTGGAAACACAGCCAGTCATTCATGAAATAGCATGTGGAAAAACTCGCAAAGAAGCTGAAGTGACAACTATATTTTTAATAGCAAAAACTCTTACTATAATGTTGCTTTGAAAAGCAATTCTGCAAAACAGTTGTTTCTTACTTAAAATTGAAAAAAATGTGATATTAACAGGTTCATGCTAATTCATAAAATTATTCTTAGGCCAAAGAACTTTTTCTAAATTCCCATGTTGAATAAAATCAATGATTAACATTTTATTATTCTGGATTTTGGCGTGAACCTGTTAAGAAAAGTTTGGAATTAATAGTTTAAAGTAGTATAAGATTAGGTTACTACTAAATAAAGGTTTACATTTCTTAAGCTTATATTGAATGAATATTATCAAATCAGTCTTCTAACTAAGATGAGATTAAAATATTTTGATAAAGTTTATGTTTGAGATAAAAAGTAATGGAGTATAAACAAAAAATTTTGTTTTACTGTGACAGCTACTACTAGTAGAAACACTATTATTATGTCATCAATTGTTTCAAAGTTAATGCGACTATACAGTTTAGACATGGAAGTTGATTTTTGTATGTATTTACGTTTTTTTATTGATGCGGTCTGCACTTATACATCAAAGTTCATTCTTGGTCCATGTTTTTATAAATAACTGTACATTATATTACAGTTAAATTTTTGTATATTTTTAGAATAAAAAGTATATACGTGTTAAAAATCTCTCAAAATTTTTACCATATCACCCAAAAACTAAATTAATCATTCGTCTAATAAAGAATCAACCCTTGAACTCATAAACAATATTTACCTAACCTATAATGTTTTTGCTTATTATTGAAACATCACAGTAAGTTGAACAAAACTTACACTCCAAGTCCGAGTAATTGTGACAATCAGTAAAACCTACCTAAAAGCGATCACATACTAAATGACACGCTGTAACTTGGTTTTGCGCTAAAGAAAATAATAATCTTTGATAATTATCAAAATCAAAACAAGTGTCCTCTCTATTTACACCATCTACGCCTGCAATGTCTCATGGCCGGCTGCCACCTGCAGCGTCGCATAATAATATTTACATCAGGTCCGTCCCCCACTGACAATGCGCAAATGCAAGCGAAAAGGACGGAGATAAGTCGAATCGTGGAAAACGTACACACCAGTATTTTTATAATGATGATGAGCGTAGCTATAAGTAGTTTGCGGAAGAGAAGGGGAAGCTAGCTGCAGCGGGACCACCGCGACGACGACGTGATTCGCATTGTGTCGGCTGTGCAAAAGGAGGCAAAATTATATCGAACATGTATAATTAGCTCCATAAAAAGTAATAGCCACGAGTACTTATAAGTGCGAAGTGTTATTGAATCGCGAAAGTCTTTGGCGAGGACATCATGTCAGCTGACAGAGTTCGTCGATTGCGAAGGTAATGAGGGACATCTTTGGAATTTTTCATCAGGGTATTGTCGTTCGGCTGCTAGTAACAGCCCAGACATATTCCTCGGATTATTTTTGCAAAAGAAAGGCTGCACCGTTAGGACACAGGTAAGCTGTATAGCTCAAGAATAGCATGATCGTGAAATAGAGTGCGATAGTTAGGTTACGTGTCGTTCGCTTACATATCAGACAGTGTTTATAACCGCGACTCTGAAATAGCTGCTGTAAATGTAATGACGATTCGCGTCTGATTGTCTATTTCTTGTTACTACTCTTAAAACGATCATCTACAAGTCTGCAACTTTTGCAATAAGTACTATCAATAGTCATAATTAACTCACTTACATCTGTCTTTACAGGGTGAAAGTACTTATACATTGATGACAAAGTCTACGGTCTCGTAAATAAAGTTTCGAAAAATGAGCGCGCATCATCGTTTGAATCCATCCTTAGGTGAAATTGAACACACAAGTTTTTTATCAGAAGACATTGGAGCATTATATCTGTCAGATGATTATTCGGATGTAACGCTAATAGTCAGTGGGCAGAGATTCAATGGTCACAAAGTTATACTAGCAGCGAGAAGTCAATATTTCCGTGCACTGCTTTTTGGTGGTTTGCGCGAATCCACCCAGAGTGAAATTGAATTGAAGGAACCCACATTACCAGCTTTTAAAGGATTGTTAAAATATATTTACACTGGTCATATGTCTTTGGCAAACCAACGAGAAGAGGCAAGTGTTTTCGTACTATGATTATTTTTGAATTGATAATCTGATCTCACACAGTATGTATAATGTCTTGTATCAAATTTTACAGGTCATTTTGGACATTTTAGGACTAGCTCATCAGTATGGTTTTGTGGAACTAGAAGCTGCTATCTCTGATTATTTGAAAGAAATTCTTAATATAAAAAATGTCTGCATTATATTTGATGCTGCTCGACTGTATCGTCTTGAGTTCTTGATGAAGGTAATTATTTCATAAATAATGGAATATGCTAATTATAAATTTAATTATTACTTATCCAGCCATTTTCCTTACATAGGTGTGTTATGAATTCATGGACAAACATGCCCTGGAAATCATTCAACACGAAACCTTCTTCCAACTGAGTTCTGGTGCACTAAATGATCTGCTAGCAAGAGATTCCTTCTATGCATCAGAAATCGACATTTTCTTAGCGGTTGAGTCATGGGTTAAAGCAAATCCTGGGGTCGACGCTGATATAGTCTTACGTAAGTTGTCTTTGTTTTAAAATATTAAAAGCTTTGAGGTATAAATTTTACCAATATTTATTTTACAGAACAAGTAAGACTGAGCTTGATATCAGTCTCGGATCTGCTGAATGTAGTAAGACCAACTTCCTTAGTATCTCCAGAAGCTATATTAGATGCTATTGCAGCAAACACACAAACAAGGAATTTACATCTAAATCATCGGGGACTTCTACTGGTAGATGAAAATGTTGCTCATATGCGCCACAAAGCCCAAGTTTTGCAAGGAGAAATGAAAAATTATCTTTTGGATGGTGATACCGAAAATTATGATATGGAACGAGGGTAAATTACTTTAATGTTATGGCAATGCTACTGTTACTGAATTTTTTGATAAAAAATATGTTTAATTAAATAATTTCAGATATACAAGACATACGATAAGTGATTCTGCAGACAGCTGCATAATTGTAAAACTTGGTACTCAATGCATAATAAATCACATGAAAATGTTGTTGTGGGATCGAGACGGACGTTCATACTCATATTACATTGAAGTGAATATTTTCATGTTTCATATGAAAAAATAAAGTAATTTTATTTTACTAACGATATGTTCATGCTCAGGTATCAATGGATGAAAAAGATTGGGTTAGAGTTATTGACCATTCTCAATACTTCTGTAGAAGCTGGCAATATTTGTACTTTGAACCACAAGCAGTCTTATACATTCGTATTGTTGGAACTAATAATACTGTAAATAAAGTAAGTATAAATGCATTAATAAATGAAAATGAATTGATCAATAGATCTCTATATAACGAATTATCATTTTTCAAACAGGTATTTCATGTTGTAAGCTTTGAAGCCTATTACACACATCATAATGAAAAGTTATTGAATGGTTTAATTGTACCTTCTCAAAATGTAGCAACAATGGAGCGTAGTGCTTGCGTGACCGAAGGTGTGAGCAGGTAAAAATGCTTTTCAAAGTCAAATAACTACTCTAACTTGAAAACTCTTCCTTACTTTAGACGTCGTTCTAAGATCAATTAAATAAATGCTTTTCTTTGTAATGTTTTATGAAAATAATTATAATATTTCGATTTCAGATCGCGCAATACTTTATTAAATGGAGATTGGCAAAATTACGATTGGGACAGAGGATACACATGCCATCAACTTAATTCTGGGTGTATTCAAATACAGCTGGGACAACCTTATATGATTGATTCCATGAGGTAATTATTTTTTTTTTGTATGGCCAACTTCAACCAATCTAAGATCTGAAGTTTAAAAATTAATCTTTTTTCAGACTTCTATTGTGGGATTGTGATCAAAGATCTTATTGTTACTATATCAAAGTTTCCGATAACTTAAAAAATTGGGAACTAGTCGTTGATAAAACAAGAGAAGCTTGTCGTTCATGGCAAACTCTGCGTTTTAGCCCGCCTCGACCTACTGTATTTATAAAAATAGTTGGAACACACAATACTGCTAATGAGGTAAAGATACATTTTTTAAAGAAATGACTGTGTATTAAAAATTATAGAACTCAGTTTTTCAATATCACTTTAATTTATGTAACTACTAATATACATTATAACTTACAGGTATTCCATTGTGTTCATTTTGAATGTCCTGCTCAAATAAATGAAATCAAATCTCCAAACTCTCAACGAATAAAAGAATTACCAAGCAATGAAGATTTCGAACAACCCCCGCCGCCACCGCCTCTGCCTCCACCTCCGCCAGAAACAGCTACTGAAGCTGTGAATATTGATCAAGAAGATAATGCTTCTGTGGATGGATACGGTATCGAAGAAGGTTAGCGCTTATTATGTGAACCTAAAATCTATGTTTCATCAAATTAACTGCACTGAAATACTTGTTCATTTTTAAAGGAACGTAAAGTTTTCTTTGCAAATATTCAAATCCAGTTGAAATATGATATAAGGCTTTAAAATTACTATATCTGAATAGTTTTGTAAAAAAAAAATGAGTCTGTCTCAAATCTCATTATAGTGAGTGAATATGTGTATATATATATATATATATATATATATATATATATATATATATATATATATATATATATATATATATATATATATATATATATATATTATATATATATATATATATATATATATATATATATATATATATATATATATATATATATATATATATATTATATATATATATATATATATATATATATATATATATATATATGCGTGTGTGTGTGTATATTCTATAAGTAAAAAAGATACAAACAACTTATTTTTGTAATGCTTTATATCAGAAACATTCAAACAAAACATAATTGTGATATTGGTATCTTTATTTAAGAACAAATTATACATAATGTTTTAATGATTCAAAGTAGAATTTGTAAACAGGTCAGTTTTCTGTATGAGAGTGATATTTTTTCTCGCGTTATTATTATAAAATTGGAAATTAAATTGCAAGCATGAAATCTTAAAACACATCCAATATAGTTTACAAATCGTGTAAAAAACTTCTGGATGTCTAAGTTTTTTACAAAATTGTTAATTTGTAGACCGTTAACTATTATGATGTTAAATAATTTAGTTGAGATTATTTTTTCCAGTTAAACAATTTATTTGCGAATAATGATTTTAATTACAAGAATCTTTAATGAAACAATATTAGTAAATAATAATATACATACATATAGTTTCTTAATGTTGCTTAAAATACTTTGTAAATATTTGCTCATACTAGTGTAAATAATTGTTTATTTTTCGCAAAGTACAAATAGTTATTTTAAAAAGAAAAAAAAACTACACAAAGTATTAGTGTTAGTACTAATAAAACTAATTTGTATTCTTGGTATGTTTTCAGAAGTTAATTATTTTGATAAATTCATTCTTGAAGCATGTTACATTTATTAAAATATGCATTTTGAACAATGAGAACTTCAATTTCAAAATTCATAGATAAGCAAACTAAGTAAAAACTAACTAAAAAGTAAAAAAACTTTGTTTGAATTTTATGGATTTAGGAACATACTTAAAAAAAGTATACAGTGCATTGTAAACGTAAAATTTTTCAAGCAATTTCGTAACACAAAAGACGTACAATAATAAACAAAAAATACAAGTATTTTCAAATATGTGCTTTATCAAATATGCAGTAAATCAACGAATTTTATAGTTGAGAAATACAACTTTTTGTATTATGAAGCGCATACTTTTCTTCATACCTATGTAATGTTTATTTTTCTAGTCTTTGCTATATTTATATAAAAACTAAATTTATTGTATTACATATTACACGAAGAAAGAATATAGGTGTAACTGTTTAAAGCTGCTCTACTTATAATGTTAATAAAATGTATAACAATAATTTTAGATTTTCATATTTTTGTGCTCAAATATCCCATTCAAACATTATTACATATTTAGATATTGTTCTATTAAATTGAAGGAATAAAATAGTTCATTTACTTATTTTGTCTGGTAGAAAATTTCCTTTTCAAAACGGTGTTAGTATCAAACCTGGCTCAATAAAATAGCCTTATTTTAGACTTGTCGTATACTTCGTAATGTTCTAATATGTCTACTTCGTCCTTCTCATCAATAATATTTACCAAATCTTGGTTACTCAAGTGAGACAAAATCATCTCGAAAGCCACGTCGTTTGGATCGGCGAATCTCAGAATGTCGCTCAACACCACTGCTGCTTTCTCCACGAGCATTCGACGCTCAAGATCTCTGCTAATCTTCGCTTCCATCAACCCCTTGTACATTGGAAACAGGACCTTTATTTCTTTAAATACCTTAACCAGCTCCTTATTCTTAGCATAAATCTTCAGCATTTTCTCGTCGGCGAGGAGGAGATCCAAAAAGGACACTTTGGTATCGCCTATATTGGTCTCGCGCATCGCCCTTACCTCATGGGAGAAAAAAGTATACTAGTATGGTGTATCGTGAGATACGAGAGACTGGGAGAGAAAAAAAGAGACATATAAATATGCAATATAGCGTGTCTCATCTGAGACGAGACACAAAGAGCTTCGGATATGCGCCGATCACCCTTCCCTGTGCTCAAAACTTCTGCCCGAGTTGCCTTTGCGGCACAGTCGATCATGATCTTCTTATATTATTATATGACCTTATTTTGTTGGTTTTACAAACCAACTATGACTATAAGACTATGTCGGGCATAGTAATAATATCTATCATGCAGTTTTTATTTACAAATGTTATTTAGTCATGGAGTAAGTTACCGACTGTTCATTCAGTTATTACTACGCGAGCGACTTCAGTTAGATTTACTTAATAGCTGTTACTGAACAATTTAGGTTGCATTTACTTAAATTTTGAGTAAGCGCAACGTTTTATTTTTCTCCGTGTAATTCATGCTAAATACTAAGGAATACTTAGTGATTACCGTATGACTTCTGTTTTGGCACCAGAGCATCTTAGTCTAGGCGCTGAGCACTTTTCGTCGGACTTAAATGGCCAGTAGATCACCCAGGTCTTTTCTATGTATTTTTGCCCCCTGAACACGAATTTCGAGGGTGGAATGCCCAAAAGTGGTCAGGTAATTTGTTATTAATAAATTAATTGTTAATATTCAACAAAATTATGTTATTTACCAAAAACTTCAACCTAAAGACAGTTTTTAGATTTTTTATATGATTCTAAATCGAAAATGTTCTTATAAGTTTTTCTGAAAAAGGCTTTGTTTTCGAGTAAAAGAGTACTGAAATCCGGTCGAAATCGCGATTTTTTTCTCAATTTTATTAATCTTGATCAATTTTTACTCAAAAACAAAGCCTTTTTCGAAAAAACTTGTAGGAATATTTTCGATTTAGAATCATATAAAGAATCTAAAAAAATGTTTTCTGGGATGAAATAACATAATTTTGTTGAATATTAACAATTAATTTGTTAATAACAAATTACCTGACCACTTTGGGGCATTCCACCCTCGAAATTCGTGTTCAGGAGGCAAAAATACATAGAAATAACCTTGGTGATCTACTGGCCATTTAAGTTCGACAAAAAGTGCTCAGTGCCTAGACTATCTGCTGCGAAATTTCATTTAAAACATAATAATAGGGAACAGACATGGTTCTGCTATATACATATAAATACTTATATACAGTAGAAAATAGCATAAAAATACGTTATGTATCAATTTTTTTGCTGATTTAATACCTCTAGGCCCTAAAATGGTTAATTAAAAATTCTTATGTTTGAGTAGTTTTTAAAACGGCAACTCCAATGTGGCAGCTCAAAGGATAAAGACCTAACCTAACATACGGGCATTTGAGTACATAAATTCAGTCATCATGAATCTATTTTGATTTTGAAGCATTATCTCTCATCTTTATTATGATTTTGGAGAAAACAATAAGGTTATTTTATGTATTAAAATTTAGATGCGTTTATACATCCATATATATTTTCATCCTTTGCGCCGCCATATTGATCACGTAAGCTCTCAATCGTTTAAACGTATCATTAGGAAACCGTTAGGTCTTTATCCTTTGAGCCGCCATATTGGAGAGCTGCCGTTTTAAAAACTACTTAAACAGTAGTAGTAACAGTAGTAACGCCGTGCTCCCATTCGCTCGGTGCAGCTGAAGAGGGGAAGGTTGGTACTGATATTGTTTTAACATGTGATCTTATGGACGTTGGAATTTATAATTGATGATTGGTCGCCAGGTACAATAATTCATGCTAAAGGCAGATACTTATCATCTGAATAAGCTATGTGTATTTAGTTTGAACTTGAACTGATCGGAGGATTATTATCTGGCATTTTTCTAATGATCATAATTTTTTGCTTTAAATATTTCTCTTTTAGCAAAATAATTATGATCGAAGATTAATTTACAATAATTTCTTAAAATTTTTGGCCACTACTTTTTAAGTACAAGAATACACGGATATGTCATGAGATATAATAGATTATAAGGTTCTATATATACGTTTTTACCCTCTTGATTACGAACACGCCACGAATCAAATTTTCAGAGCATCTTTTCCTTTTGGAATTAATCTCGCATACTTTATAAGTGGGAAATTCTGAATAAATACGCACTTGGACTCGTTCAAGTTCGAGCCAAATATTTTGCCTTCTGCTACTGTGCCACTTGGAATCAACATGCTGTTTTGATTTTCATACATAATTTTTCGGATAGTAAGTATTTATAAGTTCTGGTGCATAATCGGTATTGTATTTCAATTTCAAGTATCGAAATCTTCTTCTGTAATCTTCTTGACTTTGCGTATTGTTTGCTATGCGCGGCCAACTTTGCAACCTAATGCGACCTAGTGGAGTGGGGTATTCACGACTGGGCTGCGTTCGATTCTATGTTCCAGAAACGAATTTAAAATTTGTATTCGGTTTCGATTTTTCGGTCCAATATTCTCGTCTCTTTGTTTGGTGTCACTTTGCGCCGACTTGCATTGACACTTTGACAGATCAAATTTGAAGTTTGAAAGTTCGAAGATTGCCGTGGAGTAGAAGAGGGCGTCCATATATAGGTGCCTGCAGCAGCGACGATCGCAAGTCGTTTTCTTCCCTTTCCCGCGGGTTGGCTGGAGACGTTGGCTGCCATCTTGGATTTCGTTGTTCATCTTTTCGTGTGACACTGAAAACATAATCATAACCATGAATTTGTAATCATTATTTTGTGTTTGATGGGCTTACATTTTTTTAAATCAAGCTATTCCATTGTTTGAGGCCATACTTGAACACTAAAATACTCATTGCAACTATAAGAATACGTGATTTTATATCTATGTTTTCAATATGTGACAGTTTATTAAGTGACAAAAACATACTTCGTTGAGTTAACAATCCATTATCTAAGGATTCCTATAAATATCTTCACTGTAGTACTGAGCCGAAATGACGTATGGAGTCTAAAAAAAAGTTTGTATTTCAAGATAAAATATTATTAGTTTTAACTTAGAGGTTAGAAATATATTTGTACAATACTTCTTCAAATATTAATACCTAGTCTCTGTATTTTTATGTGTAGTATAAATTCTTCACTTTATTTAATTGATTCCGATATCGTTTGTTAACAGGTTCAATAAAAACAGGTATTGGAAGAGAAAATACCAACCACGAAATGCTTCGACAAGTACTACTGTGAAAAAGCCAGTACCAAACAAAGATGAAGGCTCTAATCAGAGTGAAGATTCTGAAGAATACGTCTTAAAACAACGATTACCTGAAAATGGGTGGTTTCCAGATTTTGATTCATCATCCTCATCGAGCGATGTTGAATCCTTAACCACAGTATCAAGTTCTGTGTCAATATCGGATGCCAAGAAGAAGATCACCAAGGAAACAAAGTCTGATGAGAATTGGTTTGACAGAGAACTTGATGTATGTTTTTTCAATTTTTTTATTTCACAAATCTTATATTGATTGTATAATCATGCTTCATCATCATCATTGCCTTTTTCCAGAATGTACAATTCAATTCCAACGTACCTGATACAAAACAATGCAAAAGTATAAAAGAAAGTGAAATTAAGCTCAAATTGTCTTCCTCAGATAGTATTGAAAAGGAACATAGAAACTCAAGCTATAAATTGAAAAGTGAAATCATAAAGAAAAGTTTGCAAGAAGCAAAAAAGGATTCTAAGAAAACTAGTGATAATGAAGAAGACGAACTAGAATTTTTGTTGTCGCTCACTGAACCTGTCCATACTGGTCCAATCATTTTAAAGAATAATCTTGAAAATGGTAAACATTTTTCCATCTATTATAACTAAATTGACAAATTTATCTTCTAATTCATTCAATGTTTCACATGTAGAGAGAAGACTTGCTCTTACAAACAATAGCAGTGCTAACGATAAACCAGTCAAATCTATAGACTTAGAGAAGTGGCTGGATTCTGTTCTTGATGATTGATACATCAGCTGTGCTGGCGTGAATAAAAAAATGGAATATTCTCTTTTGATTGTAAGTATATTGATTTCTTTACAAGTATATACATTTTTAATATATATATATATGGTATTGAATTCTATGGTAAAAAAGTAGATAACAGTTTATATAAATTTTATAAAAAATTAAGATTGCATGTAAATCTTCATATTTTATACAAAAATATCAGTCCAATACTGACACAAGATATTCATGCATATAATCATAAACCACAAGCATAATAGCACCTCCTGGACCTAGCCTAATTACTTTAGGCAAGAGACCCTTGTACAAAGCCTTGAACCTTAAAAAAAAACGATATGCATTAACGATTATTACTCATGCCTTTTTGGTTTCATGTTGAAAGTTATCTTCATTACCCTTCTGCCTTGTAAACAATTCCTATAGTTTTTAAAGTTCCCTTGTATTTGTGACCTTCTGGACCTTGAATTCGGCTCTTTGCAACATCAAAAGGAATGTTTAGGCAGGATGCAACACTTCCAGAAAAGAATCCTATGCCTACCTATATTTTAACATTAAAATTTTATGTGAAAAAATTCTATAAAGTAAATTTTATAGTCTTTATTCTAATTAAAAGTCTATCAATTGTAATTACTTTCGTTAAAAATTCTTTTATCGGATCTTTGTTTGGTGGGATATATGTTTTAACTGAATGATAAAATCCAAAGTAAAAGCCATTAAAAATCCCATTCCTCATAAGAGTTGCTGTGAGGCCTTTATTCAATCCGTTGAGGCCTAACCCTTGCTTTTGAATAATTTCCTTTGTAATAGCAAATGTTGATGGGCTTTCTTTCATGTGTTTACGATTCGATTGTAATTTCACTTTAACCACTTCAAAAGGATTCACTAAAAGTGATTCTGTAAATCCAGCACACAATCCAGCGCATGAAAATGTCTAGAAGTATGTTGCATAAAGTCAGCGTTTTCCAAATCTTATGCTTAATTTTCTCGGAGAATAATAAAAACGACAAGTGAGTCTCTTTTGAATAGAACTTACCAATGGTGTTGGTGCACTGGCACCAAATAGGAAAAATTGTTTGTATTGTTCAAATGTAAAAAACTAAAATTAAAAAAAAAATATTAAGGTTGTCTTGTGCATGTATATGTTATATTTATAAGAGCAATAGTAACTCACCTTCACTGCACGTTTCGGTGTTTCTACTAAAATTGGTGGCACTATGCCTTTCCAGTAAGCAAAAAATCCTTCAGTCCTATACATTTTTTTCAAACAATCCCAAATACCTAACAAATAATTTTCTGACTTAGTCTTTGTTTCACATTAATCGTAAAAGCTACTTAGAGAACTTAATAAAATGTTAGTCAAGTAGACTAAAACTATTTTACTTTGTTTGTTCTTTTTAAATAATTAGAATTGAGCCAAACCTGTATAATACGTAGGATCTGATTGTTTCGTTTTCACTTGCAGTTGCAAACGTGTCTTCACTAAATCCATTGGATGCATTATGCACACCTCTACAAAACCAGCAGATCCACCAGATCCAATTTGTATAACAGCTTCTTTTGTCCAACTCCGCTTCTTTGGAGCTATTGTCCCTTGATTGGCCATAATTGTTGAAAATATCTACTTTAAATAATGTAAAAATCAAAGCTCTGATCACAATTCTTGTAGTCCTGTTAAATGATGTTTCGTCAATTATTAAATGCATTGACCATATGTCTTTTGTAATATATACACATTTATAGAAATCCTATTCAAAAATAATCCATATCAAGAATACTTTCTATTTATAAACTTTGTATATGCTTCTAATAGAACTTGACCATATTTTTGAGGTAGATTTGAAGGTTGAAGCAAACGGTTTCTGGAATCTGTAATAGAAAGATATATTTTGTAATTTGTTGTTTTATTGTAATAGAATATCGTATATCAATACAGAGTTAAATATATCTAACAAAAACGACTTGTACTTTATTTCAAATTTTTTACACCGAAAAATATCAATTCTTCACGTACTTCAATATACTAATTCGTAATGATTTTTTTTTATTCAACAAATAGCTACTAATCAGTACAACGCACGCTTTTTTAATTCCACTGTAATCTGTACGAATATTGATATCATACATGTTATAACCTCTTACTTTTTTTTATGTAACGTTCTAAGTATTATCACTGTACCATACCTACTTATGTGATATGCGTTATTTAAAAAATCACCATTTTTGTGATATTTCATGAATACAAAATCAGTACAAAATCAAAACTAAATAACTTTTAAAGTAAATCATCCACGCATTTGCTACTTATAATGCACGCTTATGGCGCTTTATTAATAACAATTAACATAGCATGGCACAAAGTAAACAAATATGCAAACATTTTGATGTATTCGAAAACTCACCGGGAAGCCGTTCAAATCAAATGTCAAAAATTCTAATATATTGTTTAAAATTAGTTACCGAGCGAACAGCGAGTGTTCACATGGTACTCGTAACCGTGTCATACTTTATCTTAGCGCAATTGATAACAGGGACCTACAGTTATATAGTTGCTCTTTGAGACGATGCTCGACGAGCAGAGATGAATTACGATTGCGTCATGTATATGTCTCATCGAAGCGGAATGTTCGTGTAGGATTGATGTGTCGAGCTTGCAACTGAAACAAAAAGGCTGCGTTAATGAAGCATTAAACTTTCAATTTTTTAATTAATTTTATTATTAGATTTTAAAAGGCTGTACAATTTATTGTTCCGTTAGTGTATCGTACTGATATCAGATAAGATTGGTATAATCGCGAAAATATACAATTATGTTGTATAGATTAACTGCAGCTTGTTCTCGTGAAAATAAAAAATAGCGTGAACTTTGCGCTGATAAGTACGGAGGAATTCGCTATAATTCAAAACTTTTTCAGTTTTCGATCGGCGGCTTTGGACTTTTGAAAGGTTATCCATTTTACCGAAATTATTATTTAAACCTACTGTCTAAAAAATATCGCATTTAGATCAAATAAACCGTCATTAACTCATTTAACCTGCGCATTATAAAAAGAAAATTATAAACTGGATAAAAAAAACCGTACATTATCGACGGCCTTAATACAATCGTAAAAATAATTGCTACTAAATCGTTCATCATCGTTAACTCGTCACTTAGTTAACAAGTGCGTAATTTTTAAAATCGCACCTGAACGAGCGAAATCTCACACCTGACAATCAGCGCGTATGCATTATCTGCATTCAGGGAAACGTCCCGAAAAGGAAAAATTCGCGCCGCTGCCTCTCAGGTCGATTATATTTGCAGATTATATTCTGCATCAGCCGCGAGATAAGCAGCTACGAATACTCAAGACTGTACTCGCGCGAAAGAGCTTACGCAAGCGGAATAAGTAACTCATTGAGGCAAATCACTCGGAACGCGCGTGTATTAAGTATGTATGTGTATGTGTAAGAGTATTGTAGAAATGTATATAGTTATAGTTGAGAGACGCGGAGGGCCTTGAAAAGCCTACTTACACTCGATGCCAAGGCTGTTTATCAATCAACGCGTCACGCGATGACAAAGGGGAGTTTGAGAGTTGTTATGCAATTTTCGGACTGTTATGCCATTGTAAATGTGCATTATTTTTGGTGGATGAGGGCTTTCCAATTGAAAAATCGTTTTAAAACGTCATACTAAGTTGCGCGAATTATTATAATTATGTAAAAATCTTCGAAATTCACCCACACTTCGGATCGATCGATAACTCAAAAACATTATCAACCAGTTGCACAACGTCGTTTTGTCAATTAACGTTCAATTAATAAAAATCCTCTCAACCACGCTTGTCATCGTGACAAGTGCTTTTGTGCGGTAATCTTGAAAACCATACTATATATACGCCTTATACATAGACGTACAGCCGACAACAGATCTAGTACACATTCATCGGAAATCTCTCTAAATTTAGTGAACACGTGGCCGCTGCACAGTAACCCTCGTTGTTGTTTCACCGTTAACGGAAATACCGAGTCATTTCTCCGTATACCGCACATCACAGGCCTGATTCTCCCACTCTCCCACCACCCAGTGGCCTTAGATCAGTATAGGCAAAGAGCGCGCGTTTGTTTGGCGTCCGCTAAAGAAGACGCGCACCAAGAAAAAGAGAGAGAAAAAGAGCTGAATCGCGAGCGATAAGTGTGTATAACATGCTCTTACGCGAGATTGCGCGCTTATCATCGAGAAGTTAGTATAGCTGCTCTCGCGGAGTGTGTCCGTGTTTTAGTCGTCGTCGTCAGCTGCTATATTACTCTCCGCGATCGGTATAATCGCTCGGCGGCTGCAGACAGAGAGAACGCAGTAACATGGGCGCGAGACAGAGACAGGTGAGCGAGAGAGAGAGAGAGAGCACACTTACTTATAAATCGAGCGTATATACTTTGTAGGTATTTGTTTTTAGACACTTATCTTTATGCCGTTCGTAAACAGAGCCGGTGAGCGCGTGTTCTCCTTTCGTTTTCTCTTTTGCAGAGACGGTTCGCGCACGGAATAGTACCTGCCATCGGTTTTGCGAGTGCAGATTATGTACATACCTGCTCTTTTTTTTTACGCGGAAAAAATATACACTTGACGAGTTGTTATTAGAGCCGAGCGCGCGGATTTTCCTCGACAGATGTCGAAGGCGCTTTTGGAGATTTGAATGAGCTCGTCGCCAATGGACGATTCCAATGTTAGGATATTATAGTCTTGAAACGCTCTTATGATTCGATTGCGATAGATTAGATTGATAATTTGTGGACGATTTGTAATTTATACTGATTATTGTCATTGTTGTATTTGACAGGTGAGCAAAGGCCAGGGGGCTAAGGATCACACCAACACCTATGTGAAGGACACCAGCGGCGAAAGATCATCACGGATGTTGAGACGGCAGTGTTGGTCTAAAAGGAAATATCTGACGATAGCTGGGGTTCTAGCTGTTTTATTTTTAATCTACATCGGTTTGGCCAACGATGTTAAACCTCTTCGACTTGGAAGCAAGGCCATCGACAACTTGGCTATCTCGCTGAACTTGCACAAGCCTTTCTATGTTGTCATTATTGACGCTGGATCAACTGCAAGCAGAGTGATTGCCTTCACATTCCATGTTTCCGTTGTGAATGGACAACTGATTTTAGACGATGAACTTTTCTACGAGACAAAACCTGGACTAAGCTCCTATGCCAAGAATCCAAAGGATGTGAAACAGTCATTGGATATTTTACTGCAGAAAGCCAAAGGTAAAATACCGAAGTTGGAATGGTCTCGAACTCCATTGAGCATGAGAGCCACTGCTGGTTTGAGACTTCTGCCTGGTCACAGAGCTCAAGACATACTGGAGGAATGCAAGAAAGTGTTCAACAACTCTGGTTTCAAAGTCTCAGAGGATTCCGTCGCCATCATGGAAGGTTCTGACGAAGGTATTTTCGCTTGGTTTACTGCCAATTTCCTACTCGAGCGATTCCCGAAATCGGGTAGCAGTGCAGAGTATGCAACCAATACTGTTGCTGCATTGGATCTTGGCGGGGGTTCTACTCAAGTGACTTATGCCATAACTCCGACCATGATGGAGAAACAGGCAGAAGAGCTAGCTGCCCATGAAAAAAATTTGTATAATATCAATGCCTTTGATAGAAATATAAGTGTATTTACACAAAGCTTCCTGGGAATGGGACTGATGGCAGCCAGAAAAGAAATCCTCATGCATGCTGACAATTATAAAAATGACAGCAAAAAGCCGGACTTCACTGCATCGTCTTCTGGACTGATTGAATTACGTGCAGAATGCATCAATCCTATCATTTCTGGTGTGGAGTGGAACTATGGTGGAAAGAATTATCTAGTTAAAGGGCCGCTTAATGGCTCGCATAAAATTATTAAAACACAAAACTTTGCTGGTACTGATGAAGACAGGCCAATAGTTCGATTTTCTACCTGCCTTGATATTATTAAAAAAGTAGTGAATGCTGCAATTCCACATGATCTTCCTAATCTTGAAGAGCATGAAATTTATGCTTTCTCATACTACTTTGAAAGGGCTACCGAAGTGAGTTACTATTAATTATTATCATAGTACAAAACAAAGCACACTCATTGCAACGTTATTAATCATTTCTTCTATTTTTTGTATGTAGGTTGGACTTATAGATCCCTTTGCAGGAGGCGTGATTACGATTGAATCGCTCTACAAAGCTGCACTTGAAACCTGTGAATATCCCAACACGGATCAACCTTTCATGTGCTTGGATTTGTCATTTATTTACACCTTGCTCCACGATGGCTTTGGTTTGGATACTAAAACGAAAATCTTTGTAAGCAGCGCAGTTTAAAAATAAGTTTTTGATTTAAAATTACAATCTTTACATAAGAAATTACTTTTACAGCTCCGAAAGAAAGTTAATGGTCACGAGATGAGTTGGGCATTAGGTGCAGCTTTTAACGTTCTGCAGAAGGAATCGTGATATTTTAATCATTAACTAAAATGATACAGTTTGGGTGTGTACTGTGTCGAATTTGACTTACAATCATATGCACACCTTTGTGATATTTCTCACTTCGAAGCGCGGATTCGTTCCGATTATTAAAAAAGCTTTTATTGATCAATATAGACTCAATATTAATATCTTTGTAAGATGTGCTTTTATGAAAGTTGACCCTTTTTGAACTATTGTTATTCTTACTAGTTTATTGAATCAATGTCAAAATTATGATAACTTGTTGTATGTATTCAAAATTATATAGCTATTTATAAATTTTAAAATGTTTACGTAATGTATATGTAAAATAGCCAAGTAAAAAAGTATTTATTTATTTTTAAGGATAACAGAAAATATCTGCAATTTGATAAAGATATTTTTACAGTGTCTTAAATAAATATCTCGATAATTCAAATCAACATTCTAATGCACAAACAGTATATAGATTTGTAAACACATCGCTGACCTCTACAGTGCCTTTTCTGAAAACGATTATCAATTCTATTTAATATACCACGAATCATAGACTACAATTTTTATGAACAAAAAAGCTGTAATACACTGAATATTATATTCAATACGTACAATGTGTCAATAATATATCTTGTAAGGCGTGGAAACCGTCAATACAGTATTTATATCAATGTAAATAAGTTGAGAATATAAAGTCTAATCAAAAAAATTATACAGTTAAAGAGCAATACCTAAGTGTTATCCAATAAAAATTTTCTATGGTAATTTGCGACTTTTGTACTTAGTCTTTAAGGGCTTCAAAAATCGCTGATAATAATTTATAGAACGTTTATGATACGGAAAATGATTTCGAAACGCTTACTGCTATTTAAAGTCAAAATTTAAATCCAGATATATTAAATAAATAAATTAAATATCATTTACATCAATTACCATTTCAAGCCTACAAAAAAATGTATTAATAAACGTGTTTAAGAGTATAAAAACTTGTTATCGACTGTAGACGGGAGTCTACAATGTTTCAGTATGTTTAAGGCTTCAGACTGTATGACAAGAAAAGCCGTCTGTCATCGTTCATATACAACTCTGTTATGAATATACCAGATAAGATTGTACGCATGCATGCTAATTGATCATTTGATTTTAGTCCTTAAGCATAATATCTTCCACTTTAACAAAGTTGTATATGTCCGCCATTCATTACAAACCCAGATAAATATTAATGTTAATTATTTGCAATTATTCTTAACAGCGATTAAATCAGATCAAAATTATTTTAGAATAGGATTCGAATTTATTGCGATTTTAACATAGTTAATAAAATAACACACTTTAATGCAGCAAAGTATAACGTCAATTATAATTTTTATAATTTTTATATTTATAATAGAAATACGAGCGGAATTTTCTGAAAATGCATACTTAAATTTTTATTACAGGTAATAAAAGAAAGATAAAAGACGACGAAAGCTTACTCGCATTAGTCGCCGATTTATCAAAGAAATAAAAGAGAATATTTATATATCAAAAATGTAAAAAAAGAATTGAACTTCCATTTCAAGCTTATTATTAACCACTTATCGAACGAACATGCGAGTCATACGCTCAAGAATTTCTTTCAATTTATTTACTCTATTAATTGACAGAAAGTATAACTACAAAGATAACTGCAAATAATAATAAATACTTTGTATATAACATTATAAACTTCTTTGTCAACTTAATTAGCAGCAAAAAGTCTGATATTACCTATAAACTAGAGGACATTTTTTTATTAACATACAATGAATGCAGGAACAAAGTGATTATTTTCATCCGGATAAATTATTACGATTAATAAACGTATGTAAAATCGATCATCCTTCAACAAAAGTAGCAAAATCAGATAATCCACCTAAGCGCGCATTATCGACCGAGAAAATGGAAAAAATTGAAATCCACGATTTTTGCACAATCAGCGCTACCACTTTTCGTTTTTCGATCCGTGCGCGCGGCGGGATCACACTATATTAATATATAGGTATCCCGTCGCCGTCGCGTTATCTTTTTTATCGTTAAAAACGAACGTCTGCTGCTTCGTCTTACGCACGTCCGCGCGTACCGAGAATCACGTATATATAGGTATATAGGTGTGTAGGATTCCCGGAACGAGTCACAACAAAAGAAGCTCGACTGTCGCGACCGCGAGAAACGTGTGCATGTGCGCGCGATAGCACGTATGTCGTATATATGTATTATACACGCAGAGGTTGCACCTATATACAAAGTCCGAGTGTACAGTACGAAGTTCGAGTGATGCGAGATCAGCCGTAGCCGCAGTATCAGTGTAGATAGAGCCTATATGTAACATCGGTAAGTTATACACAACTCACGCGCGCAACTATAGCTCTGCGTATGTCTGTATTTCGACCACATTCTGGTAGTATAAGTGTCGCGAGTCAGTTAAGAGCTAAACGCAGACACGGTCGCATCGGAGCCTCGAAAGTGTAATAGTACTCTTGACTCTCTTTCTCTCTACTTGCGGGAGGGGGTTTATCTCTCGTACACTTTTCTATTACATTTGGAGCATTTCGTGCGCGTGTTATTCTGATATCAAACTCTCTGCAGTATAAAGTGAGAGAGAAGGAGAGAGATGGATAGAGGCATGTTGATATATCTCATGTGTATGTAACGTGTTGCAGTGGACGAGAAAGAGAGCTGCTTCGACGGTCCCGCCGCCTCTGACTTAGCCTTCTTTTTCTTTAATCGAGAGCACAGACACTCTGCGCGCGATATGTGCTAATTTGGATTTCATCAGTTCCTTATTTGCTTCATCCTTGATTAGGCCGATTTCGTGTGTATGTTAGTGTGTCTCGAAGCAACTCTCTCCGGACAAGCAGTCTCAAATGTGGAGCCGAGGCTATTATGTCAAAACAGAAACCACTGCCCTCATGCTCGTTTCGCTCTTGTACTTTCCTGTGAGTGCACTTCAATCAGTTCAGTCTGCGCAGAAAGAAAGAGAGGAATAACAGAGACACGCGCCTGATCTAGCTTCGATTCGAACAGACAGCTCAGGACACTGATAAATAATAAGTATTGCTGCTGCTTGTACAGTATACCAGAACCGATTCGAATAAATGAATCGGACCACCAGATTTTTGGCACCGGCCTCACTAGCAATAAGTGCCTATTGTCCAAAGGCCCTTGTCCAGGCAATTGTACCACATCGCCACCTTAATGTAGGCTCGGTCTTTCTCTTTTTCTTTCATTTTCTTTTTTTTTTTTCATCTTTTTTTTCTTGCTTTAATTCATACTTTTTGTTTTCTTCATTTCATGCTTACTCATATCAGTCACATGACTTTCTGACCATTGCAACATTTTATTTCAGACTCTTGCAAAAGCATCATTTCTCTCCCAGAAATCTTCTCTCGAAAGCTGTCCAAAACAATCCTACATGGATAAGTTGGATTGCAAACTCTCAAGTGAGACTTCGGACATTGCAGCAATGAATGATAAAGAGGATATCAGCTGTGCTCTACAGAGGATGCATGTCAGTGAAACTATGTCTGAGAACATAAACAGCCTAGATATCAATCTCAACTCTGATGGGGTGGACTCAATAGAGAGAAGATCTTCAATAGACAGAAGCAAATACAAAGAAATGAGAACATGGAAAAAAATTGGAAAAGGTATGCACTGTCTAAAAATAAACTATAACTGTTGGAATTTTATCTTGCATGGGTTAATGACCATAAGAGGAAAACTAGATAAGTAGTAATATCATATAATGAAATTTTAATGTCTCATTTTTATGGAGTTATGGTGTTATCTATTCAAAGCTCATATGACTTGACATTTCCACCATCCAATTATTGATTTTTAAAACTTTGTGTTTCAGAAAATAAAACTATAAATCCTGAAGAATCATTTACCTTCAAACTACTTTCATTCAATATACTAGCTCAAGATTTGCTAGAAACTCATGCATATTTATACAGAGATCACAATAGACAAGCTTTACCTTGGGAAAAAAGAAAACCACTTTTGGTACAAGAAATACTGGAATCAGAAGCTCATGTATGTACGCGATTTCTCGCCATATATATTAAAGAATTTGTCGCTCATTCAATCGCGAATTATATCTGCAGGTGGTGTGTCTTCAGGAAATGCAAGAAGAGCATTTAAGAGACTTTTTGCTTCCATTTCAAGAGAATGGGTTCACCTACTTGTATAAAAAACGCACTAACGATAAAAAAGATGGTTTACTTCTTATGTACAGAGAGGACATTTTTAATTTAATAGAATTTTCTAAGCTTGAACTGTACCAGACAGGTGTTCCATTACTCTGCCGTGACAACGTTGCTCTAATTGCCAAATTTTCTTTGAAAGAGAGTCCGGAAACGAAATTTGTCATTGCAACCACTCATTTACTTTTTAACCCAAGACGCAACGACGTTAGATTAGGCCAAGTGCAGCTACTTTTTGCAGAAATAGAACGAATATCTTTTGTCGAAAATACCTCGTGAGTATTCTTTTGACCATGTTTATCAAAATTTTTCAAGATCCGTGTCAAATAACGTTGATTTAACAGTATAGGTCCACGGTACCTTCCTATTGTGCTATCTGGTGATTTCAATCTTGAGCCCTATAGTGGAGTGTACAAATTCATTACTGACGGTTCAATAGAATTTGTAGGCAAAGGAAGAAATCTAGAACGATGTGATTACCGTTGCTTGACGAATTCTTTAATACCTCCACATTTATACGTAACGGATGAGTGCCAACATTTTAACGTATTGTCAAAAAGATTGTCTGGCAAAGGCAGCGGCAAAGTTATGGTAAGATATTCAGCAAATCAGTATATACTTGTCAAAAAATTCCTTTAGAGAAGCATAGTTTAACTTTGGTATAGACGTTAGAATAATTTAAATTTTACTCCAAGACTAATCATAATAAATTTTCGTGCTTTCAGTTGAGAAACACCGAGAGAGAAGAAAACTTACAGGGCAACGACAGTCCGACATCTAATTCGGAAGTGACAGATTTAGTTGACTTAGAGTCAACAACGTACCAAAAAGTAGAAATATCAGATGGTCATTATGTTACATTTTCCTCCGGATTATTAACGCACCCGTTTCAATTCAAGAGCGTGTATGGTCATACGGATAGCAAAGGGAAAAGTGAAGCGACTACATTTCAAAATCGATGGATAACGGTAGATTATATATTCTACAGTAAGATGCAGCCACTAGAATCGTACAGGTTACCAACAGCAGAGGAGTGTAAAGTATTTTTTCCTACAATACCAAACTCGGTTGTGGGAAGTGACCATTTATGTCTTGGGGCTAGTTTCCTGTTGAAAAAGAGATAAATTATAACTTGAAAATATAATTTTATCTCTTTGTTTACCTTGCTGTATATACAAATTAAGCTATGACAGAAAATACTTGCGGTCATGTAATTTTATTATTATAACATATTTTTTCAATAAAGTACAAAAAGTACAAAAAACGTGTATAAATATATTATCTCATTTCTTATATCTAGTAATACTTGATAACATTTTTCTAAGACATTGCACTTGAAAGTAGATTTTCCACTTGAGCATTGCCAATGCCAAGTTCAGAATGCTCAAAATTTTTATAATCTAAAATGCAAGTATCCTTTAGGAGCTGCTCTTTTGGTCGGTCTACACAGTTATAACTATAGTAACAGTCTTCGCTATACTTTTTGAAAATTGACAATAGATTTGGGTCCCCTCCATCCGGACCAACGAGAAAGTCACACTTATACTTTAAATAATTTTTCTTATCTTCCAGGCAACATTTCAAAAATCTATAATCTGAAGTAAAATATTCTTTGACGTTTTCTATGTTATAGATTTTGGCCTCTTCTCTTAGGATACCGGTAACAAATAAATCATCTATCCAGAAATACTTGGAATGCTGTCTGCTTTGATAAACCAGCTTTAACGCTGTCAGCATATCGGTCACGTAAAACCAGCCAGAGAGGAAAGAAGGATAGACATTTTCTGAAAACTCTTCTTTAGTCACAAACCACTTGTTGGCTTGGTTCCTAATCGGTGTCATGTGATCCAAAACGTAGCCCATCAGAAAATCTGGCTTAGTATTCGAACTAGTCCTATTGTGTATCAGCGACAGTACCTCGTACAAATTGACAATAATATCATCGTCCATCTTCATGATATATGAATAACTGCCGCTGCACTTGTCCACAGCCCACTGGAGACCCATCAAGTGCTTGTACGTCAAATTTTTGTAAGCCTCTACAAAATTGCCTTGAATAATATCTTTAAATCTCTGCGCTTCATTCTCAATGGCAGGCTGAGTGACACCCGTCTTCACCTGAGCTTTCTCATCCAGCGTACCAAGCAGAAATATCCTCCGCACTCCGAGTCTTCTTAATTCTTCGTTCGTGTAGGCATGTCTCAAGGCACTTCTCTTGGAAACGTCACCGGCGTAGGAAGTGATTATCCAGACAGCTTTGATCTTTCTACCCTCGTCCTCCAGGTCCTCGTAATCTTCGGTCGAGTAATTGCACTTGGTATCGATGAGGTATTGAAACGTTTGGAGATTAAGTATCTTCATGGGATTGGCACTGAACGTCAGTCTTTCGTTCTCGCGATTTTTAATTCTCTCGGCGAAAGATCGCGAGTCGCTCTCATCGCCGTCGCTTAAATTCGTGAAAATTATCAGCAACAACAGCACAAAACACGTCAGCAGAAGTAAGACGCACAGCATGCACTTGATCGCCATAATAAGAATCAATCGACTCGACGACACCTACACTAAGTTCGTTTTTTGGAGCGTTTCTTATTTTCATGTTATTACACACAGCACAGGATTAGATGTTATTTATATATATATAATAGATCGTGTACGAGCTCGTTGCGTTAATCAAAGGTACGGCGGCAAAAGGAGCAACAAAAAGCCAAGAGATATATAATTAAAGGCCGTTTACCAAGGAAAACACTGTAGCGCAGCAGTCTCAAGCGCCAGCTGTCTTTTGTAAAAGTCAACGTCTCTCTCTCTCTCTCTCTCTCTCTCTCTCTCTTTCTCGGTTCTCCGGAGTCCCAGCTCCCTCTCTTCCCTCTCTCGAACTTGATATCCTATACACAGCACACAAAACGGATAAAAAAGGGTTTGTATCGGGTATCTTTCCTTCTCCAGCGGTCAATCCCGAAAAAACGTAAAGAAGAAAAAAACGGCGAGTCCGAAACTGTAGAGCAGCTGCAGACTCGCAGTATACTCAAGAGTGGACACGGCGTTCACCGCCGCGCAGTGAACAGTGATTATATACATCGCTCTTTATCTCTCGCGCATAAGTTGTAGGTCGTCGGCTCTCTCCGCCAATCGTAAACATCCCCCATTGTTTTAGTTCGCCGCCGGGAATATTTCTGTTAGTAAATAGCGAGAGGGTGTACTCATATACACACAAAATACACACCTAATATAATCGCGAGTGCGCGCGCAGAGCGTCGCACGTGTATATACAAGCATATATAGTTATAGAGAGCGGAGCAAGTGCCTCTGATGCACATGCGAGGGAGAAGGAGAGAGACAGCTTTGGCGGCGGCTGAGCTGTGTGTTCTGCAGCAGCAGCGAGGAGGAGGAGAAGGACCACCGAGTGCGGTTTTTAATACGAGCGCGCACGGACGAGGCGCTTGGAAAATGCAGGAGATTTGCGAAAATCTGCGCAGAGCCGTCGAGCATGGGCGCACCGATATCGTCCGGTCGATTCTCGAAGCATGTGAGTTTTCTTTATGTTTTAATTACTTACTTACCCGGCTGATCGAGTTTTTTTCTATTGTCGAGGAGGTTCGGCTGATGACGATGGTGATGTCGAAATTTCCACGTTGGCGTGGCCTTGCGTGGGCGACGCGATAATTAACCTATAAGCACTCGCGATGTTTTCTCTGAATTTTTTGTAAACAACGAGGGATTATGATCGCTGCTTTCATTTTTTGCGAGCTGGAATTTAACGAGTTGAACAAAACGGTGTAAAGTATGAGTCATTGATGGGTTTGACAGCTGATACCCTGCCACCGCTACTGTTACTTACGTCATTTATTTCGGAGTTTGTTTGACATTTTCACTGAGATTTTCTTCAAAGTAAAAATGGTTAGACAACTGTTTTAGAAAAAAAAAAAACGAAGAAGAATCGATATAACGAGTTAATTTGTTGATAGTTTTGAGGCCAGGTTTGGTTGGGTCGGTACATTTTATTAGCCGGTATAAACGGGCTGCACTCAAAGTGTCAACAAAGCCGCTCTCGTCGTAAAATACTGCAAGTTACGAGCTTTTAGCGATTTAAATATTGTAAGCGATGTCGTTAAATTTTGATCACTTCTTTTCCAGGTGAAGATAACGAAGTGGGAGATGGCATAACAAAAGACAAAATCTTGAATGGAGCTATTTTTGAAGAAGGAACGCCACTTTTGTACGCAGCTGCAGTGAGTAGACCTTATCGGCTTGGATAATTACTGCATTTGTTGCAACAGTTGATGTAACTTTCTCTAAAATGTTACAGCACAATCAAGTTGACTTGATCCGAACTCTCTTAAACTGTGGAGCAGACCCTGCTGCGACTGATATTCAGGGCCGTAATGCATTGGATGTTGCTGTGAATGACAGGGTTAGGCAGATATACATCGAAGAATTACTCAGAGCCACTGCAGCATCCGAGTAAGAGAGTTTTTGCTTATTCTTTATCAAACATCGGTTAAGGCTTTATGTAATGTCATACAAATAATTATGAAATTTTGATCAATCTAGGATTGACAGGGTTGAGCAAATATTATTGGCTGGCATTGACGTGAATGCTTGGGATTCAGAAGCCAGTAGAAATACCCCTTTACATTGGGCTGCTTGTTATGGCAATAAAGAGATAGTGCAATTTTTAACAGGTATGTGTAAGCACGTTATAAATTTTGTTCTACTGACATTAAGATACTAAAAGTGCAAATTTAAATAGATAAAGGTGCCAATGTAAATGCTGAAAATGGTTGTGGCGCAACACCACTGCATGAAGCTGTAAATCGTGGTGAAATTGAAATTTGTCAAATTTTGTTGAGAAATGGAGCAAATCCTCTAGTTCAAGCTGTTAAGGGGTAAATATTAACTCAGTCATAGCCTAAATTATAAATTAGTACACGATTCATGTTTTTAATTTGCCTTTTGTTTTTCTATCACAGAACTTTTGCAGGAAAGTCGGCCTATGATCTTTCGAGGAATAATAGTTTGCTACAGTGTTTAATAGAAAAATTCATTGGAGATATGCCGTCAAAGGAGGGAGAAAATGCGCATTCTCCTCTAGAAGTTCTGGAAGATACAAATTTTTCTCCTAAAAATATAGTTGAGACACATCAGCCTCTTTCAGCTGATTCGATAAAATCATTGGAAAACAGTTTTGAAGTTCTTACATCTATAGGAGATTCAAGAGAGTCTGGTACAGACAGTCCATTGCGAACAAGACGTTCTGTTGCAAATAGCGGCATTTACGAGCTCATTTGGCCTGAACCTAAATCCATAATTGAACTCGGACATGTTTCACCGCCTTTTGCTGTTGGCAAGGAACTTTTAATCTCCATTATACAGGTAAGATAATGCTCTTTGCAAAATTTTATATAATACAATTAGCAAGTGTTCGAAAAAATTCTCTTTTTCAGGGTGGCGAATCTATACATAAAATCTTGGATGTTTGGGAGATCAGTAGGACGCATCTATTAGAATTAGGCTGTGATGTAAAAATAGGAGAAGTGCAGCCAGGATCTGGCAGAGTGACTTGTGATAAGAGAATCGAATGTATAGTCAACCCAAAACTGTTTAACGTTGCTGAAGGATATCAATTGCATATTTCGCAAAATTCAATTAAAGTTAGTGCTGGAAGTTTGGCTGGCTTGCATTATGCGGTTTGCACGTTTGTGCAAATTTTACGATTGAGCAAAAATCGTTCGAGCAATGCGGAAATTTGTGAGATCGAAGCAGTATTAATCAAAGACGAACCGAGATTCGGTCACAGAGGTATACTTTTGGATATTTCTTTGAGAGGGCGGGCACCTACACTGGATTATTTATTGCACGCGATCGATGTTTGGTCTTCCTTCAAACTGTCGCATTTGCATCTATATTCTCGACTGACTCCGAGTTGTGACTGGCAACTTTGTTACTCTAGATCGGAAATGGTTACACTTGATAGATATTGCAGGTAGCATTATTTTTCTTTGATTTAATGAAATAATTTATAACTCAACATGTAATGACATTAAAAATATATATATATATATATTTTTTTTTATTTTAGAGATAGACACTTAGAATTAGTGCCAGCACTGGATGTGGATTCCAATGTGAGTCTGCGTCATTTATCACAAATGTGGCCACTTTTTCAAGAATTACTGGCTACATTTCCAAGTCTGAATTATGTGCATATAGGGCCTAGATTAGCCAGCTTACTAGTACAACCAAGTAATCTTGATTGTTCACTGTCTGTAGATGAGACTATAGAAACAGACATGTCCGAAGTACTTGAATCTTATTCGAGTCTTCAACAACTTTGGCACATCCTCAATTTAAGTTTTGATACTACAGTATTATTGTGTTCAAATGGTTTGCATACTAAGGCAGAGTTTCGGAGTATACCTAATAACGTGATACTTGTCGAATACGGTTTTCAGGTACGTAACGCAATACTTTTTTTATTAAACTTTATTGGACAATAAATTAATTGGCAACATCATTTTGTAGGCGGATTACGAATTTTCTGGCTGGACCGAAGCCTTTAGAGTCGCCGGAGCGAATGTTCTGCCTAGTTCAGGTACAGCAAGCTATAATAGTTTAGCTGGTTGTCCTGCTTCGACTTACGCCAATACGAAGAATGCCGTGAGAACGGCTCAAGAACAGGACTCGATTGGTATTGTAGTAGCTCACTGGTCAGGAAGTCATCATCTGACATCTCACACATTTGCTTGGGTTGGATATCTGATAGCTGCTGGCCTATCGTGGAATCCAAGTACAAACATCGACGTTGAACCATCTATAGATTTCTACGATATTCGCGAATCAAGCGGAATCACCAACAAAAAGTAAATACGCGATGAATGTAGCGGCTGTAAATCAAGCAATCGAGTTATTAAATTCTAACTTTTTTTACAGATCCATAGCTAGATTGCTCGATACACACGTATTCCGCGATCTGGAATACAAAATTGGAAGTGCAATTCTAGAACTCGGACGAGTCGATACATTAGTCCTAACGTTGAGTAAAAATCAAGGAATTAATGATCTTCAACAGATACCGGATAATCGCGGTTCCACTCTCTACAGATTGTTGACAGATCCCGATAATGTAAACCTGGAGTTTCTGTCCACGGATTTATTTATGGTATGTGTTTAAGCATCTCAATTTTTTATACTAATAGTGCAATAAACATCGATTGCAATTTATTCCATTTTCAGAAAGCGACTAAGCAAATCAAAAGGGTATCTCATGCTTTGTATGAAGCTAATCCAACGTCAAAGTTTGCTTCTATGGAGATTCAAGAACTTCAGCTGACGGCAGATCTGATGTTGACTGCGTGTAAAATAGGTAGGACTCTTATTGGCGTCGGTATTAATCCTAACAGCAACATGGGATTGGCTGTAATAAATTTAGGCATAAGTAATTTACCTCCGACTTTCCGCACTGACATAGCCAACAAAATGCTGGCACACATCGAACAATACAAAGGCGCGTGGCTTCAAAGACACCTGCCGCAAGGACTTCAGAGCTCCTTGCTTATTTTGACCAGTGCTTTGCACAGATTTGTGCCTGAATCGTAAATCTGCCATTGTGATAATTGTTGCTGCTTATTGTAATAAGACAAAGTAAGTAGCTGCAATAGAGCCATCCTTTGTTGCATTTGTTGTTGAAAGCGTTAAATGCCGAGGCGATTGTTATATACAATTAAAATTATCGAATTGCGATGTTGAAGTTTCTTGACTACTGAACGTCATTAGATGTAATGCTAGGATGCAGTACTATTTATACACAGTAACTGAATTTTGACTAAATTTACAAAAAGCTATAATCAATGACTCTGCTGTGTATATTATGTCCAGTAACTAAATATGTACATACTATAAATTGTACATACGCAAAAAGACTATAATTATTACGAATTATGTAATGCATATAACGATGAACACTTAAAATATATGTATGTTATATAAGAGAAAAAAGTATTGTTAAACTGTTAGAACAATGAGAGTGATTCAAAATTTAATGATATAAGAATTTTGACAAATATTTTGAGCATTTATATACATTTTCATATAACCACACTGTACTTTATACAGAAATATTTATCAGAATAAATTATTATCAATTTTTGTCTTAAATTTGAAATCAAATGTCATTCTTCACCAATCGGTTTTGTACTTTTACACTTTGGAATACGTTGTGTAAAACACGCGGTATGTTTTAATAAAAAGCAATTTGTTCATGAATGTATGTTTTATACTTTATTTCACAAAAAATATATACTATAAAAATACATCTGTATACAGATATAGCTAAAATTTTAGTCACGGTGGGTACGTACAATTTGTTAGTTTTTGTTTACTAACTTTATTAGCGCCCGCGTGAACTTCAAAATATTTGCTTGAGAATACACTTTCTAGTAAAGTATTTCATCATTACCTACCTACAATTTTTATAATTAAATAGACAAGGATAGAATTTTTTTAATTACACATGCGGAATCGAATGCTTTACAATTTTACAATGAGACATAAAGCAGCAAATAACGTTTTTAAAAATCAAACGTAATTTGTTAAATGGGTAGTAACTACGACGTGATCGTCGTGAAATAGCTCAATAATCGTAATACGTATATGATGAACAAAAGTAAAAAGATCCATAAAACATGGAAATAAATGAAGTTTTGTTTAATTGTTGAATGAGTATTATATACACGTGCAGTGGGTTTTCGGATAACTAATGAAAATTCGTAAAAAATAGAGAAAAAGGGATTTCATGTTGTTGAGAGAATGTAAAATTTGAGTGGCAAATACGCGTGAATCATTTGAATAAAATTTGATGCGTTTGCATATATTACAAGTGTTCTATTACGATAAAAAAATTCGTTAAAAATCGTTATCGCAGTTTAAATAAACGACAGATGCGATATGACCATAAATACGTCAATAAATTAAAATCGTGTGTGTTGATTGATTGAAAATTGATGTATACTATTCGTATAAAATTTGATGTTTCAATTGTCCCAAAGTGTAAACAAACTATTGAAGAACTTCTTTTCAGCTTTCGATTAGGGCGATGAAAAATGTAAACGTTATCCAACCCACGTCGATTTCAACTATATACTTTGATTAAATCGTATAAATTAAAGTAAACTAAACTGAGAATTATTCGTAGCCTAAGCTACGCAGTACAAAGCGCTGTACTAATAAACCGATGTTATATCACATCAACAAACACTGCCTGACTCTGACATAATGTGTTCGACTGTACATACACCGGCTACAGGCCATAAAGTGTACAGAGTGTTTTCTTGTTACGATTGACACGTGTTCAAACACATCCGTCCAGATTCGTTGAATCTGTCGCTAAAGTTTCAGAAGACCCGCGCCGGTCTCGATAATTAAAATTAAAAAGTCGCATTAATTAAAAATAATGATAGCGACGCGTTCACCGCGCGTTGTAGGCGGAAAGTATCAAAAACACGTAGGCAAGGGCTGCGTACTCGGGAGAACTCGCGGACGACGGCTGCTGTTCGTCCGCCAGAATCTCGTTGGTTTTTTCGCTGATTTCGCCGGTTAATCGCTTCGGCGAATTGTGAAGCACCAAACGGTCGGCCAGAGGCTGTACCGGCCGGAAATTGTGCGTCAGCTTCTGTCCCTCCGAACTGGTGATGTCCCGGAACGCTGCTATCTGCGAATTATTCGTGAGCGGGATATTAAGTGCAATTTAATTTTGTCCGATTATCATCGCTGATGCGATTAACAACGAGGAGATCGATCATTTTTATTCGGTTGTAAACTGAAATTACAGAGGGACGGAATGAATATTTAAAAAAAAGTGACGCAAAAAATAGAAAGTGGACGTTCGTATATAAATTATCTTTAAACGCGCCGGTAATAATACAAACTTCTAATAAAATATTGTGCATACTTTACTTTCTACTCTAGAATCTCGCAAAAAATTGCAGTTACTTAACGATTCGGTAAAAAAGTCCGAAAGAGCCTTACGCGTGCAATGCTCCTTGCCGTTACAAAATACGTCTGTCTATCGACATACCTTCTAGCCGTGGTACTATTTATTTATATTATTATGTTTTTTGAAATTTTTTTCAATTATCACAAACAAACTCACCTGAGCATGTGACAAAAACAGCGGATGCTTAAAGTCGATCCAGGTGACGACTTCGGAACAAGGCGGCGTCGTCAACGAGCCGTTGTAGGTGAAATAGTTTTGCATTCGATCGTCCGGTGGACCAGCCGGATCCAAAAGGTTTTCCAGTCGCAGACTGTCCTTCAGTCGGATTTCCGAGCCGACCTTCTCGATCTTGGGCAGAGCTTCGACGAGATCGTCGAACATAGGATTGGCTTTGTTGTCGGCCTCAGCCTGTGCGATGGAAGAGAGAGAGAGAGAGAGAGAAAAGTTGAGCAATTTTTGATTTTGACCCACTTGAACAAGAAAAAGGCGCTGTTTGCTCATAGCGTTTGCGGTGTGACTTTCCTTACGCTATATCCGGATCATCGTAAAAAATCTAAATTTAGCCAAAACTACGCGCAATCCTACTTTACCTCCGAAATTAAGTGCCAGAGCTATAGACAAAGACTCTCGGACGTCGGCGGCAATCGTCAAAGTTAGCACCGCGCGCGAGGCGCCAGGAAGAAATGCCAAACGGTTATAATTACTATATCCGTATCTACAAACGTGTCTGCACAGTAGCTCATCGTGTGCGATACGCATCGCATAAAAAAAAAAAAAAAAAAAAAAAAAAAAGAAATCGGCGAGTCTCAAGTGCGAGTCATAGATATGCATGCCATGTGCAGCTGCGGACTTTATCTTCCGCGCTATAGAGAAGCTCGTATAAGCAACGCTTCCGCCTGGGGTTGTTAACGTTAGCCGCGAGAGTATAATCCGAGATAGTTTAACGAGAGTCTGTTTTCACTCGTCTGCTCGGCTTTCAAGGACACTTGTTCGACTTGCAGAAATCTATCGATTATTTCAGCCGAATTCAAACGAATTATTATAAACTCATAAACGATGCCAGAGGGCAGCGACTGACTTTACGAGCCGGCGTTAATTTTTTGATCACCGCCGCCGGCGCATAAGCTCGAGTAATGAAGGCAGTAAGGAAGTGCAGCTGCTACTCGATTACGAGAACGGCACAGCAGCTGTACTCGCTGTTTATTCGATTACGATTTCGCTGACGTGTGTCTAAGAGTGTATACGCGCGACTTGGAAACAATGACGTTTGTTAGATAGCTCGAGGGCTGAAAAATCCTATAATTTATGAAAATTCAAGTCGAACCTCGAAGAAGAACGCCAGCACCGCCAGTCCATCCCTGTAGGCCACAGCCCCGTTCATGGATCCGTAATCGTCCTTGTAGAACACGGCGTGAAGTTCCATGGCGAACGAGTGATTGTTTATCAGATCTTCGGAACCTTCCCTGTCGTTCTCGCCCCAGTGGAAGTGGAGCTGCTCGAACACGTAGGTTCCGTTCAGTGGTCCCCCGGACATGTAAGCCTTTTCGCTGTCTTTCGAGGCGTGAAGCAGAGCTGAAGTTTTTTTTTTTTTTTTTTAAAAGGAAAAATAACGTACATCTCGTGGAAAAGGTAGACGCTCCAGTTTTTTTTTTATCTGAAAGCGCGCGAGTTTCGAAATGGGAAAACAAGGCGCTCGTAAAAGTTAATCTCTCATCTTAGGATATAAGCATATGCATAAACGCCAAGTATTAAGATAAAAGCGCATACATACCCGTGTGTCCATTGTTGACCAAATAGACTTTTCTTGGCAGGTCCAATCCGGAAAAGAGCAGCGGCGGCAAATTCGTGTCCCTCACGTCGTGCTCCAAGATGTTTATGGGCGACTGGTGCTTGCCGAAGCAAGTGTCGTAGTCTTCCGCCCAGTGAGCTGGACCTGTGTCAAGATCAACGATTTTTATTTTTCATCTTCGTTAAAAAATTTTTCGAACGTATACATTTACAGCAAAAACGGATAAAAACGCCAATAAAACCGACGACGTCAGACACGTACGTGCTCTAATCACATTACGCATACGACTTCCTGCATTTTTGCAATAACGCTACTCGCTACATTGTATACTTAGCGCAATTTGCGATTCTCTCGATCCATCGCAGAAAGCCTCGATTGCAGCTTTTTCATTATCAATTGACACCGATCAACGAAAAAATAAAATGTCGTGTGCGATATCGCCCCCGAACATCGGAGCTACTCTCGTCGCAATGACAGACGTCCAATATCGTCCTCGATTTTTATCTTTTTTTTTTCTCGTATAATTGCAGTCCGATGATAAGGAAAATGCGTTGCGGTGTATTACACTCGAATTTTGCATTGTTACTGCAAAATTGACGTTGCGTAAGCTATATAGCAGCTTGCATAACACTACGACTGGGAATCGTTAGAGGATCTACTTTCGGATTGATATACAGCCTTGTGTGTCCTAATTAAATTACGCGATGAGATTCCAGTCATGCACGCACGCGAAGGAAGTAGTAAAAGAACCGTAAATAATTACGTGTACGTGGACTCACCGTGTGGGCCGCTGTATCCGAAATCGATGTGTCCTTTGGCAGCGGCGTCGGCTGGTGCGCCTGTAAACGGATAAAAAATTACGTCCTTAGAGAGCGACGACAGTTTATCCCCGAAATCTAAAATGGGTTTCATCAATCAAGAGGCAGATTACAAGCTATCTCAAGACGATCGTATATAATCAGTCGCTTAAACGTGCCATATCCGGTGCTCGCGAGAAACCATGGCAGTAGGTAACGACCTCTCGGGAGTTGTTAACCTCTATAGGGTCGTCTCTCGTCAACTCGGATCTTTATCTCGACGCAACCATCTCGCATACGTTTCCGTCGAGTTTTTCACTAGAAATCGAATTCGCACTACGTGTAACGTCTATAACGAAGGCTGACTGCGGCGAGAATAAGCCGACCGGCGTCATTGACTGCTACTGTGTGTGCCATACCGATCGTCACGCTTTCCACGCCGGTGTACACTGCATCACGTACCTACGAACTCCGCAAAGTGTACGTGATGTCGAAAGCGCGAGTTTCTGCGCTCGCGGTTCCTTGTGTTCTTTTTTTTTTACTATATGCGCGACGTCGAGCGAAGAAAGACGACCGGTGCGTGACGCTTTGCGGCGAATCGGAGATCGGTATGTTCTTCTGAATAAAACATCCGGGGTAATTGGCGATTATGAGCGAATAGACGAGTGTGTGTGTGTGTGTGTGTGTGTTTGGACGCGGGAAATTTGAAACGTATACGAGATCGGTATGCAAAAATCGGCAAGAAATTAACCTAGATTCGTGGGGCCGTTAGCATTATTATGCAAGGCTGACTTTTGCTGCTGCTAGAATTCATATCGCGGATCCTCGCGAAATCTCGACTCGGTGTGGACATATCCCTGGCATTCTTTATATGGCCGATGCCAATTAGAGCTCGGGTACGTGCACATATACGCGTGATATGATGGAGCTTTGTGTAACGACGTTTATTTGCACGTGCTGTATCTTGGTTTAGAGAGTTTAATAGTGTGTGGAAGGGACGTGTCCTTCGGATTCATAAAGGACACTTTGTGTGGTTGTATTGTGCGCAGGCTTTTTATTTATATTGTCAGATCGTCTTTGTCGCTGTAATAATCCTTTTTTCGCAGCGAATATTATTTTCTTCAATGAAAATTCCAAAGGTTGACTACGTTTATCCTAAAATAGATTCGTAACAATCGTAGATTAACTAACTTTAACGATGATCCATGACTTCCGAGAAATGTTTTATAATTTCCTGTTTTGACCACCGAGACCACACCATTTCAGTCTTGGCGCGAATACAGCCCACGTATCGAGTGCTAAATTGAATGTTTGGAAATGCGAACCTTTTTTGTGGTGTAATAATAAAAAATTGACTGTTTTTAAATTTGGACATTAGTATAATAGTGTGCGGTTTACACAATGCAATCACAGCTATAATGTCTGCATTGGATAAGAATTTTGAAAAGAAGAATTTCAAGATTGATACTCGAATAATTGGCTGAATATCGTAGACTCGCAAAAGTTGAATGAAATTGTATAAGGAAAATTGATGCTCAATGATGTCTTCGTTGATTTTTGCCTTATCAGACAATATTTGACAAAAAAAGTTCTCTTTCTAAACTTTTACATCGACGGATAAAAAACTTAAACAATCGCAATTCCTAACTGGACTACTATATCGATATTAAAAAAAAAAAAATACAATATAGGAGCATAGCGAATTCAACGCACATACTTTTACTCCATATAGGTTTTCTAATCATGCAACGAGAATACAAAAAAGCTACAATTTCACGGCTTAACCGACAAAATGTTTACAAAATCTTGGAATCCAGACACTGGCGTCGTTTTTGCGAGAAATTTCACAAAGATGGAAAAAGCTGGTAAAAACAACGACTTCCTGATAAACCCATTGTTTAGCGCGCAAAAAGATCATAGCGAAGTTCGGCCTTAAGTAGGTTTACGCGGCGACAGGAAAGCAAAGCACTATCGCGGCATTATTCGCTTTTATTTCAACAAAACCCATGAATCCTTATTGTTTAAAAACAACAACAACAATATTATGCGGTTGTTCATCAAGTTCGAATCGTCCTCGACTATAGATAGATATAATATTTATGACTAATAAAAAGAAAGTTCAAGTCCGTATAACAATAATCATTCGAAATTTGCTTCCGATATCCGTCGCGCTTGACGTTTTTACACTGGAAATAAATTATTTTCCTATTGTGTCCTGACACCCGTAGTTGGTGCTGGTGTTTTTTTTTTTTAAATATTAAAATTAACGAAGTAATTTTCCCGCGAGACAGCCGATTCGTTTTTAATGCTCGTGTTTTCAAAGATTGTTTGTTATAACCAAGCGAGGGAAACGTAAAAGTAGTTTATCTATTCTATTAGCGAGTGATTTGCGACGAAGACTGCAATAATGTCGAAATCTTAACGTTTTAACACAGCTCGTATCGGTGCAAACTTAAGAGAAAAAAGGTGAGTAGAAAGATGTTCAAAATTTTTCAATTAATCAACAAATAAAAAAATTAGTATGAAATAAATTAGAAATATAAGTTTAACTTCTTAATTGATATACTATTGTAGAGAAATAAACATTATGTACAATACTAGTTATGGTTGGGTAGGGAGAAATGTACCGAAAGCTAATTTTGCAGATAAGTAAAAATATCAGGTAAAGTTGCCGAAAGTTAAAATTACCGTTAAAAAATGCCAAAAACTGAGATTTACTTAAAATTAATTAAAAGTTTCTTTCTTCACCGGTCAACATTCACGTTTCGTCATTTTTACCCGTCGTGACTAATTTTTCGGCACTTTTGAAAATCGAATATTTTAACCGTTTTGACACTTTCATCTTCGGTAAGATTCAGCCGTTGTTGCCTCTATAGGAAGCCTTATAAATAGGCTTAGTAAATAAATAAATAATAATGCAATACACACTGACATTTGAAATTTCCAAGTAAAAGCTTCTCAGCTCGTAAACGCATACGCAGAAACCCATGAGCCCTCTGCACTCGATCATCGAATCCCGTAAGAGCTTCTCATTGCAACACACATCCACGACAAGCACAGCCGTAAAAAAATAAGTAAGTACACGAGAAAGGAAAAAATATCGGAACAAAAGAATTCTCGGATGAGGATAAACCGGCGTAAATCGGTCCGCTGAAGGCGGCAATAAAATGCCGCACTTGTAATATACGCGTCTCTGCCAAGATATATACAACAGACCTGGGCATGCAGTTAACACACACGGATATAATACGCATACCGGATCCGCTGCCAAAACAGCGAAACGATCTTGAGAGTTTTCCATCGGTCGCGCAACCGGCGCATAAATCATTCCCCGAGCTATGTATCGCGTATAAGTTGAGCTTCCGTTTCGAGCTATTCGCGGCAGCGCTTGTTGAGTCTAATTGGAGCTTTTCGTGCGCTTTCTTTTTCCCCGGAGTCGTTGCAGCAGCGTGTGCCAGTGCACTTGCCCCTTGACCGGTTTGTTATTGGCGCCGCTGCTACAATTGACTCGCGCTTAGTCATGAGGCAATTAGCGCCGTTAAGAAGTTGATCGACCGATGAAAGTTTATGTCGACGATTGTAAACAATAAGCGAACGATCGTTTCTGTTGTGGAACTTTTTTCGCAGCGAGTCATTTCACTCGCGCGAGTTGGCAAATTATCAATTTTTAGTTTATATAGTGTGTCATTACAATTGGCCCACTTATTTTGGCCGCGCGTTGTCTGAATTTTTGTTTTTTTAATTTAAAAAAATTAACTAGTTTCGACATCCAAATCGATGAGTCAATGACTTTTTACGCAGCTCTCGCATATGAAAATTCAATTAACCCGTCGACGCAGTAAAAACGCAGTGCAGTCGTGAAATTTCCAACGATAATCGCTTTGTTAAATATTGAATGAGATGCGATGATCGTCGGAGGATCTTTTCATTCCCGAGTAAACTCGACCAATATATACCGATAAATGTCATCAAAAAATTAACACAATTTGGAAAACGTATTACGAACACTCGAGCACCTGTTTGATTACGCGTTAACATTGATCAATGCTCTTAATCGTACCCTCGACTCATTACCATTAATTAGTGCTATAAAAGTCATCTTATCGAATATGGAGCAATTTTTATAGCTTCGAAAATAGATCATCCTTATACGTCTATATTCGCAAATTAATATCCCGTATATCGATGCCTCAAGTGCCGAACACGTGTGTGTATAATGCGCGTTGTGCTATCGAATTTCAAAGGCAGACGCCGTTTTGAATCGAATCCAAAATTGTATCGACCACAGCCAATATACGTCCCTTATGCAATGCTTATTATAGTCGAAAGCGTTACATTCCTCAATTGCAGATATATATATATATATAGTTAGGTGCGGCAGCTGACGGCTTAAACGTGTGAATAAACGAATTGCCCACATTTCTATTCGTTAAAGTGTGAAACAGATTCACTTTGAACAATGCGGTAATGAAGTCAGTATGTGTGCTATCGTCGGATCTGCAGGAATTTAGCGTTGACTACTGGCTTCTTTAAGGTCAGTGTCATTATTTCGATAAGGATTATCTGATTATTGTTTTGCTTCGCGGAATATCGTCGTTAGTTTACTATCTGTAAACTACTGCATATTATTCTAGTTCTGTAAGTATACGTAATTATATACCTTCGCTTATCCGTTTATCATTATTTAGTTTTGGCAAAAAAGCGAAGAAATTGAATAAAAGTGACAAACACGCGGAGAATCAAAATTTGTCAAAATATATTTGCGCAGTGCTTATCGTTTCATATAAAAAAAAAAAAATGTCACCGTATCAATAGGCTTACGTAAGAGTAAGGAGGGAATATAAAAAACTGTCAACACCGAGCTTTTTTCAGATTTAATATTAGGTTACGACGGCTAAGCGCAGCCGAAGCTATTGTAACGGGAAGCAACTATCGCTATCAGATCGTCGTACGCAGAAGAGCCGGCGTCATTCGTAAACACATTAACATTTCATATAAAGTGCATAAACCGATTTCACAGAAAACGAGATCGATCGGTTCAGCTGGTGACTTTCGATTTTCGATTGTTTCTTGATATGCGTTACAGTTTCTCACGTCCAAGGGGATGATGCAGCTGCATTGATAAAAGCTTCCACTCGGCTGACTTTTCACTTTCACGAACAATATAGAACAGTGTGTACGATTAAGAGAAAGACCAGTAGAAATTCCTGGACGACTTATCGGTACGTGTAAAATCGGATGAACTTATCGTCGGAGAAACGATCCCACGATTCATAATACAGCGTTGGAGCGTCTGTAACAAAGGTCGGGAGAATCGGTACCGATTTTCACTACGGCTTATTGCAGCGAATTTTCACTTCGGAGTGATTTCTCTCGCGCTGCACCGTACCTTCTCCTACTTACACACTTACGTCACTTATGGCTTTGCGCGGATAGTTACGGCTTAGAAACGTCTTGTACGCTTTTGTGAGCGAAACTAAACTACAAGTGTAGCGCGGTGATATTTGCGTTAAATATGATAACGAGAGCTTTTTAACGAAAAATTTTGTTTAAGTGTAAATATTTCTGTACCGTGTATACTGCTATTTTTTATATATTTTGGAAACAATCTCACTCAGCGATGGCACATCTAACACAACGACCGACTCATCGATAACGAACAAAAAAGTACAGATTCATAATAACAGCAACATTACTCACCATAGGACAAAAGAGCCAAGATGACAAGAGGGCTAATCGTGAGCAGATTAGAAACAGCGCTGGGCCGATAAGTCTCCGGGTGAATCATGACTGCTATACAGTACTCGTACTGGCGCACTTGTTACAACACAAAATTACCGATTTTTCCTCCCGAAAAAAATCGGCAAGCCACTTTTAGAGACTAGTACGAAGTATAATCGCGTACTACAGAGAAGACAATATATCGGCGCAGGACCGGCTATACAACTATACTACTGCAGCAGCGGCAACAGCAGAGAGAAAGACAAGCGCGTTGGAAAGAGGGGGAGAGTATAAGGAGCGCGAGCCGGTCGGACGTCGAGGCGAGACTGACGCTCGGCTACGGACGAACCGACCATTTTAAATACCTAGACGGCATGTGTGCCTGTATGCGTGTGTATGTAGAGGGAAGAAGGATGTCTCGCGACTCGTATAAACTGTATATATAGAGGATCTCTGGCTCGCAGCACCACCCGATTATTATATACACTGCTAGTTGGCGCACCCTCTTACTCGATATGTATAGGCGTAGAATATAAACGCACGATGCGCTAAACGAAGAGACGATACGCTGGTGGTGGTATGCGTTTATTATGCCGTATTCGGGGAAAATGTTTGCCGATCGATTTGGCACTCGATAAGTGAGGATGGAATAGTTGGGTTGTACGCTGTGTACCGAGGAAAATTTATAGTTTGTCATTTGAGAAATTTCTATGATGTGATCGGTATACTCCGTACCGATTTCTCAAAGTGTGTTAAGCAATAACGATTTTTAGATCGGGATCGAGAGCTCCTTCAAGTTCATGGAATCGTATGAGGCCAATATACGAATGACAAAGTCCAAACACGAGTGAGTAATATACGAGTATCATATCTGTATCTGAAAAATCGAGAAATCGATGTGTTATAATGGGCCGCTTATCAGTTATAACTTCAGCGCTGATTAGAAATGAAACTTATAGCCGATGGTCATCGTCATAATGTACACAGTTGAATAAGGAGAAATTCTCGTAACCTTCGATTTTCAATTATACGCGAGAGCTTGCAATGAGAGACAATAAAATTAGAGAACTTATTGCCAGTGACAAGAATGTATAATGTATAGACGTACGTGAAAATAGGTTTAACCCTGAGTATATAATATTGCGCATTCGACTTGCTCACCCTGAATCGTTACGAAAAATCGTCGGCTTCAATTTTTTTTTTAACGATTTTCATTCCCTATAGAGACGACGTCTATAGACTCACGCGTACAGTAGCAGTTATGTAGCTATACCTGTTCGTGTTTCGATATAATGACTTTCGCGATTCCGCGAGAGCCGGCACCGACGAGACTCCGGTTTTTCTCTCTTTCGCCATTTAATGGGATATGCCGGATTGTGGAATCTCACTCTTACCTTCTCTATACTGTGTCTATAAGTTGACGGAAAACGGTGAAATTATCATAAATAAAAAATGCGTCGAAGCGATGTGACGTTCTTTTTTTTTCAAATCGCGGAGTGTACGTGATCTTCGTCATTGTTTCGAGGCATGCAAAGGTTATTATTATTATTGCACAACTCTCGGAACAACAAAATCTATACAAAATTGATGGCTTATGTATTCGCATTATGTGATTATTGAAGTGTATTGAAATGTTATCTTATCGAGAGCAACGGAGTTTTACGGATTATTCAATAACAAACGAGAGACTTACCCCGGTGTGTGAACTTTTGAACGTTTAATTCCCGCCAATCTCACTTTAAGCTCGACAAAGTAATCAATTATAAAAGCGGAAAATCCGTGTAATACTATACAGTGCTTCATATTCACCGCGGGGATCTTTTCGATTTTCATCGCGCGTCATCGTTGCCAGTGATTTTTTTCGCAATTAACAATAAAAATTTGAATAGTTATACAACCAGCGACTCGATAATCAACTTGATATTCAACTAAAAGTCAAAGTCACACAAAAAGAAATTGTGCGTTTTATTATAGAATAAAATCTTCTTAACGTACATAGTCACTTGAATAATGGATCCATGCATGCGATAATTCATCTCACTTTGGGATGTACAAGTCGACGGGCACATTGTTTCCGAGGAAATAAATAATTTTTTTTTTCGAACGCAGTCATTTGACTGACTCGAGATTTGAATGGATGACCGCCGGGGAAAATTCAAGTGCACAAGGATGGGAATAAGACCGATGATTATTTTATACAATCAAGTACACACTGATGCGGAAGTCCGTTGTTGCTCTTCCTGCGACTATGTGTCGCGATGATGGATTTGAATTTTATAGAAACGATCTTTGGCGAATTTTCTGAAGAAGAGTCTGTTGCATCTGCGGCACACATCCGTGTGTGCTCGTAGTTTTTGAGATGAGAGAATCAATAAAACTGTACACACTAGTCTCGGGTGTTCTCCACATTGACATTCAAAGTTCAATGAAGAAGTGTATATAGCTGCAATAACGTCTGTTTTTAGAGGCGTCGCGTGTGGGACAACAGCTTTTTCAATGAGTGCAGTATTGTGTTTATGTCGGCTTATCGCGTGAGGCATAATTTTAGGAATGCAGTATCGTGGATGGTTATCGATTTGGCCATAAGTGTTGAAACTTCGTGATTGTAAATGTATATGACTTATTCTTGATTATCGAGATGTGCGATAGTGTTTGAAACGAAAAATTTCCGCGATGATAAGTTTAAATATTCTCAATTATATCAGCTGCGAGTTACATAAAATCGAAAAAAAAAATTGTTTAGTCTCACCGAAAAGTGCAACATTTAGCAAAAACCCTAGCAAGAATTAAATTTCACAAAGACTTTGAGCTATATTTACAGATAGCTGAAACATGCGACGACTGCGTAAGCGCAATAAAACAGCTAAAAAAGTGCAAAAACTGAAAAATAAAAATTTTTTTTAAATCAAGGCAGCCGCAGCCGATGAGCATTTCCGAAAACTAATCCCAGAGAGTACACTCACCTGGCTGCTACTATACTCACATAAAGAAAGTCCCACACATGACGTCAATGACCGCAGCTGATCATTCTTACTAACGCATATACGTATATACATTACAAATGCAGCAAAAAAACATATATCCCTCATTTTTTTCCTCACTACGCTCTCGGTAAGTGTATTAAAAATGCGGAAGTGAAGAAGTCGAATAAACGCAAAAGAAGTATAGTGCAGTCGAGACTAAAATAAAGGAACTCGTTTTCGGGCTGCGAAGGGTTCTCTGGAATTTCCTGCTGCAGGCAAGAAGACGAATAAGAAAAAGAAGAGAAGAATAAGAGGATAGACCCTATTGGCATCGGAATAAGGCAAAACCTCTCCTATACGAATGAGACAGCTGATGAGCAATAAGGCAATGGGTGTAATGCGTATGTCCGCGGACGTGTGTGCAGCTGCTTCTTCTATGGAGGTGAATCTCCCCGAGAGACGTTATACCGAGGTTCACGGGCCGGTAAATCTTCTCCGGGATCGATGTTCTCTGTCTCTTTTTTTTTCCAGAAATTCACGAAAGCAGGACTTTCGCTCCGATTTATGTCCCGGCGAAGGCTGAATCATATTTAGCTAGTCACATGAGCGCGGATTTCTTTTTTGTGTGTCTTCGCTATATGACGCAGAATAATTCTGTGGTTGATTTTTTTTTGTGCTGCGATGCAGTTTACGAAAACGTGCTTTGATCGATTAAGTGTTGTGACGGATTCTGTAGAGTCGAGGAGACAGGTATTTTTTAAAATTGATTTGCATGTAAATCGCTCGAGTGTAATGAGTATCCTCTTAGAAGTTTTTTTTCTTCGGCGAATTAAATGTGTCAGCGAAGGAACTAGATTCAAGTAGTGATCATTAGGAATTATTTATAACGCGAAATGTCTCTTTAGTTTGAATTATTATAGATTTATCTCCCCTTTTTTATTTGGAAAAACATCGAGAGAAATTTAGTGCGTCAGGAGCAATGCAATTATTAATCGATGATCATTTTCTCACTAGACACAAACAAGCACAACAAAAAATTATACTTTACTGCGTTTTTTCACAGATGTAAACAATAAAAAAAACGTACAATAGACAAAACTAAGATTGTCAAAGTCGCTACTACTACACTATATATAACTGCCTTTTGCGAGTCCAAGACGAAATGACGCTAATCACAGGTGCTTTGTTTTAAAAGCCGTAAGCTGGGCTGGGTAGTGTAATAATTCGTGAGTAGCATCGGACCACCCTGTTCGTATGCAAACTAAACGTGCTTATATATACTGATCGACTGCTATTTCTTTTGCTTGCGAGTTTGATCTACTATTGTATGTTTCACTGTAGTATTTAATTTTTTATTTGGAGTATCTGCAAGTTTTGATTCTTGAAAGAATGTCAAGTGAATCTTGATGAATATTGCAACATTTATTTTGCAATTGATCATTGACAATCAAATTAGGCCTGAAACTTGCCAGGAGAAGCCACCTAGTGTTCTATAAGTCAACTATGCTTATTGGACTCGTAGCCGGTAGCCACTAGCCAGACAATCAGGTAAAAGTTGTCAAAAGAAAATTGTTGCGTGTTGATCCTGCAATTTTTCAAAATTTTAGTAATGCATCGATTAGGTAACCGCAGTTATTAATCGATTATGATTTTGACACCAGATAGAAGTGAAAATGACACAAACATGCATTTAAAATCCATTTGAAATAACATAGAAGAGTTTTTTTTTCGTAAAAAGTCAATTAGTTTAAAATATGTTAAACGAACTAAAGATTCAACCGAACACAAAATTTAATCGTTTTTTTGTACAAACGAAGGGTTCTCTGGAATTTCCTGCTGCAGGCAAGAAGACAAAAAATTAATCGTTTTTTGTACAAACATTGACTAAACAAATACACATACATTTTTGTTTAAATTGAAACAATAGCTATCAGAGCAATTTTTGTAAAATAAGCAAGTACGAATAATCTGTATGAATTTTGAAATGTTTAAAAAATATTTTATTCAATACAATCATTATTACTTGGAAAGTCGTTGCAGATCTCAAATAATTTTGGCATATAATTTTGATTAAACTAATCTATATATTTTATTTTCAATAAGACATTAATCTAATTACATTTGAGCATATATTAATCAAAGAAACTGTCTTTTACACTTCATAAAATAATTATCAGACGCATTTGTATCAAACAAATTAAATTATACATTCCATATAGAAAATACTTCAAGTCAAGATAATTATACATATGAAGTAATTAAAAATATATTCCGAATTGATTATGGTCGTTAAGATATATTTCATACGAAACCATTATGCATTAGTAGTAGAACATAGATAAAACATCAAAACCTTTGAATACATTATTATATAGAAAAAGTGAAGAATAAAGTGTTGAAAAATGAATTTAAAAAATAAATATACACTATTAAGATATTGCAGATTTTATAAAGTTGTAATAAATACAAAACTAAAAATAAAAGCCTGGAGTTAAAAAAAAAAAATATTTACCAAGCTTGTTTATCTCTTCACATTAATAAGTAATAAAAAATTGTGAATACGCCCCCGCGTGTTCGTAAAATCTCATATTGACAAAGCATCTCATATACTTTGACTATGCACATATACATCAATAATTTTTTTTATTTCATTAAGGATCTTTCACTTTTATTTCTCATGAATAATACCATGGTGAAATTTCTAACTATAGATTATATTTCAACAAGTTCATTCATTTGACAATATTACTTACTTTAATTATTCAATTAATTAATTATTTATTTATTTCATTACTTACACACGCCCGTTCGCATGTACACATACAGTCACTCGCATTTAATCCCAGGCATACTTATACGTACACGTAGAATCGCGTGCTGTACTCGGCAATCGCTCTCGCGGTCGAAACGGATGACCGGCTTTTTTTTTATTTAGAATATCCGTCGAACAACGTCTCTCCCTTTGGGTCATCAGAAAATATAAAACGAATCGTTTATTTTTTGTTTTGCTTCTTCTTCTTTATTTTTCCCGTCGCACGATCATCACTACTTTTTGTCACCGAACGTCTCGCGTATGCAGGTACAGAGTTCATACATAACTTGTAATATAATTATTTTTGCAAGCAGTATAGCTTTACAAATAATTTGATTTTTCATGAGTTTCAGAACTTATTTTGAGTTCTCCTTGCAAGGGACATGGAAAGAAGATGCTAACGCTTAATGATTACTGCTCCGTACACTGACTTAGCAACTGCTATTTACATGCAAATTCGCAATTAAAGTTTTTTTTTTATACAATTCAATAGCAAAAGTAACTAGAAGAATGTAAAATGCGTTGCCATCTTTGCTTAAGAACAAAATGTGTAATAAATATACTCAAAGCGTTTCGGCAACAAAAACTAAATTTCAATAATTTTTACTTTTACCAACTCACAGAACGTCAAAAATTTCGTATTCGAAATATTCCAATTCAGTAGAGCTTAAAATCACAGACAGCAAACAAAATATTAAGTACATCAGTACTTAGCTGCGCGAATCACAAATTCAAAATTATATTCATGTAATTTATTTAGATTCATCAAGATATGCAAGTAAGTCTATTACTCTCGAATTCATTTTTCATCTCATTGTTGAATTATAATGCAAAAGCATCAACTGTGCAATGATCAAATTTGTTTTTACACCAATCATTAATTAATAACTTAATTTTTACAGCTATTTCTTAAAGAATTGAATCATTCATCACTAATCATTTGATTTAATTATTTTACAACATAAGCTACCCGAATCTGCTAACGTAAGCATAACATAAACTACGTGTAAATGATTAATAAAGAAAAAAAAAGAATAACAATATTGCGTCCTCGTGAAACATCAAGTTTCGCATGAGAGACACGACAATGTGTACAAATTGCTTTATTTCACTTCTCTGTACGTGCATAGGCGCACACGAGTGCCATAAATAAGTCGAGATTGAAAATCACCAGACATTCGGGAAAGAATTTTGTACTTTTCTAGGATCATCCGCTCGTTACCGTGATAGAACGCGAAAGAGACTCTGCCGAAAATCGATGGTAAGATCTACTTTGAGAGAGAAAAAAGTTAGACGGCGCGCCTCGGCGAGAGGCACACAAGTGAGAATAAGTGAGAGGTAGCGAGTTGTGAGTGTGTGAGAACGCAAAGCCCATCCCGATGAACGCAGAATAATAAAGTAAATCCAGAGTTCTCAATACGCTAACGGCATAACACTTTTCTTGTATCGCACTCGCTCCCGATGTGTTAAAGAAAAATTCAAGTATGAGCATCGTGTTGGTATGTTGGTGATAAAGGATGGATAAAGACAGACAGGAGACAGTGTGTGGAAAAGAGATAGTGATGAGAAAAGGACAGAGATACCACAGGATAGGAAAGGACAAAGACGGAGACGGAGACAGAGACAAAGACAGAAAGTGGGGTACGTAGCGCTTTTATATCTTCGATCGCTTAGCTTGACGAGATTTGAGGGCGCGACGAGGCTTTTTTACGGAATCTTCTTCCAGGCAGGACGAACTCGACTTTCTTTTCGAGGAGATCAAAGGCAATGTGATTGGCGCCGCCGATAGTGGCGGTGCCATCGGCTCTACCGGCGGCGAACAACTACTGCTAGTGCAGCTAATACTGGATTGCGCTGGGTGTTTATGTGGCTGCTGTGCTGGTGGTGGTGATTGTGTGCCCAGCATTGCGTCAACTTCTCGTTCCGTAGGACTATGCACTACCATGTCAGCTATGGGAATGAAATCGAGTCCTTCGTTGACGCTCGCTTCGACGTTAGACAGTACACCCTGATTCGCCAAGGCTTGCAGATCTTCCGCCGGAACCGGTATCGATTGACCACAGCCAAAACATACCGGTATCGCTGGTGATTTTGATCGCCAATATTGCAGCTCCGTTTTGCATTTGTTTAATTCCTGTGAAAAATAAATCAAACGTGTTGATTAACTTTTTGAAAAATAAAAATATACTAGAATATTACCAAGTTTAAATATTTAACGGAAAATGCGATCCAGAACAATGCTCGAGCTCCAGCAAAGCGATACGATATTATGCCATACGAGGTCTTTGTATAAAGAGCAAATAATCACGTTTGGCAAAAATTAAATGTAATCACAACTTGTAAATATTAAATAAAGACCTCATAAACAATCCGATTTGTCTATAGTGTACCTTTGTAAATACCTGTAGAAGAGTGCTAAACTTTCTGGAGGTCTCGTCGTTCTTCTTGTCGTTGTCGTCGAGCCTCGTCGCGTACTCGAGCATCTGTTTCTGTTGCTCGGCAATCTTGGCCTTGGTATTCCTGAGCTCTCGGCGCATGAGACTGAGCTGACTATTGTAGCGCTTCATGCCCTGTTTGATCTTCCGAATGCGTTTGCGCAGCACCATGTTGGACTGGGGTGGCGTTGCCACGTTTGATTCCAGGGCCAACCCGCTACAGCTGCCACCAGGTTCGTCGTTACCAGAACGCGAAGGTGATCCCTCGCCACCACTGCCACTACCGCCACCGCGACTGCCACCGCGAGCCTTGCCTTCGGATACGCTCAGTGGTGCTGCAGCCAGGTACAGAAAATATTTATTTAAAGGCGGTGATGCTGGAATGGCCAAGTTATCTTATTATTTGTACCTAGGCTAAATTTTGACTATTGCGAACCATTTTAGAAATGTCAAGATTGATCGTAAGAAATTTCCGCAAGTGTGGCTAGTACACTTCCCATTTTGGTCCTTAAGAACTAAGTATAAAATTATACCCTCAAACTTAGATGGTAAAAATTTAGTAAACTTACACGAAAGCATAGTTCCAGCTAGGTCGAGAAATTCAGCTCCGAAATAAGGTATTTCAGGAAGTGTCGGTTCAATGGAATCTTTGAAGAACTCCATGGCCATTGTGCTTAGATCAAAGAGCTCATCTGTTACTTTGTACGGCCGTCCAAGCTTAGGCGTCACCTTGATGTAATGCAAAATACGGTATACCTCGTCCAAAATCTGAAATTTGTATAGAATTGTTAATAACGGATGAATTAAAGTATTTGATTATTTATCATAATTGTTCGTTCAAATTATAGTTTTACCCCGCCTGGAAAGAAGCAACAGTGTTTTCTCTCGATATGTTTCCCAAAGCTCATTTGTAGCAAAGTAAGTCGCATGTGCAAGGTTTCAATAATATCTGATTCACAGGCTAATGGATGATTGCGCCTCGCAGATTCTCTTCTGGGCATTTGTGCTTTTATAGCCTGAAAACGACTGAGCATCTGTGTTTGCAAACGTTGAAATGTTGAACTCAAGATTGAACCACAAACTTTGTCCATTTGGTGACATACCTACACAAACATGAAGTAGGTTATAATATCTGTATGAATTAGTAGTTAAAAAAAAACTATTATTTTGTTGTTAAATACTTACTGGACGTAAATTGGCTATTGTGTTGTAATCCATATAACCCAAAATTTTCTGTAAAATTTCCACTGGTAGATCCAGTAAATTTATGTATAAATTGCTTTCCCCTGTGGATACTGTAACACTTGCTGACAGGCCAGCTTGGTGATGACTTCTTCGTGATGAGCCCGATGGACCTGGTCCAAGCTCCACAAAGGTAGATCCATCAACATGCGTACTGCTGTTGCTCGATTGGCGTGTGGACACCATCTTGTTTTGTGCTCAGATTGTTTGATCACCTGAAATAATATTAAATACATACAATTAATAATTGCAATTAAAACCAACTAAAAGATGTCAATTCATCTTTTTTAATTATTCAAACAGTGTTGATAGAGAAAGTACAGTAGAGTGCATTGAGATCTTTTTAAAAAAGACCATAATACATATCATTTACCATTTACAATTTGCTTTGTTACTGTGTATTTTTAAATATTTGATTCCTAGGTATTGAGCATTTCAAGTTAGTGAAATTTTTTTCAAAAGTTTCAAGGATAGATTCTTATATTATAGGATGACATCTCTTAACCAACAACTCTTTTGTTTAACCTTGATTTAGTTAGATGTACATAGAATCAACTGATGTCAGGAACAACTTTGATTCTAGACTTATCAGATTCTTTGCCTTGAAATGATTTTAGCCATTTTGATCAACAAAGAGAAGATTCAGGTTTAACGACTGGTTACCCCGAACAAATAAAACCAGTAAATCTTGTGCAAAAAAGTTATTGGAGACAAGAGAAGCTTGCAAAGTAAACAATAGAGGAATTGAAACACAACAGGACACACAAAATATAGCCAATATCTGCCCTTTCGTGCAGAGAATCACTTCTCGCGACTTCGCGTACTTTCGTCGCTTTAAAAAAAAACGATAACAGGCAAAAGAGCGCCGATACCGTAGAACAGTCCAAGAGAGTAGTTCCAGGGTGAGGGGGCAGGCAGTGGGGCTACTTGGTGTACCACCGTGTAGTCGAGAGAGAAAGAGACAGAGACAACCAAAGAGCTATATACAGATATAGACAGAGCAAGTCGACAGACAGACTCAGAGGGGGGTATAAACAGGGCCGAAGTAAAAAAAAGAGAGTTCGTTAGCCGGACCGGGCCGAGAGAAGTGCAGCAGCCTGTCAGTCGATCAGGAAGCCAGCTCCGGCTGCAGGAGGCACGAGTATATACAAGCGAAACGGACGCTGCTACTGGCTCTCGATCTGGTGCTGTACTGTTGCTGCCACGGAGAGTGAGACACACACATACACACAGCGCGCACTTGCACACATATACATGCACACGTAGCTCCGTTTCTTTCGCGCAGAATTGCAGATATATATACCTACGCACGTAGAGCACGAGTTTCAGCCGAAGATGGAAAGCAAGCGAGAGAGCTGCCCTTTAAAACCCAGAGCGTAACGAGAGAATAGTTCTACGACAGGGAAGAAGCAGGGAACTCCTGGACCGATGTAAGAGAGTCAAGCGCGTCGAAGGTGCCGTATGCATCCGGGCGCTTAGAGTATAGGAGCAAGACAGAGCGAGAGTAGTGGCCATACTCAACCGACTGCGAAGCAACGAACTATCCCCCCCGGCGGCACGCACACCGACTTGCACCGAGAGAGCGCACTCGTTTTACACCTACATCACGGCCACAAGAGCCTGCTGCAACATTGCTATAACGAATCTGACGGAGACGGAGGATATACTTATTGCTGTTTGAAGCGCGAGAGAGAGAGAGAGAGGTGTACGCGTTTACAGCTAGCAACAACGGGATAAAGAGAAGAGAAGTGTATATAATTACCAAATTGCAGAGACACACACGGGCAGTTGTTGACTTCCTCCCCCGCAGCAGCAGCCTCCTCGTTTTCTCGCAGCTCACTCTCGGCGGCTATTTACTCCTCCTCGGGTTAGATCGACGTGACATGTTTGTCGGCGAAACGCAGTCTTCTCTCTCCACCTTTGCTCAACTGCCTCTAACGCTCGTTCTCTCTCTCTCTCCTCCCCTCTCTCTCTCTCTCTCTCTCTCTCTCTCTGTCTTTGTCTCGTACGCGAAAGAGACAGAGACTGTACGGCTGCAACACACACTCATACACACGCTCGTCCGTCCTTTTCCTTTCCGTATACAGCCGCTAGCTTCGAGTGCTGCACTACACCGATAGAATGCACACACCGACGTCGTAAGTATAATAGAGAGTTCGACTCGGGCTTTCGACTTCGACTGCACTGCAGCGAGGGTTGAATATTTTCTAACTGACGAAGAGATGATCTGCGCGCGCGCACGCAGTCAACAACGGACAGCTACTGCTATTACTTATATATGAGGGGCGACGTTTATAGTTACCAGCTCTCGGATTCCGGAGATTCGACTGCAGATGGCTGCACGAGAGCCGTGTTGTTGTATCTGCGGGGAAATTTGAAAATTTCCCGGTGACAGGTCGAGACTTGTGCATATCTCCAGCCGCATATACCCGCGACCTGCAGTTGCCGGCAGCGTTGGGGCAAGTTTTAAATATACTAAACTATGGCTTTTTTAATTATGTTTTTAATCTGCCAGAACAGTTGATTTTTAAATAACAAACTACGTTCAAGTTAAGATGGTAAGAAAAATTAAGATGGTCAAAGTTGCCTATACTACTCGCACAATTGTATATAGGTATACTGCGATCGATTGTTATTTGTTTCACTTTGCGAGTTTGATCTATATTTTACTAAAAACTCGTTACTTATAATTTTTATTCGGTAAATTAATCGGTTCGAAAAGATATCGAGTAAATCTTAATCAATATGTTAAAAGATTTATTTTGCAATTACAATTACTTCATTAACGATCTATTGTAATTTTTAATTAGTCTGAAATCTAAGTAAAAACCTATTTTAGAAGTATATAAGTATAATTATCGGTTGATCGCTATTCACAACTTGAATGTATATGTGCGTGATTTACCGCAAATTAACGAATAGCTTTGTCCAATTCCAATATTACTCGATCCGTCACTCGATCCCGATCATAAATTAAAATAATTGAAATAATTGAATTTTTTAGGTATAAAGAAGTTACCTTAAAGCCCGCCAAGTACACCGCGTCGCTGCAGTAGCAAAACAATAATACAGATAGTCTTATATCGCTTTGGGAATGTCTCGAAATACTTGGATCGTATCAATCTGCCTAACAGCAGTAAACACAGTCGAACAGATGGTAGCGCGATAACCAAAGTTCAGTACAGAGTTTAGATGATTTGCGCGTAGAATCGGATCATTGATGTGTAAAATAGTGGAGGGAGAGATCCATCCTCAGTGGAAGAGAGATAGAGGTAAGGATCTATCGTATATAAACGGCTCTATACGTCACATGGCGCGATCTACTCGCTCTCTCTCTCTCTCTCTCTCTCTCACTCTTTCGCGTAACTTTTATAAGTACTCATAGGCCGTGTTTATTTTTGTTCGATACACAGCTGCTGGAGAGAGACAGAACTCGAAGAGTCTAATTGTGCGCAAATGACGGAATAAAGAAATCGGATGCTATCAAACCGTTATCAACCTGTGCGCGCACTCGCTCAGCGCGCCTTTATCGTTTGAGAGGTTAACTACGACGCATGTATGCTGCTACACTCAACACTAGAACTTCTAAACTTCAAAATGGGAGATAATTCGCAGTCTGAAGCTTTTGAGGCTCGTAAGTGTAACTTGATTTCTCGTGTATTGATCAAGTCTCGTGTATAGTTTATTAATCGATCACTGTTGCTTTGGTTGCAGGGATACGAGTCAGCGGTGGAGGCAACAACGGTAGCACAGGTTCCGATGGTGATAGCAAACTAGAACCCTCTAGTCCTGTAGATAGACACACTTTTTCAAGATGCAGCAGTACTGGCTCTGTAAATACTCCGTCTTCTTCTGCTCATAATACCGGTAAGATTGTTGAACATGTGCAAAAAGAAATAAATCATTCCCAGTACACTAGTTGGTTGCAATTTTCTCATGCTGATTGATTCATTTGAGAATGCAGCTTCTAGCGTCATGTTAACTTACCAATCTCTCACATTAATTGCTATCTTATCTTAATTACCAGAGGATGAAGACAGTGACAATAAAAGTTCTACGATAAGTTATAAGGAGCGCCGCAGAGAAGCCCATACTCAAGCAGAGCAGAAGCGTAGAGATGCCATAAAGAGAGGATATGACACGCTTCAAGATCTCGTACCTTCGTGCCAACAAACCGATGCTTCCGGTTACAAATTGTCAAAGGCCACTGTTTTGCAAAAATCAATTGACTACATTCAGTTCTTGCTGCAGCAAAAGAAAAAACAGGAAGAAGAAAGAAATGCGCTTAGAAAAGAAGTCGTTGCTTTGCGCATCATGAAAACCAACTATGAGCAAATAGTTAAAGCTCATCAGACGCAGCCCGGTCACTCGGAAACTCGCGTTTCGGACGAAACTAAATTCCAAGTGGTAAGAATCCATAAATTATTTATTAACGATGAAATGACTTGTATAAATTTCTAGATGACTAATTGATTATTGTGTGCTCAGTTTCAGGCAATTATGGATCGCTTGTTCCAAACCTTTGACAGTGTGTCTGTTACAAATTTTGCTGAATTGTCAGCTTGTGTGTTTAGCTGGCTGGAAGAACACTGTAAACCACAGGTTGGTAATATTACGTGGATTAAAGTGATCAGCAATAAAAAGTTTTGCATCAATAATAATTAAATCCTTTTTTTTGTTACAGACGCTGCGCGAAGTGGTTCTCTCCGTTTTACAACAACTCAGCAATCAAATCAGCTAGTATACAATACGTTTTTTAAGTTTATAAGAATTTATTTTTTACTTCAAAGTCAGATTTCTTTTGGGAATCAGTTATAAGAGTACAAATTTAATGGGAGTTGCGTTATTAATTTTTGTTGTTTCTAGTTTATGTATAATTTGACCAGGCAACTTAGCAGATAATAGCGCGAGTTACGGTTGCAGGAATATTCCAAGCAGATTCGATACAATCAATTTATCTTTTATATTTTATAGTTGACGAATAAAATTGTGTATAATATTTTTGCATGATGCCATGAATGTAAACTATTACTTTATAATTATGCTACGTTGATTTACATCCATTTTAGGTATGTAGATATGGAAACTATAAATGTTTACAAATATTTACAAAACTTTAATAAAGTTGAAGAAAATTCCATATAACAGTGATAATTAGTTCTTCGATATTAGCTGTATACAAAATCGCGTTCTTCTGCTCTTCCCCTTTAATAATTTTTCAAATTCGTTCAAATATCAATGCATCTACTCCAACAAATACTACTTTATAAACCTCAACTCAAATGAAATCCAAGAATATGAGTGTCCAACATTTAAATCGTGCAAAAACCGCCAAACCCGTAACTCTACGAAAACGCCACCTTTCCTCCAGCATAACCGGCCGTATATAATAATCCAGTGCGCTATCATCTCACATAAGTATCGCGCACAGCATTACATACACTTTATCGCCAGCAACAGAGCGATCGAAGCGCACCATCGCCAGCGCCAATTCATATTACATCGTCATCATCATGACGCCGGGTCTTTTAGCTGGAAAACTCGCTATCGTAACGGGTAAGCATCGTAAATTCAAAATATATACAATTGCAGCTGCTTTACATCAAGTAGTAAAAAAGACGCGCGGCGCACCTGCCAGTACTACTCAAGTGGAGGTGTGTAGGGCGTAAATATACACAGAAATAGAATAATAAAGATCTTCGTTTTCGCAGGCGCGGGCAGTGGCATCGGCAGGGCAGTCTGCAGACTGTTCGCGCGCGAAGGTGCCAAGGTCATAGCCGCTGATCAAAATGTCAAGGCCGCCGAGGAAACAGCCGACACACTCGAAGGTAAGGAAGCTGTACTTTTTTACTTACTCTGTGCGATGCCCAGGCCTTTCTCGTTGGTGCTCATGTCTAAGCGAATATGTGCTAGATAAACGTATTTCGAACGTCGCTACTGCGATGCTGATGCACCTAACCTTAGACGGTTCGATAAACTACTGGGGAATAATGGGGATGAAGCTTTTTATGTGTGAGGATTTTAAGTGTCGCGTGTGATTATGTTATGTAAGATTTATCTATTTGGAACGGCGCTTCTGATGAATCTTGAGCGGATGGACGAGTGTATAGTGTGTCCGACTAAACTCGCCTGCATCTACTGAGCGCCGAAAGTCTTTTTTATAACGAGCATGAGTGAATGTATGTATATTAAGTTATCTTGAAATAATTACAACCGATGTTTCTACTGACGTATAAACAAAATTCTTATCGAATTTTAGGATCGGAACACGTGCCGGTGGAAATCGACGTGAAGAGCCCGGAGAGCATCGAGAATGCCTTCACCCACGCGAAAAAGCACTTCTTGGTACCGCCGACCATCGTCGTCAACTCGGCTGGTATCACCAGAGACAACTTTTTGCTGAAGCTCAGCGAGGAGGACTTCGATGCTGTACTCAATGTCAATCTCAAAGGGACGTTCCTCATAACGCAGTATGCTGCCAAGGTAATGATAAACTCCGGAATATCGGAGGGCGGCTCGGTGATCAACGTAGCTTCGATCATTGGAAAAACTGGAAACATCGGCCAGAGTAACTATGCGGCGTCCAAGGCTGGTGTCGAGGCTTTCACGAAAACTGCGGCGATGGAGTTTGGACAGTAGGTTTTTCATGTTTATGTATGAATAAAAGTGTAAGAAAAAAATTTGAGTACAATGAGTGATGATTTTAGGTTTGGCATTCGAGTGAACGCTGTGCTACCTGGCTTCATAGAAACACCAATGACTGACATGGTTCCTGACAAAGTGAAGCAAATGTTTGTTGAGAGGATCCCATTGAGACGTATGGGAAAACCAATCGAAGTGGCAGAATTGATTCTGTTTTTGGCCTCGGTAAAGAGCTCCTACATCAATGGGGCTTCCATCGATGTCACTGGTGGTTTGCACTAAGCGAATACTTTTTTCATTTTTGTACTTACGAACTTTTAATAAACAAATTTCTTACGTTACTTAATTATTTGTACAGTTGCTAAATAATTATATTCACTTTATAATTAGAGCACTTCTTTTGCAACTCTGTATACACATATTGTTAGCACTTCCCATCGATATTCTTCTTTTACTTTTGAAAGTATTATGACTTTATGTTGTTATATTCTTGTATCAGAAGTGCTGAGGACCTAATGATCTCAATCTTAACTTCCTCTGTTAATTCTTATTGACTTGACTTTTTTCTTTGTTCTCTTTTCTTAATTTTTTGTCTTTTAAGTAAATCATAACCCGATGGAACTTGGTTTTTATCCTATATCAAGTTTGAATTGTGACGTCCGATAAATCATCAGTATTATTAGGATCAGCTTTTGATTTCTTCGTTTTGCATGCCTAATCTTGTCATCGTCGCTGCGAATTTTATTGCCTAAGACGGACGGCACTTACCAAAATCAGTTACCCTCTTGTCCAAAGAACCGATGAAAATCCTGTTGGCTATAGCTAATAAAAGAGGTGTGCCGTGGTCGCTATTCCCAGCACGAACTTCGACACCAAGGATAATCAGTTGACTGAAAAGTTGATAAAATTAAAGGTATAATGGTCTTGTTATGAACTGGAATGGTCTAGCGAACCCTAATCATGGAGGTGAAATTCGAAACACTTTTGGAATTAGAATAACGATATATTATGTCGTCGTATATGTACGTATATTCGTTTTGGAGTCGAGGCGAAAGCGAGTCAATACCGAAAAGTAGGGATAATCTCAACGGTCCGCGTTGCGTAGGGGTCCGCAATTTCCCACTTTGGAATAACAAATGATACAAGTACATACATCGCGAGTATAGACAGTCGTCTCGAAACGTTCGTCACGACTATAGACTTTATAAAGAAGTATAGTTATTCTTCAATCCAAAAGAGTTTTATTTCACTTCCCTGAATAAGGTAGACCATTCCAGGTCGATAACAAGCCCATTTATTTATAATTTTGTTAACTTTTCCATTGATACCGGTGTATTCTTATTACAGAATATGGACCAGCGCGAAGATGACATCGCTGATGAGAACGGCAACACAGCCCTGCACTGTGCCATCAGTTGCCAGGAATTCGAAATAGCGACTCAACTGATTAGATTTGGCGTCGAGGTTTGTGCTAGGAATAACAAGCACGTCACACCTCTACTATTAGCTATAGCCAACAGGATTCCCATCGGTTGTTTGGACAAGAGGATAACTGATTTTGGTAAATGCGCTCGCTTCTCGTCATGCATTAAATCTTACAAATTTGCCATCGATGCCAGAGACGAGAAAAGACTCGTCAAGGTGTTCGCCCTAGGCAATGAGATTCTCAGCGGCGATGACAATCGTAAGCTCGTGAAGATGCTGCTGAATGCCGGGGCCGACGTCAACGCCAAGAGTCGGTACAACTGCTCGCCGATCCATTGTGCCGTCTATACAGATGATCTCGAACTCGTGAAAATTCTCTTTGATGCCGGCGCCAACATCAACACCCAGAACAAGGTAGGTGCTACGGCATTGCACGCCGCCGTCTTGTGCCGTAACGAGTCAATGGTTCGGCTACTGTTGAACATCGGCGCCAGTGTCCACGCGCCTTACAATGGACCTTGCCAGACGCCCCTGTTCTGGGCCTCGATGCTCAACTGGGACAATAGCCTCGAGGTTATTATAAGAGAACTCCTGGAGGCGGGAAGTGATTTGAGCGAGGTGTTCTTAAGCAATTTGGACCGCGATTCGAATGTGTTCCACTTGTCCGGTGATATTTGGCGAACTTCCTTCGATTTTATTTTGATGTATGGCAACATCAACTTAGTCAAACTCTGCATCGAGAAGTACAATGCGGACCTGAAGTTGAGAGGAGTGGGCATAATGGATGAAAGCGATGCTTTGAAATTCGCAGCCTACAACGAGGATATCAGCGTGATGAACCTGATGCTGGAGAAAGGAATAACCAAGTGCACTTATGGTCTGACCGCGCTGCATCTCGCAAGTCTGTGGTTTAGACCACAACACGTTCGACAGTTAATCGCCAATGGTGCCGACGTCAACGTATTGGTGCACGATGATTACGAATCGTATGCGAATTACTCGCCGTTAGCGCTTATCGTAAATAATAATACGTTAAGTAGTGACTCTACGCCAGTACATCACGAAGCGTTGGAATGCAAATTGGATCGACCTAATGCCGCGGAAGATAGGAAGAAGACGATAAAACTGCTGCTCGACTGTGGCGCCAACCGGAATCAGAAGATGAATGAGCGAACAGAAACAGATCTCGATAGAGCCATCTCGAACAGATCCATCGATGACGAGATCGACGATGCAGAATGCTTGATCATCGAGCACGCGGTCCTGGTCGAGGCGAGGACGAACGAGAAAGTGTTCGACGAGTACAACCTGAAGTCGATAAACGAAAACCCTAGGTCGAAGGAGTACTACGAGATGTGCCAAGCCGAGCTGACCGCCATGAAGAATAGCAAGATCGGGGGTACGCTCATCACGTACTTTTCCGTTCTGACGAAGCCGCTGGAAGTGGTGGCTCGTTACTTTAGAAACGATAAATTCGTCCAGGAGTTTGAGGCCAATTATCGATCAGCTTACCCTGCTTATGCTTGGCGGTTGAAGGGAAAATTCGAAGTGGCTCGCGCTAGACAGCTGAAGTTCGAGCGAGCCCTTTTTGCTTTGAATGGATTGCTGAAATTCACTGATCCGACCTTCTTTACTTTTGAGACTGTTTTAAAATATTTAACCGAAGAAGACTTCGACTCGCTTATTGATCTTATACCATACGACATTGATTAAAAAACGTGTTATTTTCATTTGTATTATATTGTAAGCGCCTTTACTTGTTTTGCTGTTTTACTGTGCCGTTTTAATTAATAAATATGCTACTGCGTTATTGATTTATAAATGAATAATAATAAAATGAGAGACTAAAATCTAAATATTTGAAGTGTTTTCAGCGATTTTTCCTCTCAAAATTATCATCTTCGGTAAGAACAGGATTATTCGCACTACCATTTTCTGTACTACCATCCGGATGGTAGAACCTATATATAGGCAACCATTTTATCAATTTTGAAGTATAAGTATTTAGAAGTACAACCTGTTGAAAATAATGACGTCATCTAATGATGTCATTTAACGTCATAAAATGACGTAATTATTTTCAACAGGACTACTAAAAATTTCTTTACAGAAAATAACGTCAGTATTTTCGATAAGGATAAGCCCACCTGCGGGAATAAACTGCGACTTTAGTCCCTTGATGCATAATTTACTATTATTCACGACATAAAGGTGTAGCCACTTCGTTCCCTTGAAAAGTGGGACTTATGTCAATACAAATAAAAATTGAATTTTTTTTAATTTTCTCAAAATTCCCGCGATTGAGAGAATAAAGTTACTCTATTCCCGCAAATGTAGGACAAAAAATATACGAGGGAATAAAAAGCTACTTTAGTCCTAGGAATAAAGTGGTTATTATAGTTAAGCCGCGAATAAACATCATTATTTCCGTTGCATATTCAATATAGATTCGCAGTGCATTTCCTTCTTAAAGTAGCCTCAATAATAATGTGTTTGAAAGTTAGCGATTCCTTATAAATTATTTATAATATTATCAGTTAAACGATAATAATCTGCTGATCGACTGAGTATTGGTAAACGTGAACGAATCATCGAGCGTCGATTCATATTTCATCACTAGTAGTTCAAACGAATCGTAGTACTCCCAATAAGACCGATAGATGGCGCACGATGTGAATAACGAAACGAATACAAAAATACGTATAGCGTGTATAAGATAGCTTCATAAATTTATTAAGAAAAAATATTAATTTACACAAGAGTCCGTAGAAAAATATTAAAAAAAAAAAAATTGAAAATAGCAATGGATAAATGCGTAATTACCATCCGCTAATACTTATACTGACAGTTAAAGATTTTCCGATTCAGTCGGCATACTAATATCTGCTGGTTGGGTTAAATCATAGAGTGTCACGATATCGGCGCTTCCTGGTTTTTGTTGATTGGCACAATCGCCTGATTTACATAAGAGACAAAAGATGCTTAAAAATTTTTTTTAAAGACAATTTTAATACTTTATCGCACAATTGCATACCTTTCTTTTTTCTGCGTTTTTTCGTTCTCGCTCTCCGCCTAAGGTTCTTTGTCGATTTGAACGGCTGAGATCGGCAGCACAAATCGCGGAATATGCAAATATAACAAGCCAATAAAGTCGTCATCATGGAGATACCACCGACCGCTAAGATGACGACTAAAAATATCGACGTGTCCTCGATAGCCATTGACCTACATACAAATCAGCTTGAATTAAACGTATACATTTATTTAAATAAAAATGAAGCCACTTTGCGCATTATTAAACACATCTCACCTTCCAATTGAACTTTTTCGAACAGTATTTCACACCAAATAACAATTCCTCTCGTCGTTGAATTTATCCATTAATTCATTGTCGAACGAACCACCTCACCAGTCAGACAGCATCATTCAAACTGACATGTTCCCACCCGCTTGTACCTAATTTTATACGCGTTCACTCCTACACCCGTTCGCTTACGATTTGCTCCGCACATTTGCGCTTTGTGTACGTTCAGGGTAACGATCAAATCCTGGCGATTACGCGAGAAGCGCGTACGCGGTATAATCTAAAAGTAGCCCCATCGCTCTTATTTTAGGATATCGCGAATAACGCACAATCTCATTTCGCATATTCTACACAAAATAGCTTATACGTTTATTACACGATTATATTAAATAAACAGCCATAACATTGCCATAAATTGTATATTGTTAATCATCGATGCGCGCGTGCGCGGTTTAGAAATTTAAGCTAGTTACTATATATACACACACCGTGGCGGCGAGTATAACGACGATGACGAATATAAATTTGTGGACCGAAAAGGGTAAGGCATATAAAATATAGGCAACAAAAGCTCTCCCTCCCCATAAAAGTCGGGGCGTTAAAACAGCGGTTTTACGGCCCGGCGCGAGGCATAAGCGCGATGTAACCGATCGTATATCGGTGAAGGAGTGCTTGTTAATGATGGTCTCACTCGCGCTCTTCTGGGCAAATTTTCAATTACCACGTCGGCGCGCCGCTCGGCCAGAAAATCGTTCAAAATGGCGCGCCAGCCTACGGTGTAGGAGGTTTGCTTTTCGTTATTAATGCCCTTGTTATATTACGTCCGATCGTTCGAAGCGTTATTTTATTTTTATTTTTAAATCGTTCGAAAATAATGGCGCGAATTTTAATTTATCGCCGAGTTCGCCGGGCAAATATAGCGGAAAAAAGAGGTATACACGCAGGTGCGGGGCTACTATATGAGAGAAGCGATTAGACGGACAAGACACCGGGCGCGAGAAGAGGATACGAGAGGATCGAGAGGAAATAAAAGAATCGGGATACTGCGATGCTGCTAACGGATATCTCGATAAGCTTCTCTCTCTCTGGCAGCTCTTATCCGAGAACTATTAGTATTTTGACCGGACTAATGTATACCTTTTTCTTCGCGCGACTGATGGGCTTTTTATCTTCGGGCCTTTAACTAGGAAGAATGTCTACAAGGTAAATCGTTTACACGTATACGTGGATGGAAGCCGCAACCGGACGGATTATCTAAATTGATACCGATGCTTGGGAGAAAAGTTCTCGACAGCCGTGAACCTGCTTCGACGCTAGTTTAATATCGGGAGAAAGTTCAGTGAGGAGAGAAAATTATTAAATTTTTTTTAACGCTTATTGATAGGACGCTGCTGCTGGTCGGTAAATCGGTAATGCAGAACTGCAGGACGCCGCAGTGGTCAGCGGTCAATTTAGCTTACGGATCTCGACCGTAAGATGGCGAGGTGCTTCCGTTCGATAAACGCGTTTGAAAATTCCGTTACTTATATTGACTGATAAAAACTAAAATTAAAAGTTATACGAAAGGATAAGGAACAGACAGACAGACAGAATAATTCATGTGTAATTGATTTAATTGTTGCTAATATATATATACATAATTTATAAAATCTCTTGCTCTACATACAAATAATACTATCTATTAAGAAATAATTAATGTCATACGTCTATAAGTACCAATTGGCTGTGTGTTTGTGTATGCGTGTGTGTCAGCTGCCCTATCTTATAGTGGTGTTCCATACGAGATGGCGCGATCGTTCTTTAAATGATAACTCAAGAGCGAAGAAAGTCACGGGTTTTAAAGTGTCTCATTCGCGCACAATGAGACGCCTCTTCGGTTTAGACTTGGGCCAAAAAAAAAAAAAAAATAGATCCGACCAAAAGGAATTTCGATTTTTCTCCTCGTTTACGACGACGCGCAAACGGAGAAAATCCGGACGAGAGTTAATTTACAATTACATTGTTGATGGCCCTAATCGTTCAAAGCTCGATGACTTTCCTGCAACGCGATTGCCATTTTTAACTGGGATGGAGAAGATAAATATGTAAAGATAGAAAGAGATAGAGAGAAGAGAGTTACATGTATATAAAATAATAACGATCACCGGCAATCATACATATAACAATGAACATTTTTTTCATTAACTTTTTCGTCTCCGGCTCATCATCAAAGTCGACTGTTTATATAAATATCAAATACATATATAAAATATATATATATTTCACTTTTTTAGACTAACCCTCGTGTGCTCGCGATACGCTTTCTACTATATATAATTCATATTTACAAAAATCCGAGCGCAGTGGGTCGATTCGATCGACCACTCTTATACGTTGCCCCCCCCCCCCCATTCGCACTTATATAATAACGTAGCGAAAAAAATCGCGCGACTATCTTTTTTTTTTCACCCCCCTACGCGCTCTTACAAAATAACAGTGAAGAGTTATAATACATGAAACCTTTGCTCGACGAGCCTCGCGTCCTTAATCCTAAACGCATGATTACGAGCTATAAATTCCAGTGTCATTTTTGTTCCGAGTATAAAATATAATAGGCGATATAATAAATAATTTTCAACTCCGACGAGAATGTATCTAATGAGGCTCGTCGAGCAATGGTTATCGAGAAATCGGTTTGGAAGGAACCACCTGCGTCCGCTCTATAATCGATTGCCACGTGCACAGATTCTTACAAAGTATTTACGTATGTTTGCCTATAAGTATAGGGGATAGTATATGTATAGCTTTAAATAATACAGTAAATTTTTCGTGTATAATTACAAAGTACGCTATATAAATCTAGGCTAAAGATAGTCAGACTCAAAATCAAGTACATAAGCAGTGGTTCGTTCCATCCGATATACGTGTGTATATGACTTGCCCTACAAATCTACAATAAATATCGTACAATTAAATCGGCGTCCTTACAATGTACACCTAACGTTAAAGAAGATACATCAGAATACGTGAGAGAAGAGAGCACTGGCCTGAAGAGTTCGATAGAAGTGCACAGTGTGCAGATATATAACGTAAAAAAAAAAGAAAAATATAGAGCTGATACTAGAAAGTGTTACAATAATCGCCATATCATATCGTCGTGCGCGTCTATGCAGTCAGTCGTAGATCATGCTCTTGGGCAGTACGTAGTCCGAGAGGCTGTAGAGGAACGAGGCGTAGGTCATGACGCCTTCGCTCGGTTCCGAGTTAACGTCCCTCAGAACCGTCGTCGTGGTCGTGGTCGTTCGACTCGAGCTGGATCCAAGGCTCCTGAGCATCTCGGCGAACCTGCCGAGGCTCGACTCTATCGACCTGAAGAGCCTGTATGGCAGGAACGACAAGTGGGCGACCCACTGGCTGTCCACAAGGGCGTAACAGCTGGCCACCACGTCGTTGACGAGCAGCGTACCCTGAGCCGTTAGGGGCGCGTAGACGCCTTCCTCGAGCACGAGCTTCGCCTCGAGCACCTCGTCATAGCGCAGCGTCTCGTTGTTGGCCTCCAGCTCCAGGCTGGACGTCACGACGTGCCTGACGAGCAACCGATCGCCCGGTTGGACTCGCGCCGCGAAGACCGCCGATTTTCCCTCGATCGGCACCAAGTGCTGGGGCGTCAGGGTGAGCACTTGTCCGGACTTTGTGCTCAGACGTATGAACTGCCGACGCTCCTCCGGCTGACGGTCGATGAACGCCAGGACCTCGCTGTAGACGATCTCGCCCGTCGAATGGTCCATCGCTGCTACCCGATCTCCTAACCTCAACTCGTCCAGTCGCCTCGTGAGACCGTCCGAGGTTCGCACCAGACTCGCTCCGGGGAAGCAACCGCCGGATTTGCCCGCCGACGATGATTCTGAAAGGTGCCGAATTTCGAGGTTAGAATTTTCGAACAACAGCTGTCGCTACCGATTTCTAGGTTAGGAAAAACGTCGCCTCGCTTACCTGACTTGACGGAACAGTGTATGTGCGACCTGGACTCGTAGTAGACCCAGTCGAATCCTGCCTCGACGGCGAGTCTCGCGAGCATGCCGTACTTGGCCCTGTCGCGGTCACTAGTCGTCACGTCGACGGCTCGGCCCTCGTAGTGCAGCGAGTCCGTCGCGTGTTTTCCCTCCTCGTCCCATCCTTCCGTCACCCTCAGTTTGACGCCCGGCCACTGGTTCATCACCGATATCGCCAGCGTGTTCAGCTTCTCCTTGCACCTCTGTGGACATAGAAAAAGTTCGTTTTTCCGTTAGTCAGCAGCTCGTATACAACATTGTCTACATGACGGATAGGATGTTCGATCGATTCATTCGTATTCAAATGAAACGCGGAAACGCTGGACATTCCAGCTGGGCGCGCGGTGCCCGCGGGGAATTCCCCGCCTATGGCTTTTTCTCTCTTTACAGGTAAAATCGAGGCGGAGCCGCGATCGCGGTGTGTGTGTGTGTGTGTGTTTATACCGATTTTCCTCGTAAACGCCGTGTTTATTATACTTGTAAATGGGGTGTGGGAAACCGAGTGACTTTTATTTCACGATTTGTCCCTCTCGACTCTTCTTCTTCTTCGTTTCTGAAGAGACAGGGAAAAGAAAAGGTCGGCTTTTGTGCGCTAGCTGCGCGGAGGTGTGCCCTGCAGTGTACGTACCAGCTACGGGGCACAGTTTAGCATATTCATTACGGGAAAATTAAGCGAAAGGCAATTTTCACGAAAATTCCAATAGCTATATATATATAAAGTAAAAAGCCGCTCTCGATTTTTCCGTGCGCGCATATATCCCATTATAAAGGGAGGCACAAGTCACTGCCACACGCAGTCATTGTGTATACACCCTTGGCTCGCTTCTTCTTCTTCTTCGAAAGTCAAAACATCGTATAGCCACAAAGAGGGCCCCGACAGCCGGTATATAGAATAAAGAGACCGCCAGCCATACACTGCCGGAACAAGGCCAATGACACGAATGACACCCCCTGAAAAAAAGCTGCTGCGGCGATACACATAACACTACAGAAAGGATTTTTCAGGAGGGCCGCGCGCGCTGCCCGCATGACGAAGCAAACGCCGGGCATTTGCGTGCCACGTTATACCTGAGCTCTCTTTCGAAAAAGCCGTTTTAAAAAGATCCACGCCGGAAAAGCCCTTGACTCGGCAGGCGTGTGTCGGCTTTCCTCAAAAGGATCTCTCTCTCTCTCTCTCGGGGGGGAAGAGGAAAACTGCATCGTCGCAGTCGTGCAGAAAAAGCGAGCTTTAACTAGATTGCCCCCGGGGATAATCGGGCTTAAGTTCGACACAACGTTTATACACACAGTCCGGGGATTCCCCTGTTTACGCGTTTGCGTATAACCGCATTGTCGCGCGCGTACACTCCGTCGAGCGTGACTCGGGGCTTCTCGCTCTTTCTTTATTATTTTTTTTTTTTTATACAGCGTTATACGAATGAATGGGAGGAAAATTTGTCTCCTCCGGCTTGGCCGTAAGTAATTGACGTCCGATCGGCCGGAAGATTTTCGGGCGTAGCTTTTTCATTGTGTCCGACTTTCTTTCAGAGGGATGTGCGTGGCTTTATAGTATAGGCGCGTAAATCCTTGTCGCGGTTGGCTTTTTAACTGCACGACTGTGGATTATTATTCGGAAAAATCGCGAGAGCGAGCGAGCCACTTACGTCGGAATAAAGAAGCCGAAAGAGAGTGAAAAGCGAGCCGGAGAAAGGCGAGAGAGCTCGAGAGAATAATGCTACGTGAGATGGCTGCAACAGCAGCAGCAGCTACCCGATGGGGAACCTCGTCTCCACCAGCGGGAGCCGAGCTCAGCGGGGACCTCTATTTACTAATATTTTGGCAGCGCACCATACGAAGGCCGAGAGAGGACGTGACAAATGGCTGTAGTAGCTGCCCGCAGCGGCTGCTCCTTCTCTTCTTTCTCTCAATGGAATGAACGTACCTCGCACGGCCTGTACAGCTCAGAAATTTTCCCGATGATACGTATATAGAGGAAAATTCACGAGAGAGAGAGAGAGAGAGAGGGGGTTACGTTGCGTACAGTATCATACACGCGGTAGAAAAGAGAGAACCGCGGAGATAGTGGGAGAGAGCAGCATCCCGATCCGGGCTCCGCCTCCTCCCCAAGTCCCTCCTCCGGTCGCTTCCCACTCTTTCTCTGATCTCGCTCCACATATACGCACCTCCGATTGCTTCATCCTCCGATACAGCGACTTTTCACCAAATTCCCTCGCGTGTATAACCGATTAGGAATGCGGTACACACACACGCGTATGCGGCTTTCCCTCTATACACACGCATACGCAGGAGAGACGAGCTGCATTAGCATATAGAGGCGCTTCGGGGAAAAAAAGGGCTGCACTGCGCAGGTGAAATCCGAGTTAATGGTCAGTGAGAGAGATGACGGGGCAGAAGAAATAACGTCGTCGCGAGTCTGTGTTTGCGGAGCTCTCAGCTCGCGCGCATAGCATAGCTTCCTCTCGAGAGCCGCATCACACGTCTTTGTGCTCTGCAGCGCGAAAAAAGCCTAGCTTCAGGTATATACATATGTGTGTGTATATATATATATATATATATAGTCGGAGAGAGACGGGCCGATACGTCCGGCGACGGCTCGGGTTACATCCTTATTATACATAGCCGCTGCATCCGTGATCCGAAAGTCTCTTCACAGATTTATTTATTATAACGATTATAACGCGATCACGAACCTCGGGATAATCGGCGCTGATCGGAGTCGACGGCCCGCGAACGACACACACGCGCGTATTGTGGGAATAATCTGGGATTATAATATACGACGATCGCGTGTCGATATTCCGAGGGAAGAATGTATCGGGTCGCGACATTCCGCGATATAACATTACAGCGAGCGCCGGATATTGTGTGTCAATTTTTGCTTCTTCTTCGTCGCTGCTGCTGCTGCTGCTGCTGCTGCTCGGTCGGTTGGAAAAAAAAAAATCGCCCCGCAGTGTGTATACACTGACGGATGCGGTTATGCTAATCCGGCGAGGAGACTTTTTGCGAAACTTTTCTCGCGATTAATTTAACGAGATCTCGGCTCTTTATCTTTATCGCTTGATTTATGCTCAATTTCTCATCTACGAAAAGAATGTACACTCGAGAGGCTTTTCCGTCTCTGGATAATCGACGTTAATAACAGCCGCTGCTGCACCGGCATAGCGTTTTTCCATTATACGCATACACTATATAGACAGCGTCTGGAAGGAGATCCGATCGGAGCAAGTGCAGCAGGAGAGAGAGAGAGAGAGAGAGAGAGAGAGAGAGATGGAACGGCCGGATAAGAAAAGGATAGCCGCCGCTCGCGCTCAGTGGGGTATCGTCTTCCAAATCGCGCCGAGGAGATCAAGGATCGGGTTATTAGGATCGAAATGAATGTAAATCCCCTTAACACGAGCCCCGCCGGCCAAAACACGGCTACTCGCTCCAACCTCTGTAATATTTTTTATTCTACAATTCAAATATTCGAATTTTCCCGCCACGTTCAAAAGCACTCCTAACAAATTACACGAGGATCGGCTATCGCGTAATTGCCGCGGGTTTAATTAATCGCGAGCGAATTATTTCCAAAGTATATGTACCTACACGCGTGTAACTATTAGTCACGAGCTGTTTGCTATTCATCGATCCGTGTACGCGTATATATAGATATATACGCGAAGCGTCATTAAGTTGTACGTATATATGCAGACGCGACGACGAGCTGCATGTTAATTAGCCTCGTTATAAGCGAGAGCGATTTTCGATGTTTGTTTATTAAATCGGCTGATTGCTCGATTTACGACTTAATTGCAGAGCTTGCGCGCAAAGTGTTGTGCCTTTCGCTCACGTATATACGAGCGACGCTAAAAATACATTCGCGAGTCATGAGTACAATACGCGTAAAGGGTTTTCCGAACGAGCTGCCGAGAAAGTCCGCTTCGAGAACCGAGTGAAAAAGCTACCAGTCATCCAGCTCGAGAAACCCAATATCCAAATATTTGACAGGGCCGGAAAAGCCTGTTAACTATTTTACGAGCCGGCGTTATTACATTTTTTTTTTTTTTCGGAAAAGCGCGCAGCTCCGCTTGTAAATCAATCGACTGAATAGCTGCAAAGTCGGAGTTTGAAAATATTTGTGCGCAACTCGATTAGACGCGCTCTCTACGGCTGCGCAGCTATTATGTCGACTTTCGGAGGACAAGCCGCATTAGCTCCCGGCGGGGGAAACTCACTGTCTGAAATATACTGCCGGGGCAGCTACTACCCGTCGTGGGCCTTTTGTCTTTTCTGTCGGCTCTAGCTCCGAGTGTTTTCCCGAAGAAGAAAAAAAAAAACGTGCAAAGGCTCTGATTTACGGCTTTGGACCCTTCTACACGGACACGCGTGTGTGTGTGTGGAATTTTTCGTCGATCGTCGTATGTATCGGTACAGTTTGCGCTCACGGCACTGAATTATGCAGCTCTCGTCAAATAAAGGGTTCGTCGGCTGTAGTTTGAAAAAAAATCGTTGCGCAAACACTGCGCTCTCGGTAGGGAGTCCGGGGGCACAAACAGAGCCGCTTTGCGACGGAAGCGGCCCGACTTCTCGACCTTCCGTAGATCGACCGCAGCGCGCGACTACTGCGAAAATGGGAAAGTGTCCGGAGGCTTCTTTAAAAGCGACGACAGCTGCCACAGGGTGGTCCCTACTGTTCTCCCTTGGCTGTTTGCAGCGAGGAATGCTTTGAGCTACGCCGCGTGACAAGGACTACTCTCGAGGCGCCTCATCCGGCTACAGTTTGCGATCGACGTCCCACTGATCGTGTGTATGAAACATCGCTACATTGTCTCATCTTATACTCCGAGCGGTAGCTCTCGCATCTTTTGTGCGTATAAACGGACAACGCGGGCGTGAAAAAATTCAAAGCCTTTCTCGGACGTTTGCGCGTCTCGTTAACGCCTAAAGCGGCTCTTCTATGGATCCGCTGTGTACTCCCCGGGGGCCTGTATTTACCCCGGGAGAAAGGCAGACTTGTGTATGTGTGTGTGTGTGTGTGTGTGTAGACTTACACACGAGGCTTTAGTCTCTGCCGCCGTGAAAATTCGAAAAACTTGATTAATCTCGCGCGTAACGAGTTTACGATATTTATCATTCGATTTATCCCAGGCGCGCTTACTCATCAATCACGGCCGAATAATACCTATCAAACGTTCACGTATATGCGCGCGAGCTCGCGCATAAAAGAAAACAAAGCGCCCCGAGAGAGGCAAAATAAGCTCGAGCGTGCAAAAGCGAAAAAAAAGAAATGGAGCGAGAAACGAAACAGCAAAAGTCACTTAACGGCGGCCGGATTGACTGTAATCGAGATTATCGCCGCCGCGTAGCGCACAAAAATCTCGCGCGTGTGTGTACGTCATTTTTACTCTCGATGTTTTGAAAGGAGAAAAAAGAACTGCAGAAGCGCTTTTATACCGATTCGCGGAAGCGTAATTGCTCGCGGTTCGCTCGATTCCGCGGAAAAAGGGGGCTCCTTGTATATACCGATCTCTCTTCGAGGTATCGGTCGCGAGCGCAAAAAGTTAAATTAATTAGTCGGAATAGCTCGTGTCGCTCTGCGAATAGAGCCATTCGGTATTGCACACACGCGTCTCGCGCTGTGTACTTTTCGAATTACGCGCGCTCGTGTTTTTCACCTCGCGGAATTCTCGTTAAAACGATCTCTCTCGCGCGCGCTGGTCGAGCGACTTTTTTTGCTTATAATTCCCGGAGCGAGAGAGACAATGCCGCGATTATCCTCGGATATTCAATAAACTTTTAACGCGCTCGCGGCTAATAGGCCTTATACTCCGAAGAGAGATCGGTATCGGATCCGGAGATCGGCCGCACGTCAAAACACACGGCGTGAGCGATCGGTTCCCCGAACGAATAGCAGCGGGCTAATACCCGTGTAGATCCACACCGAAAGAGAGAAGCTTAGGAGCTGCGGCGCGATCAGGTGTTACCGCCTCGCAGATGCTCGGGAGATCGGTATTGGCTAACGCCGCCCTGTTAATTAGCCGCACCTGCGCCCGTAGGGATACGAAAAAAGTGTGGATCGAGAGAAAGAGAGTCTGTTACTCGACACTTTACGTCCAAAGAGAGAGAGAGAGAGAGAGGAAATTAACGAGATCGGTATAAGGCAGGCTTTCACCTCGCACGGATTTTTCGATTATTCACGACGAGAGCTGTTTATACACTAATATCCCGCTAAGTACGATGCTTGAAGAATGCGCCGCGTGAATCACACAATAAAAATCCGGCACACACTGAGAGAAACAACTTTTCACACGAGCCGCTGCTGCTATTTTTCGGGCCATAAATTTCCCTAAAGACCCTGTTCCTCAACCGCCGCCGCTTGGGACCGACGACGACGCGTGTTCGTACCGAGAGGACCGAGAGAGAAAACAGACCCAGCGGGGGATATACACGATGCGTTTTGGGCCTCCTGCGTTTTAACGCTCTCTCCTGTACCGCGCGCGAATTTCAAACGCGTGTATAATACGCGGATTACGCTAACGGGATATAGATACGCGCGCTAATGGACGTCGAGGATGAGCGATTGATTTAAGCGATCCCGGAAGCCAAAACCGCCGGGGAATGTATAATTCGTGTATACGCTTAATTTATGCTATCGTACAAAGTAAAGACGATTTCCATACCGATACACACGCCCAGCGCGTCAACCCTTCCAATAACATCGAGCGCAATACACACACGCCCAGAAGTGAGAAGCTCCGCGCGCTGGCGCTAATTAGATCGAAAAAAATCGGCCGAATAGAAGACGATCGCCGCGCTATCAGCCGTCCATCTGAGTCCTGCGCCGGCGGCGGCTGAGAAAGGGAGTGTACCATCGCCGGGGCAAAAAAGAGAACACATGGCGACGGCGTCGACGAAGAGGCACAGGATTAAAAAAAGAAAAAGAAGAAGAAGAAGAAGAAAAGGACGAGCGAAGCATAGAGGAATCTCCGCTCGCGGAATACGATACAGGGCCCCGAAGCGATGTGTGCGAGTGTACCTGGGCACACACTGGTATCATCGCGCGATCCTTTCCCACGTCGCGCGCGCGCGCGTACCGGTCATCGGATCCTCGGAGCGACGTCGCGCGGAAGGAAGTGGTCTCCACGAGAGATCGCTTTACCCGGGACGGATCCGTGTCGCTCACGGGCTTCCAGATATGGATGTGTATTAATAATCGAATTTTCCATACGTTATGATACAGCACTGCTGGAGGGGGAAGAGAAAGCCTCGTCTGACCCCGGGCTGACCCCGCGCGTACGCTGCATCATGGCGGATCGGCCGACTGCTTCGTTATTACAAGCTTTTTCTCACGGAACGATAACTCCGCGAGTCGAGTTGCCCGGCGCTGTTTTGCCAGTTCTCTCCACGCAAGACTCAACAAAGCCCCGTGTCCGATGACTTTATTGAAAATTCCCCGGAGTCGCAAGCGCTACTCGATCGAATTTACGATCGAGAGAAAGACGAGTCCATTCAATCATTTTATAGACTCTCTCTCTCTCTCTCTCTCTGTGTGTATACAGTCGTAAATCCGCGGCAGTAAAACTTTGATTACGCGCTATCTATAACTCTTCGGCCTGTACAGACTCGTACAGGAGCAATTCGCACCTGATGCACGTGTTACGCAGCAGCTCCGTTTCAGCACACTGATAACGAGCAATTACGCCGATTCAGTAGCTATATCGCACTGCTGTATAAATATATCGATTACTCGAGATAGCCGCGTTAAAAATATCGCAGCAGACGCTTCGCTCAGCTTTCTCCTTAATCTATGCATTAGCACACTATCGTGTTTCCGCACCTGTTGCAGCTCGATATACGTTTCGCGACGTTTCTCGAGATCGACGGGATCAGCAGCTATAGGCGTCGTTATAACCGTATATTCGCCGTAATTGGATGAGAGCTTTAACGCGGAGAGCAAACAGCGGTTATGGCCGCCGTAAACCTAGCCACAATAAGTTAGCTTTTTTTCGTCGCTTTTTCTCCGCGCAGCGAGCGGAAACTGCGAGAAACAAGAGCCGCGAGAGCGAGCTTTTGTTCGAGTAGAAAAGTCGCTTGTCTATGTTTGCTCCGCGCGCGGCTCGGATAAGCTATCTCGCTGTGTACGCCGATTCTCGGGAGATATACTCGCGCCGAAGCTTCGATGTGTGTTTTGGTTTGTATTTTCCGCTACCGATCTCTACCGAAAAATCGGCCCCGCGGCTTATCTCGCCGACGGGCCGGCGCTACACAGCCGATAAAAGTCTAAGAGATAAGATAGAAAATGACAGAGGCACAAACCTGAGTCATGAGCCGATCGGCGCCGGTTCCCTCCTCGTCCTTGAAGATTATGTCAACGTTGTAGTTGGGCACGAGATCTCGGAACCTCTTGTCGTTCCTCGATACCCTACCCTCGCCCAGTCCACTAGCAGGCAGTGTGTTCTCGCTGACGTTCGGCACGTGCTGCTTGAACACGAGGGGCGTGAGCTTGCGGAGAATCGGCCGACGGCCGCCACCGCGACCTGGTCCGCAGGCGAGTACCGAGCTCGCGAACGCGCCGAGTAAAAGCAGCGCCCCGAGCATCGGCTGGACTATCAGCATGATTCCCTTGAGGCACTGCTCTCCGGCGTCCACCCCTCCGCACCGATTGACACGACGAGCAACAACAACAACAATAACTTGACACTTTTATCACCAAACGCTTTGGGCACAAAAACCTGGGCTACACCGGCCGAGCATGACCGACACTGCTGCAGCATAGCACTGCTAGTACTACTTCCTTATGCTTCGCTGCCTCTCGTGTACCACCTCGACTTACAGTCCGCAGCGCTCTGTAGATTAACTCTCGCGCGCACTCTCGCGCTCTTATACGGTATATCGATGCGCCGGCGACGAAGCTAAGACTGAGACAAGGTCGTCGGCCACGCGAGTGCTCCCTCGACCCCCAGACTCTCTCTCTCTCTCTCTCTCTCTCTCTCTCACTGAGCTTTGGGGGAGGGGGAGGTGCGCGAAAGCTTTTCCGGAGGTGGGAAAATGCAAAGATGGGCTTTCGCGCGGGTTGCCTCTATCCCCACCGCGAGTCTCCAACCTCGACGGGGGTGGACGAGTCGGGATTGGTCGCTGGGCGGAGCCAGGAGAAGCACAGGTGCAGCTCCGAGAGGAGGGGACCGAAGCTTCTCTTTTCTCCCCCTCTACCGCGGCAGCCGATTTTACACGTTTCTCTCGCGCTCGTCTCGCGCAGCACCAGGTGTCTTACCTATACGCATACACGCACGAGCGCGCGCGCGCGGCCGAGATCCGTTCGCCAGGGACAGCCGGACAGCACTGGTTCCTCGCCATCGCGAGCGAGCCCTGTTAAAGCCTCCCCCTCTCGATTTTTCCTGCCGCCGGCTGATAAGCTTGCACCGATAGCGCCAATTATAAGCGGGGAAGAGTCGAATTGTTCTACGAGGAGAATCCCGATCCTGTATAACGTCAAATATCCGGCCTTGAGTAGGTAGTTTTCGAAAAACGGCCGGTCAATTCGTTCCGGTGCGGAAAAATCGAAATGTAAAGCGCCGCCTTAGGCGCATTGTTACGGTGAAAGCGACTGCTCCGCTCTGCCCGATCGTGAATGGACGTGTATTCCTGTTTACACCCGCTCGTTCGGAGAGATAAAAGTGCAGCTAGCGCTTATATATAGTGTCTGTTTGCGCATACGGATCCCTGACGCAACCAGTGGGACAACTGTTGAATGCACACACGCATATATAGGGCCTGTATTCATAGGCGGCACATATGTCGAATGAATCGGTTGTATGTATGTATATATATATAAAAATCCCTGCAGTGGGTTATTCCCCTAGAGACAAGAATCTCCACCACGTCACCTTGATACACATATTCTTTTTCAATATAGGCTATATGTAACAAGGAGGGCTCGACAGAGATAAGGAGGCGCGTGCGCTCATGAGGAAGCAGTTTTCAGGCTGCAGTACACGCGCGCGGCGTCGATGAGTCTCGACACCTACGTCTCTCGCTCTCTGACGTATTATACTCGCTCTTTTCTCTCTTTTTGCGCGCCGGCTTCTCTCTCTCTCTCTCTCTCTCCCGGCGATGAATCAACGTCGCGCGATTATACATTATACGCAGCGCGCGCACGAGGGCTTTCTCCTCGTTTCCGCGAGTTTTATTATATATATATATATATATATATATATGCGCGAGGTGTGGGTGCAGTCGGGAAAAATCACTTTGAATTACTCAGCGGGGTTGAAAAATGCCCCCTTGAGAGGCGAGTAATGTAACGTTTATAATATCGCGAGAGCCGCTCGAGGTATGTAATTCGCAATGAGCATCTGAATATATGTAAGCCGGAGTTAAGAGGGCGTAATGTATCTGCGTGTCCTTATACGCGGCTGAAATTATTGGGTGGTTTATTACGCGCCGAGGGATAAGATCGCGCGATTATCGATTGTTTATTGTACGTGTTATTTTCGAAAAGGTTTTATCTTGTACAAGCGACGGATATTATGAATTTTGAGACGTATATGAGAGATTGTAATTTAATTAATAATCGATTCGATATTGCAGTGAGTCAATAAGGTTTATGTAATTAGTCGGTGGGATTAAGCTCGTTTCGGATAAACATTATCTATTGTTTTTTATTTGAAGCTTCGCTAAGAGATTGAGATCGAGAAAAATAGAATTTTGCAGAAATTTAGAAGGCAAAAGTGTACAAGAAAAATTAGCTCTGCGCATAGAAGTAGTTTTCAGAAATCTTTCTACGCACGGAGTGATGAAGCTTCCGTGAAATTCAAGATATGCGAGAATTGCGTTTGAAAATAATTTTCCTGTTCTTACAAGAATTTGGTCTTATTGCAAAAATACGTAAAAATTTGTAATATATCTCCGAATAAATAATAACAGCTAAAAGATCGCTTACATCTGCAAAAGGGGACTTTTCATCGATTTCGCAGTAGAGGATCGCTTTTACGGGAACAGTATATGACGACGACGATGACCACCGCAAAGTGCGGAAGGCTTATCTCTATACAGCGATAATCGGAGAGCGAGAATCAGCACGTCATTATCAATCAAGCACGACTGTACGTGATGCAATTTTTATGATACGTGCTTTCGAGAGATTATTTGTAATTTGTTTCCGGTATATACCTGCAGGTATATGAAATTTATGATCTGACATCGCGATGATTCCTAACTAATTAAATAGAGTATTTCGTCTGAATATATTATCGTTTCTTGAATCTTTTTTAATTTACGAGACGTTGCTTAGACGATTATATTTGAAAAGATATGCTGATGCATTAGGCTTTTTTAAATTAACTTTTATTGCGTAATTACTGCAGGGAGTATAAATGCATTTGCACTTCCCTAACGAGAAATTAATCTCGAGATATAAATCGTTCAATCTCGAATCGTCCACTCGAATTTTTCGGGAAACCCAGAACCGATAAGTGGAGTAACTAGCAGTAGATCCCAGTTCTTATCGTGCGTGGCATTCAGGAATTTTAACACCGATTTTTTTTTTGCGGAAGCAAAATGTGCATCGGCTCGGATATCTCGATTGGAGATTCCAGGCATCTTTTCTTGACTATAATGTAAATTTATCATCGAACGAATCATCGCGTGAATTTTTATTGCAGAATAAAATTCGTGCTAAACAAAAAATACTTACGTGTCTTTAGTTGCCTCGATATTCCAAGATAAAATCGCTCAAAGTTTACAAAACGATTAGATACAGTCAATAGATAGTTGGATTTTTCGCATTAGATTTCCTTAGTTCATTGACATAACTTGGCTTCTGCATGAGTCACACAACAGTGCAATAACAAAGCTCGTTTGTTTTTTTAATTTTCTCCTACATCTGAGAACTGATCGCGAAGATACGGTCTGCTGACGTTCAGCAATCGATACTTGACGGACGAGGACATTTAACAATGGAATATACGGATACACGATCTAATCGATGTTACATGTCTTTGAGTCATACCTGGCAAGAATTTTTCTCGTGTTCGACAGATGTTCAATTGAAGGATGCGAACATTTTCTTTCTATTTCGCTTGTCGAACATGCCTGCGAAATCCACACGTATTAATTATACTGCTAATTTTACATTATTTTTTAAAATTTTTTCCTCATACACAGATCAAGACAGTATCAAGGTCTCAAGTTATTATTAAACAACGTAACAGCTCGATCTCAAATTGCAATTAATCTTATCGCCGTATTTTCGAATTACGCGCTTCATTTCTAACAAATTGATTCTCGTATCTGATACTCGTGTACATATACACGGCTTAGCAGCGATTGATCGGAACATATCCCAATAAACGCATAAAAAAATTGTCATCAAAATAACACGTCCTGTCGCGCGACACCGAATTGAAATACGCCGATAATCAAAATTGATTGATTTATACGCACCTATATATAACGATAATTTCGATCGCCTGACTGTGCAGTAAATAAATAACGATCCGAGATCCGCCCGCGCAGATAATGCAACAAACAATTATATTCGTCGCGGTTATACAGCATCCCTTTTATATACGTATACCTGAACCAACAGCGATTATTATAACAAATAGCCCAACAATAAAAAAGAAAATTTTTTACCATCAAGATCTAGAGCCCTCTGCGGTCTCGGCTATAAAATAATAAAAAGAAACACGCCGCCGCGGTATACACAGAGGTATACATATATACGAGGAGAAGAGATGAGCCCAAACAGATATTATTGGACAAAAGCCCGTACAATAGGTGTCAAATACCGCAAGCAGGTATATACACTATGGAGGCTCGAAAAGTTATAAAACCTCGGCGTCCTGGCCGGAAACATCGTGGGGCGCTGATGCTGCTGCTGCCGCTGGCCGTCGAGGGAAAAATGGCCTTTAGGTACACGTAATGGTCGGGGTCAATATTTATCATTGGCCGCGTAATTTAAACGCCGAAGAGAGAGAGAGAGAGAGAGAGAAAGAGAGGAGAGAAGAGAAGACAAACAAGAGCACACACGTACGCGCCGCGTCCGCACAGTCCAGGTGAAAAAGTGAGAAAAGGACAGGACACAGCACGCTGTAAAAGCTGTGTATACCTATATATAGCTCCAAGGCCAATAGGGGGGTGATACACACACGCAGCCATATGCGATCAGCGATTATTCTCGCGATGAAATATCATATTGTTATAGAAAAATTTCGAGTTTCGTAGTGCACACAGTCGGTAAATATCAGAGAGAGAGAGAGAGAGAGAGAGAGAGAGAGAGAGAGTGCAGCAACGGCAGCAGCGGCACAAGTGGCAACAGGTTCGAGCCTAAACGTCCTTTTCACACGGCTAACAGCCACTAATGAAGCATACACGATCAATCGTATATCCGGGCCCGTAAAAAGAATGCTGAACACTCATCCTCTCAGACTCGCACACAGGGGGCCGCGCGCGCGCGCGCGCGCTCAGCTCTCGGACAATATTAATCGCGCGCTGAGGAGTATCTCTCAAAGCAGCGGGACATGGGAAAAAGTGTGTATATGTGTACGAGAGAGGTGATGGCCCAGGTAAGGCTCCGCGGCGAAATTTATGTATATGCTCTCGCGACGACCAAGAGCCGCGCGCGCGCGCGCGCTCGCGTGCGTGTGTGTATATATTATATATGTATGTATATAATGTTGAGAGAGTCTGATGCAGAGAGAGGCACACGCGGGGTGAAGGCGTCGACGCGGCCGAGGAATGCGGAGGTTCGTCCGGACGAGAGGAGAGAGAAAGAGAGAGAGAGAGAGAGAGAGAGAGAGGATGGCTGGACCAGAATTTTTCCAGTCTCTTAAATGACATCGCAAGCGAGTAGCAGCAGCGGCAGCAACGGCAGCTCTCTCGCGATGCTAAGGAGCCAAGAACAGCAGCAGCAGCAGGAGAAGGAGAGAGAGAGAGAGAGAAGCCTATGCGCGCGTGAGAGAAGGCCGACAGAGAGAGAGAGAGAGAGAAAGAGAGGAACGCGGCGGCGGCGGCGGCGGAGAGAGAAGACCATCCATCACGTAAGGCTCAAAGGCCGACTATACGGCTCGTCGATGTAAAAGCGTTGCGGCGGCGGCCGGGACACGCCAAACTCACCGGCCAAATATTGTGAAAGGTCTAGAAAAGGTAGAGAAATATAAAATAAATTTGCCTGCGCTCGCGCGCTCCTCTTCTCGAGCTAACCTGCGCGCAGAGGAAGAACGAAGAAGAAGAAGAAGAAGACGAAGAAAGAGCCTCGTATATACGTTTTACGGCGGTCCGCTCTTTGACTTCTTCTCTCTCTCAGAGAGAGAGAGAGAGAGAGAGAGAGAGAGAGAGAGAGAGAGAGAGAGAGGCGTTATATAGCGCCGAAAGTTGCGTGTACGTGGCCCTCTTTAACCACGACACGCGGGCGGCTCTTTGAACCCTCCTCTCTCCTGCTGCTTCTGCTCTTTCTTCTGTTACCGCCAACTAGCCTTTTTTAAAACGCCGCCACTGAGACGAGTCGCAAACTGCAATAGAGAAACACACTCCTAATAGCCGTATGGGTTATATTGCTGCAGCGCACACGAGCCGAATTATTGCGTCTGCGAATTTCACGCTTCGCGCGGAGAGACCGGCCAAATCAAACTATACGGAGAGAGAGAGAGAGAGAGAAGGCTCTCGAGAGAGCAAAAAGAGAAAACAATAAAGATTCTTGTTAAGCCGACGAGAGAGAGAGAGAGAGAGAGAGTCGCCGCGGCCGGCTGCCGCTGAGAAGAATCGAGAAGCGAGCGAGATATGAATATAAAAGCTACGAGAAGAGCCCGCGAGCGAGAGAGAGAGATGGAGCGATAAAGCCGGGGGAGATAAATAAAGGGGATAGTATTAGAGCATAAAAGTGTGTGCATTGTAATGTATTGTGATATTATATCGAACACGAAAGTCGTGCTGTATGTGTGTATAACAGGGGATGAAAAACTCTCTGGAGAGAGAAAGAGAGGGAACAAGTGGGAGAGAGGATCGTAAGTTAGCACTGCGAGCACGTGCGAAAGGATCGAGCGAGTGCAAAAAGCGCCGCCTCGACTGCTGTTGCTGCGGCCGCCGCTGCAGTGAGAGGAGAGACGAAAATACACCAAAGGGAGAGAGGCGGATAATGTGAAAACGACGTTGCGATGTGAACAAGAACGTAAGGCTGCCGCGCGGCGCGCGAACGCGACTAAAACGAGTATCGCCAGTGTGTGTCTGAGTATACCTGCGCCTGTGATGCGAAAGTTCAATGTGGCGAACCGTGGTGGTGGTAGCGGCTGCAGTTCCCTTTTAAGAGGATTCGAAAACCACAGTGCGCTGGGAGGTAGTTGCCGTTGTGGCGCGAGCGCCCGCTGTTTTACCGAGCGAGTCTGTCGATCCAAAGTGGAGTTCGGAGCCAAGTCGAAGATCGGGTCACCCTGTCCAAGTTGGCGAAAAATCGTCCAGTACTCTCAATAACAAAGTCTCGCCTTTCGACAGATTCGCTCGGTCGGTAAAAGCGGGGCATCTAGGACCCCTAGAAAGTGAAAAAAAAAAAGATTCTACATAACCCATTGCGATAAGCAGCTTTGATAAGAATTTAAACGAGCGCTGCGAAATAAAAAGGGCGCCAAAAGTGTAAGAAAATGAGAAGGCTAAAGCTCGAGGATGATAAAAAAAGTGTCGAAGAAGAGAGAACAAAAAAAAAAAAAACGAGCGGTAGCCAAGCAGTAAGCAGGAAAAGAGAGGAAGAAGCAAGTGGCGAAAGTATATCAGTCAAGCCGAGGTGCGGACGACTGCTGGGGCCGCGAAGAGTGGAGAAAGAGAGAGAAAAAGGGACGTGTATTACGTGCTATATGGATGTGGACCACACGTATCACGGCACGCGCGCGCTCTACCGGGGTGGCCCAGCGGCGCGCGCTTCGGCAGCGCTCGGGAGCACTCGGCACGCTCCGGAGCCTCGAGGCCACACAGCGAGCGCGCACGCGCACCGGCTTGGGTGGCATTCCCTGCCAGGACCGTCCCGTGCCGGGAGAGAGCCACTGCTTGCCGCTGCTACCACGCTCCTTCTTCTCTTCCTCCTCCTCCTCTTCTTCTTCCACCTTCTCTCACTCTTCGCGGCGCGAGAGTTTCTCACATCGAGGCTGCGAACCGGTCGCGCATCAGCCGCCGCCGCCGCCGCCGCCGCCGCCGTTGGCCAGTACGGACTCGCCTCTAATAAGCTTCCAATTTGTCAATTAGGGGGAGGCGCGAGAAAGAGCGAGACGACGAGAGACTTCCGCTCGTGTTGTATATATTTTCGCGCTAGGATTATACGATATATATTATGGCACGGCGGCGTATATTTTTTCCCGCGCGCGGCTCGTTATAATCCCTCAAATTGCGCGCCGCTCCTTTTGAGAGATATATTTCGAATTAGCAATAAACCCCAGAGCCATCACACAGGCGTCTTCCTCTCTTCGCTCTCTTCTCTCTCCGTCGATTCTTTGAGGGGGGGGGGGGCGCGAGTAGCTTCGGAGGATGCGTTCTCTCTCGCTCGCGTCTCGTCCTTTTTTGTTTACTCACCCGCCAACTGGTTTTGTATTAGTATACCGCTCTCTCTCTCTCTCTCTCTCTCTCTCTCTCTCTCTCTCTCTCTCTCTCTCTCTCTCTGGCCCTCTTCTTTCGAGGCTCTTCGCCGCTGATGCTAGTCGTCGGGAGAGACTCCTTCGGTGTTTCTGTCGTCGCACCGGCGCGCGCCCTCTCTCTCTCACTGGCAAACAAGCGTCCATTGTCTTATCCGCATCTACTCTCTCTCTCTTTCTCTTTTGGGCCAGTCTGCGCACGCGTGTGTGTGTGTGTACACACACACACGAGGCTCCTGCTCCCGCAGCGGCCGTGAGAGACTGAAAGAGAGAAGGTGCAAGAAAAAAAATGCCTCGAGTTAGCGAGCGTATACGAGCATCCGACGTTTTTCTCACGTTGCCGGCCGGCCCTCTCTCTCTCTCGAGAGAGAGAGAGCTGCACAACTCCGCTGCCGTATAATACACTCTCTCTCTCTCTCTCTCTCTCTCTCGATCTCCTCGTATTATTACTCAACACTTGCGCGCGGCTGATAAATTATTAATGCTTTTGGGCAAAAGCCCGGCGCGCTTTTTCCGAGAACGTCAAATATTGGAACAAGTTCGCGCGTCTGTGTCTTTTGAATATACCGCGCGCGGGCCGCCGACTTTCATCCGCGAACATTTGTTCGGCGGCGCAGACGAGAAATCGGGATGAAGAACGAAGAAGAAAAAAAAAAGCAGAGAGGGAACACGGCTGCCGCTGCCACTGACCTGTTAAATTATATTCATTCCGAGTCGTATATCACTAGATCACGTGATAAAAAGCGGCCAATCAACGAATCGATCAGTGATTTATAAGCCGCGCGCGGCACACGTTCGATCGCCGCGTACGATTATTCCGATTATACCAGTCGAGACCATGTAATTTTGTAATAGCTTTCGAGAGGCGCTATACAACACAGGGGATATTGTTGTATACTCCCTCGCTTGATAATTTTTTCTTAAGAATCCTCGCATTTCGCTCCGCGCGCGCTCGTAATCGTGAGAGATTTTATCTTGCGCCGAGAGCGCAGCGCCTGTTCCGGCTAATTTCCAGCCGAGTGACATCAGATTTTTTCGAAAAAAGCCTCTGTGGAATCCCTACTCTCGGCGCTTCGATGCGCCGCCGCCAAGATCCTTATCTCTCTCGGCTAAACACCCGAACTTCATCGGCTTTCAAAAGCCGCGCGACAGCTCTAGCGCGCTCGCGCGTATGAACCTTTTCTCTTTCTCACATCACGCAGCGACTCATCTCTCTCTCTCTCTCTCTCTCTCTCTCTCTCTCTCTGGGGGCCCTTCGAAAATGTGCCGTTATCGAAAAACAGTGTCGAGAGGAATCGAAAGCCTATTACTCTTTTGTTTTATTACGCTCGAAAATTGAGTGTCTTAAAGCGTCGTTAAAGGTGGGACGCCCGGGTGATGTACTTTTAGTTTTCTGAAACACTAAAATTTCGCGCCACGGCGCTGTCGAAGCGAAGCGTATGATTAGCCGCGATCTTCCCTCCGCGCAAGTTTGTTTTTATTCCGCGCGATGCTTTTCTTCTGGCCTTTAGCTCTCCTTTTGATGGTCCATAAGCGCGCGAGTTTACATCGCGATAATCGCCAGGCGCCGAGGAGAGAATCGTTATAGAGCGGATAAATAGTGTACAACAATATATTGCATTATAAATACATTGCACATTATGCGCGACTATACGGCTTCGCGCGCGCAGAGACAAAGGAATAAGGAATTCCTCCCGCGTTCAGATGCATCGCGGCTTCCTCTCTCCCTCGTGGGCAGCAGCATATCTCGGATATACGTACAGCGTGTTCGCCTCCTCTCCTGCGCAAGGGCACCGACGAACGTGTGTGTGTGCGCATCTCTCTCTCTCTCTCTCTCTCTCTCTCTCTCTCGCAGGGCAAAGTTAAGGCGAACTTGAGGCACAGAGCGGCGCGAAGGTTTATAGAAGAAGAAGAAGAAGAAGAAGAAGAGTGGGAGAAGCTCCGAAGGAACGAGAAGGTGGAAAGCAAAGGAGGTATGCGGAAAGAAAGAAGAATAAGAAAAGCGAACGAGAGAGGGAGCAAGAGAGAGAGAGAGAGAGAAAGATAGAGTGGCTGCAGAGGAGGAATAGGCCATTCCACTTATACGCTGCTCGGATTCAATTAACTCTCCACCTTCTTCTTCTTCTTCTTCTTCTTCTTCTTCTCATCTTGCGACGGAGCTGAGAGAGAGAGAGGCTCGTATATACATCTCGCGGCTCGTTTGTGCGGAGGCTGCTGCAGTAGGAGCGATCTGTCGCGCCGCGATAAAACCAGTCGTACTACTTGTGTACGGCCGACGCCGAAGTGGTAGCCGCTGCGCTCTCTCGACCTACAAAATATCGACGAGGGTGTGAGGACTTTTCGGAAAATGGCATCACAGCCTGATATTGAACTTACACACAGTCACACGTATATACATACGCAAGAGTACCTCGGTCAGGCCACCCTCTCAAAGTTTCCCACGAGAGCCGCCACCGCCGCCTTCTGGAATGTCGCTCCCTCCTCCTTGTACAACCTCCTCCTCCTCCTCCTCCTCCTCCTCCTCTTTTTCTTCTCCACCACCACCACTATACCACCTCTTCCTCCTCCTGCTGCTGCTGCTGCTGCCTCTTCGGCCTCCGAAAAGTCACCCCTCTCCTCTCTCGGCGTCGTTCATGCTCCTCTTGTTGCTCTCTCGCGTATATGTCTCGCGTGTGCGCGAAAGTAGGAGGAGGAGGAGCGATCGTCATTCGTCGCGTGAGAGACGCAGGCCGAAAAATTACAGATCGCGCAAGCGCCGAATAAGAACGGGCCCAGACGCGCATAGGGTGCGAGAGAAAGGAACAGCCTGGAAAATAGCTCGGAATTCGCGGGATTTTAATGCCGCCGCCGGCGTCTCTCTCTCTCTCTCTCTCTCTCTCTCTTTCTCGCTGCGCAGCTTCTTTTACCTTCGGGGATATACTTATGTTGCGCTTTTTACCAGGCGTCTCTATATACCCCGGGAGATGCTATGCCAGACATTCGGCCCACGATGCTCGCTCCTCTTCCCCTGTCTCTTTGTATACTATGCGGAAAGAAATTGGCAAATTCTGAGCGATGTCGTTTTTCGACTCTGGAATTCGCATTATGCTCATTGGCTCCCGCCGCTTTTTCGCTATCTCTCGCTGATCGGCTTCTTCTCCCTTTTCACTTTCGCATTTTTCATTTCGGCTGATGCTCGTTTCTTCTGCGGCTTCTGCTCAGAGACGAAAGCTCCTCCCCGGCGTGGATATGCCAGAGGAATCTTAGATATTCCGCTCGTTAATTTGCTGAAAAGCCGGCCCTTGTGCAGCGCGCTTGGAGGACGTTGCTTTTTTCCTTTTGGTCGTTTGATATTTGTGAAAGGTGTGCGCAGTGCGATGACGAAACGCTCGACGTGCTGCAGCTTGGCTGGAATTAAATTAATCTTTTATGTAAGGCTCGCGTGAATATAAACGCTTTGAAAGTGCAATTGTGCGTTGCGAGAAGCTTCGGGTGAAAAAATTGTTTGAGAAGTGCAAACAGCTTGCCTAGATCGTCGTTAAATTAATCGTTCGACTTACTTGCACAGTGACGCTTTTCTATATTGGAAATATTGAAATATCGTGTCAGCGACGGTACCTACGGAACTGAAACAGATCGCGACGTTATCGACCGAGAGTAGTACCTTCGGAGGATTCGATCATCTACAGTGGCTAAATTCGGTACCGATCGAGTGCTTGCATTGGCTGTCGATAATGTAGGTATTCACCAATGATGGCCAAGACACGTGTTTAGCATGGTACAAAAAAGATTCTAGAACAACACTCTTATGTTAAAAAACGAATAAAACACTGCTGATTTTTGTATAAAAAAACGTGTAATACTACATAAAAAATAAAGTTATCAAACTATTTTCTACAAATACAGACTAATAATTTAGACGTACGAAACTTGTTATACGAGTGCGTTAAATAGCATTTACGCGATACTCTTCACGTTAGCACTTACAAAATTTAAAAAAAATAAATGTTCGATTATAAAAAAAATTTTGATTTTCAACGAAGAACTCATTACGCTTTCTTCTTTTTCGCGCTCTTCGACGACGTGGCCTTTTTCGACTTCTCAGCTTGCTTCGCGTACTTGTCGATAAGCGAGTCGAAGAAATTATCTGCTTGAGATGCCCTAGACTTATTTTTATTGAGGATAGCGAGGGCCAGGTCGCCGTTCTTCTCGGCGTCTTCTTTCTCGATGGCTCGCATTTTTTCCAATCTTTCCGCTTCTTTGGCTTCCTTTGCCCACTGAAAATAAACAAGTTTCCAAGTGTAAATAATCGTCATCGCCAATTTGTGTATAATGCCGTATTTTTAATCTCTTGAAAAATACGCATTCTTTCGAGAATATAAAAAATTTTTTTTTTGCAAACAAATCAACAAATCGCCCACAATCCTAATTTATAACCCTTTGACAGCTAAATACAACATATTCAACCGATGGCCTATGATTTAGCGTCGCTTTGTGCATTGTTATTTTTAAACGAAAAAAGAAACGCGTAAAAGCATTATTGAATGGATGCTTTATTGTCCTATAGTAAGAATAACTTTCAGTAGCTCTTGAGTCTTCAGCGAATGCGGCTCCGTCTATATCTATCATCGAGAGTCGAACGCCCGCACGTCAAGAACTGCATCAGTGTCTTAAGCCCGTACAAGCTTCTTGAAAGCTACTGATGCGACGTATCGTCGGCACATGTGATGGGCAAGAAAAAGGGTCGTATATGAGATAAAATAGGCTCAGTTTTAATGCGTCTTTCGATTATGTTTTTATACAGCGAAATTACTCTTGAATCATGAGCCTATGATTCAAGTTGAAATAAAGTGTGTTTTTAGAATCGACAATTTTAATAATTTTTTATTTTTAAATACGCGTTCGCTATCATTTTCGCGCGAGTTATTAATAGAAGCTGAGTGAATGGCGCTTATGCAAATGGAACAAACTAAACATTAAAAAACGATATACTTGAAAAACTAAAAATAACTAAAATTAACCTAAAAAGTAATCGTTTGAAAAGAAAATCCTTGCATACAACTTTCTAAAACGGTTAATAATATCATAATCATAACACTACAGATGTCACATCATCGCAAAAATAATGAGCCAGTTAAGCAAATTATCGGTCCTGCATCTCGTTCCCCGAAGTCTCAAACAAACGCATATAAGAACCGTTTCTCCGAACCCATAAATTCAGATCTAATACGACGCAAGAGCTCCTCTAAAAAAAAACCAAAGCTTTCACACTCCTCCATCACAAAATCCTCTCGTTAAAAAGTCCATTGTTAAGTCGAGCTCAAACGGCCGAAAGCCCGCGAAATATTTCGAGACTCGTATTTGTATTATAGGTCATAGGCATATCTTTCCGAAGTCTATTTTCGCGGCGTTTGGCGAGTTCATGCGAGTGCATGTTTTCACTCGCGCAGCGGATTATTGAAGCATTAAGCATCCGCACGTCTGTTTTGCAGCGCGTCATCATCATCTCGCGGAAAGAGAAAGCTGTGCAATAAAAGAGACAAACGCGCGAGTGTAGTAAAAGTTACGAAATGGTTTTCCGAATGAAGGAGCTGGTTAAGATTTATAATTAACGAGCGGCGTTGAACAATATTTTCGTTAAAGTTAATATCGTTGCTGCTGCTGCTGCTGCTGCGGTTGCAGGTTCTTTATTTATAAATAAATCTCGTACGCAGGAATGCAAAGAGGAGAAGATTCTTGAAGCTAGTCCGTTCTTAAGTTAGCGATGATGTCTATTTTACGCGATCGAAATAGAATTTTAAAGAGAAAAAAAAACAGAATCGAAGCGAAGAAGCTCGCTAATTTCTGCTCTCGATCGGCTTTTACGACAGTGTTGAGCTATCAGGAATCTTGATCGATGTAAACACCTATATCAATTAGATCGACGAGTTTGGCGAAGATTCTGACTAAAACAGCCGGAAAATAGGAAGCTCCACTTATCGGCCTTATGCGAGTGCTAAAGCAGCGATAAAAAGAGGCCTTTTCGAGGCTAATTCCTAGAACGAGGGAAAATAGTCCAGTGGGCGCGCGCGCGCAAGAGAGAGAGAGAAGCTCGACCTCGAAAGCCCTGAAATCTCGCGTGGCGAAAATACGTGGAAGTGAAAGTAGGTGGTGGTGCTTGAGCAGCTATGCTATTTTAGCTACACCCTGACCTTGAAAATAAACAGTACAATGCGTAAACAGAAGAATTTTTCTACATGGCAGTGCTGAATCGCGCAGGCCGTGTAGGATAAAGAGCGAGGAATTCAGAGGGGAGGAAGCGATGAGAAGAAATTGATATCGACGAATCCATTTGAAACGTTTGTTTTTTCGTCGGCCTAAAACCATACGTGCCGCGATGATGATGGGAGAGGCCGGAAGGTTTCATCGTGGTTATAACAAAGAGGTGAGGGGGGGGGGGGAAGAAGGGCGCGGACAGCAGCGGCCCCCGTTAAAACAAACGGAAACGTCAAGGGAGGCAAATCGGGAGCTTGCAAGCTCTTATATACGAGCTTTCGTGCCGCTGCTCACTCCCCGGCCCCTATCTCTATTAGACGCATCGGCGCGAAACGCGAGGAGGAGCGGCCCGCGCACGTCAAGTGCAAATTCTACAGTGAGATGGCCTGGTATTTATAAATTTTTGGCAAACTCTCGGCCGAGACACTGAGTTACACAACCTATAGCTGCGCAACGTCAGTATAGGTGCCCGCCCTCTCGAGCTTTTATACGGATCACAGTAGTAGTCAATGGGGGAAAAATTCGCGCGGGGAATCATCGCAGCGTCTGCTTTTGCTCGATCTCTCGTGAGCGAATAACATACACGACTGCTGCCACGCGGTTGCATGTACTGCAACTCATTAGGAACGCTCTATTTTATGCGCGCGCGTCTAGAGTAATTTGATACAGTTGGCTTTAATTGGATTATTTTCGTTGATTCTGGAAGTTTTTTTATTTATACCTTGTTTTAAGAAACAGATACGCTCTTGTTTGCGTGATGGATACACCTACGAAACGAAGCCAAAACAGATTTCGATTACGCAGCGGTTACGGTTTTCCTGTCTACTTCTGGACTGCGGGAGCTTTGTTTGAAAATTCAAGAGCGTCAATTTGATCGTAAAAGTGAAGGTGACGTTATTTAATTTTTTTCTTTTTTTCACGTTGGAGGAAAAAAAGCATTTTTCACGTTGTACTGTTTCTAGAAATAAAAAAAAAATGTTTATCCTAGCAACATGCAAACATGGATTCGTTGAGTGGGTGACGCTTTGAAGTCCACGGTTTTGTCGCCGGTTATACAATATCGTGGCGATGCGTTTGTAATCAATCGCAAAGAAAATCATCGCGATTCGCAAAAATCGTGTGCTAAAAATAAACGTTACAAATTTTTTCTTACAAAATATCGAAAATAAAATATTGCAACTAGCCGGAAAAAACGTACTTCGCGAAAATTTTTATCAACGAAATAATTGCGCATATCGGTCACGAAACACCGTTGCACAACTGCAAGGTGAACAGCTCTAGATACAATTCAGTTTTTTTTTTTCGTTTCCAACGTCCAAGCAAACAATAAACGTACAGGAAGAAAATTTTTTTCGAATAATATTCCAGTCGTATACGGAACATTCGAAAGAGAGAAGATAAAAACTAGAAGCAGTAAAAATGGAATGTCTGGGCCTTGCCACCAGATGTTCTGCAGAGCAGTATTCTTTCAACCGAAGAAGGGACTCTTGTATTGTTCGACGTCGTAAAAGATCTAGGCTTGTATAGAGGCAAGTTGGAAACTTTCGGAGAAACGCTGTGCGTGTAGCGTTGAATCATACATTCTGAGCTTGCTTGTAACCCGACGCATTATTTACAAAATATTGTGACTTTTGAGAATGATAATTTTTTAATCATATTATAAATCAAAATTTTAATTTCAAAAGATGCGATTAATTAAATCTCGCAGAGGCGACCTTTAATCGCTTGAAAACATCGAAGTTGATTAATCGAAGCTTGTGTATGATGGACAATTAGACGCATTGCAATCACTGACTGGCTATGTGATTATCTATCCACGTTTCAATTTCGCATCGGTAGATTGAAAATGTAATCGACGTCCTTATACGTCTATTCATCACGAGAGATTTTGTGTTTCAAGAATAGAAAATATCACTACAGCCTAATTTGAATTTTCAAGCATCATTTTTAACGGTTACTATACTAGATGAAACTCATGTCTGACGCGCATATTAAACCGTGCACAGGTAAGCCCCCAAAATATCCCCAGACACACACACACGCACACACACAAGACAAAGCTCCTGCGTTACACGCTATTATCCAATAGGCTTGTATCATCTCTGTAAATACCAGCCTCACCGGAAAACTCGAGATTCCGGAAAAGCCTCATCACGTGAAAGCCGAAAGAAGTCGTAAAACACTTTCTCCCAGCGTATAACGTAAGCCTATAGTATTGCGCAAACGAGAAATGCGTCTCTTCGACCCTGAAAAAAGGGTCGACAGAGCTGACGTAGATCCAGATAGATAGCTGAACCTCAGCAGCGCAGAGCGAAAGTGACACCGCGGCTACACACACACACACATACGCGCGTAGTGTGCTGCAGGGAATGCCAATCGCAGAATCGAGGCGCGAGACTTGCGGTTCATCGTTCGAGAGTAGAGGGTGAGGCGCCGTCACTTGCATACATATCGAGAGAGCCGAGAAAGAGTAGAGGCCGAGAACGCCGCCAATCAATTGATTATGCAACAATCCGCTCGCGCGCGAATATATATATATATATATATATATATATATATATATATATATATATATATATATATATATATATATATATATATATATATATACTGCCTTAGCTGCTGCTGCTGATGCAGGAGAGGCGCGTCATCGTCGAAGAATCCGCGCGTAGCAAATTGCCTTGATTGCAGCGCACGCATACACGTTATGCGTATGCGTGCCTTGCCTTCGTCTCAGGGCATGTGTGCAGCGCGCACAACGATCTCCTTCAGCGCCGCGCGGCGTTAATGCACATTGCACCCTCGCGTGTGCAGATCTACTCGGAATATAGCGGCTCGCTTGATCGTGTATTATGCAGCTATGCGCGCGCATCTCAATCGCGAACTTGAAACTCACGCGCTTATGCATCTCGCGAGCGTATCCCATTACCCAAGCGTAAGAGCTGTTTTTTGGATTCGCGTGCTACAATGTTTTCCTGCTGACGAGACGATGTTGCGTGTGTTATAGGGAATAGGATAGCTACGGGAACTGACTTTCACATTTGGCTTCCGAAATTTTAACTCCAAATTCTAAGGGTGTGGCTGTGATTTACACCCTGGGAAGACTCTATTCGATATTTCTTGGATGTACACTGCATGCGATGTAAGACGGAGAGGGGCAGGTGGGCCAATAACTAACTATAATGGAATCGGGAAGACTTTACACTGGCACTTGTTCAAAAACGATCTACGCCTATCTTCGACTCTTCAAGTATATACCGTTATTGTGCATTTAGTTAGTGGCTATTATTACGGTACCGACGATTTATAGTCGGCTCTATGTGACGAGCTTCTTAATATGATTAACAATAGAAACCGGTTGACGAAACTCACTTGTGCTGCAGTGTCGAAGATTGAGATCATAGTCTCATTAGCATAAACTTACGTATAAGCAGCCGTGAGTTCGATACCTTTTCTCCATAGTACGTGGAATCAAAAAAAGGTCGTCATGGCAACGACCGACGTCTATTATGGTATCGACTACATTACGTGAAGCTGCACTGGGAATACCTTAGACGTGCAATTATTAAAAGCATCGATTATTGACCTCTGAACTTTGAAGCTGGCATCTACGGTTCTATCGTTATCAAAACGATGGATTTTTCCCAGTGCACATTGTGAAGTCTGAATGTTTACATAATGGTTTGTTGCAATGTAAGCTCTGTTAAAAGTGAAGATTCAAAATCAATAACAAATTTCTTAGAGAGCTAAATGAAACTGATGAATTCCGAAAACTAGCTTATACTACTAGAATCAGAATCACGTGTGTAAAGAGCAGTAAAATCGCGAAACCACGAAGTCCCGTATGTTTGTAATCCATCAATACAAGAGTAACGCACGTAAAGCTCGTTAATCTGAGTCTTAATAGTGTTTTTCTCTGCAACATTGTTCCCTACCAATAAATTCAAGTTTACACTGTTTTGCTCAGCAGTGAAATTAACGGCGTAGCGAACTTTATTGCCTTTAATATCGATCTCGCACACATTTAACCGTTTCCTGACTCACAAATCGCATTGTTTAGGCGAACGTCTCGTGCCGCAAAGGAAAAGAATGTGCCTATAATTAACTGGTGTATATACACCAATGTTTATTTAATACTTATATACAGTTATAGAGCGTTGGCTGAAATGAAACAGCAATCACGCTTTACTAGAGCTGTTTTTATCAATTCTGAACGTCGATTCATTTGCAATATCAAGATTCTAGAAAAAACAAAAGTGAACCCGAAAAAATTATATACAAATGTGGACTGGCATAGTTATAGCATAAGTGGACCAAACAGGCCCAAGAAGGCGACTACGTTCAGACATAGTGCGCTGTACAAAGCTCAAAAGAGAAAAAGATCAAGTTTCCAGAAGATGATGAACTCTATGATAGTCGTACTGTTTTACCATATCCAGGTAAAGTGTTTAAACAAGTTAACTTGTGTCAGGCGGTTTAGTGTTTTATAGGTGACACACCGCCTTATATCCATTTGTAGTACAAATTTGTAATGTGAGTAACAGGAAATTATCTATATGCCACTTATCGTCGCATGCCAGAAACTAGATAGCCGGAAAGTTCAAACAGTAGGAAAGGGCCAGTCCACAATTGTTTTGATTCGCGGCTACTATACGGCTTGAGGTTACTACGATTGATTCCGGAAGCTCTGGATATTTTTTCTCCGTGAAAACTGAATGGTAGCTATAAAAAAAGTAGCTATAGGAAGTGGGCTGTTTATACCAACTTGATCTGAAGTGGTCAGGATGTTTGTTTTTACTTCAATATACAATCGTAAATAATCTACTGCGAAATCAATTGTCAGTCAGGTAATTATAGCAATAAAAATAATTACGTGCGTTAATTATGATTGTTTATTTTTCCGCGTTTGCATAACTACAACAGCTTTAATTAATAAAGCTATGAACACCGAGTTTATGTAGGCCACGATCTGATCTTACTTGAAAATATGCTAACGTTTGATAGACGACCCATTCATAGAGTTTTGCGAAATTGTAACATTACTCATCAGCTCAATTCATAATATCACTATATGTATAAACGCATGAAATAATAAAGTTAACAGAACTCCATATGAATCCAAGAACTATTAGAATGTCATTATTAAACACTGTCAAGGTTTCGATTCTATGATTGAACAATAATCGTATGCAGCCGACTCCTATCGTTTCGTTCGTACACCATTTTAATTTGTTAATGCCGTGTCATTAACTTGCGTAAGATCACATGCATCAGCCTAAGTAATCAGAGCAGAAAGTGATTAAACTTCATTTCAATGTTGTATGCGATATTAATCGGTAAAAGCTAGGTATGGCTCTTTTTGCGTTTATCTATTAAAATGCGTGCGTCGTGTATACATAATTAGAATTTTGCTTTTTTTATTTCGATTATTTTTAAACGATGAGATATGAACAAAACGGGAGTTTATTCAATACGTTTTGTAGTTTTTGAGTTCAAATGCCAGTTCGAATCAATTTTTGAAATAATTTCAATGCATTGTTCATACATGTTTGAATATTTCTAATAGATGACAAAAAACAAAGCTTTTTATAGAAAACGTGAGAAAATAATCGAATTTTATTGCAATTTTATTCGCTTTTTGAGGAAAACTTGCTATCGTATAATGTCAAAATTCAAAATTTTGTCTTTCATCGGCTTTTTGGGTCTAAATACAAAATCTGATAGTTTTAGAGATAAAATAATAAGTGTGATTCCAACTGATTCAGCAGCCTCTGGCATTTCCAAAATGGTATATGTCAACTACTTTATCACTATTAGTTCAAAAGTTATTGGAAAAATTCAAATCTGAACAATGAATGATGACGATATGATGTTTAACACACTACTGAATTTTTCCAATAAATTTTGAACTAATAGTGATAAACTAGTTGATATATACCTTTTTGGAAATGCCAGAGGCTGCTGAATCAGTTGGAATCCCACTCATTATTTTATCTCTAGAACTATCAGATCTGTTATTTAGACCCAAAAGGCTGACGAAAGACAAAATTTTGAATTTTGACATTATATCACTGTAAAGTTACTCAGCATTAATAAAATTCATACAAGTGTGTTTTCTAATAATTTTTATCTGATTACTTCATAAAGTCTATGAAAAATCGTAAAGGGCAGCCATATGTTAACTATTAACATACAGCTATTTGACATATAACATAGCTACGTTAACTATTAACATATACGTGTTATTGGCTCAAATCAAACATGCCTATGTTAACAGTTAACAAATCTGTTTGCTGGAATGTTTCTTTTCTCTCAGTGTAATTGTAATTTACGAAAATGTTTTTCCGTTACTTTATATTCGTTACTATTGCCCTTTGTGCCAGCATTGTAGCTGTTCACTGTCGCAAGAATTCAGCTGTAAGTAAATCTTACTATTTCCATTAATTTTATTATAATTTAATAAAAAAAAACGATTTTTTTTAAATTACAAGGCATACGCTGGCTGCGAAGCTGTTCTGCTAACATTAGATTATACTTCAAAAAGTCCATCTTTTGAATCGGTTAGAGATTCATGCATTTCGCAATGTATACACGACAACTTTAGAGACAACGTGAATGTAGATCCTGCTGAAACTATTGAATGCGTGGTATGCATGCAGAACTTATATTTTTCATGAAGACGTTACTTATTTTATTTTTAATCGCACACAGAGGAAGTTAATACCAGCATAAACCCAGTAATGCTTCTGACGTCTCACTGGTTGCATCGAAAAATTGAAATTTAAGATTAAATTGCTTTAAAACACGTTAAATATTCACTTTTCATAAGTACAATTGTATGATATAGGATTAGTAACGCTAAAAACAAATAAACGTCTCTAACACAGAATGTTGAAGAAAATGCATTACTATACTGGCATCAAAAATTCATATAATAGTCACTAATCGACTAATTATCTTGCGCATGTCGTTACATTTTTCCTAGCGAAAGAATGCAAGTTAAAAAAAAACAATTGTAAAAACCTACAGCAATGGAAAATATTCCAAATGCTATCTCTACACGCACGGCATATACATCAAACTCATTTTTATTCATTACTTTTTTTGTCCGCTCACATGCAATTAGCTTCTGGCCTATCAAGGCGACATTCCGTGCAAATGTCAACCTGCTAGAAATTCAAATGAAAATCCCGTCAACAACAAAAATGTCTTAATCACCACAGCTCGTCCACTATAGAAAAATAATCGTCGCAATTTTCCCGACAACAAAGTATCGCATCATGAAATTCGTTCCGTCTTCGAGGAAAAAAAAAATTCGCCTTCGTATACGCATAGCTTCAGCGTATTATCTCTCTCGCATGCATATTCTCTCGGTTACATGGCAATGAAAGAAAAGAGCCGCGACGTAGTCTGGAGAACGCTAGCAATAAAGGACAATTAAAAAAAAAGCCGCCGTTGATTCATTACCATCTCCGTGACCGATCTCATGGTGTCTTACTACAGCCGCAGCCCTATGGAACACAAGCGAAGAACGAGTGCCTTACGGCCTTATTCCAAGAGTCGTGCATTTGTCACGAGCAGTGTTCTGTACTCCGAATTCCAGGGCGACACGACTTTTCCTACAGCAGCCACAGCATCGAGCTTGTACACACCGGACAAATGAGTCTCTCCTTCGCTCGCAATTTATCGACGCGATTTCGCAATATACCAGTAGCATAATACACACAGCTATGTATACCACAGCGCTTACGGACTTTCGAATCGCGTGGGTGTGTTTACCTGTACCAGAAGCTGCGGTAACTTTCGGCCGTTATAACTTACGTACACAGGCACACACAGACACGTGGGTGTGAACACGTTGGCTTATGAAAGCTAAATGATGGGAGAAAAATTCGTATCATCAGACAGATGCGATGCTTGGAAAACCCAGAGCGGAGAGAGTTTGTTTTATATTTAAACTTTCCTTCTCGGTTTGTGCTAGCGTCGTTGCCGCGCGAGAGGTTGACGCGCTAATAGCGATGAAAAATCTGTTTTTAACGCCTGCGTCTATTAGTTCAACGCTCACGAGACACGTTCACTGCCGACGACGACGATATAATTCTATATTAAAACGGCCGGACGAATAAACGTAAAAAAATTATTGCCCCGGCGCGGGCCACTTGTCTTTATACGAGCGACACCGATGCGTGTGTACTATTTACGTAGTCGTTCGCGGTAATTGTGCGCATAAAGGTAACTCGCTTACTTAGCTGTAAAAAGGAAAGACATGAAAATTCACTTTGACGCGTGACACACACACACACACACACACACACACACACACACACGTCGGAGTAGGAATAGTCTACGGATGACTAGGAGATAGATGCGACGATGATAATTCAATGATATACACTGTGTCCCTCCTCCTCCTTATTCCTCTCCCTAACTGTATTGCATTATTCCGTCGCGTAATATTCATTCTTTCCCGCAGCTCTGAGTCAGCGTGATCACGAGGTTTTAATGCAACGAGTGGTTTCTAAACAAATGCCCATTAGCAATGCTAACAAAATCGAGATTTTCAAGACGTTCGTTTTTTTCTTTAAAAAAAAAAAAGAGTTCAATCGTCACCTTGAGACAATAGAGATTTTCCTCACGTTACAATGGACTCTCTCGGCAGCCGATCGAGTTACAAAGTGGGCGATTATGCAGACCGGGTGTGTAAAAATCAATTACTTCTTTTCGCGTAACCTCATTGCCGATGCTTCGAACGGACTGCACTCGTTGTAATTCATCGTTCGTTCGAGCGATGCACGCATACCCAAAGAAGAGAGAGAGAGAGAACCGTTGCAGTCTCGAGATGACAATTTAAACTTATTAAGATGGGATTTAATGACTCATTTCACAAGAATCCGGCAATTACCGCGAGTTTAAGAAAAAAAAAAACCGTCACAGCGATTTTTCTCAATTCAAGCGCTGGCCCGAAGAGCATAAAACCGCGATACCCCCGAAGAAAAATCGAACACTCGAGAAGAACCTTAAATTTCAAGCCCAAGATAAACGCCCTTCCAAGCTCTCCCGCCTAGTAAACTAATCGACGCTGAGAAAAAAAAAAGAAACACATCACATTCCAGCACTTCTCGCCCGCAGCGTCGAGGGTCTATTAAGCTCGCGGCTCAATTAATCCGCACGCGCTAGCCGTATTATAATACACAGCGCGGGCATCGCATTCCAAAGCGCCGAAAAAGTTCGTACACCATCAAGGTCCGAACGGAAGCAATACACAGTGTGTATTATATTCGCGTTGGCATCAAAGAGATGAGACTCTCTTGGCGGCGAGAAGGTCGTTACGTAACGCGGGTGTATAGCGCCGTGTCGTAATGGGAGCACCGGATTATTACGCATAGGCTATATATTTCGCGCCCATCTCTCAGACTCGATCGCGTGTTCGGCTTTTATATAGGTGACTTGTGTGTTATGGGCTATATAGGAGTTTCTTTTGCTTCTGCATTGCGGCCGATTTACACTGCTGTATATATAGAGCTTTCAGAGCGGCAGGTGATTATTGAGCACTTTGGAGTATAGTGCGATGTGTATAAGCCCGGAAAATTCGAGGTCGGTTTCTAATTAGAGCCTACTAATTTGAAGCGTATAACCTTTTGACTTTATTTATTATTCGCTTTACAATGTTTCGCTGTACGAATGTGTTATATACGCGTGTGTGTAAGGCTTGCGCTGTTCGAGGGGCATGTAGAAAGTTATGTAGTTACTGACGATAATCAACAACTATCACAATAAAAAATAAACTTAACCATTTCATAAGAAATGTAATGTAGTGTAAAATAAATTAGAAATATGAGCTTTATTTTTTTAGTACAATCTCAAAAAAAAAAAAAAAACATTATATACAATACTAGATTTAGATTAAGTTTTATATTTACCATACCTATGAACAGGGAACTCGTTTGCCTCTATAGGAAGCCTTATAAAGGTATATGCATATGACTTTTAATAAATAAAATATAATAAAAATAATTTAAAAAGCAAACACGGCGCACTCGATGCCTTTCCGACGAATCACGACACCGCAGACGTGAGCTCAGGTAAGGAGCGCTAAGTGATGAAAATTTAATTAGCCGATTTATTGCGCGACTCGAGTAGAAACGATCGCGTTTTGGTCAGCCCCGCGATATGCCACACGGTGTAACTCTTTCAAGGCGTACAGACAATGAGCTATTACAAAATTAATAGGCAAATCTTCCATAGATCCTTAAGAAACCTTGTGTGTACGCGCGAACTTGAATTTCCGCGATAATCGCTCAATGAAAAACACTCATGCATTATGCGAACGGTAGATAACGTCGAGGCGCGAAATAAGCCATCGCGACGTATTATGCACCTCTACACAGCGACTTAGCACTGAGCTCTATCGATCAGAATTTGTTCTACCTACACCTCGCGTTACACCTTCCTTCCGGCCTCTACATCATTAGTATTTTAGTTTACCGCGCGTTGTCAAGGTTTCGTTATTTCCGATGAAAGCTCTGATCCGAGAAACGATTTATCACGGAGTTTCCTAATAATTGCTCTGATGCGCATTGCGATATCGAAAGTTTATACATTTGGACTTTTTCATCTTATAGTCGATCGTCTATGTGATTAAATTCAAGATCAATTTTCTCGAAATCGATGTTTTATGCCTTGAGCAATCCTCTAAGTGGTACCTTTTCTATACGGGATACTGTTACGTATGTACGCACCGCCTACGCCTTGTTTTTTTCACGGAACAGTTTCCAAACAACTTCCTGTTATTGAGGATATCAATTATTTAACGCTGAAGGAAGTGTTTTATGGCGAGAAGTTCGAGTTTTATATAGTAAACAACGCTCGTAGCACAGAGGATGGGTATAGAGTTCAAAAGCACTCGGTCACTTTTCAAGTTTAGGTTTTATTGTAAATATTTTTTTTTCGCTTTAAACAAATGATAATTTAGTTTTTTTAACATATTATCCTTAACATTTTTTTTCTCGATAAGTATTAATGCATTATTAAAAGTGAGCACAGTATGTAATGCTTGTTTTTTAAAAAAAAGTGGAGACGATAATTACTCAACTGTAGTCGTGCTCGAACGAAAACTGCATTAATACGAATTCGATATTAGTCGACGTATGAGAAGTACAGCTATGTATTACAATAATTATGACATGCATTCCACATAATCAAGAAGACATTCGCAATCGGAATCGCTCTTCCATGAATTTAAACGCAAATAACTTAATTGCCTATCGTAATGTTAGTTTTTAACGTTTGGTAGTTAATAACGAATCCGCGGGTTGTAATAAAAAAAAAACGAAGAAGATGCGAGAAGACGCAAGTAAGAATATGATCCGAGACGCGCGTCGTCTCATTTACATCGTTTGCTCCAACTAATCCGTCCCATATTTGCATGTCCGAGAAGCTCTTATATCCCATCCTTAACTACCAAACATCAAACAAATAGCAAACGTATGTATAAAGCAATAATCGTGTGCGAAGCCGAGGATGACGGAGTACATAAGTGTGTGTTTGTGTACGTGTGTACAAGAGGCATAATATCCGCGTCGATTAAATCGCAGCTTTTCGCAGCCGTCATCAATCGGTTCGCGCCCGAGTCCCCTCTTGACTCGCTTTTATACGTATCCCTCTGGTTAACGCGAATCGTCGAGGCGGTAATTACACTGTACTTTTCTTTATTGAAAAAAAGAGCACGACCGTATAAACTCGATACACTCGACGCCGTGGCTCTGTTATAAATGCCTCGCGTTTCTCGCTGCACAACGTGTACAAAAATATATATATATAGACATATACGGTGATGAGTTTTATCGTTTTACGCGCATCTTAATATTTACACTCTGCGTTTGTACACAATGTTTTTTAACAAACTAATACATTGTATGTCATATACTCGCGAAGACTTTATGCAATAGTCAGCAGAACAAGGCCACTGCTAAGATTCTGTCGAAAGATAACTTTTTTCTCGGCTGATTATTCAAAGTCTTCACAAGTATAAACACTTGCTTCTTTCGATAAAACATAATCTTTAAGTTAACGAGTGTACACTGCACTTCGAAGAGAACAAGCGTAAGGCTCCTTCGTATAACTACTCGATATTTATTAGTAAAACGTGGATAATAGTAGAGAAATTTAACACCGAATCGCTAGACACTATTTATCTTACAATGAAACGACACATAAAGCTGATGCACATACATGTTACAGTATACAAAGAGGAGATAACTTTATATATATAAGAATTCGAACGTTCGTATATTCGAGTCGCACTGGGAGCACCTTCGTATATATAGTCACAGATACACACTTCAAAGAAGAGCCAGTTTACGAGCGACGAACATCGTCATCAGTAGCAATAGCGTCGAGTCCCCGAAGATGCTCGACGCGGCGTTGGGGCACTCGGTCGTGGTGGTTACCGGTCCGGGTTGTCCGGCCAGTAGAACCTTCGCCGTCGTCGTGTTGGTCGTCATGTTGGCAACGGTACTGCTGACAGTGGTGCTGACGTTCTGCTGGACCATAGTGCTCTGGTAGTTGTTGATCTGTTGCTGGGTCACCTGGGGTGGGTAATACGGCGGCTGCATGGAGAAGCTCGAGTCCGGCGAGGACGGCTGGATGGTCTCGGGAACGTAAGGTCGTCTGGGTGGCTGCGTCGGTGGTAAAGTGGTCGGCGGTTCCGTGGGTGGACTCGTCGGTGGTACCTCGGTCCAGCGAGGTCTGGTGTAAGCCGGTGGTGTGCTGCTGGGGTAGTACTGCGGTGGTACCGGTGGTGTGTTCGCACCGAAACCGATGGCTTGCACTCGGTCTTGAACCACCGAGCTCCACTCGGGGTCGGACGGAGACTCCAGGTGACGCTCGATCAGGAACCTCTTCAAGGCGTTGGGGCAGCCGAAGTTGGGGTTTTCGTTGACGTATAGCCTCATCAGACCTTGCAGTCGGCTGATGCTCTCGATATCGAGACACTCCAGACGGTTGCCGGAGAACCTCAGGTCGGCTAGGTTTGGCGCGTTGCGGAAGACCTCGGAGTCGATGCGCTCGATGCCGTTGTTGTTCAGGTCGAGGTATGACAGGTCGCCGAGTCCTTCGAACCAAACTGCGCGAACATCCTTAATTCGGTTGTTGTCAAGCCTGAGGTGCTGGAGGTTGCTGAGTCGCCGGAAAGCTCGGTCGTCGATGTCGCTGATGGAGCAGTTGGTGCAGACTAGGACGAGCAGGTTGCGTCCAAACCTGGCGAAGGTCGACTCGGTGATGCGACCTATGGGCATGTTGCTGATCTGCAGCTCCTCGACGGTGTTTGGCACAGCGTCGAGATCGGCGATCGATCCTCCCTCGCAGACAAACTTCGGGTCGGTGCTCTGACTCTCCACCTTGACACACACGGCTCCTACTTGCGATGCGCCCAGCTGCACGAGCAGCAGCAGGGCCGCGACACACGCGTGTAGCCTCATTCTTTTTCTCTCTCTCTCTCTCTCTCTTTTACACGACGACGATGCGAGAGACGAGGACGCGCGCGTGTCGAGCGATCGGAGTCGAAGCTTGCACTGAGCTCGCGTCGGACGTTAGCTGGTTATTTATTTACTTGCTCGCCCCCACTCCACTCTAGACGCGGCTGCCGCTCGCTCTACTAGCTGCTCCCCGCGACTGGTGTGTATGCCTTCCGCGTATGCACGATCTCCTCCTACATGCTCTACACTCGATGCGGCGTTAATCGGACGATAAAAAATTGCGGCGGACCTTGTCGATTAGCGCGCGCGAAATCGCTCTCAGGGATATGGCGAGAGAGTTAACGAAAATTCGCTAATTGAATTTGGCGGCTGAAGGATGTGGATACGTCGAACGGTTGAATCTAGCCAGGCGTGCGTTTCGATCGTCTTGAAGTTTGTGTTATAGGGATGAGGAAAAATCAATGTCGGAGATGTAATGATTGAGAGGTGTTCTGGGTGTCAATGTTGCATCAGTCGCTCGTCTCGACTGATGAATATGAATGTCTTAGTCGGTAATTTGTACTCGTATAAGCGGATTCTAAATCCCGTGTTAGAGACTATAACACGAGGAGGCTTGTTTAATTTCGATTTTCCACTTAGAAAATAATCTCTCGTAATGTTTTTTTAAAACGGAAAAAATGAGAAACCTCGCGTTTATGCCGACTGCAAGGATTTTTAACGCAAATAAAAACTGAGAAATACGCTTCAGCTTTTAAATATTGTATTTTTCTGGTAAATATGAAAAATTAGTATATATTGCCAGTGCATTATTCATACTTAGAAACGCTGCTGTTAGTGATAAATTTGAATATTGTTTTGTGGGACGAGAATGTTTGAAAAGAAGGCATTCATACTTTTTCAAGATTTTTACGATCAAGATCAAATTTTAAAAGCTTACCTTGCGTTTCCTCCTCATTCTTTTCCTCTCGTCCTCCTTGGTGAAGCTTTCAAACTCTGGGACCTCACCCTTTTCGATGAGGTCGTTGATGATTTTGTGCAATCGTGGCTCCTCTTCGCAGCTTGTAAAAGGAACCGACTCTAGGATGTAATCCATGTCACCTTTACCTTGAAGCAACAAATCAGAATGGATTAGTAAATTGGCTTAGAATTTTACTTATTCACTTATTAACTTTAAAAGGGCTAGCTTACTATCCATATAAGCTCTCTTCAGATCCTTGATTTCAATCTCTGAGCCTTTGTAGTTCTTTTCGTAATTATTAATATCTTGCACCGTGATCTCCTTGAACAGTGTGCGCCAGTAGTCGGACCAGTTGCGCATGACAACTTCCTCGCTGTCCTCGTCAAACTGACCAGTCTCATCGTAAATTTTTCGCTTATCATTATCACTGAGAATAGAGTGGATCCTGCCAAGAACCTTGAATTTCTCTGTTGCTTCCTCCTTTACTGCTTCCTCCACTCGGTCGGGATGAACGAGCAGAGACAGCTTGTGGTACGCCTTTTTCACTAGAAGGAAATGAAACAAGATTATGCAATTTCATCCTCGAACAGAATTAAAAATCTTACATCCATGATTTTCAAATAATAATCGACTTTGAATTCTAGCTTTCTATGATAAACGCTAAGTCGTTTATAAACATCTATGTCTTCTAAAGCACAACGGACTTGTTGAAACAGGCACCGACTTGACAACGGAAATTTTAAATCTCGCTCCTCCCCAGGAAGACAATCAAAAAAAGGACAATCTTTTAATCGTCAATCGAAAAAATCTCAAACCACCGGAATTCCGATCCTCACGAACTGACACAACGCAGTTTCATCCAAACAACAACTTTTCTCGCGAGAGAAAAACATCCTCGCAAAAATCCAGATAGGTTATGTTCCTACGCTCACCTTGTTTCTCGTTAGCAGTCTTGTCGATATTCAGCACATCGTAGAAGTCTCTCGCGCCGAAATACTGCTCGCACAGATCCAACAGTCCCACGGCCATCGTTCAGCGAAAACTAGCGATTCTTCCGGTAAAAAAGTACCTCAAAAGGATCACTTATCTCCGAATCCAGTGCAGTAAGTACTGCACACACAGCGAAGTGTCCCGCGCGCGAAAAAAAAGTAAGCAACAAATATAAATATATCGCGGAAAGAGCGCTCGTCGCGCCTCGATATTGTTTCGGCAAGAACTGCGCGATTCGCGCCAAATTTCTCCGAGCAAAGTGTCTTGCATATATAGGTATAAGTACACAGAGGAATATAACGATGATTATCGTTCACCAATAAATCCGCGCGATTCCTATTCGCTTTTTCCGCGCGCGCACCTATATAAGTACAAACGACTCTTTCCCTTTTCCCGCCGTTGGGAATCGATACTAGTTACCGCCTTTACCGACAAGGCGGTACTGTCGCTCTCTCTTCTCGATCGCCGCATTCTCCGTCTCTCTCGCACTAGTTTAACCGCAGCGATGCCACACAGTGGATGATCTCAGTTTCGACGCTTTTCCCGAGGAATTTCAATCGAGAGCGGATAATTATTAGCCGATAAATTTCGTCGAATTAAGTACGAGCCGCGAGTGTACAGAGGAAAACAGCAAAAATCTGAGGAAGCCTGGCATCGGAGCAGCCGGTGGAGGAGGAAACTGCCACTAATACAGTAAGCTGTAAAGTCGGCCATATTGCGCGCGGCTGCGAGAGAGTAGAGCTCGCCGAAGATTCCTGCAGCGCAGCAGCTTACGCCATATTTGCCGCAGTAGCAGTTCGGAGTTGGCTCTGCAATAACCTGGAGGTAGATCCCGTTGTGAGTGACCGAGTACCGCCGCACCGAGAGTTGGTAGCGAGACGAGAGCCGCGCGGCTTTTCTCTCTCTCTCTCCAGGAGACAAGCGCCGATCAACAACAATAACAATCAGCGTCGAATTACTTTTTCTACGTAATACACGCTTGTAACAGCTCCGTTTTGAGGCGAACAAGCTAGGTATGGACTCCAAAGGGGGAATGAAGACGTACGTGCGTAGGAGAAAGGGCGACAGCCCGAGCAACGTTATCATACACCTGAACGAGCTCTGTCGGCTCTGTCTGGCCAAAGAGGAGGAGATGGTGCCGATCTACGACGAGGACGCGGTACCGCTACCGCTCAGGATCATGGCTTGCGTTAACCTCGAGGTTAGGAAATTATATCCTCTCTCCCCCTCTTTTCTCTGTTAGGTACATTCTAGAACGCGTAGAAGAGTCGCGTGTGCACACACCGCGTGTGAGCGTCGAGTCCACGGGCTCGAAAACTATAGGAACCTAGTTTATCTCATTGATTCCCTGCCGTATCGCTGTCTCTTTCTATTTACTGACGCCGCGTATCGATTACGTTCTCTGCGCTCCGATTCATGAGAGACGGACGCAGAGCCTACTGCGCAAAGCAACTACCATCCTTACCGAGTTATCGACTTTCTGCTGAACGATATGCTATACGGCGCGCGGCAGCTCCATCGAACGCTGACCCTTTGCGCGACGTTCCTCCCTATCTCTCTATGCGCCTCGATGTTGCCCGACACCAGCGGTGTATATACAGGGACCTGCAATGCTTTAAATATATGGAACATCGCAATTTTACCTTGAATCGGTCCCGCTTTTAGCTCTGTTTCAATTACAACTGGCTGCAAGCTATATATGTCTATGGAATCGTTTTATGACGATTTGAAAAACAAAACTTTAAAACCGTATTGTTGAAAGAAAAAATACTGGGGTTATTCAGCAATGTTTATTTAGAAATTTGTCATCGGCGTATACAAATTTTACTTGTACAAGCTTTCTAGTTTCAAATTTATCTGACTTACCCCTTTTTAAAAATAAAAATGTCTTGGTCATACATTCAATTGTAATTTCATTGATGTTTCATCAACAGGTATACGAAGAAGATGGACTTCCAAACATGATATGCCACCCTTGCAAGTACCAGTTGGAAAAATCCTACCAATTTAAGAAGAAATGCGAAGCAGCTGATGCAAAATTGAGAAAACACGTCAAACTTATTCAACAACTCAGCGGCCAAGAGGATGACGATACCAGAAGCCAAGATTCCCGTTCAGAAAGTGAACACACACAATCTAGTGGAAAGTCTAGAAGAGTGAAACAGTTGTTGGCTGACTTGGTATCATCAAAACCAGATGCATCTAATAGCCAAGAAGAGGGTGATCCCATTGAAGTAACGGAAGAAGAACTTGTAGGCGGTTACATATTGGGAATGGGTGCTGAAAATGCTGACTTAGAAGACAATCTTTCGGAAGATCCAGAGAATATAACTTTAGTACCAGCTGAAGAAAGGTCGGCGAAAGCCCGCTGCACAATTAGAGGAACAAGAATCAAACAAGAGCAGGAATCGGATGAAGAAGCTGATGAAATTCAGAGAACTATTGTTAATTCGGATGGTCAGAAAATGTATGTGATGGAAATTCAAAGCCCACAACAGAGCCAGCCACAAATGCAGCAAACTGTACATCCACCTATTGGTAAGAAAATTTTAAATATTCTAATTCAAAGATGTATTAGTTTGATTTTGTAATTAACAAAATTTATCTTTGATTTCAGTTGAAAGTGGAGAAGAGCTCAAGGTATTCCAGTGTGACAAATGTCCTAAGGCCTTCACACGAAGAATCATGCTCAAGAGTCATCAGTCGGTGCACAGTACTCAAAGAGGTTTCACTTGCCAAGCTTGTGAAAAATGGTTCCCAACGCGATCTGCTTTAGTAAGACACGAACGTACTCACACTGGAGAGAAGCCGTTTGGTTGCAATATTTGCCATCGCGCCTTTGCTCAAAAAGAAATTCTCCTTCGTCATTTAATGACTCACTCTGGTCAAAAGCCCTTCCAATGTCAGCATTGCGAAAAAAGTTTCACTCAGCGCGAAGCGCTCAAGGTTCACATGCGCCGCCATCAAAAACTTAATCCAAATGACATTCAACTGCATCATTGTCAGTTGTGTCCAAAAGCTTTCTGCCACGCATCAGGTCTTAGTAGGCATTTAGTCACCCATACTGGCAGAACCTACAAGTGTGTTGAATGTGATAAATCGTTTACTGATAAGAGTTCCCTTTTGAGACATAGTCGTATTCATGCGCCCAAACCAATGATGACAAATCAAATTTAATTTTATTCATGGTTTTTTTACAAATATTTATCACACTGAACTGATTATCTTATGTACAGTAGTTTAGGTCTATGAACAATCAGTTTTTCAAATCATGTACATGCATAAATTTTCAAAATCCAAACAAAATGATTGTTTCAAAGCATACGTGTTTTGGTTATTTAACATTTGAAACGATGTTACATGGAATCCATATGCTTTTAAGATATATTTTTATAACATTGATAATTGTACCATTAGAGCCAATGTATAAATTAGTTTGAGCTTTTATTTGCTTAGTACTATATATAGATCCTATTGCTATAACTTTCAGTATGAGTGATTATAATATCCTATGACGTATTGTAATGCGATTCATTTAAGAAGGATTTTTTCGTTCTGAATACAAGATTGTGTGAATTCAACTTCTTAATACACGGAAAAACTTTTGGCACTCTGGGTAGTCCGAAACTCTTGGAGTCTAAGAGATTCCACTTTTGGACCTCTGGGGCCCTCATTCTGGCATGCCAGGCCGAGACGGGCCGAGATGCAGGCTTCCCCACCACCGTTTTCTTCGCGTGCGTAAACACGCTCGCGTGTTGGGGAAATGGCTCACATTCGGGAATTGGGCGCCCCCAGGGTTACAAGTTGGAGTCTCTGTACATCCGAGAATCTCGGATGTACAGAGCTTGCAAAATAATATAGCGTAGAGTCGCAACCGCGACGTGAGGACTCCAAATAAATTATGTGTATAATTTTTAGAGCTCCCAGGGTACCTAAAGTTTTTCCGTGTAGTTGTCAACAAAGTGAATTATTGCAATGATATAACGCACAAAGCCCGCATTGTACTTTGAGTCATTAATTTTCAATTTTAACAAGATTTTATTTCAGTAGATGTTTTTTGTACTCATTTTAATATTATATATTGATAATATTAACTTTAATTTTAATTTTTTAATTCATTATTAACAATATTGATGTTTTTACTTAATTATATTAGTACTAGACAGTGTATCAAAAGTTTCAAGCCTTTGTTCTTTTGCTAACAAAAGATATCTACTTGTCTTAAAAATTAGTGACTCAAGAGTATGACACTGATTATTACTTAATACTTGTAGGTCATCTGTGGAATTTAAAGTTAAAGTCAAATAAAAGCTCAAATCTAATAGCTAATTATAAATATTTACAAAGATTTTATGAACTTTTTTGTGTGAAAATCAAATTCTTTTATTGCAATCAGTTACAATCAAACTGATAAATAGCAGTGGCATCTTTCATAATTTTGTATATTAGCGCTCTATGTAACATTATAGATACTAGAAATTAGTGTTTTGCTTAGTGGTATAGTTTTTAAGTAAAAACAAAGCTTTGTCAAATAGAGCTTATTGATTAATTTGATAGAAAATATGTGTTGGCTAGTAAAATTTGCTTTGCTAACAGTTATTTTCAATAAAAGAAATAATGATTTTCATTAAAGGCCGAGTAACGATAAAAATTCGTTATTATATTCGATGGAAATGTATTTCAGACGCTAAATGATTAATGATATTATTTCATCTTATATTCTTACATGTAGTTATATCCATTTTGTATATGTATATATATAATTATAAATATATGAACTTTACATCAAACTGGAAAATACTATATGTAGAATTTGATATAATAATAATAATAATAATAATAAGTCGACATCTTTTGAAGGTCTGAGCTATTGGAACTTTTTTCAAAACAAGCTGGAAATATAATATAGAAATATTTATGAAAGTTTTGTGTACGAATAAAAACTATTCTAAGTAAATAAATTTTGCGAACAATAGTTCTTTTTATTAAAAAATCTTGCTTTTTATTAGAGTTTTTCTTGCGTATACGATATTTGTTGCCGATCATTGTGCAGCTTTGTGCACGCTAAGCCGCAACACATAGCGAGGGCAATGTTTACCATGCCGTCGAGTCGCGTGTACCAATTTTACATTTATTTTCAAATTGATTTAAATAAGATGATACATTCGTTTATTTTTCGAATACAACGATTGAGCTGACGCGCGATAAATGCCGATAAAATACGTATATCATGCTTGTCATTTTTCAGTTTGTCTATTAAAATTGTATAGTCACTTTTGTGTATGTCGATGCTCCCTCTTACTAAGATAAAAAATAAATCGCATCAAGTATCGCGCGCAGCATAATTCTAAAAACCTACATGTGAGAAACAGAGTTACTGCTGATTACTTCGGTGTAATGGTGTTTGTTTTTCCACATACTTGTATTTTTTTTCGCTTTGGTAGGCTGGGCAGGAGGGGGCGAGGTGGAACGAGAAATGCGCAAATGCGTTGTTTTTGTTTGATTATCTTAAATCTAATAATTAAATGTCACGTTTACATAGTAACTACTAAACTGCTACCACATAACTACGGGCCGTCGCGTCCCTCGTGCCGTACCTCCTTCCACTTTCATACGCGCTAACACTTCTACATCTACTGCATGATGACAACGCGGCTCGCGTGTTTTCTTGCCAACATATATATATTATATACACACAGACTTAATTCGATTACGCAACTGAACGTTATGTACTCTTCTGTTAGGGTTTTACACATGTTTTTGCTTATTTCCATGTCAATGTTTGGAGAGGAGAATAGGAGGAATCGACGGACGATACGCGACAAAGCACCATACTTCGACTCTCGCTTCCATGCTCTTCTTTTCACTCTTTTTAGCGTGGCAGCGCGCTCAGACCGTAGTTATTTCTTGACTGGCCGCACGCATGGAGCCATTGAAATTTGTACTAAATCTTGTCTACATTTCTGTTACTAGAGACGCGACCACGTGGAAAAATACAGTGCGCCACTCTCGCGCCGAGCGAACATCGACGGGGATTTAATTCTTCTGCTGCTCGTATAACGCGTCTAAAGTGGCAGGGAGTTTTTTTCTTTTCAAGTAGGAAATTCTCGAACGACACACGAGTTTTACGCACCTGAAGAAAGATCCGAGAAAAGAAGAGAGGTGAAAGGAAAGTTCAAAGAAAACGGAATTAAACAGACGGAGAAGAGGCCTCTTAAGTTAAAAACTTTAAACGATTTAGGGCCGAGTCTCTCATCAATCAAGGTTTAGGGGCTTTGGCTGTTCCCAACTAAAGCAGTCCCTGCCAAAGTGTCCATATGTGCTGGTCTGTTGGTAAATTGGGTTCCGAAGATTAAGTTCCCTGAAAACAAAGTAACACTCGTTGTACAACCAATTTTCATAACTTCAGTGATTGAATGCAATGAGCCAAATGAAATACTCACTTTACGATCTTTCCGGGGCGAAGATCGAAGTTTTTGTTTACTACTTCCAGAAGTTGCTTCTGTGACAGTTTAGATGTACCATAATCAAATACGGTGATGGACAACGGTTCTGCTACACCAATAGCGTATGATACCTGAAAAAATTACGTTATTTTTTATATCAAGTTATTGCAAGAGAGTGAGTTTCTAAATCTCGTAGCCAAACGCGATGTTTACCTGCACCAAGCAGCGCCTGCAGAGACCAGCTTTCACTAGAGACTTGGCAACCCATCTAGCGGCATATGCTGCAGATCTGTCGACTTTGGTGAAATCCTTGCCAGAGAAGGCTCCACCTCCGTGAGCACCCCATCCTCCGTATGTGTCAACAATGATTTTACGACCAGTGAGTCCTGCGTCACTCTGAAAGATAAATAATTTTGATGAGTTTAATTGTAAATTCTTAATTTTTTAAACGTAGAAAATTTGAAAGTTGTCATTTTCAGAGATGTGTTTCACATCATGGCGATCAAGAGTAGCAAATACATACACTAGGCATCATTAAATGACAAGTTGCACGAAAATCAAACTTTTTTTTTTAATCAATAAGGGTTTACCTGTGGACCACCAATGATGAAAAGGCCGCAAGGGTTGACGTGGAAAACTGTTTTTTCATCCAAGTATCGCGCCGGAATAACTTCTTTGATGACCTTTTCCATAACTGCCTTACGCAATTCGTCAAGTGTAACTTTCTCGCTGTGTTGTAGAGACACAACAACTGTGTGTACCCTGATGGGCACACAGGCTCCATGATCCATTATGTACTCGCAAGTAACCTGCAAACAAATTTGATATTATCAGTGATGTATTTTTTATTTATTAAGTAATTAAGTATATCATTGTGACATGATTTTGTTTTGTCAAGTGTCATTCTCAGAAATGTGTTTCACATCATGGCAATCAAGAGTAGCAAATACTTACACAGAGCATCATGAAATGACACAATTTTTGTTGAAGTAATAATATAAGAGTATATACTAGTCAGTAACTTGCCTGTGTTTTGGAGTCCGGTCGGGCCCACCATAGTTCTCCGCTTCGTCTAAGTTCAGCAATTTTCTGATTTAATCTGTGAGCAAGCACCACTGTAAGTGGCATGCATTCATCCGTTTCATCAGTGGCGTAACCAAACATTAGACCCTGTTATATTGAAAAAAAATTCCATCAGTATTTCTGATAGCGTCGGTGTTTACTAAATAATTTTGCAGAGGGCAAGAGATAATTGAGAAAGAGTTAAAAAAAAGTGAAATTATCACTTTTCTGCGGGTCACATCAAGTAAAAACAAAAATATTAGAGACAAATAAGTATTGGCCCAATTCTTTGACTTTTATTTGAGTTAATTTTAGCAAGCAAAGTATCATTCTCAGAAATATAATTCTTATCACGGCTCTCAGAAGTAGCAAATAAATAATTGCATCATTGAATGAAAAGCTTTGCTTGAAAATATTGTTTTACTAAACAGACATTGACTGAGTATTTATACGAGAACAAGCATAAATTAGTCAAAGAAAAGGTTGTATTAGATTAAAAGAAGCAGAAATTAGTGCCTTACAGAGCATAGAAAATATTAGAACAAATATTGAAAGATGAAAGAATGATGAAAATAATATTGAAAAAATGACCATTGTGCGACTGTTCTACTGAATTATAGGTTCTACATTGTTTTGAAGCCTATACATATATACAGCTACATGCATTATTAGGTTTGACCACAACTACTTTCAAACATATTATACATGGTTAACTACTGATCACCATTGGTTTTGTTTTCTGTAGGTTTGGTAAAAGAAGGAGCAGATTTATATACAAGAAAACTATAAGAAAAATAATTTAGAAAATAGGTGCAAATTAGAAAATTAAGGTGCTGACAAAAATATTAAACACAAAAGAGAAACAAAAATTCTAAGAAACAAAAGTCTTTTGTGACGCCAAATAACCTGATCGCCAGCACCAACTTCTTCATCTCTACGATTCTCGTGAACTCCTGCAGCAATATTTGGTGATTGAGCATCGAGTGCCAGTAAAATGCTGCACAACTTGTAGTCAAAACCTGCAGAAATCGAGTTACATCAGCTTCAGATATTCACTTTCTGAGTCTGGCTATTTCTTCTAAATTAAGGCTGCTCAGTATTACACGTTTATAATGGTTCTGGTGATTCAATTGACAGGTACGGGTACTTATTTAGAATAATAAGAGGCATTTCCCTAAAAAACTATCCTTTCTAAAAATGGATCTTCCTGCTTTATGAACCTAGTATAAGCGCACTTTTATCCCATTTGGTGGTCATTTAAATGTTTGCATGATTAAATGTTTTATATGATATATAATTGTTTCTTATAACTCTGCTGCTCTGTGGCACAGGCTGTGAATGGGTTAAGTACCTGATCACCCGCGCCCACGTCTTGTTCATCCCTGTTGACATGTACACCATCCGCAATATTTGGAGATTGTTGCTCGATTGCCACCAAAAGGTTCAAAGTACGCCAATCAAATCCTGCTACCACGATTACAGTTTTACGTTACATGTTCTAATGACAGAATGTTTTACTTTGCCAGATTCTCATTTATTTTACACACTGGTTTTAAAGATACAGATTGCTATTAAAAATGTCCAGTTATAAATTTTGTTGATAATTGCTTTTAAGTATGTATTGAATCATTTTACAAAATTTACTTTTCATTGAAAAAAAGGGCAAATATGTTGTTACTGAGAAAAGTCTTGTTTTAATTCAAATTCAAACTTGGTCTGCATTTCTGAGGTTCATTAGTAGGATTTTTTAGTAAGAGAACCGAGAACTGTGCCTTCAAACAGAGTTTCAGTGCCGTTTATAAACATCACCTTCTATTAGACTGTGTGTGAGAACTGGAATGAAATTGTGAAACTTACCTTTGGATGAGTCATCATAGCCAATGTGGTTGACGGTGTCTCGAACAATTTTTTGATAGTCCACAACAGCTTTGGAGGTAATTTCACCGCACAGCAGTACCATGCCAGTCTTTGTCACTGTTTCTGTAAGTACATAAAAAAGACTGGGTGAAGAAGAGCTGTAAACCCATCATTGGTACGTCACAGACACAGAGCTTAAACTTACCACAGGCCACCTTTGCATCAGGGTCCTGTCTGAGATGAGCGTCCAAGATAGCATCGCTGATCTGGTCGCACATTTTGTCTGCAAAGCAAAGGGAAAAGTACACGTAAATTCATAATTGCCTAGATTCAAATCAACCTGAAATAAATCCAGGGATCGATTCAGAGCTTTGGCCGCAATCTTATCAGCCGACTAATCTGAAAATCAAGAAACTTGTGCCGAAAAGTCTTACAGCATGTTTCGCAACCGTTGATTTGAGAAGGCCAGTGTGAAATATTCCTCGGCCAAGATAAAGATCGAGCAAGCCATTCATATCAGCGCAGTGATGTATACGGCGGAGAAAGGGAACGATTCATTGGAAAAGCCCGAGAGTGTAAGTAAAAAAAATGAGCGAAATCGCCAGCGGCCAATCTATCAGAGGCGAGCGAGCACATGGCAACGCTCCCTCGCACGGCTCTCTTTCTCTCTTCCGGAGGTCACGCGATCCCGAGGCTGTTGTACTGGCCGAAAAGCGAGAAAGATAGAGAGAGAGAGAGAGAGAGAGAGAGAGAGACGAGGCTGCATCTATTTCGCGGAGTGCGCTTCTGCTACGGCTAAGTAATCCGAGCTCTGCTCTACTCGCACACAGAGCAGCAGAAAGCGTGTGCGAGATAAGTGAGTATATAAGTATATGTACATCGAAAGAGAGAGAGAGAGAAAGACACGCGCGTGCGAAGAGGAAATATGCCCTCATGGCGGCACATAAGCGGCAGCGGCGTGCGCGCGCGTGCCTTCTTTTTCTAGCGTGTGTGTGCTACACGCCGCGCGCGCGCAAGGTATTCCTTCCGTTTTCCCTTTTCTACGCTACTTCGGAGACACGACGAGGCAGCTGCTTAGGAGCAGCGTTAACTCTGGCTTCTAGAAAGTTCGCGGCCCGGTTGTCTCTTTCAGAAATAGGGGATGAAAACGATACTCTCGCAAATTCTATCGAGTCGACGACAGGGGAGTGTGTGTGTGTGTGAGAGAGAGAGAGAGAGATAGATAGATCAACTCGCGTACCTGGGTGTCCCTCGCCGACGGACTCGGAGGTGAAGAGGAAGCTCGTGTCCTGCTGTAGCTCGGGCGGCGTGTGCCCGTTGGCGTAGCCGTTCATGTGGTGCGCGTTCTCCGGCATCCTGACGTCGTCCTCTCTGTTACTCAACCGCTGCTGCTGCTGCTGCTCCAAGTTGTCCGCCTCGTTGTTCTCTACTCCTCGTCGACGCCTCTTCTTAGGTCGAGCCTCAGCTACTGCTATCTCAGCCGCCGACACCGACTCCGTTTTTTCTTCTTTATATTATATTCGGCCCGGCCGCGGTAGCACAGCAGTCCTGCCTACTGTGTATATACCTCTATCTGCAGTCACCCTCTTCGATGACTGCGCTCACTGACGAGCACTCGGTAATGTAATATAATTACTTAGCGCGCGCACACTTGCGTCCGGGGACTCGTCGAACTCTGCGATGCTCTGCAGCGGAGAGAGGACGTTCAGGATATAATATAGGCTGCGAGTTACAGAGAAAGAGAGAGAGAGAAAGAGAGAGAGAGAGAGAAAAAGAGAGAGACTCGGAACTGCTAGCTCTGGCAGGGCCAAGCGTACGGTAGCAAAGTGCGCCGCTCTCTGATGGCTCTCTCGCTTTACTTGCCTCTCCCCTCCTCTCGCGCTCCCACTGCCGCGACTACGATGCTCTCTATATAGCTATAACGTGTGCAGCACTATATGTATGCGCTCGCTCTGGCGACTCGACGGACTAGGCTCGCTCGCGCGGGATGAAAAAGAGACTCCCCGCGCGCCGGCCCCCGTTATTTATAACCTCGGTCGGTACAGCCAAACGCCTCGGACGTCTTCGCTCATCCTCGGCCGGCTTCGTACGGTCACGTGACCACTACCGCCCCTACTAGCGTTGTACGTTAGATATCATGGTCCACATGGCGGCTGCTGCTAAGCTAAAGAGAGAGAATTCTTAGCTTTATACGCGACAGACCCATGCGTTAGTGTGCGGGAGAGAGAGAGACGGACAGCGGCTTTTTTTCTCCAATGTGCGCGCCTCGTGGCGAACGCGTGCGCGTCTCTTCTTTCTCCATTTGTCGTGTGTCTCGTTCTCGGGTTTGCTGAGTCGTTAGCGAAAATTGATGAAAATGCAGAATGTTCGTATATAGGCTTCTATTTCACCGCGACTCGAAGTTTATGTTCTTTTTTTTTCAAACTCAGCTGTGGGGAGGCTCACGCGCGCGCTGATATCCGAGAGGTTAGGAACGTCCAGACGACCGAGGGAGAGTCTCTGTTTATGAATTTCATGGAATTATTACGTCAGTCCACGTACATTCGATACCTACTTCTCGTTTCGCCTGACGTCATGCCTACACACACACACACACACACACACACACACACACACGCGCGCGTATTTTACGAGACGAAAATTTCCTAAGAGAGAATAATAATTCGAAAAGGGAGTCGTCGCGCATACAGAATCGATTTTTAAAAATCCGACCGTTATCGGTCCGTTCCACGAATGTGAATCGGCAATTATACACACGAGATACGAGTGCTGCGAAGAGTTTTATAAGTATCATGGTTGTGATGCGTTTTATTATAGCTAAGTGACCGATTGCAATACACTTTATTCGATATAGCTCTATCGGATGAGATGACGAAAATGCATGTGGCATTTGAAAAAGAAAATCGATGACTCGGTCGGTTGCGCGTGTTTTCGACATTGTGTATAGCATTACGAGAGTTTTTTCCCCAGTTTCTGTGCAGCTCTCTTTTTGTATCGTGAAATTCGAGGAATATCATGGCCTTTATTGTCATGCTAACGTATATAGGCAACGTTTTGTCCTTATGGAAACGATCCTTACGTTTCTTTCACGATTGTCAAACTTTATTATAATGCGGCTCTCGCGATTGTGCTGTACTTAGTAATTCAGAAGGTTTGTTTATTTTTATCGGTCGCGCCTTTGTCGTTCTTGAATATACTGAGCGTATAATTTCAGAGATGTTATTTCCTCAATTTTTGCGGCGAAATTATAATTTGTTTGTCGTGAGATAAGAACCCGTGACATTGTTGCGATTATATCGGCAGAAAATTTCAGCATTGTGTCATCGATGATCCCTTTTAATTGTATACTGGGGGGGGATTACCTTTTTATTATATTTAAAAATAATTTCTGATACGAAGCATTTTGTTAATGAGAAAACAAAGTGTTTTAATTAAGAAGTACCGGTACACGGCTTCTTTTACAAATGCAAGTATATTTATGTAGTTTCGAACAAATTTTCCGTTTGAATTAAATTATTCAAAAACAGTGGGACCGAGAATCCATTCGGCCTTGAGGTAATCCATAAAATTAACGAGCGGCGTGACTGTCTTGAGTCACGAGAAATGCTTAAAACTTAACAAAATTTCGCAGCTCTGATGGGTAACTCCAAAAAGTGTCATTTCATCACAACTACACTTTAGCATAATCAGGCGAAAATCGTAACGACATAAGAATAAGCAATTGAAATAATAGTGCTGATGATAAAAGCTCGTTGTTTTTTTTTTGCAGAAATCCGAGTTATCATGTTATGGATTCTTAGCAATTCATGAGATTTTTGCAACATACATTTATCGCAATATTGCTCGGATACTCTGCAATTGGCATGACTTCGTGGTGTTTCTACTTATAGATCTTCTATGCTTATCGTGTGTATCCATGATTCGTGAAATTTCATCATCGACTCGCACTACTCTTTTCGGGCTTTTACATCAAATTATCGCAAAAATCATTGATCAAATTGTTTTCGTTGCAAACATTATACCTGCACATACTTAAAAAAATATCGCAATAAATCACATTTTACCTCAAAAAACGATTTTTCCAAAAAAATGCGAGTCGCGTACGCTGCAAGTTCATTCATTCATGCAAGAAAATTGCATTATCCTATATAATTAAACAATTACCATAAATAAAGATGGATTATCTGTACATGTTTAATAGTTGGAGATTCGAGTAGGAAATTGTTAGAACTTAAGTATAAATATCACTGTTTCAATCGCAATTGAATTTGAAACTTAATTAATCGCTAAATCGACTAATTCACATCCACACATTAAAAAAAAAAAAAAAAGTGCATTACCGTATTCATCAAAGCTTTTTATCCTCTACTCGTTTAATCTTTTTCCGAGCTTCTTAACAATCCTCTGCGCAAACACACGCGTCGGCGATTAAAATAGTCCATAGGCAACAATTGTCGAAAACAATAAGTCTCGGAGGAAATATTATGAGTTGCCGAGTGCGTATGACAAGTATACCAAATATGTATAATGCATGCATATACGTATAACACGCACGATTAATATAATCAAAACGCGATTATAACGTCTCCACGCACGCGCATTTTTGCAAGCAAAAACGACTAAAATAAGATGTTCTCTCTGCAGCGTTATGTTATATCGTTATCGGTACAAGGATAATGATTCGTATAATTATTTTCATTAAAACAAGCATATATTGTATATAGCGCATCAGAATCAATCCGCAGCAGCAGCAGCAGTCGACTCGGTGTTTAGCGATCGTACGACTATAGCATCATCATCTTGGCCTGCCCCACAGAGTGAGAACGACGATCCTCCAGAAGACTGCGCATGTGGGGCCTGCGCGAATCTGGGGCGAAGCGTCAAATCGCGTGTTCTCTCCTTATCAACGCCGAGTGCGAGCCCATTTATTGTTTCCACTTTCTCCTTCAGTATTTAATACACACACACACACACACATACATACATACACACGTAGCGTAGAAATGCGCTCCGGTCCACTCGAGGCTTATCGATACCCTGGTCCGATTGTCAGAGGATGAACCTCGTTGTCAGCTTATCTGCATGAGGGAACCACGTGTGTGTTCTATAAGCTAATTTCTCGGAAAAAAAAAGTTACGTATATTCTTCGGTGAGATTTCGAGTGTTTATGCGTGGAGAGAGTGAATGTTGTCGCGAGACAATATCGTTTCCTAAATCAGTCACCACATATACATAGCTTATCGAAGGTTTGGAGAAATTCGAGAGATACATATAGGGAGAAAGATCGCCAGTCATGCTTGCTAATTGGTAAGCGATACTGAACGATAACAAAGTAATAATTCAATTTCGTTCAAATATACCGAGCGAATCGGTCGAAACATTACGAAAAAAAAAAGAGACGATCGAAGCGATTACACAAAGTCATATCGAGCTTGTCTAGTACTTCCGTTTCTTTCAGCAGTACTCCAAACTCGTCGAGATATCGGTGTAGCTCGACGTGTGTTATATATAGTACAAAGAATGCGATGTAGCATGAAGATTAGACGGGGCGACACAGATTCGAAAAAACAAATTTTTACAGCTCTCGAGCAACAAAATATGATCCGATATTTTCTCGGCCCAATCGCGCACTGAATTCTTCGTGCCGATTTATCTGAGGCCGCGTATAGCTTTCGAAAGAGCTGCGCTCGCTCGCATTATTGTCAGTGAGAATGGCGTATAATACGCAAGGGAAAGGCGAGAAAGTGATAAGAGATAAGAAAATTATATACGAGAGGCTAAACCCAGCGGAGAAGAATATACATAACGTCATGCGATATTATCGAGTAGCCGGTCTTTCGATGAAAAATAAAAATCGGTATTGTGTGTATGCGCGCGAACCTGTTGATGGATCCTCCTCCTCGAGATTATTTTGAGTCTGCGCTTTGACTTAATCCGGTCACCTCGTGGCTGGATGTTTATGTGTCGAAATTAATTAATTTAAAGCACTTTGCTATATACTGTTCCTATAATTTGTTTGTTTGGATATGGAAATCGTTGGCCTGATATATTTTTTCGAATTTCATCATCATTCAGAGGTGTGATCTGTAATCACGATTAATATAAGAGCGGAAACATGTCAGAGATTATTGTTCAAGATTTTTTTTTTTTTTTTGCCAAACTTCTGCAGTCTGGGACTGCTATTTTTCTTCACCTGATATGTCACTTGCGTCATTGTCACGTGGAACAGCTGTATTTTGCTTATCATTATACATGGACACACGTGTATAACATGCATACAGTAATATAACTGAAAATAAATTAACAAGTCAGCTCCGAATATTGAGTTATATTAAAAGATTCTGCGAAGGCATTTAAATAATATACACGTGCGATATCAAGCTCGGGATTTAAAACAGAATTGTTTGTTGGCATGTGCAGAACTTTCCATACATGTGTCGTTTTGGTCTTATTTAAACAATCGCATTTTTATTGTGCTTGTATATTTAAAATTTAATCATGCAATCGATTGTTCACTATATATATATATACTGTATTTAAAATATAATATCATTGACATTTCATAAGGTCTATTACGTAGCATATATTGTATTTTAATAAAATTTGGTACACTTTTGATGTCAAGTGTGGTGAGTTATCTTTTTATAATAATAATCTGAGGAGAAGAGCCTTTTTCGACAGCCTAGAATCAGTGTGATACGAAAAAACATTGCAATATATGCTTATTGAGCGCGGTCGAATCATAACTGTTATATACTTATATGTGATAACGTGTAGCAGTATCAAATCGCTCGGCAAACTATAGTAGTCCATACAACGACAGATCAAGATAATGCACGAATCAACAAACTTAATAAAAATTCCCTCTTTTTATGTGCCAACATATCTTATTTGGTCGACTATCGTGTGGGTCATAAATTTTGAATTCATCAGCGTTTTGTTGATATCGCATCTGGGCCAGTGTCTTTGGTATATGTACATAGATCCTGATGCTTTACGATATTCTACTTTAAGTAAAGATTTACTCTTCTTTATTGATCAATATAGCATCTAATTTCTCTGTCAACCTCGCCGATATACGTGCGAAATGCTGATATCGTTATGTGTATGAATTTGTTCAATATAATATATTCATTTGTACTAAAGAGGTAGAAGAGTAATTTTCAGATTTGGAATAATTATTATATCTGCATTGACGTAAGAAAAGTTTCAAGTATTTCGATATTTTTAATGGAAAGCTTTTTTAGTGCCTTATATTCATATTGATGTCATCAATCACGTTATGCAGATCGATCAAATCCGACCGATATGATATAAATATATGTATATACAATCAGTGTAATTACTTAAGAACATAAATTATATACTTGACATCATAGAGCATACTTTTATAATATTTGTTATGCATGGAAAAAACAAACGTTTAATTTACAATTAATTAATCATTAAATTTCAGACTACTACTGTGTATGTTATACAGTACGCGAAACTCTTTTCTCTCAAACTTTCTTTTTTAATCAAAGTCATGAGCTTTTTTCTTAACAGACGTCCGTATATTGTCGTATGAATTTAGATGCCCTATAGTGATAACCCTGAAAACACTTGGCAGAATTTAGCTTTGCGTGTAGAGTTTAGGTGATAACATTAACTTTTGTTTGATGAAAGTTGAATCTTGCTTAAGCTGCAAGTATGTACATATATTATGTTCCGAAATTTGCCAACTTTGCAGTGTAATATCCGACACAATTTTTGTGTAACGGCCGTAATAAAAAAAAATATATAAAATCTTATCGCAATTGTTCGGGCTGCAGACGACGGCAATGATAGAACGTAAGCGAAGATATACCTTTTTTTCTCGTAATAATAAGGTGTAATACAACGTATAACATCGCAACTATTGTCACTATTGATCATAGTGTTCAATTGATGCAATACCTTCTAAAGCTAACGTTATTGACATAATATTATAAATTTTCTTCAGTGTACAAATAATTATTTTCTACGGGCAAAATAAAACTATTATACTGTTTTGTATAAAACGAAATTTATGAAAAATATGCAATTTTGAATTTAGAAAAACTAAGTTTACATATTTTTAACTAAGGTTTTTAATGAAAATTCACAGTGGGAACAATTGTGTAAACAGAGCCATTGTTTGACAAAAATTCTTCAAAGACAAAGATATGCCGTAGAATAACTAAATTTGACGAGATAAAATTGGGCATTAAGCAGTAGATTAATTTCTAAACTTCGCGTCGAAATTCGCAATAAAATATAGAAAACAAAAACATAAGTTTGAGCTAAAAGAAAAAAAGAACTATATATTATATCTAAACAAAGTTGATGTAATAAACATAAACCTCATTAATCAGTTATCTCATATTACTTACTCTCCGCCAGGCACTTTTACTGATTATCACGCAATACGATCGATGACGTGAGGTCGTTGAAAATTTTGCTTCCCTCTTGTGCTTTAAGAGATTACTCTTAGTTTCAGTCGAGAAAGAGATCTCTAAGAAAATAAAGAAAAAAAAATGTGACGCGTCGTGCAATTTTTTGGCTTGGAAAGCATGTAAACTTTAGCAATGGTATGCAATGCATTCAGAACAAGTTTCTCAAAAGTTTGCAGTTTTTAAGATTACTAAAGATTTTTTGTCATGCAAACTGAATAGGTATCTAAAATACACCTTTGTGATAGTGTTTTCTTCTCTATTGCTTCATTTTCAAAGTGCTTTTTCAAATTCAAATTCCATTTCCAAACAAAAGATACCGGTCCTCTCTTTAAAAAATGATGGCCTTTGTTGTGAAGTATTTAATACGTGATTCTGATTGGTTGCTGGTTGGTTGCCTAGGCAACGAGATCAGAACCGCGCTTTAAATTCATAACCCTCAAAACAGTCATAACTCATAACCCTGGTAGAAATGTTTGAGGTGTTTAAAATGAAATGTGGAAACCTTGATAACAGATAAAATATATGTAATATAACTAGCAAGAAATTTTAGTAAAAATTAATCATTACCAAGAGTGTGTAGTATTACAACATGTGTATTGAAAAGTGGCACCTAACCCTATTTAACGTAGTAATAAAGTGTGTGAATATTATTTAGTTTTTTTTTTTTGAAATGTCGGTGAGAAGTTCAATTAAAAGAATAAAGAGTTTGAAGATATACTGTGTCTTTGTGCCCAAAGTCGCCCTCGGTGAGATTTGAGAGATGAACTTAGAGAAAAGTTCAGTATCCGAGTCAGTAAGTCTATCATTATACAATGCTCTTTGAATTGTAAAAAGGCTACTAGACAACTAAAATATGACACTGCCACTTCCTATGTTACCTAGAGATATGTAACCTAGATGATTCTGATTTAACTGTTTTCTTCATATTTTCACATCCAGGCTCATGCGAATTTTTTAATCGAGCAGGTCAAATTTTACTTATAGCCAGTTACGCAGAAACTACTATCTCTAGCACATTGTATTTCTGGTTTCTAGCATATTTTTACATGGAGAAAGTGATAAATGTTTTCGCTTTTTTGTCAAGGTTTTAGGTAATTAGAATTTTGACTTTTAACAGTTGTTAGAGATTTTGAGACCGATACCTGTTTCTCCATTTTTGCATTTTTTTCTCATTCGAAAACTAACAGGTCTAGAGAGCTCATATTTTGAATATAGATTTCTTTTGTGATTGTGGAAAGATATCTGAAGTCGAATCGACCTTAACTGAAAAACTTCTGATTTCGACTCCGACACTGATGTGAATGCAAACTCATGCTATACGACTAAATAATTATCATGGGTGTTGTAGTCGAACACAAAAGTATTTCAGCATTATTAATATATTTATTAAAAAATAGTTTTGAGGGATTTAGTAACATGTTTATAAAATATTAGCAGACGTTAATGTGCCGCCCAACACTTATGGTAGATTTTCTACCAGTGTTGTTAGACAGAGATAGAATCAAGAGGGCGCGAAGCGCACCTTCATTCCTATCATATAAAATTTCCATGAAGCTGAAATAACTATAATAGCTGAAAAATCAACACGGAATTCGAAATGTTTCATCGCTGTTTAGCCTGCCTGTAACTGGCAGGGTTATCCGTGTCAAGCATAGGAACTTTTTTAAAGCGTTAGGGTCAGTCAAAAATGTACTTTTAATACATGATGAATTCAAGACAAAAACCAATTCTCCTTAAGTCAATAACTAACCCTCGCTCACTGAGCTTGAAATCAGCAAATACATAATACAAAACGGTTTTGTGGGGACTGCGAAGGAAATAAAAAATGAAGTACAATTGATCGATTTATTTGCTAATAAAACTTCGAGTATAAAAAAATAGAAAAAGTTCGCCGACCTGTACGAGCTACGCCTTAAATAAATACGCGAAAGAGTATATCGTACGAGGCAGATTTCACCGCGCAGATGTCGTTTCAAAGCGACCTTGACCCCAACGACACCCTCTTAAGAACTGAACCTCCCCTCGCAAAGTCTTATATTTGCGTACCACCGACAACAGTTTCTTCTGCGTCACATGTGCCTTTCAGCTTCTGTGCCTATGGTTCATTTTCTTTTTTAATGCTAAGTATAAGAAGAGTACGTTTTTTTGGATCTTAATAAATAATGCATTGATCGTGGAATCTGAAAAAAAGTGTAAATAGTTCGCGAGGGCTAGCAAGGTATTCAAATTTATTTCGAAAATTTCCTTAGCGATAAGACTTTTATTTTAATTTTATAAAATATATTTTGTTCCGATTTCGAAAATGTAATTATACAACATAATTTATATAAATTGATTTGGGATCGATGAATATAGGCTAATTATAGTATTGAATTTATTAAACGAATTTATTAAGATCAATATTTGCAATTTCAAGTCAGATACAATGACCTGAGTAAAAAAGTTTCAGTACTTATTTTATTTGGGCTTGGTCTTCGTCGGGCTATAAATAACTGTATATATAGGTCAGTACTTTACTTCTACAGTAAGTTGAGCCTACTACCGGATGCAATCAATCATTGATTATCAACTTATTATCAATTCTGATCATTTAATACAACCTGCTTATCGATGTGTAATACGTTCATTTAAATTTTGAAAAAGTCTATTTAAATTGAATCTCAAAATTCTAAATGGTAAAAGTCAATGTTTCTAGAAAATTTTCAATACTTTTTTTATAAAAATTAAATATATCACAAAAGTATAAATTGCATTACACAGGTCTACACACTTTTATTGTGCATCTATTATTTTAGGCTTTATTTTACCAAGTTACCGACACTATCGACCGCACCTTTCCTAATTCGTAGCTGTAAATATTTTTTATTGCAAAAAGCTTTATGCATTTCATGAAATTGATATGGATTTTCCATTGTCAGCTCCATTATTGGATGAAAAACAAAGTAACCGATTTAACAGATAAAATATTAATCCAACAATGTAGCTGTCCCAGTTATTTCGGAAAGGCGCAGTTGAGTATCAGGCTTGTACTAAACATAATATCCAAAAGATGCCATATTACAAAGCAAAATTATTTTTTCTCGAATATATATATATATATATATATATATATATATATATATAAAGTATAAGAATTATTAGTGTCGTGTCCTGCTAAAAAAGGTAAAGAGTAAATTTAATGATAAATTAATTAAACATTAATCGTTACAAATACATTTTAATGATGAATATTAATGAAAAAATAAATACCCATCAAGCTCTTAATTTATAAAAACGAATTAGGCAGCGAATCAATAAATTTTTGTCTACAAGTTAGCTTGTTCGATAGCAAACAAACTTCATCGCTCGTTCAATGATCAAATATATAAAAATGTCATTTCACCTAATTGGTATTGACTGGATCGATTTTGATGTAAGTTTATTTTAGTTGTCAGTGGTGCGTTGCAAAAGTTTGATTTTATAAACTAGTGTACACAAATGAAAAATCATGCCGACAACTAATATTCTAAACATTTCCGTCTATCTTTTGGTATTTAATATTTTTTTGGCCAGAACTTCAAAAATCACGCCAATTAATAGAATTAAAGAAATGCGTAACGAAAAAGAAATTGCGGGAATCGTGGTGAGTAGTGTTTTGAAAGATTGTTGCATAATCTATTTATCATTCGATATTTTGTTTTTTCCTTGTTAATAACTAATTTATCTTCTTTTCTAACGAATATCATCAACCAAGATGGCAATTATCAATCATTGCTTTAGTATACAATCGAGAAATATTATTTTGTACGAGAAGAAAACTCTTACCCTTTTTCCAATGCTCAATCAAACGTCATCATTGCTGATGTCGATACAAAACGACAAACGTTCCCAAAACTTACGTTCCGTCAATTCTACCATTGTGAACAATATTTACAATTACGATGACGTCGTAGTAAATAATAAAAATAGTCCAGTGAAAAGTTTTGTGATAATTGTGTCAACCAGATCCATGTTATCGCTGGCTTTGAAAAAACTGAAAGATTCAATTTGGTGGAATCACGATGTGACTCTCTTACTTGTAAACACTGAATTAAGCCTTCATGGCTGCAGCGATGCGTATGAGTTTTTACATTTGGTATGGATTTTCAATATTTTATCCGTACTTTTCGTATGCTCAAGTAACCAATACGGGGTACAACTTTACACTTTTGACCCGTTTAGTAATGTTGCTCCGTCACCATGGGATTCTGTGAAGAGTAAAAACGTTGATGAATACAATTCTTGGACGTTGTTCAGATATTCCTCGATTAAAATACCTTGTACGTATAAAGATACCATTGATTCATTGAATATTTTTACTAAATCGACAAAATTGTGTTCGCAGATATAGATTCATCGCTCTGTCAAAATCTTTACTTCGATAAAACACGAGACTTACACGGCCATGTCGTGAATTTAGGTGTATTCGTTCAATCGTCGACGCTTCCGTTCGACGATATGAAAGTTGGATTGGATCGATTTGGAGGCGTCAATGGTGAAATAGCCAAAGAAATATGGACGAAATTAAACGCCAATGCTAGCGTTAAATTTTACAAGACGATGGGCACTTTTGACGCCAAAGGCAATCCTGTAGGATTCTACGAAGATCTTCGATTACATAGAATAGACTACGCAATGAACATGATTTTCTTTCGTTACTTCTGGAAGCTTCAGACCTATCCTCACGAAAGCTCTGCGATATGCATAATATCTTACAAGGATAGATCCACTATAGGATCTCTGAGAGAACTGCTATCAACCATCACTTCAACATTTTGGATAATCGTCATCATTGGCTCTGTTATATTAAACATAGCTTTGAAATTCCTACTAAACGAGAACATAAGTTCGAGCTGTTTGGAACTGCTGAGAATGATAATCAGTGTATCCAGTTTAAAGGAACCTCAACAATACACTAGAAGATTCTTCTTCGCTTACATCATTGTCCTGACGATGATGACCAACTTTTACTTCCAGAGCAGCTTGAGCTCGATCAGCATCGCACCATCGTCCAAACCAGTCATCGACTCGGAAGAAAGTTTGCTAAAATCCGATTTGATCATTTACGGAAGGGCTAGCATGAGATCCTTCCTCAATCTATCGGATCCAAAACACAAGGAACGATACGTCAACGAGGAGTTCCCCAAATGCGCCAAACGTCTGTTACAGGGACAACGAGTGGCCTGTATTTCTGGATGCATATCATCGAGGTATAACATTTACGAGGGCGGTAGAGTTCACATATCCGAGGAGAAAAGACACACGTTCATGTCCTTCGCGGTGAGGGACAACTGGCCGCTGTACTTCAGAGTCAATCAGATTCTTCGGAGGATGAGCGAAGGGGGATTGATCGTTTTGTTTCGTCGGCGGGAAATGCGGCTGTTCAAACGACCGCCTAGATTTAGAAAATCTATAAAGAGGATTACCATGAGAGATGCGAATTTCGCGTTTTATGTTTGGAACGTAGGAGTAGTTGTATCGAGCTGTGTATTCATGTGTGAAATCTTTTTAGCTAAGATCAAAACCAAGATCTCTGTTGCTTTTTGATACTTCCGGAGCATCACTTTTGAAAAATGTTTGCTAAAATATGTACCCGCGAGATCTCCGTTGATGTAATATTTTATAAGTGATTTGAATAAAATTTTGAAGCCAACAGCTGGCGGCATCTGTGTAGACATGCTCGAAGTAATATAGAGATAACTACGTTATCGACGTTTTGTCTGCTCAACAGCTAATTTTATTATCGAGTGATGGAAGTGGAAAAAAAGGTTGTGTCTATGCGCTGGTTTTCATCATTTTTGAATAATGATTGATTTTCTTTAATTTCATGAAAAAAATCGAAAAACCGAAAAAATGGACCAAATCTATTATGTTCTTGTTATTTCAATGTCTTGAATGTGGTAAGTTGTTTTTATTGATTTTTAAGGTACACTCGCAAATTGAATATTTATTTGGCGAATTTCTCATATGGCGGTATCCAAGGCCATTTAATTCACAGAAGTGGCGCGCTATTCAAAAGAGAAGATCTATACTTAATATAAAACCAGAAAATAAACTTGTTTTCGCACAGCCTGCTGTATGTGGATTTTTTATTAATGCCCGTGTAGATGCAATTTAGTAGTAAGCTGCAAGCGAATAATTTTAAGGTTTACAACTATAATTTGTAAGTATATAGAGATCTAAAAAAAAATTAACTTTTAAAAAAGTAAAAAGTTAGGCAAGTTTGATATATTTCGCAACAAAATTACAGATTGAAAAGTACTAAGATCAATCAAACAAAGTTAAGTTTATTATATTTAATCGTGATGAAGCAAGGAACAACTCTCAAGATAATTACTACGTAACTTGCCATGCCCGTTTAATTTTGTTTATTGGTGAACAACTAAAATTTCCTTTTATGTATTAGAACGTCATACAAACACCATAAGTACAATGAAACGGGCATGGCAAGTTACGTAGTAATTATCTTGATAGTTGTTCCTTGCTTCATCACGATTAAATATAATAAACTTGACTTTGTTTGATTGATCTTAGTACTTTTCAATCTGTAATTTTGTTGCGAAATATATCAAACTTGCCTAACTTTTTACTTTTTTAAAAGTTAATTTTTTTTTAGAGATTTCAATACTTTTTAGTAAATTTTTTTGAGTATTTCATATTTGACGTCGTAGAAATAAAATATAAGCATATTTAGCACCTTTAGATCAAAGTTTTTTTGTAACATTTTTATCACTAACATGAGATCACTGATTGTTCTGATATACACCACCCTCGAATTATTTCTACGCCTAGACACCAAAGAACCACGGCGCGAACTACCCAGAACTCGTTATCGGCCACCCTGTACACCTAGACGCCGTCCTCGTATGATTTATTTACCTAAACACCAAAAACCACGGAGCGCACCACCTAGACGTCGTCATCAGCCACCCTATTTATCTAGACACCTTCGATTAAAATCTATTTAATCTGATTATAACTTTTAGTCGGTTTTAATCGGATTCAATCAGTTGTATTTTTCAACAAATATAACATTTTATTTAAAAACACAACTGTTTAAATCCGATTAAGACCGACTAAAACTTATAATCAGATTAAATAGATTTTAATCGATTAAATAGGCTTTAATTCGATAATTTCCGATTAAGAAATCCAATTAAACCCTATTATCTTTCGAATCGGATTTAATAAGTTATTTTTTAACAGGGTAGATGCCGTCCTCGTATGATTTATTTACCTAAACACCAAAAACCACGGAGCGCACCACCTAGACGTCGTCATCAGCCACCCTATTTATCTAGACACCTTCCTTGAAAGATTTTTACACCAAAACACCGAATACTACGGAGCACACATTTATAATTCAAGCAGAGTAGCAGACAATGTAGGCTCAATAGCTTGTGCGGCCAACTTCACAGTCTAACCACTCGGTCAAACTGCACGCAGCTAACTTAACGGTCTTACCACTTTTTGGGCTGAAGAAAAATTAAGCAAGTGATTTCAGCATTTTTGTTCACCTGCATACTTGTTTATTATGTTAAAGCTGGTTTATTGCTGATATTTTGGTTTAAAATCATAGTTTGGCATACCAGTATAAACATTTATCAAAATTAGCTGGGTACATGAATGATAAATAATTTATTTCCTTAATTGAAAATTCGAGATACCAATATAGAAGTAAATAGTGTCACGGGCGCCGCGGCGTCGTCTGCTTCTCAAACTCGCCTTCGTGGCGCTCCCGCGCCACTTGATTTCATTCAACTTAAATTGCATTTCCACGAATTTCATTCTCCAGTATAATTTTCTGAGAACGATCAGAGCAAGAAGCACCGCGCGCGTTAAACGCCGCCTGCGCGTATGCAGCCTTCCCAACACTCGCGTTCAACGATGAAAAGTGCAATGGGGGCTGCATCAGGCTACTTTAACGGAAATACACCTTTCGCTTTTATCTTATTTCGCAGAGATTAGAAACGTCCAACAATCAGGCACTGGACCTGAAAAAAGCTCCAGCCGTCGATCAAACTAAACGACGAAAGGATCATCGAGCGACATCGGGAGTTGCAGGACTATTATCGAAAATGCATCGATGAGATGGATATGATGAAATCGATTTCCCATCTGTGCCGAAGAAGTAGCCCGAGCTGTCGAGCGCGCGAAAAATCACTATCAACGAGGTGCTGGAACGGGAAACCCTGAACAACGATTTATTGAGTGTTAGACTTTTGCGAGACTGAAAAATGAGAAATGTTCGTTGCACCTATAGAAGAGAGATAAACTTAAACTCTGTCCTTATTTTGCGCTCTGTTGCATGATGGAGTATCTATATTTTTTCACTCAAGTTATAATTAAAATTGAATTTTTGGACAAAAACAAAAAGTGGCTTTTTGATAAAAAATCCGTTGCGTGTTCGTAGGCTTCGTTCTCAAAAATTGAAAAACGAGACGAACTTAAATAATTATTTTAGATCAGTCACCACAGAGCTTTCACGGAAGCTTACGAGCTTGCAAGCCAATCGAATAACAAAATCTCACCTTCAGTAGATCATTCGCGTACACACGTTGATTCCAGAATCCGAACATCGAACTAGCTACGCGTCGATCGCATAAACACAATAAAAGTAAAATCCTTGAAAGCTGAAATCGAATGCAACGGATCCGCACATAAAGCCCGTTCGACTTCGTCATCGCCGAGACAATAAAGGCAATTTATCCAGAAGATCGTCGTCCGGCACACTACACAACCCGCAGGACCGTGTGACTGAGTCACGATTAAGCTGTTACGGCCAACCAAAGGTACATACACGCTGTACAGTGCTGCTCGAGCCCATAGAGGAATAAGGAATTCACGTCAGTATCGAGATGCTGCGCGCATGTTAATAATGCAACCGCTCGCGTATGCGGCGGAACCCTCTCTTCGCTATATCACATGGCGTTCTACGAAAATAAAAATAAAAATGCCGCTAGATACGAGCGAGGAATAGGATTTAGAATTGTACGGAGAATGTGTATGTGTGTGAGTGTTTATGCGCGTAAGAAATTTCTTTTGTACCTCGTCGAGGACGAAGATTAAAACGTTCTATTTAAATTTTATTAATTTTCGATTTATAGTCTAGGACGTTTTATCGATTCGACGCCTAAATTTTCAAGAATCGAAAACCTTCGAGATTTCGTTGCGTTGCTTTTAAATTGCTGCAAGCATTTGAACGAGTATCGGCCGGACTACCGGAAGAAAAAAGGTTCACGAAACAGCTATTAGACACAAGGTGTCACTAATGGTGACATTTTCGGTAACGGCGTTCGTGCCTTAGCGGCTAAATTTTAGTTGAGAAGGGCCTTCGACTAGTTTTTCTTCAAGGATATGTTTTTGTTTTTAGTTTTCACTAGCATATTTCTACAAAAACCAATGTATAATGTAGACCAAAAACTATATACTTCTAGAACATTACGCGCACTGACCGTCTGATAAGACTCGCGAGTGTCCAACTTTTTTCAAATTATTATACGGAAGCACAATTTTCCCACGGATGATTCAACGGCTTTAATATTGCCGGATCATACTAAGATATCTAACGCAAAAAGCTCGGAACGTCGTCTGAATTCGCGAATTCGCTCGCGTTTCCTCGTCTTTTGTCATCTTGAACTACGTACGCTCCACCAAGTTCCTTTTTATTTTAACGTTTCTGCTTTCGCGGGTCGTACGTCGACCCCCAAGGCTGTGCGCATCGTATCTATACATCTCTGCTGCCGGTTACGTCCAAGGATTTTCTGCTCCTTCTATAACCGAGTGTACACGCACGCACACACGGCTACCGTATGTGCTTCCTCCACCTTCCTCGTTTTCATCTCTTCCCTCTTCTTCCTTTGCTCTATACGTTGTCACCGGTATTTACAAGCAATGTCCGCGCTATCTCGCGACTCAGATTGATTTTTGCCGTCGACGGTGAAACAACGAGACCAGCGAGTGTATTATTTTTTCAAATTTGTCAAGTTCATGCGGTATTACGGTTGGGGTATTTGAAATGAGAGTTGCTGGGTTTTGTGGTTGGATATGGCTGGTGATTTTAATTTTCGGTTCCTGTGTGATGATGGTCGAGAGCCAGAGGACTTTCTTGGATTCGCTGGCGAATGTCGAGCTTTTGAGAGCTTTCAGGAAGTGGACGGGAGAAGTTATCGGTGCGTCTGTTTGTGTGTATTTGTTGTGCGAGCTTTTTTTGTATAATTGTTCGTTTTTGCTTTTACAGGCAGGACAGGCAGAGAACCTAGATTATTGAGAACGGCGATGAATCAGGATCGAACGCAAAGCTACTATGGGGGACCGTTTCCTTGCAATACGTCCGGTATGCAGTATTTTTTTTTTTTGGTTTTCATTCGAATACTAGTTAAAGCAAATAATTATCAAAGAAACTGACACTTATGACAATGAAAGCAAAGGCTAAAAACACAGTCGAGGTAGTTTTTTTTCGCGGTTGCGAAACACAGTCGTTGTCCAAAGCAGATAATTGAAAAATAAGTTTGACATTCGAAGATTACTTTTGTGTGTATACTGTACATTGTATAACATATTTGAACTGTTTCAATTTTGCCAAAAACTTTTCGTCAGTCGTTTTAATTAATTATTATGCTAAAAATATTATCAGTCATACTTTATAAATTTCTTGCTGGGTGCAAGCACAAGCATAAAAATGGTTGCATGAAAATTGAAAATTATCATAATAACTTTTCTGTATCGTACGATCATGCGCGTACGAACGGAATTCACAATTAGCCGCATCGCGCACGTCATAAAAACTGATTTTGACAATTCATACGGTTTTTTTTTACATAGATCTACAAGCAAATCGTTAGCAAAAAGTAAAGGTTTTTTTAATTTTTTGCAAGTGTTTTGATTAGGACGATAAGAAGCTGTCGTTGTACATTTTTCAATTAAAAATTTCTCGGACAGGCCGTTTAAAAGTCATTGCCACCGATTAAATTTAATCGTCGTAAAGAAAATTTAATCATCATCTAACGTGAAGAAACTTATAACACAGGTATTTTTCAATTACTCGATACTTCAACTATTTTTATTACATTATAGAGACGTTCTTGAACACTAAATCCATGTTAGAATACCTTGCATCAGGAACTTTTTTTTCATAACAATCATGAAGGTGTACAGCAATGAAAATAAATTTCACGTATAATTGCTTTTTCGAAGGTAAGTGAGAAGTGACGATGAAAATATTTGTAATTGCTACTCGCTATTTTTCACGCTGAATTTAGAAAATACGCGGCCTTTGTTCGAATGATCGCAAAACGTAATACATCGATGTGGAGCAAGGATATGGCTACGCATATTAGAAAATCATGATGCAAAAACCCGTCGATTCTCATTCTCGTACAAGTTTCCAATACGACAAAAAAAAAAACGCTGACAGTCGATAACTGAATATCCCATTAACGATTGCATCTCCCACAAGGAATCAGTTGTTTTGAATAATTAATCAGCCTCCGGCGCGCCGACGAGAATAAAGAGAAAAGCCGGTATGCTTATGTGTGTAATGGAGTGTCGGCAATGCAGATTCGCTTTTCTCTGCGCAGCGAGAGAAAGTCTCGGATCGTCCGGAACTTTTGTACACCGCTACGGCAGCTCTAATGAATGGATCACGTTTTAGTCGGCGGCAGGTCAGCCGAGGTGCCCAAGTCGGTTCATCAGCTCAGGCCCGGAGACATCGACGTGATCGGCGCGATGGGCGACTCGCTGACGGCTGGACTCGGTATCTTCGCCACTAGTCTGCTGCACTTGGTCATCGAGAACAGAGGAGTCGTCGCCAGTGGCGGAGGACAAGGTACCTGGAGGGAATTTCTCACGTTGCCGAATATACTCAAGGTGAGGAGCTGTGATCTTTTTTGTAGTTTTTGGCGAATGCGAAGGTTGCAGCGTTGATTTTTTTGTTGGTCGAACAAAATTTCCATTGACTTTACATCTGATTTTGCTGACTACGTCATTTTGATCGCTGATGCATCGATTCCCAATCGAAATGCGAAAATCGGTTGGGATGGGGAATGCTGATGAGCTCGAACGGCTACAAAAGGATTTACAGTTTGTACAATAATTTAATTCTGTTCAGGTATACACTGCTGTTAAAGTTATTTTTATTTTTATTTATGCTCATACTTTGGCATAAACAAAAGTAAGATACACGCTCAAATTTAAAAAAATCGTTATAAAAATAATAAAAAAACATTAATTCATAATCAACCAAAAAAACAATTGAATTATATGTGTAAATAAAATAACGGTATAGAGGGAACGTCCATAACGTTACTGTTGTGGCGATCGCGAGAATCACGTGATCATAAAAGACACTGTGTATTGCATTAAATGCTACTTCTGGTGAAACAAGCCTCACCGTGAATGTAAATGCACATTTGAGGAAGCGTAGCATTTCCACACTTTTTTCTACAAAACAAAAGACCGGTGTTACATTTTTTTTTCAATTTATTTTTGAAGTTACATAAACAATCATGTTTCAGGAATTCAACCCAAATCTGATCGGATATGCTCTCACGGACTCGTTTACCTTTGAAAAAGCATCTCAGTTCAACGTGGCGGAAAGCGGCGCCATATCCAGGGACATGCCCTACATGGCTCAAGCTATTATCAACAGGATGAAAAGTGACCCTCGTGTCAACGTGAAAAAACATTGGAAGGTATAGTATTTTACTAATAGCTAGAAACTATGTATTAGTAAAATTATAATGAAATGTGTACTTTTTCAGATGATCACGCTGATGATCGGAGCTAACGATTTTTGCACCGAAATGTGTTATCTACCCGAGGCTTCGATGACGCTGTCGAATCACAAGAACGATTTGCTGCAAGTATTGCGATTACTCAGGGACGAGCTGCCAAGAACGTTCGTATCGATAGTTCCTCCGCCACATCTTCAGCAACTCGTCGAAATCACCGGCAGATCTAGTCTTTGCGAATTAACCGTGAATTTCGAGTGCTCTTGTTTATTTGGACTAGTTTATCGAAGCCAAAGACAAAAATATTACGATATCATGACGAGGTAAGCTGTTTTATATTCTAATCCAAATGTAGCCTCGTTTCAATACTTACATTAATTTTTCTTTCATTGCTCTTCAGTTGGCAACGTTTGGACGAAGAAATAGCCCAGTACCCCGAATTCCAACGAGACGACTTCACCGTGGTTGTGCAACCGTTGACGACTAATTTGACCTTCCCAGTGGCATCTAATGGCCTGTCCGATCTGACCTATCTCTCGACCGATTGTTTCCACGTCAGCCAGAAGGGAAACGCGAGAAGTAAGTCATACGCCGACGAAAACGTTTCACGCGAGTTACGTCCACAAAAAAGAACAAACCGGTTGAGCCTCGCGGACGCTTTTGACATGTTACGTTTGAAATTGCTTCTTTTTACGCGAAAGATTCTCGTAGAGATAAGTCGACACTCCAATGACACTGCTATATTGTATATTGTTTCAGCTGCCAATGCCTTGTGGAATAACCTGATGCAGCCGGTGGGACAGAAGTCCCGAAACTGGCCGGAAATTTTTGGGGAATTCGTTTGTCCTACCGAGCGAAGGCCGTACATTGCGACCCCCAAGAACTCGAGGAATTAATGCCGACGATTTAGATTGTAGTTGTATACGTGTAAGATAAGACTGATGTTTGGTATTATTAAGCTGAACTGCGAGCGTACGAGAGCTCGTTGCGGCATGTTCTGATTTCTAATGCTTTTATTTAAGTGTACTTAGATCTCTGTATTGTAATTTTTGTAGAAATATCTCATTACCATATACATTCGATGAATGTTTTTGATGTGTGTATTGTGTGGAACGATGTTGTATGATATAATCGAAGAACGATTGTTAGTGACAATATCTTTTTGGTATGCAATAGAAAATGATTATGAGAATGCATTAGGATTTCATAAAAGAGTTGGTAAAATTTGAGACAGGAAAGATGCTCTTGCCCAATAAACAAGAATGAAATATAAGTTCATCTCTCTTTTGCAGGTGGATACGTTAATCGTTTTAAAATTTCAACAAACAATTCTTATTTCTCAGTCTCGAAAAAGTTCAACACCTAATAAACCATCTTCTTCGCAAGCTTATCGAGCAGAATATTATAGACAGCCTCGTTCATCGAGTCGATAGTAGTTCTGCTCACGCTTGAAAACTTGGGCTATTCCTTCGGCATAGATAGTAAGTTTGGATTACGCATGAGCTTGGCAGTCTGATGCTGGCTTTTTGCGACGAATCTATACAGTTTTAGCATGGGGTGCAGGCCCACCACTGTATCCAGACTCGGCGCGCATATTGTCACGAGGGAAATGTAAAAATGAGCATGCGCCATCTATTTTCACCTGCCAGAGACACGGCCTTGGTAGAAATCGATATAAGTTTAAAGCTACAACATACCACGTATTACTAGAGATGGGCGAAAAATAGGTCCATTTTTCGACCAGCGATGAAACGCTTTTTCGGACATTTTTTACGCATTTATTGGAGTAAGAATAGAGTCATACCGTATTACAAGGATTTTTCAAGCTTGTAAAAATAGATTTCATTGTCTAAAGCAAAGCACAGGTGATAGCTAGTTGATGGCTACGAAAGTACTACGCAAAATAAGTCGGGTCAAAAAAGTGAAAAAATAAGAAAATCACGAATATCTTCGTATGTCGTGCTTGTATAACTCTAATTGACTGTTAATTGTGTAAACCGTTTGTAAATCGATTAAAATCCGTAAGCCTCTTTGAAATTAGTGTACGACACAAGGAATAATATCAATACCAAAGATTTAAGGTTATGTTCATTCCAACAAATGCTCAAGAAATGGAAGAAAAAGGGTTTCATCACAAGCTATGACTAGGCTATTTCTCATAGCCATTTCATAGTTTACAGCCCATTTTAAATTTTCGAATTTCTACCAGGGGGAGAGTTTAGGCAATAACGAGTAAGTCCAAAACTGCTTTGTTTTTGTATTTATATCGGTCTAAACGTACGCACAGGTTATGTTGTGCATTAATGCCTGATGATAAAATCTACATACCAGTACCCTGGTAGAAAATTAACGGTTGAAATTCGTTAAAAAGTTTAATTGTCCAGTTTTATCAAATTTTAATGTAAAAAAATTAATTAAAATATTGCTAATATTTTAGTGATGCGTATCTATAATACCACATCAGTATTATTATTAAGTTAAAAATTGTTTTTCCCTTTTTTTGGCATTAAAACGTATATATGTCTTATTACGAATATTTGGATTTTTTACGATTGGAACGTATTTTTCTGCAATTTTTGGATTGTAACAGTCATTTGACAAATTTCAAGCAAAAGTTTCGTTTTATCATGAGTTAATGCGTCATATTTATGCATTTATAACGGTTAAACGCTTATTTAGTTAACCACAACTTAGCTAAGTGTCTTGAAACTTAGCTTATTAATCGTTAACATTTCTACCAGGGTAACTGTTTGAATATTATAAGATACAATTTTAAATACAAAATACAAATTAAACTCGAACCGCAAACGCGCCATTTTTTACTGACTATAATCAGATATCAAATAAAACTTTTTCAAGATGGAACGATCGAAATTTTTAGGTTGGATCCTGCTACTCCCGATGCTGATCGATGATTCTTTCGTCCTTTAATTCGATCGACGGTTGCAGAGCTTTGTTATAAGCCAGTGCCTTGTGATCATTAGCCGAATTCCTGGATGTTCCCTATCTTCACTGGCGATCAATCGAAAATATTTTTAAGAACCGCTTATTTTACGAAAAATCGTACGTCATTACATTAAATTAAATATTTATTCTCTACGTTATTATAAGACCAGAACTTTTAATGAATAAAAATACTTTGTACCTTCAAGTATTGTTCATATAGTATTAATAAATACTTTTGTGTTACTTACCCAGTTAAGAAAAAAAAAACTGACCAAAAGGTAAAACGTTTTCGTAACATAAGAAAAGCCGAATGTGAATATAATTTCGACAATCTAATTTCGTGCTTTGATTTTGCAACGCAAAACCGTAAATTGTTTCGCTTGCAGCATCGCACCAAATGAAAGTTGCATCTGCATGGACACTGCTTCAAAAAAATTATCCACATACACAGTGTGGGATGCATGTGAGAATAGACTTGAAGTATAAAGTTTCTTCTCTCGGACTCTCAGTATCATCAAGGTACTGTAATGACTCGCAATCTAGAGATCAGCAAAAAATACTTTGTAGCTCTGGAAATCTTATACGCAAAGTACATCTTAAAAATACATTTTTTAATTTGTTTTTTTAATTTTATTTTAAAAATGTTATATCAATGGATCATTTAGCTCAAAAATAAAGGGAAAAAATACCGGACCTATTTATAGTAACCAAACTCTCACTTTAAAACTGTAACCGAATGCAGAGTTTACATAACGCATAATTGGCCAGTAGCTATGCAAATTTCCCAAGCCCCTCCGCTTCATCTTCGACACCTTTTGCCGCCGATAAGCCACTAAATACGCCACGACAATTAATAGCAGGCCTGTCTCAAAATAAATTCGAAAGCTGACACATTCGACGCGTTACAACAGCCGCTTCCAAAAAAATCCTTCATTTTCGCGCTGAAAAACGTTGCCAAGTATCTACAATATCGATCAGAGCGCTACAGGTCAGTCGCTGAAAAAAAAACCATCCGGAATTTCCCCTTTCGATTACACACACACGCATACACTCCCGATCATAAGTACACATACGTAACCGATACACATGTGCCGTTCGATTTTCGCCGGCGCTGCGTGTACTCTTACTCACGTATGGCTCGCAAGCTCCGCATACGAAAAATCGACGCCTGAGCGCGCGCGTCGTTCAAAAGGAAGGGATAGAGAGAGAGAGAGAGAGAGAGAGAGAGAGAGAGAGAGAGAGAGAGAGAGAGAGAGAGACGTTTTCGCGGCTGGAAGAGTCCTCCGCGTGCGCGTCCTCGTCATTCGAAAAGCGCGAGTCTCCCCGTCGCCAGCTCGGCTTACGACACACCGACTGTGTGTATATACTCGACGACGAAGCCCTTTACGCGGCTGCGGTAAAGCAAGTGTGTATCGAGGCAGTTTTTCTCACGTATACGAGATGAAGTGACGAGTGCTAGTCTACGCAGTGGATAAGGAGGCTATTATGCCCTTTTGCCCGGCGTTATTCCGGCCGGAAGGAGGCTTTGATTTTCGAAAGTCGTCCCGGCAAAGACGAGCGTTTGGAAAGTGCACTCGGGTAAGAGAGTTTTTTCATCGAGCGTGTGATTTGCATGTTAAACAATGTCACTTTTGCAACTACTCGAGGTTATTTTCACCGTATGTATACTCGAACACTTCAAAGCGATCGCAACGCGGTACATTTCCACTGGGGACCCCCGTGCTCGTGTGAGAAAAAAAAAAATTTTCACTGAGAGCTTGAGGAATTTCAATAATTCGAAGATCCTCTCAGCCGACTAACCGATAATCGCCCTTAATCATCGGTTAGTCTACTTTCGAATACTAATACACGTCGGGCGCGCTCGTCGTGTGTATTTCGCAAGAGACGTCTCCTTTTCGTCATTAATGACACGATAAGTTATTCACGGCCGTCGAAACCAAATCGAGGCACTTTCCTTTTTCTATAACTGTCATCGAACACACAGCTATATTTTCCATTATATCGCGCGTGTCACATAATAATGCAGTCGTCCACCTTCAAAACCTTGCATAAATTGTGTAACGACTCCGCGCGCAAGTTCATTACGATTCCGGTTAAAAAGAAAAAAAGAGCGCTTACAGTGGTTGCTCAAAAGAATGCCCAGCTTGCATAATGCGCGCCTCGTTTTCGACTAAGGCGATAAATCTGCGGCGAGGCTCATTTTAGCATAAACTTTCTTTTTCGCCTCTTTGAGCAGAAAAGCGTCGAGGCTCTACTTATCGACAGGGTTATGTAAAAAAGCTCGGTCAAAGCTCCGCGCGTAAATTTGAAAGGTAAGCGTAATGAAAGTGAAAGTTGAAGAAGAAGCCTCGAAGGGTTTTTCTTAAAAAAAAAAAAAAAAATTAACGCGACACACCTACCCGTTGGAGAAACGTCTGATGCAAGTATATCGCGGAAATGCCTATTGAAGAGAACATCTCTCGAAATTCGGCCGTTAATACATTACACACAGCTTCGTCTCGGAACCGGAATAAGGCGCGCGCTCGTGCTTATCACTTCGCACGCGCGTGTATGTGTAATGACTCACGTGACGGCGATGTACATATACACGAGAAGGTGTCATAATGGCCACATACGCTCACACTTTCTTCAGGCGTCAGGTGTTTTACGAGCCGATCGCTTCCTCCTTTTCCAGTGTCGGCTCTCGTCTATGTAAACAATACACGCAGACGCACATCCGAGAAGCTGCCGGCAGAGAGAAGAATATGCGCTGCTGCATCTTCGGGGAGAGATTCTGAAGTGAGAGAGACAGTCGATGCCTCAGGTCATAAGATGAGAGCTTCCTTCTTTTGCCTGGCGGTAATCAGCCTGTCGCTATGGGCCGGACCGGCAGGGGCTGCTTCCTTCACCGACATGATACGCTCGCTCTTTCAATCCGGCAAGGTAAGCAATTATTATTAACACGGCTTTGAAAGACGAAAAACTAACGATCCTTAATAGGTTAATTCGATGGGCTAATACTCGAGAGAAAAGAAAGCTCCGAATTATCGAGCGTATTCGGTTACGCTTTTTTTTCTCGTCTCAGCGACGAAACGAGTGATTAACTAGAAAAGAAAAGAAGAAGATGCTGAGGTCTACTTTTTCGACGTTGTATAAAGGATACACGACAAATTTCTGTATATTACGAGAGAGCCGCGCGAGTGCAGTGTATACACCGAAAAGAATTTTTTTTTTTGGTGTCTCTTTTTCCGAAGTAGCCGACCAACGGGTGTATTAACGTGAGAGAATATATCCAAGAGCTCTATTATGTAAATGACCCTGAGGAGAAAGTAATTTACAATAATCGAAGAGACCCACACACACACACACACACACACACATAGCTTTTGCTGGCAAGTGTTTCTCTAAAAAGATAATTTATTCAATTCGCTTGTCAGCCTTCAATACACGCGGCTTAATTTATCGCTCGTATTTATGATTAAATTCCTTCTTTCTTAATACCCAAACGTGTGTGTGTGTGTGTGTGTGTTCCATTACAATAGTGTTATAGTATAGACACGCAGTCTGCCCCTTTCCCACCTATACTATATAGCGTATAATAACATACCGGTTTTTCGATAAACGCCTCGCAACTCCTAAAAGGTTCCCGCGAGCGCATCTCTCCGCTGGAAGTGTCAATTACGTAAAGGTACATCTCGGGCTCTAATTGGTTTATATAATCGATCGATCGATCCCACCGCTCGGATGAATGAAAATACCACCGCCGGCGGTGAGTATAGAGGATTCGATAAACGCGCGCGGCTAATCGATCGGAATTTCGGCTCCGAGCCACCTGTTAGGCAGGTATATTATACACGTGTGCGCGTGTGTGTGTGTGTAGATAGAAGTGCGAATCCGCTGCTGTTATAAGTGTGTGTGTGTGAGAGAGTATGTGGCGGCGACAGTGAAAGCGTCGTTTTCGTGACCCCGGCCGCTGTAACAAGTGAACTCTCTCGATTCATCGCGGAAATAATAGATGCTGGAAGCTGCAGACTACTACTCGGTTATCCGCGCGTTTCCTTGCTTCGCGGCGTTACCTCACCGAGCTTCGATGCGATATACTCGTATGACACTTGAGATCGGCAAAATACTCGCGTTAAAAATATTACACGCGTCAATTGCCTCCGTGTGCACTTATAACGCTCGAAACGAGCCGGCAATCTCTATATCATCTTGCGCGAGGAGAGCTTGATGTGTGACGCAAGGATTTTCGCTTTGCGCGCGCGAGCGCGCGCGGCTAATTCAAGTGAGCGTCAAACGGGCTTTTAGTCCGTGTTCCGACGAGTTATGCTCGTTTCCTTACTGGGATACAAACAATTTTGCGAAAAAGTGTCCGCCGATGTTGACACGCTACGACGACTTTGATGGTTTTTCACTGAAGTGTCGAACTTTCGCTTTTAAAAAATGGCGCGAAATTCAAAAATCGACAATTTTTTAAATTCCATATGCTTACACAACACGTTGTTTATTTCAGGACGACCTGGAGGCAGAAGGCGTGTTCTACCCGAAAGTCGAGTACGCGGTGAGGAAGCAGCGGACAGTCGCGCCGCGGGTCCCCTTTCCCTGCGATCTTCGAAGCGGCAGGTGAGGTCAATGCGCATTTCACGTGAATCTTTTTTTTCTGCTCCCTTCCCTTTATAAATCGAGAGCATCGAGCGAAAATTAGCTCACGTTACTGCACTGCGGTGGGGAGACGAGGAAGGAGCCGATTTCCGAAAGCGAATCGAAAGTAGCTTCATATACTGTATGCGCCGAAAGAAATGTCTCGTCGCTCGTTCTCTTATATATATATATATACTTTTCTGCAAACATCATCTCGCGTATGTGTGTAGTTAGCTAAGCCTAATCAAGCACCGATTCGTTGCGGTAATGGCTCGAGAGTGTGTGTATCGGTAAAAAAGAAAAAGGCAGATCGATTTGCTTACGCAACCGATCGCGGAAATAAGCGCCTGATGCGTTGATGTAAATTATTCGCTCTGTTAAAAATTATATTATACGCGTTGTGTAACAATTGTAGATCGCTGATTTATGCAAAGCGATATGGACTAAATTCAATTTAGAATCTCGCAAAGACACGAAAGTGAGACATTTACAAACCGGTTTTGGCACACTTGAATATAGGGACACGCCAGGATCGAATTTTTAATTATTTCTGCACAAAAATACATAAACATATTGCATTGTTTGTCAATGGATTCATTAAAAAAATACCAACCGATATAATTGTTCGCCGAAATATTCTCTCTCACTTTCTCGCGTAAATAAATGACGCAACACACACACACACACACTCGCGACGAAAGCCATTTACGATCGCGATTTTATCGGCATCGTTAAGGATAATCAGTTTTCTCTCAATCGGCACAAAATCGCGCGCGCCAGTACAGCTATAATCGGAATAAAATACAGCCTAAACTCGACGTGGGTTCTTACGTCAGGTCAGCCGTTCCGCCGACAAGTGTGAATCAATTGAGGCCAGGTGACATCGACGTCATCGCGGGTTTGGGCGATTCTTTGGTGGCGGGTAGCGGTGCCTTGGAAGAGTTCGCCATCGGAACATTCATCGAGGCGCGAGGCGTCAGCTGGTGCATCGGAGGACAGGAGGATTGGAGGAAGTACCTCACTGTTCCAAATCTCCTCAAGGTAATTTATGATTGAGCGATTTTCAATGTGTGTCTACACTATAGTATATTGTAATAATGTTTGTGATTTTTTTAAAGGAGTACAATCCAAGACTGACAGGTTACTCTACGGGTACTGGTGAGTTCATATCGCGAAAGGCTCGCTTGAACATTGCTTACCCGGTGGCAGCGACGGAAGACGCGCTGCACCAGGCTAAGATCCTCGTGCAGAGGATGAGGAGTGATCCTGATATCGATATCGATAATCATTGGAAGGTATGATTTGTAGCAGATATAGCGAGAAGTAGCAATTTTTAATAACGATTTCTTCGTCGTTCCAGATGATAACGATACTGTTTGGTGCCAACGACATTTGCTCAGCGCAGTGCTATAGTCCAAAGGAATTTTCGCCGATTCGTTACGCTTTACATTTACGAAGAGCTCTGGACTTCCTGAGGGCGTCTTTACCTCGTACAATAGTTAATTTAATTCCAGCCATAGGTATGAATACACATGACATTTTCTAATATCACCAACGTGATGTAACTGCTAAGGTTCGTGGTCCCGCCGATTTTCAATTTGTTTTATCTTACTTTGAAATCGAGCTTATTCAAATGCGGATTTCTACTCGTTAGTCGAAACTCTGCATAGGTATAGACAGCCGCTTGCAGTTGTTGCGACGTTACCTCGTTACATTCAATCTTCTTTAAAGTTTTTACAAACGGTTCTTACATTTTAAATGCCTACGAACTTTTTCCGGCTTTTTTTCTCACTGGCACACTTTTTGTGTTCATTAGGGTGACGGTAACGAGCTACATTGTTGTGAGCGAAAAAAGACGTTGTATAATGTGAATAGCCTTATGTTGTTTGATAATTGTATTTTACAGATGTTACAGTATCTCTAAGAGTGCCAGTACGTAGTCTAATGTGCAGCATCCTGCATCCACTTTATTGCGCGTGTATGCATCGAGGAAGTCAGCCCGATATCGCAGCGTCCAAAATGTCCCACATGTACCAACAGGCTGCCGAGGCTTTGGTTGCCTCCGGAAGGTAATTTACCATCCGTCGATAAAAACGATTCCTTCATTAATAATTATGGCAAATGATACAATTAATGATAAAACTTTTCCAGATACGACACTACGGATGATTTCACGGTGGTGCTACAGCCGTTCACAAAATTGTTTAATGCGCCCAATGCAAACCCCAGAAATGCTCCGCCGATAGACGCGAGTCTGGTCACACACGACTGTTTCCACTTCAGTCAAAAAGGCCACGCACTCGGTAAGTTAGATTTCCAAGTTAACGGTGGCTGGTGAGTCAAAGTTCTGCAGAGATATTTGCGCTGCGTTGATCTGTTTGTTTGAATAACAACGGCAACAAAGTGTGCTTGCGATCGAGTTTTATCGGTTCTGGAGGGATAATAACTCTTTTTATAGACGGTCTATAGTTGCAGCAACAATTTTATATGTATATGCGTATAACGCGATAAGCGAAAATAGCTATATTTTTATCGAGTAATTATTGAGCGATAAGAAAATCTCCTTCGTGTAACTGAACGTTGCTTATATGGGTTGCTAAAGAAAATATGAGTTCTACTCTTATTAATCTAGGAAGAAAAAGGATCCATCAGCCTGGCTTGTGAAATGAGTCAAGCCATAGTAAACCTTTTTGGACTGGCTTCAGGTCTAGCATCTAGTCTCCAGCTTGCACAGATAGGTGGCGCAAAGGCACTTTCTCGTTTCTCCATTAGTATCTGCGCACGGAATGCATATATAGGGATGTTCCACCTATGCCGAAACTGCCTTGTTGGGCCTGCTGCTTGAGCCGCTCATGCTATATCACTATTTTCATTTGAGTTTTCTCTAATTCTATGAAGTCGCGTTAGGGCATGGCTTCCTTGTTTTATTAATTTGTTTCTACCTCACGTGATTTGTTACATGAATATTTTTAGTAACAGCTCTATTAACCTCTCAGTACAGATGTTTCAAACGGCTCCGCTGATAATCCGTGTTTAACAGCGAGCTTTTCTCTCAAAAAACAAATGTAAATGGATAATAGTGCGAAGATAGATTTGAGCCTAATCAGTGGATTGAGAAATCTCTTAAGAACACGACGATAACAGAGAAAACAAAGTTTAGACTGAATCTGGGTCTCTTATAGCCGGTGATAAAATTCCCCAAATCGAGGTCAAAATTCGCAAGATAAGGCGAGCTCCACGTTATGGGTCAATTCAATTTTCCTATACGATACACGTTCACCGCTGTTCCCATTTCCCTCAGAATATAAAGAAAATTCTCCCAATTCCCCTCTCAAAACAACACAAAAAAAAAAAAAATAAATTGATACAGATTCGCGTCTGTATCAAGGCACACACCAGGAAACTGATTACCATAAATAACCTGTTTTTTTTAAACCTCGACAGGTGCCAATCTCCTCTGGAACAACATGCTCGAGCCGGTAGGCAACAAGACGGAAAGGGGACTACCGCGGATTTTCGAGAGGTTCCTGTGTCCGAGCGAGAGAAGCCCCTACATATTCACCAATCGCAACACCAGGCATTTCCTTCGCACTGGGAGCCAAGAGGCGTCGCCACCGAGATAACGAATAAATAAGAGAGAGAGAATGAGGGCTCGTAAACTTTGCCGAGAGATTATCGGAACCTCGAGGTCGGCCATCGTCTGCCTGTACTGGATCTGCGACTATTGCCTCGAGTCTTATTGACGTTGCTACGCTTTTGATTTATTTCCGCTTGTTCTGATCGGCGGAGCGATCTGTAATTTCTTTTTTTATTTTGTTATATACTTGAGTATTTTTTGATAAAGATGCAGAGCTCGTGTGCTCGAAAGCCAATTGATCGGTTGTATAGTTACAAGGCCAGTTTTATGTACAGTTTTTTATGTGGGAAAGAATCGATTTTGTAGTGGTCAATGGATGAAGAAGAATTCGTGTGCATGGGACACTTGTTTCATATGCAAGTTTTAATATTTATTATATGTGTTATTACGGTATTTGTTAACTGAATAATAAAATGTAATTTGATTGAAACCTCACGAGTTCGTAATTGAAAACAGAGTGAAAATGCATCGAAAGCTTGTTAGATCCGTCGTTCAGCTGGAAGGATAAAAATCTTTGACGATGATAGGTGTATGTAAAGTAGTTTTTTTTTCGAACGCAGAGAAAATAAAAAGAGGCTGAGGTCAAGTTATCCGCGGTATGAAGAAATGTGGAATGCGCATTTTACGAACTAATCTACACGTAACGTATGACTTTGTGCGGGACGAAAAAACTTTGAGATGCGGAGAACGAATGTACACCGACGACTTACGGAGTCACGTGAATTGATAGAAATTGAAATTTCAAATCAACACAGACACGGCTGATTCCGTCAATGCATAATATGAAGTAACGCAAAACATCGTCTCGTCTCGTAATTTTTATCTCCTCTTAAAATGATGTCAAACTCGCTTCTTGCCTCGACGAACGCGAAACGTAAATTATGAATCGTGGTTTGTAAACTTAAATTTTCATGCAAAAAATAAAACAATACTTTGGTAGCAAAAGATTTGCTAAGCAGTTTTGGACTAGCCTGTCCCTCGTATAGCTTCGACTTTTGTGCTCTACATAGATGTAGTCTCTGGATAGCGAAGATAGGTGTCGCATAGGTCATTTTCATTTTTCTCATAATCAAAATCTGTGCTCAGAAGATATAAATAGCAAAACTGACTATACTTCTTATGTATGGGCTTGCTGCTCGGGCAGCTCATGCTATAACTGCTTGAGACCTTTGAATTTCCGTAATATATAATTTTCATGAATGTTTACAAAACTTATCGTGTAATCACTACAAGATTCCTCCAAGAGGAATGTTTAGGGATGCGATAATCGATCATTATCGAGATATCGCGTATATTTATAGAAATACACTCGAAGCTCTTCAACACGTAGTGTTGTATTACGCGATAAAGCAGATGTGAGATAAGATTTTCTTTCGCCTGTTTGGTTCTCAAATTCATGCACGCGACTCTGGTTATTCGATTAGGTATACACGAGATTCGATTTTATGTCATAATACAAAAAGAAGAAGCAGAAAGTCCGAATCGAAAAGCAGCTTTGGATTCGCAAAAAACTGCCATTCTGCTAATCCACAATTCGTAGACATCACACAAATCATTCGATTCGTGTGTTAGCACAGTAAATTACTTTTTATAAATTGCACTAAAAGAAAATCGGTTTTAATGCCCGTATAACTCATGAGTCGCAAACGGTTAATAAGAAATAATTTTCAGGGCCAGGAACTGAAGTCTCAATGAGTATTACACGTGAAACAATAATTTATTTCATAACGAAACGAGCTTTCTTTCGCCTCGACAACAACAACCGAGGCTTTTAAAAAAGATGATTCGCGAATCCTTGGTGTGATGGATTCTCCCTTTTCCTCGACTCTCTGATCTCTCTTCGTCGAACGATAAGATCTCGACGCTTCTGCTAATTGATAAATGTCGATTATGCATCGTCGAAATCGTCACGTATACAGAATTATCCCTCACCTTGGCGAAATCCATCTTCGAGTGTCATTGACTGCGCGAAAGGCCAAGAGTGCAAGGCGATTGATCTGTGTAATCACGGCCACGGTCGTGCAGCTTGTTCCTCTTTTTCTCGACGGCTGATGTCAGTGAAGCCGCTCGTTTGCATGCTTCCGGAGAAGCTGTCTGTTGCACAATCGGTATGCGTGTGCTAAGAGTTAGTATATAGTGTATGCACGCGTGATTATACGGCTTTTATTTTAGCTCTTTGGAATGAGTATTTACACAATTTTAATTATTGATTATGAACGATGTTGTTGAGGAGTACTTTTTATTGGAATAGGTTAATTAATTTTAATGACGTTATTTTGTTGTGAATTACAATATTGTGTCGTTGGAGTGAATTGCGATGAAAAAGGTATCTGTCGATGTCTTTAAAAGATTTGTAGAATAGTACATTGTGCAACAAGGAGAGAAAATAAATAGAAATAGCTTTTTTCCCATGTCCCATATCGTAGTTTTTTCAACGAGCGCATAAACGGTCCTTTTTTTGCTGAAAGCAGGAAAGGAATTGTACATTTTGAGTAGTGTATAACATTAATAGCAATACATTAATAATATTACATAATAAAACTCGAAAAAAAATTTTAGAGGTGATCAATTTTTTCTCCCAATTCCAGGCGTGAAAAATGACCTATTTCATGCGCGTCTTGGGAAAAATAAAAATAAAAAAAGCTCAAAATTTTGATGACAGAGGAAGATTCCTCCTATTTTCAGTCATTGATTTTTCAGAGCTTTCTCGGTGGAAAAAGAGAAAGCTAAAAATTAAGTCTAAGGTGCTGTTTTATCAAGTCATGTCTTGCACCCTAACGAGCGACGTGTCTAACTTTCAGCTGACCAAATGTCATCGTATATTCTTTCCAATTGCAATGATTTTCATATTCAAAATAGGTACTTCAAGTGTGATGCAATATTCATATGCAACAAGAAAAGTCTAGCAAATTGTATATGCATTCAGTTAAAATATCTGATGCATTTGCACTTTGTTTCATGTCGGTTATTATCACAAATAATCATTAAATCATTAAATATAATTTATACTCTGCTTAGGTAAGAATTAATTGTATATTTAGTTTAATAATTGGTTTGAGAAATACAAAGTTTATCAAGCATTACTAATTCACCGTTAGGTCTTTCTGTTCTCACAATTAAAAGAAAAACGCAGATGGCACTTTGATACTGGTAATTAAATTCAGGAAATTCACACATCTCACCTAAAAGTTGGAAATTTGGTCCGCGAATCTTAATAAAATCGATGACGCATCGAGGTATGATTCTAGAATTCTGGAATGTCCAAAGTTAAATAGAATCATAGTCATGGTACGGGAACACGTTTTGTTCGGCGAATTTACCCGTTCATTTTTTTAGCGATCATCTATCCACGTCTACATCAAACGAGTTTATTCAGCCAATAAAGGAGAAATCATACATTAAAATCTCCACTACTGGCGTGTCGATGAACTTCATCATCGGCCTTATTTAACGGACGATTTGTCTTTCTACTTTTGGCTATCAGAGATTATAAAAGAAATGGCTTCTGTGACGCTCGAAATGAAAGATTGATTAAACAGGAAATTTTTGCTATCTTAACTTTTTTTGATTAATGGAAAGCACGAACTGCTGAATTCTTATTTCTCTCTGTTTTTGAATATTCGATCACCGCAAAGATGCATCTGTATTCGGGTGTGACGTCATGTACCTAAATGTACTTTTACAGTATTATTCAATGCATATCCTAAATAAGCTAATTTTACCGTTATTTAAATTAGCCGAAACTCATAATTCTTCATAGCTTTCGTCTTGCGTTAATATTTGGACTAAACATCATACACGTTGACAACAAAACGAAAAAAATACAAGCCGAGCTATTTTCGTAACATAAACATATCAGTTATGCCGGGGTACGACTTGTTTTTTAACTCATACGATGCTAGCCTGTTTGTCATATGTTGTGCAGATGCGCTCGTGATCAGAATTCTACTCTCCCGATTAGCACCATATACTCGTAGGCTTGTTAATTCCGGTTAAACTGTTATTGAACGACGTCGAACGCTAGCTTCATATTAAGCGACTAACTGCTATAATTAGACTGTAGTCTTATTGAAAATAAAAAATAAAAACAACGCGAAAAACTACGTCATTTTACGCCATAATACGTCGAAACAGGCCCACAACAAAATATACAGGAAACCGCACACTCGCCAACGTCATCAAAAAAAGAAAAAAAAGACTGTTCCCGACCCGCGACTAATATTCTCTCACGTGTGAAATTTCTTCCAACCCATCGGCCCACCGCGACATAATTCATAAGCCTTTTTTCTCTCCAGTGGAAAGATCAATCTCCGGAGTAGTCAGCGGCAACATTAAACGATCGCGACGTGCCGATAAAAACGCTGATTTTAACATAGAATTTTAAATGACCTACAATGCCGCTTCTGCCAGTCTAGAAGAAAAAAAGACGTCCCGGCGGCACATATGCCCACAACTCTCGACCGCATCGATCGCGGAATCCTCCTACGGCCCTCTCTCTCTCTCTCTCTCTCTTTCTTTCTTTCACTGCACACACACACAGAGCAGCAAAGTTCGACGACTTTTTCCTCGATGACAACCTCACTCTTACTTATTTTCTCTTTCTTTTTTCACCGGGTAGGTATAAGCGTCTGTATAAAACGGCTGCGGCCGTCCACCTTGGCGAATTTCAGTGGAAGTTCGTCCAAGGCCAGTTGAAAGGTTTTCGGCTCTGTTGTTCGGCTTACCGTTAAAAGAAAAGAAGTCTCTCGAAGGGTCTTGAAAAATTTCGACTCCATTCATTCTTTTATTCGCGCTTGGAAAATTTCGCGGCTTTTTTCTTACCGGTTATTTCGGTACACTCACACAATAGGTGCTTATCGTTCTATATGCTTCTTTTTCTTTCGAAATCGCACAAGAGAAACGGTTTTCGCGCTTTTCACGCGGAACATATCGTTACGTAACGAGCTGATTTGAAATCGAGATGTCACATACGGAAACTTATTCTCTTATCGGCTATATTCGCGTGACCTACATCGGTTACACAGCAGAAATCGGTACGAGACGCGCGATTTTCGAGCTTTTGTACAATTTAGAGAAATAAGTTACGTGCTGCGCAGTTTTCAAAGATTTGCGTACACTCGATGCTTTACGTACACGTCGCTATTTTAAACAAACATTATGATTATATACGCTCCGATGTAAGAATTCAAAATATTTATTGGAAAATACATCGACCCATTTACAAATCGAAGCTCACTGACGACACAGTATAATTTTTCAAAAAATGCCCACGTCACGCACGTCTGGCATTACATCCAATAAACAGACAACAGATCGACAGCATCACCGCGTGTGTAATTCAGCATAAACTACAAATCGATGCGCCTATACACTTCTCGGTAACGGCGCGAACGACACTTGGAGCAAAAAAAGTCTTCGAGGAAAATTCAAATGACCAGCGTAATTCGTGACGATACCTCCGAGCCAATATATGACGCTAACGTCTCGCTCCCTCTACAGCCAAAGTTTTTTCTCGCGCATTTCACGTCAACGTCGGCCATTAATACCGTCTCAATAATAATGCAAAACATCGGCGACGACGCGTTAAGTCGAAAAGCTCGTGAACTGCTACGACGGCCGTTACGTAAGGCTGATGCGCGCATTGTGTGCCCCGATACGCATACCCACTGGTATCGCGAGCAATAGGAGCATTTATGCGCTGGCGCGACGACGCAACGCTATTGGTCGAACCGGTAAACGCTCGCGACGAGCCTGCCAACGGTGATACTTTTCCGCCCGTGTGTTGCATGTGCTTCACTTTTTTTTTCGAGGATATTGTACTTTGATGAATTTACTGGCTGATTGTATGCGTGAGCTGAATGTAGATCGGTAAGCTTGTCGCTGGAGATCGGTTTGATTAGAGACTAATTAAAGAGTCTGTCGATTATTTCGGAGCCTCGTGGCACACGATGTTTCAGAGAGTCATTGCTCGTTTTACTGGAAAACTTTGCATTTCAAATCGCTAAATTCGCGACTTTCAATTCTCCTCACACTGCAAGCGTGAATTATCGCTAACTCTCAGTGGGAAGAATTTCGAAAATCTCCTGACGTCGCATCGACTGCATCCAAACACGACTCGAGCCGTCAGCGATGATTTCAGCTTTGTTTAAATAGAGATAAACTGCACTTCGAGCAGCTATACACACTCCATACGATAACGAGTCGTCTCAGCCTATACCAAGTAGGCCGTCGACCTTAAAAATAGCGTCAGCGTGTAACGACAAAAGAAGTACCGAAAATCAAGCTCGAAAATAGAACGCGTTGCATAAACAACGAGCGAAGAAACTACGGCTGTGTTTAAAAGTCGATTCCCGCATCGGTCAGCCGAACGGTCTTATCGCGCGCATGACAATATTTCGCCTCGCGGTGGTGGCCGTTCTAATAATAGAATAAATCCTCGTGTACGCTTGTGGAATTCCTTATCAGCTGTGAGGCTACTCGGCCACTTTCTCGGATGCCAAAACAAGTCGAGTAATTATATTTGTCGCCGTATACTGGGCAGCGGCCCTGGCTTTGAACTTCATGCTGTATTATCGATCTCTTAACGATTCGTTATTGTTCAAACGATTCTCGGAAGCCGTAAAGGCGATTTAACGAGAGATTTATTAATTGGAGCAAAGTCAGTGTGACGAGGCTTTTCTGCTGCAATTGGCCGTGTCGGCAAATATTATTACAATGTCAGAAAGTTTATTAAACATATCTCGTTACGAAAGATATCGGACGATCGAAACGTTGCACCATACGCGTTATCCTTTAATAGCGAAAAATTAGACTGATTCAGTCGCGAGAAAGAGATGTAGCCTTGAATTTTAATTCAATCGAGAAGCGACTGACGCAATATATCGACATCGGCGGTCGCGCTAAGTATGTGCTCGAAAGAAAGGAATTCGTGGATTCGGAGAGTGAGGTTCGAGGTGAATAACGGAAGAATAACTGGTTCTGATTTTTGGTTAAAAAAACGTATATTGTGCATGTTCTCATTTTTGACAAAAATCGCAGGCTTATACAGCTGATACATTTCTGTGTGTAGTAACAATATACGCAGTCTGGTACTCAATAAATAAATAACGATGTGTATAGAATGGCAACTATTATACAATGGCGAAGAGTGTGTGTGTGCGACACAGTTGTAATACTGAAGATATCTGACTAGTCGATTCGGATACGTGTATACTAAACTAGAAAATGTCGCACTGTGTAATGCGTGTAACTAGCCATCGCACACGATGATCTACGATGAGAGAAGCTCTGCACTTCCTCCACATCCGCGTCGATAGTTCGAATAAGCCGTTGATGTTGAAATCGGCGAACGTCTCCGCAGAAGATTCCTCCCCTTTCTCGACGAGCTTTTCCGAAGAATAAGCCTCGACGCGTCATTATCGTCGTCGTCGACGTCGATCTGCTACAGACTCCCGACCAAGGAGAGTATAAACGATAAACAGTAGACTGAACTCTATTCCTCCACTGTCGGTGACATCGCTTCACTTCCTTCCCCATTGAAGAATACCTCGGCTGCTACCACCGAGTGATCCGGTGCTTCCTTTCGAGCTGTTACTGCCCGAACTGGATACCGATTCCGATCGGCGAATCGGCTTCTTGCTCGGATCCAAAATACGATCCAGCACCTGGCGGATCGTGCTGTGCTTGCGGTTGAACGGGTTGGTGTACATCTTCAGCTTTGTACGACACGAGCACAGACAAAAAAAAAACTTGAAGCTTTACTTTGCGTTATAGAACTCGAGGAGTCACTGACTTGCTTGCTCTGTGGCTTCTCACTCGAGAATGTCAGGCTCAGCCAAGCTCCGGCCGCTTATATCCAAGAGCGAGTCACGTGACCCACCGGTTGGATCGGTGGGAGATAAGTAAGTCGGCGGCGCGTACGAGAGAGAGAGAGAGAGAGAGAGAAGAGGGACGGTGATATGTGAATACCCCACGTGCTGCGTACACGTGTGTGGGTATATATGCGATCCCAAGAAGAAGCGCATCGACGCACGAGGAGAGAAAAAAGGAGGGCTTTTTTTGTAGTTTTATAGCCCGGATTAATTTTCGAGCATTTTTGCTCGCGGGTTTACAGGTCGGCCAGGGCGATGATTTGCAAATTCTACGCCTTTTTCTCCTGACGCAAGCGGGGATTTTTCGATAGAGCGAAAAGCCGGCAATTTTCGCGCTATCTTTGGATCTGTACGCGAGGCTGGAAAATATTTTCTCGCGATGCATCCTTTTTTTTTTTGCACAATGCTATCCGGAGTAATACGGTTGTACGATTGCGGCGCAATCGTGTAATTAGCTGGTTTTCGCGTGCTTAGGAGAGGAGAAACAGGGGTTTTCTGCGATTGTAACGCGAGCGAGGGGAAAACCTATTTCCACGAGTATTACTTGCAGAGTTGCGCAGTGGACGCGACAACCGTGTAATTTCTATGTATAGGCTTTGCACGAGCTGATGGTCGCGAGGTTTCCAGTGAATTCTGGGGGAGAATTAAACGTGCGATTTCGTCGTTTTACGCGAATGTCGAAAACGAGTCAAAAACTGGTCCTATCTGTAAAATTCATTTTTTCTCCCAGCCAAAATCGATATTGCAGCGCATAATGCCGTAATCGTCGATTAAAAAAAGCTCCATGTTTTTTTTCCCAGCATCGATACTGTCTCTCGTGCCGCATCAGAAAGATTCAACGAGGTGTGCTCGCTCACAACAAATCTTGACAAATGATGGACTATTTTTTCACGCAAACACAGACGCGCGTGAATGATGACGGTCCAGACGTCTGGTTTTCCCCGAGAGCGAACGCGATCAAGGCTGTGTCGTTGTATTCGGCGTCAGTAATCTCGCGCGGAGAAAATTTCCTCCGGATATTGTGCGAAGACGCAGGTAGAAGTTTCTTACTTGGAAAAATCGCTAATATACGCACGGCCTTGTCGCGCTTCGACTGATTAGACGTGTACTTGTATCGTGGACGTCAGTGTACACGCCTCTTTGCTATTAGACGCGTATAAGCGATAGGCGAACTTTTTTTTGTACGAGCTATTGTTTATGTTTTTGAAACTGTGTATACGTGCAATTTGTCGCAGTTCGAGGGAAAAGGAAACCGGTTTTCACTTTTCCGCATAGCCGAGAGAAAGTTTTTTGCGTAGAGACGCCTCGACCTCGCATAAAACTATCCAGAGATGCACTTCCTATAGCAGTGTCCTTTGAAATCCGCGTAAACACCATCAGCTGATGTGCTGTTTCATGAATGAAACCGTCAACAGATTTTCATCCAAATATAGATCGCTCTCTGCAATGATTTTACAAAGTCGTCGTCTGCATGACTCGCAGCGTGTATTGTTGACATCTTCCTTTGTTTCCGACGTGTGTGTGTGTGTGTCTGGAGATAAATTTGTAAACACAATATCTCGCGTGCGTAGTAACGAGTGTTTGGATAGATCCGGCTTCATTGATGGACCTACGCATGAATCAAAAGGCTCTTTTAGAAAGGTCAAGAAACTACGAAAGATTGATTTTCTACACGTTGTACACTTAACCTTAGCTGTCAGTGGAGCCGTTTCTTAATCGACGAAAGGAAAATCCTTTAATACACCAATGGAAAAATATCCACACATGTATATGCGAATCCATATAATAGCGAATCGATATCGGGTATAAACACGTGTAGAGAGAAATCGCGGGGACGGCTTTGAACTTGACTTTCAAGCCGTGGCATATCAGAAAGTTGAGGCTCATTGCGCAAGTTGTTTGCAAAAATAATAGTCGCTCGAGACATCCCTGCTCTCGAGGAGGTGTGACTAACAGTCCGAGTATTTTTAAGAGTAAGCTGTGCGTTACGGTTTCGTTAAATTTATCGAGAACAATGCGGCGCATACCGGCTCTGTAATCTTTGTTATAACACCGAATAGTTTGAAATTAGATAACGAGAGAGAGAGAGTCATTTGTGTGACTTTATAGGGCAATTAGAGGAGCAAGGCTGAGTTTCTCAATGAAATTCCGAGGAACGCAAATTACTGTCCACTAGGTGCATCCCAGGCGCTAACGCACAGCAATAAATAAATAAAAAAAACGAGACTCACACGATGGCGCGTCAAAAGAGCAGCGTCATCGAAAAAAGTGCGAAACGATCCTCTCTCTCTCTCTCTCTCTCTCTCTCGCGCTCACGTGCTTTTTCGTTGACGTCGAGAGGTTCGGCCGATTTATTAAGCCACGGCACTCTCAGCGAATTCCTCGCTTCGTGCGCGGACTGTGTGAATAACACACACGCGATGCTGAAGAAAGAAAGAGAGACATGATCATCGGAAAGAGAAAGGAACACTCGCGGGGAATCCCCCTGGTGTGTGGGTATAGGATCGGCAGGAGGAAAGGTTGTCCCAATGCCGTGGAATACCGACCGTTATAGGTGTGTACCTGTAAAGGCTGTTAGAGGCGAGGAGCCTTGAACGTGAACTCGAAGGAGAACGCGTTATCGGGTTTGGAATTGCTGAATTTTGAGAATTACTTCTGGATTATCTCTAATAGTTGTCGACGCGAACTAAATTTATAGGACAGAGAACAGGTTCTATCTTTACGGGAAATCGAATGACTTGCACTCCTCCGTTTTCCCAATTAAAAATTCATTAAATGCTAAAAATAAAATGTGTATCGTCAGCTATATTTATCGTTTCCTTCGATACAGGCGTGTCGAAATACAGTATAAACTTCGTGTCTATGCGAAATTATAACAGAATGACACTGTACCGTTAAAAAATTTCCACTCCACAGAAAGAGCGCTCGGAAACAATAGTATTATTTTCCCTATATGCATAAATAACGAGTTTCTCCGTTGAATATTCAGCAGTAAGCAGTATATACAGAAAGGAAGGCTTACATATATCCCCTTCCGAAATTTTAATCTAGTAACGTGCGTCAAACGAACCCATTACAAACGATCTCGTGCATGCAGCGCAAAGTCTCTTCTCGTTTCGCGCGCGGGTACTTTTCCCAAAACCCGTTTTCCCTCGTCGTGTCCGCGTCGTTATCTTCGTAAACACACAGAGCGATGTACCGTCAGCGGCGTGACGTGTTTTGCAATGGACGTATATCCGAAAAAAGAAACGAGCGAAGTGAGGAATACACTTCCGGCGAGTATGCGCTGGGACGAAAATAGAATCGTCGTCTTTCGGGTTATCGTATGTACATGGTACACAATAATAAAGTGCTCTCACTCGCTGCTGGGTCGGCTGACTTATTTTGCAAATGAAGAAATTTCATTAGCATATTCACGTGCGCGCACATTGTGGGTCTAACTGGAAGCTAAGGCTGGAACTTGATATGCACTCTGTAAGAGGATTCCGCGAACTTGATAACTGCTTGATAGGCGCAATTGCACGTGTAGTGTAAGTGATGAGTCTGGTGAAAAGGTGAGGATCGAGTTTTGTGAAAATTAGGCCGCGATCGGATTCGAATGAGAAACGACGATGATGCATCTGGGTGACCGTTAAGTTGCATCCACGCGATGTATGCAAATTTCGAACGAGCTACAAAATGTATTCGTATATATAGCGCGAGAGAATAATTCACGGGGATGCGTACGTAATACTGGAAGTTTTTGGGTGTTCTTCACTACTGACCTTGTTCACGTTAAACTCTGAAGCAGTGTGTGTGTGTGTGTGTGTGAGCATGAGTTTGAGGGGATGACAGTAAAGGATGTTATTCGATTTTACATAGTGTCTCTTTAACTGTATATTAAAATGCGGACGTTTTTCCTCGTTCCGTTACTAAAATTTTGAATATAATTCTGCTTACTTTCATGTGTGACAAGTGAGCGATGTTGTTTGTCTTGAGTTAAATAGCGATGACTTTATCTGGTCTAATTTTAGGATTGTGCAGGACGCTTAGCTACAGATTTAACTTTCTAATTTTTCCTTGTATTAAATTTTGACTGATTTTCAGCTTGATAATACGAATACTACTTTATTTTATAACATGTAATTCAGCGCAAGCTTAGTGATTCGAAGTTGAGATACTAACATTAGTTGATTAGAACTGATATTTGGGACTGACCGTCTAAAAGTATCATAGTAGGCCAAGCACATCTACTATTATATTCATACCTAAATAAGCAGATTACGTTTTCGTTACACTTTCTTTTACGCTGGCTGAAATTTAAATTTATGGGATTCACCTTATAAATTTTAATACGTCATTTAAAGGGGCATTTAAATGCTCACTAAACAGTAATCTGATGCTTCTAGAAGTTCTTTACACTTTTAACTAAAAAATTAGAAGCAATAAAAATTCGAACCTAACATTCATAAATAAGAAGATCGATAGTAATGGAAAGCCGTTTTGAGGCTTGCAAACGAAAGTGCCGCGCATAAATTTGCCTATACACACATCCTAAAATCGTATAGGGAAAAAGAGACTCGAAAGAAACAGAAGAGAAAGAGCAGCGAAATCGCGCGATTTCGAAAAGAAATTTCCTTTAACCCGTTCGATTTTGTATGCAAAACGAGCGACGTCTATCAACGATAGCTGTTCTTTCTTGAGATGACGTATGCCATATGCTAAATTATAAGGTAGGAAATGCCTGCGTATATAAAAACAGGTGTAGAATACACAGATCAAGATAAAAACGGCGCCATCTTTGCAAATAGCCTGCGGAAACTTCCACATTTATACTCATTACTCTTAGTTGTTTTTAATTTTAAATCCACCTTTTTTTATGTCAGCGATAATAATAAGATATCTGATTCAAACAAATTTTAGTGTCAAACAATGATATATAGAGTTTAATGAAAAATGTGGTGTCAAAATGTGTAAATTGATGACTATCCGTTTTTATAAAAGAGTGTGACGAGTTAAAAATATTGACAATTTTCAAAATTAAAAGAAAAATTCAAACTGTGGTATAAAATATTCATGTTTAATTTTTTTACGCTTTAAAACAGTAATGCTACTGCCTTTAATTAAAAACAAATGGCAAAATAAGGCAAACTTCCGAAGTTTGTTTAGTCGCAAGTGTAAAGTAGCAATAAGTTTATTTCTACAATCGCTGCCCTCTTTCTGCAACATTGTTCTCTACGTTGAAAAAATTATCTCATATGAAAAGTAGTTATTTTTGTTTATATTTTTTTAATGGCGCCATAAAAGTGTCATTCCTTTGAACATAAAATTTCAATTTGTTAAAACTTTGCTTGCATCGAGGCTTATTAATTTACACTACTTTAAAAGCGAACTTTTTGGTCTAAAAATAAATATACTATCGTTTCCAATGTATTTATCTTTTTAATTTTTGTAATCGTACATTATGATTATCGGTAAACGGCGCTTGATAGCGGCTACAGTAAATTAAAGATAAAAATTACGTTATACCCGCTGCTACCAGTTTTGTAGACTCCAATGTTACTGTAATTTTGCAATGGACTATATTACAACGTATATTACCATCATACTTCCTTTAGCACCTATAATTCCAAGTATTTTAATCCATGGTTTAAAATTATAAAATTATATTGAACTCGAGACTTTTGGTTTGATAATAATTTATCGGGGTGACAATCTAAATGCATCAAGTGCTCATAAGTATGACAAATTATTACACCAGATTTTCATCAGATAACTCATTCAATAAATCAATTTTTTCACATCAGACTGCCTTAATCGAGTGGCGCCCACTTTTAATCTTCTACAAATTCATATAATCATCAGTTAAATTGAGTAACTCTTGCTCCACGCAAGTTTATCTGAGTGTCAACTTAAGTTATACCATACTCCCTCGAATACCCACACGTGCGCACACAAAAAAAAAAAAAACTTATCGTCTGTAGTCGATATAGACATATTTAAACAATTTGAGACTACTCGTCTTTATCAAGACACGTGACACGAGAACGTTTCGAATGCTCTTCACTCTTTCTAACCGACAACTGATCGGAAAACCTTGGCCTCGCCACGCTTAGCTTCGTCGTCTTCTTTTTTTTTCGAGCGATAACCATTTTTATTAACGCTAGACTAAACTTAAATGAACCTTACTTCAGAGTACCAGCACGATAATCGCGAGTCTTGACCAAAGTTTGAGTTGTTAGATCAAAGCTGTTCTGGTACCTGTACCTGTATCTATGGTTAATAACAGTGGGCGTACTCCGAAACTCTGAGGGAAACAGAAAACACGGGTACCCGAGTTTCGGAACACACTGAGTAGACTCGAGCAGTTTTAGCATGACCGGCCCAAGAAGGCAGTTTTGCCATAGTTGATGGCACACCTCTGTATATACATTTCGAAGCACAGATCTCGATGAGGGAAATAGAAAAAGTGCCTATGCGCCACCTATCGTCGCTAGCAAGAGACGAATAGGAAATGGCCAGTCCGAAACTGTTCTTCTTTTTCTTTACTTCTAATTTATGTATTTATTTATTAAACCAAGAAAACAGCTTGCATAGTTTACATAAAAAAATATACGCATACTTGTAAACCTTGTAGAGGTAAACTCAGTTACCTGTATACAAGCTTGGTATTACAGAAAACGCAGAAATACTTAATACTAAGACTACATAATTTTACATCTTATTCACTAAAAATATAACAAATTTAACACGTTTAAACTATATGCAAAACGTAAGTTTTGGTTTTAATCCAATTCTTAATCCTACTTTTGGTTGCGGCTTTGTAAAGCTCATTTGGTAGTGAGTTACAAGTCATACATAGCATTATTATAACCCGTTTCTCCAAAACAAAGAACCAGAACAAACAAAGTATATCAACCAAAAAATTTTCTCTCACACACTTCCATCGTCGAAGACAGCTGTACACAGCATTACAAGCTCCAGACAAAATTGTGGCGCGATCCATCAATCGCGTCGCATTGTCAGTCGGAGCGACCCTCGTAAAGCGTTCATTGCTTTAATAGACCAGAGCTTGTGCGCCCGATAAAACTCGCGGACGTAGTAACAGTCCACGCGCGTGCAGTTTCATCTTTCTCGTCTCTATTATCGTCCTCGCTTCCCTCAACGCATAAGCGAGAGTAGATAATCATGCACGCGAGCGAGCAGCCGTTCGATTTGAATTGCATGACGACAGGTCGTCGGAAGATCGGCATACGCGATCGTCTGTACTGAGGCGATAAAAAAGTCCTTAATGTGCTTGCTGTGCAAAAAGCTTCGGAGACGACGTAGTGTGTGTGTGTGCGTGTGTGTGTGTGTATGTGTGTGTGTGTGTGTGAAATTGGAAAAAAATTCTTTTATCGAGGCCACAGAGTGTCTGAATCGAGAGAGAGAGAGAGAGAGAGAGAGAGAGAGAGAGAGAGAGAGAGAGATTTTAGATTTAATTGTTTTTTTATTGTTCTACATTGTGTTGTACATATACAATTATAGTATATTATAAAAAGAATAAAAATTTTGTGTAAGGGTGCTAGTGCGTGTGAAGAGTGTGAAATGGAAGAGAGAGAGAGAGAGAGAGAGAGAGAGAGGGGGAAGAAAAAAGTGTTAAAGATGTAGTTTATTGGCTATTTTTCTTTTTTTAGGAGAGACGTGTAGCTTCTGTGCGTTTGATTTAAGGTTGGGTGTAAGGGTTTTATGTATTGAGCTTTTACTGATTTATCGAGGAGACGAGCGTAACGCTTACTTATTGTTATGAAATTGAATCGGATGCAGCTTGTCTTGGTGTATAAAGCAAAGAAGAAGAGGAGCTTATAAATAACTCAAAGGTTATCATCTGATCTGTGACAAGGAATACTTTTGATCTATAGGCAAGAAATTTATTGATGAATGCTGGTAACGTATGCTGAATGTTTTAAGATTTGTAATAGATTTTATGGTCAAAGATTTATTGACTTTTTAGAAAGTTATTGTAAAAAAATTAACTGAGTGAGCTTATACACTCATACGACTGGGTATTGAGATGAGAGTCTTTTTTCGACTTGTGTCACTGACCGCTATTTATTCAAGTTCACGGTCAATTTTTAGGCCATTTACCCTCGCGAATCGCGCTCGGCCCAATCAGTTGAACCACTGATGTGACGTGCGCCGAATCAAAATTTCCCCTTGTACTCGTCGAACGAAAACGAAATTGTGATATCATTATACCACTGAATATTTGTAAAAATTTCAAGAGTACTTCTTCTTCGCCCGTTGAAATTTGTCCGTAGATCGATTAACAATAAAAAGTGGACAACAAAACTCTATTACCCACATCCGCCTTCTAAGCCAAAGTAAAAATCCTCTAAAAGAAGAACGAAAGTCCACAGGACGACTCATGAATGAAAGCGAAATTCTAAATTATATCGGAAAGAGAGAGAGAGAGAGAGAGAGAGAGAGAGAGAGAGAGAGAGAGAGAGAGAAAACGTATAGCCTTTCTCGTTACGCAAACAAAATAAAATATATATCCTCGCGCGCACGTGCAGATGGTGCGCGTTGACCTCTGCGAGAAAGCGGGCGAGTCGATTAGATCCGGAATTCGTGAATGAGCCGAGTAATTTGCGACGTCTCGTTGGGATTTCAAGGCGAAGGACGTCGCACGAGAGCCAGCTGTGTACGTATTATGTACGGGACTGCGCCACACGCGGGTCTTTAAACCAGAGAAGAGTCAGAAAAACAGATTGTTGTGCAGCATCGCAATTGGCTGTCAAAAGAGCTGTTTGATTTTTTGGAAATCCAAGTTCTATTTCCGTGAGTAAAAATTTATGTTTATCGTCTGCATTCCTAGTGCATATTTGCCCTGTGATAACCTCCAGAAAGAAAAAATATGTAACCGGCAGAGCATCTTGGAGTATCCGAGACAAGTAAAAAATCGATCGACGCTTTTAGATGCATATTAAGCGACGATTTTCTCTTCGACTTGCGGACGTGACCGAACGAAGCTAATAAAACGTACAGTATTACGATCGACTAATAAAACCTCATAACTACAGCTTCGACGGCTAATTCGAGAACAAAGAAATCGGATGGACTCTCGATAGCTAAATCTAGTCATAATGGATAATAAATTAGTTACAAATCGGTTCACGAGACCGTACACAAAACATGTAAATAATGCTGGAATCCTCAATAACAGGCTATGAAAAACTCTGATAATTATTGCTTCAAGGTTGATTCCGAGCGATTTATAGCGACATCGTGTACCAGACTTGCAACAAAATACAATCATCCTGTACCAACTCAAACAGTTCTACGAAAATGTCTAACGACTCGCTCGTCATAACCGGCCCAGCAGATCGACAACAAAACACTTTGGCTGCACACTCGAGTGTAATTAAATATACACGTAACGAATGCGCTCACGTGCATGTAAACATCATTGTCGTTATAGACTTTCCTCCGCGAGCGTCGATCGAGTGCAAAAGAGCGCGTAATTGGTTGAAGGAAAGAAATCGGCATTGAGCCTTCGAGTCATACAGCATCCATTCGAAGGCTGCAAGCGCTATTTTAGAGCACTCGATTTTCGCACTATAGAGACCGTCTACGTTGTACAGAAGCCCTACAAAGTCACGCGAACGGAAAATATCTCGGCCTCTGGCTGAGGCCAAAGTTCTGTAATGTGGCGAGAGAACCGATCCGATCTAACATCGATCTTCTGACTGTACGAGAAAAGCCTTGTGTCGTGCGCTCGTTTGTTCCGTTTCGTGTCGCACTTTTTCTCGGTCTTCAAAGCGCAGACGAGGACGAATTCCGTATAAGATCTTCTAATAAGTCCGTCTGTGGATTGGCTCGATGTTCTGAATAGAGTTTTTTTTCGGTTGTAAAGTGGAAAATTTAAAGCGTTATTTACTGTTTGAATCGTGAGAGGTTCGCGTGCTCGTGAAGTAGGCATACGAGCTGAGGAAGTAGGAAGAGCATGACTTGTGTCGATTCATGTTTTGCTCATAAAAATCATACGTTTAGAAAAAGGTCAGCTAAATGCAGAACGTCGATGCTTGTAAGATATATGGGAGGATGTATTTTTAGCGTAAACACAGGAAATGAAGCGTTTCATTATGCGGAATCATAAGCTATTGGATGTATACCTGCTTAAATAATGCTACGTTTGTTTGCTTCAGACGTACAGTGTAAAAATGTAAAGTTCGATCCTCGATGACGTACACCTATACTGTACCTACGTTATTAGCGAACAAAACATGACGATTCTTTTTTTCTTCAACATTTCCATCCGCACGTCTTAATAGCAGCGTCACTATAGCCAGTGTGTTTTCTGTTATTGTACAGATGTCAAGAAAAGCGTCAAACCCAGCATTAAGGTAATAATCTAGTCCATATGACGCACGAGGATAGTTAAGCTCGTTCGTCTCTGTTACTTCCCGTTACATCTTCGTGAGCAAGGATTTGCGTTCATTCAAAGAGCATCAGAGAGAGAGAGAGAAAGAAAAACGAAATCTAAACAAGCATTTAAGTCTATAACGCTATACTACGCGTATGTATAGATCGTCGCAACGACGTTAGAGTCTGTTTAGAGATGACGTTGCGACTTAGATGTCAATTGTCTTCGAAGCCCTGACGTATTACCTCGGCTATATACTCTGTGTAAGATATTTTTTAATAAGTCGATTGACTACTGAGTTGCAGGGTACTTGGGAAAAACAATTTTTTGCTTTAGAGCTTACAGCATTTTGGAGTCGTTTGTGTAATTGATGATGAATTTGTGTATTGTAGAACTTTTCGATAACTTATTAGTTGTAACTTGTTTATTATCAGAGTCGACTTGGTTCGCGAGATACTGAAGCTTGGGGTTGATGTCAACGGAATGGATACCCTCGACCATTCACCGGTGTATCATACGCTGTAATGCCGTACTAAGTCATCGTAGTGGGCCACAATAGTCTTGTTACCATCCTGATGCGTGAAATTTTTCACGGCGTCTTATAGGTTATGTTACTCCGTGCGACGAATTTGTATAACGAGCACATTTTCAAACTTTGGGCGCTTTAATAAAATCAAACCAAGTTAAGGGACATCGACACAGTCACGGAGATACTGAGCTAGTACGATGTCTTTCTAATAGACTTGTTGTTCACGTTGCAGGTTCCTGGTGATGATTATCAACACGAGGAATACGGAGCTGAGCAAGACCGACCAAATGCTGGACGGCTTGTATTACTTGCATATATAGGTGTGAAACATCGAATGCTCGCAGTTATAGCATGAGCGACTGAAGAAGCAGACCGACAAGGCAGTGTTTTTGTTAAGATGAGTGTGGCACGCCGCTATATCTAGACTCGGTGCGCATCTATTGATGAGGGAAATGAAAAAGTGCTCATGCGCCACCTATTGGCGTCTGCCACAGGCTCAGAGAGTTTAGGCGGTGATGAGAGGGTCCCTATATAAAAAAAGTCATGACCGGATGAAGTGAAACCAAGAATGCGTCAATATGATTGGCTCATGTAGTGCGCATGCGTCAAAAGTATCGTTAGAATTTTTTGATTTGTTTTTGATTTCTAAAATTGATTCTGATATTAAGAGTGTAATATGATACTATAATACATATCAAATTATAATTTGTGTATTTATAATACTCTGTATTGTAAATATTATTATTGTTACAAAAACCGCGCAATTTTGAAATTTATATAAGCGCGAAATGAATCATGTGTAAAGTTTGATATATTTCCGTGATAGAAAACAAATATTAAGAATATCAATGAAGCATTTATATTTCATTTAATAAGTTAATGAATTAATAATCGCAGCGCACTGCGCCAAGTCTAGTGCTTTTAAAATACAAATGTTTAGAACTTACACAAGTGAATTTCGAAAATTTGAGATTAGGTACCGCGATAATATGACGAAATACATCCCTTCTTATCACATTTCGAGTAGGACTAAGATCGAGTAACGAAGAATTGAAAAGTTTGATCGATCTAAATATGGATGAAGCAGTAGACAACAGTTGAAATTCACGACTGCATGCGAATGAAATTATTATAGCTCTTCGTGTGTTTATGCATATTAGTTACTTTTTTGTGCACGAATCATCAAACACCCCACTTTTCCTTGTTATATCATCAATATAGATGACATCCATATTATATTACACGAGGCTCATAGTGACCCAGCGAAGAAAAAACGCAATATACTTAATTAATTTGTTACTCACGTTCATCTGGTGATGGTAATGCATTGCTCTTCAAGTCTAATTCCCGTACGATGGTACTTAAAACTTCTACTATTCCCGCTGACGATAAGAGGTTATAACACCGCGCACTTGTTGTCTCGGCTCCAATGGATATTATATTCGACTGTACCTATATGCATATAGGTATGTAAACGGTGTATACATATCCTACACTTATATCTGTATGCATAACAAACATATAGATATAACATGTTCAATAAAGCCAAGCTTAGTTTCAAATCTTCTTTGTAGACGCGACGATCCGCGAGAGGGGACGTCAGGTCAGGTTAGGAGTTATGCGCCGCACTGTCATCGCGCGTTATTAAACTTGAGATTTAAAATATAAGTAACCTCGTACGCGCAGCTATGTTTTATTAGCTTGCCGCCTAGTCCATTCACCATGAAGGAATGTTGGCCCCCACGAGCAGCGAGATGTAGTCGATTGAGGCGAAAATGGTAAATATAATAATCATCAGTTTTGAAAAATCTTGTAAATTTAAAAGCTGTATTTTTTCTCCATTCGATAAATAAGTAGAGACTATTTTGCTGCACACGTACAGTAGTGTAGTCTAAAAAGGTTGGAATAAAAGTCAACAGGTCATAAAATGCCTGAATCTCAAAATATCTTCGGTATATTAATAGAGTCACCTGCTTCTGCATTCGAGTAGACTATCATCTAGCTATAAATATAATGCCTTTGCCGTAGAAAAATTGGAATATATTTGGACCCGGGCAAAGCGGCAGCTGCTTCAACGATATGGTGCTAAAATACACTGCGGCTGGTACCTTTGGCTCGCGAATGCCAGTGAGATGGATTCGTGACCGGTCTTCCTGAGCACCAGCAAAATGTGATACTAGATTTTATAGTGAAAAATTTGAAGAAAAAAAAAATCAAAGCTCTAGACATGGAGATAATGTTGAAAAAAGTGCTCGGTACAATGTTGGCCACTTGCGGCTCAAACATCTTTGGCTTTTTGGCACCATTAGTCATTCCACCGCTACACATTGCATTCATCTATTATTTTTGGCAAGATTTTGCAAGGGATGTTGATAAGCAGTATTGCTCTTGTTCCTGTTGGGATACTGTTTTCAAAGGTATGTTTGTTCATGTATCTCAAAATAATGGAAGTATTTGTAAACATTGTTTAAGCGTGCATTGCTAGAAAAATATTATTTTTTGTTGTTTTAGGCTCTTATGAATCAGGGGTCGCTTCATACAAACATATGTACTTCAATGCCACGAGTAATACTTTAAAAATCTGGGTTACCATTGTTCTTGGAGTGATAGTCTTTTATGAGACAGTGAAGCATTTGGCTTGGCTGGGATTTCAAAAACACCTGCGATGGAGAATGTTCATACTATTCATGACTGCTGTGTTCTCCCATTACTACTCATGGTGGGTGTATATCAATTATTGGAACGACGACTTCTACTCTCAGTGGTACCACCAATTCTTCTTCTCTGCAACTGAACTGATATCCACAATTCTCGTGGTTCACCTTGCCGATGATAGAAATCCGATAACTCGCAGAAAAGCTTTTGGAATTGTTAGTATTGCTCTTTTACATATCCTTGCTGGCGGATGGGATCAGTTTGTTACTAACGTTGTCAGAGGAGAGGGCTACGCTCATCAGGTAGGAAAATTAAGTTTTAAAATAAATTATTTTGAGTTGGTACAGAACTAATAGACGCATGTATCTCTTACAGGTAGTTCGTGATTTAGGTTTTATGATCCCAGATGTTCTCCATGTAATCATACCTTTGTGTTCTTTGGAGACGAAAGGTGCATACTCGTTGCCCGGAGCAGGCCTTCGTGATCCAGATCTTAGAACAGACTTAATGTATATGTTTGGTACAGTCTTTCTCGGCCTATGCTTATGCTCTATTTTATAAAAGTAGTTTCATTTACTAGTATACGCGAAAGCAAGACTGCAATTACTACAGTAAAGTAAAAAGCTTCTTCAAGAAGCAGATTAGGGGTGATAATTTCTTTTAACGAGGAAATTTGTTTCTATAATTTAGATGAGCTTTTATTAAAAAAACGGCTGCTAGGTGAGTATTAAAACCAAGGTATTTTATTAGAATTTTGAATATATTATATAAAATTTTAATGATTTTATATAAATATAATAACGTTGTTCATTAGAAAGAACGTCTTTGTAACAAGGCGCAGACTTCCTAGTAAAATCAAAAAGTTTAGATACTACAATTAGAAGTAGATGAAAGACTGAATGTTATAAGTAACTTATTGACTTGATATAATTGTAAATATTTAAAGCGAACGAAACTAGTTGAAAGTATATAATCAAAACGTCATAGTGTTGATGATTATATTCAAAGTAACTTTTGAGCTGACATGCTGTAATAAAGTTTGTAATACATATGTATAATTGTACACGGTCTAAAGTGCCTAGAGGATGCAATAAAATGCATAAGTACTTGATTGTTATTACAATGAATGTTTGTCAATGATTCGTAATGGCGATAACATCTTTTGTAAACTATTATACAACGTATGTTAAAAAAACATAAATAAATATACATGTGTATTATGTATCCAAAGTTTTTAGAGGCGTTAATCTCTCTACGCGTAGCTTTACTATATACCCTTTGCTTCACACCTGTGATGTCATTAGATTTATACAAAATTAGGTATGACATTTTTTAATCTCTTTAAGTATAGCTTACTCTTACTGGTTTAAAAAGTGAATTTGGAAATGTAAATATTTTTCGTTTCTTAGAACAAACATTTCACATAGTTGCATTTTAGAAAATTATGTTTGGAATTAAAATAGGCGCATTTATAAAGCACAAAAAACATCTTAAAAAGAAATTAACTAGAGCAATAAATACTCTTGCGATTGGCCTACTTCCAGACTTCTTAATACAGTCGCCATGCAGGAAAAAATTAATTAGAGCGTCATTTCACGATCCTCAAACTCGAGTACGTTTTCGACCTCGAAATATAATGATTGCCGCGAGTATACACTTCAATTAGAAGATAATAAATAGTTCTTGTATATAATCTACATTTTACTATATAACTATATAGTGCACCTTTTAGGAGATAATAGAAAATCTTTTATTTCGTTTTCAATTGTAAGAATTTAATTTTAAACTTTTTATTGTTCCATATTCAAAATTAACATTTTTTGGTATATTGTGATTAAATTTTTTATCTAATTTATAATCGATTACAGCATCCATCTAATTAAAACATAAGGATAGCAAAGAAGCGCATCTTTAATTTTCTCCACAGCTGATACGTAAACCTGTAAATCTCATCATCAGTGCATACAGACAGTTATTCCTTCCTCTTCTTGAAAAATTAAAAATGTCGAACCCCGCACAATCCCCTTAAAAAAAAAAGAAAATCATATCACCCATCAAATCGCGCGCAGTCGCGCATATCGCAAGCCCGCACAACAACGAAAAGATGCGCACATCAGCTCTCTCTGGTCATGGGCGTCAAGGCGCAGGCCCAAAATCGATCAGCTCGCGCGTCGCTGCATCCAACGCGGTTCGTTCTCTATACTCATCCTCGCCGCGCGAACAAAAGCCACCGAAAGCTCTGTGTGCGTGCAGTCCATTTCGGCGAAGAACAAAGAGCTTGCAAGCGTCCGCGAAAGCTCGTATCGTATCGGAATATTCAAAAGTGAGCCGCGGACATGGCCCTGGACTTCGCGGCTACCTACAAGGTTCTCGTCCTCGGCGACTCCAACGTCGGCAAAACTTGCATTGTGCATCGCTACTGCGACGAGAGATACTACGACACCTATATATCTACCATTGGTGAGCGACTTTTGTATTTTTTTTTTTCAATTTGGGCGAAGAAGATAGAGGCTGTTCAAGACGTTTTTGGAAAATTATGCACTTGACACTTTGTATCTGACATGGGGGTATCATATTTGCATATTTGAGAAAGAGAGAGATGGTATAGGGGTATACACAGTATAACGCGAGCAGCTGAGCTATGTTTGTTGACCGGAGGCTTCTTCCTTTGCGTTTTCTCGCAGGTATCGACTTCAAGCAGAAGATCATCAACCTCGACGGTACACCAATTAAGCTGCAAATCTGGTGAGACATTTTTTTTCTTCTTTTTTTTTTTTTTTTGTTCAGTGGGTATAATATGTTGTAGAGAAAACGTCGATCGGAACAGATGGAGACATGAAAAGTCAATATTGCTTCTCGCGCTCTGCGCAATGCAATTTTGCAGTTGAACGAACGATTGTTCCTGCAGTGTGTAGAGTATGTACTGTAGTAAAGATATTCTGCTGATGATTGAAATTCGTTTTTGTTTATGGTTCGCGTTTTAATATTTTGTGAAATCTGATCAAGTTGATGGATGTAGCTTTTTTCAATTTTCTATCTGCAAAACGACGTTGCCCTATTTTCGGTCAAATAAGTTATAAATTATAAGGTTCGCTGAGGCATTGCTCTAAAATTATTCCGAGTGAAATGTTGAAATAATAATGGCAACACTTGAATATTTAATCGCTTCTCTGGAATAATAAAACGATAACTATTGCAATAGCAATCGTTAAAATATTAAATTTGTAGCGGAATTTCGGTCCACTTCAATTTTAGAAAACAGCAAAACTAAAATAGCAGTATTTGTATTTTCATTTTATCCTTCAAGGGACACCGCTGGCCAAGAGAGATTCAGAACGTTGACCACAGCTTATTACCGCGGCGCCATGGGTATACTTCTTATGTACGATGTTACAAGTCTTGAAAGCTTCAATCATCTGTCCTATTGGCTACGAAATATACAAGAGGTACTTTTCAAATTAATTATCATTCAACGTTACAAACTCAGTATTCGATAAATTTAGTCAATTTTGGTAACTGGGTTTCTATAATCTATAACTTGATGCGTTTCATCTTGAAATCGACTGATTCTATTACAAGTTAATAAGATGAGTCACGAAGCGAACGATGTCAGGTTTATATAAGGAGCAAAAGCGTATTTTCCACTGACCAACAGGATATACCGACATGTGTAACGCGTTGCTAAAAATATGCATTTTTTAAAACCTATTTTAAAAATTTTAATGTAAGACCTCGATTATAATTGAATAATTATAATTGATACCGATTGAAGCTATGGTTGCGATAATTTTCACTAGAGTTATACTCAATTTTATAATCGTCTACTTTCGCCTTATACAACTTTTAATAAAATTCATGAAACTTTCAGAATGCATCCCCCGACGTGGTCAAAGTCCTCGCAGCCAACAAATGCGACGCCAGCACACAGCGAGCAGTTGACGCCGAAAGAGGACAGAAAATAGCCGAAAACTTCGATATGCCGTTTTTCGAAGTCTCCTGCAAAGAGAACATCAATATCGAAGAAGCTTTTCTAGCTCTCGCTCGAAGAATAAGAGAACAGCGAGGACGACGCGTAAGTTGTTATTATAAAGTAATTATGTAAATTAATGAAATATTCATCATAATTTTTTTTTTTTTCAGGCAAGTCTATTCGAAGCTTCGGAGAAAGAGGGCGAAAACAGCATCATCAAAGCTCTGTCGCCTTCCCAACAGGGCGACGCATGGAAATGCTCGTGTTAGTCGATCATTATCTTTCGTAACGCGCAAATTGATTAATACATTAGGAACTGATAATCGATGAAGTCTGAATCAATTTAAATGTAAGCGATAATTCTAACGTATATAGGCATTCGTTTATCGATTTCATAGAATGAACAGAGAAGCGAAGGAAACAATATATTATGATATGAAGAGAACGTGTGCAGAACTGGTCGGGAGCACCGTAACTTATATATACTCTCGTTTTATCAATGATTAAACGCACCTTTTACACTATCGCACAACGGGATGAAAAATAGGAATAAATTATAAAAGCATAAAATAAAGTGCAATAATCATGCGCACGACTCGCTTTGTATGAGCTTTATGATATGCAGTGGGCGGAGAGAGTAATGTTCTTTTACGAAACATCGTCGAACAATTGCGAAAACGTTTTTGCTTCCGCTATAGTTTTGATGAAAAGATTTTCATAGCTTGATCCAGTGCGAAAAAAAAACAAACGATTCGTCGAACGAAAATGTCAATAAGAAGCTTTGTGCTGAATGGGAAAGACTGATTTCTTGCAAAAAGATAAATTCTAAACTTCAAAGATGCTTAAAAAATTGCAGTGGCAACAACGAGCGAAGCAATTGTTATAACGAAGAAAGATAAGGGAACAGAGACAAATCCGATGAGAATCTAAATGCTGCCTGTATGTAAGATGTTTGCCAAAGGCCTAGAAACTGCGTAATTTATTTACGTGTTATTGTAATAGACGCGTATAATTGGATGTGTATATCGTAATATATGATCGCTAAAATAACTAATTGTTAAGCATCAAGCGTATTGTGATTACCGTCTGAAACGCGACATCTCGTAATCGAGGACCATTGTCCCCTTTCTTGTAAGTGTGAATAATTACGTGCGAATGTATGAGCGTTTATGATGAGTGTGTTTAACGCGTGTTTCGTTTTTGTCAACTGATATGCAACAAGAACAACAAATTTAGCCTTTATCGTGCCTACGAACACAGGAGTAAAGGGAAAGAAGAAAACAAGCATTACTTGAAAAAAATCTCTTAACTCGGCTTTACATTGGAATAATATTATAACTACGTTCATTTTTAAATAGCGATCATTATGTGTATCAGTCAATAATTTCGAGAAATCAATGCCACTTTAGAGCCTTATTTGTCTTTTCGATTGCAACAAATGAGAAACCGTGAAACAAAAAATGTGCAACGATCTTCGCAGCTTTAGGAATATATGTATCTACTACGTAATTCATTTTTTAACACATGTCGCGCCGGAACGTCGACATTGTTGCAAGCGGTTATAGGACACTGCTGAGAAAAACAACGGACTTTTCAATTCCAAAGCTGGCCTTTGGACGAATTTATTACTAAACTTTTATACAATTTCATCATTCATGCTACGATGTATGCCGTGAACTTGTACAAGATTGTACGACGTGTCGCATCCCACCATATAAGATACTCTGCATAATTCATACCCTCTGGAAGTATCTGTATAGTAAACTTAATATGTATAATAATCGAATCACGTCATTTTCGAAATAACTGTATATTACTTGAAACACGTACCCCCGGTATACCGATTAGTTTAATATTTTGTAGGGCCATTGTACAACTTTATGTATTAAAACAATAAAGATGCACACTTTTTACCCATTTTCACTGGATTGTCAATGATTTCACACTTTCACAGATATGCAAATTTACTGTTTTTTCTTTTGCTGCTTTGAGCTGTTTTTTGAGATTTTGGAGCAACCGCGCACCTCAGATCATCACTGGAGAACAGTCTTTTAGGGGCTTGATTGTTACTAGCTGTTTGCTCGGATGATACTTCATCATTACATGATTCTGTATTAACAGCTGTAACTTCTTGCTTCGTGTCCTCTTTCCTCAAACTCTTTACGGAGTCATAAAAGTTTAACGTGTCTAAAAATAAGTTCAACTTATCACCGGATCTTCTATTTCTCAATTTATTCTGGAACACATTTTCTCTGAAAGGTTCAGTGATTACGCTTTCTGTAAGGAAGTATCACAGATTATATATGCGAAAATTGAAATTAAATTATAGACGATTAAAGATTGCTATTGATATAAAACTCACTTCGCAGTAGCTCTACACCTTCTGCTTTGTATTCTGCAATTTCTTGATCCTTCTTCTTGATAATATCTAACAAACAGTTGTACCTGTGTTGCAGTTCAGAGAAAGCAAAGTAAAAATTGTCCATAAAATTGTCCATGAAGTATTCAGGACTACACCTTTTTAAATCTAGTTCAAACCTAAACCACCCATCGTCTATTTTGTTTTTCAATTGAATTTTCTCAATAGTCAAAGATACAGTATATTTTGGAATATTAGCCAAAAAGTCATCTATAATGTCTTCCACGTCTTCGAATTTAGGGTCGATTAACACAGGATTCAGTTCCTGAAGAAAAAAGGGCTTCGTATCAAGGCACTTAAGAAAAAGGAAATAATAATAAAATGAATAATTACTTCGCATCTCTTCAGGATATCATCTTTGGATAGATTGTCTTCATAAAACTCTGATGTATTTGTTAAAAGTACTCGGCGTACATCATCCTTTTTACAAACTCCTACGAGAAACTTCTTTTCAGAAATCAGCAGTTCTTTGTACTTAAAATCTTTATCGAGCACATCAGTACTCATATCTTCACTCATGTTCATTGAGCAATTTAAATCCCCCCTCCCCTTGATATTTTAAAAATAAATAAATAACCTCAAAGGCTGGATATATCGCACATATCAAACTTTTAGACTGCGATAAATCACATTTTCTATCATGAATAACACTATACGCTTTACGCACTTTTCTCGTTTTTTAATATATGTAATAACTTTTTACAAGGGAAACGGTATGCTTATAGATTGTTTTCACTGTGTCTACAGTCAGTCAGCTGCGCAAGTTGCGAACCTGTCAACATAACGACGATCTTGGAGAACTTGTATACCTATATATATAGGTCAACAACTTATAGGCTCTACGTGCTGGTCTGTATATACAGCGCGCTCAAAGTTTATTATTTGAAACACAGTACCGTTATTCGTTTAACCCTAACTAATATATACTTATATTTGCACAGATTAAGACTCTCCCCACATATCTCGGTTTCTAGAAGCTCATAAACTATAATGGTCTACATACCTGTAATCACAGCGTTCGCGAGGAGACAGTCGTCTTCAAGTCCTCAGCTCGACCACTTGGACTTCAAAAAGAATACGTGTTCACACATTGCCTCCTTCGACAGAATTAAACAAGGTTAGATATAGACCTCGCTGGCTCATTCATTTACAATTTTTCCAACTTTTCCATTGACATACCAGTATTTATTAATTACAGAGAGTTATGGCCGACGGGTACGGCAACACGACTCTTCACTATGCCATCAGTTATCAGAACTTCGAAATGGTCAAACAACTTCTCAGCCTCGGCGTCGACGTTTGTGCTGGAAATAAGGACCACGTCACACCACTGCAATTGGCTATAGCCAACAAGATCCCCATCGACTGTCTGGGCCCGAGGATATATGTTCTTCGCCAACACGACCGTTTCAGGAATTGCCTAGATTCTTACGACTGCGCCATCAAAGCCAGAGACGACAAAGTGCTCGATTACATGCAGGACTTTCGCATCAGCGACGACGACAACCGTAAGCTCGTGAAGATGCTGCTGAATGCCGGGGCTGACGTCAACTCGAAGGATCGCTACGAATGCTCGCCAATCCATTGCGCCGTCTTCACGGGAGATCTCGAACTCGTGAAGATTCTCATCGAGGCCGGCGCCGACCTCGACAGCCAGAACGATGTGGGGGCAACGGCCTTGCACGCTGCCGTCTTGTGCCGTGACGAGCCAATGGTTGAGTTGCTGTTGAACAGCGGAGCAAATGTCAGTTTTCCTCTGAATTGCCAGAATGAGACGGTCCTGTACTGGGCCTCGATGCTCAACTGGGGCAACAGTTTTGAGGTTATCATCAGAAAACTCCTGGAGGCGGGAGGTGATGTAAGCCAGTCGTTCGAGTTCAAAGACCCGGACAATTCGGAAGACTTGGAGCCAGATTCCAACATCAGCGGTTTTGAACGAACTCCCTTCGATTTCATTCTGATGTACGGCGACATCAACTTGATCAATCTCTGTATGGAGAAGTACAACGCCTACCTGGACGGGCCTGGAGGAAACATGGATGTGAGCGATGCTTTGAAATTCGCAGCCTACAACGAAGATCCGAGGGTGATGAACCTGGTACTGGATAGTGGAATCACGAATTGCAATTTCGGATTTAGCGCGCTGCATCACGCGAGTGCGTGGTTTAGGCCACAGCTCGTTAGGATGTTAATCCGTGATGGCGCCGAAGTCGACATAATGGTGGAAGATGAGGTTGAAGTGTACAAGCAGTATACCCCATTAGCGTATTGCATAGAAGCCAAAGATGAACAACAGTGGGAAAGCGAAATAGAGCGACCTAATGCCGCGGAGGATAGAAGGAAGACGATAAAACTGCTGCTCGACTGTGGCGCCAACCTGAATCAGAAGATTAACGAGAAGACAGCCCTGGAGATAGCCATCACGAGCAACGATCAGTTGATAGAAGATGCAGAACGCTTGATCATCGAGCACGCGGTCCTGGTCGAGGCGAGGACGAACAAGAAAGTGTTAGACGAGTACAACCTGAAGTTGATCGACGAAAACCCTAGGTTGAAGATGTACTACGAGAAGTGCCAATCCGAGCTGACCGCCATGAAGAAAAGCATGATCAAGGGGACGTTCATCACGTACTTTTCCGTTTTAACGAAGCCCCTGCAAGCGGTGGCTCCTTACGTTAAAAACAAGGAATCCGTCAAGAACTTCAAGGCCAATTATCGAGTGGCTTATCCTGCCTATGCATGGCGGTTGAAGGAGAAATTCGAAGCGGCCGTTGCTAGACAGCAGAAGATCCAACTAGCCCTTCCTATACTCAGCAGCATGAAGGAATTTGCCGATCGAGATTCTTTCGACAATATTTTATCGTACTTGTCCGAGGAAGACCTCGACATGCTTATTAACTGTGGTAAAACGTCAGATTGAATGGGAACCGTTCTTTCCGTTTCAATTGTTTCGCGCGCGCGTACTTTGTTTGATTTTATTCATATGTATGTGTCAGTTATATATGCGTAGCTTTTCCCGTATACCGTTTTAATGTGTGTAACGTCGACAATTTCCGTGACAGTAACTTTGTATACAGTATTTGTATATTTCACATAACAATACCCTATTGAAAAATCTCACGCCACAATCTCATCTAACCAATTTTTTGTTTTTCACGCATTTCAAACCATTTTTAAGTCAATTAGTGGTTTTTTTAAAAAATTTGAACTTTTATCACAATTTTTGACTTAGAGTCAAGTCCAATTTTTGAAAAATTAAAAATTTTTTTAAAAAAGTCACCAATTTACTGAAAATGGTTTAAAACGCGTAAAAATAAAAAAAAAAAATTGGCTCGATGAAATTTTGGCGTGAGGCCTATTTTTCGATAGAGTAGAGATGAATTTGGACGCGCGTTGCTTTTTTTGCCCGTCCATACCTGAATGTACACCTTTACACAATAGTTTTATAATGAATTTGGACGCGCGTTGCTTTTTTTGCACGTCCATACCTGAATGTACACCTTTACACAGTAGTTTTATAATGAAAGAACACAATTAAATTTTGTTTGATTCCGAACTGCTGTTTTTCAGTCAACCTATACCTCCTCGCATGTAACCCACATGCCAAAATATTATAAATAAGAGATTAAAATCAAAAGCCTTGAATAGAAAAATATTAAATTAGGTTTTAAGCTGTTAATCTAACCAAAAGGATTATGGTTGTAGTGTTAAAATGAAGGCATATGATTTACGTATAAAAACTTGTCTTTAATTCAATTGGGATTAAGAATATAAATCTTATAATAAAATTAGACTTTCGAGCTGACGGTACCGCTTTTACACCATCAAATTTAAAATATAAGGACGCCTATCTCATTGTTGTCAATTTCCAGCAGTCCGTCCTTATTATTTCCAAAATCAGTTTCATCGTTAACAAATATTTGTTTACTTCTACAACGAATACACATAAATATAGGTTTATTATTGACTTGGAATACTTAGAAGCGTGCTCTCATTTATACAAATAGCGGTGCAAGGAACCAAATCTTGCGATGGGCGATGTATAGCACGCAATTTACTGGTGAACGCTGGAAAGTTGCTATATACAAGTAGTATAAGCCCTCTTGAATTTCAAAGTCGAGAATTGCGGACCCCGGCGCAAGGCAGACCGTTGATATATTACCCCTACTTCTCGGTATCTATACAGACGCTCAGAGACCGGTACTTATAACATAAATAATACACCGTGAGGTGACAGTCGTCTTCAAGCGCTCGCCTTAACTACAGACTCCAAAAAAGAATATACACAAGTGTTTCGAATTTCGCCTCCACGATGAAGGTTTGATAGACCATTCCAGCCCTTAACAAGCCCTGCATTTATTTAGAATTTTGCCAACTTTTTGACTAATACCAGTGTATTGTTATTACAGAGAATGAGCCAGTGCAAAGATGACATCGCTGACGAGAACGGCAACACAGCCCTGCACTATGCCATCAGTTACCAGGAATTCGAAATGGCCAAAAAACTCATCAGTCTCGGCGTCGACGTTTGCGCTGCAAATAGCGACCAAGTCACACCTCTGCAATTGGCTATAGCCAACAGGATTCCCATCGGTTGTTTGGACAAGAGGACAGCCGATCTTGGTAAACGTGTTCCGCTCTTCTCGATATGCCTGGATTCTTACGACTGTGCCGTTAATGCCCGGAACGACAAAGTGCTCAAGGCCCTAGGTTGCAATAGGATCCGCAGCGACGACGACAACCGTAAGCTCGTGAAGATGCTGTTGGATGCCGGGGCCGACGTCAACGTCAAGGATCTGTTCGAATGCTCGCCGATCCATTGCGCCGTCTATACAGGAGATCTCGAACTCGTGAACATTCTTATCGATGCCGGCGCCGACGTCAACGGACATAACGATCTGGGAGTTACGGCGTTGCACTACGCTGTCTTGTGCCGCAACGTGTCAATGGTTCAGCTACTGTTGAACCGCGGCGCCCTAGCCAACGCGTCTTACAATAACGTGTGCGAGCCGCCCCTATTCTGGGCCTCGATGCTCAATTGGGACAACGGTCTCGACGTTATCATCAGAACACTTCTGGAGGCGGGAGGTGATTTGAACCAGTTCCACTCGAGCGATTTGAACTATTCGGATTCTTCCATATTTTCGGACTCCGATTTCTTGCAAACTCCCTTCCATTATATTCTGATGTACGGGGACATCGACTTGGTCAAGCTCTGCATCGAGAAGTACAATGCGGACCTGAAGTTGACGGGAGAGAACATGGACGAGAACGACGCTTTGAAATTCGCAGTCTACAACGAGGATATCAGCGTGATGAACCTGATGCTGAAGAAAGGAATAACCAAGTGCACTTATGGTCTGACCGCGCTGCATCTCGCAAGTCTGTGGTTTAGACCACAGCACGTTCAGCAGTTGATCGCCGATGGTGATGACGTCAACAGGTTGGTACGTGGTGATTACGACTTGTATAGTGATTTCACGCCATTAGCGCTGGTCGTAGATAACAACACGTTTAGTAATGGTGCAACGCAAGAACTTTACGAAGCGTTGGAATGCGAAATGGATCGACCTAATGCCGCGGAGGACAGGAGGAGGACGATAAAAGTGCTGCTCGACTGTGGCGCCAACCTGAATCAGAAGATTCACGAGAGGACAGCCCTGGAGATAGCAATCTCGAACAGACCCGCCAACAGTGAAGAGCCCGACGATGCAGAACGCTTGATCATCGAGCACACGGCCGAGGTCGAGGCTAGGACGAACGAGAAAGTGTTCGACGAGTACAACCTGAAGTTGATTAACGCAAACCCTAGGTCGAAGGCGTACTACGAGAAGTGCCAGGCCGAGCTGACGGCCATGAGGAACAGCAAGATCGAGGGTACGTCCATCACGTACTTTTCCGTTCTAACGAAACCACTGGAAGTGGTGGCTCGTAACTTTAGAAACGAGAAATTCGTTCAGGAGTTCGAGGTCAATTATCGAGAAGCTTATCCTGTCTATGCATGGCGGTTGAAGGAGAAATTCGAAGTGGCTCGCGCTAGACAGCAGAAGAACGAGCGAGCCCTTTTTGCTTTGAGTAGGATGCTAAAATTCGCCGACCCGAGCTTCTTGGCTTTTGAAACTGTTTTAAAATATTTAACCGAAGAAGACTTCGACTCACTTATTAATTCTTGCACAGTATGACATTGATTAAGAATGGCGTTATTTCTATTTGTATTATATTGTAAACGTCTAACTTAATTTTATTTTACTCTTGCGTCTACATATCTATGTTTTGCTTCACCGTCCCTTAATTTATTTAAGGTCAACCATTTTTGTATATACTCAACGTGTATATAATTCACGTAAGAATGTAAATAAATTTCACTTTTTTATTAATTCCATGATCGTCGCTTATTGGCACATCCTTACTCTATATACATTAAACAAATATTAGTTTTGCCTTGCGAATCAGGCTTTTTCATTCACTGCTGGAATTAAATAAAATTGTAAATTTTTCTGTTAATATCGATCGCGGAGTTCGATAGATCGGTCTTTTTCTAGCTTATGTATTTTATTTTTTTAATTTTATTTCATCAACAAGCTTATCAACCGTAACTTATATAATTATTGGCGCTAAAACTTATTTATCGAATGTCGGTATAAGGTAGTATACACAACAAAAGTAAAATTTTTCTGATCTCTGTACCTATACATACAGTTTAAATTTTACAAGAGTAAAGAATAATCTATTATTAAATACAGCCTTAATTTCATGTAAATTAGATTCTATTTATTTTTAATAATTAACAAATGCTTCATCAAAATATTCGAAATGCTTCTTACTCATGCACCATAATCAAAATTTAACAAAGGTTAACAATGTTTCATTCAAATGTAACAAAAAAAATCAACATTAATTCATTTCAACTACTTTTAACAAAATCTAATTTTCCACCTCAGAAGATGATACGGAAGCCGAGCACGAGCACGAAGATCGCGTACACGTGCATGACGAGCTTGAGCTAGAAGTAGTTGTGCTCATTGTGTTATTAACGATTTCTAACTGTTCCTCCAGATCCTCTTCTGATAAGCGGTCGAAATCCTTCGAATTCTCCTCACCGCGTATCTTCTTTATCAAAGAAGCTTCAGCAGCATCTGACTCGCTTGACAAATTGACCGCGTACGCGAGCAAGAAATCGTTATCGACGCTCCGTTTTCTTTTGTTATTTCGAAAACGATTTTTCAAAATCGACGGGTGACGCTTTTCCTCGACCAATTCGATCTCTTCGTCACAACTGCTGTCGCTCAATCTCGACGTTTTGAAGCAGTCGGGTATTTTCACTTTTGGAGGACTTTCGTTGTAATTGATAGTTCGAATACCATACATGTCAACAATAATCGGTTCTCTGCTCTTTTTTCCACTACCACCTGCGGATTCTTCTTTCTTGACGTCAACCACTGCGGTGCGTTTCTTCCTCGAGGTAGTTTTTTTCTCGAAAATAAGTTCCTCCTTCGTGATTTGTTTCAGACGCGGAAGGTCGTATGTACAGTTAGGCGTCGGATCGACGCGTGACTCAGAATTGCGTGAGTTGTGCCAATGGATCGAAGATTCGGATGGCCAGTCTTGAGTATCGATATCGTCGTGGATATTTTTGTTCGATTCGCGAAGTTGAATGTCCAGAACGTCATCGAAAGTATTTGAATTGCTAAGATTGTTATCATGAAATTCACTCTTTTCACTTTCTGATTTTATTAAAATTTCATCAGACTTTGTATCCAGCTGTTCTGCCGTAATACTCGAGTCGGTGCTCTCGTTTTCTTTTTCACAATCACTAGATTCAGATTCCGTTTTGATACACTTATTTTGCGAATTATTATATTCACTGCACGTAAAACTTTTATTCTGCGACGATGAGTGAGCTAGTCGGATTTTCATGTCTTCGACGGTTTCTCCAATATTCCGGTAGAGTTTCCACAAAGTTTCCATTCGACTTTTGTTATTCGTGTAATAATTCTGAACATCGAATGCTGTCTCACAATCGTCTGCTTCATCTTGCGTTTCTGACTCGAGATCCGAAACTTCAATCATTGAACCGATATCTTCTTCGGAATCTGTCTTGGATTCTAAAGCCTTCGATAATAATAAAACAAATATTAATTATATGTCAACTGTTTATGAAATTTTGCTTATTTTTTAAATTTTACTTACCCAAGATGTGAAGCAAGGATAAATGCCACTTGACAATACGTGTTCCCTCCAGGACTTGATTTCATTTCGAAGATTATCAAAGTGTGCTCCATTTGGGTGTCGTAAGGATTTATCCTCGAACCAAATGCTATCGTGATCGGGTGAGCCGAATCTGTAAAACATAAACTTTGCGTCAGTTAACGAATTTAAACAAAAATTTTATTTTTTTGTGTTTTTTTTTCAAACAAAAGATTCTCACTTACTTGGACATGGTAAAAATATTCAATCTCTAAAATTGCGGGTTGATTCAATGCATACTAAAACCGCACATGTAAGCTTCTTTCCTTTAACCTGGCGTTGAAACTAGCTCACGACGAACTGACGACTTTTGCTATACGGTACACCCCATTTATATATAAAGTAAATATACGCGCTTACCTTGTTAGCGGTTCATCGTTCGCTTATGTCTATATAGCTTCGTTTCATTGTATATCCTTGACATTGCCTTGGCGCACGTGTTTTCTTTCTTTTTCATCTTCTTCTTTCGCACATCACAACATAGTGATGTTTGAGCGATGCAAAATAATGACTTTGTATCTGATACAAATGAACGTTAAATTTTTTATTGTAACAAAATTATAGTTTAATTGAAATTTAATCCGAAATTTTTGCATACTTGTTTGGGAATATTTTTGCGAACGGCGAAGAGTTTACGGATCCAATTGAGATGCAAATTTGTAAAAATCCTCATAATAATAAATTCATGCAAATGGAAGCTGCCTTTTTCAAGTGTATTTCTAGATCTGACCGGAATGCAAATCGAATTCGTAAATATAAGACTCTATTAGGTGCACATTCTGGTTTACGGATTTTAATAATATTTACAAAAAAATATGAAAATTCAAATTTTTATTCGTCATAAATTCTTTGAAAGCAACCAATTAACTTTCTTATAATCGGCGATTTCAAAAAAATTCCAAAAACCAACGTCTCGGCCACAAAACTGCGATTAAACTAAAACAAAACATTCAAAGCCCGATCAAATATTAGATTTACGGTCAATAATAGAGACGTTCACCTCTCGGCCGTGCAAAAGTGCCTACACCTCTGCAACGCGAAAGTGAGCGCGTTCTCCATCACGGTATACCACATACACACCACTGCACCCAACCTATCCCTTCACGAGCCAGTCTCTCTCTCTCTCCAGGTATTGCACACACATACATACACACACACACACATACACCTTCCCGGCAGCGGCCTAGCTCCTATAACCGCGAAAGCCGACAGCAGCGCAGCTCTTTCTCCACGGGTATAACACACAGAGCGAGTATACCTATATATATATATATATATACCCAGAGCCGTCAGGCCCCTCCACGAGCATCGCGGCGAGAGAGATGGTGCCCACGGCAAAAGGAGCAGGCCGACCGAGAAAGGTAGTTGCTATCGGACCGCCGTTGCTGTCGCCCGTGTACGGCTTTCTCGTGTGTGTTACAATCGACAAAAGAGACCGCCTACGATTTTCCCGAAAAAACCTACCCTCTACCGATTTTCCTCGCGCATAACGATCGCATCGACCGGCTTTGGAGGACGAGCTGCTCGCGAGGAAGTGGATAACGCGGCCAAAATCTTGAGTGGGGTAAAAGAGCGAGTCGAGAAGAGAAAATCATGCTGCCGAGCGCGGAAGAGTCGCTGCGAGCCGAGACGAAAAATCGGATCACTCGGTGAGCTCGACGCCGAGGATATTGTACTCGCACCTGACTCTCGCGGACTTTGACCTCGACTCGTGTGTAAAAAGAAAAACCGCGCGCGCGCGCGCGCGTGTGTATGCGTGTGTGTGTGATTTCGTGGTGCAGAAATAATGCTTCGACTGGCGACTCACACAAGACGAGTGACGCTTTAAAATAGAAAGGTCCGGAACATTTCGAAGAAAGTGCGGTGCAGTGTGTGTGTGCGTGTGTGTGCGTGTGTGTGCAGTCGTCGATTTTCGTCCATCCGAAAGAGAAAACGCTTCTGCGCGCAAGACACGTCGTTTTATGGAGGAGCCGAGTTTTAGAAGGAGCCTCGTCAGATGCGAGGGACGATCATCGCCGTAGAATCGGCAAAGTGTGCCGCCGCCGTCGAATTTGTTGATGTCGCGGCGCTCGGCGATGACTCTCTCGACGATCGTCGCTCTTGCGGCGGCTACTTTCCTTCTGGGAGCCGTAGGTAGGTCTCTCTTTCTCTTTGCTGTTGCGCCAAGACACGCCGCGAGAGATTCTAATTACACTTGCACACAGCCGCAAGAGGATTGTGTACAATCGGCTGGATTCTTTTCTCGCTCTGATGCTCTTTTTTTCGGTTTTCGAGTTGTCGGGGAGATCGGCGAGCTAACCGATTTTACGATCGGCCGTTTGAGGCGGTATGGGAGAGATCGGCTGGGTAATGAGATTGCCTGGAATATATTTTCGCTTTAATAGAAATAACTAAAGTGTGTGGGTATAGAGCGAATGCAACTGTATTAACATTCTTCGACTGTTTAAATGAAATCGGTTACCGTTCGAATGCGGGATCGCGTGCGGCTATGGTATTATGTTATGTTCTCTTAACGGAATTTCGAAAACAGCTGAACAATTTTTTAGTTATTGTAAGATTCTGGAGTTTGTTTGAATTATTTCTGATAATACAATGAGAGAAATAAACTGTTGATGTACTGATAAAAGAAATTAATCTGTTGGGGACAGAAATTCGAAATACGCAAATCGAGACAATAAGGTTCCTACCGAAAAAAGTGATCGAGAATAAAATATCAACCGGTTAAGTATGGGTGGTTTTATTTTAATTTTTTTTTTTTGCACGTTTACTGAATTGATTTTATTGATTCTATGAGTAGTCGAAAACATAAAAAACTAAGATGTATAAGGACGACAAAATTTACAAAATATGGCCCGAATTTGGTTCGCATTCCTTCCTTTCTTTCTTCTAAAAATCTTAAAACGCGCATTTAATTAACTTGATTTAAAAAAATTGATTTCTCGCGAACTATGTAGGTTTAAAAACAAAAATTCTAAATGCAAATACGCATGGGTAAATCGAGTTTTCAATCATAAATAATTGAGAAATTCCAAGGTCACTAAAAGGTGTGATTCATTTTTTATGTAAATGCAATTCATAAGAATAGACAAGTAATCAAACTATTAGTACAAATATATTCATTTACTGAGCCTAATAAAAAAATTGTCTTAGAAAATAAAGTTTTACATCGTATTTTGGCGACAGAGGAAAACGAAATTGCGATATTTCGTTTGAAACTCAGCCTAAAGATGACTGGCGTATATGCAAATGCTTAAATTCGGTTTCGATCTTACCTCCATAAAAACCATGAGTCACGTTGTTCTATACACTTTGGTCCAACTCTCGGTATTTTACCATCCGATCACATGCCTCGTCTTGAGACGTTCGGCTGTTACTGCTGCATCAGTTGACGCTTACTTTTTTCAATTTTCATTTCCACAAAAATTTCAATAGAAGCAAAAGAGTTGCATCATAATTACAGTATACACTTCGTAAGAAGCCTCTGCACATTCCAAGCTGTAGTCCGTCTAAAACAAACAACTTCCCGTTCACACAAACGGCCATACATTTCCAGCGATTTCCTTCACAGTCGCGACAGCAACAAAAAATTCGAATCAAATGCCGTTTATGGAACCGCGAGTCTATATTGTTTCTCGCGAAACGTATAATTGCCTCAAGGAAGAAGAAGCGAACGCAGAGCCGTCGACTCCAACACACATAGCCGAGAAACGAAGCCTAGACCAGAGTGTGCCGAGTCTATAGCTATAGCTTTGGAAAATCGGGTCAGCAGACAGCGCGCAAGAAAAGTCGTGCAGTGCGAGCGCCGAGAGAGTCCGCAACCTTCACCACGAGATAGCCTTTTTCCGCGACGTATGTGTGTGTGTGCAGTGTATGTGCACATACGTATACCATGACGTCTTGTCTCCCTCCGTGTCTTGTCGACGTGTCAGGCATTTCTCTTCGGCTTATATTCCTTTGACGAGACAGCTCTGTGTGTGTGTGTGTGTGTGTGTAGCGCTGGCCGCGCAAAGAAAAGTGGATAAATAAATAAACAAAAGGAGGCTATGGCACTCGGCGACTCGACCTCCTCGTGGCTAACGGAAAAATGCTGCACCTGTTCCGTAGGGAAGCTTCGAATTGAATTATACGTGAAGATCGGATGTGCGGCTGGGCTTTTTGCGATGTGTCGCGTTTCTGAGCTAGACGTCTCGTGACCCTCTTGGGGTTTATAAGGCTTGTTGGACTGAAGAGAAGAAAGATTGAGGAAAAGGGGGTAATTATGGGATGCGGGGACGATCGTGACACCGGCGTGTTGCGGTACTTTTGATTTGATTATTGTTGGCGCTTTAGCAAGCCCTGCAGGATTCTCCATCGTTTTATATTGAACTGTACAGTTTGATTATAATTGAATTGAGTTGCAGTGTTTTGGCGTGGAAATTGTAGACTTGGTATTTTTTGCTGTGGCTGTGTCTTCGATACCAGTGTCGCAGGCTTTATGGAATTTCGGTTGAAGCTAGTTGTTTTGACTTCTGAATTTATGCGGTGTGGCTGGCATTTAAAATTACTTGAGAGATTTTAAAAGCAAAATTATTTTAATTGTACATACCTTTGATCATATTTTATGCTAGGAAGAAGTGACAGCCTTTATTTATCGATGTACGATTGGTTAATTAGTATACGTTTGGCAAAGTAAGATTATGCGTCACAAAACACACGAGTAAATATTGTTCTAATTAGAAAAAAATATATTACATTGTCAACTGCTGCCATCTCAGTTTCGTTGCCTGATTTAAATCGAACGTTACAGTGATAGATCGATACAATAACAAGTTTTATTAAACTTGAAATGTGATATTTTTTATTATTTCATATAAATATTAGAAGATTTTCAAAATAAAAATACACATACTACATTCCAAATGCATTCATAATAACGAGCTAAACTGAAATACCGAGCACAATTAAGATAAAACTAATCATTTAATGAGTTTAACACTCATCATCATAATGGCCTTAACGATTATTTCAAAAGTTTCATAAACGTAAAAGTAATCTCTTACACATCGTTGATTACGATACCTACATTATAATCAGATAACTGAATATTCTGCGCAAAAATACCTCGCGTAAAATGCAGGACGACTACTAAAATCGTATCACGCGTACATCTATTGCACAAATTTTTTGAAAACGACAGTTATAATGCAGGCGTAAGCCGAGTCGTAGCAAGTCCGGTTGGACCACTAAAAATTCCCCTCGACAACTGCGCGTATCTTTAACAATCTCAAACACCAACTTCAACCAAATCATCCAAACTACAAATATATATTTTATAACACGTACCATTCGATTACATAAACCCTTACCTTTTGTCCCACACAAAAAACAGCTTCAGTGTCAGCACATAACGGCAAATAATTAGAAACCCTCGCTCGCGCTGTCGTCGAGATCTCACTTTCTCCCGAGAGCCAGAACAATCATTAGGCGCTCTCGATCCGGACGTTATAAAAAAAAAACTCGGATTTCATATTATAACGCCTACTCCGTCGCGGACCGTCGAGGAGGAGAAAGACGTCACGGAGTTCAAGAAAAGGGAAAGAAACTCTTATACACATTCCTCCTATACACAGGCGAGTTATGACAGTTTACGTAAAGCTTTTACGTACATCCTGCCGGGAATTTTCGAGCGAGAGTCGAAAGATAAAAGAACACATCGTCGTGCAGCGTTTAAAAAGAAGGAAAAAAAAAGGGTTCGCCCGCCTGTGCGCGCATGAAAGTGAAGAGAGTCTCGACGTCGTCGTCGTCGTCGTCGTCGAGTTTCGAGGAATATTTAAGAGGTCCGTGTACGGCGCACACATGCAGATACACACCTACAAAGGTGTATATGTAACTGCGACTGCGGCCTCAGTAAAGTGAAAGTTCTCTCTTACTGGCGATCGCCACAGCGGCGGCAGCTCCTCGCTCCCGCGAGCCCAGAAAAAAAAACGAGATAACCATAACTCTCTTTCTCTTTCTCGAGCCGGAGAATATACGCGCGTGTATTTTTTTTTTTATAATATATAACGTCTATTCCTCTCCGCGACGACGACGACGAGTATCTTTAAATCGACGGTCTCACTTTCTTGGTCCTCTTCCCGGAAAGTTACTTGGACGATGATGTGGGCATCTTCTCGGGTATGAGGCGAGTGACGTCACGGCCTTGAGATGGTCAACGGTGATCGAGTGTGGAATCCGTGGCTTGTGATGTATTGTTGTGTTTGCCGGTTGGATCCTTTGAGAGGAGGACTTTCTTGGGAATAAGCGTACATTGGGTAATATGGTCGACTGCCGGATGCACTTGTATACTTGAGTTAGGGAGGATTTTTATTATATAAAGATAACATTATAAAAGTCACTACACTCATAAAAATGTCCTCTTAGGCCAAGAGGAATTATCTTAATTTAAGACCCAAAAGGAAAATCATTTTGAATACAAATTCGAATATATGCGAAGGTTTGTTAAGGAAAATAAACTCTTTTGGAGATTCTTATTATTAAATCAATTATGCATACAGTAATTGAAATTGAAAAATGAACGTTTATTAAACCATATTAAAGTACGATTATGGGCCAGTTTAGCGTTTCCTCTATTCACGGCTCATTAATATTGTATTTAGAATTTTTCCGGGGGACAAAACACGACGGTCGTTTGGCGCGAACAGTTTGGAAACGCGTTGAGTAATCTTCCCGATGGAATATCCGTAAAACCTCCGCAGCTATAGTTCGAAGAATTCTCTGTTTTAAACGAGACGAAAGCGATTGCTAAACAGCGTCGTCTATTCTACTCTACGTCTATAGACTGTGTATTTGCACGTTATTCAAAGTACCAGATAAAATACCTTACGACGAAGTATTTAGCGAAATTATGCAAATTTTAATTTAACATTGTTATAGGATTCGACGAACAGCTTATGAAAAAACCGCAACGTTGTTCCGCACATAAAACTGATTTACTTTTACATCAGAGAGTGGGCAGATCGTTATCCTTCCGAGAAAATACTTAATCTGTTGGAAACACTTTCACTTAAAATCTAGCATAGGTAAATAAAAATCCGGTTCCTGCTGGCTAGCCGCACACCCGCTGTTTTTGTTTATCTTTTTTTCTCATTTTTGTACAGTTCACTGAAATCTAGCCTCGAGATTCGAATTTGCCTTGCAAACAACGAGACGATAACGATCGAATGAACGAATTACGCTGTATAAAATGTGAAACTCGTTTCATTGTGTGCACTTGCTGTTGAGAGATGTAGATTTTCAAAAATATACCGTGTACGAACACGACTAACCGCAGCCTGCAATATGCACTTGGGAATCCCAAAGGTCGACTACTTTCTCTTTGATTGCCTGTGCACCGGCTCGATGAGTGAGACCAGCTAATCGCCTACGATCACGACTCGAAAATATGATCGAATATTTTTAAAGGCGTTAGTTGATGTTTCTAAATTAAAAAACATTTCGTTTAATTAATTTTCTCGTCGCGATCACGATATCGTTTTAAATAAATGGTTATTCACTTAAAAAATATCACGCGAAGATTGTAGAGTCGAAGAATCATTGCGAGTTGGATACGAAAACGTATAATAGTCTTACACGATCGTCGAAATATAACTGTAGAAAGCTGTACACGTGCGTAACTGTAACTCACGTACATCTCCTTATAAATCATCAGTCATGCCAATTGAAACGATAATCCGTTGAGAAACAAACTTTGTGATGCATGGAAAACACACTCCGGCATTAGATTTAATTTGATATTTATCTGCAGATTTTTTAACTCGATTATAAACCGACGCGCACTTGGCACAAGTTATTTTTTTCTCCGATATATATATATATATATATATGTATATATATATATATATATATGTATATATATATATATATATATATATAAGTTGCGGCTAACGGTGAAGCGTAATCTATGCTAATTTAATAATTTTAACGACCGCTTTTATATTATTGCATTCCGCAAATTGAAATCGCTTATCTACATAGTTAGATACAATATTAAATCAGTGTTCGATTTGAAATAGCAGAAAATTCAAAGACGTAGAGAGGGCGACGAAAAGAAGGAAAAAAGAACGACTACGTCCGAGCGGATGTTCATATACTGTTCGATGTCCGTTTGGTCGCACTTTCATTGTCCCACTTTCTCCGCGCGATGCCTCCGCGCCTTTAGTGCAATACAATTTTTCTCGCGGATGTAGCACTAGAGCCGCTCGCGCACATCGGCTTTTCCTACTTTTCATTTTCACCCATCACAGCATTTTCTCAAAAATTTACTTCAGAAAAAAAAACTTCATTCTAACGAATAATTACAAGGAATATAGCCAACTCAGCGCGTTTTCTCGACTCTCGCGCTGCGCTGCGCGCGGTCACAGTCTAGTTGCCTGAGCAGCTGAGCTCGAAGAGCAGGAAGAGCGGAGATATGCGTATCAAGGCCGATTCACGTGTTTATGCTCACGTATACTCGAAGGAGCTTTCAGCGAGCTGGAAAAAAAAATCCAGCGAGAAAATTTTTGAAACGCGTTTCGTCAGTTTCGCATGACAATATACAAAGAGAGCGAGCTTTGAATAAATAAATTCCAGCTGTGCTCAAGAGAGAGAGAAAGAGCTATGTTATTCAGAGTAATGAAGTAGCCTAACAGGTTTTACCGTTTATTTACACCCGAGCTGTTCTCCCTCACTTAAATGCAAAAGCTGCAGCAGCCTTGCAACGACACATAACAATAATACCAACCGAACACACCTCATTCTTCCAGACTGTCAATTGAGCGATAACACACCGCCCACCGTCTACTTGAATCGCAACTGGGTATTGAAGGAAACCGACCCGGTGGGCTACGTGGTGGAACGTGTCCGAGCCGAGGATAACGACCAGGGCGAGCTGATCTACGGCCTTGAGCCGAGTACTCTGAATTACAATGGCAACGCGGAACCTCAGAGACCGCTACCCTTTGCCATCAACAGTACCACCGGGGTCATCTACCTGAACGAGACTCTCAAAGGACGGGTAAGAAAGTCCTGCTGTTCACGCTTTCTCCGCTTCCGATCGGAGCTTTCTTTTTTTTTTACGTCTCTCTCGATACATAATTACGACTTTCGGCTGAGGAAATTTTCGGGCTGAGTATACCGGTCACGTAATCCACGAGACTCGTGTGGCCAAAGATTGTATAGTTGTTCGATTGTTGGAAGTATAATAATGTCGGAGTTTTATTAGCCTTGAAAATCGATTCGCGCGAATACAGTGTGTGTCGCGATTGAGTAACTTTCTGATCATAAATTCCCGAAGGCTTTGGTATTTGAAAGTCGATGTTATATTTTTTGCGAAAAGAAAAGCTTCGTGTGTTAGATTTATTCGGCTGCTGAGATATGCAGGTTTTATCGTGCGTTAATTAAAACTATTACTTACAATTAAAATAAGGGAAAATCGAGCATTAGTTTATTGTCATTTTAACTCAAAGCTTACGACGAACTGACGATAATCTAGTTGTAGTAAAAGTCGGCAGGTTAATTATTCCGAACTTATCCTTTGATCTTCTTGCAGGGAGGACAGCACATGTCGCTGTACGTCACAGTTTCTAATGGTATTGTACCAGCCAAAGCGGAAGTCTACGTGAATATTCAGAGAGCCGCAGGTTCTAAAACGGGACCGACGAGGTATATAATAAGGATTTATATATTCGTATAGTTAACTACGATTTTACCAATTAATTTATCTGTTGTTAAATTTTTTGCATGATTTACATTAAATTTATTTTTTTGAAAATTGTTGAGTTGCATAACTGTTTCCAAACTTACATCACGCTAAAAAGTTTATAATTATAACGGTGTAATTTATCGCTCTATTCTACTCTTAGTATAGCATTAAGTTTCCTCAAAACTGAGAGTCTTTAGAGCGAGTTGCGCAAGCTTCCAGCAAAACAATGTAAAAGAATCCAGTCAAGCGCTTTCTCGCAAAATCAATCCATCCCAGCGCAAACGACGCCATAAAATCGACCTAGTCAAGCAGCAAACGACTAACAATCCAAACTTTCCAGGTCGCCGTTCTCGAACCAACCAGGCAACGGAGGTCTGATCCGACCACCGATTCTGCGTCTCCCATCTCTGACGATACCACCATCCTCCAGTCAGTCCCAGCCACAGCAGCCGCCGAGTCGAACTCGACTCAAACCCGAGTTCGCTAGTTCGAGTCCAGGTACCAGCACGAGCTTGGATGACCGGCGCGACGATGCCGCTAACGATCTCGAGGCTCCGGCCCTCAGCTCGAAAGTCGAGCCGAGCGAGGCACCACCAAGTCAGGACATCACCATGACCCTCGTGCCCATAGCCGCGGTTTGCGCTCTTGTGTTCGGTCTTGGAATGGGTGTCTGGTCGCTGAGGAAACGCATCTGCGCCAGCAGGAAGTCCAAAGAGCAGAACGTGTGTATTCCAACACTTGTGTGTCCAGCAAGGTTTGCATTATTTTGATCGATCAACGACGGCTTTTTTCCAGAAGGAACATGCTTCTGTGAGCGTCTCGACCATATCGAACGACCCGTCGCTGGACCTGAAACGCTGGAGGAGTCCTAAGGTCGCGAACAATCGTTACGAGGTCTGGGACAAGGAAGCCAAACCTGGTGCGCGTATCAAGCGGGACGACAAGTGGGAGTTCCCTAGACACAGGCTAAAGGTAGAAGACATCAATATCATTCAGCTAAATTAAATACTGACCGGATCGACTTGTCAAATCACAGGTGTTCAACATACTCGGCGAGGGCTGCTTCGGCCAGGTCTGGAAGTGCGAAGCCCTCGAAATAAACGCGACTCCAGGCACGACGATCGTCGCTGTAAAGACCCTGAAGGAGAACGCCACGGAGCGCGAGAGGCTCGACTTGGCCCAGGAGCTCAAAGTGATGAAGAGCCTCGAGCCACACCCTAATGTAGTGCGACTACTCGGCTGCTGCACCGAGCGCGAGCCCATGTTCGTCATCCTCGAGTACGTCAGCGGTGGTAAGTTGCAGAGCTTCCTCAGGGCGTCCAGGGAGGAGCGAAATCAAGGAGGACCCGGACTCACTTCTCGCGACCTTACTAGCTTCGTTTATCAGGTTGGTTATTCATCCACTACCTTCGCTGTAAGCATTGTGCATGACCTCTGGTCAGAATTTTATTTTATAAAATTTGGATAATAGATCGTCAAAGTTTCGCAAAGTTAACACATGAACTATTGTTCTTACATTCATTTTTAATTTTGCCACTTTAGGTCGCGAAGGGAATGGAGTATCTCGCTTCCAAAGGGGTGATTCACAGAGACCTCGCAGCGCGAAACGTCCTGATCGACGACAACCGCGTTTGCAAAGTCGCCGATTTCGGCTTCGCTCGAGACGTGGCGGCCAATCAAATTTACGAGAGAAAATCGGAAGGACGACTGCCCATACGGTGGATGGCCCCGGAGAGCTTGTACGACAATATATTCTCGGTGAAGTCCGACATTTGGAGCTTCGGAGTTCTGATATGGGAAATCGTGACTCTCGGATCGACGCCCTATCCTGGACTTGCCGCCGCTGAGGTATAACGCGTGAATTATTTAGCTTAGTTGAGTGAAGGATTTAGTTCTCAAACGACTTTTCGAATTTTCAGGTGATGAGACGGATCAAAGAAGGCTACAGACTAGACAGGCCGGAGCACTGCAAAAGGGAACTCTACAACATAATGTACTACTGCTGGGACAAAGATCCCGCTTGCAGGCCATCCTTCACCGAACTCGTCAACCTGGCCGAGGGACTGCTGCTCGACGAAACCGACTACATCGAGCTCGATCGCTTCCCCGATCACTCTTATTATAATGTGCTTAATCTAAGCGGCGAAAAACTGTAAATACGTAAAATGACTAAATCTTTGTGAAAGGTTTTATATAGTATAGAGAACGCAAAGTCATCCGTGTAGTTATACTTATGAGGTAATTGATAAATTGATTAAGTCAAAATAATTCCAAATGTAAAATTTATGCGGCGTCGACGATTACGAATTTTATAGATAAAATTACAATATGTATTTTTGTTAGAGATAAAATATTCAAGTTGTAAATATGTACAATAGAAATATGAACGTCAATAGCTCAACGTTATTTATATTTCGTTACAATAATTTTATACTCGGAAGCTTATATGATAAATTATTATAACGGTATGCAATATTTTATAAAAATTATGTATTAAATTTGTAGCCTTTTACATACTTGTAAAATATATCTGTATTCCGAATACTGTTTTTATTTCATTTAAACACGGATGCAAAAATAGATAAGTATGATTCAGTTACTATAAAAAAATAGTGAAATCATAATTTATGCTTGGATGAGTCTGAAACTTTTGTCTTTGCAGCCCTAATGCATCACTACATCTTGTGCACTATTCGATATAGAACACACTATCTCAATAGCAAAAGTAAAAACGAAAAAATATAACTTTTGGTTTAAACTATATAATTTTACATGATTAGGGGTCCGAAACCTAACTTTTACTGTTCAACTGAACAAGTGCACGACAGAAAGCAAAATTCTCATAGCATACGCACGCTGCAAAAATCCGAAAAAAGTGAAAATTCTGGCTTTTCAGGCATTTTTTCCCATTTTTACCCTTTTTAAATTGCCCGCAACTTTTGATAGGGACGATCATTTTCAAGGATTTTTTTTTTTTGTCAAATTCAAGATCTCGAGCTCAAATTAGCTCGGGGCGCAATAAAGGCTGTATTTGGTATGCTATAATTTTCATAATATAGACAAAACTTTGTAACGAATAATATTGAAAACTGAATATTTTATTTTTATTAAAATATTCATAAGTTATAGAAAGTTTTATGTTTTGATAATATAAATGCTACACCAATTATTGGTCAGACTTCTTGATGATGCAACGTTCCTTGTTTTCTTCGAAGTAAGCCTAGTGGAAAACAAATGATATAAATTGTAATAAATAGTAATAAAACGTAAAAGAAAGTAAGAAAATGTAAGAAACTGTACCTTTTTGTTGGATTTCGGACCTTATTTCTCATACGTTTTTGTACACTTTCTTACATTTTCAGATTTGTTAACTTTTTTTTACATTTTATTACATTTTATTACATATGTTATTCTACCGCCTAATATAGTCAATATACTTTTTTAATTATTAATTTTATAATAACATGTAACAATGCATAAGAAATTGTAAGAAAAAGTTAAAGGATGTAAGCAGAAGTACGAAAATAAAAAAGTCGCCATTTTCTTATATAATATTACGCTTACAGACAATTTTTTACATTTTGTTATACTTTTTTACGTATGTTACATTTGTTGTTTCAAAGAAGAGACCCCCATGAAATCCTGGATCAATGGATTTGTAATAAATTGTAATAAAACGTAACAAAATGTAATAAAATGTAGCAAACGGTTGCAAAATTAGTTACTGGTCAGAATTCTTGATGATGCAACGTTCCTTGTTTTCTTCAAAATATGCAGCCTGAAAATAAAAAGTTATATAATTCTCAAAGCTATAGAGAATTTTATAATGCCATTAAAAAAATTGCAGTTTGAATAGAAATTTCAACCCACACTTGTAGAGACGGTTCGGGTGCAGAACATTGAATCCACATTTGTCAACGGCATCGACAAGGCACTGCTTATTAAAGTGCCTTTTTTAACAAGTTCAACGCTAGTTCCAGCCTCTGTAAAGAATTCTATGAAAACGTTTAGCAATAGTTCAATGAATTTATGTGATATTATTCCTAAATTTGAATTAAGTTCCAAATTAAATATTCAAGATTTTATAACAAGTGTTAAATTTACTATTAGTTGAAAAAAAAGAACGCTTTATAATAATTTGATAAAGCTTTTGTTCTTACTCCTCTTGGGATCTCAACTTCGAACTCGTCAAACTCAGGTTCCTCGACACTTTGGGCAGATGCAATAGCAACGAACAAGGCGATAATGCACAGAGCCAAGAAGAAGCGGGAGGCCATTTTAGAAATTGCTACTGAATTCTTTGATGAAGTCAGAAACTGTGCGCTGTTTGGAAATTTCACGTATTTATACCGAAAAATTACAACAATTTATGTTTAATTATTCGATATCGTTCAAATATTCTATAAGACGTTTTGAACTAACAGTAGTTGTAATCTATTTTTCAATGGATATGCATACATATACGTATACAAAAGCATAAATTGAAAATCTAGAATGATACGCATGGTTAATTCAATCAAGTTTGCTATAGATGCGCGCAGGTGCATTCGTCAGGTCACAAGGTGTCGCAGGTGTGCCTCTGCTTAGCTTTCGCAGGTCGTCTTCCGCTAGAGCAAGTCATTTCTTCCTGAACATTCGCGCAAAGAGGATGGCACCTCGAAACATCAAAGCTAAGTTAGATGAAAAGAAGTGTGCATTTTTTAATTCTAACAATGGAGTGCATAATGGACGCAAATTATTTCGATTCTTATCAGAAATCACCCGACAACAGATGTGGATAAAATATTCAGGTACGTTCTCGATATTGCTATTTAAAAAAAAAAGAAACTGCGCGAGTCAAGAAACTATTTTCACAGCCTATATAGGTATTATCAAGTAAATAGATTTACGTATCAAGAAATATAGATTAAGACTTTTTTAAAGCTTATCTCAATACAATTTAAAATTTAACGCTCTTTTATTTTGAGGAAACACCGATTTACCACCTTTATCCCCGAGCTATGTGCGTAAGGCAGGTTTATGCGGAGACTATTTTTCAACCGACGCCTTTACAAATTCACAAAAACAAAGATTATGCATTGGTGTCAATCCCATACTGTGGAACATCAAGGAACAATATCAAAATATAATGGAAATGCACAGATCAACTCGGAATTTTCTCAAAATCTAGGTTAATTAATATCATAAGCAAGTAAGCAAGCGTAATTCAAAACTTCAGAAACATGTTTATCAATTAAATTATGGCTTAAAAAATAGCATTCATACATAGAAAGAAATCTTACAATTACGTAAAAAAATTAAAATCCTAGAGAGTACGATAAAAAAACTGAAAGATAATTTACAAATATAAAGATAAGAACGATGTTTTAGCTGCAAAATTAGATGTCAATAATTATTTAGATTATGAAAAATGCACAAGTCCACTTTCTCGCATAATGGTACAATTACAGCTACTCAGAAAAAATGCTCCTTATTCAGACGATGAAAAAAAATTAGCAAAATTAATATTTTTTCATTCAGCGTCATGTTATTCACGTTTAAGAAAAACTGGAGTTAACTTGCCTTGCGAATCTACGGTCAGATGTTGGATATCTAAAATTTCAATAGAGCCGGGATTTTCAAACGATTTGCTTTAGTTAATTAATAAGGCGTTATCTGATTTGCCAGAAGAAGACAGGTTGTGTGTACTTAAATGGGATGAAATGTCTATTAAAGCATAGCAAAAATATAATAAAAAACTAGATTTGATTGATGGCTTAGTCGACCTGGGGGAATTCGGTAGAAGACTTGATTCCTCAAAACAAATTTTGTTGCTTTGTTTAGACAGCGTAAATGTAAAAAATCCGTGGAGGCAGATATTTGCATACTTTTTTACAGGAAGTGGTGCTTCCGCCAAGAGTTGAAAAAGTAATAATTAAAAAATGATGTTTTATTAGGAAATCTGAAAAATATACAAAAACATATTTTAATATGTTGATACGTAATAGTATTGCAAAATTAGTTACTGGTCAGAATTCTTGATGATGCAACGTTCCTTGTTTTCTTCAAAATATGCAGCCTGAAAATAAAAAGTTACATAATTCTCAAAGCTATAGAGAATTTTATAATTCCATTAAAAAAATTGCAGTTTGAATAGAAATTTCAATCCACACTTGTAGAGACGGTTCGGGTGCAGAACATTGAATCCACATTTGTCAACGGCATCAACAAGGCACTGCTTATTAAAGTGCCTTTTTTACACGCTCTTGAGTGCCTTTTTCAACAAGTTCGCTAGTTCCAGCCTCTGTAAAGAATTCCATGAAAACGTTTAGCAATAGTTCAATGAATTTATTTGAAATTATTCCTAAATTTGAATTAAGTTCCAAATTAAATATTCAAGATTTTATAACAAGTGTTGAATTTACTATTTAATTGAAAAAAAATGCTTTTATAATAATTTGATAAAGCTTTTGTTCTTACTCCTCTTGGGATCTCATCTTCGAACTCGTCAAACTCAGGTTCTTCGACACTTTGGGCAGATGTAATGGCAGCAAATAAAGCGATAACGCACAGGGCGAAGAAGAATTGGGAGGCCATTTTAGAAATTGCTACTGAATTCTTCGATGAAATCAGAAACTGTGATGTTGCTTGAAAATTTTACGTTATTTATTTATACCCGAAAATGACAATAAGCCAAATTTCATTCTTTGAAGACGTTTCAGTATTATATTCTTATGGAAGGATTATGTAAATTATTCTTCGAGATGATTTTATTCAACTACAGTTGTAATCTAGTATCTGTTGAGCAGTATACATATGTACATATGCCTAAGCTATGAATGGCTATAATGCCATATATCGATATTCTTAGGAACATTTTTAGATTTTGCTTTGAAAGATATAAAATATCATTATTCCATATGCATTGTAGTTTATACTTAACTCATCATCTATACATATCTCATTTAATCGCAATGAAACAATAATAGCCTCGTAATACGATAGCGCAACATATGGTTTACTATCTATAGGACTTTTTACATTCGAACGTAAAACTTGTTTATTTAGTTTTGTTCCTTTAGGTAATAGTCTATATTGCAAATGATGGAAACTAGAACAGATTTTTTAAAACGAAAGCTAACTGTGAAGTTAAATCAACTGTTTCTACGACAAACAGCATTGCGGAAAATGAATCAAATTAATGATTCGTTATAGATTTTGAAATAATGCTTTTGCATATGTATTTACTTAGCGAAATATAGACTGATTAAAATGTTCAGTTAAAAACGCTTCACAGAATAATCGACATAATACTTCCATAAGGATGAATATTTAAATGAGTTAAAATTTGGCTTATTGTAATTTTTAGGCACGACCGCGACACGGAAGTGCCTTATAGTTTCGTGTGCGAAAAATGTGTGAGATGCGATATCTCACGCAATTTTCGACCGATCGGGCTGAAATTTTAGGAGAAGTCTCCTTTTGCAAAAGCTAAAAAACTTTTTTTTTTTATCTTTATCCTCTACGTCGTTTTGAAATGCGGCACAATTTGTTCGATTTTTAAGCGTTTTTTTAATACAAATTTTCCTGTGATGCGATTATCTCTGAGAGACTTTAGTCAATCGGGCGCAAAATTTTTTTGGGAACTCGTCTCATAATAGTATGCTGACCGTCCTATTTTGGGCCTTATTCCTAACATATATACAAAATGCGGTCACCTTCAAAAATCGCTAAAAACGGTTTTTGGGCTGCAACTTTAAATCTAAGCATTCTACAAAAAAAAGTTAAATGGAAAAGTTGTAGATCTTTGAAAAATACAACTTTTTTCTACTGACATCAAATCATGAAAATGCTTATAACTCGAGTTTACAGCCCAAAATCGATTTTTTACAGCTAAAAACCAATTATTTGCCATAAAACATTACGGATTTACGTTTTACATGAAAATGTTAAATATAAAAGTTGTAAACATTTTCAAAATACAACCTTTTACCGTGGAAAACATTTTTTTAAACACTTTTTGACATACACAACCCTAAAAGCGATTTTTTGATACATAAATTCAATAATAACTTCGGTACAACATGCCCTATCCAACCCAATTATTTTCAGCAATTTTCCTATATTATTAAAAGCTGAAAGTTATATTTTGGCCTTTATCTCATACAAATATAGAAAATTAAACCACTTTTTTAATTAAATTATAAAAAATGCATAATTTAGGAAATACGTAATCGCCGAATACAATCCGTGTAACTTGGCATCATATAACGACGTACGCTATATTAATTAAATCCTTTAAACTGAATCAGTACAATTCACTTTCAAAATTCAAGTATATATACTGAACTAGAAAACTCAATAGAGAAAATTGCTTAGATTGAAGAAAAGCTCTAAGTAGCTTACTACATCCCTCTAAACTATGCTAAATACCTAAACAATCAATTTTCTAATATTTTAATTGAAATCCTACAAACGAAATATCATCCTTTTGTTTACTTCCTCTTGAAAACTGCGATACAAAAGTGTTGTATTATTTATCTGAAATTACAATAGAATAAAATGAAAATAAGATATATTTTAAGAATATCTACAAACAAAAATATATAATTGATACAAATATAAATAAGTTACTAATTTTGCAGTAGTTTTGATGATAGTGTTGATGACCGCCAGAAGAATACCAATCAAAACTTTGACAACAATATTGAAAAAAAAAAAAACAGGATAATACTGTATAAGCACCGACAGGCATTAAGAACGCGAAGCGCGAGCGTTTTGCGTGTCTTGCATCGCGAACCGATGCAAGGCGGCAAGCCAACGAGGCCGCAGGGCCGCGCGTGACGCGCTAGTTAGATATAAATAACGCGAAATTTTCGAGTAACATCACAGTTTCTGATTGCACCGAAAAAATCAGTAGAAATTTTTAAAATGGCTTCCCGCTTCTTCTTCACTCTTTGCGTTATCGCTTTGTTCGTTGCTATTGCATCGGCTCGAAGTGTCGAGGAATCCTAATATGATGATTCCGAGGATGACATCCCAAGAGGGGTAAGAATAAAAACGTTTTTAGAAATATCAAAATTCTATACAAAGTGTACGACAAAAATACTAACTTTCTTACGAGAAAAAGTGTTTCCATGTCTACCATTAGTTACTTTAGAAACTCTCTACATTTAATTTTAGATCTAATTGAAAAATACATCGACACACATGAAGCAAATTTTAAGCATTTTCATCGAATTTCTCACAGTCATCGAAATTTTTCGAAGCCGAAGGCCAACTCCCGCTTTTGGCAATCTCTCAACTCATCTCTGCTGGAAGCGATTTTTCTCAAAGAATGCCGTCGCGCCGTTTCCTTTCAGAAATTAAAGTGCCTGGCGTTTGTTTGTCAGCCGCTTGAGCCTGACCATCTGTCCGTGTGCCGGCACTGTTTTTCCAGCGGCAGCGGCAGCAGCAGCAGAGAAGGGAGCAAGAGAGAGAGCTCTGGAAAAAGAGAAACCTTTGACTTTGGCAAAGGGAAAACAGCGTCGAGAGAACACGCCGACTTGGGAAAATACTCGCTTGTGATGCATATATATATATATTAAAATTAGGTTTTGCTTAGCTTCGAAAAATTGCCACTCTATGGATATTAGCAGGGCTTTTTGCCGCTACGGTATCGTTGAATTGCCAATTGTCACTGCCGGCAATAAAAGCTACCGAAATGACCGCTCTCCCCGAAATTATTAGCCGCGCAAGTGCAGCAGAACGATCAAGGCCTTGCGCGCGAAGGAAGTTGCTCGTGGAGAATCCATTTTCGGAGCGTTTGGCTATTATCGAACGCGTGCGCGACGCGCGGAGGGAGAGTCGATGCGACGTATTTTCGTTGAAAATTTTCCCAATCCACGTGGTAATTTCTGTGATGTTTTTAGCCTTGTCTTCACCTTGTATGGTGACGTATCACAGTTGGTTCAAAGCTATCGTCTATATCGACTGTATCGAAAATGTGAGAATGTAATTCTGATAGTTATGCGCATGTATGTACGTGTACGTAAATATATATCTACGAAGATGAACGCCATACTTTGCGTCGGGACGCGGCGTGGATGAAACCAAAGCGTCGGCGGAAGCTTCTGGCTAGAAGCGAATGTAACAAGGGATGTGATTGGTCCGAGAGACAGCATAACCAGGATGATACTCAGGCCCACGCTGTAGTCTAAGCTAAATTGAGCAGAAAAAGAGAGGGAGAGGGGGAGAGCCAAGAGACGGATGCGACCCCCGCAAGAAGCAACAGTCAGTCTACTGAGAGTGCTGGTAGCGTGAAGACGCAGTCTGTCCCAGTGCATGCGCTGAGACGCTACCTCCCCCCGGCAGGGGAGAGTAAGGAGAGGGATCCCTGCACGGAAAGTGAAGCCACGCGTAGACGACCAAGCGACGCTGGCTTCTCGCATCGGAGCAGAGGAAGATCGCAAAGATGCCGGATCAGCTGAATTTTAAAACTAACAAGGAGACGATAAACCTGCAAAAGCCGGAGACAGCGTCAGCTAAGGTAAAATACTCAAATAACGTTTAAAATCGTAGATTATGCATCTAGGGAATAAAAGAGAAGCCCAAGCCGTATAACACGTGTTAATTGCCACACGTGCTTTGGGGCGGCTCTCGTTTCTTAAATGGCGCATATGCTATTTTTCTCTACTAGTCTAGGCGCTAAGCACTTTTCTTCTTCTATATATTTTTGCCTCTTCAACACGAATTTCGAAGGTGAAACGCCCAAAAGTGATCAGGTAATTTGTTATTGACAAATTAATTGTTAATATTCAACAAAATTATGTTATTTCAACCCAGAAAACATTTTTTTAGATTCTTTACATGATTCTAAATCGAAAATGTTCCTATACGATTTTCTGAAAAAGGCTTTGTTTTTGCGTAAAAAATTGATTAAGTTTTTAAAATTGAGAGAAAAATTACGATTTTGACCGGATTTTAGTACTCTTTTACTCGAAAAAAAAGCCTTTTTCAGAAAATCTTATAGGAACATTTTCGATTTAGAATCATGTAAAGAATCTAAAAAAATGTTTTCTGGGTTGAAAAAACATAATTTTGTTGAATATTAACAATTAATTTGTTAATAACGAATTACCTGGCTATTTTTGGGCATTTTACCCTTGAAATTCGTGTTCAGGAGGCAAAAATACATAGAAAAAACCTTGGTGATCTACAGGCCATTCAAGTCCGACGAAAAGTGCTCAGCGCCTAGACTATACGCCAGGTCGCTGCTAAAGTGCGCGCTTTACGAGTGCTGTGGAGAAAACTTCTCTTGTAAAATTTATTATTTAGACTAATCAGTATTGTCCGTTTAATTTTATAGACGCATCTCCGGCATCGATACCGGCGGCGGGAATTTTCCCACCTGGAACAGTAGCAGTAGCAGACTCCTCACAGACACCAGGGGCGACAACACTGACGCTAAGATCAACAGGGCAGAAGAACGTCTCAATCGATTCTCAAGAATAACGTCGTCGCGATCGCTTTTATTATTGCATACCCTATAAACTTGCCGCGAGAAAAAAATATTTAACTATTCAAAGCAAAAAGCTAGTCATAGTCGCTACTACAGTAGAGGATTATGCGTCGACATATTCCTATGCGGATTGTAGCAACCGCTGCGTTAGTTGTTGTGCAACTACTCAGCTTGGTCGGGCATCATTGAAACCATGAAATTCAATCACAATTAATATCACTATTTCATGGGATCACATATCAATGATAGAGGGGGCCCTTCCAAGTGAACCGAGCACAACTTCCGCAGTCAGCGTGTTGCTATCAATCTTCCTGAGAAGCGTCGGACTAGCCTGGCAGTTAAAATTTTGGAATTTTATATATATATACGAATCAAGTGTTTCTCACTTCACTCGCGAGTAAGGTTTACCAAACGCCACCTGTTGACAACAGTTTTGCGCCTCTCATGTAGATCTAGACGGCACTGCCCGAGAGAGAGGGAACTGTAGTTGACGGCTATGGATCCGCTAGGTGCGAGGAGATATAAACGAGCATCAAGTTATCACCAATTATTCCGAGAAACATTGTTCTACCGACGGCTCTAATTTTTGAATCTTTATATAAATCACCCAAGTGCGAATCTTTATCATTTCACCTTTGTATTTACATAAATGTTGGTCTACGTAACAAAATAAATCAATAAATAAATAAAAACCATTTTATATTTTTTTCATGTAATTTTGATCACCTTTATCACCTTGATTTTTTTTTATTTTCACACTTTAGTTAACGAGTCATGGTAGTTTTAAACAAAAGTACAATTCAAGTATATCCTATAATCTAATGGGTGTAATTATAGCCCAAATACTGGTGATGCGCGAGGGTCAAAGTTTTACTGTAAATTCTTCTATCTTTCAAGATGGGTTTGCGTGCCGATGCTTTGGTCCAAAAATAAGAACTGCAGTTTCGCATGTCTCATTACACACAGCGAAGAGTCGCCTCGCAATGAATCCGTTGACAATCCTCTCATCGATTTCGAGCATCGATCAATGCCAGTTTACGTTTATTCAAAGGGAGCAAATCCTCGCGCCAAAGTTATACACACCAGGATTTGCGAATAAATTCGTGAGCGTCCTGTTTGCTCGTGCATTTACGTACACTAGGCGGAGAGAGAGAGAGAGAGAGAGAGAGAGAGAGAGAGAGAGAGAGAGAGAGAGAGAAAATTTTAATAATGATCGTAACATATTCCCACTAATACAAAAAGATAATTTTAATGCGACAATGTGAATGCTAGCATTATAATCATTTATAATATTTGATGTCCTTTGACCATCCTCTTGTTCTACTAAAGTTTTCTTTAATCAGAATATTAATCTATTGAAAAGCCAGTGTAAGATAACGTTTTTCAAGTAATATGAATTTACATAAACATATTTTGCATAAAAATTACTTTAATATATAAAAAGCTTTTCTATAGTATTACAACAAAAGTTATATATCAGGTCTTATCGACATTTTTTTCAAAAAAAAAACTGTTGTGGTTGAATTATCGGTTTCTAAGACTAATGGTTTCGAGGAAATTGAAATGAATTAATGATTCATTATAGATTTTCAATTAATGCTTATGTATTTACATATAAAATAGACTGGTTGAAAACGTTTGGTTAAAAACGCCTTATAGAATAATAGACATAATACTTCCATAAGGATGAATATTTGAATGAGTTAAAATTTGGCTTATTGTCATTTTCTGATATAAATAACGTGGAATTTTCGAGTAACATCACAGTTTCTGATTGCATCGAAGAATTCAGTAGCAATTTTTAAAATGGCCTCCCGCCAATCTTCTTCTCTCTTTGCGTTATCGGCTTGTTCGTTGCTATTGCATCGGCTCGAAGTGTCGAGGAACCCTAATATGATGATTCCGAGGATGACATCCCAAGAGGGGTAAGAATAAAAACGTTTTTAGAAATATCAAAATTCTATACAAAGTACACGACAAAAATAGTATGTTTCTTACGACAAAAAGTGTTTCCATGTCTACCATTAGTTACTTTAGAAACTCTCTACATTTAATTTTAGATCTAATTGAAAAATACATCGACACACATGAAGCAAATTTTAAGCATTTTCATCGAATTTCTCACAGTCATCGAAATTTTTCGAAGCCGAAGGCCAACTCCCGCTGTTGGCAATCTCTCAACTCATCTCTGCTGGAAGCGATTTTTCTCAAAGAATGCCGTCGCGCCGTTTCCTTTCAGAAATTAAAGTGCCTGGCGTTTGTTTGTCAGCCGCTTGAGCCTGACCATCTGTCCGTGTGCCGGCACTGTTTTTCCAGCGGCAGCGGCAGCAGCAGAGAAGGGAGCAAGAGAGAGAGCTCTGGAAAAAGAGAAACCTTTGACTTTGGCAAAGGGAAAACAGCGTCGAGAGAACACGCCGACTTGGGAAAATACTCGCTTGTGATGCATATATATATATATATATATATATATTAAAATTAGGTGTTGCTTAGCTTCGAAAAATTGCCACTCTATGGAAATTAGCAGGGCTTTTTGCCGCTACGGTATCGTTGAATTGCCAATTGTCACTGCCGGCAATAAAAGCTACCGAAATGACCGCTCTCCCCGAAATTATTAGCCGCGCAAGTGCAGCAGAACGATCAAGGCCTTGCGCGCGAAGGAAGTTGCTCGTGGAGAATCCATTTTCGGAGCGTTTGGCTATTATCGAACGCGTGCGCGACGCGCGGAGGGAGAGTCGATGCGACGTATTTTCGTTGAAAATTTTCCCAATCCACGTGGTAATTTCTGTGATGTTTTTAGCCTTGTCTTCACCTTGTATAACATATGTTGACGTATCACAGTTGGTTCAAAGCTATCGTCTATATCGACTGTATCGAAAATGTGAGAATGTAATTCTGATAGTTATGCGCATGTATGTACGTGTACGTAAATATATATCTACGAAGATGAACGCCATACTTTGCGTCGGGACGCGGCGTGGATGAAACCAAAGCGTCGGCGGAAGCTTCTGGCTAGAAGCGAATGTAACAAGGGATGTGATTGGTCCGAGAGACAGCATAACCAGGATGATACTCAGGCCCACGCTGTAGTCTAAGCTAAATTGAGCAGAAAAAGAGAGGGAGAGGGGGAGAGCCAAGAGACGGATGCGACCCCCGCAAGAAGCAACAGTCAGTCTACTGAGAGTGCTGGTAGCGTGAAGACGCAGTCTGTCCCAGTGCATGCGCTGAGACGCTACCTCCCCCCGGCAGGGGAGAGTAAGGAGAGGGATCCCTGCACGGAAAGTGAAGCCACGCGTAGATGACCAAGCGACGCTGGCTTCTCGCATCGGAGCAGAGGAAGATCGCAAAGATGCCGGATCAGCTGAATTTTAAAACTAACAAGGAGACGATAAACCTGCAGAAGCCGGAGACAGCGTCAGCTAAGGTAAAATACTCAAATAACGTTTAAAATCGTAGATTATGCATCTAGGGAATAAAAGAGAAGCCCAAGCCGTATAACACGTGTTAATTGCCACACGTGCTTTGGGGCGGCTCTCGTTTCTTAAATGGCGCATATGCTATTTTTCTCTACTAGTCTAGGCGCTAAGCACTTTTCTTCTTCTATATATTTTTGCCTCTTCAACACGAATTTCGAAGGTGAAACGCCCAAAAGTGATCAGGTAATTTGTTATTGACAAATTAATTGTTAATATTCAACAAAATTATGTTATTTCAACCCAGAAAACATTTTTTTAGATTCTTTACATGATTCTAAATCGAAAATGTTCCTATACGATTTTCTGAAAAAGGCTTTGTTTTTGCGTAAAAAATTGATTAAGTTTTTAAAATTGAGAGAAAAATTACGATTTTGACCGGATTTTAGTACTCTTTTACTCGAAAAAAAAGCCTTTTTCAGAAAATCTTATAGGAACATTTTCGATTTAGAATCATGTAAAGAATCTAAAAAAATGTTTTCTGGGTTGAAATAACATAATTTTGTTGAATATTAACAATTAATTTGTTAATAACGAATTACCTGGCTATTTTTGGGCATTTTACCCTTGAAATTCGTGTTCAGGAGGCAAAAATACATAGAAAAAACCTTGGTGATCTACAGGCCATTCAAGTCCGACGAAAAGTGCTCAGCGCCTAGACTATACGCCAGGTCGCTGCTAAAGTGCGCGCTTTACGAGTGCTGTGGAGAAAACTTCTCTTGTAAAATGTATTATTTAGACTAATCAGTATTGTTCGTTTAATTTTATAGACGCATCTCCGGCATCGATACCGGCGGCGGGAATTTTCCCACCTGGAACAGTAGCAGTAGCAGACTCCTCACAGACACCAGGGGCGACAACACTGACGCTAAGATCAACAGGGCAGAAGAACGTCTCAATCGATTCTCAAGAATAACGTCGTCGCGATCGCTTTTATTATTGCATACCCTATAAACTTGCCGCGAGAAAAAAATATTTAACTATTCAAAGCAAAAAGCTAGTCATAGTCGCTACTACAGTAGAGGATTATGCGTCAACATATTCCTATGCGGATTGTAGCAACCGCTGCGTTAGTTGTTGTGCAACTACTCAGCTTGGTCGGGCATCATTGAAACCATGAAATTCAATCACAATTAATATCACTATTTCATGGGATCACATATCAATGATAGGCGGGGCCCTTCCAAGTGAACCGAGCACAACTTCCGCAGTCAGCGTGTTGCTATCAATCTTCCTGAGAAGCGTCGGACTAGCCTGGCAGTTAAAATTTTGGAATTTTATATATATATACGAATCAAGTGGTTCTCACTTCACTCGCGAGTAAGGTTTACCAAACGCCACCTGTTGACAACAGTTTTGCGCCTCTCATGTAGATCTAGACGGCACTGCCCGAGAGAGAGGGAACTGTAGTTGACGGCTATGGATCCGCTAGGTGCGAGGAGATATAAACGAGCATCAAGTTATCACCAATTATTCCGAGAAACATTGTACTACCGACGGCTGTAATTTTTGAATCTTTATATAAATCACCCAAGTGCGAATCTTTATCATTTCACCTTTGTATTTACATAAATGTTGGTCTACGTAACAAAATAAATCAATAAATAAATAAAAACCATTTTATATTTTTTTCGTGTAATTTTGATCACCTTCACCACCTTGATTTTTTTTATTTTCACACTTTAGTTAACGAGTCATGGTAGTTTTAAACAAAAGTACAATTCAAGTATATCCTAAAATCTAATGGGTGTAATTATAGCCCAAATACTGGTGATGCGCGAGGGTCAAAGTTTTACTGTAAATTCTTCTATCTTTCAAGATGGGTTTGCGTGCCGATGCTTTGGTCCAAAAATAAGAACTGCAGTTTTGCATGTCTCATTACACACAGCGAAGAGTCGCCTCGCAATGAATCCGTTGACAATCCTCTCATCGATTTCGAGCATCGATCAATGCCAGTTTACGTTTATTCAAAGGGAGCAAATCCTCGCGCCAAAGTTATACACACCAGGATTTGCGAATAAATTCGTGAGCGTCCTGTTTGCTCGTGCATTTACGTACACTCGGCGGAGAGAGAGTGAGAGAGAGAGAGAGAGAGAGAGAGAGAGAGAGAGAGAGAGAGAGAGAGAGAGAGAGAGAGAGAGAAAATTTTAATAATGATCGTAACATATTCCCACTAATACAAAAAGATAATTTTAATGCGACAATGTGAATGCTAGCATTATAATCATTTATAATATTTGATGTCCTTTGACCATCCTCTTGTTCTACTAAAGTTTTCTTTAATCAGAATATTAATCTATTGAAAAGCCAGTGTAAGATAACGTTTTTCAAGTAATATGAATTTACATAAACATATTTTGCATAAAAATTACTTTAATATATAAAAAGCTTTTCTATAGTATTACAACAAAAGTTATATATCAGGTCTTATCGACATTTTTTTCAAAAAAAAACTGTTGTGGTTGAATTATCGGTTTCTAAGACTAATGGTTTCGAGGAAATTGAAATGAATTAATGATTCATTATAGATTTTCAATTAATGCTTATGTATTTACATATAAAACAGACTGGTTGAAAACGTTTGGTTAAAAACGCCTTATAGAATAATAGACATAATACTTCCATAAGGATGAATATTTGAATGAGTTAAAATTTGGCTTATTGTCATTTTCTGATATAAATAACGTGGAATTTTCGAGTAACATCACAGTTTCTGATTGCATCGAAGAATTCAGTAGCAATTTTTAAAATGGCCTCCCGCCAATCTTCTTCTCTCTTTGCGTTATCGCCTTGTTCGTTGCTATTGCATCGGCTCGAAGTGTCGAGGAACCCTAATATGATGATTCCGAGGATGACATCCCAAGAGGGGTAAGAATAAAAACGTTTTTAGAAATATCAAAATTCTATACAAAGTACACGACAAAAATAGTAACTTTCTAACGAGAAAAAGTGTTTCCATGTCTACCATTAGTTACTTTAGAAACTCTCTACATTTAATTTTAGATCTAATTGAAAAATACATCGACACACATGAAGCAAATTTTAAGCGTTTTCATCGAATTTCTTACAGTCATCGAAATTGGCAATCAGCTTGCTGGAGAAGGTAATGAAGAGTGTGTTTAAGCATATTAATAAGGATCGTCTCGTCGATGCCGTAAGCGAATGTGGGTTCAATATTTTCCACCTAAAGCGTCTTTACAAGTGTGGGGTCAGATTTTCTATTCAAACTACAATTTTTTAATAAGCATATCGTGAGAAACTTCTGTAAATGGAAACAATTTTATTATTTGATTCCAGGCTGGTTAATTTAAAGACAACAAGGAACGTTGCATTATCAAGAAGTCTGACCATTAAGAAACCGTTAAAAAACCGCAGTTAAAACTTTTCTATTTATCAATATAATGAAGAAGAAAAATTGTGCATGATTTATCTTCACTGTTACAATAAAACTTTCAAGCTATTATAAAAATATAGGTCCATCGTTCATACAACTTTATTATTATACATCTTTATTCGTATGATATTCGTTTCCATAAATATAAACATTATTCAAAACACTGATTACAACTCGATCTAGATTTAAGTCTTGAAAAAATATCTTCGCAATGCATACACGATTTCCGCGTTTTTATATAGACCTAAAAAGCGGCGCTCAAGCGACCTTTTTTGACCGGTCTGAAAAAAGCGCTTTCTAAAAAGTTTATAAAAATGATTAAAACATGTGCTATTAACGCAAATATAAATACAGGTATATGCATTATATACGGAACTAATACTTGGAGGTACCGTGTCAAAAAAAATTCCTAATCTAACAATCATTTTATCTAATAAGAAATTTTGAAATGGAAACGGAAAAACAATTTTTAATTTTAGTTATTAAATCAATTTATTATTTGAAAATTCCCGCACCTTTAGAATCGCTATATGCTCGCGCGGCACTGGCTGATAGACACTGGGTGTATTCCGAGTCGTAGCTCGTAGCTATAGTTATAATCCGTCTGCGCGAGGCTCCGCTCAATGCGCAGAGTTATCCAGGCGTATATGTACGCGCATCATGAATTAACGTCAATATGGAACACACCCAGCAGACGACATTCTGCAAACGCAGCCACTAATCCGATTCTTCTTGGCTAATGTCGAGTGTGCGCCGGAACGAACTGTGATATACTTATCAACGGCTTTTGTAAACAATGTATTTGTAATTAAGACCAAATTGCCGAGATATTCTGCTGTGCTGTGTCAAATTTTTGTGATAATCAACAATATTACGGAAAGATCGTATCGAATACTGCCGTAAATATAGTCATGGATTCCGAAAAAAACGGAGTGCCTTATTCGCAAAGTGGCGACAAAGAGCAGGATGAGGTTAGGATTTTATTTTGTGCATTATTCGACTTTAAATTTTTAGATTTAGTTTATAATTTCGCCGAATTAATCGAATAATTATTTTGGATGTATTCTATTACAACGAAGATATAGATAAGTCAACAATAATTAAAGAATTTTGAATATCACAGATAAACAGATTTTTCTTTATTTTATTGGTTTCACGAAAATAGTTTTTCGCAAAAATTTTATGAATTTATGGAGAAGAAGTAATTGCAAAACTGAAAATTAAAAAAAAAATACTGATGCAAAACAATCCATACTTACATTTCCGCGAAAATATTTGATTGATTAGTCACTTATAGTTTTTGTGTTATCGCGAGAATATATACATATAGATATGCATGTGATGCATACATAAACACTTACGCATCAAGCAAAAATGTTTAGAATTACAATTAAAAAAAAAAAAATTATTAAACTATTAAAATAAATTTAAATTAAAACAAATATTCATAACAATCGAATGACGATAATTAAAATTTTCAGAAACTTTTGCAACCATTCACATACATTCTTCAAGTGCCTGGAAAACAAATTAGAGGAAAACTAGCCCATGCCTTCAATTACTGGTTAAAAATTCCAGTAGAAAAGCTACAGGCAGTTGGAGACATTACACAAATGCTGCATAATTCCAGTTTACTGTAAGTTTTACTCATATATAATATTAATTATATAAGACTTTTCAATAGATAATCTAAACACATGTGAAATTTTATATTACAGCATAGACGACATTCAAGACAACTCCATACTTCGTAGAGGCATTCCAGTTGCACATTCAATTTATGGAGTTGCAAGTACAATAAATGCTGCCAATTACGTACTGTTTATTGCACTAGAACGAGTAATATCTCTCAATCATCCAGAGGTTTGTTTGTCCTAATCTCATACGCGATCGCGCCGAAATTTCGGAGAAAATAATCTCAAGGCTATTTTAATATGCAGGCCACTCAAGTGTACACGGAACAACTTCTAGAGCTTCACCGAGGCCAAGGAATGGAAATATATTGGAGAGATAACTTCATTTGTCCTTCAGAAGCTGAATATAGGACTATGACTATTCGCAGTAAGTAGCGCGCGTGTATGCGGGCGTAAAACTTGATTTCGTGCACAGCGATTCTCGCACTTTTAAAATCGTGGATATAGAGTGTTTTTTTTCGGGCCGAATATAAACGAAACAAATCGAATTTCGCGCACTCGTATTTAAATGCATAAAATACGCAACTAATGCGTCAATTCTGATCACAATTTTATTTTTAGAAACGGGAGGACTATTCAACTTGGCCGTTCGTCTGATGCAACTTTTCTCAGATTGTAAAGAGGACTTCACACCATTAGCTGGGATATTAGGTTTATACTTCCAAATAAGGGACGATTATTGTAATTTATGTTTGCAAGAGGTAACATTCAGTTTTATCATATTTTGTTATACAAATATTGGAGACTGTTATAATGACAATATTATTCGCTTCAGTATACGGAAAACAAGAGTTATTGTGAAGATCTTTCCGAGGGAAAATTCAGTTTTCCGATCATTCACGCTATACAAAGCAACGCAGATGATGGCCAAGTTTTGAGTATCCTTTGCAATACAAAACATACCCAAAGAATAAACTACTCAATATTATTATAATTTTGTATTCATCAACTTTTCTTTAACAAAATAAATAGATATTTTACGACAGAGAACAAAAAACGTCGAGGTGAAAAGATACTGCGTCAATTTATTGGATAAATTTGGATCCTTTGCTTACACAAGACAAATATTGAGCGATCTTGATAAGCAAGCAAGAGAAGAAGTCGAAAGATTAGGAGGCAATCCTTACTTAATAGCTGTTCTTGACGAATTGCTTGCTTGGAAAAAAGGCCAAAATTCCTCAAGTGAAATTTAATCATGAACTGTTGAATAACAAACATACGCTGAACTCATGTTCCTAATGAAGCGTTATGTTTTTTAAAGCTAAATATTTTACGGCTTAATTGTCATGCGTTCATCAAAGTATGCAGACAAACGCTTCTTTCAGAAAGAAATAAAATTTGAAAAACTGTTGTTCATGTATCAACAATATATAAATTGAGAAAGAAAACACTTTTAATATAATTCAACAGTTATAATAATAACATTTCATAGTATTAATCTTTAAAATCGATATACGCTCTCAGCTATCACGTGTTAAACATGCACTTGTGTTTATATGACAATATTAAAGTGATTTCGCTTAACATACAAAAGACAATACGTATTTAATACAAAAAACATTTCTAATCTTATATAACATTTCTACTTAATGAATATATTAATGTTTTTTTTTAAAATACTATACTAACGTAAAACTAATAATTATTGTAGTTCTCATATAGAAATTGCTTAAACTGTTAATGATTAAGTCTCAGTATACATACATATTTGTGAATAGTTTTAATAATGGTATCAACGCTACTTAAATCACGCACGAAGTATGAATTATTTACATCATTTTATACGATTATTTAATTTACACGACCAATTAATTAATATAATCAAAATTATTGTTTTAAAGAATATTGATAATTTTATCGTGATAGATATCCTATAGGTATAATAATAATTGGCAACTATGAATGCATGATTGAAAATATAATTTTTTTAGAACCATTAAGGGCATGCCACAGTCCTGTTTTATCGACCCTAACTTAGATTCCACTTTTTGTAATGCATAAGCGTTTAAAGAAACTTTTTGCAATAAATACTTAAAATGTCCGTACATTCATATCAACATGCTTGTATATACTTGTAATTACTTTCCTTTATTATATTTTAATTCGTTTTTAATACACGCTCTTTTAAAATTAAACGCGAAAAATTTTTTCTTATATATAAAAACCTACAAGATTTTAAAATGATTCTCTCCACTATTTTTAAAATACGAATAATTTTTATTCCAACATTCGTTTTGAACGAATTCTGAACCAGATTGAAACTCCGTCTTGTATAATTTACCTTATCATATTCAATTCCCACACAAGATTCATTTCAACAAAAATCTCATAAAAATAGCCTCACTGTCCATGAGCTCTTGACGAAGGACATCCCCGTCAAATAGACTCATGTTCAGCATTTCTTGTTACAATGTACATGGTCTTTCTGACTAGAATATTCTTTGCTCGGTTTGTCTCCTTTTTGTAAGCATCCACGGTGCGTCACTGACCAGAAAATCCAAGGTGATGCCCAATCTATTACAGTTGCAATAAATTCGCTACTTTTTCTGATTTTCGACGTGCGACTCTCAAATCACTTCAGGAATATTAAAGATAAACAAATTAATGTTGTCACAGATATCAATTTATTTACAAAATTACATTATGAACAACTTCTCTTCATTGATATACACTATAATATAATATTGGAAATAGTATATATGTATAGCTATGTATTATACATATTTTTCTTACATATAACTTTCTTTTCATCGTAAAAATGTTTTCATCTCTATTTTAAATTTTATATTGCAAACAACACTATTATTCTATATTAGCATCCTCTCTCATATAAAAATCTTTATTACGCGAACAATAGTATTTTATCTGTCAAAAAAATTAACGTAATGCGTTTTTAAATCTATTTTCATAATATAAAATTTGAAATGTATTTAATAAAAGTTATCGAACACATAAATCTATAGCTGTAGTCTCCATTCGTACTATTTTATGGCCTATCCAAAAACAAATTATAAGTTTTGCATGTGATCATCTAGTTAAAATATGTTTAAGACGTTTCAAAGGGTTAAGTACCATATGGAAATTTATAATTGAAGTTGTAGAATTTACAATCCCTTGTTGTAATTAAAATTTATGATTGGCGAATAAGTAACACTAAAACTTGGCACGTATTTGATCAGCAACACCAATGATAGGCACAAAACCCAATGTCGAAGTTGGTGTAATTATTGATCCTCTCTGAAAAAAAGGATTCATTATGAAAAATATGTTTCTTCGAAGGATAATCGAATCAAAAACAAAGTTGACTAGTTTTAGTAATTAAGACGTTAGGACCCCTTTGCGCGGTTTTCAGAGGACTACCCGTCCTAGAAAGTTGTGATATTTTAGGCAATATACGAAAAAATAGCCTCATACGAGCTTTTTAGCTGATAAAATTAATTTTTTAAAACTAAGGCATGAACGATCTAACTTTCACGAAGAGAAACAAGTGACACAACCTTTTAGGAAACCGTTGATATTTGACAAGTCTGCTGCGGCTCCGGTTCGCTATCTTCGTCAGTTTCACTAGCCCAAGAGGGCTGTCGCTCTCGTCATAATTCCCCGTCACTTCCGCCGAAACCTGGTCGACTCGAGACACAGTCGTCCAACACTTCCGTCACCTGCGGCAGGGCATTCAATTATTATCATCACAATCAAAGCATAAGAAGGTTATCTATTTCTTCGATTTAAACAATAGTGAAATCAACATTTTTGCAAAATTAAAAAAAAGTTTAAAATAACTATGATATAATTATTCGTAAATACCAGGACTTCTTCAAAGTGATTGTAGCAGTCTGGATTTGTGTGTAAAAGACTTTCTCCCATTGAATGCGAGGCCTGTTGACATTCACAGGTCGAACGATAATCTAGAGCACTTATCGCTGCGTGTATCGCCGATAAAATTACCAATAGTCCAGCTGGAATCAAACAAAAATATTAAAATTTCTGTCTCTTTTTTTCTATTAGAATTCTATACAATAAGCTACTTTTCAATAAAAATTCCAATCAACTATTCGAAGCCAGAAACGACTTTAAAATAATTTATGCAACGATGTAAACTTCCTATCACAGTCAGACGTTGATCAACTGTCAACATCGAACTTCCAGTACGATGTGAAGTACTCTCTGCCTTGATGATTGTAATCGACTGCTTCATAACCAACAAACCAAAGCAAAGCTGTATAGTGAAGTAAATTCTACATCAAAGGATGAAGAAGTACACGGAGTATCTACCATCCAGCCGCTCCAATAAAAAATCGCGCCAAGCCCCAAAACATTCTGGCAACGACGTAACCGTCTCTTATCTCATCAACTGTCTAAACCTGAACAGGGGCTGACCCAAACTCGCTTACGACGAGTAACCTGACGCCTCTTCACATAGCCGTGAGCAACAAATCCCCAAAAATGGTCGAGTTACTGCTCGATCACGGGGCTGACGTTAACCCGAGATCATCCGGAAGAAGGCAAAAGACTCCTCTGTTTTTGGCCGTCGAGAAAGACTGTCTGGAGATATCCCTGTTGCTTTTGAGGAAAGGAGCTTTGGTAAGAAAGGCGAACACTCCGTTGATCAGAGCTTACGATTTGGCCAGAAAAAATCACAACGAACCACTGCGCTCGCTGTAGGCGCAGCATTTGGTGACGCAAATCCTTGGAACAACGACTCAGAGGAAGAAAAAATACGAAGGATCGCAGTTTTGAAACACAATTCTATGATTATAGCGAAGAAGTATGGACTGGGGAAAAACACTCGGATCCGGGCTTTTTAAGCTTTGAATGTAACGATGTGTACATTTAGATGTGAAGCAATTGATGTGTTAATTTGCGTATGTTATGTATGTTGTTCACTATTCTATAGAATATTGATAATAAATTGTAAAAAAAGAGAAAACTGAGAAAATTTAAAACTTTCTGAAGCACCCAATGTTGGATAAGGGCCAAATAGAACTTTATAATTATACTAATAACAATTACTCTTAATTCGCGTAATGACCAATAAAAACAGTCGTAATACTTTACACGGCACACAGCCATGCCCTGAATATATTTTATAAAGTGACTCATGCATAAATTATCAAGCCAATGTTCAATTTAGCCTTATAATTTCGCTCACGTGTAATAATTTGAATTTCAATTAGTGTTTGCATACACAATTATTTCATACGCGTAGTTTAACTTTTGGTATAGTTCCCTTGTATACTGCGAACAATCAATAATAGCCAATTATTAGTTTCGAGTTAATTACTTTGCCACTATGATTGCATGTACATAGTAAGCTATACACGTCATAAATATAGTAGGCTAATATAGCCCTCATTATGATCAGAGTGTCCCATCTATACACAAGATTAATGAGATAATCCAATTTTATTTTAAACTTTATCCACGAGCAACACTCGCCTCGTCAATCCTACACTTTCAACAGTCCTGTAAAGATATCCCTTGATAGAAAATTGGTTCTATTTCTGGGCAAAATTTCTGCTCAAATTACTGGAAATACTCTGAAACGAATTTCGGATAGTACTTTATTTTAAAAAATTTCGACCAGAAATAGGGTCAATTTCCTACCAGATATCCGGATGAAATAAAAAAGGGAAAATAGGTCGAACATTCAAAAAGCAAAACTTATATTTTCAAAAAAAAAAACAACAACATAAATACAGGGGGGAAAAAGTGCAGGCGTTATCTCCTCGCCGCTATAAAGAATATCGTGTACCGTCAAAAAAGGCGAGCCAGAGTTGGTGCGGTTTCCAGGCCAGGAGACAGGCGACCGGCAGATAAAACAAGCCTCTGCGCCAGCCACTCGTCGCAGCAAGTGTCACCGACCAGCAGCGGACTCCGAAGCTCTCCTCGTTCCTGCCAAAGACACGAGAACATTTTTACGCTCGTTGAAGCTCTCTCACACTATCCTATTGGAAAATGTATCTCTCACAACATAACACAACTGCAAAATACATTTCGATCATTCCTCATCATGGCACATCACCTTCAAGACTTTAAAGTCAGCTATACGCTAACGGTTTCTCAGAAAGGAAAGCAATGCCGCGACTGTCCTGCCGATGCAATGCCTGGGACATAATGATGAAAGGAAGCGTGATCGAGGTGTTAACTAGATTTTCTCGAGCGGCGAGAGAGTAGCTTCCGATGTAATTGTGAATTCGCGTTAATCGATTTCAGCACTTCAGCATTCGCTTCACGCCTACTACTCTATCGCGTTTCTGCGTTATAATCGAGAAAACGGGAGTTTTGGGGTGTGGATATATATTGTTGTGGGAGGGTATAGATAAGATACTTTTGAAGATTGGCGGGGAAGGTGCCCCCGAGGCTTAGGGAAAATCGGACCCGTGATTTTATTTTGATTATGCTGATAAGAATTTCGTGTACGATAACTCACCGGATGCAAACTTGGACGAACTTATCGATGACCCACTCGATTTCCAGGAATAGGGTGATGGCCGATAATACTCTGAAAAGAAAGGATTTGTGGTGAGAAATTTTAGTTGTCTGTGAATTTACGTGAAAATTCGATGAGTATTATAATTACAGAACAAATTGTTTTCTTACAAAACGTAATAGCCGAGAACGTGGCCGTGAAACGCCATGTCTACGCCAACTCCGCAGGTCACTGGAACAAGAATTGGTTACTATTTTATTATTTCAGTTTGTAACATACATTTTGCTTTTATGTCTGATATCTGATATGGTGAGGTGGCTTTGCGTCTATCTTTACACTCATTAGCCCTTCATTCGTCCTGTGTTATTCTACTCTTTTATGTTTATGCTTTACTGGAATATGGACTTATATATATATATATATATATATATATATATATATATATATATATATATATATATATATATATATATATACTTTATGGTAAGGTTTTACATTTTTTTATATAACAAAATGTATCAAATGATTTAAACTTGTTAATAAATCTCGGAACAGTATTGAAACATCAGTATAAATAAAAAATTGTATGTTGACATCAATCAATTAATATGTTAAATTCAATTCGGTTCATTTGCCACACAATTTCTCGTTTGCGGCAGCCATACACGGAAAATTGAAGGTCATTTCAATAAGTGATCGACGCTTCGAGGCAAATCGTTCGCTATATAATCAACCTGCGGAAGTCCATCGAAAAATAATTCACGAGCATCCTTATTTCCCCCCAGATTTCACTTCGTATTATACACTTTTGCAAGCTTCAGCAATATTTTCGATTAAAAAATTTTTTTGATTAAAAAAGCGCCGCGATTTCGGATGCACAACTCGGCACATAATATCAATATATTAAAAAAAAAACAAGTGACTTTTATGAAGCAATAAAAATGTATGTAATACACAGGGGAAAAAAGCGAATATCTTCTATACGACATCGCCGAAGAGAAATATCTGTCCTTTCAAGGCTTCGCATCAGCCGAGAGTGGAAATGAAGTTTTCCGAGTTTTCCCGGCGACAATTAGATTTGTCGCTCGTCGTCGCCGCGACAACGAGAGCCACACTATGTACCAAAAGATTCCAGCTCGTGAAGCTTTATGCAAATTCTGGAAAACCATCAGGACGTGTAATCGCAGTAGTAATTCCTACTACCAGCGATATTTTCTCCCGTAAGTCGAGTTTCATCTGAGTATGCCATTAGACAATTGAAATATTCATACATACGCACGTATGCACGTCGAGCTACGAAAAGGCATCTGACTATTCAGCTGCTCTTACTACTTACACGCATTCTTTCGTCGAAGCTGTGTGTACGTATTCGTACATGCCTATACATAATGAATTGTAGTCTCCTGCAATACACACACAGCTGAAAAAGTACACGTCGGATGTTCATCTCTCTGAGAGATATGCTTCAAGGGTGTACGTGTGTATATATTTTTAAAAACAGACAAAAGCAGCCGAGAGAAAGACGACGACGTCTAGTCTGGCAGAGGTGTAATGTTGCGCGCACGTGTGTGTGTGTGTATATATAGGGGGTAGATGTATTACTGTTTCATGAAGCGCACGAACTGCACTGCACTGCTGTGTCTCTCTATCTATGCGCCAATTCGCCTGGACGTAACGTATCTACGAGGCTCTAAGTTGGCGCGCGTTGCGCGGATAAAACACGCTGCCGAATGCTTCTCGCGCATGAACGCACGGCTTGAATCTTTTAGGCGAGTATAGAGGAGCCTCGAGGTTTTTCGAATGTTGAATTTTTTAAAAAAAGCTTCGAAAAATAGGATGAATGAAACTTCGTTTGGAGATTTTACGATGATAAAAATGCTGCGAGCAATAAATTGAAACGCATAAAACATTTATTTATGATAAATATACATAAACGATAATTCATTCCAATCGAAATAAATGATTGATCGTCCTACAAACGCGTTCAATTTTATTTCCTTCCCCATCACAGCAGCGTTATAAAGCCACATCTATATATCTCGCTTATTTATTTCCGATGATCGTTATATGCGCACCCACAAAGTCGAACGCGAGAAAATATAATGAGCGAGCTCTGCTGCTCGAGAAAAGTCGACTTCCTCGCGCGCAAAGAAAAGTCAATAAGCCGAAAAGCAGCGGGACACAAGTTTGCAGAGAGAGAGAGAGGGAGAGAGAGAACGAAGAAAAAAGCAAAAGTAAAAAAAGAGCCGCCGCGTCGAAAAGTGAGGTAATCTCTTGAGACTTGCGTCTTTTTAATCCCCCCCCCCCCCTACACACACACACACACACACATATAGATCGGCAGTAGTGGGCTCTCTTTTATTTGCAGTGCACTCGAGGGGCTTGACGCCGGGCCCAATAAAGCCTCGGCCGAGCATTATTATCATCATCCCCCGCGTCATCATTATTATCATTATTATTATTATCATAGACATAGCAGTTTCTTTGGCCGCAGCTTATTCCTCCTGCGGCTATGCGCTGCATGAAAGCTCCTCGTCCCTCGCCGATCTCTCGACTCTCTGTGCTCTGTTGTAATATCGACCGTGTATTCAACGGTCCGCAGCTCTTTTCGCGCTTTTTCTCGCTGCTTATCCGCCCGGCTGTCGCGAGTCCCTTTGTTTTCAGCCGTGAGACTGTCGAGCAGCTCGTGATTGTTATGTCCTCGTTGCTCGCTTGTATGGAAGTTAATGTCATGTCTGAATTCGTATATGCGCCGAATGTTTGTTTTTAAAATTTTTATACGCTCGAGTGTTCTTCGCGAAGTTTAAAGGGCCGCGGTGATGAAGAACATTATATGGGAATCGATGCGCTATAAAGTCGCGCTGATATTATATACGAGAGACCATCTTTGCTCTAGCCGTAAAGTGTTTAAGCCTTAATTAATGCCTTAGTGGGAGTAAAGCGCGTAATGACTTTTGCGCATTATATGCGCTATAGGTTTATTTTAACGTATATTATACAATTCAGTATTCGAGTTTCGTATAGAAACTAGCGCATAATTGAAAATAAACTTTCGTAATTTCATTTTCATTTTCCGAGCAAAAAAAAAAGAAATTCTTCATAATTTTCCAATCACAAGTGAAAATATCTACGACGATGGAAACCGGGACCTGTGTATTATCCAATTCGTCGCGTCGAATCGAGTCTTGTGAGAGCAAGTATATATAGGTATATATATGTACGACTATGAGAAATATCTCTGCAGCGCGAAGGAGAGAGGAAATGCGATTTAAGCCCTGACTTTTTCGACTGCGTCGTATAAATTCACCGAATTTCCCGGCGAGCCGCGGAAACGCGTGTGCCGACAAACTATCTTTCTGGATCAGTGAAGCTCCGTCGCGGGTCATTTTTCAGCGTGAAATTTTCATTTTCTTTATTCTTTTTATTCTAAAAATCGAACAAACCCAAATCGTATTGGCTTTGAAACATATATACCGGGAATATTTTCTTCGTAAATAAGTTTCAAGGCTGTACTCGATGCGACCGATTTTTTTGCCACGGGTGATGTATTATGATAATTTTTCGAAGTGAAACTTTCCACTCTTATAATTACTTTTTCTCATCGTTGTAATTATTATAGAAGAGCGAGCTGGAGGCGCTAGAGCACACTTGAATGCTTGAAAATGTGCGCGGAAAATGTCAATGCGGTCTCTGCGATTTAGTAATTATTTAGTAGTGCGACGTGCAGCGCATTTTTTTATTTTATGCTTGTGTGCGTGTATTATACTTTTTTGAAAACGGCTCATACGTGAAAATATTGCGAGAAATATTGCAAGCCACAGATGCGATAAATTACAGATAGTGAGGTCGTTGTAATCGAACCGAAGGTAGTGGGAATAATAGTTTCATGCGACGAAATGTAGATGGCGCATAGGCATTTCTCTACTTCACTCATCATTTTAACGCGGAACTTAATAACGAGTGGGGGTAAAAGTTTTGAAAAAAAAAATAGAAAAGGTGAAGTTTTTAAATGCAAAATTTTTAAACTGAGATTTTAAAATGGAAAAGTATATAAAATAAAAATGTTGAATTGAAATATTGCGAAAATTTCACCTTTCATAATAAATCAATTCATAATTTTCTCCATTACAATTTTTTTTTTAATTTTCACCCCCTCTCACCACCACAGCGTCACTATCATTACAACTAGGAAATTGTGTGATGCAATTGTATATATGAAAAAGAAATGTATGAAATACGAAGTTGTACCAAATTTTAACATCCTCAAGTTTCCCTGGTAGAAAATCACCCACTTAAAATGGCCGTAAAGGCAGAAACTGGCTAAGTAAAATGTCAAAAAAACTTGACATTTTAAATTTCCTAAAAATAGCGATGTTTTGGGAATTTTTCATGGCTGAGAATTACATTTCATGAAAATATCAATAAATCAATTAATTTTTCGGATGTAAAATACAAAATTATTAATATTTAGGCATAAGCTGAATAATTTGAATAATTCAAACATATGGTGAAGCTCGTAGGGCTTGAATGGAACAACGTCTGCGTGGCTCAGTCGGCTAAGGCTCACTGACGTACTTATTTGGCGTCGTGCAGGGTGTGGGTTCAAGTCTCCAGTCAGACAGAATTTTTTCTGATGCAAAAAATTATTCTATACTTTCCTTTAAACTAAAAACTCGAATCCAAGCCTGCTAGATACCATTTTCCAATTCTAACCTCAAACTGTGATAAACACGTGTTACCCAGCTGTGTTATTCTACCAACTATAATGGGCAGTTTGTACTTAAGAACAAGGTAAGCAGATTGGATCCAAGAACTGCCCATTAAATTGGAGAAAAAGCGTTACAGTCTGCCTAAGAAATGGCAAAGAAAACTGCCTAGTTCTTAGATTCCAATCCAAGAACTGGCCATTAAGTGGGTTACCGATAAAAACTAAAAAAATTTATAGTTATGAAATAGAAGCACGAAATGCCTGGCGCTCTTCTCATTGGTCAGATACGTATATGAATTTGGGAATTTTATCGACAGCAATCAAGACCTCACAGGCTTAAAGAAGAATAAAAGAACAGTTTTAAGGCACACGTTTATTGCATGTCATGATCATGTTCTCGAAAAATAAAAAAAAAATCTCTCACACTATAACACATGTTGCATAACTTGGAGGTCATATTATTTTTTGAATCTATATACATCACACGAACAATTTTAAATTATCGTATACTCGTACACATCGAAAATACACTATCTGCCCACACTCCATTACACCCCGAAAAATCAATGCTCAACGTACGCCAATACATATATAACGCATCATTCCCCCCTTTCTTATTATTTTCCTAATAGCATCTCCTCAATAACAACTCGCTCGTCCCTTTCTACGCTCCCTCCAGCCTCTACACTGCGTCAACACGAAAGAAAAGGAAGCTATACGCGTCATTTGCTGAATCACGCCGATATTTGCCTTGTTTTCGAGAACTGCGTATACATACTCCCCGCGGAACCGCGAGTACGCGCATCTCACTTTTAAATGAGTTTCCACTGCATATACGCCGACGAGAAAGTCGCTAAATTTCTATATGGACTGTTTGTTTTGCCGCTGCATTAATATGAAAAGTAGTGCTAGAAAAAATTAGCTTACGTATGCATGAAACGAAAGTTTGCATTAGGGGTAATGCGTCTCGAGAGACGCGAATGAAGCTCCTATTCGCTTTGTATGCAAGCTGCTGCTGCAGCTCGATGTGCTACTGAGTTATTTCAGGAGAGTAATTTTGAGATTTTTAAAGGAAAATTTGAATCTGTATAGGTGTATGTCAACTAAGTTTTGATTTGTTAGACAATTGGACTGTGTCTGTTTTCGAAGTATATTATAATATTCTCTAATTTAATCGTGGAATAATGTACCTAAAATTTTGCATACAGCATAAACACAAAATAGACACCAAGCGGAACGTGAACAAGTGGCATTCATTAGCTGGTCTCATCCTGCTATGTATTCTGGTCGAAATATATATTTCGTGAAGTAACCGCTAATTATACTGGAACACCTTGAATTCCTACGTTAATGTAATGTGCATATATTTAGTATTAAGGTTATTTTAAAATTAAAATAAAATAATTCTTGCGATTTTTGCAAATTTTCCCGATTAAAAAAAATCGAATATCTTATTATGCCCCGGGGCCACACAGAACGCACGAATATCTCACATTCTTCTCCTCCACGCTACAACGTGATAATCATCGACGTGCAACGTTTTTAATTAAAAAATTAGCCAATAATTACCATTCCCTCAATTTTATCGAGACGCAAAACATCGTGCAACTGTGCAGCAATTAAAACGATGTATTATCGATTTTAAAATATGCATAAAATAAACGTGCAATAAATAACTGAATAATCAAGCGTTGTAACAAAGAAACCGTGTGATAGTCGGATTTCTAAGTGAAGCTTCATATGCACATGGTATACAGGGCGAGTACAGATTCTTTCGCGCTTATACTGCAGCAGCGGCGCATAGGACGCTGATGGTAATCCGAAGCTCCAATAGGGCATGAAATATACGTCGCATCGTGACTAGAATAACAGCACCCAATGCTTGCATGCACAGTACCCCATCGATAAACAGCACCCGCGATGTGTAATCCATGTCCTCGCTTTATGCACTCTTACATACACCGTGTGTGTGTGTGTGGTCGCAAACTTTTTGTGTATTTTTTATTAACCTTTTGTCCCTCGATTTTTTTATCGTGAAAAACTTTTCCCTTTTTACTATTTCCGTGGCACTTCGTCACGGGATCTAAGCGCAAAAAATTTCCATGCAATATTCAGATTTTTATAGCCCCACTAACTCGGTTTATTTCTCTCCCGCGTAGATCCACTATACTGTGTCCGGAGAGGGAGAGAGAGTGAATATATAGGAGACACTAACGAAAAATAAATGCACGTACAAAGAGACTAACCGACTGCGGCGAAGACTCCGACGATCCTCGATAGAGCCGTTAAGTTCCTCTCCGCAAACTTTCCAGACATGTTGTCCAAGCCCAAATTGGCCGTTTCGTTCCTCTTGCTTTTCAAACTTTCTTCCTCTTCTATTATTCCGCGGAGTTAGGCGAACATTGCGCTACTTTTGCAATCCGCGAGCTTTTGCCGCGCGCGCTCTCTCCTTGCGTCCCCTCGTGGAAATAAAAGTTTAACGATGTGCTCTTGGCACTTCGCGAAAAAAAAAATTATCGAACTGTATGAATAAACAACGCGTGTATAAGAAAAAGCTACCGCGAAAAAATCAAAAGCTCACTCATCCGGAGCTTTCGTGCTTTATCCCGAAAAGTCCAGCAGCTAGGCACGTAATATCCTCTCGGCGTCGTCGCGGCGCACGTACTGACTAGTCGCCGCCGTCGCGTCGCCGCTCGAGGCGATAAAGCTTCGACATAGCGAAGGGAGAGCTTTTTGCGCGCGCGCGCGCGCAGCGACGTCTGACGGCGGCGACTGGCTTCGTCGCGAGCTTTCGTGGTTGTACGTGTGTGTGTGTGTGTGTACAGCAGCGGAAGAACTTGAACCGCGCGTGGATGCTTTTTAATGAGCTTTTCAAATATTCACTTTGCCGCGGCGACGTGTCACACTTGGCTCTCTCAGCGCGAAATCTCTAGCCGGGGGAGAGCTTGCGAGCTTATATTTTCTATGCACCGCTGCTATAGTATGCTTTTCTTATCGTGCGCGCGTGTGTGTATAGGGGGGCTCATTCAATTTCTCGTATAGGGGCCAGACTATTGAGCCGAGACGGTGCGGAGCTTGAAACATTCAAAACGCTTTGGCTAATAGAGCTTGCAAGCTTTCTCTCTCTCTCTCGCTTTGGTATAAGCTGGCTTGATTTTCAACGGTTTGAGCGGGAAATTTCATTTTGTCCTCACTTCTATATTGATGTTCTATGATCCTTTCTGCCCCACCTATATACCCTCTGTAGGTGTGTCGGCTTGTAGTTTTCGTCTAGGCGACATTCCTAGTCTATAGTTATCCAGGTATACAAGGTTTATAGAAGTAGCTATTGGAACTGACGATATGACCGATACTGAGAACGATGTCTCCCGTAGCTTCGAACAATTTGCAACGCGTTGGATTAAAATTCCTCTTGGCGATAAATTTGAATATTTAGAGTTTACTTCAGAGTATATAAATTTACCGGCGGTGTCTATAATTCGGCTAGTTTATTTACAAATTTATTTGAATTTTTAAAACATTCAAATTTGATAAAGTTATTACGTGTTGATGTTCCGTTATTGTCGTACCGTTGACGACGTTCTGATAACTTCCTTGCGTTATTGTAACTTCTTCAACATCAAATATCTTTCAAAAATTCAAAAAGTCCACTAAGAAAGTCGACTATTACCTACCAGAATATGCTTTCAGTAAAGCCAAAATATGCCGTAACACGCGCAGTTCGAACTCTGTAGCATCTGCAGAGAAATCGGCAAAGGAACGAGAGACAAATTCCTTTGCACGCATCTGACAATATTATACCGGGAATCCACCACCAAACCGTCCATAGGGGAAGTGTATGTAGAAAAAATTTACTCGGAAAAAATCATAGTGAAAAAATTTGGAGAGCTTCTTTGGCCTATTTTAGTACTGTGAAAGCATTGAGTAAATCTTATCCGATTTTTGTCATTCAAATTTGCTTTACATCAGCATTTTTCAGTTATTAAAATTTTGTTTGACAATTTTTGATTTCGTTGTTTATACAGAAATTTAGTAAACTATGTTTTGTATGGATAGCAAGTTTATTATTGCCCCTTGACCGGCAGCCTCATCCTCGACCCTTCCTCCGCGGATTATCTTCCCCTCATTATGGGCTGTAAAATCCGAAGAAGGTCTCCAAATTTTTTCACTGTGATTTTCCCCGGGTAAATTGTTTCTACCTACACTTCCCCTATGGGCGGTTTGGTGGTGGACACCCGGTACACTCGCAACACGTCGAGCCACGAATTCAAAAACGCAACGACATGGAATAACTTTAAATCCCTGCAATGCAGGACCTACCCTCTCTCCCTATATCTCGTCTCTCAAAATGCTACATCCGTCAATGAACAGTTCCAACGGAGCAAGAAGTCATAAATCGGCAATAAACTGAGACTCGAACCGAGCGTTAATAAGGGTCTGGAAAATTCCTAGACGCGGACCGATCGACGCTAGAATCCAGGTCAACAATACATATGTATTGCACACTGTAGTATACCGATCAGATCAGGATTTATTGGGGCGGACCGATTTTCCACCTCTACAGCCTTCCCACCACTCCCCAGGACTTATTGCGACGCTACGGAGTAGGTGGAGAAACTTTATAGAACAGCTGTACTTGGAGAGAGAAAATCTAGTCAGTGTACCTCGAGACACCTTACGAGTCAGTTCTCAGTCCTGTTGCATTTTCATTCTCATAGTGTACGTATCTCGCCCGAGCATATTGCGCTACCGATTTCCAGACCCAACGAGGCCGTGCGACGTCACAGTGATTGAAATCTTTCAGATCAAGCGCAAAACCAAGCTCCATTATGACAGGCAAAGAAAACAGCTTACCGACAAGCCACAGTCATCCAAAAACCAGCCATGCCAAACCTGTACTGTCGGAAATCCAAACACAAAAGCCTAAAGAAAATCGGAGTAAACCCGTCAGCACTTACTCGACTACACCTATCAAAAAGCAATACAACTCCAGACCGATTAATAAATCGAACAGTGCCAGGACATCAAGCGAACTCATGCCACCGCCTAAAGTGTCAGCAGTGCCAAAGTCTAGAAACGCGACTCCTGTGAAGAAGCCAGCTGGAACAAGCCAAGAAAAGAAAGAAATCGTCAAACCTCAAGAAACCAAGTCCGCAGACAAGAAGAAGAAGAAGCGATGGGTCATAAGTGACTTCAATATCGGTCGGCCTTTGGGAAAGGGCAATTACGGCAACGTTTACTTGGTGAGAGAGAAGAGATCGAAGTTCATCGTCGCGATGAAGGTAATGTACAAAGATCAAATCGTCAAGGCCAACATCGCGCATCAAGTGCGCAGAGAAGTCGAAATACAAACTCATTTGAGGTAATGCTTGATATTTTTTTTTACTTTATTTTACCAAAAGTTTGAAATGCAATGATGAACAATGGCTAAAACTACGTTTACTTCGATTTCAGACACCCAAACATTTTGAGGATGTACGGATACTTCCACGACGATACGAGGGTCTACTTGATTTTGGAGTACGCGCCAAACGGCCAACTATTCAGAGAACTGGACAATCAGCCGAACCGTCGTTTCGACGAGGCAAAGTAAGCTATAGGCAAAATTTAAGTCGTATGGCAAAAAATTTACACTGAGTTATTAACCGCTATTATTCGATGTTTCAGAGCTGCCACGTACATTTCACAACTAGCCGATGCCTTAAAGTACTGTCACGCAAGAAAAGTCATCCATCGGGACATAAAACCCGAGAATCTGCTTCTCGGAGTAAACGGCGAACTGAAGATGGCGGACTTTGGCTGGTCGGTTCATGCACCTTCTCGAAGAGACACCCTGTGCGGTACTCTCGATTACTTGTCTCCAGAAATGGTGAAAGGTCAAGCTTACGATCACAGCGTCGACTTGTGGGGACTTGGTGTTTTGGCCTATGAACTGATTGTTGGCCAGCCGCCGTTTTTGGCGGATACCTTTCACGAGAGTTGCTGCAAAATCAAGAAGGCCAGATACGAATTTCCGAACCATTTGAGCAGTGGAGCGAAGGATCTTATTTCTAAGGTATGTATTTGGTGGAAAATAAACCTTGAAATCTGAGAAGTGAGAACGTGAATGATGTTATAATGAAAGGCATTTTTTTTCTTTTGCAGTTACTCGTTGTGGAACCAGAAGATAGGCTGCCTTTGGATGATGTTTTGAATCACCCTTGGATTGTTGAAAATCGTACGACGGAACCAGCAGAGGACAGCTTTTAAGAACAAGTTAAATTGGAGAACATAACGATGATTCGTGCACTATTATATTTTCTTTTCATTAGATGATGTTGAATTCTGATCGTATTCAAAGTATTCATCGTTGTATGATTTACCATACTCAGATCGAGTGATAAAAAATTTTACGAAGCGTATAATATGCGGTATATACATATATATTAACTAATATATATGCAATCAACAAATAGGAAAAAAACAAACGAAAATATTAATTGTTGGAACTCGCATTTAATTATAATTTAACTATCATGATGTTTTACACGATGAAATGTATTTTTATTTCAAATAAATAATTCACCATTATATACAAAAAAACTTTTGTCCATAGTACATGTTTTCGTGGGCTCGAATTATCAGTGTATACCACATCAGTTTAATGTGAAAGCATGAATGTATGAATGTACATATGTACATTATGCAACAAAGGATAAAGTCTTACTGTCAATAAGAAACTAAGCATTTAAAATATGCCGCGGCAGGGACCGAGGCAGTTATTTATTTAAAATATTCGTCATTAATGATTATTCAAAAATTTTCATATTTATTCATAATTTTTCAACTTTTTAACATTTCCAAATTTTTTAATTTTTTTCGAAATGTTTTCGGATTTAGCAGGGACAAAGAACTTTATTCCCGAAAATTTAACTTATTCCCGCATTTTTCAGGAATAAAGTGAATTCACGAGAATAATAGTGCATTATGCAACAAGGGGGTAAAGTCGTTGATTACTCCCGCGGGTGAGAGTTTACTGCCCGAGGGAATAATCGACTTTCCTCTCGTGTTGCATAGAGTTCTTTATTCACGACTGAACTATGTAGCCACTTTAATTCTTGAAAGTGGGACCTACAACAGCTAAATCGAATAAATTAATACAATTTTTTAAATATTCAAACTTTTTTATAATTTTTCTACTTTTTAACATTTTTTCTATATTTCAAATTTTTTAAAAAATTTCCAAAATTTTGTGTGAATAAAGAATTTATTTCCCGTACTTTGCGGAAATAAGGAGTTTATTTCCCGCATTTTGCGGGAATAAAGAGTTTATTATTATTTGCGAGAAAAAAATATTAACTCTCTAAATCTGAAAGAGTGAAAAATGACTCTAAAGAGGGAAAAATCACTCGAATTAGAGGCAAAATTGAGTCACTCTTTGCAAAGACGACTAATCGTGCGATATTTTTCAGTAGGGAACATTCAATGATGGAGGAATACAGGAATTAACTTTACCTTAGAACAATGTATTTATTTATTTATGTATTTATTTATTTGAAATTACACGGGCTAAAACGCCCTTTACAATAAAACCGTAAAACTAAAGCGCTACAAAGAGATTAGAAATGATAAAATATGCAATAATTGACGCCTACACTGAGAAAAAAATGTTGTGCGATCAATGAAATTTTAATTGAACCAATTAAATGACAGTATCAGTATATTCTGATATAATATTTAATTGATTCAAATATGTAAAAATAACATTATTTAAATGATCAAGTGAAATATAACTTGGATTTTAATAAATATATTTTTACTTCAAACAAATATTTAATTATTTCTGAACACTCAATAATGACAGTAACTAAATATTCAATTGTTCCAATACAACAGCTCTCTTTAACTAATATTTTATATAGTTTGTTCAATTAAATATGACATCCATCAAAAAATAAGATGAATAATTTTTGGAACTCGATTAATAGTTACATACATGTAATATTTCATTGATTTAACTTATCATTTGAATAAACGTTGCTAGTGCGTAAATGTTATATTTTCTTATCTCTCAATAGGCAATAAAATATAAATCAGTAGAAACTATTATTTAATTAGATTAACGATATATACTTCGAACCAATACATATATTTGATTGGTATAAAAAAATATTTAATTGAAATACAAATAAAAAAACTCGAAACCATATTATCGCTACTATTTAAATTCTTATCGCACATCTATCTAACCCAACAGATATATTTATCGCACCTAATACCCATACGCGTACACACGCCCTTACGCTCGCAATTCGCAAATTTCACATACAAAGTATGAATTTTGATCTTCCATTGTTCGAATTAAGCATTTAATTGCAAAGGCTATTTTTTCTAACGAAATATTTAATTGAATTGAACAATTTTTGGGATATTACGCATGTTGTATTAAATTTTTATTTAATTGAATCCATTGCATTATTTTCAATGAAATTGATTTAATAATTTTTTTTCTTAGTGTACACTACAACGCAATGCACTGCCAATTGACATCGTTAAAATGCCAAAGAGAGTGCTCGGACGGACGGACGATTTAAAAGCTTGTAAAGACGGCTTATCGCGAACTAGTTGTGGAAGCGTATTTCACTGACGTTTTAGACGATTGACAGCACTGAAGAAACCCGTGTTCGACTTGCAGCCGTCCTCCTGCAAGTCGCGAAAACGACGTAATGAGTAGTTTAGCGATCTTGCCGCGAACTTGCCAGCCAGGTCATCGCAATTAATGCGACTATAAATAACCTTGTAAGCAAAAACACAATCCTGCACATAACGCAGCGATCTCACTGTAATCGTGACTGAATCGGTGAAGTGGTCTCCCCAGCTTAAGATTTTTCAAAATCAACTTCTCGCATAAACATTTCAACGCATCCAGGTAGTATTATCCGCCAGTCATACGTACCAAATCTTCGTTGCTGATGTAAGATAAAGTCTTCTCATAAAATATATCACTTGGATCAGTGAACTTCAAAATGTCGCTCAATACAGCAGTCGCATCATCCAAGAGCTTCTTACGCTCGAGATCCCTGGCGAGCTTCGCGTCCAACATGCCAAGGTACATCGGAAACATCGCCTTCTTAGCATGGAACGCTTCGACCAGTTTCTTGTTCTTCGCGTACATCTTCGTCTGCTTTGCGCTGGCGATCAGCAAGTCCAAAAATGACACGCCACTCTCGCCCAACTCTGTCCGGCTCATCGCTCGCGTCTCCTCGGTGCACCGAGAAAACCAATCCTCGTTGTAAACTTCTTTGCCCGCTAAAATGTGAAGCGCTTCCAGATGTTGACTGTCTTGTTGGCTCAGGAGCTGCAGGTTGACGCCTCTCTCGATCAGACTACTCTGAAGCGTCAAGAGCTTGGCCATGCGTTCGAACAAAATTTTCAACGGACAATCGTCCGACCGATGGACCTGATAGATGTAATAAATAAACTGCCAATACTTCGGTATCCCTCCCAGGACATTATAGAACAGCCGTGAAATGTGGCTGTCAAAGGCGCCGATACGACTGGATTCGACCCAATGGTATATGTCAGCACCGAAATCGAGCAGCAGCCTGAAGATCATCGAGCGCTTCTCGCTAACGTTCTCGCCGTACTTCGTCGCGATAAAAGCGTAGTATATCGGCGGATAGCCGAAAGTTTTATCGCTGTTGACGTCGGCGCCGAACGTCAACAGCCGGCGAACCGAGTCAACGTCGTTTAATAGACAGGCTACGTGTAACGACGAGTTCGAGTACTCGTTGCCTCGGAGCACCATCTCCAGCATGTGATTGGCCGAGCGACGATTTTCTTTCACAGCACGGAGGTAGGCTTGGTAGGCGTTCTCACCCGTCGTGTCTTTCAAACCGATGTCCTCTCCGCGTTTAAGTATGCGTACGATCGTTAACAAACCGCAGCGTCCGTTACGAACGGCCACGTGAAGCGGGCTTTCGCCGTTGGCGTTGACGACGTTGACGTCCGGAAATTTGTTGAGGAACCATTCTATGTAACCGAATTTCGATTGAGTTCGTAAATACACGTGCAATGGTGTGTCGCCTTTGGAGTTCCTGATGCACGGATCGCCTCCGCCATTGTGTAGAAGTAGACCGGTAAGCGGCTGATTGATCATTTCGCTTAGGACTGCGTAGTGGAGGGGCGTGCATCCCTCCAAGTTTCTGGCGTTGGAATCGCTGCCATATGCGAGCAACATTCTTCCGAGTCTGTAACACTTCCGTCCGTTATTTTGAATGCTCCCTAATGCGAGCCAGTGCAGCGCGGTGTTGCCGTCCTTTGGCGTCTTAGCCTTGACGTCAGCGCCGCACTGCAGAAGTATAAGGATCATTTCAGGAGGGCACGTCTCATATTGGATAGCCATATGAAGCGGTGTCTGGCCGTCGGCGTTGCTTGCGTTGATTACGGAACCATCGGCTTTCAGCAGATTTTCCACAGCACTTACGTCCCCCTCGAAGTTTCGAATAATCGAGTGTAGCGGAGTATCTTTGATCTCGTTCTCTTCGTTTTGCGCAACTTGTCCTGTCCATTGCTCAAATTTCTTGGACATATTAGATCGCACTGAAAACTGATCGAACTGCAAAACTAGAGATGCGCTCGGTAACGCCGACAAGCTTCAACTGCGACATCTGGATGCGGTGCGCAGTGTGCACCGAAAGCGTCGGATGCACAAAGTGTGCATATATATATATATATATATATATATATATATCCCATACCTCCCCCATACCTTTCCCGGCCTTGAATATTTAGACGAATCCGATAATTTATTATCGTCGGCCCCTAATAGTCCAGTAAAATGAGCCTCCCCCTCCTACTAGATTTAGGTAATTTCTTTTTTATTTATTATCTCGGAACTTTGCACTCATCAAAATCGAGTAAAAATCGATTCCAATGCAAAATTGAACGCTCTTTCGACTGGTGCAGGTTACTGTGCGTTAAGCCGTTTTCGAGATATAAGCAAAATTAATTTTTGCACACTGTTTTCGCGTAGAACCCGTTGAGCTAGGAAGCTGCAAAAAATATCAGAATCGTCTTTTTCGACCTCGATTTACCTAATAACCAAAATGCAACCATTTCTATCGCATGACGATTTCAAAGCTAATTTTACTGGATTATACGAAGCGAAAATAAAAACAAATATTATTAAGGCAAAACTAACAAAATGGCAAAATTAAATCGTTGAAAATTTGTTAAAATTTTAACATTTTAAAGATTTTTGTAGGAAATACAATTTTTTAATTTTGCTTCCTCCTAGAGGAAGCTTTGTAATAGTAAAATTTTGAGTTTCGTCAAAACTTCTAGAGAATACTTTTTGGTGTGTTAGAAGTTCAAAATCAAGTGTTTTTAGAAAATGTCCGTATGGATGTGTGTGTGTGTATGTATACCGTAATATTTTTGGAACTCCTTCGTCAATATCAGTAAAATTTGACATGCATATCTATTTTTGGATTCTGCATTTGGGAAAAACAGTTTTTTTTTATTTCCTCGACTATTTTTTATGGCCATATTTTTTGATTTTTAATCATCGTCAGCTAAAATGCATTTAAAAGAGAATGAAATTTTTTTATTCCTTATATCTCTAAAAAAATGTAGTCAAATGCTTCCAAATTTTATTTGATGGTTTACCTTAAAAAAGGTATCTGCTGCTAAAATTTCAAACGATTTCGTCAAGCGGTTCTCAAGTAAAGAGCTAAAATGTAAAAACCGATTTTTCTCAAAACTTTCCCTTTCTCTTATAGGGCTGTCGTTGCACGCCGTTAAAGTAACTCGCCTTCGGCTCGTGCTGTAAACTCTCGTTTTGAAAATGCAGTCTTTATGTACAAGTTACATAGGATATTTTTTATATCAGGAGAGCCGAAAATTCATATTGAAGTTGTGATTTTGAGGTTAGAGTGGTATAAAAAATAATTATATTATTATGCTATCCGCCAACGTGCGTAATTGACCGCTTATCGCACTCGTCAAAATAAAAAATTTCAACTTACAATTATAGGTATTTAAGCCCTGTTGTACTCCACTTCATGTCGTTACACCATAAAAATAACCGATTTCTTCAGAAAAATATATGTATGTACATACCTTTAAAACCTGTACGGTAATAATATAAGTTTTAATTTTTCGACGCTTAATTATCCTATATTTTTAACGCAATTATTGTAAATACTCAAATAAATCATAACAATGAAAATTATACCTATAATTTATGAGTCAAAAACAGATGAAATCCTAACGGATGCTCACAAATCACAACCAATAGGAGATCCGCTTTATCATCTTCTGGTATCCCTCCAGATTTGCAGTTCAGGATTGGCTAATTAGAGGCGAAAAGGGAACAGCTGAACAGGATCAAAGAGCGAGTACTGCCGAAAGTCTATACCTATATATATATATCCGAAAACAGATATGGCTGCGCCCGTGCGCCGTGTTGCAGCTGTGCTGTAGGACTAACCGGTGCGTTTCTCGATAAAAAGGACAATAAATAACGAGTATGTCGCACAGCTAAGCTGAAGAGAAAATTCGTATACTTACGCGAAAAGTCGCTCACATAGTTCAGCTGAAATCCTTCGAAACTCTGCTCGAGAATTTGACAGTTGTTCGATCTTTGATTGTTTTGACATGTTCGTCAATTTTTTAGTAATTTCTATAATAAGTTAGATAAGCAGAGCTTGCGGCAATCGCATTGATTATTATTGCACGTAAGTGTTCGCGTCGACAGTGTTCACAGCAACATGTGGTTGTTAAGAGATCAAAATGGTAAATATACTGCATGGTTATAAACATTGTAGAGATTATATACATATATTTGGATTTTGCAATATGCATTCCAGGTAAAATCAGGTACCTGAAGCCAGGCAAGACGTACAATGTCGGAAGAAAACAAGCTGACATCGTCCTGGAGAATGACTCTTCCATAAGCCGTGCTCATGCAATTTTGACTACAACGCTCAAAGAACAAACAAGGGTAAATATTTCTGCAAAATTTTGAGGCACACAGAATCGATATTGATTTGCTGTGCTATAAATCTATTTCAGACATCCGAAGTATCGTCCACGTGCGTTGTCAAAGATGCCAATTCCAAGTACGGCACTTTTATCATTCGAAACAATGTTCAAATGAAAGTTCCGGCTACTGGTTTAGAACTAGAACCTAATGACAGGGTAAAATTTGGTTTGCAACAACACATTTTTATGTGAGTCTCGTTTCTTTATTAGCCGTTGTTTCTTTTGAAAATTAGTACAAGTGTTAGTAAAAATTCTGCTCTATTTTAGCACTGAGTACATTCGCTTTGTGTCAGTGATTTCACGCTTGAACGCAGACCATAAAAAGAAACTTAAAAATATTATGGACAGCATTGGTGGAATTGTCATTGATTGTTATGATGACAATTGCACACATTTGACTGCAACGACTGCATCTTCCACAAGCAAGGTTTGTTTCGGATCTGATTATTCGTTGTTATTGTCTATGGTTATTCTTGATTATGTAACTAATGAATTTTAACTTGCAAATTAGATAATTTCAGCATTAATAGCTGGAATACCGATTGTCGATATAAATTATTGGACATCAGTTTTAAATGCTATAAATGCAGATGAAAATCTACCAAATCCTGACTCGTTTACTCTTCCACTGCAAGATAAAGGTATTAATACCCAACGAGTATCGCTGAAGCCAAATCCTATGCGCAAAACCCTTTTTCAAGGAAAAACGTTTGTATTCTTTTCTGAAAAAACGTATAAGGAGTACAAAAAAATGATAAAGGATGCAGGTGAGGATGATAAAATTACTTTTTTATTAATCATTTGTCTCTATATTTTGAAAAATCTTTTCTTTTGCAGGAGGTAAAATTGAGTTATTCAAGATAAATACTAAAAGTATTCAAGAGGATCTTTTTACTGATGATACTATTATAATGCAAATAACAACCGAGAGCGCATCAGATGAATTAGCTGCATTTGATGCAATGCTCTGTAAGTTATCCAATTTCCATATCATCTATCTAAAAGTTGTCGAGTTTTTATAACAGTTTTTTTTTTATGATATTTCAGATGATAAAATGCAAAAGAAGAAACTTAGAATGATAGCTGAAACAGAGATTCCTTTAGCTATTGTTTATGTCTCACTAAGTCAGTACTGCAACCCTAAGTTTAATTTTAAGCAACTTATGATAAGAAAAAGTTTCAAAGACACTTCTGAAGTACTCGCATTAGATACCCAAGATGTCTTGATGTCAAATCCAGGCAAAGATGGTGCAGGACAAAGTACAGCTTCTAGACAAGTATTGATTCCTGAAACTGAAGATTTTATGCTGGAGAATTTTTCTGATAATGAAAATGACAGAACAACGAATAGTAGAAATCATAACAAGCCAAAGCTAGAGGAATTAAAAGAAAAAAATGTTAACAAGAAGCTCTCAAAACTTGCATCTTCTGAAATATGTACAATGGAAATCGAAGATAATCTCTCAAACGATCCCAAGTTTAGAGATAAGAAGACTGTGGGCGAGAAATGTTCGCGTAATTTAGAAATTGTAAAAGCAAAACCAACTTTAGACGTGATCAATGATGATAATTTTGCAGTATTAGAAAAACAGAAGAAAGCAATAAAAAGAAAAGAAGATGATGATGATAGGAAGGAAAATAAATTTAGTAAATTAGGATTTAAGAAAAGTGAAAAGAAAACTTTGGACTTTGATTTAGACGAGATGGACATAGAAGTGCCAAAGGAAAAAATTAAGAAGGAAATTATATCACAAGAGAGAAATGAAGTAAAACATGACGCTAAGACGAATAACAAACTCTTCAAAAAGGTCTGCAATGCAAAGCAATAAAAATTGTCTTCAGAATTAAACAAAAAAAATGTCATTTAAAACTGTCTAATTTTTTATCAATATTTCAGATCTACACGAACATTCCAGTTACCAGGATAGCACTTTCAGACATGACTGTATGGAGGCCTAATGCTTGAATTTAAGTTTTTATCATAATATTTATTTGTTCGTTCTCAGTTCTGTTTACTGTGTTAATGTAAATAATTTAAAAACGCAAAGTACCTTTATACTTTTATAACAAAATTCAATAAAACGAGAAACTGTTGTACCCGTACAATGCATTTGTTATGATATTGTAACCTAAGATGTGCTTAGAAAGCTACAAATTCTTGTCTAGTCGAGCCAAGTATTTCAATCAACGAAAAAAAAAAGAACTTGTTCAGAAAACCAGGAATAGATCTATGATTACAAATTCATATATAATTCTTTGCTTAATATTAAAATTTAAAGTTCTGCTTTGTTTTTGTATTTGATATAATATTTAATTTTTTCTTAAAACACAAAAAGGAGAAGAATCATAGTGTAGGTTATAAAAAAATATTTATTTTTCAAAGATTGTCTCGAATACAAAATTTTTTGTATTCTATACATTTCAAATTGATCGGTTACATTGTGTCAATTATTTGTCGATGCACTAAGTAGATATTTGACGAGCATAAACTTCGATATCATTGTTATAAAGTCAAAGTTATGTCAACGAGATCAAAATTTTCAATATTAGAAATAAAAACCTTATTTCGGTTTCATGCATCGTTCGCGAGATTGTTTTTTAAAACCATGTCATGGCTGTATATGCGATATACATTTGAAAAAATCTCTCATTTCATTAATCTTAAAAAGTAGTTGATAAGAAAATAATCATCATAGTTAAAAGCGTTCTTCTCTCACAAGAAGTACAATGTAGTGGAAAGCTGCGGGTGAGCTGGTTGCTTTATTGTTTGTGAGACGAAGAAAGCTAACTTGTGGGCATATTGACACGGCGCTGGAACTCTAACCGTTCCACTGAAGTTGTAGTACATGTGGCATAGTTTGTAAGTAAGTCTTTGCATCTGATCTGCCTTGAGACCAGTACTATCCTGTAGTACATTGTAAGCCGTCGGCGCAACAGTTCCTTGACGCACAGCTTGTGAAACGATGAAGAAGTCGTACTTCAACGGATCGGTTATAACGTCGTCGATCACCGTGCCAGCCGGTGGGTTATTTTTGTTCAGGAAAAATCTCGTGTTCAGACGCTTCGTGACGATGATGAAAGCGAGCTTGATGTGCTCGGGACGGGCGTAGATCTTCGACAACGAGTCTCTGACCTGAGTTACCTCATAGTCGTAAACGAAGGGAAGCTGTCCCTCGCCAACGCCGTCTCTGTAAATGATGATCTTGCTCGGCAGTCTGTTTTTATTGACCTTGTAGAACTCCATGACGGCGTTGCCCAGAAGTTGCGCGAAGTGGTTGGACAGCTCCTCGCCTGCCGCGTGGACGCTGACTGCGCTGTAGTAACGGGCAAAGTTCTGATCCAGAGATGCCACCAGTGCTCCTGAAACGAAAAGAAAGAAGCGCGTTGTTATAACGGTCGTTGTTAATAATGTATAATGAAGTTACTCACCAAAATCGCCGTTCTTGTCGTGGCAGACGTCGAATCCGACCACCATCAGACCCGGTAGAATCTGTCCGATGTCCGTAGTCCAGGGGACACCGCCCATCTTGCAGTTCAACTGCACAGCAACTTTCGTGGCGACCGATCGGGTATTGGCCGGAGTCTTCTGAACCAACGTTCTGGACATGACCACCTGGCTTGGAATTGGCCTGTCTAAGCATAGCTTCTTCTTGATGGCTTGGTATCTCAACAGGTTGTTGTTAAAAACAACGCAGAAGATCAACTGAGGTACTGACTTGTCCGTTATGGCCGTAATGGTTTGAGCAACAGTCTCGGATTTATCGTTGTCGATCATGACGAGTCTTGGTCTGCTTATAGCAAACTTCATCTTGCTCGCGACGGTTATTATCAGTTCGATGAAAGCCTGTGCGACAAAAGCATTTTGCGTTGAACAAAATTCATTTTTTTCCTTTCTAATTCGAATTTTTAAATATCTAGCCTCCCTTACCTTAGCACTCTCGGAACTCTTATTGGGCACGATGGCTACCCAATCCTTCAAGGGTCTGCAAGACACGGGAACAGCGTCTTGAACGTCCACAGTCCAGTCGGCCTGTTTCAACAGCACCTTTTTACTTCCAAAGTAAATGGTCTCCATCGGCAAAACGCGACCGGGCAGCTCGACCAGATTCGACTCCAGATCGAAGTTCCACTCTTTGAAATCCTGAATGACCTCGGGCTTCGATCTCAAACGGTTATTGAAGGCCAGCAGACGTCTCATCCTGGCCTCCGGAGCGATTCTCGTGTGCTCCGCCAATGCCCTCATAAGTTGAAAGTTTCCTCGCATTTCATCCGTCAGTCCTGCCAAAATTAAAACTCGTTAGTTTACAATCACACAAATTAAAAAATACAAATTCTAGAAAACGGTAACTTACCGGTGCTACGGCACAGTTCGGGAATCAAATACACCAGCTCGTCATTGCCGGCTCTGCGATCGCGCGCCTTCGATCTCGAGACTAGAAGGGGCTGCTTCGGATCTCTTATCCTCACTTGATACTTCTGCTGGTAGTAGGTGGCGTACGATATGTCGGTGCCGTCGCGCAGTTTGAAAGTGCTGGAAGGGCTCTTGGTGTAATCGACGTCGTCGACTTTGTAGGTTCGATTGTTGTAATCGGTAAGGACGACGCTACCGATCACCGTGGACGAGAATTTATTCTGAAATGGGTGGAAACGGTTAAAAATGAATATCTTCGAATGCGAGGGAGAGAGTGATCGACTTAATTTCGGGCACATACCTGATATTCGCTCCTGTGTTTCTCGTGGGTGTCGCGCAAAATGTCGTAGACCGTCTGATTGCGCATGACTTTGTGCGAAATCTCCGCGCACATGAGCACGTCTCTCTCGTGCTGCCTGATCGACGTCACGTAGCCGGGCCATAGTTCTAATCTGTACTGGGTTATTTCCACCTGAACGTAAAAAAAAAAACAAAAAAACAAAAAACGACGTTAATAATCTCACATCTAGTTTGCACATTCACTAAGATCCATCGATTTTTGCCTTACCTTAGCAGCAGCGTCGAAATAGTTTCTACCGACCAATTGGAGATTCAAATTTTCCAGGCACTTCCTCACCATGATATTAAAGAACTGGAAGTAGTGGTAGTCTCCCTTGACTACGTCGCCCACTAACCGAATTTTAATACTCATCGGTTTTTTGTCCTCCTGCCTGATCGAATTCAGTTCCATAGGCTGCAGAGAAAAGAAAAACACGCATACTTAGCAAAGAATATGACCAACAGCGTAACGGGTATAGTCTGCTGGTGTAAGCGTCGATACTCACATTGGGCAACCTGTTGCTCGTGTATAAAACGGTTCCATCGAACAGATACGCTCCAAGAGCTGCCTTATGAGTACGGAGCAGCGATTTGCGCACTATGGTCCTTTCCTCGTCAGGCGCGATATCCACTCGGTACTGGTACAAACACCAATCGGTCTTGCTCTTAAGCTTGAAATAGTTAGCGTTCAGCACGACTTTTCGACCGGTAGTTCCTGAAACAGCGCAGAGAGATCGTTAGAGTTTCGTGAAAGCAATTTAACGTTGATCAAACGTGTACGAAACGATCGTATAAATACCTAGTTTGCTCGTTACGTGTAAAGGTTTGGTCTTCACTTCATTTGTCGGAGGGGCTCTGGACCTTCGTCCACCTACCGCAGCAGCCATGCTGTTATCAGCTGGTAAAAGGTTGATTATTTTATAATGTTTGTGAAAAATACAAAATCGCTCGAAACAATCTATTTGAAAACTCCGAAAATACACTTTGCGCGCAGAATCGCTTTATTATTCGACGGACTTTTCGCATCACTCGGCATCACAACATCGAAAAAAAAAATTCATCCGGTCAATAACACTCGCGAATTCAACCGGCGAACGGAGCACACGAGTGTACGTAGGGTGTATAAGACGATCGAGGTTGCGCGCACGTAAACAAAAGTCGTTATATCGACATTTTCGCGGACACTCGGACAAGGCGTGTAACACTATGATCACTTTTGAAAATTCTCGATCGCGGAGGCAATAATCATTTTACGAGTGTGTGGAAAGCGCGAAAAATCGGTAAAAGCGGAAAATTGTGTTTGTATACTTACGATCGAGAAGAACTTCACGACTCCTAAGGGCTGAAACGACTCAATGAACGGCGCGCAGCGCTGTGTTGAGAGAAAAACAGGCGAATAACAGCGAAGAGCTTGAGAGAGGGAGATGAGCTTCTCAAGCTGGCACGGCGTCGACTGACTCTGACGTTGACGCGACGTGAGCCTTTCGGGGCTGTGATCGACCCCCCCCCACTTCTTGCAGATTTCACCCTTCTCTCTCTCTCTCTCCCTTCACGCAACGATTGTCCTGCTGCCGTGCTCGGATATCAGCTCGCAACAAATGCTCTGCTTATACACTTCGCACCTGCGTGTGTGTGCGTTTGTTTCTGCTAGATTTCAAATAATCGAACGCCGCGTTCGATGTATAAATATCGTTACAGCGATGAGCTGTACTATTGCGCAATAGAAATTATACTTAGTCTCTTCCAGCGGACGATTCTTTTCAACGATCGACTGGCTATATTTATGTTTATTTGCGCGGTTTAAAGGACTGCATGCGATTTTTTTATGAGTATCAGCCTGCTTTGAAAACATGCACGGGTTTCATTTGAAAACACACGGTTCTGGTCTAACCGAGTAATCAAGATGAATCGGAAATTTCAAACACCATGTTGAAAATATATACCAGGATATCCATATGGATAATCTATATGGATTCATGTGGATTCCATATGGATTTATGTGGATTCCATGTGGATTCCATGTGGATATTCCATATGGATATCCACATGGATATCCGTCTAGTTTTTTAAAAAGTCAAGACAGTTAAAAATTTTTTATGCGCCTGTTATATATAGTTCATCTAACCATTAATGGAAGTACCATCCGGATGATAACACCTAAACTGGGGTTGTGAGCTCCCAAATATTCACTTTTTAATTATTTTATAGAAATTAAAATTTTTTGTAATGCTAAAAAAATTAAGATTTTGGAGCTCACAACTCCAGTTTAGGTGTTATCATCCGGATGGTACTTCCATTAATGGCTAGATGAACTATACATAACAGACGCTGCATTTTACTGCCTTTCGTTGCTCCGCAGCCGCTTTACACTGCATCGATGAATTATTTTAAATATCGACGTTATTTTACAAAACACACGATGGGGGGACGCTCGTGAAAGCTGAGCAGCTCGAAGAGAGTTTTTCCCCAAATTCCGAGGAAAAAAAGTGTACCTGGAACGCGCTGGAGTATAGCTTCGGAGTTAGCCGTATAAAGCACGTGTTTAGTAGAAGTTTATAAGCTCTCTCTCTCTCTCTCGAATCGCGAGGACTCTGCTTTCCATCAGAAGGATGTATGTTTGGCAGATGCTTCAAGGTCGAGTTTTCTGATCGTCGCGCGCGGATGCGATGTTTTCGTTCTTCGAATTGCACCTTTTCGGCGATCGATGAATGTCTGTGTGTCGGTGCGGGATTTTGATTTTATTCGTCTGGAGCGACGAAAATCGTCGTGTTAAAAATGAGATAGCGTAATTTAAATTATGTTTCGGATGTATTTATTTACTAGAAATTTCATTGGGGTCAAAAGCGTAAACTGCAACGATGAGCGTTATGCAATAAAATCAACATTCACATTTGCGCATCTTATTATAAGATATATATATATATATATATATATATATATATATATATATATATATATATATATATATATATATATATATATATATATATATCTAATTTCCTTACACACGATATACATCGTTTATTTTCAGAATATGATCAACGACGTACAGTTCAATGCATTATCGTTATACTTGTACTATACTCAAAAACACTCAAAATGAATCAAATTTTGAAAAATTTCGAAAGAGATTGGCTTACGACTCAAAATGCGCAACTTACCGATCAGTACTCTATATGGATGAAAACGGTTCTTTACAGGCACTTGTTAAAAAAAGTATAGTGTGCAACAAAGGGGGGAGGGTAATTTCTACCTCGGGTGAGATTTGAGCACTCGTTATAATATAATATATAATGATAATTCCATACAATCTGAACCACACCAGATATAATCAAAGCACCTCTTTACACAACAACGATCTATTGGATCGGTAATAACCTATAGGCTTACAAAGATTTTATTTTCATACTTCTTTGACATGCGTTTTATAAAAAATGCCAGTGGATACTCAACTGATACAGCGCAAATTCAACATGCTAAAATTACAGTTGGATCATATTATATCGACGGTCCCTGCGAAGAGTAGCAAGCATTTCGCCCCTTTCAAGAAGAAAAACCTTTTCCAGAATCACCCACGAAGCCCAACACGATTCGGCATTTCTCTACGAAAACTATCAGGATTGAAGAAATCTCCACGAAAATTATCACGCAAACACATATGGTATATTACTCCCCGCTGTGCGCGGCCGAAGGCGACATAATCCCTTCCAAAAAAAAAGGTTAGTCTGAGAAGGGTGAGTACTGACCTATGAGTGGCAAAAAATAATTTATACTGCTGTTGAAAATTTGGCATCGTTCAACAATGATCAGGTGATAAATAATACAAAATTTGCGAATCAAGAAACAAAATGTAAGTTTACAGAATTTGAACGCTACAAATCGGCCAATATCCAGCTTACCACTCTCCGCAAGTAAAAGCTTTATATTCTGTGGTACCGAAATAAAATCCGCGTTCAAGTGTTCAATATTGACCGATTTTTAAGATTCAAATTCGGTTTTAATAATCTTTTTTTCTTAATTGAAAATGTTATGCTAACTATTTCTCAATCATTGCTGTTTTCAAATTTTAAACAGCAATATTATTTATTTTTTACCTCTTGGGTACTTGTCTGAAACGCCCTCAGGTCAGGCCTAAGTCTTTTTTTTAATGGATTATCTCGGCTTCGGCCGAATCTTCGGCTTCGCGCGGTTGTAAAAGACCCTTTTTTCATCGTGGGTCGACGAGTCGTGCTACTTTTCGTGGATGGTTGCTGAATCGTGCTTATTTTCGGGGATTGTTATGTTCAATGCTTTCCTTCGTGGTAAGCGTCTAAACGATATAGTTGACGAATAGTATGAGATTTCATTTTCACGCGACAAAGAGCTTTACATTTCAAATCTCGCCACGAAGATTTCAACATATTTCATTTTATTTGCCACGACGACTATTGCGTTTCGGAGTCAACATGTTAAAACAGTGAATTAATGTTACATGTTAACAGTAAATTAATCAAAAGAGTTTTAAAAATATAGTCGAAGTATGTAAGAGAATTTGTGTAGACAATATCAGAGGCCACATAAATTTAAGCGTGAAGTACAATTTTACGCAAGATGAAGATAAGCTTCAGATATTGAAAAAAATTTTTGGATGGAAAGCCATAAAGCGCTACCAATTGTCTAAAGCTTACGAAGGAAAAATTCCTTTAAGCGAAAAAAAAGCAGAGACCTTCAGGCAATGATTGCAAGTGCAGTGAAGTATACCTTCTCAATTCCACGATTGTTATCACGGAATTATATAAAAATAAACAAATTAATATTATAAATTATGTTTTTTTATTTCATTGTATGCACTTTGATGTTCATAGATCTTTTCGGAATTTGAAATCTGTTGGTCTTTGTACCAAAATCTGAAATCTGTTAGTCTTCGTGGCAAAAACGTGAAATCCGTTAGTTTTCGTGACGAAAATGTGAAATCACATAGTCTTCGCGGCAACTATTGAAATTTAATGCTCTTCTCGTGGCAAAGACGTGAACTCTCATGGTTTTCGTGGCTAGAAATGAACTCTGGCAGCTTTCGCGGGGAATTTGGCATCTGATGTTTTTCGTATAGGGGCGACGATATAATGTTTCAATATTTCAATCAACTTAACGATCAACTCTTCAGATTCTAGCGCTAATCAAAAGCGTAATCAACTATCTTCCTCACAAACAGATAAGGCAAAATGCGGCCGACAGCCTCGTCGACCAGGTTTTCCTGTCTCAGCCTAGCTCGAAACTTCGCTTCGCCTCTTCGGCATACGTGGTAAATTCGCTGCTCAGATCGTACAGCTGAAACTTGGCCTCGAAGTCGGGACTCCGCATGAGCCCGGCAATCTGACGTTGGCTTTTCGCGAGCAGATCGAAGAAAGTGCAGCCCTCGGTGAACCTCGTGGATCTCATCCTGTCGATCTCTTCGAAGCAGTTGCGATAATAAATCCGCAACTTCGGATAGCGCTCGATGATCCCCTCGTCCTTCAGCTCGAGCGACGGCTTGAGAGCTTTTTTCAGGGCCAGCACTTCCCTCGTTAAAAAAAAAAAGGATTGGAGTGGGTTGTAACGGATTAGAACGTTTTCCTGGTTTCAATCCGTTTCAAACCATAACAGTAAATCAAAATGTAGTATTCAATCCGTTTCAATACGTTTTAATCCATATCAATCATATGAAACTTAGATGTTAAATCCGTTTCAATCCGTAACATACAAAAAATAAAAATAATAAACGTTACCAATCCGTATCAATCCGTTTAGGTTACCTAATCCATTCGAATCCATTTCAAGTTATAATCCGTTACGATCCGTTATATACGTCGTTATATATGATGGCATGTATAACGGATTGTAACGGATTGAATAAAATTGGATTTAATGTTATGGTTTGAAACGGATTGAATAAATTTTGATTTACTGTTATGGTTTCGTTTGAAACGGATTATTACAATAATTAAAAAGTTATAATCCGTTACAATATATATCCATTACATCCAATTCATATCGACGTATATATGGACTGTAACGGATTATAACTTTTTAAATATTGTTATAATCCGTTTCAAACCGTAACAGTAAATAACATTTATTCAATACGTTCCAATCCATATTAATGTATTTTTTACTGTAACAGTCATATGGTGTGCGTATATATATGTATGTATGTGTTCTAATTGTACTGTTATGGTTTGATACGGATGATTACAATACAATAATTAAAAAGTTATAATCCCTTACAAACCATATATATAAAAAACGAACGCGAGTTTTAATACGTTTCTGTCAGTTTGAATCCGTATAAAATAAAAACGTCCACAAACTGTAGTTTATTTTATAAATAGTTTATTGCGACTTAGAAAATGATTTTCTGTGATTTGAAAAACTTAGGAACCATAGATACGTATTTTCAATTTTACATAAATAATTTGCTATGCAAATGGATATTGTTTATAAAAATCTTCATGATCAATAGTATAAATGAATTGGAAAACAATAAGTATTTGGAACTCCAAAAATATAATCGATACAGTCTAAAAATAATAATCGATAAAACACATCCGCCATTTCAGTTAGTGCCTTTAATTTTCAAATCTGATTTAGTTCATTTTTTTTTAATTATGCAAGATTTTTAAATGTCAATTTGAAAATTAAAATTTCGTGGTACAATATATAAGACAAAAAAATAATATGGGAAATTTAAATGTTTATTTTGTCTTTTATATTGTAGCGCGAAATTTTAATTTTCAATTGACATTTAAAAAGCCCGCATAAATTTAAAATAAATCGATTGAAACGGATTTGAAACTTAAAGGCACTGATTAAAATGTATTTGAAACAAAGGTATCGGATCGGAATAAATTCAGATTGAAATGGATTCGGAGTAAATTGGAATTGGATTAAAACGTATTGAAACGTATTGAACAAACTGTTTGAAACGGATCTGAAACATTGAAAATTAAAAAAATGTACAAGATTGAAACGGATTCGAACCTTTTAAAATGATTGAAACGCATTTTTCATCACTTTCGGATTGAAACGGATCTCACTGGATTAAAAAAACGGATTGAAACGTATCTGTCCATTTTTTTCTGAGGTTCAATCCGTTCCAACCCTTTTATTTAACGAGGGTTTGATAATCAACTCGACGCCTGGACTCTCCATACGTCTAGAATAATACTCCATGGCACGGAGAGGTGTTTCGCCATAGTTGTCCTCGACAAGCACATCCGTTTACAATTGAAGCAGGCGTGGTGCAACGCGGTATAACCTTGATCACAAATTTCTTTATTAATGTTCGCGCTGCGCTGTAGCAGAGTCTCTATTATTGGCAAATTCACACATCCATTTCCTAGGCACGCTAAAAGGAGCGGAGTAAAATGATAATACGCATGCGCATTGGTATCTGCGCCGTGATCCAAAAAGAGTTTTACCTAGAAAAGAAACGTCACACTCCACAGTTTAATTTTACGTTTGGAACAATCCAAAAATAGCTATATGAAAGCAATAAATATTTATAATGAGCTTCCTAATCAACTGAAAGTATTAAATATAGAAGAATTCTCTCAAAAGAGAAAAATTATAGAATGGATTGAAAGAAACCGAATGCCACTGGTTAGAACAGGGAGCCTTGATCAGGACGTCCGCTGTGGAGGATTTTCCGAATATAGAGATTTTTCAGGTTTGCGTAATCGCGCTGGATGGTCGTGTGGTGGACCCCTTTTGTGCCCGTTCCGGGCGACCCACTGGGCCTAGAACGATCTGTTTTTTTACAAAGGATCGAATAAGAGTGGTTGGAATAGGGAGCCTCGATTAGTACGTCCGCTGTGGAGGATTTTCCAAATACCGAAATTTATCAGGTTCGCGTAATCGGGCTGCATGCGCAAGAGAACAGGGAGCCTTGACTAGGACGTCTGCTGTGGAGGATTTTCTGAATTTCGACATTTTGGCGGATCGCGAAATCGAGCTGGATGGACCCCTTTGTGCACGTTCCGTGAGATCCGCCGGGTCTAGAAAGTTGTGTTTTTTCGCAAGGAATCAAATGCCAGTGGTTAGATCAGGAAGCCTCGGTCGGGACGTCCGCTGTGGAAAATTTTGTGAATTTCGAGATTTGTCAGGTTCTCGTCTGTGTATAAATTGCATACTTTTTGAATAAAAGATCAATGAAAATCTTATGAAATATCTTTAACAATATACATGTTTACAACCATAAATCTATCCCAATGTGCTTATTGAAGATTAACTAATAATAATTGATTTTAATAATCCAAATAATAAATCTTATTATGTAATGTTCTTAATTTTAATAATTTACATAAAATTATCAGCTTAAAGAATTCGCTTCACCCTGCTTAAAATCACGGATTGAATTCGATTGAATTCGATTGAAGTTTAATCGACTTTAAACTTTTTTTAATACAACCAATCGACTCTCCATACATAGTTTTCATTTTTTTCCTCCAATGAACTCCTGGACATCGTCTACAAGAATACCGGGTTATTCGATCATCATCTTCGAGCAGAACTTAGACATACACGTTCATGGTAATAAATTATAATTTCAATTAACACTTATTTGAAAAAAGTCTCGTGTAATTAATAAGGACGATTCGAATTATCAGTCATTATGAAGTTGTGATAGCGTAGTCGGTAACTAAATTTGAGAGGAAGTGCCTTAGAATCTGACGAAAGAAGCAGCGATGTTTTCGTTCTTGATTGTGCCCATATTCTCGAATCGCACCTTTTCGCCTCAATAAATGATGTGTCGACAGAATTTTGGTTTTATTAACATGTAATATTAAAAATGAGAGCGTATTTTTAAATCATCGTCTGCACAAAGCCAGTATCAGGTGTATTTTTTTTACTAGAAATTTTATTAGGGTCAAAAGCGTAAACAATGATGAGCGTTATATGCAATAAAATCAACATTCTCATTTCTGATTCTTTTTATCATATATATCTTATTTCCTTATACGATACAGCGTTTATTTACAGAATAGGATCGACGACATACAGTTTAATCTTGTTATCGTTACTAATTGTAGTGCATCATTAAATTGTTTTTTCTTTCGGATATTAATAATAACGTTTTTTTTCTCACACTTCGACGCTTGCGACGATCGAATGCTCTGTGTGTGGAGTGTGTCAACCCTTTGTGCTCTCAAAGAAGCCAATTTTGCATTTAATCAGCCGATCGAGAGAACGAAGAATAACCGTCTGTATATATACTCAGAGCTGAATGGAGTATGAATAAACACCGTTGAAAACTACAAAAATTTTACAATAGGATTTAAGCTTGCGTTTGTAGTTTTAAGGAGAATTTTCACAAACATTCAGCAATAGTAATAATAATAATAATTTCATACAATCTGAACTACACCAGTTAGTTGATTTTTTGATATTCTGTTCGATTATCTATAGTTTTTAGTTGAAATAATCAAAGCGTCTCTTTACACAACAACGATCTTGTCACTCGGTATACAATTTTATCAATAAATCATTCGATCAGTAATGATCTACGCTTACAAAGATTTCGTTCTATGTTCTTACCCTTAGTACGTGTGTTTTATAAAAATGACAGTAAGCCGATGTCAATTCGACTGACGCAGCGTGAATTTGGCATGCTGCTATTACAGCTGCATCAGTGCGATAGTCGTCATCGACATTGACAAAATTTCGTGTAAACAATTCAAAACATCAACAAATCAACTATGTAAAGTCCTATTGGTCAACGGATTCCATCTAAATCTTTCATCATGATTGAAAAAAGGCGCTGCCTCGTCGCGAAGTCGTTCGCACGCTTATCATATACGTGTGTACATACGTATTTTTTGTTTCGTGATTTCCGCTTTCGCCTCTCCGCTTTTTTTATACCAGTAAGTGCGTGTATGACAGATAAATATATACACATATATGTAATACATATACTTATGTACTATTCGGGACAAATAAAAAGGGAAGGGGAGATGAGACAGGAGCGCGGGATGTCGGGAAACCTCTGGGTACTTACACTTAAAAAAGTAACATTGTTATATATATATATATATATATATATATATATATATATATATAATTATCGTTATCGTTAAATTATCTAAATTATCTTGCGCGTCCATGAAGGAAAAAATTCGTGGACTCTGCTCGCTCTCGTTCTCTCGATTTTTTTCTCGTGTTTCTCTGTCATTTTCTTATTCAATTGTCACCCCCGTTACATTTGGGCTACGACTCCGTCTTATAAAATATGATTTTATTACAGTTACAATTATTAATAATTATTATTACTAACCAGTATTTTTGTTATTATTAGTACTCGACTTAAAATGTAGACGGTTCTTTCTCTTTATAATGTGATGAATTTTGACTAAGTTTATAATATATCGCTCAATTTGTTCTTCCTTCTTCGCTCGAATTTCGATTAAACTATTGTCACAAGCTATCGTTGGCTACATGCTTAAAATCGGATTTGGTTTTCTGTAATATTTCGAGCAACGTTTCACTCGACGAAAGTAAGAGTGAGCCTGGAGAAGCGAAGGCTTTGCAAGTCAAAGAGCGATACACGTGTGTAAAAGGGACAGAGAGAAAGAGAAATGCGCAAGGAAACCATGCTATTAGCGAGCAATAAGGATTCGTGGTCGTGAACAAGAGACAAATGCCATGCTATGATTGATGTCTTTATAATAATAAATTAATGTATACAAGAACAAACGTAGAATAATTTACGACGCGTCGCATATACGGCTTATTATAGATCGCTTTTACCTCAATTCTGTTTGTCTTCTAATATTTTCTTAACCGTTTAACAATGATTTTGTTCAATTGTACTCGGAAAACATTACTACCCGATTCACAAAGGTGCGATGAGAGCGGTTTCCAAAAGAGAAGAGTACCACGCGACATCGTGCGCTGACTCGACAAGGACAATGGCACCGAAGTAACGAAAATTGATTATTGCAGTCGAATCGGTTCATCGATGATTCACCGCACCTATACAATTATCATTTCATTAATTTTATTTTTCTAAGTATTTTAAATGCTTTTTCCACTTGTCATGGTTAAAAGTATAAAAATGCGAGCCGTCGAAACGCATCAATCTACGTTCGAGAGGACTCGATGAGTCGAAGAAAAGAGAACACAAGCTGGCTCCTCTTCCTCCCTACTGACTTCTTGATCGAGAATAAAAATTTAACAGTACCGATCAATGCAGGATCCGAGAGAGCCTTTGTGGCTTCAGGAGGGAAGCCGAGAAGCCGGTCGACAAACAATGATTCAGCCTCAAATGATTATTGGCATTACGCAATATAGTCGATTTTCGTAAAAAAAAGTATCAAACAATGGGAAAACGATATACAGATGCAGACAAAAAAAGAGAAACTATCGAGAGGCAATCGATGGTCTTCTTATATCATGTCGATGGATATGGGATGAGAGAAGTGGACGATAATAGAGTCTAAATACATATTTGCGTGCGTTTAAGTTCGATTAAGGCGGGTTTTGTGAAAAAATTTCGTACCAAATTTCTTTGTTTTATATCATATACGTACAGTTAAATAGGTGTAAATGGCAGTTTCGGCGTGGTATACGTTCTTTAAATTATTTTTTTTTTCTTTGATCTTATTCAAACCTCTTGCTAAAGAGAGACGCGGTAAAACGCGTAAAACATTTTTTTTTTTTCGATAATGCCCTACAAACTCTATGGACAATGGCATACGTTCATATCGGGCAATAAGAAAGCATGAAACGGCGCCGTGTGTTCGCGATTAAAAGCAATGATCAAATACGGAGCAGAAAAAAGGCGGATTCCTCGTGGATTCAATTACTTTGGTCAGGTCGATCGTGCAGTTAACAAGTTGGATAACTTGTTCGCAACGCGCGGGACGAGTAATTAGATCCTCGCGAATGGCTCTTTGTGCATTGGACATGCCGTAAAGGGGAGACTCGAATGTTTACGTATAGATACGAAAAATCAACACTCCCGCAAAGTCAATAAATAATTGATAGGAGGCTTCGCGATCCGGCTGCAGAGACATCGCGCTAGGACGGATCTAGAAGAATGGAAAATTAGAGTAGGACAAGGCGTATAGAAGGGAATCAAGGGAAGGGGAGAGGAGAATATAAGAGAGCCATGATCCATCTCTCTCTCTCGTTTCTAAAAATTGCTGGCTCGTTTATATAATGTATGCGTCGTGTGCGCGCAATCTTCGCCAATCAGCACTCGAATTACATACGTATGTGATATAATATATTTATATGTATATATGTATATGGCAAAATCGTGTTTCTCAGTCAGTCGAGATTGGCGTGTGCGCGCGCGGCAACGTTTTGCACGAGTCGTTATTTTTATATATATATATTTTTTTTTTCATTCAATTCTTGCGTTCGCGTTCGCTCGATCCAGCGCGTATGCGCGCGATTTACGAACAACAAATTTTCCTCGGTTCGCACACACCCAGGCAGACGGACAGTCGGATAGACAGACAGACAGACAGACAGACAGACGAATAGACTCGCACGAACAGACAGAGCGAGGCGAAAAAGCCGAGCGTTTGCCTGAAAAAGTCAGAGAGGTGTCTGCGAGTCGTATTTCGAAAGATGCTCGGCTCGCGAGTCGAAAAGCTGTGCTTGCGGCGGCAGAGAAGGGAAGCAGCGAGCCGCGGGATAGGTAAAGCTCCTCGTGTGCTGCTGATCTGTTTACACGATGGCTCGTTTTTTCTTATTGTATTCTGAGAGCGAGCGAGCGAGAAGGAGAGTGAGAAAAGAGCAGAGCTGCATGATAGCGTGTTGATGGGGCAAATAATATGCGTGTGGTTCTATACAGAAGGGCTACGTGTGAGCGCCGCGCTTGAAAAAGTTAGTGTATCCGTGATGCGGGTCTCGCTGCCGCTGCTACTGCCTACGCGCAAGAGGGTGTTTGTGTGTGTGTGTACATGTCAGATAGAAAGATTAGTATGTGTGTGTGTGTGTGTGTATAGAGAGCGAGGCCCTCGACGGTCCGAGTCCTGCTCGAAGTCGACGGCGAAGGCCCGAGGCGCTCTCTCTCTCCGTCCTTCCGGAAATAAGCGCGAGAGTCGTGGTACAGTCGTCGAGGAAGTCGAAGTTTCGCCGACGCCGCACGATCTCTCCCGCGGAAGGAGGAGTTACAGCGCGCCACTGTACAGTATAGGGCCGTCGAGGGACTGGCAGCTGATGCCTGACTGGTGTGTCTCGTTGCTGCCGATGCTGCTGCTCATCTACGAGGTGCGAGCTGGAAAGGCTTTGACTGTTCAAGCGTAGAACTCGCGGTTGTGCTGAGGTGCTCCTGGCTTGGGATAGGCGTTTGCTGCTGGCGATCTTCGAGGCTCATCAAGGGCGTACGAGCCTTCGTCCTTCTTGCGCATCCTGTACACGATGAACATCACCACGAGGATCGCGCAGAGTAGTCCGACGACAGCTCCTCCGATCACGGCTGAAATTTGTTTAAACGTTATTGAGTTAAATTTTTTTGGAAATACCATCTACATTGATGATACGGCACGTACCTAATAGCACATTAGGCTGAGTGAATAAGGAACTCGCTTTCTCCTCGTTGTGCTCACTCATGACGTAGGTGGTCGATCCGTCGGATCCCGAATGTCCCAAGTCGTTGCGTGGAGGTTCGACTGCCTCGACTCCGCTGTCTGGTCGGTTCACTGCGTCAATGGTCGTCTAAAAACGATGATCGTTAGTTAGAATTATGCTAAATTATACGTCGTATAAAAATAACGTTTTTTTTCCAATTCAAAAAAAATACACACCTGCTTCTTGTATATCGTTTCCTCGACGACTTTAGGTTCGACGGGTTTGTTGGCGACTGGCTCGATGGTGTTGTGACCGCCGAATTCTGAAGAAAAAAACATCCACGAGTTGTGATACACGAAGAAAGACTTATCACACAATGAAAAGCAGCATAACACATACCATCGTCACCGTCCTCGTCGTCGGGGCCAAGTCCACTACCGGAAGCCTCGAGGTCGCCGCGGACTTCTCCGCCTCCGCGACCCGAGCCCTCTAGGTCCTGGTCGTCCAGGTAGATATCATCGCCGTAGGAGTTGTAGCCTGCGCCTCCCGTCGACTTGTCCTTCGAGCTCTGCTCCTTGTTTGTGTTCTGAAAAAGTCGAAGCTTCGATCAGTATACATCACAGCTGCAGCTTTTTCAGGCGAGTTTACCTGAGCGCGCGGGCGGGGCGCTCGAAAAATAGACGAAAATTCAGACGTGTTCTACTGCGCAGTTGCACGTGTGCGCGCTGTATATACAGCTACGCGGAAGGTCCTTTATTTTTTCTCTAGTACCAGCCGAAGTACGTTCCGATCGAAGTTTTATTCCCGACTGCGCGGTTCTCTCTGGACTTGGCAAACTGTGCGATAGCTTTACGTGTGTGTGTGTGTGTGTGTGTGTGTGTGTGTGTGCGCAGTTATACGCGGGGAGAGAAAAGCTCCCGTTCAAAAGTCATGCGCAGAGTCGCCGGTCTCTCTCCTGTTTTCTGGGTCATACACGCGTCAGTCATTGCGCCGAAAGTTATGCCTACATGCAAGCTCGAGAAAGAGAGACTCATCCACGTGTCTCTCTTGAATGGAGGCGTCGGCTCTCATTGTCGTTGAAGATCGAATTATCGCGGGACGCTTCTATTGAAAGCGAGAACGGCCCTCTTTTGTCCGTATAATGGTACGAACTTTCGCTTTTTTTCCCCGATTTGTTTTCTCCCGCCCAACGTCTCGCAAGCTCTATAGAGTCCTCTCCGAATTATTCAGAGCTTGCGTATGATCGATACTCGTTGTGTCTTATACTCCGCAGAACAGAGAGATAGAGAGAAAGAGAAAATCACGACGTATGCCACATAACATCTAAGGTATAGACGCATGCCAGCTGACGATGGGACACAAACACACGCACACACGCACACATCATGCGCAGCTGAGAGTAACATACACACGGAGGGTGTTTTCGGTGCATATAGAGGATATCGTTCGGGTGTGTGTGTGTTTGCATTGAGTGTACAGGGCCAGATTTTGGAGAGAAGCAACGTTACCTCGGAAGAGTACACCTCTCGCTCGTCAAATCTCTCAATAAAAGAGCTCTGGCACAGAAAGCTTGATCGCAGAGAGAAAAGCTCCTGTCCCTTGGGTTCTCCCTCCTTCGAGTAAGGATCCGAAATCCCAGTAGCAGCGGCGGCGCTACTGCCGCTCCGCCGATCGCGGATATCGACGTTTTCTCTCTCTCTCTCTCTCTCTCTCTCTCTCTCTCTCTCTCTCTCTCTCTCTCTCTCTCTCTCTCTCTCTCTACATTTTTGCGCCCGCGCACTGCCCGGCTACCAATTAACAGCCGACTATAGAGGGTCACCTGGCAGGACCCTCGACCTTGGATCTCGAGAGCCTAAGGGAATATAAGGCTACTACCGATGGATATGAATGCCGAGGCGGATAAGAAACTGTGTTATAGTGCGGCAAGACGACGACAGGCGGCGCAGAAGGACGAGTGCAGGTACACTCCCTACAGCTGCGAGAGGGTATAACAGCGCCTCCTGTAGGACGCTTTTCTTCTAATTCCGAGAAGACGCGAGCGCGTGTGTTGCTGGAATCGACAGGCGCTGGGATATCGAATTTCCCTTTGACGACGCGGTGGAATGATGAAGAGGGACTTTTGCATTGACGAGCCGATCGATAAGGGGGCGTATGATGAAAGCCCGGACTATTGGACGGCTCTCTTTTTTTTCGCGCATTCGAATATCATACCCCGCGGCCTATATTTTAGCTGCTCTCTATGCGCGAGACACAGCCGCAACACACGGCTCTTGCTGCATCAAAGAGGGAATCGATGCGGCATCGGCGTGCGCTCGCGCGACCTAATTTTTATCTTCTCTGGCTGTGCACACTATTATTATTATTATTATTATTATATTGCAGAGGGAAGAAGTAGCCTCGCGTATAGTCCGATAATTATCGAGACGCTGCAGTAGCGCACAAAGGACTATATTCTCGAGGAGAAAATTTTGGAATATTCGCTTCAATTAAGGCCGAGTGATATCGATAATGGCCTGTGCGCGGTCCTCGCCGACGTTTGATCTAGCCGCGAGTCCGCGAATGATAAGCCCCCTCGCGCGATAACGGAAGCTCTCTACCTTATCGAGCCAGTCGCGCGCGCGTCCTGCGAATCCAATGGTAAGAAGACCCCAGCGACGATCTTCTGGAAAAGTATGCAAGAGAATAGTTGTATTTTCGAGCGATTGGTTTCCGTTTGAATGAGGAAAGAGCCGCGATTATACGAATATACTTATATCGTTGGTCGGTATACCGTAAGGACATCAAAGGAGCGGGACGATAAGGAAGAAGGCGTCTATAGAGAGCTGATAGCGCTGAAAGAAGAAAAGAAGTGGACTCTCTCTGTCAGGGCGCGAGAGATCCGAGCCAGCCGTGAATCAATACAAGGGCCGGCAACCCCCAGGACGCCGCCCCCGGCGCGAGAGCTTGCGCGCGCGCGGCATTGGCATCCAAGCACCCTCTCTTCTCTCTCTATACTACTCATCGCACACGCGTGTATATATTCCATGCAGCCCTGTACACACGTATACGGATGCGCCTACTGCAAGCCCCTGGTATAGTTACACTCCAGACACACTGCGGCGCGGAGCTATAGTGCATTATTTTATCGAAAAAGGCGTATTCACGCGCTGAGCTTGCAAGCTCTCTAAGAATTACCAAGAATTCGATCTTCTTGTCCCTTCGAAGCTACAGATCAGCGAGTTTCGCGATGCATCGATTACACAAGGGGGCTCGCGAAGAACGAGGGTGCGGGGATGTATCGGCGGGTAAGAGGAGACGACGAAACGCGAAACGAAGCCCTCTCCGCTCGAAAGGGCGAAGTTGAGAAAAAAGACATTTTTTAGCAACTCGAAATAGAACAGTAATTCACGTTCCGCGACGTTGTAAAAGCCCGCATAGAGCTAATGCAATCAGAGCATCCAAGGGGGAGAGTTAGCCGGGCGGCGAGAAGAGCAGCATCGGCTTTAAAAAAAAATGGAGGCGTTGTATATGTAGTAGGAGGGGAGCGACCGATAATCCAGCCGGTGTATACGGCGTGATGTATGCGTGTGTACTCGTGACTTTTTTCCCTCCCCCGTCGGCAGCGGATTACAAGCCAGAAATAGAGACGGGGGATACACGCTTGCGCCGGCGAGAGATCCGAATACACTTGTCTCGAGGTTAGAATTTTCGGTATTTAACGTCCGAGCATTGTCGGCGCGTGCAATATACTTGGAAAAAGAGAGAGAGAGCCCTAGACCCCCGCAGCGAGTCCGAATATCCCAAAGCGCGACAGCTGCGCGGCCCTAACTCTCCGTATTGGATATAAGTATACATCAGAGCCGTGAAGAAATGGCCGACAGGCTTTTTCGAGTCTCTCTGCTCTCCCCTACTTCGAGTCAACGCCCATCAGAGAGACGACGGGAGAGAAAAACAGAGGAAGTGCGCCAAGTCTACCGCCGCTGCAACCGTGTGTGTGTGTATGTGTGTTATATACGGGAGAGGAAACCGAGAGACGATCATCAGAGGCGGAAGGAAGGGACAACGACGAAAGGAAAATATAAAAGCCACGTGTGTTTGCTTTCTTTGCGCTGGACACGCTTATAATATCGATTTTTAAGAAATTTAGGTTCAAGTATACTGTTCGAGACGCGAAAATGGTTTCGGAGATTTGAATCTCCCGCGCGCGCGAAAACTTTGCAATCCGATTCAGCCGCTCATCTCATCCCCGTAATAAGGAAATGGCTCGAGTTTTTTCTTCGAGGAGGCTTTAAGCCAATAGCTTTTTACAGAAAGCTATTACCTTCTTTTTTTTAAAAGCAAACTTAAAATCTTAAAAATCGCGCGATTGATAAAAAGCCTCGCACAGACACAACGGCTATGAAACCGCGTAAACTGAGGAGAAGAAGCTCGGCGAGGCTAAAACATTGTCGGACATGGCGCCGGGCCAGGGAAAAATCTCTCTCGAGCTCCAAAAGTCACGAGCGCCTCGTAAAGAGGGTATGCGCCACTTGATCCGTTATCCTTCTTGAATAATAAACAAGCGGCGTCGAGGAATTTTCAAAGCTGATATCTCTCCGCTCTCTCTCTCTCTCTCTCTCTCTCTCTCTCTCTCTCTCTCTCTCTCTCTCTCTCTCTCAATTAACGCCATTGTTTCCTTCGGAGCTACTACTACTTGAGAGAGAAAGCTGTCGACTGCAAGGACACTTATGCTTCCCTAGTATACACTATATTGTTGTTATTATCTTTTTGCGTCGGAATTTTATCCTCTGGAATTGCAGGGCTATATTCCTTCTTTTTACGGCCTCGATTTCGCGCATAACACTTTACGACTCGACAATTTTGCATCGTGTACGGAGGAAAATAAAAGTTTGATACGACCATCGGGAGAATAGGCGCCGATACGAGATCGATCTCGTGCGCCGATTAAATGATTAAAAAGGAGAAGTAGCTCAGGCCGGAAACTTTTTTCATTTCCAACACATCGTCCAAGCCGACTATACTTCCCTCTCCTAATCTACACCGGCTGCACTATCACAGCGAACTTTACCGCTGTAATTGCTGTACACGCGAGGCATTTCTTTTTCGACGACAGACTCACGCGGTCTAATCGTCCGATCTATAGTCTCGTTAGATCAAAGCGATGCGCGGTACTCCCCCCCCCTCCCTCCTTTCTTCATTACCCACCGAGCAGCCCTTTGACGCTCGCTTCGATAAAAGAGAGCTTTGATCTGCTTCGAGTGGCTTCTTTCATTCGTATTCCTCGTCCGTATAAACACCTCTGCAGCTTTTTCTTCAAGAAAAGAAGCTCCGAGTCATCCGGAGAATTTCGAGGAATATAATGGGCTATACTCGCGAAGAAGAAGAAGAGACATGATGAGGTATTCGGGTCAACTCTGATGCAGCCGTAGCCGTGTGATCTCGATTTCGAAGCTAAGTCGCGATAACGAGACGCTGAGCTCGTTTTATGCGCCGAACTCAATTACCACAGCGCGCGGGAGCGTTTACCTTAAGTTACGCGAGAGCTTTATTCGCCGCGAGTTTCGAAAGGCTAATATTTGTAAGAGTCGGCTTGATTCTCATCGCGCGAAAATATATGCGGATCGGTATATATTACAGAAAAAGCCTGAAAATCACGGTATATGATATACGTTTATAGGCTCTCCCCTATACGCTTCGCCTCTTTGTCTCCTTTTCGCCCTTTTTTGACTATAATACTATAGCTGCTGCGTATATAGCATTAGCCCCTCGTGCATCTGTGCAGCGTTTTCTCGCTTTGTTCGACTCACGCGCGCTTTGCTTCGTGAGTATAGAGTCGCTGTTCTACGATTTCGTGTCGTATGCGTCTTTATCAGTCCGTCGCGCGGAATTCTATTGTCTCCATTATACTCGCTCTCTCGGAACTTCCTGCGCGTCCGTACTGCTTTTCGTTCAGTTGTGTTGACATTTGTGTTTTTAGAACGCGTCCATTATTATTGTATTTAGCATGTGTGTCTCGAGGCGGTTTGATTCCCGAACGATTACGGGAATACCGAGAAAAGCGGTTTTGGCCGAGAGCCAAAAGACGAAAGTAATAAAGTATGCAATAAGCCGTGGATATGATGTTTACTCTCGTGTATAACGTTGTACAAATAATTCGGAATTTTTTTATGAAGTTAGATTTAGAACTATTTAATATCGCCGTCGAACGTTTTCTTTATTTATGCATCGAGTATATGTAATACACGTGCACTCGCGGAAAACGGAGCTATATTACGATGCGAATATTTAAAATACCAAAGGAGGCGAATAATGTCGTACACGAAATACGAAAAATTTTTATATACATCGGGAGACAAGATTTAAAAATAAATACGGATCACACGCAAAGCTTGAAGTTTTCAATAAACGCAATAAATTCAACGTAGACACCGCCGGCAATTTTTCCCCCCTTTTTCATGGCGCGAATAATCGAATCACGTACACGACACCAGACAGACAGAAAGAGAGAGAGAGAGAGAGAGAGTAGCAGCAGCACTGGCGGCGGAAAAGTGACCCGGATTCGCTGCGCTGCGAAGCGCCAGAGAGTAATGTAACGACGATACCCGCATGACGTTGCTGCAGCTATTTTGCAAATGCATATAGAAATTCGCTCTACTGGTGTTATGTACACTCTCAGTGTGTTCTATCTGATGTAATCCTTGATTTTTTCACTTTTTACAATTTTTTGTTTAAATTACACTGAGAAAATGATGTAATAATTAATATAATGCCTAGTAATGGCGGAATATACTTGCATTCTGAAGACTGTGTTAGTAGCAATTTTCATTACGAACATAATAAAATTCTTAAAAATTTGCGACAAAAATTACTAAAGTACATAGTATAGATTTGGCTTCAGTAAAATTTAATATGGAACATAATAAAAATCGTTGTCTCTAACTTATAATACCTTTTCTTCGATCATTGTCCTCAGTTAACAATAATAGAAAACGTATTAAAACTACAAGTCAATCGCAAAAAATAATGCAAAGCACCGCTAATGCATCTCGAAAAATATTCCTCTTCACAACTCCTTAGAGATCGATATCACGTCCCAGACTTGACACCTTCGACACATCCTTTCCGAGGCAACGTCGTCGCTGAATCCTGTCATCCCTTCGACACCGTTCGAATTTCAATGACCCCCCGCGAGACATCGCATTACTCATGCAAAAACTCGCGACTCGAAAATACATCATTCTTTCACTTTTCCAGCGCAGAAAACCACAAGGATCGACGCGTTATTAGTGGATCATCGACGAGGTCAGATGAAAAATGCTGCGGCGAAGGAGCTGATGGTACTTAAAAATAAAGGAAGCTGCATCGAGGAATGTATAGCTGCCTGGTACACGTATATAGCTGGAGAATTGTCCCGGAACATTTGAAATTCCCGGGCGACGGCGGGGTATGCCGCGAAAATGCTCGGCGCCGCCGAGAGGAGGCAATATAATCGAAACGATCGCCACATGCTGTAGCTCCGATCGGTATTTCAATATCCGGTATATATCCTCCTTTCTTATACCCCTTGCTCTGTAGAGGTGTGTATATATATATAGAATCTCTTAGTCTCTAATGAAAGACTGCAAGCGCGATTGCTATCCGAGGCAGCTCTTTATATCGCGTTTTATCCTCTTATCGCGCCTCCTTCGTTTTTAAGCTTTCCGTCTATTATGTATAGCCCCGAGCTTGGGCTTGATCCCTTTCTTGCTTTGCGAAACTGCGAGAGCCATGATACTCGCTCTCGTTTCGACCTATACTACTGGCCTTTCATTGGAATCCCGATATGCTACGCCCACGCGGCTCTACTCTGCTGATGAGTCGACTTTTGTCTCTCGTATGTGTAATGTGATTATTTTGTTATATACACTCGGTGTCGGGAGAGATGGATATCCATGTGTCTGAGAACTGGGGTGTAAAGAAATTTGTTCCAATATTATTCCGGAACTTTTTCAGATATTTAAATTGCTGGTATTATCGAGTAAAGTATCTGTACATCTTATCAACTTCCTTGAAGGATTTTTTTGAACATTTTCCTGTATCTTTAATGAAAGTATTTTAACGAAGATTCATGTAATAAAGTATTTTTTTTTTGTTTTTATAATACAAGCCAAAGCCCACAATGAATTATAAAAAATTTAATTAAAAACGGATGCTAACAATGAGCACTAAAAAATTTAATTTATATTCTTCTTTTCTCCCAAAAAAAAAGAAAATGTATTACCTCTATGGAGTTAATTCGAATGATCTAATTTTTGGAATAGCTTCGTTCAAAGTATAACAGCTCTTTATTTTTACCCCTGGCATATAACTCGATAACACGCAGCAATCAAGAAATTAGTACATTACTAACTCCATAACGTATAACGCAGAGCCATCAGCACTTCGATAAAATTTTTGGCACTCGATCAGAAGAGCCTCGCCTCGTTTATTCCAGGCGTAATGTCCAAGCCTGCGCGCGTTCATAAAAATTAAAACCAGCCCCTATTTTCGTCGCCTACATTATTACACGCATATGACGCGCGCGCAAAACACACACACAAGCCGATGCAGTGTAAAAGACGCGTGGAAATCTAAATCCGTAACGTCTTATTTCGGGAAAAGCTCCTCGATGCAGCGTCAGCAAGCTAATTCCGTTGCATTAAGCTGCAGAACACGAAGCCGATGTATAAATACGTCCCCGAGTTGATATTTCGGATATATCGAAAGACGCAAACACACACGAGCGTGATGAAGTATCGCAGGCTCGTCGAGCGCGCAATTGAGGAAATGATGCAGTCTCGCGCTGACCGGACAAAGTACAGAGCTGCTACTTGTCTGTCGGCCTCTCTCTCTCTCTCTCTCTCTCTCTCTCTCTCTCTCTCTCTCTCTCTCTCTCTCTCTCTCTCTCTCTCTCTCTCTGTTTTTCGTGCAACGAGTTTATGCAGCAGCAGCAGCGTACCCGCGGATTCAAGTGGCGGAAAAAGCCAAGAACTCTCTCTCCTTGCGCAAAATTTTCACGAGAGCATACTCGTGATGTCTCTGGCCCCTTCCGACTCGGCGCTCGATATATGCTAACGAGCGCAGCTACTCTTCTTTTCCTTTCATTCCTTTCCCTCTTCTCCTATCTCTCTCTCTCTTTTCTTTGCAGCGCGAAGAGTAAACTTCTTTCGCTAGTCTCTTAAGGCCAAGTCCCGCGACTCTTTTACATTTCTCTTCGATCTTTCCGTCCTCGTCGTCTCCGCCCTTCCGACCGTTCAATTTTCTTTGAACTCGAGTGGAAATGCTCGAAGCTCTGCCCCACGGGGGGATACGATGAGTATTGAACTTGGCATTCGCAATTAGACCGAAGATTCAATTACGCCCAAGTGGGCTTATATACTTATACCTATACATTCGTCGTCCTGATGATTTTGTTTGTATAACAAATTTTTATAAAAGTATAGGTATTCCTCTTCAACACAGCGAGCGGAGTAAAAAGTCTTGCACAAAGAAGGGAAAAAAAGGAGAGAGAAGAAAAGAAAACGCGTATTGTCAGCGCACAGAGCTGCCGATGGCACGTGTGCTGCGTGAGACATAGATGTATAATACGAGCTGCACACGTCCGATCATTAACCGCTGCGCGCGCAGTCTACCGGGCTCTGAACGGAGCTGAAAGGACTGAAAGTTGGTTTGTTCGTATGTATAGCTACTATACTGCAACAGCAGCGGCGGCGGCGGTGACAGGACAGCGACACAAAGAGAGAGAGAGAGAGAGAGAGAGAGAGAGAGAGAGAGAGAGAGAGAGAGAGAGAGACAGACAGTTAACTGGCGCCTGTCCCTCATGCATTAAACATCCGTCGGTGCAGCAGCAGCAGCAGCAGACACTCTCTACACGTAGCCTCCTTTTTCCAGCCGTGTGATTTGGCGAGATGTAATAACCTCTCGCTGGCGCGCGACATCTCGGAAGGATTTTCGACGATGATCGGCTTGTAAGGACTGCCGTATACTAATTGCTCTTTCCGTCGTTATGCTAGATCCAGCTCTGGTATAGTATAGACTGGAGTCGAATGCCGTAGTTTCGCCGAGAGAGATGGATCCCTTTGAAGTTCGCGACTCTATCAGCGCTTCCGACTGCACGATTGCTGCTGGTAATTCAACGACTGCTACACACGCGATGTGTACGAAGCTTTGAAGAAGACGCCGGGGCTGTTGGATACCCGTCTTTGTCTATTGTTCACTTGGAAAATACGAAAGCTTTATTGGCGCGCACATACGTATACGAGAGTGCGAGCCTACGGACTGATCGATAATATCCGTGGGGGTATGTGTGTACAGATGAACGAGTGAGTTCAGCTTTATCGAAAGCTAATGCAGAGGACTGAAGCTCGATTGTTAGATAATGTATTAGGTGTGCGTGCGATAGTAAGGCTTGGATCCTCCTCTTGTAAAAAAAGTGATGGGCTTTGTTGTGAAGCATTTAATTGAAGTCTAGTCGCCTGGTACAAGAATTTAGAAACGCGAATTTTTATACATAACCTACAAACGCTTCAAACTGTCAGTGCTCAGTAGGCAACAAAATTAAAAATTATTCTGCAAAAATATAATTGATAATACGATAAGGAGTGCGCGAAGCACACCAAGATTTCCTAGTCAAGGTGAAAATCCGATGAATCTTCTGGGATTCGTCTATTAGCACCGATTATATGATGGTATGCGAGCTTGAGAATACAAAATTGTTTACGTATAGGAAGTACGCGCTGGACGATAAGTCGGGACAAAATAGCCGTTGTCGTCGTTCAGCCCGCGAGGAGGATAAAGAGCGAAGGCCGCTTTCTTGCTTGATATCAACAGGGAGAGGAAGTATACATAGCAGCAACTTCAGCCATAAACGATTGATCGAATACAGTAGCTTGTGGACATTGCAAATGGACGAGTCTCTTATTCTTGGACACTATTCTTCAGCCTATGTGGGAATTGAATATCACATCGTTGAATAATTACTAACGCGTTCACGGAAGACCTATACTGATCAGCATAGGGTGATGGTGCTGAAACCGAGTGTTTATCTTGTTTTGTGCATCGATTCACTGATGAAGTGGATGCCAAGTGTATAGGAGATAAAATAAAGACTATAGAGACTAGAGATCTGAAAATGTTCTTGATTCAACATACCTGCACAGCCTGTGCAAAGCATTTGAATTACTAATAACGCATGACTCAATAAACTATATGCGTATGAGAACTCGATGCCAACGTGCAAAATAAATAGTTGCGATTACAATGAAAAGATGGGTCGCATTCTCGAATGAAACGATTCCGATGCTATTATTCGAATGCTACTGCGTTGTTGTCATGCGGCTCGACATGGAGGGAGATGCGCGACACTGCGTTCGACTCATTTGGACAGGAGTTTATTTTGGCACGAAGGGCAGAGTGCAGTCTTAGAACGCGATGACGACCCTTTTCTGGAAATAAGTTTGCTAAAACAGTCTGGAGCCGAACAGAAGTTTTAACTTTTTTGCAACAGCATTATTAGAAATACAATTTGCAATGACATCTCTCATCGAGTTCGGCATTAAAGCATCCCCAGTACATGCGAGAAACCGGAATTAAGCGGAATACGCTTGAGGTGTTCATTAAAAGTTGGCAGTTTTAGGCCCTTGAGTAATCAATTTCGAAATTTTCTTAATGCGTTTATAATTCACCAAACGTGGACCATCGCGGTCCACGTCGAGCAACAAAGCTGCCCTCATACGGCTGATGGAGGATTACAATAATTTCACTCTGCGAATAATTGACAACTGTATGCTGCCGTCGTTTGGACAAAAAATGCATAATCCGAGTTGAAGCATTAAAATAAAAAAAGAGATTGATGGCACAGACGTACACAGAGGGATATATAATATAACAGCGATTCGTATGCAGGGCTGACATTCCGGAAAAGAGACCGGATTAATTCGAATGTCGTTGGACATGGACACACTACTCTGCGCGCGGTTCCTCCCCCTTGTGCACTGAACATATATATAGATATCAGATGCAACACTCGCGGTTGCATGGTCGTGCCCGATTTGCATGTCAAAAAAAAAATCCGGAGCCTGCTCTCTAGTCGAGCCCGCCTTCGGCCGTCGATGTATGTTAAGTGCACTTGTGCAAATGTAGCACGTGCTTGCTTTTGATGGATTTGGTATTTGGGTTTCGCGAGAAAAAGAAACGAGAAGAAAATTTAACAACAACGTGGTGTCACCGGGATCTCGTCGACGTTTTCGCTACGATACGACCTTAAGTACACTCGTCAAAAGCATCAGCTGATTCGTTATAGTATAGTTTGATTGAAGAGTTTGTATACCTGCAACAGAAAAAAACACACAACCCATTAGTATACAGTCGATTCTATACATAAAACGCGTTTCGATTTTACGATAAAAAAAAAGGAGAGGAATATTTTCGGAGGGCCGGGGATGATCGCTGCATACACGCACACGGTATTAAAATTCGTGACGTGTATATAACATCAAAGCTGTGAGTGCGCGTGGAGGGAAACGCCGCACTATGGGCTGGGTGCATAAAAGGCTTTGCACGACGAGGTTGAAAAATTCATCCGGATGGAAAATACACGTCTGTATACGCGTTTCTTCCTACCACAACGGAAAATCTCCTGCTTCTCAAAATCCCCGTTTTTTAAAAATGATATCGTGCGCGAATAAGCGAAGCGCGCATAGTCGTTTTTACGCGTTTTATCTGCATCGTGGCTTTGAAAAATTAAAAGCTTAGATGTTACATCTGTGAATCAATCCATTATGCATTTGATCTTTTTAAAAATTGTTGTACATCTTCTGGAACATGTTGGAATCCACTTGTGGAAACTGATTTGGTTAAAAGTAAGGGGTTGAATGTTTTGGATCATTTATTCAGTGAAAAGAGGAAGTTCAATAGTTTTGCACTGGATATGTTATTTAAAAAAATCTGAATCCATTTTCAGTTCAGTATGCTTAGCTTGAGTATTACCAGATGTTTTTCTGAACATGCATGAAAGGTTTTACATTGACGAAATAATTGTTTAAAAACCAATAAAAAATCTCACTTCTAATTTTTCCATCGCACGGTATTTAACCTCAGGCTTATCCTCGCGAAACGAACATCTCCCAACATTCCCTCTCGAAAAAAGCAGCAAGCACCCTCGAGAAATAATTCGTCAACAGAACTCGCTTGACACAAGCTGCAGTGTGTGCAGTGACCTAGGTCCAATTTCGAAAATACTCCGCAACAGCATCATCTCATCTCCAACCAGTGTACTGCACCTCTCCACACAGGTCAGGGCCATCGTGTGCTATATCCACGAACACACAGCGTCGTCCCTTGCGGCAAGAGAACGGAAACGTATAAAGCAGGTCGCCGAGAGATTCAGCCGAAGCTTTTTTTTCGACGCTCGTCGATCGGTCACTGCACTTGCCGCTTCAGCACACACACATGTCTCTCGCGTCGTCACGCTTTTTTTGCACGTGCGCATTTTCTCCTCCGGCGATTCAGCACACGACACACCGGTGAATTTTTATATTCCAGAACCGATGCAGCTGCGTGCAAACAACGACTAAAAGCGATACACCGCAATGTTAACAATCGACTGTTACGCGCAATGCGCTGCGATTGCGTAAGCGGTATGTCCAGTTAGACGCGATAGTTAGCGTTGTGCTGTATAATGAAGAAAAGTTGCGAAAGCCCATAGACTTTTCAGCTCAATGGCTAAGCGAGCGACTTCCGGCCGATGTATAATACGTATATGTATACGCCTATAACATATGCGCGGGGACGTGTCAAATGGTCGCGACTCACAGATATGACCTTCGCCAGTCGTCGCGTAGTGCAGGAGAGAAAGACGGCACACAGTCCAATCACGGTAATATCCTCGGCTTAGCTATACGTTATACACCACGTCACGCGACTCTAATTCGCGCAATTTCCCAATTGGCTATCAAAGTGTACGTGTGTGTGTGCGAGTATATACATAAACTATCGTTTCCCACGCAGCCGACCTTTTTAGCACAATATTATCATACACACTGCAGTCTCGAGATTAATAGGCGGGATCAGCTGGTTACACGCTGGGGTATAAAACGGCATCAATCCTCCGCAGAATAGCTGTGCGGGCGGCAGTATACTCGCTTCGCGGCTCAGACAAATGGCTTTGGCATTGTGCATCGCACCGCGAGCGAGCTCTATTTTCAATATGCAATGTCTCGCTTCAAATTTATTAATGCGTCGCGGTCGTAATATTATATCTTCGACTTTGCGCTTGACTGAATCGCTTTTCCGCATATGCAGTAGTGAACGAAGCCTTTGAATAATCGGACTACTAAATCTCGACGACGTCATCTTTTCCGTGAAAATATAATCGATTTCGCGTGATTGAAGTATGCAATTATATTTTCAAGCCACACACACACACACACACTCGACAACGTCGAAGAGCACGAGACCGGAAATTGCAGAGGATCGACAGGGGGGAAATCGAACTTTTCGCTATATTGCGCCCGGGGACACACACGTATAGGTACGCACACTCGGAGAAACGAAAAAACTAGCCGCGGTGAAAAAAGAGGGAAAAACAAAGCATCGAGCAAATAGGCGGCCGAAGAAACGAGCCGTGATGGTATATGTGCTGGTGCTGCAGAGGAGGACAGATATGAAATCGACAGCCGTCCAACGAGTTATGCTGCAGCGTATTCCGGAAACGCGACGTACACGTTATGAATATTTTCTTTTTTTTCCTTTTTGTTTCGGAGAATTTCAAGCGTAGGATATGTTGCGTCGAAGATATAATTTAATTTCACTAGCTACTTTAGACCCGCTTCACAGGTTCTTGTCGTGTATTCTCAAATTACACTCTTTTAGGTTAGGAATTCATAAATGTAAAGATCTTGCGCGGAAAGGAACAGCTAATCGCAGTGCAGTATATTTCTCTCTTATAAAAGAGATGGCTGGATGTTGTGAAGCTATTTAAAGCTCGATTTGATTGGTTATGGCTATACATCCGGTTGAATGGCGCCAAAATTTGAAATGTTTTAGTGTGGTTTAAGTTTAATATTTTGATTTCAGTTTATTACTTTTACGACTATAATTCATAATATAATGATTGTTTAGTTCATATAAATTATTCTAGCTCATTATGTACCATATTAATATTTTCTAACCTCAAAAACTAGAATATTTCGTAATCAGCTTTGTATTGAATAACCAGAGCTCGAACAGCGCACTTCGCGCGTCCTAACTTCAAAGACGTTTAGGATTCCAGATTTATACGCATGCGCACTACATGAGCCAATCACAAAACGTCTATCTTGGCTTCACAGCATCCGGTTATGACTTTTTTATATAGGGAGGGATTTAGGACATGAAGAGATGAGGCTTCCACGGAAGATATGAAATGACGACGGGATAACTTTTTAGCCGTTTACACACACTGACACATCCTCGATCCGCTGCTGGAGATAAGGAGCGAGAAAAAAACTCGCGCGAGGAAGCTCAGTGATGCACAGTCGACTCTTTCTTTCCAAAATCGATAATCAAGCCTTTGCTGGGAAGTCCGTGTTGCATTGACAGAGGAAAAAAGTGGGGCTGGTTTGACGAGCGATTGGAAAATTTTTCGTGGAATTCGTTGTTAATAATGCATTATTGTAAGAACATACCGATGATTATTCATTATTCATTTCTTGCTGAGGTAGGATGCTTGAATATTGCTATTCTGTGCGCCTACACTAGAGATTCTTCAGTGCGTTTAAAAAAAAATTCAAAGAGGTGTAGGCGCTCGATTTGTATTCGGATGTGCACAGAAGCATACGCTGCAGCGACGCGATTAATTATGTGAACGTGACTCTCACACGAATTGCCCAATCTGCGCATATGATATTCGTCCGTTTCATATTATGTATACTTTTAAACACGTCGATTTTTAACAAACTTAACTCTCATTTTTAATAAACCGATAACAGGATTAACATCATTAGCAGCAGCTGCATCGATTATTCCATCGAATTAAACCCGCTTGCGTATAATCGCGCGATTCTCAATAACATAATAGATGCGTAGGCCACACTGGATATGCAGTTCTTACAAAGCTCTGGAATTCGTTAATCTCGGCCGGGGCTTATGCGTGCGCGAAATTGCCTAATACGCAGCCATTATTATACACGCGTACTGCGAGCGCGAATTAAGCCGAATAACACCGGCGACTGCAGCTATAATACGCACTACTGTATAATGTATACATCTATCGCAACGGCAGCTGCGTGACCTACTCCAGCGCCTTATCCTCAATTCAATTTTACCGCCTCTCCGTAAAAGCTCGTGTGATTCAAAACGTGTGGATGGACAAAGCTCCCTATTAGCCGGCGATTTTCGGCTTTAATATCTGTATCTATAAACGCCGAAAAAAATAGAGAAATTTAGGAACAGTCGCTGCAACGTTTTTATCGCAAGCTGGAATGCAGCCGAAATAAAGTTTCGAGAGCAAGAGAGAGTCTCTGCCAGCCAGACGTGGGCGTTTATCTACGCCGGAGAAAAGAGAACATCGCAAGTTACGTAAACGAGCTGTGTACGTATACTCCGAGAGAATTTAACCGTGTTTTCTCCCTTGGGTGTAATTACACTCGCTCGAAATGGGGAAAAATTATAAAGCCCGCGAATCTGGAACAGTTTTGACACAAAAGCTCGATAAAGTTCGCCGCAAATTTCGCGCTCGTTCGTCTCTCTCTTTGAAACTGTGCGCATAACGCTTTTGCAATTACAGTCGCGACCGACTAATTCTCAGACGGGGACAAATGTTCGACGACCCAAGTTTCCGCAGCTCTCCTTCACTCGAGCTTTCCATTAGTCGCGGCGCGGGAATTTTCGAATTTCGCGACCTACATTTTCCCGCTCCGAAAATTTCTTACGGCCTAGACACTCGCGCTGCGTTGGTTTATTCCATGGAACTTGTTATTCCAGTGATATACACCACGTCCCCGAATTTTCCAGTGCTGGAAGACATTAGAGCGAAGACGAGCTATTTTTCCCGCGCGCGAAAGCTTGCCAAATTGCAAGAGCCGGGAATTTTCCGGGAAGAGAAACTGGCGGAGTGTGAGATGGTAAGATTGGCAGAGGACGTGCAAATATTTGTCGAGCCTGTGTGAAGATCTCTGCGGAGCATCAGAGAGAGGGATTCCAGCGACGAACGACGACTAATCCACCTTATCTCATTCCACCGCTGTGGCAAAGCTCGCCCCTTGGCAAATTTGATTTTCGAGCGGCTATATATTCCCCTTAAATTAAAAAGCTCTTGTACTTTATCGTATATGATTATACGCGATTGTATATAAAAAGCCCTGTGTACACAATCGTCTCTAATCGATCGATCGGTTTCCGCCGTCTCTTTTCCATTAGCTTATTGCCGGATGAATAATTCATGACGGACGCATGAACTGCGCGCGACTGATTGACTGAGCATCAGCGCCGGTTTATATGCAGCCGTGTGTCAGAAGATACGCGAAGGTCAGCTGACGTAAGTTGAGATAGACTGATGCTCCTCTCGTTCCGTCGATTACTCATCGATACCATGCTAACCGCGCATTTTTCAATATCATTATCCAAACGTCACCGCCCATCAGTATATACAACGCTTATACTGTGCAAAAATGCGAACCGAGAAAATCGTCAAATTTCAAGTCGAGAATCTAGAGAGAGAGAGAGAGAGAAGAGGTGCGGCTCTCTCTCTTATATATGCAGCAAACGCAATAGGCTGACCTACCTACACATTGGCGCGCGCGAATGTCGTATATACTTATTTCCTCTCTCTCTTTCTCTCTCTCTCTCTCTATCTCTCTCTCCTCCCCCGCATAACCTGCTTTGCCGCCGTCACTTTCCTCGTTTTCCAACTTCCGGCGTTTTGAATATTCGATTTTCGCGTGTACCCAAGTGTTCTCTCTTTTTCTCGAAGGACGCGAAGAAAAATATTGAAAATTATTCGGAAACATCGAGGGATTTCGCGCAGAAGCTGCAGCAGCGTCGACAGTAGTGCGCGAAACGAGAAAAAAGAGTCGTACGAGCTATGCGGGAGAGCGAATTAAGGCCGAGAGAGAATACGAGAACGGGTTCGGGCTGTGCAGCAGCTCGTTCTATCGATCATTATTTTTCCATTGGATAGACGACTACTTTTGTGTTTTCGTGTCTAATTGGGAAAGTCCCGTAAGAAATCGCTCTTGTCTCTTATTTTTTTCTTATGCGGGGAAACGCGATATCGAGGTGGTCAAAACAAAATGATTCACGAATTTTGATACACTTCCCCCCCTGGTTCGATCGTAAACGCGAAAGCTATTGTAATATAACGCCGGTATCTATATTAATTAGCAGAAATTATTCACAGCCCCGATATTCTGTTCCCGATAAACTATACCCACACGAAAATTTAACGAGATCGAATCCGAGCCTAAATTAAATTAATATTCAACGCTGCAATACGGCGCGTATAACAGATTTAATCGCGCGAAATCGAAGATCACATAGAAAAACAGAAATAAAGTCAGTATATGGCCTCTCGTGAACTTACACACACGTAACAGCATATGTCTCGTCGATGTATATAGGCTACACACAGCAGCGGCGTATAGAGCGCGCGAAAAGTTATTTATAGGAAAATCAGCGAACCTGCACGTATACCCGCGATGGGTTTTCTCGCTGCGCGCGCACTCAAAGGAAAACTATAGTGTCTCTCTCCATATACGGCCGACTTTTGTCTCAGCTTCTCTCACTTTCAAAATAAACAATCGGACGACGATACTAGCGCTTTTCAATAATGCATATCCGTTATTTCATCGCTTACACACACACACACACACACACACACATATATATATATATATACACACACACGTAAACGCACGAAGCAATTACTTACACACGCATATACACATATACACGATGCCGTGATTGGGTTTTTCGCAGCGGCGCGCTGTGGGTAAAAGTTAGAGCGCGGCCGGCGCAGACATCGCCATAAAAGGCCCTGACGGCGGCCGGTACTTATACACGCGATTCATTAATACCGAGAGCTTTCGTGTATGTATTAAAACTCGTGTACGACAGGAAGTCGGTCGGTCTCGATATTAAATGCACATTTTTCCGCACATCTTAAAAAATCAAATACACACATGGCGTAGGTGTGTGTATGCGTGTGGGGGGAAGGATCTCGCGTTACGGAATATCCGGCGCGCGAGAGAGCTCCTCTCCGTCGTGTGTCCTATAGAAGGATGGAGGCGTGGATGTCGGCGTGGTAGGACCGGTTTTCATCCGACTCGTTCTCTCTTTCTTCCTCTCGATCTTCGCGTCAAGCTGCTGCTGCTGCTGCTGCTGCTGCTGCTAGACGAGTTGTTGCTCGCTTCCAGCTGCCAATGCTGCACTCATATATGCATTTTTCTTCCTGCACACAGAGATCGATATCGGCACATATCGCTGCGTATCTGACGCAAGTGTCTTGAGACATTTCAATGCGTGTGACATAACTATTTCCTCCTGTAATTAGCAGTCATGCCTTTCCCGTTTATCCAGTGTATAGAGGGAAAAATGCACCGGTCTCAGTAGCGGCATACTTTCGCCAAGAGAGCCCCTGCGAAGCGTCGATTAATTAAAGGCGACGCGTCGGACGGGTCGCCACGCGACATAATTAAATTCATCGGCGCCGGCCATAGAGCGCGCTATCGTCGCGCGTGCACTCGGTACGAGGACCCGGCCAATCAGTGCGTTATACACACTATTACCCTCGTCATCATCGCTGCCGACCACGTGCAAAAAGTAATCGAATCCCGGAATTTCCAGATGTCGCGTTTGTACTTACTACAAACACCTCGAGGAGAGTAGAGAGTCTCGGATGTGAGAAATAAACAAGACTATAATACGCGTATCGGGGAGAGATTACGCGTATTCGGGAGAAACGATAAGGAGGGAAGTTATACAGTGGAGGGAGGAGAAATACGAGAGCGCTCGAGAGATAGCGGTATGTGTGTACCGGAGAGAAAACATCGTAAAACTCGAGTCTGTAAACAGAAGCTGTATAGAAGAGAGAACGGAAAATCTCGTGGATATCTCCGTAATTCCTCTTCGGCCGTTATGTGCGATTCGCGAGAGATCCCCTGTGCAGCCGAATCGGCGAAACTTTATCCGGTTATTATTAACCCACTCGCTCTTCTCCAGGAGATACTGTACGATCTATACACCGGAAAATTTTGTGTTGAAAGGTGCAGTGCGACTCGGGGGATAAGGATGAAAAGATTCGAAAAGTCTCGAAGGAAGCATTTGTAAGGTAATGAGTCGACTGGTGCAGTGTATAGATATAGAGACGAAAAATTAGACGCGGAGAGCGTCGGGAATACGTAAACAAATGCTCGGCTGAAAAGAATACGTAAACAACTGCATACGCGCCGACGTCTTATCTTGCCGAAGTCTTATCGTTCTGGATTCTTATGAAACTCGCGCGACGACGGAATTGCGGTTGTTCGAGCTGCTGGTGATGGCTTGTGCGGCAAGACTCGTGTTTTGGGGCTTCTTTTTGCGTTTACGCGTATACCTGAAGCAGAATTTAAAAAAAATGGACCCCAGCGAATTGCAGCAAACCTAGATCGTATTTATTGCACCCAAAAGGACACTTCGTTAAAAAAGGAGATTCGACATTTATCACTCGCTCGATTCGTCGTAAATTTTCAAAATATCAATTTACTCAGGCACGTGGCATTGAGAGTTGCGCAACGTGAAAGAAATCCACGGCCGTTAAACTAATGGTACACTGTGTGTCTCTATATTCCTGAGAGCAAAGCAAATATATGCATAGTTTCCTTTGCCGACGTGTAAAGCCAATACTCGTACACACAGACACACAGAGAGACGTCGGGAAATTAGCGGTCGGGAAAGATAAATTTTAAAATTCCTCTACCAACATTGATTTTATCATACATCGTATGCGAAAACTTGACCGAAGAAAATAAAAACGACGGCGTTTAGGGAGACTCGCGCTTCGTTGCTTCGAGTTTGAGAGCTTCTCTTTTTGATTGGCAGGCTTCGCGAAAGTATTAAGAGAATTGAAAGTTTAGTTTGCATCGAAGATTCGACAGCTAGCAACTTTTAAGATTCTTCGAGTTTCTTCGCTAACGCGATTCTCACTGCAGTGTGAGGTCTTATTGTTTTTCATCATCTCTTACAGTGGTCTTCGGTATTATATCAAACACTCAAGCCAAACACAGGAGAAATTTACGAGCAACACGATCCAGCCGTACATTAACTCGCGCAGTTTTGGTACAGGAGGGAAAAAAGGTTGAAGGAGAGGAAATGATACAAGGGGAGGGAGAGGCAAGGTGATAGAGGGCTGGAGGAGAGCACCACAGCAATTTCTATTCTATTTCCGTCGACGCGGCAATGCCGTTCAATTATAGACTGCGATATTGAGAGAAGGCACGTTTTGCCAATAACTGGCACACACACATAGCTCTCGCTCTCGCTTTAGTGAAAAAGTGCACGAGGAGTCGAGGGATGGATAGATAGATGGAGATATATAGGGGTGACGTTCGATGTAGAGTTGGCTAGACGTGTTCTACATATATACACACACACACACATCGACCCATCCGTACACCCCTTGTCCAGCACAGCTATTGGCGAACCTGACTCGCTCCTGTCTTACAGCACATCTAGATAAGGAGCGCGAGACTAATCGATACAGCAGAGCAGCCCTTTCACCCTCCTGTCGAGCCCCTCTGGTTTCGTTGGTTTCGTCGAAAACTGATGCGTGTGTATACCCTGTACGTTAAGAAATTGCGCGTTTCTATCGCCATGTTTGAAAAAACTGGTTTGTTGCAAACATACATCATGTGTAATTTTTAGCTCTCAGCGAAGTGCATACACGTACACACGCAATATCTCCGGTCAACATTTGAATTCGTACTAGGCTGTTTGCTGCGGTTTTCGAGCCAACAATTCGAGCCCGACGAAATGAGCAGTTTATAACGGTTAGATGCACGGAGAGAGAGAGCTAAATTGAGTGTGTTTGAACGTGCCGTGATTGTTCAGGGGATGTACTTTCAATCGACCCGTATACAAACGAATCAGCTAGTGAGCACAGGCTTGTAATTGCTGGCCTTACTTTTTTCGTTATTCAAGCACCCGACGATGTATTGGACTCTGGAAGCAATGATGACGAAGTTACCAGCGAGTAACTAAATTAAAGTTGCGCAGGTTGTGTAACACAAGAGAGACGTTTGCGGCAAATTGTTCCAAAGTTATTTGCCCACCTGTAGAGACTGCTGCAACGTTGATGTCGTGTTTGTATATACTCGACTCGGGAGAAAAAAAGCGTACGTTACACACAGGAACAGCGAAGAGCAAAGACTCGAGATTATATATTTACACACACACATCTCATCAATTGTGTCCAACGTGTAGGGGCCATTCGTTACATAAAAATCACAGCTCATTGGCTTAATCGATATACAGGCATACTACATAACAGGAAATCTCCAATTTTATTAAATTCGAATATATAGCCTTTCTCGCCGCGCTGACATCGTGAACCGGTTGATGAAACAATTTATGAACGCTGCTGCTGATGCTATACCGGAGTACATAACGCGATTGATTCAATAAAAACAGTCGATGGAAAATGTGCTTGCTATATCTGTCACAGTAAAATTGACGTGATATCATAATAGGCTAGCTGCTCGCGTATGGAACATCGAGGCGTGACTCGCCTCAATTATGTATCCCGATAAGAATTCCAAATATGCGTATACAGTTCCTGGTGTCGTTACGTGAAATTGTATTGCGGCTCACGTGCAGGTGAAACTCGCCGTCCCTCTCGAGTTCTGGCATAGGTGCAGCAGCTTTCGATATTCAATTATAGCTGCTGCAGCCTAATATGCATATTCCTAATGGACTGAACAATGAGCTCTTTCTACGTCGCTCATGAAGACTCGTGAAAAAGAGTCTCTGATGTGTACATATGTGACGACACGCTCCGATGCACGACGAATATGTAATTGGCCGTTTGGGCTGTCGCGAGCATCGCGAATCGAATTTACCTTCTACAAAGGAAAGCGTGTATAGTAGAGTCTGTGTGTGCGAGGTGTCTCGAAACAAAGAAAATCATTGCGCACACGAGAAACGTGGGCCAACTTCGTAGAGGATCTTGCTTTCAGTCGCATTGCACAGGCTTGATTTCTCGGCGAAATGGCTATTATATCTTGCTTGCTGTGATCCGAGGACTTTGTTAAAGGACAAAGACCGAAAGAGTTGTAGAGACAATGGCCATCTTCCTTCTATATCCTCTGTTCCGGATGCGATAACGGTGGAATTAATTGTATCCAAGAGCGCGATTGCTGGCTTCGATGACATAAATTTTACAGCCTGCCAAATCTCGGTGTTGTATTTTTCAAGTTTCGCATCAGCTGTTGTCGACCCACTTCCTCCGCGAGCGTTACACAGAGCAGAGAACTTTGAACCGTCTAGCAAGTTTAAGGTGCTTTGCATACACTCGTTGACGCTCGGTATCGATTAATATTCATAAACGTCGCGCTGATGTGTTTTTCGCCACAGTAGGCTCTCTTGGATCTCTTCTCGTGAAAAAAGAGGTCAGAAATTCCCGAACGTACAGCGAGCTATAGCAGCTAAATACATACGACAACTGATCTTCGAGCCATTCACGGAAAAGAGAAGCATAGAGACGAGAGCCTGGCTGTGGAAATATAGGAGTCTCTTTACGGAACCCCCACGTCGCTATAAATCCAGAGAGACGAGAATTAAATCCGCACACATGTTTGAGACTGCACTCGGCCGATTCACCGGCTCGCTTCGCTTCCTTCGCTCTCGTTCGACGTTCTCTATATACAATATTCTCTCTCCGACCGACACACGCGGACACATGACTGAGCATAAACAACGCGGATCTCTATCCGTCTAGTAGCTGTCCGTCACCCTGCATCTTTGTCTGTTTTTCCTCGAGACTTGTTGGAGGCCTCACCAAATATTTGGGTTAATCTTCCACGCGATGACATTCCGTCGTGGAAACGTACAACAATCTCTCTCGTACATACACCAGAGAGCTTCGGCATTTTCGTCGATATGATTCATCCGTTCGCGCGAGCACGACTCGACGAGATAACGACTCTCCTTTTCCTGGTAAACTGCAATAAAAAATTTTTTTTTCATCGCGGCATTTAGCACGCTCGACTGCACGGAACAGACGTCGAGTGCAAACATTAAGCTACGCGCTAAACGTCGATTCGTTTGTCGCGTGAAATGTTAACGCTGTTTCTATGTAGGAGAATCCTGGTTGACATTTCAACGCAGAGGGAGGAAAAAAGCGTTTGAATAAACAGGAGCCATCGGCGCATTGCTAATTACTCGCTCTCCTTGTTTACACGTCGCTACGAATTATTCCGAGCATATGGGCGCACAGAACGATCGATCCTGTCTATTATACATACGGACATATATACGAATCTCAATTTCGTTAAAATGTTGCGTATTGACTCGTACGAATCCGACACGTTTCGGACAGGCGTTCGAAGAACATTTCAGAGGATTAACACGTGTATAGTGTATCCGTCAGGAGAATCAAGTCCATGTGTGCGTGTTATTTTTTAAAATTATCATTTCTCGTTTCCAGCTCGAAAGAGAGCCTGTATACGCGTTCTCGAGCCTTTCATCTTCCCGTCGCTCGCGTCGACGTTTACGCAACGATTTTTCTTCATCTACTGCGTGGGCGAGGCTGTGTAGCTGATGCAGAGAGAGGCGCGGCCACCTCACGCCAAAGTTCATTCTCTCTCTGTATCTTTTTCGTTTAAAAGCCTACGTGTGCACGAGAGAGGGATGAGAGAGAAAGCCGTGTCGCGGAGCGTTTTAACCGCGAAATCTAATAATCGGAGTAGAGACGCTCTCTTGTGCTGCGTCATGCATGCATACACCTATGCAAGTTCTTCTAAAGGGGTCTGAACGCTCGGGATGGAATTTCTAGGAGTCGGGAGAAGGGCCTTCGATATTTTCGGCTCTTTTATGGCTCTATGGAGATAGACATATTTTGTAGATATGTACATAACTCCACGCGAGTCTCTCGGGTTCGCCACGGAGTGAAAGGAGAATTTCGTGGTATGTGTGTGTGTGTGTGTTGCGCGCTATATCATAGGTCTCTCGCGTGATGGTTACGTCCCGCGAGAGCGAACGACCCAAAAGTCGATTTCTTCGGTGTGATGTGATCGAGGATTCGAAAAGACACTATTTCAGTCTTCTTTTCTTTCGTTCAAAACTCTGGTTGGTTTGAACGTCACCATATGCACATACGTGTGCTTTTTGTTTCGGTTTCGAGACGTGTCATTTGTCGAAGTTTGCCACACATAAAAGAGTTTGTATTCCAGTTCTGTAATTAGACATTCGCGACCGAGTTTCGGACTCCGAACGCGTTTGTCGCTTGATGAATGGCATTTAGGTTTCTGCAGAGAGAGAGAGAGAGAGAGAGAGAGAGAGAGAGAGTCACGCAAAGTCGACAAACTGCTGTTCGAAATTGCTTTTCGAGCGCTGAATTCGCGAAAGTCTAGCTTACACGCGCACACACACACGCGCGCGCAAAAGTGTGCTGTCTTTCGACTGGCTTTCGATCTCTTTGATTGCTTAGCCATGATTTAATAGGTAGAGTGCTGGTAGTGGAAACAACAATATTGCTGCGTTTTATTTAATTTCGTACTAATAGGGAACAGACATGATTTTGCTATATACATATAAATACTTATATACAGTAGAAAATAGCATAATAATACGTTATGCATCAATTTTTTGCTGATTTAGTACCTCTAGGCCCTAATATGATTAATTAAAAATTCATATGTTTAAGTAGTTTTTAAAACGGCAGCTCTCCAATATGGCGGCTTAAAGGATAAAGACCCAACCTAACGTACGAGCATTTGAGTGCATAAATTCAGTCATCAAGAATCTATTTTGAGCTCTCAATCTCGTTTAAACGTATTATGGGCAAACTGAATTTTCAAAACAATATTACTAAGGTTTTATAAATCATGTCTGTTCCCTATTAGAAATGAAAACTAATCGAATAAGGTAGTTTTGACAAAGCTGACAAACCGCTATATGTAATCAGTGTGCAAGATGATAAGATAGCCTGGAACTAAAGAGCCAGGAACTAAAAAGTTTTGTTTTGATTTGCACTTATCAAATACAGCCCTGACGATGCTAAATGGAAGATTCCACCTGATTTTTACTGGTTACGTTAAAAGCTTATAGATAAGTTGCATCCCTACTTTTTCACCATCACTAAAGATAACTCGTTCAAGAATCAAGTTTTGTATAATTTAACCTAACCGAGGGTGAATAATTCGTCGCGCTGCAGTACAATCCGTGCGTCGATTCAATTAAAACTTGCTGTTTTAGCGCTGCTGTACGGTTCGTACACTTAATGAGAACGACGAGGGAGGCAGTCCTTCGCACGATTATTTCCGCTTTTTACATTACAACGAACTAAATTCGTACAGTTTCACGCTCGACTTACTGCCGTGATTGTGTTTTGGTATGAATAAAATTATTCTGTCGGCTGGAATCGAAATATCGAAAGATATAGAGCAACAACACGACTAATTAGCGCATTCACGGTGTGGATAACTGCATACGCGAAGGGTAAGCACTTCGGCACAGTATCACATCCGACCTTGGGCCAGACCGACATATCCGCGCGCCGATAGCTAGCGAGCAGATATCCGATAATCGAAAATCTCCGTTCATCTCTTCCAATTACCCTCTTTCCGACTGTTATATCCATCGGCTATGTGCCTTCATCTCTACCTACCTATATCGATCCATCGCTCCATACCATTATACTCAAGCAAACACCTTAATTAAATTTCACATTTTCTCTCTCTCTCTCTCTCTCTCTCTCCGCAAGATTCCTTTAACGAGCATACCGCACGTCCCCTCAACAGCGCCACAACGTAAAGCTATATAGCTCTCGAGCGTAATTTTATCGGCACATCACAGCAGAATCCTAAAATAATCAGACTTTGTCGCTTATATGGGGTGGAGTGTACAGCAGCAGCGATATACACACGCTGTGCGGTTATAATCGATCGGTGTCACGCGCGCGCACCGCCTATAGCTTGCGCCGAAGGAAGAGAGACAGCTACTGGCCTGCAGTGTGTATTATGAATATAAGGCTTATACGTATAGGACACGACGCCTCTGCCGAGAGAAAATTACGCTGAGTACTACGATACCTTTCTCGCTTATGTCATATCTCTGTCGTGCTTTTGGTGTAATGATGAAGGTATATTACCACCACGAGATTACACGATAAGGAAGCTATACTACTTGAATTTCGTAGGCGAAACTACTTGGCGCGAGGTTAACGCCACCCCGTCGACGCGTATTATTTTCCGCTCTATTATAATCCGGAAGTATAGCGAAATGTGCCCGATCGATGGAATCGATTATACCTACATAAGCTCATCGGGGATGTACAATGGCACTTCAGCCTCGACATTTTTCTTCGTTTCTGTTGACAAGAGATGTCTTTGCTTTTGTGACGAAAAATTGAATATGCTTTATGAGAATGATGTATAGCCGTAATACCCGCTTTTGACACGCTGACAGAGATATTATAGGATTTATCGATTTTCATTTTCAGCTTGTGGCATATGGCCGAATGATTTTTTTTTCAGATAAGTGCATCGATGTGTAATCGCGGGAAAGCTTGCAGCTGTCGTATCGCTGATTCGGTATAACGTCTTGAATTGAAGAGAAGTACTTATACAATGTATATGGCGATTTTTATATGGAACGACATCAGATCATAGCAGTCTCGCCAACAGCTCTTCAAAAGCGTGACACAACACTTTCGCAACGCCTTAATTCGATATCTTGTTTGCGCTTCGATGAGCTCATATCGGCTAACAAATTTACTGTACGCATAAGCAATCTCCCTCCGGATCGTCTAAGACAAAACAACATTTTTCGAACATTAATTCCTTCGATATCTTCTTCAACTTCGATCAACACAGTATACCTTATGCATCAGAACATGTGGTATTTTTCGATACGTAGCAACTAACAGCAGCGCACTGAATTTCGTAAACAGAAAGAGCGATGCAAAAAGTAAATATTTAACTTCGTGTCGCGCACACACTCGTTCACACAGATAACTAATACACGCATACAGGAGAAAACACTGAAAAGGCTGCACTTGAATCAATATGATTACGATTGCGTATCGAAAAATGCAGCGCGCCGATAAAAACAATCAGAGATAATATACGGATTCCCCTATCCGTCGTCAGAAGTAAGTTATAAAACGGCGCACTCGTGCACTTAATGTAGAAAAAGAAATCTCTATACACGAGAGCGCGTACATCTGTACGTATGCACGCGTCGAGCCGATAAGGCTCGAGCAAGAAACGTTTGACAAAAAAAAAGGAGAGAAGTACAGCTGACGCTTATCTGAGAAGTGTACGAAGTTTCCAGGAACACGAAGGGGCAGAAAGTGCGAAAAAGTGTACACTCGCGCCTGCGTAAATATCGCTGACACAGTTTTACATAGCTGGGGATTATGGTATGGCTTGGAAAATAATAATGATAAAGAGAGGAAGTGAAAAGAGAAGAAAAAAAAACTGCGCGAGAGAACGTTGCAGTACACCTCGTCGAATGCTATAGAGCGCAAGCAAGAGAGAGAGAGTCAGCTTTCATTATCGATCGGCGCGAGATAAAAGGATAATAAAGATGCAAAATATAGGCACAGATAAAAATCCATGCCACCGACGTTCTCCCACGTGTACACGTACGAGTCGTGTATAATACTCACATTTATAGACGCGCATAAGTGTGTGTAGTAGACACGATCTCGCGCGGAGAAAACTGGACTCGTGTGAGTGTGGATAACGGCACAGCGATCCAGATCACGATCGCGATCTTTGGCTTGAATCGGGCGAAGTCTATAGCCTCCGCAAGACGTTGTGTTGGGTGTACGGCTTTGATGACACGAAAAATACACATGAATTAAACGCACGACGTTGGCTTGAATCAATCTTCAATTTTTTGGCTTGTCTTTGTAGAAAAGACGGGGCACTTATCAGTAAGCTAAAACTGAAAATAGATATTCAATGAATCCTGTATCTATCTGGCAATGTGTCAAAACAAGTGCACGATTATAGCCTTTTCGCCACAAAAGAGGATCTCGTAAACAGAGGTAAAGATAAACGTCAACTGAAGTATCTTTGTATCCCTGATACTTATGTAGGTAGAATCAATTTCATGGATCACGCATAATGCAGCGGAAAATAATGGTGGCGGTAACCTAGCCAAGTTTCGCCTCGACGAAATTCGAGTAGCAGTAATAATAGAGCTTCCTTTGTACAGCTTGTCGTGTAATCTTGCGGTAGCTTCATCATTACCAAAAGTGCGGCTGTAGCACTCAGCGTAAAATGTTCTCTTCGGAAGCGCAGCATCGCGTATACACAGCCTTTATATTCCTATTATATACTAGGCAACTTCAGTAGCTGTCTCTTCCTTCGGCAAAGGCTATAGACTATACAGATCGATTATGACCGAAGCGAGTGTTAGTGCTGCTATACACACCGCCATCCTATAAGCGGCATAGTCTGATGATTTTAGGATTTTAGTATGATGTGGGATAGAGTTACGCTATCGGGATCAGCACACGTCGATGCTGTTTTGAGGAAATGTGGTGCGCTCGTTAAAGGAGTCTTTTGGAAAGGATAGCAAAGAAACATGAAATTTAATCAGTGTTTGCTTAAGTAATCGCCTGGAACATATTATAATAGGTAATTGGATATATAAGAGATAAGGAAGATTTTTTATTATCATCACAGAATTGTTTCTTTTTACATACAATTGTAGCCATAAGTATGTGCTATTTTCTAGGAGTTGCAGTACGAGCAGCCTCTAAGTATAGAGCCCAGAGTTCAATTTTTCACAAAATCGATGCGTTTTATATTAAAAGAAAAAATGCGCACGACAAATAAAAAATAGATTTGAGCCCAAGTGATGAATTATTAAACAATTCCCGGGAAATGGACTATAGGCGCATTTCCCGGAAGGTAGCCTTCGCGATTCCGAATCAGCTGGTCAAAATATGCACTGAAGACTAGAACGAGTGCTCAGACCTACATCGATCACTACCGCCTACTACAATCGCTCTTGATTTTTCATAGACGAATCGTACGAGAATTAATCGCAAACGCAGCAGCTTCGCATAATCTAGCAATTTGTTTTTCACAAAGCGCGCGAGTAAACTTTTCCGTCTTCTCTCTCTCTCTCTCTCTCTCTCTCTCTCTCTCTCTCTCTCTCTCTCTCTCTACCTCTTCCGGTACAAAACACACAATGTGTATACTTCATAATAATGGCAAACGTTGAATTTCTACGGCTCGGCTATATTTTGCACATCAAAGCCAAATCTTCAACAGCCAGTCACACGTAAACTCAAAGAGATTTAATCCAACCGCGCACCACGTGAGCTCTGTAATAATGAACCGTCGCACGGACTTTGAGTGTATTATTACATTGTTCAATCGAATTTTCAAGCGTTGTGAATTCTGCAATATACTTGGCTTTTTACGTTATATACGTCAAGCTCACGTTAAACTCAATCGGTCGTCCGAAATTCGAACGCAGCTAACGTTTTTGTAACGCAGCGAAGTTTGCGATGAAAAACCGTTTGCCACAAGCAAGTTCGCAACAAACTGCAAACACCGCAAAGATCATTAGACTTGCTGTTTTTGTTGTTGAAAGCACGGGGTGTGAGCAAGCGACATTTCTCGAATTCCAGTTCGATAAGATTGTGCCTCGTAATAATAGCATTGAACGAGACCATACTCGAGATAAGATCTCACACTGACAGATCGAACACAAGCGCGTTTCCCCTTTAATTTGTTGCCCAACACTCGCTCGTCATTTCTAGGTTCACGATAATTATTTCTAAAAAAAAAAAAAATAATCTCAAACACACCGCGGGCTTTCCGAGTTTTTTCTACAAAATACAGCAGAAAGCGCAGCTGGCAGAATTCAAAGAAAACGCCGAGTCTGAAAAGAGGCAGCAGCAGCGGCGGCGGCAAAAAGATGAAAGAACACACATCGGGCAAACGAATTTGCGCGCGACGGAGTTAAAGCCGCAAAAAGTATCAATTTCAAAGTAGCAGCTAGCTCGGAGAAGCCGTCTGATGGGGAGAAGGAGCATCAAGCGCGTCGGGTATTTGCGCAAAGTATAGCACACCAGCGAGAGCCAAAATGCAGACGACAACAGTGTAAAACGCCGAGCAGAGTGTAAATGCGTGTAAGCGTATACGGGAGGAAGAGAGAGAGAGAGAGACTCGAGAAGGGCTCGCGAGATGGTCGCCCGACGAGAAGAGAAGCTGCAGAGAGGAGAAGGCTGCGAAGCAAGCAAGCAAGGGGAGAGAGAGAGCGAGTGGCGGCGGCACAGCCGCCAAGAGAGATTCCACGGCCATTGTAGATTCCAGCCGCCGTCGCCGTTCGAATTTTGGGATCGTCGCGCTCTGGCCCCCGCCTTTGATCCCGTCTCTCTCTTTCTCTCTGCATTATAGTGTATATACTTTTATACCTCTGCACCGACTCCCGGCGCTCGTAAACAATGACGCTTTTCTCCTTCCTTCCTTCCGCTTTCTCTCTCTCTCTCTCTCGCAGCGAGAGATCTTTGTGCGTCTCCGTGGAAAGAAAAAAAAATCGATAGCCCAAGCCAAGGCATTAGGAAGACCCGAAGGAGCGAACGGGACTTTGAGGTTATAAGGAATGTCCGTGAACGGAGAGAGACGAACCGCGGGATGCATACGAATGTCACGTCCCTGACGTGCCCCGCGAGCATACAACTCGGAATGGCCGCTCCGCGCGCGGAGGGTCTCGCATAACCTGCGCGATTTTTCATTATTCGCGATATTTTACGTAGCTATAGACAGCTCTCGAGATCGTAAACAAGAGTAGTTCGGAGAATGAAGGGAAAAAACGGAGGGGGGCAGATCCTGTATATATACAGCAGCTGCACACTCACCTCATTGGCGGCGCTGCACCTCGCGGAGAGCACTGCGAGGGTGGCCAGGATGGCCCAGCAGTATATCCTGGGCTGCATTGCGGCGGCGGCGGCGACGATGATACCTCACTGGCGCGTATCTCACTCCCGCACTCGTCGGCTTCTGGGCTTGTATACAGGCGCTGCTGCAGCACGTCCCAAATAAGGGCCGAATCTCTTGCGCGCAGCTATATGCCTCTCTCTCTCTCTCTCTCTCTCTCTCTTCTCGTCTGGCACTACACTTCGCTGCGCTCACTAATACCGAGTCGCGAGGTCTGCATGCCAGAGGCTCGGACGGACTGTACGTGTATACGATCGTCGAAACAAAATAACACTGTGCGTGTGTGTGTATATAGTTGTTTACTCTGCTTCGCTGCTGCAAGGCTACCTCTCGACTGCAAACTCGCGCACTCGCGAATACTTATATGCGCTCTCTGCACACACGATTCTTGCGCGCTCGAGACGACGTAGATTCGTATAACAGTAGTGTATATGCGTGTGTGTTGTATAAAAAGGAGCCGAACTGGGCTGCTTCGATGGCCGCAGGCGGCGAGGATGCAGCGGATTAACCAAGGGAGTCGTCGCTTCGACTCGCTCTCGGGCCTTTGGCTCGCTCACTGCTGCTGCTGCTGCTGCTGCTGCTGCTGCTGCTGCTGCGCTGCTGCTGATACTCCTTCTCCCCTACTATACTACTGTGAGCGGAGCGGCGCCAACACAGACGCACACGGTTTACCGAATATACTGGCGCTGATCGATGCCAGTGATGGTACGGCTAGCGCTCGGAAGAGTGCGCTCGGGGATCAAAAGGAGCCAAATTTCGAAAGGATCAAGAGGGCGACACTTATTGGAGGGTTTTGAATTTCGGCGCAAACGTGAATGCACATCACTGAAAAGCGATATATAAAACTCCAATGCACGTCTTCAATAGAGGGTCATAATAAAACGGTCAAAACTTCAAGCTTAAACGGTATCAGAAGTTGCAGGATTATCAGCGAGAATGCAAAAAAACTTAAAAAAAAAACTTATCTGCGTGTAATGGTGTAAAAACGTAAAATTCACACGGTTGCAATACCAATTAATAAAGAAATTACTTCCTAGTTTCAGAGAAATAATTTTTAAAAGACATTTTTGTGTTGTATATTAAATAACAAGACTTTATTTTTGAGAAATTTTCAATTCTTTCTTGAAAAAATCAAGCAATATTTTTTCAATCCAACAGCTGCTGATAAGGCAGTAAACGGCCAAACAAACGGTAACCGCGAAGATTCAACTTCGATAAACCATGCAAGTTCTGCTATTTATCCGTTTTTACCATTATGTTTCATCTTGGTTTCCAGGTTTTTCAGGAATCGCAAATTTTCCCGTATGTCCCGGTTGTACTCCTCTATTTTATGACGCATTTCGCGAATCACTGCTTGCATCGACTTGACATCTTGAAGAGTCTTTTCCCTTAACAATTTGTAGTGATAGTTGTCCTATTTTTTTTTCAAAAATATATAATTTTATTACCTATTTTTTGGAATACAAGGGATTACTTTAAAAAGTCGTTACTTCTTTGCAAATATCTTCAATTTGATAAGCTTTGCATTTTTTGAACAGCGGATTCTTGTGCAGTTCTCGCTTAGCACTCTGGCAAGTAAGCCTGTCACAGATAATTTTCAAGAACTGATTAGGGTACATTATTATTTTCGAAATTATACGATTATATGCTCAATCTTTAAGTTTGGGTTTGATTTATCATTTCAATATTTGTGCTTTAACCGATCTAACCTCTAAAAATGTTTTGATATCTTTTGCAAACACAAAAAATTGAATATCAGCCACATTGTCTTAGATTGATTTATTCATTTTTTTTTAAACGTTTTATAACTATAAGTAAAACTCGGATATTTCAATAATTCTCTGAATGTTTAAACCAAAAAAATTTGTTTATTTCTACTTATCGTAATAACATTTGATAGTTAAAAAAAGCACACATCGTAATACTCTACAGCTGTAAACTTATGTTTTAGCGACTTCCTTCTCTCACATGGTAGAGAACGAATGGGTGTGAACAAGTGGACGAGTGAAGCTGTTCACTTAGTACTTTCCATCTCAGCCATTCTCTTCTTGTGGCGATTGATAGCCTCTTGGTGACGTTTGATTTGTTCCTCGTGGAATGAAATCTCATCATGCAGACCCTCTCGTAACTTTGAAATTTGTTCTTTTTGCTAAAAACAGAAAAGGTCAGATTCGTGCATTAGACACACATGCTTAAAGCCCATACATAAAGACATTAGAGCAACCATTACCATATTGTAAAAATATTGATCTTCGTGGGCAGCTTCCATCTTTCCAAAGGATCCTCCAGCCTCGCGAATGCTGCCACCACCACCACCTCCCTTTCCAACTCCGCTTCCTCGTTCACCAGTCATCCTAGCTTGGCTGCAACGAACAAAGCATTACATTAATATTTGCCAACGGTGATCAACAAAAGTGCGTAATTAGCTAAAAATAACAGCTTCGCTGAATCGACGGATAACCACTGGTCTACCAGAACGTTACATAAGCCTCAAAACGTACGAATGTAGTTCAGCTAAAAAAAGGCTCAGCGAAGCTACAAGACTCTCGCGAATTAATCAATCGCTTTGCCAACGAGGCTGTTTTACATCGGGCATATCCAAGCTCCGCGATTATTCGTCCCGGAGATTCCACGTACGACGAACGATGTTGTCAAAGTCGCAAAAAGCCGGTGGAGGTCAATAACGTTCGTATATTGTTCGCGGAGTACTGTGCGGATTTAGCGTCGGATTTCAATGGTTTACCTTATAAAAGCCATGTTTCTGGAAATAATGGTCGGTATTCTCTGCATGATTAATGTATAGCTATTTGCAAAAATGAACTCAACTGAACGACGTTTTTTTCGCAAATCTACGAAATGTCGGTATGCCCAAGAGCACAGGGTATTACGTAGACGCGAAACTCGACGGTCGGATCATAACTTGTAAACATCATGCTGGAAGCGCGCCCTGCATTATACTGTCTCAGACGCGGGAAAACGATAATTTTCAAATCGACGTCGCGATAAAAGTTTATTCTTAGACAATACCTCTCGCTCCTTTCCGCAAGCTCCTTTTCGAGCGCCTGCCTCTTCATAGCCGCAATCTTCAATTCCACGAAAGCCGTTTCCTTCTGCACCCTCGCGCACTCCAACTGCACGTCCAGCAGTTCGATCTTCTTCTTCTGTTCGATTTGACTGTGATCCACAGTGGCTACTGTTGTCCGAGCTGTTATGACGGGCGGAACTTTGTGTTGGACGTTTTTGCTGAGAAGCAGACGCAGAGGAACGGCTGAGTTAATAGCTGACGGCGAGGGAGTAGTAACCTTTTTGTTTTGATTCGGAGGCGGTATGATTCGCAAGGTTCTGTTCTGTTGCATTGGTTTTGGCTTTAACGGGGATACCTGTTTTAGCAAATTTCCCCGGACGAATATCCGTGGCTGTGGCTTCGCGCTGTTCAGCACGCTTATCGATGGCGTTTCTTGAGCTCCAACTATATAACATGTGTAACAGTTCGAATCGAAGCGCGAACGTTTGTTATAGTTAAAATCTCGTTAAACTTGGGTACAAGTTCGTCAAGGCTTACCTGCTGCTGCTGTGTCTTCCTTGTCCTTCTCCGTATCCGGTAATTTCATTCGTTTAGTATCTACCAGCTCCACTTGAACGTTGGCTTGTCGCTTCTTGTTGTCGACTTTTTCTTCGGAATTCGCATCTTGCGTCATGGTATAATTGAACGACGGAATTTCGGCTTCGTTTTCAATTTTTATCTGCGGCTCTACGATTTCGATTTCTCTCGTTGGCGAGATTCGCTCCTCTGCGTCGGGCTTTTTATCCGGGATCGTTTCGTATTTAGTCACGTTAGCTTTAGGCACATTTTCTTCCGGTGTACTTTGTTCCAATACACTTTGCTCCGGTAATTCGGTAGCCTCGGTAGTTTCCACTTTTCCTTCGATACTACTGTCGTTGTCGTCAGTCTTCGGCTTGGTATCCGTACAACAGAAGTCCCAAATGTGTGTATTCAATTCGGACGGTTTTAGTTTTTCAGCTTCTTCCAACCCGCTTGTTTTGACCTGGATTCAAATTAAAAAAAAAAGTAGTCATCGACCAAAAAAGAGATCTCAAAATCATATTGTAGCAAATTACAATATGGATATTTAAAATAAATTTAAAAAATAAATAAATACCAACTTTGGCATTGTAGGTGGACACTTCTAATTTTGCAAGGGCCTTCATCCTGCCCCACTGCTCTTTGACCCTGCTGACATTTCTTTCCGTTTCGCAGGACTCGAGAAAGGTTTTGTGTATGCTCGTCCACGCTTTATTTTTATCGGCCAGTGAGGCACTTTTATTGTCAACGATATCCTTGTACTTTTTCACCAACTCGAACAGCAGAGTTTTCTCGGCTGTGGACCAATTTTGCGTTCTCTCGCGCTTCTTGTATCTGTAGTTAAACGAATTCACCACCATCGTATTTCTCCTCCTGGCCATTCTCCAATTGTTCGCTTTCGACATATCAGTCTTCCAGCCGCATGTGATTGCAGGACTTATGACGTTAAAAATCAGATATATACCTGTAATTCACAACGGATAATTAATTAATTAACGATTTAATTTCAATTGAGAAAATATTTTTGACGCGCGATCTCTTTTCACCGCGCCAAATTTAAAAGTTCGCAGTGATGTTCGCCTGCGAGGGTCAAATCAAATCCTACTGTAAACAGACCCTAATAATAAGGGTCCGTTTGCACTCGCGGCCGGCTCGACGCCAATAAGTTCCAACAACTTGTTGCTACTCGCTTTCTGCATGCTTTCAAAATGGTTATAAAATTATTTCTACCAAATAATTATCGACAAATATAATTGTTCGCTAGAAAAAAAAAATCGAGTTGCAAATTAATCGCGAAACTCTAGGTCTCTCGCGAACAATCGCTAAGCAAGCGACTAATTGACATGGAATCATAACACGTTTGAATGAAAGAACACGTATAAATCAATGCACGGCTTAATTGTAAAAGTTGTGACAGAAGCAGCAGCCATCTTTGACGAATATGCATGCATGCATGTGTATGGTATGTGTAGTGCACATAACACAATGCTAGTAAAACTGGCGGGTAAACGTACATACAAGAGCTGCAGTAGTATCGTGTGCGCTATTCGACTATACTCACGTACGTACTAGATACAATCTTGGCTAGATGTTCACTTTTAAGCTTCGTTGCTTTTAGTGTTCGCGCTATTTTGTTTTCGTCCTGCGTAAACTTTCCGAAAAGATTATTAAGGTCCGACGAGAATCAGCATCTCCGCATTTAGTACACACAGCCGGAGCAGACTAACATGTTGGAGAACGTACGACGCTACTAACTTGCGCAGTAAACCATACTCTGGCGCCCTCTTTGTTCGTAATTTCTAGGATAACCGATATATATATGTACATACGTATGCACACATATACATAGATGAGCATGCGCTTTAGGGCTATCACACGTAAAAAGGTACACCGAGGAACAGCAGCTGACAGCCAATCAGAAGCAATCTTTAAACGGACTCATTCCTTCATGTTCTCTCCCCACCACCTCAATAAGGAACAAGTCCGTTTAACGCTTACTTCTGATTGGCTGTCAGCTGCTATTCCTCGCTATTCCTTTTTACGTATGATAGCCCTTAGAACTCGAGAACTCCGGATGAAAATCTTGTATATACTTGTGTGTGTGTGTGTGTGTGTGCGTGTGTGTGTGCGCGCACTATTGTAGATAGCACTGGTTTTACATTTAAGCAAAGCTAAACGAGGAATTCACCGATAAACAAATAGTTACTGTTGATATTTATGGTAATAACGATAATAAAAGATAACTCATCATTGTTGGATTACGCTTAAACGAATAACCTTAAATTATACTTTGCAGCTATGAAACTTTCGATAAAGTTTAAATATCGAATAATTAATGTTTTATTAGGAACGATGAATCTTGTAAAATTTTTTATTCCGATCAAATTTTATTGTTTTATAATCGATAACTCAAGTTACGTCGCGCGAACAATAGTCGAGCAGATTCATTATTTCGTACCTCTACCGTGTATAATTTTTTGCTATTTAGTCACGAATGATATTTTCACGCGAGCATTTTGTAACATCGAGTTGAATTGTATTTTTGAATCCACCGCTTTTTTTACAAAGTCAAGCGGAAAATAAATCAAACGAAAATACATCAGACATTTCATACTTGAAGATTTTGCAAATTACGTAGGCATTAAAAAATCGTCACAATTTTATAAACGTGTTGTTATAAAATTCTATCATCGATAACAAAGTCGTAGTTTTGCAATTGATTAGCGTGGCAAGAAAACAAGGAAGTTCTTAGTCGGCCATTTTACATTTCTTTACTACGGGGGACTCGAAGACTTGCCGTCATGAGGTATTTGTTACTCTCGAAAATTTATTATTTTTCGTGAAAATATTGCATAAAATTGTTCGCGAAGCTTATCAGTGAATCTCTGTTACATTCAGAAATATAATAAAATATAAATTTTATACAAGTTCAATACTTGTTCTAAGATTTTACGAGAAATGTTGTGCTCTGGAACCACATGGTCACCCTAGAAAAGACAACAGTTATTTATGTGCTAAGAGTTTACGAGAGTGTTCCAGTTGCAAATAAAACAACGCGAATCTGCAATATTTTCATTATTTTATAACAAAAGATACGGTGCACAGTATTTTCGACAAACAATGGTTAACATAACCTTACTTTTGTTACAGTTCGCTAAAGTTGCAGAAGAGGCTAGCAGCCTCGGTAATGAGATGTGGCAAGAAAAAAGTCTGGTTGGACCCGAATGAAATCAACGAGATTGCTAACACCAACTCGCGTAAGTTTTATATTTTTTGTACTTTTTCAAGCTATAAACTCTGAGTTCTGAAGTGCTTTAAAGATCTCCGATATGACTATTGAATAGACACTGTTTTAGACACAATGAACGAAGTTACGGATGCAAATTAATTGTTGATTTATTTTATGTGTAGGCCAGAACATCCGTAAATTGATCAAGGATGGTTTGATCATCAAGAAGCCCGTAGCGGTGCACTCGAGAGCCCGAGTACGCAAGAACACAGAAGCCAGACGCAAGGGTCGTCACTGTGGTTTTGGTAAGAGGAAAGGTACAGCGAACGCCCGTACTCCTCAAAAAGTAAGTCAAAACTTAATTGTATTTTACGCATTAAATGTTTGGAAGTAAATCTAGATAAAATAATACAAGCTGTGATTGTACGATGATTCATTCAATAATAATCAATCTTGTTATTTCAATTTTGTCTATCATCACCCAAATAATTCTATTAAGAACTATGTAAACAGCTGATGATTATAAGAAAATAGCATGTACAATATTAATAATGAAAATTTTTGTTTTTTCAAGGATCTGTGGATTCAACGCATGAGAGTACTTCGTCGTTTACTCAAAAAGTACCGTGAGACCAAGAAAATTGATAGGCATCTTTACCACTCGCTGTACATGAAGGCTAAGGGTAACGTGTTCAAGAACAAGAGAGTCCTCATGGAGTTCATCCACAAGAAGAAGGCGGAGAAGGCTAGGGCAGAGATGTTGTCTGACCAAGCTGAAGCACGCAGGACGAAGGTCCGCGAGGCACGTAAGCGCAGGGCTGAGCGCATTGCTACCAAGAAACAGGAGCTGTTACAGTCGTATCAGCGTGAAGATGAAGCTGCGGCAGCGCAGAAAAAGTAATCTAAGCGAAATTAATTTTTATTCTATAAAATAAAAGAAAAAAGGACAGATTTCATGCTTTATTATTTTATTCCTCTATCTCAAAGAAAAGTCATAGTCAAATAATTAAAGTCAATATCAACGTATGATGATTTATTATTTTTATTAAATAAAAAAACTATCATGTTGGTGGTATACTAATATCTGAAAATAATCGTCAAAATTATTAGTTTAAAATCAATATTCTGCTGAGAGTTATTGAATATTTCCAATAAACAATTTTTTTTAACTCTATTGCTATGCATTACTGCATTCTTAAGGTTTTATCTTAATTATAGAAATTTTCCAATATTTGAAAAAAAAAAACAGTTTTATTATGTTCAGTCAGAATTTGATGGTAATGACATATATATTTATATGATAATAAGATTATAACAAGGAGAAGGTAGGTGTAATGCAATATGTAATTTTTAATTCGAAAATATACTATTGTTCTGTAATAGTACTATTGCGTTACATGCGAATAGAAAACTCTTTCCGATGACGTTTACTTTTACAATAAGTAATTCCGCTCTCACACGATGTGTGTGTGTATATATATATATATATATATAAAAGTAAATACCAGGTCAGGTTAGATCGATGTGTCAGAATATAGAGCGCGAAACCGCAAATTTTTGCGCTAGATCGTTCGAATGATGCTTCTTCGTAAATAGTGATCGCAGTTGTGTGCCTACGAATACATTTTTATTTATTATACTACTTCTGAGTGAATAAAATACCAGCGACAAGTGATAAGTTAGACAAAGTAAAAACTGTTTACGTATGACTGTAAGAGGTTAGCTGTGTGTTATACATTGCTATATATTATTGCGCGATAAAATTGCATATTAGTGATATGTATGGTAAAATTTCGTGTTATTTATTTATAATTATTTCGCATCGAAAGTTGTAGTTTCAACACACGTGATGAGTTATGCATTGAAATTTAACGAAAAGTCATAGGAAAATTAGCAAAATGATAATCAAAGTTTCAAAAATAATAAGTTGTTCTTCGGAACATCCTTCATACCCATCTTCTAACTTGTTAGAGCATCCTCCCAAATCTTCATGGCGATGCGCTAAACCTAATGAACTTATAGCCACAGTTATTTTCCAACTATTGGAGTCCTCATGTATAACTGGTCTTGAAATTGGAAATTATCGTTCCTGTATTGTAGTTGTTGAAGCATCCACTTCTGAAGAACCCGACAACTGGATACCAGTAGTAAATCATCAATTTTTGACGCACGATGAAGCAGCAAACAGCAAATTTAAAGATCAAGTACAGATATTTACAAAGCGAGAACTTAATCCAGAAACTATTAAAATGAAATTTGATCGAGTTAAAGTTACATGCATGCAATCGGCCAATCCTAGGGAACTATTTGGTTTGGAATTTATTGTGTTAAAGACTGAAGTAACTGTAGATTTAGGCCTAGATGTATTTGGTCGTTTCAAATTGAAAGAAAAAAATGACGATGAAGTGGATGAGTTTAAGGAACAATATCTTAAACTTTTTGGAAAAAAGAAGACCTACAAAGATGAATTGAAAGAAAAGATTACTGAAACTGGTTTAAGTAATTTTGCAAAAAAACAAGAACAAGACCGTGAACATAAGAAAAAACCACTTTTAGAAAAATTGGAAAGCAAGGCAAAATTGAATGCAACAGGGTCTGGTATGAATTCACCCTATGGATTTATTTACTAAATAAATTAAAAGTATTTTCTATTCATACATATACATAAAATTAAATATTTTCTAGGTATTCCAAGTTCTAGTACTGACACTTCTGGAATCACCAACAACTTACCAGATATGAAAAGGAATAAAAATGAACCACCTGTGGCACGAACTCTTTTCGGAGATGTTATACCCAGTCCAAAACCTAAAAAGAAGCCTACAGATACATCTAAAACCGACAAAGATGAAAGCATGAATCTAAAAAAACGTGTACTTAGCCCACAGCCATCCTCATCAGATGATTCGGGTCCTACAAAAAAAGCTAGATGCTCGTTATGTAATTTTAATGATGATGAATTGTGTAAGAACTGCAATTTACCCAAAGTCAAACCACTAGTTGAAAATATCAAAACGAAGCCTAGGAAAAAGACAAAGCCTAAAAAGGAATTTAATAAACTTTTTGAAGACATTTCATTCTCTCTTAGTGGATACGTCAATCCTCAGAGAGATGAAATCAGACGAAAAGCTCTTAAAATGGGAGCAAAGTATATTGCAGATCCAAATATTACAAGCAACAAGTGTACCCATTTAATTTGTGCTTTCAAGAACACTCCCAAATCTCAACAACTGAAAGGTCATTGCAAGATTGTAGGCCATAAATTTATTGAAAATTGCTTTGATAAGAAAAAAAGGTAATCTTTAAATCATTAAATTATCCACAGTTATAAACGCGTACTAAAAATTAATTTAATCAACAATTTTCTAGACTCCCATGGAGAAGGTACGCGCTTGACAGCAGAGAGCAGAGTCAGCCTGAAAGTGAAGAAGAAATTGAAGGAAGCACGTCACCGATTCGTATACCAAGTATTTATGATCAAGAAACTGATGACTCAGACTAGTAAAAAATTTCGATAAAATTTCGATTTTTGGGCAAAATGAATATTGTACATAAATTAATTAACGTTTATAATTTATAGCGATTTTTGTTTACTATTTAAAAGACAATTTTTTGTTACGAATTTTTGTAATAAATCGTTATACACATAACAATTTGCTTATAGTATTTGAACTACCGGTATCGGGTGTATTTTTATACGAGGAATTTTATTAGGATAAAAAGCATTAACAATGCAGAGCATTATGCAATAGAATCAACATTCTTATGCTGTCTCTTTTTATCTCATATATCTTATTTTCAGTCCAATCTTGTTATCGTGTTACTAATTTTAGTGCAATTATTATTAAATGGTTTTTTCTTTGGGATAATTAATGGTAATCTGATCTTTTCAATTATACGGAAAAATAAGGAATTTACAAAACAACCTAAGTCCATTTTTGTCAATGAAATATTCCAGGATGAAAAAAAAACACTTAAAAATTACTCTGTAAGTTGACAATAGCTATGTCAAGCATTCTTTTCATTTTTGGATGTCAAATTTGATACCAAAGTATCCCAACAAGATTGTATTCAAGCCAGAATATGGAAAATGTATTCCCGGCACAACGACTAAACCGAGGGTAATTTCTGCGCCATAAAAAGACAACCACCCATCTGCTGTGCCTAGTGCAACGATTTAAAAGGTATAATTCACGATGCACTAAATAAGCGCAAAATACGGAACAGACATGATTTTTAAAATAAAGTTAAGAATAAATCTTTCACAAAAGTAGAAAAGTTACGATTTTTACTGCAATATTTGTTAGGTAATATGGTTTTGAAAATTTGGTTTGCTAATGATACGTTTAAACGATTGAGAGCTCACGTGATCAATATGGCGGCGCGAAGGACGAAAATATATATAGATGTATAAACGCATGTAAATGTTAATACATAAAATAACCTTATTGTTTTGTCAAAAATCATAATAGAGTTGAGAGATAATGCTTCAAAATCAAAATAGATTCATGATGACTGTAATTCATGTACTCCAATGCCCGTACGTTAGGTGTTAGGTCTTTATCCTTTGAGCCGCCATATTGCAGAGCTACCGTTTTAAAAACTACACATAACAACATATAAATTTTTAATTAATAATATTAGGGCCTGGAGGTACTAAATCAGCAAAAAATTGATACCTAACGTATTCTTATGCTATTTCCTACTCTATATATAAGTATTTATATGTATATAGCAAAACCATGTCTGTTCCCTATTGCACTGTTATTTGTATATACCACGATCTTACGTATCAATTTAAACATTAAAATCGCAATTTCTCGAAAACTCGAAACTGTGACTTTAGTCGTTTGCTGAGAAGCCACAGAAATATATAGTGGATACAGTATTGCACTCGGTCAAAAAAACGCACTTTACGCCCTTGGAACATAATATACTATATAATGTTTCAATATTTCAATTAACCTAACGATCATATCTTCAGATTCTCGCGCTAATCAAAAGCGTAATCAACTATCTTCCTCACAAGCAGATAAGGCAAAATGCGGCCGACAGCCTCGTCGACCAGGTCGACCTGTCCCAGCCTAGCTCGAAACTTCGCTTCGCCTCTTCGGCATACGTGGTAAATTCGCTGCTCAGATCGTACAGCTGAAACTTGGCCTCGAAGTCGGGACTCCGCATGAGCCCGGCAATCTGACGCTGGCTTTTCGCGAGCAGATCGAAGAAAGTGCAGCCCTCGGTGAACCTCGTGGATCTCATCCTGTCGATCTCTTCGAAGCAGCTGCGATAATAAATCCGCAACTTCGGATAGCGCTCGATGATCCCCTCGTCCTTCAGCTCGAGCGACGGCTGGAGAGCTTTTTTCAGAGCCAGAACTTTGATAATCAACTCGACGCCTGGACTCTCCATACGTTCATGAGGGATGCAAGCGAGAGGTGTTTGGCCGTAATCGTTCTCGACTAGCACATCCGCTCCGACAGCCAAAAACAGTTTGACGACCTCTCGTTGAATATAAGAGCAGGCGTAGTGCAACGCGGTCCAACCGCCACTCCCAGTCTTTAGGGCAGTGTTCGCGCCGCGTTTGAGCAAAGTCTCTATTATTGGCAACTTCAAACGTGTAGGTTCTAACGCTAAGTGCAGCGGAGTTTTGCCACGGAGTGATTGCGCATTGACATCTGCGCCGTGATCCAAATAGAGTTTCACCTAAAAAAGAAGTTAATCCAATCACTCGGAGTTTAATCAAGTCTTACAAGTTCTAGAAATAGTACTCATACTCACCGATTCATATTTGCCCATCATGACAGCCGAGTGTAGCGGTTGGAGGTGCAAGTCGCAATAATCGTGGAGAGAGACGCCCTTCTCGATCAAGATTTTGGCCAGTTCAAGGTGTTCCACACTAGTCTCTGTCAAGCACTGCAGGACGTTTCGATCTAAGTTATCATTGGCAAAAACATCGGCTCCGTGTTTCATCAACAACGACAGCACTTTGTCTTTTTTTTTTATTTATTTATTTAAAGTCGCATCCCCCAGAGGGTATTAGCGACACCTTTACATACACTTTTTACAACGAATTTGTAGATATAATAGATTTTGATTGTTTACAGAGAGTAAAAAAAGAAAAAAGAAAAAAAATGTTTATATTTTGAGATTTAAGTCTTGTACAAATTTTACAACGTTGGCACATCCTTCAGTACTGTTCAGCAGTTTGCTTAGGCTTGGTTTGATTGTGTGTTATAAACGTTCGGTATCGTATTTTGGGCAGATCATTAAGATATGGTCGATCTTTACAGGGGTATTGCAGGTATCACATTCAGGTGGGTTCTCTTTTTTGAATAGATATTCGTGAGTTAGCACTGTGTGTCCTATTCTGATTCTGGATATTATTATCTGTTGTCTTCGTGTTAGTGCTAATAGTGGGCTTTTCGTGAAGACTTTAGGTTTTATTTGTTTTAGTTGAGTATTCTTGGCATCGTATTGCCATTGCTTGTTCCATTCTCGATTTATTTTCCTTTGGATTACTCTCTTTCCATCTTCTCGGCTGATTTTATGTGCATTTTGGTGGTGCTCTAGTTCACTGGCTAGGTTGGCTAAGTTTTGAGTTTGGTTGTATATGTTATATGGAGGGGTCGAGAAATAGATAGCTATTTTACTATCTCGTTTATTAACCAGGTTTTTTATTTGTTGAATGTGTGAATTATTTTGTTTATTGTTTATTAGATCGTTTATAAGCTGTAGTGATTGTACATAAATTATTGTTTTGATATTAGTGTCGATGCGCTCAATTGTTTGAAGTATTAGTGTAAGAAGAGCTGATTGTGTACCATACCAATTTTTAATTTTTAATAGTAGGCTTTCGCCATTAGGAAACGAGGCAGCGGCTCCAATAGCTTGTATATTGATAGATGTTGACGTATATATGTAGAGGTATTCTGCGTGATCTTGGACGAATTTCTTGTGGTCTCCTTCGACTTTTCCTATTTTGGTGGTTGCGTCTTCAGTACTGGTCCAAGGACATAATTTATTTTGTGTGGTTGTATATAGGATTTCAAGTATGTTGAGGCCCGTTGATAGAAAGGTAATATTGGATTTGATTTAAATATCTTGTTTCTTGAGCTTTCGTTGTTTAAAAGTATATAGTTCAGTAATTTGATGGCGTAGTTAGAGGTGAGCTGTTTTCTTCTTAGTCGTAGTGCTAACATTTTGCATTCGCTTAGTAAGCTGGTTGTAGGACTTGTCCTGTAAGTTCCTAACGCGATTCTCATGCTTGAATTTAGAATCACGTCTAGTTGTTTACTAACACTCTGTTTGGCTGAGTCGTACGCTACACAGCCATTGTCTATTTTTGATTGCAATAATGATTTGTATGTGTTTATTAGTACTTTCATGTCTGTTCCCCAATTTTTGGTAGACAAAACATTCTGAATGTTTCCCGGTTAAAAGACACAAATAAAATCCAATAAAAATTTTAAACTCTCTATTGGGTCTCCAATAAAAAATTTTATCGGGTTCTATCTGCCTAATTATTTTACTTGATTCTATAGAAATAATCTAATAACCAGATGAATGTGAAAAAAACTGAAGTATTCTATAAGACTTTACGTATAGAAAGTGTACTGTAAGTTATCTGATTATATTTATATATACTTTTATATTTTTATATTATTATATACGGCTTATTACTTTTTAATTTAACAAGTTTTTATAGTTTATAGATAATACATTTTTTGTATTACCATTTATAAGCTTAAACTTATAATAATTTTATAGGATTTTTTAGTACTTGAAATAATTGTTATTTATAAGGTTTTCTATGTAAACATTTTATAATTTTTTATGAGGAAAAGTACGTAAGTATATGAATGAGCAACTGTTGTAATTGACTCATACCAAATTTATCACATTAAATAGAATATATAGAATAGGAAAAATTATTTATAAATTTCTTAATAATATCTATTTTATACGCATATATAAGAAAATCCTGGTGCACAAACCGTATGATAACATAAAAATTGATATTTATAGTAGTTGATGGGGGGAACATATAAATGGAATAATTTTTTTTATAAATATAAACGTATATAAATGTATCATACTTTATAGGGAAAAATCATAGCCAATATTAAAATAAATATCGCTTATCACTCTAAGTCGGTCTCTTAAAATGTTTTTGTTTTGTGCATTAGATGTTTGCACGTCGCGCTAGCATTATTGGTATTTCCGTGGTTAGTGTATAATATTTAAATTATCCTCAAACTATATGTTTCGTAAACGAAGTAGCATCCACACTTGTTTTGGCTTTGTTTAGGGAGTGTTATATAAGCATTATATACTTCTCTGCAGATATTATCACGGTAAGTATACAATTACTTAATTATTTTTAGATTTGGATTTTAAATAGTTTAGAGGACAAAATGATTGATATTTATTAAGTTAACTAAACAAGAAAATCTATAAGTCTATAAGATTATATTAAATTGTATAGAATTTAATTAGATTATATAATAGGATAATTTTATATATTTCAGATTATGTTATTTTGTACGAATTAATTATTATTTAAAGTTTTTTTTAACTTTGCTAACATAATTAATGTTTCTTCATCACATATAGTGAGACAAATTTTATTGTATTTTATTCGATCTATTGAAAATTTATATGCCGGTCTGCGTAGTGTTAAAGGTCAAAAAATATTTACTTTTCTCTGCTGTTGGGCAAAATTTGTATCGTTGGATTTTTTGAATACTAAATTTTATATTTTATAATTTACTACAGTAATTTTTGCTAGCAAATGTTGTTTCTTATCGTTTTTATACAGTCGAGAAATTTTTGATTTATAAATATTCAAAGTACGTTGAATTATAACATATGAGTACGTATAAGTTTATAATTTATCCTATGTCATTATATACATTGTGTAGAATTTTTGTTTAAACTTTATTGTGTATCCTGTGGTTTTTACTGTTATCTTCTGCACTAAATTTTTGTTTATTAAGTTTATTTTTTTTACAAATAAAAAGTTGAATGTATTATTGCAAGCAAGAACTGAAAGTAGCTATGTTGGAAACTGCAGATAAAATCAAATAAAATATTATTTTTTAGAAAATGGAAAAGTATTTCCTGCGTTTCGGAGAATTGGACGACTGTTTGCGTCTTGTCAGAAAGGGCCGGAGTGGGAGAGTGGGGAGTGAGTATAGGTGCTATTCCTCCCTGCGATTGTAGTCTCTCGCTTAGCGCCATCACGTCACACATGCGCTCGTTAGCCGCTTGAAGTGATTTGCTTTATGTCTCTCTTGCTTGCATCGGTCACGGTCGAGTCATCACTTCATCAGTATCTCATCATCTTCCGAACGATGCAGCCACGTTTTGGTGACGAAGGAACAAACAGTGATTGTGTCAGCAGCGCAGTGTCCTGTCATCACCCTGGCGTCGTGTTTAGACTTCCTTGCAGAGGAAGTTATCTTAATCTGCCTGTCCCGTCGATTCTTCGTCAACCCAGTAAGTTTATTACATTTATTAATATCATTGCGTTATACTTTTCAAATATTTACTGCGTGTTTATGCGGGTTATTTACGTTTTGTGTTCCGCGTGCCCAATACAAAAACAAACGATCGCGTCGACCGATTCTCGGAAACGTGGATTTTTTTCGTAATTAAAAAAAAATTACTGCATTCTTGTTTCACGAAATGTGCATGCACTCGTATTTGTTTGTGGGTTACATTATGCTAGTAGTTTTTGTTCATGCAAATATGAAGAAGTTTGTTTATGGAACAAAACATAAAGCGAAATCCATTTGGCTATACTCCGCGCTGTTCCCTCCCCTCCTCATTTCCGAATGTATAACCGAACGATCGCGTCTGCCGATTCTCGGAAACTTGGAATGTTTTCGTATTTAAAAAAATGACTGCATTTTTGTTTTATGTAATGTGCGTGAACTGTAAACGCACACCGTACAGCTATTCTTTTTTTACACGATTTCATATGTGATGTACTATAAGATCGTATAATATTTTCAAAAGATTTTATGAAATTTTTACGTACACTTGCAATACTTTATTGTAATTTATTGTACAATACATTATTCTGTACCACTAACGTTTATTGTATTTTATTGTTTATAGCCGAGTTATCGGATTATGGAATTAACGACATCCTAATTCCCGAAATAACAGAGACTACAGGAACACCGACAGAAAGTGCTAGCAAAGAAGACGAAGGTGGTGATGATAAAGATGGAACAGATGATGATAAAAACGGTACAGATGATGATAAAGTCAATACAGATGAAAGTTCATCTGAAAGTGCTGAGGAGGATAATCAATCAAATCAAATATAATCAGCACGCTAAAGGACTGTAGTCTCGAAACTCGAACTCTTGTCTTTCGAATGCGCACACACGTGCAAGTGATGGTAGTAGCGAGATCTAGCGCCGTTTCATTATATATTAATGTACGATAAAATAGTGATAAATATTCATATAAGCTATTGTTCTTTACTTATTTAATCTAATAAATAAGTATTGTGTCCGTATTCTTTTTCTGTAAAAAGTTATAAAATTCTTAACTTTTGTCGAATATTAGGCCGAGTATTTTTACTTCGTTCACAGTTTTGATAATCTTTTCATTGATGTGTAGTTTTAGTTCGTGTGGTTCATTCCTGTTTTTGTCAAAAATAATTGCTTGTGTTTTATTCGTGGAGAATTTAAATCCTGTTACTTCGGCGTATTGTGATAGCTTGTTTAACGTGATTTGCATAATATTTTCGCTGGTTTTTATATTTTTGCCTTTTACGAATAATGTTACATCGTCTGCAAAGATTGTAGTCAAAACTGGAGAAGCAATGTGTTTGGAAATGCCATTTATGGCCAATAGAAATAGTGTTACGCTAATGACTGATCCTTGTGGCACACCGTTTGCTATGCAAACGGAGTCAGAATATGTGTCTATCATTATACAATGCTCTGTGAATTGTAAAAAGGCTACTAGACATGTTACCTAGAAATATGTAACCTAGATGATTCTGATTTAACTGTTTTCGTTCATATTTTCACATCCAGACTCATGCGAATTTTTTAATTGTGCAGGTAAAATTTTACTTATAGCCAGTTACGCAGAAACTACTATCTCTAGCACATTGTATTTCTGGTTTCTAGCATAGTTTTACATGGAGAAAGTGATAAATGTTTTGGCTTTTTTGTCAAGGTATTAGGTAATTAGAATTTTGACTTTTAATAGTTGTGAGAGACCGATACCTGTTTTTCCATTTTTGCATTTATTCTCATTCAAAAACTAACAGGTCTAGAGAGCTCATATTTTGCATATAGATTTCTTTTGTGATTGTGAAAAACTTCTGATTTTGACTCCTACACTGATGTGAATGCAAACTCATGCTATACGACTAAATAATTATCAAAAGTATTTCAGTTAACGTTGATTCAACTTTAAATATCTTTCCACAATCACAAAAGAAACTGTTAGTTTTCGAATGAGAAAAAATGGAGAAACAGGTATTGGTCTCAAAATCTCTCACAACTGTTAAAAGTTAAAATTCTAATTAAGGTCTTGACAAAAAAGCTAAAATACTTATCATTTTCTTCATATAAAAATAGACTGGAAACCAGAAATACAATGTGCTAGAGATGGTAGTTTCTGTGTAACTGTCTACAAGCAAAATTTGATACGCTAAATTAAAAAATTCATATGGACCTCGATGTGAAAATATGAATGAAAACAGTTAAATCAGAATCATCTAGGTTACATGTTTTCTAGGTAGCATAGTAAGTATCTGTGTAAAATTTCAGTCGTATAGCTTTTTCGTAATGCAAATAAATGGCATTTTAATGATAGACAAACCCATACTGACTCTTATACTGAACTTTTCTTGAAATTCGCTATTCAAACCAATGATGACGGCATTGAGCATTATTAATATATTTATTAAAAAATAGTTTTGAGGGATTTAGTAACATGTTACATGCTTATAAAATATTAGCAGGCGTTAGTGTGCCGCCCAACACTTATGGTAGATTTTCTATGGTTATTAGACAGAGATAGAATCAAGAGCGCTCCTTCATTCCTAGTGAAATATAATAGCCAATTGAAGCTATACTTCAACGTAAGCACCGACAACTTAACTGCGTATATATAACTAACTTTTTAAATCATTGCTTTTCATCCACTGTCGCACTGCCAGCATTCGCGTTATACATACTTTGAGTCAACTTATGGCTCTATTGAACGCAAAGATTTGTTGTGAAAATTAAACCATCATCATCAGAGGACGAATAGGATATATGTATGATTACCATTGCCTTTTTTTAGAGTAGGTTAATCATATAACCATTTGTCGAAATATTTGTGAACAATAGAAATTTAAGTCATAGATACGATTTTTCATTGTTAAATAAAAAAAAATAACGATTCAAAAATGTTAAAAATTCACAAACATCGTTTTTTATGTATCCTGCGTTGGTCAGGGCCGATTTATATAAAACAAAAGATTGTATGAGCTTTCATTTATTGTCTGGAAATTTAATTTCAATCACCCATCCAACGTAAAATTAACTAAAATTCAAACTGCAAAATTTTAAAGTAAACGCTCAACCGCGAAACGTCACGTGAGTGAAAATGGCGCAAACTTGAAAACAGATTACAGATCCAGAAAACTTGTGTTGTCATTCGAGCGAAGAAGTTCGTGCTCCAGCAGCGAAAGGATGGCGAGCGATACTGCAAATAATACTTTCGGCTTTGAATTGCTGCATAAAGTCTCTGCTGCGCAAATATCGAAAAAGGAAGATGTTCTGATTCTTCTCGTGCACTGGCACTTCGTCAAAAATGGATATAAGTGCCTGGGAATCGGCGATTCTGTGAGTATACTTCTTACGCGTCAAAAGCCGGCAAGTTTCCTATGTCGATATTTATGCACTTATTCCATCCAAAGTACGAATCTATCATTTAAAACAATATACGCGACTAAAATTGTCATTGTCAATCTATTTGACGGCCGTTGTGTACAGTCCCCTAACCTTAAAATTGTTTTTAGAACTGCAATGTCTTGCAATAACTACAGAAATTCTCTGACAGCAGGTGAGAAATTGACTCGAATGATATGTTTATTGTAGAAAACAATTGGCCCTGACGAAACTGGAACTGAACTCTTGCCAGATGGATGGAATCAGGCTCCAAATTATACGTTGCGTTATGTCAAGGAAGGAAAATTATATATTCTCATCGGAACCAAATCCGAAGCAGATTTACTATTGAATCTATTGGTGAATATTATAAAAGCTCACTTAGTCAAGTTCTCTTAGCACACGCTAATTCAATCATTATTACAGAGAATTGAGGACCACAGTGTATCAAACATACAGTTTCCTATTGATACTGTCCAAGAAATTCAAGGATCTTTGGAAACAATGATTCCTACTTATGATGCGATATTGAATCTGTTGAAAAAAGAACTCGTGGAGCCAGTTTACACAGGAACTGGTCGAGAAGTATCGACGCAAACTTCAGAATCAGAAAGGCCAGGAAGAATTAACTATGATGACCCGTTAAGAGTAGGATCATCAGGCCCAACACCGCCAAGACCTCCTGGTTCTCTTATACCTGGGTAATCTTACAGTATTTCTTCTCTTGCAGATGTCCCATGATATTGATGTCCTAGAGCGACATGATTTCTGGCGCTATTCCAACTTTTGAGACCTTCCAGTATCCTTCCAGAATCCTTTCCACATATTTTGAGTGTCATTTTGTTAGGTATTTTCAAATTTTTTGATTAATCAACAAAATTATTAGACCAAATACAATCAAAAGCTAGTGCTTTACCAAAATTCTTATCAAAGGTTTTATTGGCACTCTTCTGACTGAAATCACATGATAGTATGATATTATTTTTTTTGCAGCCGACCCCTAAGTCCTGACCGCTTTGATCATGCGCCTTATTGCGACAGATACAGACCTAATCCGCTTGAAATTGGTAGAAATGATTTAGATCCATTTAGTCGAGGTGGAAGAGGTATGATTTTTGACCCATTCGCACAACGTCGTGGGCCACAACCGCCTTTCCCAGGTCTCGGAGTTCCTGGCCGATTACCACCGTTAGTTATCTTTTTTCTTTTCTCACGGTCTTGCTTCTATTGAGTGATTTATTGATGAAAATTTACATTATATTAGTGGCGCCGTTCCACCTGGAGCAAGATTTGATCCGTTCGGTCCACCTGACGTCGATCCGCCGAATCCTAGAGGAAGGGCGCCAGATGCTGATCACATGCCTCCACCGGGGTATGACGATATGTTTATGTAAAAAATTAAGAATACAAATCGAATATATTATAAAAATCGAATATATAACTTATCTACGTAAGGAACTCTAAAAATAAGGAAACAAATATTTTAAATAAAGCATATCTTTCTATAAATGTCGTTTGATGTTCATGTTTCAAGAAAATTTTGCAAACGCATCACAAAACGACGTCCATTTATTTTTAATTAATGTCGTTTACAGTGTAACAAAAACGATGCTTTCAATTTTTTTTTCAATCGATGCGTGAACAATGGTATAGTGGTAAATCACATCAACAAATGAAAAACATGTGAATTACGTATAATGGTAAACTTGCTTTTAAACAGCAGCATGTTTTATCGTTATTTTCGTCGTTTATACTTAGTTACCCAGTCATTCATGAATGCGGAGCGAGCACAGATGCTCTTGATTTTTATTTAAGCAGCTTAAAATATGCTTTATGCAAATTCTTGTTATGTATATATATGTAAGTTCTAGATACATATTTATACATACATTCTTTATTTTGTTTTTTTCTTATCTTAAAAAGAAAGATTGAGCTTGCATCATGAAAAGAAAGCAACATAATAATTAACTGGCAGTTTGTGATTAACATTCATCGCAAACTTGTTGCAAGCATTTTAAAGAGATCCCACTTGATGTGTGATAAAATTGAATTAAGTATTTATAGTGCACGCATGGTTTCAAGACCAAATAGAGTTCGAATTAGGAGTTACTAGTTTTTTTTTCTTTATTCTTGTATAAGCAACGCGAAATCTCTCAATAAATTAGTCAAGTCCTTATAATCGCTTCTTCAAGAAACTAGCTTTTTCCTATGTAACGAAGGTAAATCGAGGAAAGGATCGAAAAATCACGTCGGTTTTATGAATTTGTACGTTGTTCTTCGGCCATTCTTGGCAAGCTATACAAGAGTTTGTAACAAGTCAAGCTGTACAAATCTGGCCAATATTTCTAGTTGGGGAAGAAAAGAAGATAATCAGTTTCTTCAGTTTCTTCGGATGCTTGAATAAAAATATATCACAGTCGAGTATTATGGTTTTGTACGACGCACTATGTGTTGTTTAATAATCCTTGAACGTGACTCGAAGAAGCGCTTGATAAAGGACTCGCTTTGATGAGAGAAAGAAAAAGAAAGAAAATGGTAACTTGGAGATTACAGTGTGAAAGAATAACAAAATCACAAGTATTCTTTTACTTTGCGTTAAAGCAAGAGACAGTTAATTCATTATACAAAATACATTCACATTGTACGCAAGTAATCATCGCAAGGACAATTGAACTAAGGTAAGAATCAATAGATACAGGGATTAACATACTTGATTTTGGATCAGGGGATCCACATGTTTCATTTCGTTTTATTATGAACGTCCCTCGTTCCATCCTCTGGTAAAAAATATTGCAGTGCTTTTTTGTTTCGTTTTAAACCTTACAAAGAAGGAGTTGTGTAGAATAGGTTTGTTATCGTTATTTTTTTGTTCATGTCTTGACATCGAATTTTGTCTGCACTTTGCGACGGCGAGGAATGTACAGTCCATTGGTGAAAGAGCACGTAAAGACGCATCATGCATTCTTCAATTTCTTTTGGCCTCGAGTTCACGGTACAAACAAAAGGTATAAGGAGGGAATACAAGCGTACGTTAAGTGAGATATCGTTACCCACTTGCGTTTTCTTATTTAATAATCGTATATACAAACGATGCAAAAGATACGTGGTCTTTTGAATTATTGCGAAATATTACACAATGGAAAACAGTCGGATGACATCAAGAAGCGCAAAACATTGGTCTGGTACATTCTTCGCATTACGCATAAGCAAGCGCAGCGATGTATTATAATTATAGTTCTAAATATTACAATCTTTCAATTATCAGAAGTGAGTTTATCATCTATTACTTTTTTTTTAATCTTTTGAACACAGTTTAGTGTGGCGCACAGCTTGAACGGCAATTTTATTAAAGCGCGACGACTGAATTGAAAACACGAACGTAGTACCCATGTTTATGCTCTTGTAATTTTATTTTCAGAAAATTTTAAAATAGGAAGATACACTATCGAAACTTTAATAAAACAACCGTTGCGCTGAGATTTTAGTGATATATAAGAACTCTGGAGTGTGAATTAGTCGCTTTTGCTTCCATTCTTTTTCTTTCTTTTTTTATCGTTCGGCTCTCACCAGTAGATCGTTCAAATTACGCGTGGTACAGGTCTAATAAGAGTTAAGAATATTCACCCACCCGAGGCGTGCCACTGGAAATGCAACTCGTGCCTATAATACAAAAATCTCTGTAGTCGCATCATGTTCATCGGGAGCTAAATATATACTGAGAACGTTCCGTCGTCTCGTTCGCAGTCGTGATGTTGAATATCGGGAGATTGCACAAACGAAGAGGAAAACAAGGCTACAAAATGAAAATTCTATGATCCTCTTCTTCGATTTATAAATACAACGAAAAAAAAACGAGAAAAATCGAGATTACACGCAAAATAATGATAGTGTCTAAACGTACGTCAATTTCATTTTCTTTTTACAATTAATTAAACAACGATAGCTTTCAAAGTATATTAGACATACTTTTTACCGCTCTCATCTTTCAAATTGTCTAGTTCAACTAATATGCAAGTCCACACGAAGCGTTGGTTCGTTTAGCTTCATGTTTGCGAAGAAAAAACATAGCAAAAAAAGTGCGCTAACTAAAAACTAGGCTAACCCAAAAGAGACGGTAGACGTAATAATTATGATTATAGTACTAATATAATATTAATAATTTACAATTGATCCGGACGCTATTTTCTTCCCCACTTTCAGAGTAAAATTTTGACGATCGTTCGATCGACGAGCTACTTTTTGACATCGGTCCAGAAGTCGTCGTTGCATTTCCATTGACAAGCTTATTTCCCTTTTGTTATCCGAATTATAAACGTTTTATACGGTGTGTCGCTGTCGTCAGACGTATGTAAATCTAGGTAATTGGGTGTTTATACCAAGTTGGTATTCGCAATGATGGAGAGATGCTTCCGGAGATAAAGAAGATTTCAAAAATCGCCTACTGGACGCAGCACGAGTTCTTCTGTCCGTTCTTGAGCTTGAGTCGAGACTTCGGACGATATTTCTCCAAATAGGCCAGCTGTTTGGCGTTGATAGCGCCTCGTCTCTTCCTGAAAGCACGACACAAGCGGTAGGATTAAATAATAATAATAAGCAGGGATACATTAATCGCGCGATTAATAGCGTGCGATTGAACTCACTCTCTGATCAGAGCCACCGCGTCCTCGTACTTGAGCCCAAGCTCGATCAGGGCCAGTGCCACGAGGACAGGTGCTCTGCCAAGTCCGGCCACGCAGTGCACTGCTACACAGCCATCCGGCGTCTCCCGGAATCGATTCTTCAGTAGCTCGAACCAGTCGTCGACCACCTGTAAATCATTTATTCGCTTGGTTATTCTGCTCGCATGTGTACGTATACAATACGCAGGAATGAATTTGGGTTGTGTAAAAATAAAATTTTGTCCGCTCAGAGATCGTATCCCTCGTCGAGACAGACAAGGAGGGAACATCTTGATCTAAGAGAAGGTCTTGCGTATTCTAGCACACTTATGACTCAAGCATCTCCTAGGAATAACAGAGATGGATCTAAGGAGCGTGCGTAATTTTTTTTTTTGCAAGGAAAAATATTGACTCTCTCCCGCGAGCGGAATCGAACTCGGTTCTTTCGGGCGCGAAGCGAGCGCTCTACCAACTGAGCCAACCAACGCGCCCGAGAGAGACACTCTCTTGTGTCCGAAGTGTTCGGTACTTTACGCATACTGTAGAGTAGAAAATTACGGGAGTAATTCTGAGAGCAGTAAAATTACTAATTTTACTATTTTCGAAATAAATATTTTACAAAATTTATACGACAAATTTAGAGTAGTTTCATAGAGCATTTTTTACAGCTGGACATGGAATTATTAATTAATTATTATAATACTTTACCCTGGATAGAATAACATTTGAAGCGTTGATTATATAGAAAATTACCTCGTTTGGCGGGAAGGTTCCATCGTCGAAAACTAGGTCAATGACATTGATACCCTCGGATTTGAGCTCCTCGACCTTGTAAGTCGGTTCGCACACCCTGACAACTTCCTTGACATTGTGCTTCTTCAGCTCCTACAAAGAAACAGCGGAATTTCCCGTTCACTCATCCGTATACGAAGTATATCAACGAAAAAAATGATATATAAGGGACAGCTCACTTGGATGAACGTATGGATGGTCTGGTCGTTGGGCCGATCCGTAATGAGGAACTTCATGTTTTTGTATTCGATCTCAGCAGGAGCTGGTCTGATATCCTTGACCCTCATGTTGCTCATTTCCTTGTGAACGACAGTTGATAGCGAGAATTCTCGCGCACACTTGTCTCTCCTTTCTCGGATTATTAGCCTGCGGAATTCTTTGGGGGGGGGGGGGGGGGGGAGATACAAGGAAACGACGAGAACAGAGAAGGAGAGAATAATAAGTCGTCGCAATGAGTCGTCGACTCTCCTTTGTGTAAATTTCTTTCTTTTTTTTTTGTTTTGTTCCAATATCGAAGGAATCGAATCTGATCCTTTGGTGCAGGCGAACAACGTAACGAAATCAACTCCCTTAGCCCATAGATGTCAGTCTTATCGGGTCGTTCCTCGTGGAGATAACAGAGATTGAAGAAGAAGAAAAAATACTCTGTATTTTTTTCACAGAGGACAGAACGGCGGGCACTTACATCTAGATCCTGGATAGGGTTTTGGGGCCGCGAAACTCGCAGAAGTGCTCGGGGACTACGTTACATCGGGCGTTCTCGATATGCACTTGTTTCCCAGTCGGGATACTCGACGAGCCGGAAGATTATCTGCAACACAAATAAGAAAGAACAAATGCATTAATTTTTTTTTTAAGAGTATAATATATAGCCATGGATAAGGTGTGCGTATAGACTTGTACATCGCGTGGCTCGAATTTCGGGCTATTTTCAATTCTCATTGCAAACGAGGGAGAAATTTTTTTTCTAAAAGCTTATGCGAACTCAAACGGTATATTAGGTTAATACATCACACCAAGGGTCCATTAACATTTGCTTTAAAAAAAACGTGTTTTACGGTTGGTCAGCGAGTATAAGAATAGACAAAATTGGCTTTTTTGATAGTAGCGCACATTTTGAACTTTCATCGCCAATGAACACTGCTAATCCAGACAACAAATAACTTATCGACCGTCGGTAAAACACGACTTTAGACTAAACCTAAACAAAATTGGAGGGCAAAAGTTCGAGTACACACAACGATGAGAGTAAAAATGGTAGGTGAGAGAAAAAGTTGACCCTATTCCTAGTTAAAATGAGTTTTATCTGAAATTACAGAAAATATTCTGAAACGAATTTTCGATGGTACTTTATTTTGAAAAATTTTGACTAGAAATAGGGTCAATTTTCTACCATGACATTAAAACAGACTATAGTCGAAACTCACCTCTATATCTGTATATTTGGCACTGGCGGCTCCTCCTCGTGTAATCGGGAGGACCGGTCAGTTCGCATAAACGCACGTGAATTTCGAGTCGTTACAACAACAACAACACACGAGCTCCGCTGCGGTCCGTCCGTCCGTAATGTATTGTAACGCAGCGGTGTACGTATATATATGTATATATATATATAGAGAGAGAGAGATGAGAGATCGCGGGCGCGAGTGTATATATATATATATATATATATATATATATAGCTTAGCGAATGATTAGCCGGAAATGATGACGACGACGACGATGATGGTGGTGGTGATGACTAGCAGGTTGATTCTCGAGATGTCGCCCCCCGCAGAGTTAGCTCGTAGGAGTGTAGCTTAAGGATGTGACATGCTTCCCCTCTCACACTCTTGTGCTCACTCTCTCTATATCCACACACGCACACACACACCCTCTCTCGATATATCTCTCTGTATATCCTCTCTCTCGCTCGCTCGCTCTCTCTCTTTTCACCTCGCGCCTCTCCTCTCTCGGGCTCGCCCTCTATTTGTGTTGAGCCTGGCAGTACTCTGCGCTGTCCAGCTGAAACTCCATGTATGTGAGGATGCACTCACCAGGAAACTGCAAGCAGAAAACAGAAATGCAGGTTAATGATTTTTTTTTTTTTTTCAACTATTTTCGCGCGGTTGAGAAAAGCCTTTCGCGAAGCATAACTATGTGTAAGGTAAAATGCCCCCAGTACTTATTGGACAGATGTTGAGACGAACAAACTTTTAACACCAACGTTTAGCTAAGACAGTTATATTTCAATTTTAAAAAATCGAACCTCAAACGTGTTTACAATAAAATTAAATTTTCAGATAGACAAAAATTTGCCCTTATAGGACTCCAGAGCAAAATTTAAAATCATCCTTTTGAATTTATTTTTGTTATGAAAGTAATCGAAGTCATAAATATATTATTCTTAATGGTATGTTTAAGTTTTGTATATTATAACAATATCAAACATTCGAGCGTCCAAGTCCAGGGCTGAATTTTCATTTTGTTCAAGTACTGGGCATTTTATCTTAGCATATCATATGCGGGGTAGACCGAGTCACGAGCTTTGCGTATATAAGTAACTTGCGTGTGTGTATGTGTGTGTGTAAAGCTCTCGGCGGCGCCGAGGCTAAAAATACGCCGGCGGCGAGCGCTCCCCCTTCTTTTTTAAAAATAAACGTTTATTGCTCGTTTTGCAGCGAGTTGAGAAAAAAAAATACAATATTTCCAGTGTGTTATTCGTTTAAATTCAGCGATGCGCATTGCACATCGCTCCGGATCGCACATGCTATAAAACGCGTCGATCAGCTGATAGCGATTGCGCAGACCTTAAACTTGCCCGCGTATCGAAAGATTAATTTCGAGGGACTACCGGGGATCCCGGTGTGCATACACTATTTCGAGAGACGACGTATACGCGTTGCTATCTTCCGGATATTTCGGGCTTGTTCGAGAGATCGGCAGACGCGTTGTTCGTCTCTGTGTTCTCGTGATCGGGAGAGAATATTTACTACAATACGCGCCTAACGTTCCCTGCCAATTTCGAAGAGATCGATCCGCGTGTCCGTCTGCGGCTGTGAATTCCTGAACATGGCTCAATAGGCGTTGACGAAAGCATCGAGCCAGAGTCTGTTGGGATTTCGAGAGGGTTTACGTCGGATGTTTTCAAATGTAACGACATGTACAACTAACACAATGTACCGCGTGAATTTCAAATTCAGCGCCCTTTCGATAAGCTGCTACCTCTTTAACGAAAAAAGGAGAAGTCGCTTTTTCTAAGAAGAAACGATAACTGATTTTAAACAGCGGGATAGTAGTTACACAAAAGAAGGATTAATTGATTCATTCGCGACACCCTGGCTTTCGTCTCTGGGTCAATGGGCCAAGCGAATAGGATACGTCATTCCTCTTCGCGACAGCGACGCATATCTGCGTCCAAAAAACAGTTTCATCAGAGAGTTTTAATGGAACCGACGGACAGGACGGAAAGTTAAAAAAAAGTAAAAAAAAAAGTAAAAAAAAATTGACAAGAGACTATTGCTAATTGAGCCAACGCGCGCGTTTATTATTACAACAAACCGCAGGTGCGTCGCACATCCTTTACATAAGTTATCCGACGCGGCTTACGTAAACCAAGAACTTAATACTCGATGCGAAATCTCAGCTGTGAAAGCTTCCGTGACCTTGAATCTCGTTATACCGATCAAGACCATAACGACGACGACGACGTTGATGATAATAAAAGGAAAATTCACGGTACAAGGCTCGGGTTTCCGCGAGCGACATTGATTTCACATTTTTCAATTTGCACACGAAAGAGATGATGCTTGCGAGACGAGGCTCTGGTGCTTTCGCGAAAAACAAGGCCGCGGCTTCCAAAGCCTCGTGCGTCATCTGCTCGCAATGCCATTAATGTCCTATACCTGATACGCCGCTATACGTGTGTGCGTAGCAGAAGCTCATCTATCATCAGCATCAAGCTTCCTCTTGTGTGTTTGTGTCGCTGTGTTTTATTCAAATTTCACATGATCTAAAAAGACACTTTTTATGTACAAGCCAAGTGCGTAAAAGAAACCGCAGGCTTGAAATCACGCTTCGCTCACTCCGCACACAAAAAAAACAAAGCCATTTTCCCAACTTTATATAATTCAACAATACAATACATCTACATACGGTTGTTATTCCCGCAGCTCTCGGACGATCGGTACACACAGCACAGCAGGTATTTCAAGCAGCTTTACAAAACTCCTCCGTCGGAAGTTGTTTTTGCGCGCTCGCGATTGTTCTTTCTCTCTCTCTCTCTCTGGGGAGTTGTGTATCGCCCTCCTCACTCACCCTTTATCCAGGGAACTAACTTTATTGAACAACTAACGACGCATATACACAACTACTCCACGAAGGTCATCATGGGTGATTTCAATGCTGACCAACTGTCCTCATCAGAAGATGCAAATTTCATCCGAGCCTTCATTGATGAAAACTCCCTTGTTTCTGTACCATACGGTGCAACTCATCACAGACAGGACTCTGACACCTGGCTTGACCTATGTTTGATTGATGAGCAGGATCGCCTGCTATCATACTGGAAGACTGACACCCCTTTCATTAACGGACATGACTTGATCACGGCCACTCTCGACGTACAGATTCCACGCCACGTACCTACTACATACACTTACAGAAACTATAAAGGAATCTGTGCTGAGAAGCTAAGGGACTTCCTTAGTACATGTGACTGGTCATCCTTCGCCACGTCATCACTAGACGAATGCATCACCATCCTTAACGCTAACATCTCGAACGCCATCAATCATCTCGCCCCATTAAAGACTGTGACACCTGGACGTAAGCGTCACCCGTGGTTTACCGCGGCTCATCGTGACCTTTTAACTGAAAGGAACAGGCTCTACAGACGTTTTCGCAGAAGTCGTTTACTGTGGGATCTATATTTTTATAGAATCGCACGGGACGACGCCCATAAACGGATTGAGGAGGCCAGGTTGAATTACTACTATTCACGCTTGTCCTCCTTGACCGACGTTGCAGAGATCTGGAGAGAGCTTGGAAATCTCGGTATTACTACTTCTAAAACACCTACACCTGCTCAGTTCTCTCCGGGTACTCTCAACGAATACTTTAGCTCCATCTCTAATGACCCTCAAGCTCCATCTGTTGAGGAGTATCTGCGAACCCTGGAGAGTCTGGACCTCCCTGAACACTTCATCTTCAGGGAAATCACAGAATCGGACGTGTCGGCTGCAGTATCACACTTCAATACCCAGGCCAGAGGAAGTGACGGCATCCCACAGGTTGTAGTTCATAAAGCACTGCCAATACTCGCCCCCTTACTCTGTCAAATTTTCAACTTGTCTCTGAGCGAGGCACGCTTTCCCTCTGCCTGGAAATCATCACTAGTAAGAGCTCTAAATAAAGTCAATTCTCCAACAGCTGTAACTGACTACCGTCCGATCTCTCTTCTCTGTTTCCTGTCCAAGGCGCTGGAGTGGCTGGTGCACAAACAAATCTCTGAATATCTCGAAACAAGGCTTTACCTTGACAACTTCCAAACTGGTTTTCGCACCGGCCACAGCACGCAGTCTGGCTTGATTAAGCTAACTGACGATGTCAGGCTTGGAATAGACAGGAAAAAGGTCACGCTGCTACTTCTTTTTGATTTTAGCAAGGCGTTTGATACTGTGTGTCACGTCAGGCTACTCGGAAAGCTATCTTCTTTCGGCTTCTCCAAGCAGGTTATCCGCTGGCTTGCATCTTACCTTTCCGGAAGAGTGCAGGCCGTCATTGGTGACAACAGCGAACTCTCAACATTCCTACCACTAAACATCGGTGTCCCACAGGGGTCAGTTTTGGGCCCCCTGTTGTTCGCGTTGTACATCAATGACATAGGTTTCTGCCTTGATTCAGATGTATCCCATCTAATCTATGCGGATGATCTGCAAATCTACTGTCAATGCCCCCTTGAGGAGCTCGACTCCTGTTCTGTCAGGATGAGTGCTAACGCCGAGAGGATAATGGGCTGGGCAGCACTAAATAGACTTAAGCTGAATGTCGGTAAAACAAAGGCGATCGTTCTGGGCTCCCCTTACTATATCAACGCTCTTCCATCTACTGCTAACACCTACATAACTATAGGGGGAGCCCGGGTCGACTACGAATCATCTGTGCGCAATCTGGGGTTGGTGCTCGATTCCAAACTCTCGTGGAAAGAGCACGTTACACAAATGTGTAAACGTGCTCACTCTCTAATGTATCGGCTCTACTTTTTTCGGAAGAGCACTAATCTCAGATTGCGCCAACATTTGGTGCAGGCACTCCTGTTTCCAATCATAGATTACTGCGCACTGGCTTACTGTGACCTGACGCAAGACCTCGACCTGAAGATACAGAGACTTGTCAACACCGGGATCAGATACATCTACGGTGTAAGAAGGGACGAGCACATCTCCCCTTATAGGCGTGAGTTGCAATGGCTTACCACCGCCGGACGTAGGAGATACTTTATGGCATGCTTCCTCAAAAAACTTTTTACTACTTCAATACCATCTTACTTGTTAGCCTATTTCGATTTTCACGTCGCGCTCAGGCCTGTGAGGGGGGAGGTGACCCCCCTGGACATCCCGCCCTTCAAGACGGAGGCGCTGAAGAACTCATTTTTCATCAGCGCGTCCTATCTCTGGAATAGCCTTCCATCTCATCTACGCAACATATCATCTATTTCACATTTCAAACAGGCGGCGAAAACACACTTCTTTAAATTAGAAAACACTTAAACATGATGTAAACTTATCATCTCATACACACACTTTCACCTCATCTCACCACATTTCATCATTCACTTTCTCACACACACACACACTTACACAACTATTACCTTTTGTGTTAACCTAGTCACACATCACTATAAGTATTTATATGTACAACATAATGTACAAAAATAAAAAATTATTAAATCTAAATCTAAATCTCTCTGTCGAACTGTTAATATGAAGAAAAAAGCTCGCGCGCTCTCGAATACCGCAAACATTCGCGAGGCGACACGCGCGCTTGCCTTAGTACTGTGTATAGTCGTACAACAAGGTCAAAAAGAATAATGAGCGCCAGCCGGTAATTCCGAGCGCGGAAACTGCGCAGACTACTTTGGCAGAGAGCCGATTGATACATCAAACGAACAGCTGTCCGCTGAGAGAGACAGCTGCTCTTTCTCTGATGATGAGGAAAGATTTCTCTCTCTCTCGACTTATCTCGATAGCAGAGCTTGCAGTTTATTGGGCTTGTCGAAAACTCGAGAAATTTACGACGGGGAGATGAGTGTTTTATACGCTAGTGTTGTGCGTGAACGATGATTCATTCATTGTGTGCTCGCGGGGGATTTTTCGAGATAACGCGCGAGAGCTCGTGTAATATATAGTAAAATTTATAACACACGTATGAGCCAAGCGCAAACATCGGCGTACATCATCAAAAGCTCAATGAACGAGTCGTTATACGGATTTTGAATTTCCCGCGCGCGCGAGCTTTCGCGTCCGAAAATAAAACCGAAGATATTTTCCCCCCTTAACGAAAGCCAAGTTGTTTACTAGCTGTCTCGAAACGGATAAATATAAATTTAAACGTAAAGCGCAGAAGGAAGCGGTGAAGAGGTTTTTATTATTGAATTATTGATTTTCGCAGTGTACGGACTAGCGTATCGGTCGTGTAATCTCGATTCTTAAAATAGAGACCCTGCCGGCGGTTTTATACATATTTATATGTCATCGACCCGCCGAGACACGAATCGAGAAAGGGAAAGTCCGGCGGTTCTTTTCGTCGGAACATCCTGGCTGTTTATAATATTTCCACTAAATAAAGCTATCTCCGAGCAACAATTTTATCACACGGTGATGTCGTCAAGGTCGATCGATCCTGGCTGTATTAATACACGAACTAATGCAAAGAAGTGCTAACGTGTGGTAAAAACAACGAGGTATAAAAATATATCGTTAGCTTTTCTCGCATCCAGATCTGACTATAGTCTCTAACCTATACACGACCAAGATATATGTTCCATTCGACTGTAGAGCCCCTCGGTAGAACCTCTTTCGAGCGAAAAAATAGGGGAAGGATAGAACTTCAGCCAGGTGCGTTACTTCGAACTACAATACAACCGAGAAATTCTTCAACGGATCAATTCTCTCCTCTCTTCGAAGCGGAAAAAAAAATTCGAAGCATCCATCGCTGTATGTAACACACATCTGGATACAACAAGCGAACTCTAAAATTAGCGTTTCGCGCTCGCTCGGCGAGATAAAAATAAGCAGCGCGCTGCGCGGCGAAAGTCTCTCTCTTTCTCATCGAAGCGGAAAAAAAATCTTGATAACGAACGCATACAAGAATTACACACACACGAGGAGAAGGAGAGACGATAACGAGAAGTTTCGAACGAGGCGTAATCCGGCGATAGCGGCTCACACACGACGGCGCTAACGAGTTCCCCGACCTTGAATAACAATTCAAAACCGTATGCGCGACGCTCTCGTGATGTGGAGAGGGGAAGGAACCTCTCTCAGCTCTCGGCTCTATTGGCTCGGGATTTTCGAGTAAAAAAGAAGAGCTTCTTGCGTAACGAGAGCAAATTGGTTCACGCTGAGCAGAGAAGAACGAGGAATAATTACCAGAATGTCATTTGAGGCAGAAGCACACACAGCGCCGCAGCAGCAACGTGCAAGCTCTCACCGATGGAACATCACGCACTCAGAGTCACATGGTATCTGCCGAGAGCACAAAGCGTCTTTCTCTTATACAAACACACAGAGACACTATTATCCAGAAGAGAGACACACAGGGCGGCGTTAAAGGGCCGACTTGACGGTCGCGCGAATCTGGGCCAGCAGTGCGTGTGTGGCGGAGAATGAAAATAGCTCTCGCTCTATCTCTTCCTCGAAAGAAAAGAGAGACGTTATATTACACGGCTGCAGCTCAACTGCTCGCGGCGACGAGACGACGACACGACGTTCCTCTCTCGGTAGCGGCGGCGTTTTTCCCCTACTCCTATGCCAAATCGCTCTCGCTCTCGCTCTCTCTCTCTCTCTCTCTCTCTCTCTCTCTCTCTCTCTCTCTCTCTCTCTCTCTCTCTCTGCCCGTGACGTCATGCCCCTCGCACACACGCACTCCCTCCGCAACAGCAGCTCTTTTTATTTCGCTTCTTTTTTTACACACACTATAGCCTCTTCGCGAAGCTTCACACGAGAGAGAAAGAGAGAGAGATCTCATTCGGAAATACCTATGCGCTCTCCGGAATTTTTGCTATTCGCGGGCGAGGATCACCTTGAGGATATCGCGACGAACCGATGTATAAACGCTCGGCTCGCGACCTTGGTTACAGAAGGAAACTTCGTTGTGCGTGTGTGTGTGAAGCTTTGCGTGAAAAAAAAAAACGATCTCGTGAACAAATTACTTACGCTTTATATTACACGTAGCTTCTTATCGCGAACTCGGCGAATCGAGAAAAAAAGGGAAAGTTCATATCGTCGGGCGTTTATTTTCGGCGGAAAATCCTGGCTGTTTACGATTTTTCCACTGAATTCTGACTATATACATCACTTCAAAGTGCTCATCGCGAAATCGGCTGCTACTGTTTCGGCGGTATTAATGAGCAAAGCCAATTAGGAGGATCAATCCGCTGTTAAATTGACCGAAAAGAACAGTGCAGTCGAATCGACGCCCCCTGTTTCGATATACAAAGTCGTAGCGACGACAACAATAATAACAATAAGCGAGGTGTACGCGTGACGTGCGTCAAAGGAAACTTGAAACGCGCTGCTGCTGCTGTAGCGGTTGCTTTAACCGATACCTATATATCAACGTCGAAACTTCCTCTTCGTTAAATGTACACCGACGAAAGCGAATAACTTTACGTATACAATAAAATCGAGTCAATGGAAAGTCGTGCATCCATTCATTCGCTCGACACGAGTACGTATAAGGTCCAGCCCGTTCACCAGTGCTCTTGAACTTTGCACGCGTGAAGAAGAAGAAGAAGAAGAAGAAAGAGACTCCGCACACTGGTCTACACCTATGCACACACACTCACACTCGGGCGGCTTTCTTTGATAAGACGCCGCTCGCGCAGACTGTATCGATCCGCCTTATCTCTTTGAACACAGACGCACGGGGGGCTTGTATAGCCTAGTTTATGCAACTTCTATAGGACTCCTTTACGCTTGAACTGACACACATTTATTTCGTGCGTAAAAGATGTTATTATGGTACCGATGAAAGTGTACGGATTTACCAATGAGTAAAGAGCCTTGTGTGTATCTGTACAAAAAGCATAATCGAACGCGAGTATTAAAAGCATCCTGATAATGCACAGGACACGACGACACGTGGCCAGCAATTTTACCGCTTGTTTGCACTCGAGAGGGAAAATCGCCACACGACCAGCAGAGTCGCGGCTGCAAGGTCGAGGGTCAAGGTTCGCCAGTATGTCGGTACACGAGAGATGGATGAGGATCGGAAGCGCACGAGCGTCTCTCCAGAGCTGTGTATATTTTTAATTTTCCACTTGATGATGAAGCTCCGTATGCTATACCTTCGTTATCGAACTTTCCAACTGGTTTTTCATCCTGATCGTATTTGATAAATTTAATTGGATTTATGAAGGATAACACAGAGCGTATATGTTTTGCGAGGGAGTTTAGAGCGACACGTGCGCGAGAGCATTATCAAATTTTAGAAACTTGGCAATCCATCAAGCTGGTCTTTTATTAGCGACGTAAAAGCGATCGAGTGAATTTATCAACCAAGAGGAAATAACAAACCTCGTTTCAGCACTCGACGTTGCTCTCGCGAATTTTCAGGCAATTACCACTTTTACGTTCGAGCTAATTTTCGTAGTTGCAGTCGGTTTTTTTTTTGCTCAACGTGTCCTTGAGAGTTAAGAGGTATGAATATACGGAAGAATCGATACACTGATCGAGATTCAAGACGAAGTTCGAAGATAAAGCAACCTCTTGGGAGGAGAACAAATTTTGCCGACTTGCCAGATGCCGTAAATAAATAATCAAACTATTTTCGAGCCACGGATTTGCATGGCTGGTGTAAAGTAAACGAGATTTCGACTGACTGCGAGCTATGAAAAAACGCGAGAATCGGTTAAGTAGCCTTCTGAAAATAACCCATTGATCGGTTCTTTTGAAAGTAAGAAGTAGCATCGTCTAATGTGTACGGAAATGTAAACTTTTCTATTATATCTATCTTATGTGCCGCACGTGATACCGACCTAAAAATTAATTTCCGATTTCAACATGCATCTCTTCACGTCGATGCAAGACAGAAATATCCACCCTTGGATCGTCTTGATTTCTAAAGTTACGTGTCTCTAAGTGCTTTTTATGAAAACGGCAGAATTGCTTTATGCGACAGTCCTCGCTGAGTGTCGTGATGCTGCTGTATGAAAAAAGCAATTAAAGGATTTAATAATAGTTTAGAGTTAATTCGAATCCTGTACCGAGAAATCGTGTTCCACCCGTATGGATCGATGCGCGCGTGTCTGCTGCACGAGGCGCGACCTAACGGCATTGAATTCTGGTCGCAGCAGCTCGAAAGGCCAAACCTGATATGATTGCACGTCGTTGCGAGGAATTGCACAAGCTTCCTGCTCTAGTCAGTCAATTACTTTTCCTCTCTCTTTCTGTCCAATCAATATGCACTTTTATCTTTATACGAGCCTACGTACAGCCTATTGTGTGCTTTACATGTCGTCGAATTCTTTTGATGGATCGAATCCGGCTTTAGGTATAACCTAGGTACATGCAACGAATCCATTTGTGATGAATCTCCAATAGAAGCCGATACGTTCAACAGCAGTTTTGGATAAATAGGTCAGTAGGTTACACCACTCTCTATCCACTAATACGCATCGTATCATCAAATACGTGTTTCACGAGATATCGAAATTTCTCTATATCGCTGTAGGGCGATACAGCAGGTGCCAAGAGTGTTTGTAGGGTAAATCCACAGAGGCTTCCGATAGGCCCCCGGACCTGTTGCACGCATATGCATATGCAGCTCTGGATCTTCGTCGCAGCTTATAGCACACAGAGCGGGGGAGTACAAAGTAAGTTCCTGCACACCCGAGAGAGCAATTCTCTCGAGATTTCGCGCGCGCACGATGCAAGTCGAAGAGTGCAACGCGCGTCGGCGGATGACGTCAGCGGACGTCGATAACGACGAATCTGCATGTGTATACATACGTATGTAGAATGTACCGCGAACGTCGATTTAACGTACGTGATGTCAGAGCGCGCGCGTGACGTCATCCGCGCCCGTGGGTCGTATAGCAACGCAGGAGCGTATCCACCCACTCGGGCTTCGGGGTGCGCTGACCTTTTTTCCTTGGAAATATCGCGAAACGCAACTGGAGCGCCATCTCTGCCCTTGTTCGACTGCGTGAAGCCTGCGGGATTTAAGTATACGGATTTCTAAGAGATGTAGCGATATTTTGTATCGTAAATAAGGTAATAACGAAGAAAAAAGAAAGCTGCGAAACTGGGACACTTCGTATGGCTTTTCGAATCAATGTTCACGTCTTCTCATTTCTCGCAAACTGTAAATCGTTCGGGTTTCTTGTATTATTGTGAAGAACACGCTTTAAAAAGTTCGCGCAATAAAGCTGATCGTTAAAGCAAACGTTCAGAACTAGTTTCCAGCTAGCAGTGCAAAACCTTTCTGACACTGAACCAAATAGGGTTCAACTTGAATTCGTTTCCGCGTTTTAGTGTAAACTTGAGAGTAACTTTATACTATCCCATAATAATGAAAGTATGCTCTTTAAAGTAGAGCGATTTTCACTGCTCTTCTTGAATTTTAAACTCTTATATTTCGTTGTTTACACGGTGTAAAATGTATTCTATGCAGAAGGCACGCAACCTTTTGTAAACCAAAATGCTTTTCAAGCTTCCCAATATAACGGAGAAATTTCGCGCGCAATTGTTTCTTTGGTGTGCGCCACAAAGAGCTGCAAATACCGCCTGGAGCGAGCAACGATTTCAACGAATAGTGTTTGATAAAACGTGGAAAAAAGTGTTATTAAAAAATATAAACTCGGTAAAATTTAAACTACTAGAACGATTTTCTCTCCGATGTATAACAATTTTTACACCTTTGTCACGCTTCCATTACGATAACTAACACTATAAAAAAAACTACTTCCTACCGTTTCTTATATCGAAGAAGAATTTTTTATCGACGATTCTTGTACAGTGTCGGAAAACAAAAGGTGCGACAGCGCAGTATATATATAGCGTCTATATGCTAAACGTGAAGTCTGCGAGAGCAGAGCCGGCTCCAAAGATCGATAGTGTTCATCTGGGTCAGTGGGCTAGGGCACGACTCTGATAAGAGGTCGTAGAGAAGAATACGGTTGAAAAGCCCTATTTTCACTATAATAGGATCCCTCACACCTCCGTTTACTCGACGTGTATTCTCGATGACCGAACTTGAACTCAAAAAGGCACTAAAGAAAAAAGGGGTATGTAGCTCGAGTAGTCGCTTTGTATACCGTCAGTAAACGTTTTTAGATTGTGATCAAGTGTAAGGAGAAATTACATAGACAATGTTGGGTGAACAAATGTTGGTGGTTTGTTTTAGTAAATAGCGAACAAACTTTTCGAACAGAGTGAATAAATTATCAGAAGAAAAAGTTGCCATGTGATTGTAAAAATAGAATTATTAATATAATATGAATGTAAATAAAAGTGGAGTTGATAATTTCATAGAACTCCAGAGTGCTTTATTTTTGTCATACAGTTCGAGAAAAAAAGGGAAAGCAGTGAAGTATTGATATCCCTACAGTCAAGAGCACGAGTTGCACTGACCCAAATGTCCAGACGCGCACAGCAACAGAGCAAACGCTGGCGCGTTAGATTCGAGTGAGTGACATCGATTATGGCTAACCTGCCCGAGATTGCCATTTCGATTCGGCTGACTCGAACGTGAACTGGTTCAAGCTGTTTTCAGCACAGCGTCATTCGAAATTTCGATTCGTCATTCAGACATACCTCTTTGAATGTGAAAATATCGCGCTGTACCATAATGCGCAAGGCTAACATTATGCATACGAGTTTTTGATGGAAAAGCAATCGCAATCATGTAAATGCGAAGCTGGAAATTTGCATTTCATAAATTGTATTTTTCATTGCAAAATGTTCTTCAGCCATTGTACGCCGATGGGAAGCTTTATGTACCGTACGATGCAGCATGAAGCATATCGTGTACACCACAAAGAGCGGATTCATGCAAAGTATTAAAGGATAAAAATATTCAACTTGCCACTCGGTACGTAAGAACTAGCTATGCATGTTTTGTATAATAATGAGTCGAGCTAGACGTTGAAAAAACAGTCGCAACTAAACGCAATAGGGAGAAACTCAGAGAACAGCCCTGTCGCGGTCAAGAAACTCCGATTCGGTGCCGAACAAAGACTAGTTCTCGAAGTATAAAAAAAAGATAGGAGGCAGGAAGAGAACTTGAGGGGAGAGGAGAAGGAGGCAAGGGATAAAAGGGCTGCAGCGAAACTCGTTCAGTGATAGGAGAAACTGGTTTGGCCTGTGTAAGAGAGTGAGGAGGAAAGAAGGTATATCGAAATTGTTCAAAAGAAGCAAGTGAAAAGAAGAGCGAGTGGTGGAGGGGAACGTGTGCGGGCATCGACCAGCCGTGAGTCCGGCGAAAAAATGCCGTCTATGGTGTCTAGACCCAGGCTGTAGCAGGTTTGCCTCGACGCCGTGTCGACGACCTTAGTTTTACTTTCTTTCGGATCCTATATACATACACTCTTCCCGATGCCAATTTTTTACCTCCGCTTTTTCGCATCTGATTCTCGACTGTTGCTGATAATGCCGCAGAGGGGAGACTCGTCCCTTGCGAGAATCCGAGCTGAGAACGTAGAGTCGCGTTACTTTCTGGAACGTTTAGGATGGATTTTAGGTAGGTAAAGGCACTGACCTTGGGCAAGATTCAATGTAAAATCTCGTTTAAGCTTAGTGGAACAAAATCAGCTAATTAGATCAAGCAGCACCAGATTTATCATTTAAAATACAGCCACATAAAGCGCTAGAAGCATAATAGTTTTTCTGACCACACAAACATTGAATATCGCATATTATAGTGTCTCGAAAGCTTTGTACACCGAAGTAACATTGAAAGAAACAACGGCCTCGACCACTCGTCACTGCCTTGCTAATTGCCTTGCTTTGGTTCCAGACTCTGGCGATGCATGAAAAGCGACACACGCCTTCGTACATGAACTCCTCCAAACGAATCCCAATTCAGATCTTATCAAGATAGCATCTTAATTGATTCCAATTCTGATTTACCTCGTTACACTGGTGATAAAAGACGATAGCTCCCTATCGATCCGACGAACACTGATCATCGACAAGTACAAACGATCGATCATTCACAGATTAATTTCGACTTTCAGAAACACCACAAGTAAGTAGAAGAATCGAAGCTAAAAAAGATCCAAGAAAACTGTGCGAGCATATCTCGCACGTGTTTAGCTATCAGACGGTGTCAGTGTCGCCGAGACGACCCCAAGCAGACCAAGGTGGTCTCTCCCCTACTCCTTCGCTCTATCGTCAGTCGTTACGCACACACAAACGGTTGTTCCAGAGATAAGACGGCACGTGGATAGACTTGCGCGATAGCCCGAGTCTCGCGCGCTACGCACCGACACAATGTTGTCACACAGTGCGTTCGGGTGGCCTCGCGCTCGAGCTTTCGTTATAACGTATACGGTACTAACTTTTTCTATATTATACACCGCATGCAGTTCGCAATCAAGCCAACACGCGTAAGTATCGCTTTACCAGACGCGACGGTCTCGGATTTCTTTAGGTGCAACGAACTAAGGCCTTGTTCGGACAATTTCTTCCCTCACACGAGGCTTTTTCTTCTTCATGATCAACTCTTTCTTTTTGCAACTTTTGTGTCAAATATAGGTGCATTTAAGCGCGCTTCATTTTAAGGTTAGTATTTTCTAATTTAGCGCCATTAAAGCAACCATACTTATGGTGAGTTTTTAGATTTCAGCTACAGCACCGCCATTAACCAATCATTCTTCTCGATTCATCAGTATTAACCAATCCATTTTCAATTTTCCACTATCACTTTTTTAAAGAGGAGAATAAAGAGGAATCCTTTATTTTAATTCTTTTCTAGACGATAAACTGCTACCTCTTACCATCAGAAGCTGATAAATACCATAAAAGGATTGCCAAGACGATTGTCAAACGTGATAAATCAATCAAAACTTCGTTCATCCCCCCACAATAAAAGAAAGCAAACACAGGAGTAACGAATGAATTGTCACGTTCATTGTCGCTGATAAACGTGTGCCAAAAACTTGTAAATCATATCACACCGCGGTATAAGTATCAGCTCTCGCGATAAAGCGCAACTCGGTACTCGACAATATATTCCATAAAGAGAGCCCGGATCTAAACTTTCATAAGCGTCTTCTCGGCCTTTGTAGTATATCAGCGCACGTGGATGAACCTTGCGCTGCTGTTACCCTTGATCTAGACTTGGCACTTGTTATAACGAATACGAGTATGCACGATCGATTCAACTCCTGCGAAGCAGCAAATTTGATTTTAATTACGAGATTCTATACTAGCGATAAATTTACGTTGATTAAATACGCCCACGCGATCGCGGCTTCGTAGAAAATGTTACACACACAAGGTTACATACCTTCAGGAGATAATCGCTAGTTAAGATGTGGTCAAAAGGTGGTCTACGTACCTGGAACAAAATCAGAGAAAGGTAATATTAGTTATAACGTTCAAAGAGATACTAGACTGGTATATAGGCGGTACATAATATTCACTCGTATGAATAGCGTAACTGGATTGTATTTGGATTACTCATAGAAGCCGAACGATTTAATTGATACTGCAAACACGCACGTTACGTCGAGAGTAATTACAGATACTAATCCAATAGAGTGTCTCTCCAGAATTGCTCATTTGGAGAAACTTTCTTCATATTTAAGGTCAAGCACGCGATACTCCAAATCGCACGAGAAAATTGATCCTATTTCTGGGCAGAATTGCTAGTCAAAATTTTTTAAAATAAAGTAATATCAGAAATTCGTTTCAGAGTATTCCCAGTAATTTCAGATAAACCTCATTTCAACAAACGTTGGCCAGAAATTCTGCCCAGAAATAGGGTCAATTTTTTACCAGGGAAAAATCAGTTATAAAATGCAATTGCCTGACGTATTGGGCGAGTAGCGTCGTAGGGATCGGAGATAAATAACGTTCGTGCAATAATTCGATGCGATCGGAGGCACAGCTTCCTGCGGGTATACGTGCACAAAGCTCGACGACAGCTTACGTAACGCAATGAAATTTACATGACAGGAAATGGTACGCAACTCGCGAGCATCGCGATATCCGACTATATAGATGTGTATGATATCGGAACCAAGCCACTGTGACGTCGATGTGTGATTTATGTGCTGAATCGCGCAGTTGTCGCATTGGGACTTTTTTATTTTTTTTTTCACATCTGCTACATTTTTTTTCTATCCTATATAAATCCGTCCTTCTGTGTTATACGAGCATCAAAGAGTATGTACACAGCCTTTTATGAAAATTGGTTGCTTTAACGACTTTCTTTGTTGACCGAGTGTGTTAATCTTGTACAAACACTTGAAATTACGCGCGGTAAATTAAAAAAGTCAAGCGCCAAAGTTTCGGCGATAAGAAAGAGAGAGACGGCGCACATAGAGAGAACAATGTTGAAAAGACGCTCACGCAGGGACAAAGGAAGAGCATATAAAGGGGAGAAGGAGCATGACGCTTGGAAAACAGATGAGGAAACAATCGGGCAGATGGCCGATCGATCGCGGCTATAGGATCGATTGTTGGCTTATGTGAGCCATTGTTTTCCTCTCATTTTCCTTTTTCTCTCTCTCTCTCTCTCTCTCTCTCTCTCTCTCTCTCTCTCTCTCTCTCTCTCTCTCTCTCTCTCTCTTGTATATGCAAAGGACTCGATGCACGATTGGCAATTGACATTCCAGAGGTGGTCTCGGTCGAGCGATGCGTTGGAAACAATTGGATTAAAGCGCAGGTTATCGATTTCTGGAAAAAAAATTAGCCAGTTGTGCCCGAAGCGTATTTTTCGCGTATGACCCGTTTAACTGCCTAAAAGGAAAGAGCCGCGTACGTAGTATGAGGGGAAAAAAAGCTCAAAGCCGTAGTATAATTACGCGAAGCCGTCGTCTGAAAGACCCTGGTGGCGTGACAAGCTCTGCACGGCGATCTGCGTGTGAGGCTATATATATATGCGTGACGCTTATATATCTTCGCGAACAAGGGCTTTGTTTCAGCATGTTCTTTTTTCTATAAAGAAACGATGCGCGATACTGCGTTTGTTTCGAATACGTTATGGAGACGTTGCGTCAAAGTTACGTTGTGTCGTGTTTTCATTAGTTCCTGTTCGTTAAATTTTGTATTGCGCGAGAGATAAGTTGTTTATTGCGAAAACATTTTTTCTTATCGTCGCAGCTTCGTTTAATAACCGCAAATGTTTACGAAAAGATCGAGTAAGAGCGCGAAGCTGTTATACTACAGCTTTGTAAGTTATAATTACACGTAGATAAGTATAGCAATGTTTTAAAACGCAAGCCTTGAATGCGGAATAAAGGTAGAATCCTGTAACGAATAACTAGGCTTTCCATATCGAAACTTTTTTTCCAAGATAATCGCAATATCTATTTATAGAATTTTTAATTACAACCCATTCGAGCACACCTTATCGCCACTCGAACTTTGAAAACGTCGATAAAATACAGCGAATGCGATGCGAATGCGAGGGGCATACAGTCGTTTAAAAAAGAGAATATAATGGCTGACAAGAATAAGATAATAGTGTGTAGCGCAGAAACGCGGTGAACGATTATGGAAAGTATAGCGAATCCTTAACAAAATGAAACTCGCGCGCGCTAACCTCGGTCTAATTTTTCCATAATTTTTTTCCGCAAATCATCCAGTGCAGTGTATTCTAACGATTTTCTTTTTAAAAAAATTCCCTGGATCGCGTATCTCGCGTAATTCATTGACATTACGCATGGAAAATAATTGTTAAGTTGGAAAGGCTTATCAATGGAAACGTCAAGACACGTGACATCATCGTTGAAAAATGAAGAGAAAACGATAAAAATATCAAGTGAAAAAACCTGCTTTTTCGTTGGCTACATGTCATTATAAGTCTGATAAATGGCAGTTAAAAATCAGCTGATGTGTCATTGCGCGCGGCATGTACTGCAAGCGGAAATTAATCGTTATATTATACGCCTATATTTGCGCTATATCTTTTGTCGTATACAGGAACAAGGATGAAACTATAGCAGTATGTTTTTGACACTGTGTACAGCCATGCTCTCCGATTCCGAGTATAAAAATTTCGCAGAATCGCGCAATAGGCGCACGCGACGGAAAAAGTGTACAACGCGCGGTTACTCGTGGCTGGGGATTGCAAACGACGGGAAATTCACAGAAAAAAGAGAGGCGTGTGGGTGTACACAAAACAGTGTTTATTTTTGAGGTTAGGAGCGAGTCTCTTGTGCAGGAGATTCGCTTGTATGAACAAAGAGAGTAAACGTTCGTTTCATCGGGATGAGCAACAAGCTGAGCTGCTCGTCGATTAGAGAAAAAAATTGGGAGTTGCCGAGCCGTGCTTATGTATATGTATATAGTGTGCTCTCCAGAGTTACTATAAGAGTATATACATGTACGAAGAGGACGTTCTCCGCCAGGGAGAAAGAAGGAGAGAGAGAGAGAGAGAGAGAGCCGCGTTGGCACACGCCTATAGGGGGCAATAACCCAAATAAGGCGGCCTCGTCTGGACTTTTGAGCGACATATCCGCGCGCAGTCCCCGATATATCCATACTCTCATCATCGCTAAAAGCGAGAAAGAAGCGACGTTATTAGCGTATATAGAAGTACAGTCGGAGAAGGAACGAAGTCGAAGAGTCGTGCGTGCGGGACAACGGGGGCAAATCTGTCGAGAGGGGAGTAGCGCGCTTGGCGTGCAGAGAGCGCGCGATCGACTTTCTAGCATGGCACGCGGAGAGCTGATGGCCTCTTTCTCTCTCTCTCTCTCTCTCTCTCTCTAACTCGCCAAGTACACTCACTATATATATATACACAAGCGAACAGAGGAAAACAAAAAATTTCGACCTACCTGACTCGCCATACACATTGAATATGGAAGAGACGTCGGGGCGTTCGGCTCTGAGGGAGAGAATGTGCTTCTGGCCACACTCGCTCTTCTGCTTCTCTCTGATGCTTCGCAGCAGGGCCTGTTTCCTCTTTCCGAGAGAACAGCCAGTCGGAACTGATGAGAGTCGCGCGGCCACACAGAGAGGATCGATGCTTTGTAATGTAATATCGGCAAAAGGCACTCGCGAGCACGACTGCACTGGACTATTGTGTGTGTGTGTGTATTTGCGTATATATATGCAGATATGCGATGCTCGGCGAGGAGAGGATTGAGATATATACTGCCTTACGGACGGACGTACGCGCGTCCTCGGTGAGTCTGCTGGGCCAACTGAGGGAGAGCCGAGAGCCCCTTTATGTCGAGTTGCGGATGACCGTATAGTGTGCCTGACTCGGACAGGCGACGCGCGAGGCGCTACTGTACTGGCCGAGCGCGCGCAATTTGACTTGTTCTATAGGCGTACGTTGGGTATATATGGAAATTCAGTGAACGGCCCTTTTTTATAGTTTCAACATCTCTTACACTTTATTTCACGCACAACTCTCTTCTCGATACAGCCAACGCTTTAATACTCGCTCTCCGTTTCTCAGCCGTGCTTCGCGTAATCATTGCGTCTCTCAAGGCATTCACATTATATTCTTTTTGTATAATATTATAATCAAACGCATCGCAAACTTTAACTAGCTCCTCTCGCGCTTTCCGTTCTCTAGAACCTAACTCTCTCTCTCTCTCTCTCTCGTTCTTGTATGTGTATGCGGTAGTATAGAGGCATTATCTTGATACGAAATAGTTTTTATACGAAAATTCCGCGTGCACTCTTTACAAAATTGCTCACTTCGAAGTGTAGCGGAGAGTCGACTGGAATTTTTGTTTTCGTATACTATGCCCAAGAAATTCTGGTGCGATTTTTTTATTTTGAGATAATCATTTCGTTAGTTAAACAAAGCTTGATTTACAATATGATTGTTAGAATCTTTATTTTTAGTATTTATCGTAGCGTTATTTGATTTGGAATAATCTAAGAAAACTGAGATAACATCTCTTTCAAAGAGTACGAATATATAAGCCGAATTATTAAACTTCAAGGTAAAACGTTAAAAAGTTCGCCGATTTAACTTGATTCGAGCTGTGCCAATCTATTATGTTTTTCCTTTAGATAAAAAAAGAGAAAATAAATAGCCAAAAAATAGTTCCTGAAATCATAAAATTTCTTTGTGTCGTAAAAACAGCATGTAATGCTCTCATAACTCCTTATTACGCTGGCAAATTTCAGGAACTTCGGAGTATATTATACGCTCAACTCGCAGATATTGCCTTCGCATAATCATCAAAGATAACATTGTGTAAGCCACAAATCCAATTACCAATAAGAGTTTCTCATACGTAACATCATTGCATCTCGTGCTTTGCTTAAACATTATGGTCCCTACAAAAAATACATTACATCTATAAGCAGTTTATACATTGTGTATATATGTACATAACATTTTCATCCTTTTATAATCTTGCTTTGCTTGCTCGCATTGATCGCAAACGTAATTTCTTTTTACAAACAATCTCATCGCTTTGCTTTCACTTGCATATCAGCCAGGGAATGTTACACACAATAACTGTATTCAAAAAACATCAGTATAACATCACACTGCACTTTTACTACCCTAAATTATCTATCGGAGTAATGCATAATTCAATATTGTGCACAACTGAAATAGTAAAATAATAGTAATGATGATAATCATAGTAATAATAGTGATAATAATTATGTATTAATATTCATAATAATAATGATAAAAAATACGCATACATCGATAGGACGTACAATAAACCGTAGCGCTAGTAAGATAAAGTAATTTTAAGAAAAATGAGAATAAAACAAGGCTTTTGAATAAACGAGTATTTAAGTAACATAGTCGATACGTTGGGTGAACTACTCGTAAGCCGAGATTCACAAATTTCTTCTACTACGAGGACCACTAGACATTATCCATCGAGTCCGAGACAGTCTCAGACACATGATACAGTAAAAATCGGAAAAACATCGATTCCCAACAACAATCTCATTATTTCGCATCTCTTTTTTACAGTATATGCATATAAATTCAGTTTATACTTTATACAACTATTTATGTACATACGCAGCATAGCTCTGGATATATAATAGATTTAGTATTTTATCAATCAACTATTTTATGTATATTGACCGTCGACAATCGTTTAAACGACGCATTAAAACATCGTGTTTTAATTCAATTTGATTAGTCGTCGTGTAATTTCCACCTATTCACAGCACACTTTTTTATATATATTTTTTCTTGTTCATATTCTATACCCTGCTTTAAATTCTATCGTCTTTTTCATAGACTTTTTCTATGCTTTAATCGAGTTTAAAAAAAAAACAAATTCAAACGATTGCATTCTTCTGCAAATTTATCTTCTGATATTGACCTTATCACATACAATTATTAACAAAATAAAATATTAAAATATTTACACTTTTCAAATATTTGATAACAAACAGCGAAGATTAGCAGAAATCACGACTAACAGAGAGAAATTGCACAAATATCGTTAAACTACGATTAAAACAAATCTTTCGTTGAAACATTTAACAGCGCCCGTTTGTAATTTTATCCATCGACGATTGAATTCAAAGAAGGCCAAGTCTCTAGCCCTAAAGCGGACTGAAAAATTATCCTAAAAATAATCGCTTATATTGCGCTAACGAGTGCTAGCTGAGAAATTGACAGTAAAAAGGCCAAGCGGCTAAGGTTCGATACTCGAAGAGGGAAAGTCCACAAGGGCTATAGTGCCGTGTACGTGTACAGTCTACTTGTTCAACGGATTCGTATCGAAGGACTATGAAAGGTTTCAGCAGTGCATGTCACAAAAATACAATATTGCCGAAAGTCGTATAATTCATAACTGTGATATTTGAACAATCGAGTGTGAAAAACAAACGGCGATAATTTTAACAATATCCAATTTCGAGTATATTTCAAGTACAAATTTAACGTGCTCTTCGATCTAGAAGCAAAGACCTTGACAACAATTAGGCTTCTAGAGTTAGAGAACAATAAAATTTTCACCTTATTTTTATCACCAGTACTTTTTTTGTATACCTGAGCAAGTTAATATAGTTTATAACACAGTGTGGCTAAAATCCGCTGTTAAGTCACGCCTATCTGTGACTAAAGTAGTCCTTTTTTGCACCGTGTGTATCACGGTGCGAATAAGGACTACTTCAACCTCACGGTGCAAATAAGGATTACTTTAGTCACGAATAGGCGAGACTTGCGGATTTTAGTAGTCTGTGCTATAAAATTTTATACGATACTCTTGATTTAAATGGTTCAGTTTTACACGGCGCTTAGCGCCCTCGCTATGCTCGGGTGCTTACTGCGCCGTGTAAAAAAGAACCATTTAAGTCACAAGTATCGTAATGTAATATTTGTTATTAAAACTCAATCAAAGTGATGTTTAGGTAGAAAACTAGTAGATTAGATCTCGCGTTTCAACGACAGCATCAAAGCTCGTTAAGCTTTTGAATATGTTACATCATTGACTTTCAGTTCGTAGTGGGATCATATTTCGTGCTTCGAAGTACTGCTGTACCTTGGATCTTTCTTAAACTCTGACACACTCTACAAGTCCCTCAGTCCTGTACAGAAGCTCGTAAATTATTTATCTTACTTCTAAACGAAGAATAACTTCATTGATAATCAATAGGAGCTTTGCATGGCTTCTTATGGATGAACTTCAAAAAATTCAGCAATCAACTGGCTTTGTTACAAAGAAAGGAAGTGTATAATGAAAATTATTTTACAAGTTGTTCTGCCCAGTTACATTATTTATCGGTATACATGTAAATTCTAGTAATTGTTATTATTATCTCGACTACGCTATATTGACTAATTTTTTTTTCATTTTTTTTTAGAAATCTACGTCTCCTGTTAAAGAAAGCAAAGAAAAGAAGAGAAGAAAAATAGTTTAGTTTTTGTTAGTTGTTTTTTTTTTTATCAAGACGTTAGTGTTGCAATGAGTCTACGAGTAATTTAAATCGTTAGCTCCGTCGTCTTAATCTATTAAACTTTACATCATATAAGTTCGTCTAGTCTTACATCTTTCATTAAGGCAGGAGTTTCTTTATCTTCAGTTATGTATTTACAGTTATGTATTGTTCATTTCGCTCCCGCAAGGCTTGACTCGCCGGAGTTTCGAGTCGGACGAGGCGAAATGTTCACTTCTCCGCGCGCATCTTACGGCGTCGGATATAGACCATTATACTACCGAGTAGTTTCTTCCCTCAACTTTCGTGAAAAACAAAACCGTATTGCCTAGTGATATATATTTTGTTTGTTCATCGTGTTGCTCGCACGCTCGTGAGGCATTTAAAGTAAATTCACCGACGTGAACTGAGGATATGTACATTATTTGTTTAAATTGATAGAGTGGACTCGCACTTACGTACAGTCAAGTGGACGTGTATGAGAATAAAAATAGAGGCGCGTCGGAGTCTCTCGAATCGTTTCACGTATAATGGAGCAGATGAAAGAAGTCAGTAACATTAAACCTTTCGGTTGAGACTATCGGCGGCGATCGAGGGCGGCTTAGTGATGACGTCGGGCTCGGGCTCAGCCAGGAGCGATTGCCTGGTGTCGGAGACGTCTGGGACGCTCTTGGAATCCTGGGAGGCGCGCGTCGTCGCTAGTGATTCGGTTTCCTCGAGATTTGTGGACTTGGTCGCCTCTGTGGGAGACGAGATTATCGACGACGGCGTAGGAACCTCGGAGTTTGGCAGATTTGTGTGTTCACCCTCGTGCGCGTGTGGATGGTGAGGTTTTTCTTCAAACACTGTGCGAGATTGAATTATTTTTATTAACACTCGTGCGACGAAAATATTATTTTATTTGATAAAACAACTCACGTTTATCGAGACTAATTATGGATCCAACGAGTTCGTTCACGGTCATTGACGGCATCTGATCCTCAAGTTGCTTTCTTCTTCTCACTAGCCACCAGTCGACGAGGAACAGGGCCAACGCCAAAATCTTTATACCACAGCACAGTCCAACGTACCTAAAAGATACACCACGTTTAATAAAATGTATTGAAAGAGAAAATTTACTCGAGTACGCACCTGTATCGAAACTGTTCGATATCGTAGAGAAGACAGCGACCACCCTTTTCGCCGCAAGTGCTCTTCCACAGCAAACACGTAGAATCGATGAGGTTTCCAAACAAAATTGGCGCGGGAATATAGCCAAACAGTCGAAATATTACGAATTGCATTCCCAAAGCAAAAGATCTTTCTTCCTCCGACACGGACCTAGGAGAATGAATGACCAGCGGTTACTTTTATACGTTGTGACGAAGAGAGCTAAGTCGGTAAGGATCATTTTTACCTTAAAACTATCATAAGAAGTGGCATCTGCGTAACTGCCACGACGAACGTCATGAAGAACAGTAAAATTAAAAATGGAAATATCGTTTTACAGGGTGATGTGCATGGACCAGCCGTAGCAACAGGCACCACTGTTACTTCAGCGAATTCGGGGGCTGCTGGCGGGACGACGGTCAAGTTGCCGTGTATACCTGAGGAAAAGCGAAATAAAATTGAAACACGATTCTCGAGCGCCATCGAGTATGTATAACAGCGAACTTACAAGCACAGTTGGTAAAGTTGGACTTGGAGCTAAAGGCAGTGCAGCCGGCATGACAGGGGCTAAAGTACGTGAGGCCGTTGTTGCCGCAAACTGGCTCGACGTCCGTCATACGGCACTCGCAACCAAAGTTGCAGGCGGCAGTGAGGTTAACCTGAAAGGGTTCGGGGCCCTTGCTGCTACTGTTGAAGTAAGGAATGGTCGTCCCGGCCATCTTGACGTTGTCGCAGCCGAGGAAGAATAGCAATCCGTAGCACACGAGGCATATGACGTTGGACACGAGGACGAACTGTACGGCGCCCTTCGGTCTAAGCTCGAGTCGCTTGAGCAGACAGCCGCCGAAAAATATTCCTATGCACGCGCCCGGAATGGCTATCGAACCGGTGAAGATCGAGGCTTGACTCTTGCCCAGGCTGAACTGCGTCTCCAGGTATTTAGGCAGGAAGACCACGAAGCCTGAGACGATCACGAGCTCCATACAGGCACCGAGACACGTTACCACGTACACCGGATTGCACACCAGTCGCCACATGCTCCGCGGAATGTCTAGAAAAGCAATTTCGGGGTTAGTTTTTTTCTTGTCTGTTTGATTTTCTTTTTATAATAATTTCGAGCTTACCCTTCACATCCTTTCCATAGCCCGTGTCGTCGGACATCTGGGACTTTTTGGGCTCCTTGCCCTGATCTTTCTCTTTGTTCGTCGGTGGCTTGCTTTTCTCGATTATCCTGATCTTTTCCTTTTCTCTTTGCAGAGTTTTCGGGAAACTGAAGAACGGGATGGCCACCAATATGAGAAGCAATCCGCAGAGCAGAAATCCGCCCCACCACATTCCGACCCACCGGTGATCTCCTGGATCTAAACGCACGCAAATATTACGTATTAGCAGATGATTTCGAGTAAAAGAGAAAAAGCTCTGTATAGAGATACTCACCGATGCTGATTATCGTGCTCGAGAACGAATCCATGTGGAACGACAGCAGATACGCGCCCAACAGAAATCCCAGAACCGGACCGAACGCGGCCATGCTGTACATGCATCCTGCAAGTAGAAGACAAAAATTAAAGAAACTGACGAAAGTCCAAAACCAAGCACTGCTAGTTATAAGTACTCGCTTACCGATATACAGTGAAGCGCTCTCGGGCCTCACGTGATCGTCTATGTACGTAGTGCCGAGCGTAAACAAAGGCGAACCTCCGCAGCCCAGCAGAAGCTGAGCTAGTACAAAGAGCATGACTGGACCAGCAGTCGACGGAGAGCCCTGTATGCAGTTGTCTCCTCTCAAATTGTTGTGTGGTGCCAGCGGCGGTGACGACAGCCCCGTCGACAGTCGGCCTGAACACAGTATTTCGTTAATATTATTCACATTCATTCCCGAGGATAAAACTTGTGTACACGATTACTCACCCAAACCCATATCTTGCTCTCGCAAGGATATTCCACGGCAGATGTTATCGGAACTGGAATTATTGGCGTTCGTAGTGAGATTCGGCTCAGCCGTGAAGTGTGGCACCATGAATATCATCGAGCCGAGTCCCATGATCACGGCGCCTAAAATCCAGAGAGGGAAACGTGAATTTGAATTTGAAACAAGTATACGAGTTTATAATAACAGGAACAAAAAAGCGTCCCTCTCTACTTACCGATGGCGATCCAGACTGGAATGTGCCTGCGACTGCCGAGATAACTAACAAAGATGACCGTGATGACATTGCCTATTTCGTAGGAGCTCGCTATGAGGCCGGACAGACTCGAGGGTATCTCGAACCTCTTCTCGATGGTCGTGATGACGGAGTTTATGTAACCCGAACTAAGGGCCTGCTGCAGCGTAACGAGGAACGACAGAAGGAACACGAACACCTGCAAACCAGAAAAAAAAACCATCAACATACTCTTCATTATACAGTTTCGAAACAAAGCTACGCGTTAGTTTATAAAAAAGAAAATCGATCGGCATTTAATCCAGCGTTAACAAGAGGTTTGCGTAACTGCCTCCTAGTTATGAATAAGCATTAGCCCACGTCGTAATCTCTATAAATATACCTGGAGCTCAGCGCGCGTGATATACCCCGTACGCTATATCCTCACCTTAATACCGGCGAACCTCTGGATAAAGGCAGGTCTGCAGGTGAGTATACCGCAGTCCTTGGAGTCCGGGTTGATAGGCGGCGTCTGGGCTCGTTCCTTTTCCGGCCTGTGTGTATGTGTCACGTACGTACAAAAGAAAAATCAGACAATTACGTTATATATCGATCGACGCAATGATATCGAGTATTCCTCTTTCCCACGCGTCGGTGACTGTGGTGTCTCGCAAGAAAAGCCAAAGTAGATCAAGGATCGCCGCCGCGCCAAGTTACACCTAACCGCGAGAAACCTCTTAAACTGCTTAGAGTCGTATTCGTGTACTCTCGTAAAAAAAAAGCTACAGGCTTTGTTCTTGACCTCTCGGCTATATACGTGCCTCGAATATATTCCGCGATTCGAGAGAAGATCGCCGAGCGATAAGACGCGTGATATTACGTTATGTACGTATGGAGCTTAGTATTCAGCGCCGCTCACTCTCCGGATACTTTCGAATCGCGAAATCTACGCGGCTCGCTTCGTTTTCTTTTCGTTACAATATATACGTGTACCGTTTTGCGGTCTCTATACACACGCCCAGCGATTGCGTGGGTGGTATAATTGAACGAGACAACGCTGGTTAATCGAACGTATAAATAAAGATGCATCAGGTGCGCTGTTTAGGATATGAAGCGCGGTGCAAGCGTGCTTGAAAAGATAAAAGTTACAAGTGCGTTTTTCCACTCGATATTGATATGAGCCATCGACGCAGTGTAATTATACGAGTACCTCGCGTGTCGAGATGACACGAGAAGAAACAATACGCGCGTCATGCATTCTTACAATTTAAGTTACATCGTGTGCCATTATTACCTGTCAACTACCATGGAAGCACTTGGATTTCTGCTGTGACACTTGATGATAAAATCTCTGAAAATGTAAAAGAAAAAGCCGGAAGCATGAGTACATGACGTGTGTGTGCGTGTGTGTGTGCGTGTGTGTGTGTGTGTCTTCCTGTGCGATGAGCGTAATCATACACGGTTTTGCTTTTATTGCGCGGTAAGCTAACGGTGCAAAAAAATAACGTATATACGCGCGGAGGTGATCCTTATCCCCGAAAAGCAACAGGTCGCGCAATTATTCAAAATAGATGAAAGTCCGTCTAATTACGGATAATCTGATTTTATGTATCGGATTCTGTCAAAGTAAACTCCCGGCGATAAATCCCACGTGAGAGCTTGATCACTTGATATTTCAGTCGAGCTACTGCTAAATCCGTGAAAAGTAACCGAATAAAACACGACTCTCAAGTTGCATAATGACTCTCTCTCTCGACGGCGCTGCAATAGCTCTAGAAAACGTCAGAAATAAAACACATGACCTAATCACCTAATTAAAGTCGGGCCTCGTATGTCTACGCGAGGGATATACAGAGAGAGAAAAAACAACTTTCACGATGAGTCGCGAATGTGCAGAAAATCGTGGACAATATTACGTAACGCATTCGGCGACGCGCCTCCAAAGTCAATCGTATATAACGTTACACGATGAAAATGAATCGGTAAGTAAGTAAGAGACGCGAGCGACCCAATTGTACTCTTACAGTGTCGTGAAATTTTCTTTGGCCTGCAAACTCTTCGCGTATACGCATGATCGAACTGTGTCAGGGTCGCTATTCGCGCTTGATTCTACAAGTCGCTTCCGACGTGAGACACTGCTTTCTATATAAACGGGAGATCCGGTATATACGCCGAAATTCGTCCGAGTCGAATCGGGATCCGGCCGCTCCCTCCTTATGACGCATCTGATATAGTCGCGTTATAACGGTTTCTCTTTCGTTTTTCCAAAATGAAAAATGCACAATCTCTTCAATCGATCGTCGCGTGCGCAGGATAATTGCGAAATTCATTTCGAGCCGATCCTTGAGAGCATTTTTCTCTAAGCGTGGGCGTACAGCGCTACGAGGCCAGCCAAATCGCTCTCTATAAACACACGGATCGCACAGTCTTGAGATCCTTTCGAAGCGTAACGCACGTTTTCGTGCGTAAAAAATTACAGACAAACAGAAGCGATCCTTTCTTTTTTTTCCCGTCCAAGGTCCCAAACGCCGTGAGAGCGATACATCGATCGTTTGCACTGTAAAAATCGGGTATGATTCAGCGCTCGCACGTGTAAGTGTGTATACACAAAGGTGAGTAAGAAGAAAAAGTGCGTCGCATGTGTGACGAGAGAGAGAGAGAGAGAGAGAGAGAGACCTGTGGTCGACGAGTCCGGAGCTGGGGTTACGACTGTGGCAGCGGATGACGGTGTCGCAGGTGAGCCTACCGCTGCTACTCGGCTGTTCGCCAGAAGAGTCATGGCCCTCGTTTTGCTCGCCGCCCGAATTGACTCCGCTCTCTGCGTACAGGCCTGTCAACGCATACATGCTCTCGTTGCGCCGGTGACCTGCGTGGTAGTTGCTGCCGGATTCCGACCTGCGGGAGAGAAATTTGCTGTTGTTAATGACAATCTCGACTTTGCTACTATACTAACGATCGATAATAATCTGCAGTTTAATTTTTTTTTTTTTTTGAGCGAGCATAAGATAAAAAAGATTGTTTAAATAGGATTTAATAGACTCTTTTATAGTTAGGACTTAAACTATGTTTGGTGGTAAGCTTTATACATCGATGGCTCTTGATAAATGTAAATAACTTGGTATACAGATTGCAGAAATTTGTTTGTCGAAATTCTTTTTATTCTCATATACGTCAATTATCAATTTTTCATTTCCTTGTTAAATTGAAGCCTCCAATAATAATATTTATAAAAGTGTCCGATAATACTCGGATAAGAATATCAATTTCAAAAGAAAAACATGCCCACCTCTTGTGGCCAAAAATGCTGTCAACAGTAGGCTTGTGTCCGCTCTCGGATCGCTTGTGTCCAAAGGGACTGGAGATACTCTCGGTGCGCCGATGCCCACTCTCGGATCTCTTGTGTCCCATGAAGCCGGCTCCGATACCAGCGCCACTGGACTCGCTTCTCCTGTGCCCGACGAACATGCTCGAGCTCGAGCCATTGCGCTTGTGGCCAACGGCCACCGGTGGCAATTGCGGCACCTGCTGCTGCTGCTGCTGCTGCTGCTGTTCGCTCGCAGCTGATGTTCCGTTGCTCGACGCCATCTCTCTGCCGAGCCTCTGTCAACTCCACTGTCCAGCTCTACTGCGGACACGCGGCTCCTCCACTGGCCTCGTTATCGAACCTGCATCGGTCCTCCGCCGCTCATTTCTGCAAGATCAATAGATGTGAGAATCGGTTATAGTCGATTCTTGAAATTATTCTGGTGTGTAGGGGATATGTGCCCAGTATGGATAATTTTATGTATCCAGCTTCCAATAACAGATAGAGCTACTTTAAGTCAGTGTTTTCGTATATATTTGTGGTCTGATGAACATACTTCGGTACAGCAAAAATTATAAGGAAAATGAGGATTGAAAATTGTTGCGAATTAACTATTGCACGGAACATCGAATCGGGACCATTCCTAATAATAGAGTGCTATTTTAGGAACGAATTCAATTAAAATTTTTTATATTTTTGTAGAAGGTAAGTAAACAGTTAAAATTATCCATACTGGCCGCATATTTTCGAGATCTCGTAAATTGCACTTTTTACGTTAACGCGGATAACTTTTTTTTACTGGCGACTTTGACTGGTGCCCGTCCATGTCCTTTTAGAAAATGGACTAGAGAACGCGTAGAAATTTCGAATCCGAATATATTCATCGCGTCGTTCACAAGTTATGCCCAAAATAGCTAAGGGTATCCGTACTGGGCACATCTCCCCTATAGGAAACTATACTCGGGTAGAGAGAGCCGTCTTGCACAAGACACACTTGCTCTCTACTGCTGCAGCGATTCAAGGCTAATTAAAGTGTCGCGCGAGTGCACAAGTGTCGTCGGTGGCAAAGGCAGTCAGCCAGATTCGCCGCTGGCTCTCCTCCTCTACTTCGCTCTTATACGGTTATCGTCACCACGACTTTCATTCATGCAGACATCCGCGCGCGCGCGCGCGCGAGGTTCGACTAAGTTTACTTTTCTTTTTTTTTTTCGACAAATAAATAAGATCGAAGAATGAATTCCGACACTCGTAACATCACACAAACAGCATATTCCACTGATAAATTTCTCGCTCGCGCGAGCGCGGGCTTCCTCGTCTATTTTCTTCAGCCTATCGACCTCGTCCGTCCTTGATTTCGCGTCCGAATGAAAAATTAAGTGCGGCTTCACTCCGGTCTATAAGCAAGTTCATAGCTGCAGTGCGGCGCTCTCTCGCAGCTCTGTTCTCTCTATATTTCTATTTTCTTTTAAATTCTTCGCGCGGACACGTGGAGAAACTGAACTATATATACAGAGTAATTATGGCCCTCCGTCTCTCGGCGTATTACGAGATCCGCAGCGTTGCAAAATAAAAGATCAAGGAAAAAAATGTCAAGTCGAGTCAAGCGCGACGAAGGAGAGCTGCTGGACCGTAACGCGTCACGTGCCAACTGCAGCAGATTCGCCGGTTGGAAAGTGTAATCGAAGAGTTGGAAACTGTGATGGATATAGTTTTGCTGTGCTGACGATCTTTGGAAGGCTGCCCACGACTCCCTTCCTTCTGCGCTTATCTCGGAAATTGCGTCAGATATAAGCGTTTTGCTGCTGCAGATTATAGACTGGCGACTCTAGCGATAGAGTTACGAGGACTGCGGGTTTTGGGTTGTTGTTGTACGGATGTGACCGTGGATATGGGGGATTCTACGGGAAAAATACACTTTTTTGGCTTAAAAAATGGCGAAAATAGATTGTTGGGGCAAATGTACATGTTTATAACAATGCAAAACCACGTTCCAACACTGGAAAAGTACCTTGAGACACTGTTTTCTCAGTCCCTGAAATTCGTAGAAATAACTAGCCATTGTTCAACGAATTGTATCCAATGCACAAGAGCACAGACAGAAATGTGTACTAGTAGGATGAAGGTACGGGATGAAAGTTCAAATATAAAAAAATGCGTTAAAAATGCTTGGAAGTATCCGATGTTTATTGATCTCAAATATAAGAATGCGTAATGTTTGGATTAATTTCATCAACGAGTGATATTTCGGTATCTAGGTTAAAACAGTTTACTACTTATTAACCAATACTTTTCGATAAAATCTCATCGACTCGAGTGAAAACGTAATAGATAAATCCTCCTTTCCATCGCGCAAGTTCCGTTACGATGCCTCTGGCTCAAATCGCAAGTGCGGTGTGATAAGATTCGACACGATTACGAGGCTTATCTCTGCGCTTGCGTATGTACATTATAAGGAAGGAAGAAATTCGCGACGAGAGGTAAGATGGAAACCGAAAGTCAATACTGATATAACCTCGTTAAACAGTAAAATTCTTACGACTCTTCACACCGAGGAAAATATATGATAACCATTACCAGAATTTTACTACAAACTCTAGCAGTAAAGGGGCCCTACAATATTTTACGGTAATTATTACTGATATAAATGTATAGAAATTTATAGTAAAAATTAGGGTTTAGTTTAGAAATCGATCGTTTTTTAAATACACCCAAATAGTTAACTATAAAAAGAATGTTCTAGTTTTAAAAATTTTCTGAAAAAAGTATAGTATAACAATTACAAAAATACTGTTACATTTACTATAAATTTTGTAATCAGCAATAATTTTAAATTACTACGGCGCATATAGCAATTTTTACTTTGTCGATTTTTCTCTCAGTATCACAGAATCATTTCGAGCTATATTACAATATCAAACTCGGAATTTCTCGAAATACAATCAGTAACCAAGCGCGTACGTCACTCAGGAATTTCCCGGGGCACAATAGCGAGGATCATCGCGAAACAAGATAAATCTCATCCACATAATATAATCTACATTCACACAGCGTAGGAGTTCGTCGTTCTCCAAGACCGACTATACACAGAGCAGCGCGACGAGGCGCAGCAGCAAACACCGTTACAAGATCTCGCTTGTAACTTTGGCCGGCGCTCGCGGGTAAGGTTGTACCGCAATTCTCTCTCCCACTCGATCTCCTCTCCGCAATCACAGACAAAACACCGAGCGTTCATTGTTTTTTCCCCGCCGTTACTTCGTCTCTTCCGCCAGTCTTTCTTTTTTCCGGACCCATATGCGCGATCAAGGCTGTTAGCCGTACATAGTAAATAAAAGAGCCTCGAGTGCATCGTATAAGAGAAAAAGAAAAACAAAGAAAACAATAGACGTTAGGAAAACGTTCGATGTGTATAGTAGTGCACTATATACATATATTTATCAGCGGGAGATGCTGCTGACCCAGTGCCCGTCTAGTCGCACGCGAACACCCGCTCAATCTTTCGGCTCTCCTCCCCCCCCCCCCTATATACATGTATAGCGGCGCAGTTATACACGGGGGAAGCACCTCGAGCCCGATCGAACCGCCGCCGTCGTGGGCATACCTATAGCCTCGAGGAGGCGATGAAACGAAATATGCTATATAGAGACGCCTGTAACACCTGTATCGAACTTTACGTGCGTGTGGATGTACAGATGTGCATAATGCAGTGTCAAGGCTCGGAACGATGCTTTGTTGCATTTGGTCGATTTTATAACAACGAAATAATGATGAATAACGCGATGATCGTCCGTGTATGCACGCGAGCTTTCGAGTAAGGTTATATTATGATAATTATATTTTTCGACTCGCGGAGTGTGTGTGTATAATACAAGCATACAACAAAAAGGAATCAGCTGTCCCTTCGGCTTTCGCACACGTAGGCGAAAACTGCGGCACAGCGCGAGGCGCTGCATTGCAGGAAATTTAATGCGGTGGAGGCTATAACGCAACTTAACCTACATACGTGCACTAGCATCACACAGCTCCTTACACCTCTGCGGCGATCCACAATGTGCGCGCACACACACACACACACACGTACGATAAACAGCTGTCTCCGTCGTCGCGTCCACTAAAAATGGACGGAGACCTTGAAACTAGGCAAACACACACTGCATGTTTTCTCTCTCGCGTTTACTTTTTTGTTTCTACTTCCGAATAGAACAGATATAGGAGTGCAGCACGTACGGGCGATGAATTATTTAATTTTTTATCCGCCGTAGCGGAGGAGCCTTGAAAAGACACCCCCTCGTATGTAAGTTTCATGCGGTAAAGAGCGATTTCCAGCTTGATAGATTGGAATTGATCTCGCTGCGGCGCTAGCTATACAGAGCCTCTCTCTCTCTCTCTAGGTAAATACCGAGGCACTGGCGAGCTTTGAATCGATATCATACGGGCCGAAATGCCACTGCTTCCGACGGGATTTTCGCTGATGTGCGTATAACCGTATGAGATGATTAACCTTGCGCTGACCTATATATAAGTACTCAAAAAAGCTCTGTCTGTATTTTTTATCCCGAAAACTTCCAGCGAGCTTTTTCCAGCTTTGGCACGGGCCAGAGATATCTCTACGAAACAGCAGTTTCCTCAAGTTGTGTGTCGTGCAGAGCGACGTGTATAGCTATACATAGTGTGTATAGCATTTTTTCCTACTTCTCCGAGAGAGTAATACTGTATGCAGCAGACGTTCCTCTTTCGTCCTCGAACTTTGCGTTATTGCGAGGGCTTTACTTTTTTTATTTTTCTGCTATATGTGGGAGAGAGATTTTTTCTTTTTTCGGAGGCTCTGCTATTTTCTTGGGGAAATCGTGGATAAAGCTTCGACTGGAGAAACGAGTGTGTGTTGACACACTGGGGAAAGAAGTGTACAAACAAAATAAAGTGGCTCTCGGTGAAACCAAAGCGTGAGTGTACGAATTAACAAACAAGTGACATATACCGGCGCGCAGCGATAAAGCAATATGCGCGAGATAACGATGCTACATGCTGTATACTCGAGAAGAAAGAAAGAAGAAAGAAATCAGCTCTTAAGTTTTTTGTATACTACAGGAGCATGTGTAAGAAACGAACCAATGACTGAGAAGGTTCTTCAAATATTTGTCCAGCTTTAACTCGGCTTTTTTCTCTTTCCGCCGCTCGAGAGAGAGAGAGAGAGAGAGAGAGAGAGAGAGCCGAGAGACGTGCGAAAATATTTTTAAAAACTCGCGCGCGAAGGTATTTCGAATGCGGAGGACGTCACTATATATAATCGTGATTCACAGCGTAAACAACGTTGTTAGAGAGCTGCTGCCGCCGAAAACCGGATGTGCGCGTCGCGCGAGCACTTGTGCGATATTTCGCGGCGCGAAAATTTCGATGACCAATATTGGACTTAGCTCTGAGCTTTGATGTCTTGCAGATGCTGTACGGATGGGAAGATACCGCGAACGTAGAAGTTTATGTCATTAATCATTATGTCGGTGAGTAAGGGGAGTTTATAAGATTTTGTTATGCTTATTTTTATTGCTATAGGTGCTTCGGAATCGAAATTTGTTTACGACTCTTAACTCTTTCTCAGTATGCGGGAGGAGAGTAAGTGTGAGAGAACGTGTTTGCGTCTGCGCAGCAGCTATATGCTTGCCTTACGCGTTGACAAAGAGTCGTAAACAACGAATTTTCAAGTGACGTGAATTCGCCAGGTGAACGGCGTCGAAGGTGGAAATAATTGTAGCTATGTAACGTAGTTATGATCACCAAATAGCAGTATAAGCTTTATATTATAATGCATATAATACTTAAAATTTTTATTGTTTAAATTATGAAATGAGCCTTCGAAACGCTTTAGAAAAAAGTTTTTAAAAAATATGTTTGAGTTCCATCGAGTACATTCGCAATAGCAAACAAAAACACCACTCAAGCGATTCAAATCCAACTACAAATACCGCCTTATATTCCCAGATATCAAAACTCGCACCTCTCTTTCAATTTAAAAAATCTCTCGAAAAGCCAACAGACTCGCAATAGCGACGAACAAAGACGAGGAAAGCAACTCCACGTGTCTCCTCCTCTTCATCCCACGCAGTCATCTAATAACGATAGTTCAGTGTCTTCACGGGGTTCAATCGTTCGAAAGACACGTCGTCGCCAGAGCACCACCACGAGAGTGCACACATCTCAGCACGTGTGGCCATTTTTAGCCTGAAAGCGACGTTTTCACGTCTCGGCACCCACACGACGTCAATCTCTCGAGTCTGTGTGTATAACTGACTCACACAACGCGCTCTATCTCATATTAGCTGCGTCGCGCTGTTTGCGCCTCGAGATAGGAAAAATATAATATACGAGCGACTCGTGCGTCGATTACGCAATTTCCGCGAGCGAACAATGCTTCGTTATGATGTCGATTTCGGTGTGTACAGTTACTTTATTAGCGCTGCGACGGTTATAAATATATACAAAAGGAAAGTCCAATTTAGGGAGCGTAAGTCGAGCGAAAGAAAGTTTACAGTTTATTGAAATTGGCTATTTGATGAGGAAAAAGGTTTGCGGAAACACGGTTTCTGAATTTTACTGCCGAGATAACCGCTCGACCGGGGCGATTCGATTAAGCCCGAAATTTCATCTCTCTTTGGACATTGATCGTCACAGTCGTCATTGGCTTCTCTGCTGTTAATTCCGACGATGATTGCTCGCCACCTTTCACCGTTGACTGACTCATTTTCTCCAACACAAAAGCTTCCTCGACAAGGCGAACCAACGACCTTTCGACGATTAACGGCCTTGCGTACAAGCAAAGTCGTGAAAAATACAAAAATAGCGTTCCGCATTCAATTAGAATGTACATACCCTCGGCGTCGTTATTCACGCAAAATTAGAGTCAGCCATCGTCCCTGTCTGTATTTATTGTTGCGGAATACGTTAAACGATGATGCGGCAAAACACTTTTTGGGGTATATATATTTAATACGTGTGCAAAGTTGAATGATGCATTGCGGAGATGAGGCCTGAAGAATGACAAAAGAAGGACTTGTATTTAGGGGGGTCGCTGCACCGAAATTCTTGGATCACGTCCAGGAAGAGTGTGGCATTGAAAAAGTTTTATATAGCGTATATAAAATATAAGGATCCGCATTGCCGATGTGTGTATTCTCTCGTATGCGGCCTAATTATTCGAATTCCGATATCGCAATTAGCCGGCGAGTCGTGACCCTACTTTCTCGATGACGTTACGTGTCACCAGTTGTAGAACTCGGTTGAAGATATGATTGTTTGATGCTTTTTATCGATTCAAGAGTCGCTCCTCGAGTCCAATTAACAGCCGAAGATTATCTTCATCGATTTACTCATCGCGAGAGATTACGAGTCCTCAAAAAATACGCACAATCCAGACCTTAACCCACATTTTGGCGTCGCATCTACAGACATCAACATCGCGTGAGTATATTAACCACATCATCAGTTGATATATATAACAGAGGAAATGAAAATGCTCCCTCTGAGCCACTAAGTAGCGTTCATAGCATCAGTAGTCAAGCCTCCTCTGGTGTTCTGTCACTGGATTCGATTACGAAGCTCGAGCACAGTGTCCGGGAGAGAAAAACAAGTCTGATGTAATTGCCATAGGGCGATCGGAGAGAGGAAATAACGGCCGGACGCGTGTAGAGAAAGCGCGAAGAAATTCGAATGCGAGAGATAGAAGAGGTGGTGATGGATTTTTGGATAACGAAAGTAAATAATGTGAGGTAACGTCTCTCTGTTCTTGTGAAATACTAACTGAATTCATATATCTGTACTTGGCGTTGCTTTGCGACACATTGCGCGGTTGAAAGTCGATATACATTTTTACAATAGCGACGATATGAATCGAGGATTATTGAAATATTGCAGTGTGTACGTTGGGATGTGCTATGCACGAAATACTAATAGCTCCTTAATCGTTTTCACTTTCACTGGATACGCTTACTTATTCACGCGTGCAGCTACTACTGCTGCGACGTATCGTGTGGCGATTAAATTATCAACAGCTGTGTGAAGTAAGAGGCGCGTATAATCATCACGGAATTGTTGATATCTTCTTCCACGTGTGCACATCTTAAATTGATAAACACTCCACGATCTCATAACGCTGCGAGGAAGTTTGACTTCTCAGAGAATACGACTAACTAAGTTCACACAGCAGCTCGCATTAACGGCATTTTTAACATAAGCTCATTACGTAAGCGGCTTGAGAAACTCGACTTGCGTAATTAATAAAAAAAAGCAGGAACGCTTGTTAACAAGGCGAGTGTAGCCGTGTATTTTTTCCACCTTTGCGGAGCTATAAGAAAACAAAAATTAATCCTACTGCGGAAATTCTCTTCTATTTATTATCCAGCAAGCTGCTGAGGTATATAGCCTACAGCACGAGGCCAAACCGCGCAGAGAAGGAGGAGGGGGGAGAGTCATACACAAATGAACGAATGAGCAGCGCAAGCGAACGAGCGATTATAATTAATTAAGCGAAACGAGGTTAGTCGACGCGTAAAAAGCGACCGAAAACAGCTGGTATAAAAATTATACATCGCCGGCTATAAATGTACGCGACGCGTAGTGAAATAATATTATAAGCAGTATAAGTCTATATACTGCTCGGTCAGCGCACCTACACTGTGTGAATCATCCGAATGAGATGTGCCGCCGCGACTGAAGAGACACATTTTTAAGAAGCAAGTCCACCGTACTTCCTCTATATTCCTCTTTTTCTTTCTTCGCGGCGACGGCTGTTCGCAGGTTTTTGACCCGGTTTTCCGTTGATTCTACGAAGGAGCTCTCTGCCGAGAGTGTCTCACACAATGCATCGACGCCTCGTGTTCTCCCTCTCTTTGGTATAGAACAGCTGTGCGCAAGAACTCTCGAATCGAAACTTTCCATACTTTTCGTTATAGCCTTAGTTTTTCGCTGATATACCAGCTGGCGATTTCAAAATTACAAGTGCCGTTACTTTTCCGGTTTTCGCGCTAGTGTTCTTTGAATTCGCGGTTTCTTCCTTGATTTTTGCTGGCTATTTCGGTCGTTTGAGAGGCGGGATGACGAGGAGAAAAAGAGTGCAGTAGTGGTGAGTAGGGTTTTTGGTATTTGGCTGCGCTGTTAGCGGTGCGCGTATAACAAAGATTTCTCGTGAAAGGCTCTGCGATGCGTCAAAGCTTTACATTCCTCCTTCTTGCTTTCCTCTCTTTACTTTTTTTTTCTCTTATCGCCCTGCGGAGACTGAATACTTATGAGTGGTTTGCTTTGCTTCATCGTGTATTAGCCGAAAGACAACGAGGTACTTTACGCGTGTATTGGCAAAATCTAGCAGTTTTATCGGTTGTTGATCTTTGAAAAGAATCAAAACTACCTAGTTTGTGATGCAACGTTTTTTCTTCAATTTCTTGAGCATTTTCTAGAATAGACCTAATGTCAAAACCATAATATTGACTTTACCTTTTGTAACTTTCTGTATTGTTCAGTGAATGCAAAGAAGTTTACAAAATTCGATTGGGTTTTAAGTCATTTGTAACTTATAGTATAGATATTAAGTAGACGTCGGCACAAAAAGGGTATTTTTTATTTCCAAACTTTTAGAAAAACAGAAAATCCGATCGAATTTCTCTTTCGTTAGAACGATTCGTTTAACTTAAACGCTACGGCGCTACAGACTCGGTTTTTCATTTACAAACTTTATTTAAAAAGTTTTATGTAATAGAAAAACAGCGTTTTAATGACGACATTCCCTAAATGATTTTCTCATTTTTTCATTTTTTTGACCGACTGCATTTTACATAGCTTTTTCGCAGCTCTTATCTAACTATTTTTTCTAGTTTTCCTTAATCTATGTTAACCAGCTTGAAAATACCTTAAAAAATAACAATTAATATCTTACGTCATGTTTGTACTAAAAAATGCTAAAAAGAAATATTTGAAAAAGCGTTTCATTCGTGGGCGAAATATGGACCTGTGTTCACCCATTTCTAGATAAATGAGGTATTTACTAGCTTTTAAGGAACCTACTTGATCAATATATTTCACCATTTTTCTACTGTACAACTTCACTTTATTGATATACTTTTTCGAATCAAGCGCTGATCGTTAAAAATAATGCAAACTATAATTGGTTCTATAGCTTTTGAAGTTGGAATATGCTGACATAAACCTGAATATGCTCACACGAAGATTTTTCTATATTCAAACCCTCAAGTTCCTTAATTATTTCTACTGCAGCGATTGCATTTTTAATTGGCTTCCCTCAACGCAGTTTTCAGGAAAGCCCTGCCTCGTACACAACATACAGGGGGAAATCTGTATAGCAGAGAGAAAAACAACAAGACGACATCATCAGGAGTGAAGGCACGTACACGTACACCACAAAGACAGCTACAAAGGAAAACACGCGGGGGAGATAGGGGCCGGGATGAAAAAAAAGGAGTTGAAAGGTTGCCTCTACTACGCGCTTATCACCACCTGAAGTACAACGTGTCCCTTATATTTATCATACCCGAAAGCTCTGCCTGCGCTTCAATTATTATTCAGCTCTCCCCCCTCGATTCGCGCGTGCTTAAGGACGAGCGCCTCGTCACGGAAATAGAAAATCGTTGCTCAACGACTGTACGCTCGCGGAAAACTCTATTTATTTATAATGCATAATTCTGGCGACATGTATAAGCTCAAGTGTGTCATGGCGGCGGCTTTAGAATTTCCACACGCGACGATCTATAAATAAAAAGAGAGGAGCTGCTTCCGAAACTTTGTCCGGCTTTAACGGCGTCTAGATCTGTGCGTGTGTACTGCGCACACAGGTGTTGTTCACCTCTCACGCTTTTGTGGACACACTTATCGCGCTGCGGTTGTTTGTTGTGCCGACGCTGTTATCTCTATCGCGGTGTTCTGCTGCAGCTCCTCTCTCTGTATTGTAAAACGTGCACTGCAGTGGTGTACACCTGACGACGACGCAGATTCAGCTCTACATGCCGTGAAGTGCAATCGAGAATCTGTGGGACGTAAATAGTCGCTGCTACTCTCGAGGCGTTCCGCGCGCGCGCAGGAAGGCCCCTCGAGACGTTAATTCGTTCGCTCTTTGTTGTTTTTCTTTTTCTTTGCTAAAGTCTCTCTCCATATACGAGGTTATGTACGCAGATACTGGGAGCCCGAACGTCGAAGAAGGAAGAAGCCAAATCGGCGTTTCTCAATCGGGCAGAGACTCGAGTACAGCCGCACCGAGGCGAAAATCGATCGAATGTATTATCGTGTATACATATACCACACTTAGTTATAGCTGAGCATAATCCCGTTAGCGCCTCTCTCGTCAACCGCAGCAGCAGCACTATTATGCTTCGAAAGTTTTTAACTGTATAAATGCCCTCTCGGCGGCGTTGCGTAACAGCCGACGACGCGATTGCAAAGTCGCCGGAATTTATAATCGCGCTCGGATCTCTGTGTAAGTATGTATAGCTGTTGTATAACGAAGAGAGACACACGTGTCGCTCGATGTGTCATCTGCCTTTCTTTTTAACCTGTGCCCAGGAATTTGAGTAAAATTGTACAAAATCGTAAGTTTAAGAAACGATTCAATAAATTTTTAACGTCACCTCAAAAGTCAGGCAGTTACAGCATGAGTGGACCAAGTACAACAGGCCTAATGAGGCTGTTTTGGCATTAGAGCTATTCACTGCTATATCTAGACTTGGCCTGCCTAATTCCGACGAGGGAAATGGAAAAGTGCCAATGCGCCACCTATCTGCGCTGGCCAGAGATACAACGGCGAGAACAGGGGCCAGTCCAAACCTGCCTTATACAGATCGAAAATGCTACCTGTAATGTGCCTATATAGCCAATTTTTATTTGCTCGTCCAAGTTTTTGCTAATTTTCTTAAAACACGGTAGAAAAGGTTCGAAAGCCACGCATTAAACAGTTTAGTTATTCTGGAGCCTCTGAAATTGTATTTTGTTTTCAGATTTTGTATAAGCTATGTATCAATTTGTAATCCATTTGTAATAAACTAAATCAATGATTATATGGCAACCGTGTTAAGAGAGAATATTGACATTTTCACGGGGCTTCTCGGTTCGTTAAAAATATACCAATAAAATTCGAGTTCGAAAAAAGTCTGATATGTATTCTACACCAAATGACAGCGCTGAATATACGGGGAATTCTCCACATCTGTTTACAAAACAAACGCTGTTATATTACAGTCGCGTAATAAGTGTTGCATATATTGATTATTGAGGTCAATCAGCTTAAACAATATTGAACCCTTACGCACCAACTAGAAAAACATACAATCCAAAGCTTCAAGCTCGAATATATAAAAACCAGGATAAAATCGACTACTGCTCACTTCTTTTCGCTACATACAGTGTATATAAACCCGCCAAAAGCGCAAGCAAAAAATCGTACCCCGCCTGCGGGCAGCAGGCGCTCAGCGGTGGTCCGCCGCGCCGGAAAAATCTCGGTGGGGTCGAAGCAGCATGTATAAGAAGCTTCAGAGGCACACGTGAGTGCAGACGTATAAAAAAAAAAGTAATGGGAGCCTCGGGACGAAAAAGGGGGGATCCAGAGAGTCAGAATAAGAAGAAGAAGCCGGCCGTGTATATCCTGCGTGTTGCTACTGGGGCCAGCCTGTGTGTACACCTACACCTTATAATATATCCCGTCATCCACCCCTACGCTCTATACGGATCGATAGTCGATGCGCGTGTGAGTTTAGTCCGGATGAAAAAAGTCCTCGACGATGCGCTCGAGAGTTCATTTTTACTCGTGCATGTGCGCGCGCGTGTGTTATACTATAGACTCTCCGCGCAGCAACAGCAACATCGCGGCCGCTTCAATGAAAGCGGAAGATTGAATGAGCGATACGTTATTACAACGTAATCGTCGCTGCCTTCTTTTCCTCTCGGATGCGCGAGTCTATATTATTATGCTCTGCTGCTTTTACTTTCGTTTCGTGTTGCACGCAGAACTAGGCGGTTGTGTTGCGCAATATGCTCTCTTTTTTCCGACTGCTGTGTGCGTGAGCTTTTTTAATATATATCTGTTCCAAACAATACGAAAATTACCGATGTCCATTAAGCGAAATAAAAGACTGGTCTTTTGAAAATTGAAAGCTAAAGCTCCCTCTTCGCAAAGCACCTGCAGTAGCCCTTTATCTATCACTTTCGCTTTGTCGGAGAAAAGAAGCTCTCCCCTGTTACAATAACGAGTTCGACTCGAGTGTAAAAAATCTCTCTCTGAGAGTAAGCTCGTGCGTCTGAAAAGAAAAAGACACACAATGGGCTCTCGGAGAAAAAACTCCCGAGATGTATACTAATATTGGCCGTGTACGTATGCGCGCACGCGCATGAGGGAGCAATTAAAGGCGACGTTTCGAGCGCGTTAGCATCGCTCATTGAATCTAATTAGACAAAAACAATATTCGTCTCTCGTTAACAAGCGGGGCTTCGACGCAAGGCCAGAACGTCTCTTACGTATACGATACTATGCAGATTTTCGATGAAAGAAAAATTATCGAAGCGCAAGTATTGCTTTAAAATCCAAGAGAGATTGTAACGTACGCACTTATCTCTCAGTGTAAACACGACGATCTGGAGTCGGTATCGTCGCGCGAAAAACAAGAAAAAAAAGTGCACCCGAGAGATTAGAAGGGAAGTGAAACACGCGTTATAGAACGTATAAGATCAATGCCAAAGAGCGAAAGGATATACTTAAGTGCGAGACGAGAGAAGTAGGGGCTGCAACGCAGCTGAGAATAAAGAGAAAGGTGAGGTCGAAACAAAGAACGCAGTGACGACGCGACGGAAAGCGCAAGGATTCTCTCCTTCGTATATTATACAGGGAAAGAAAAGCTGCGCAGAGAGAGAGAGAGAGAGAGAGAGAGAGAGAGAGAGAGAGAGAGAGTTCGGCATCGAAAAATAATTAAATGCAGACGCAGGAGATGATACACTCAGTCGGGGAGAAAATGCGCCTGGCAACGCGCGAACGTCGAATACTGCACCGATCGCCGAGTGTCGAGGAACAAAGGCAAAGGGCTGCTGGCGCCTTTGTTTTTACAAAGTTGCCGTGGAGAGAGCAACCTGTTGGCGGAGAAAACAAATAAGCGCAAAAAAGCCAAGTATATAATTTTGCGGTTACGCAGACAGACGAGCTGCGATAAGAGAGAACTCGAGCGCATACTTATTCTTTTCCTTGGGCTTTATCGTCTCCGATTGTGTTTATCGTTTTTCTCTCTGTCTCGCTATTATATACCATGTATACTACTAACGCTCGCTTGGCAGCAGCAGCGAACTGATGTCCGAGAGAGGCACTGCACATGCAGCCGAGAGCTGCTCTACGGATATGTATATAGCGTGACCGAGAAACCTACGAGCAAACGCTTGTTACAATTTCATGGAAAAATCGATGCTCTCGCGGCTCGTAGCTGTAATTACCCTCGCGAACATCAGGCGCTCCTTTCCCGTATGTTTTGTGTATATACACACGCACGCTCGCAAAAACTAACACCAGGTAGGTATATACGCGCTGGCACACGAGATAATGAACATCACTGCGAGAGAGTATATCCGAAGCAAGGACACCGTTGTCCACTCTGTAAACACCGAGAGCTGTGGACTTTCGCTCTTCGGAAAGTCACTTCTGCAGCCCGTGCAGTCGCGATTTTGAGGTTATACGCGAACTGCAGTCGGGTCCACTCACCCCAGTTCTCCGAAAAAGCGGACCTGGGCTCTCTTTCTCTCTCCCTCTCCTTCTCGACGCCGCAGAGACCGATGCAGCCTCGTGTGTCCCCCTTGGCAGGTATATTAGTAGGTACACCAGAGCCCAGGACTCCTGCTGCGAAGGCACACCGTCGTCACTCGCGCTGTTATACACACGGACCGTAGAGTCGTCGATGATATGCGCCGAGAGAAGATGATCTCGAGAGAAAAGACACACTCGCGAAAGATAATAACGGCCTGCAAGTATTCGCAGCAGTACACAGCACTGGCACACGCGTCGTGTATATATATATATATGTGTGTGTGTATAGAACTCGTTCTATCTCGCGCGCACGAATATGCACACTGTAGAAGCACTCCCTCCCTCGCTGAGTATATATATTTTCGAAACGCGAGCGCGGCTACGGGCAACGACAGCCACGGGAGCCGAGCGAGCACAAGACTGATGATGCCCGAGAACGCGCAAAATCACATGGGCAACAGTGCTATCTCTCTCTCTCTCTTCTTTCCCTCTCCCCTTTCTCGCGGCGCGACGTTGTCTCCCTCTCTCCGCTCTGGCGTCTTGCGTATCTATCTACCTACAGCTGTGTGTACAACAGCTGAGAGGGAGAGAGAGAGAGAAGTTTCGCGGCCTCGGTGACCGTCAGGCCTTGGTCTCTCCTGAGTCAGTTTGTCGGCTCGTCTTTGTGTTCGACATGTGCGGCTGAAGGAAAGTCTGACCGCGAACGAGACCGAATCGAGCAGTGTCAGCTTACGAGCTGTTGGATTTTACGCGAGAGAGAAGCGGACGGGAGATAGAGGGAGTTTCAGTCGATTACTGAACGCGCGGGAACCTTCGCCGGAGGACGGACAGCGCGCAGTTCTACTTATCCGTTATCCATGTTTGTGGAATAGGCTTCCGGAGATCGAACGGTCTTGCGTATAAGGTGCGAGTATCCAGATTTGGGGTTTCTCTTTTGCTATAATAATATTATATGGCGCGCCAAAGTCTGTGGGTAGATCTTCCCACTGATTTCTGAAAACAAAACGGGTTATTGGACTGCCCCCACCCCTCTTAATTTCGGGGTCTTGGCCGTACAGACTTCTGGCGCCACTGACCACAATAAAGAAGAAGAATTACAGCCCAGACATTTGCTGTGAGAACCTAAAATCCGGCTGTTATTATCCAGTGAGTTCGCAACCTAATATAGCCGTTGTATGAATAGGGGCGTTGTTTCATGACTCAATAACGCTGATCTTATCTGAAGTTTATGGGGCCTCGGGTCTGTACAATTCTCCAATCGAGCTAATCTTAAACTTTACCAGGATAATTGCTCTTGTTTCAAAGAAGAATGAATTTTGCTTCCAATGAAGACTACCCGATCAGTATTGGGAAATTTTATTTGTTAAATTGTTCATACGAATAGTGTTTGCATAGTGCATCTGGATTTCATTTTCAGCCGCGAAGACTAGTACACGCCATTTGCTGGTTTTAAAATTATCCACAATATTAAATTAATTTTTACAATTTAGAAAACCGCGGCTAAATTTATAGGTCTAATGTATATTGTTTTAATATATCTATATATCTGCTTACTAATGTATGAGGCGGTTTTTGATACATAATTTAATATAGGTTTTGGATGGTTCATTATCCAAAGGTTTGCAGACCCCTCATGTTTACATGTGTTCCTAACCAACCTAACCATCAAAACAACAGGCTATTCATTAGATAGGTCGCTCGCGCAATTTTCAAGAAAACGATTTTTGCATTTTAGCTCTTTAGTTGAAAACCGCTTGACGAAATCGTTTAAAATTTCAGCCGCGGATAGCTTTTTTTTGTTGTGAATCAACAAAAATTTTGAAGCATTTGACTACATTGTTCTGCAGATATAAGGAATTAGAAAATTAAAAAAAAATAAAAATTGAAACCTTGATATCTTACGAACCATAGGAGTTTCAAAGCTGTGCAATCAACTTAGCCAAAACACATAAAATATCTACTTTGTCCCGAAATCTCAAGTGCAATAAGGCCTTTTTGCGTCCGTAATCAAGGCACAAAAAAACTCATTTTTTTCAGTTTTCGATTTATTACTAAAAAAATAAGTGGTTAGATCACTCGAAATTTTAATAAGATATAGTTTAAGACGTGACCCGTCTACATAAAGTTTTCGCGAGGTTATGTGACCTTTAGTTTCTGAGATATGAATTAAAAACAATCACCTTTTTCATTTTATCTGCTGAATAAAGTGGTCGATCTCGAGCACCAAACGAGTAAAACTAGGTAATTTTATTCTCTTTTAAATGCATTATAGCTGCATTGTTTGTAACAATGGGATGATTAAAAAAAAAACGCAAAATAGTGTTTTTCAAAAATCAACAAATGGCCATAAAAAATATAGTTGAAAAAATAAAAAAAAACTATTTGTCCCGAATTCCGAATCCAAAAACATATATGCATGTCAAATTTTATTGATATTGACGGAGTAGTTCCAGAAATATTACGGTATACATACACACACACGCGCCCACACACACATCCATTCGAACATTTTCTAAAAACACTTGATTTGAATTTCTACACATCAATAAGTATTTTCTAGAAGTTTTGAAGAAACTCAAAACTTTACTATTACAAAGCTTCCTCTAGGATAAAGCAAAAACTGATTTTTGAGTCTAAATTACTTTGTCATTATTTGTTTTTGATTTATGAAGAAAAAAGTATCTTTGAGTATATTTATTCGGCTGTAGATTTGAGCAGAGAAAATTTCCTACGGCGATTTTCTCTGCTCGCAACGCTCGCTATAATCCCTAATGCTTTTAAAATAAATCCATAGGATTTTTTTCTTAATAATTTAAAAAATCGTTAATAAATTAATCGCATTATCCAAATCTATTTTTTCCACACCACCCATGAGGTAAATAGAAAGGCGCGTTTTTTTCTCTCTGTTTACAATAATATTATATGTGTTTTAACTTGATTTAAAAATTTTGTTCATGGTATTCGTATTAATCATCTCATAGAAATTCAAATAAGTATCCTGCGTATTTTATTCATAAATATTTAATATTGTCAGCATTTTTTTTAAGTTGTATGAGTAAATAAAAGTTATATAATATAAGAATTGCTTTTTTCATATAAATTTTATAAAATTCTTTGTAAACAGAGATGTGGTTTCCCCAATAGGCCTAATCCACAAAATTTGAAATATATGTATTTTTTGTAATCCTGATGAAAAATCATGAGATGTATTTAGTATAATATAATACCTGATAGAAGTCTGAATAAGCTTTCTTGTATTTCATTCTCCCTATGATCAGATGAAAATGACGAGATTATGTCCCAGATATGTTGGAGGCTGCAAAAACATAGATTAACAATTAGTAAAAGTTGTTCTTAAAGTCTAATCATGGGACATGTATTCGAATTTAAAGTAATTCAAAACGTTATCATAGGATAAAACACGAATTTTGATGATAAGAAAGAATCAAACCTGCAAGATATTAATATAAGAGCATAAATATATCTTTACGATTTCATGGTTTTTAAAACAATAAATTGAAAATTGAGTAATTTACTTTGAATGCTACTGGTGGTTCTTAATAATTATCATCTAATTCAACGCGATCTATATGATTTATAATATAAATAGAAAAAAAATCTTACCTGGAAAGCGTTTGGCTATCTGTTCACACCAAGCTTACAAAGGCTATTGCCATGCTGACGTTGAAGCAACAGTTGCCTTGAAGTTTTGGCCTTAGGTTCCATTGCTTCTGGAGCGTCTTTAGGCGACCTTTTCCTCTTGCGACTTACAGGTGCTGGAACCACGTGCTTGCTTAAGGTCTTTGCGAGCTTCTTCAGCGGCGTGAGCTTAGATCTCGACTTTAGAGTTGACCTCGAGGTGGATTTCCCTAAATCAGGGTCCAGATTCCTCGCAGCTAAAGGACGACGGCGAGATGCTAAGATTACCTCCTCACTTCGGTGAGCCAATCTCCGTTTGGTTGGACGAGGGTTCGTTCCACTATCAACGGAAGGCAACTGGGATTTTTCGTCCTCTCGTTGAGGCCCGTCAACTTTTTCTTCAATACGCAGTTCTACAGTGCCGTCACACTGATGAACCGCGTACATCTCTCCATCGACGTCATCCGGCTCCAGAAGATCCTGAAAAATGGCATTATTTAAAACACAATCCTCTTTTTCACTCACCTGAATTTGGATGGTTTCGTCCAACTGTGGAACCATCTCAATAGCGACGTTGTTCGTTGGAATTTCGAAGGTATCATCTATAAGATTAGATATATGATGAACGAAACTGGTATCACTTGCTAGGTGTTCGTCCTCTTGTACGCTGATCAACAAACCCTTTAACTCCTCATCAAAGTTCAATTCTTCACTTAGATCAAACAACTCACGCACAGAGACTAAATCACTTGAACACTGAGATGAATCCATGTTTGATACAAGCAGCAAAATGACACTTAGAACGATTCTGAGCCGTAAGTATGGTTGCTACGATCTGCACTCTGAAGACCAGTACTTATAATCTGTTACAGTCTGGGCTTATATTAGGCTCTGACGCATTCGGCCTGCCCTCTGACGGATCCAAACTGAAATAGGCTGAGTGCACGACCGCCCTTATTTACCGCCCCCGTCCCCATGTTAAATCTTACGGACGCAAAATAGTACGAGCGGTCGCCACGGGCATTTCACCGCCCCCATTCTCATAAGACCGGACGCATCCAGCGTATAAACCGAAAAATAAGAGTGCTCCACGCCTCTACCTTTATAACTGACGTCAAATTCTAGATATTTCCCGTAAATAACTAAAACTTATAGGACTTTTATACAGTTACATTATTATATTTATAAATAACAGTTTTTTTATTGAAAATTACTGAAGTTTATAGGATTTTTATATAGATGTATTGTTATAATTATAAATAATACAAATATAACGATAAGTGCGAATATTTTTTTTTAATACTGCGTGTAATGTTTAATTTCTCGTTTTTATGTAGTATTTTCTTCAAAGCATTTCGCACACGTCTCAGCTTTAGTATTAGAATCGGTTACTGACGCTGTGTAAGCACGTACACTGAGAGAAAAAAAACATTTCAGCAAACATATTTGTTAACTGTTAACATGTTCGATTTGAGCCAATAATACGTATGTTAATAGTTGACATAGCTATGTTATATGTCAAATAGCTGTATGTTAGTAGTTAACATATGGCTGCTCTTTACGATTTTTCATAGACTTTATGAAGTTATCAGATAAAAATTATTAGAAAACACACTTGTATGAATTTTATGGCCTTTTGTGTCTAAATACCAGATCTGATAGTTCTAGAGATAAAATAATGAATGTGATTCCAACTGATTCAGCAGCCTCTGGCATTTCCAAAAAGGTATATATCAACTAGTTTATCACTATTAGTTCAAAATTTATTGGAAAAATTCAGTAGTGTCTTAAACATCATATAGTCATCATTCATTTTTCAGATTTGAATTTTTCCAATAACTTTTGAACTAATAGTGATAAACTAGTTGACATATACCATTTTGGAAATACTAGAGGCTTCTGAATCAGTTGGAATTACACTTATTATTTTATCTCTAGAACTATCAGATCTTGTAGTTAGACCCAAAAAGCCGATGAAAGACAAAATTTTGATTTTTGACATTATATCATTCCAAAGGTACTTTGCATGCTTCCTTGGGTATATCCAGTTGCTTTCGTTATATTATTAATGATTTATTGATTATTCATGATGAATAAACCCTCAAGAATATTTTTTGTATGAAAGAGGATAGAACAAATATCCTGGTCAAATTTAAGACTAGCTCGATTGGAGAACTGTATAGACCTGAGGCCCCATACATTTCAGATAAGACAACGTCACCAAGTCATAAAGCAACGCCCCTATTCGTACAATGGCTGTATTGGGTTGCCGCAATTAAGGGGGGGGGGAGGTGATCCAAAGCCGCTCTATTTTCACAAATTAGTGGGAAGATCTATAGTCAGTTATTCACATACTTTAGTGTCGTATAATATTATTACAGCAAAAGAAAATCCCAAACCTGTATACTCGCAACCTTATACACATTGACCATTCATTGATTACAGATAAGATCAGCGTGACCAAGTCATAAAGCAAAGCTCCTATTTTTACAACGTCTATATTAGGTTGCGGACTCGCCGGATTATTACAGTCAGATTTTAGGTCTTTATTAAGAGGTGGGTCTTGGGTGGAGTCGTGCAGTTTTAGAACATTTACTACTTGTCGGCTCTTTTTACTGCAGAAAATTACTTGTATGTAGAGAGCCATATACGGCGACTCTTTACTGCATTATAAGTTTATTATAAAAGTAGGTGAAGTAGGTTACGTCATTGATACATCTGAAAATTATCGCCTTACTTTGAGGCGAAACTCTGAAAAATGTTCGAAACACTTTCTCCTAGAGAAAGGAATTTATTTATTTTTAAATTAAAAATGTATAGGAGTACGTAAACGTAGTTACCAATATTATATATATAGTGTATGTCTTTAATTTATTAAAAATTAATTAAACAATTTGTGTACTATTAATATTACCGATTCGTGCAAAAACATTACATAGGAATTGATATATTTTTTGATTTGTCAATTCTGTATTTTGCTTAATACTATTGTTTTAAAAGAACAAAAAAGGGCCCCTCCGGGATTTGAACCCGGGACCTCCTGCACCCAAAGCAGGAATCATACCCCTAGACCAAGAGGCCGCACGGCGTCCGGGCCGAATATGACACTTTATAAAGATAAAGTCAGATAAATCTGATCTTGCTGAGCTAAGGTATTTCAAAATGTAAATGTTTTGCCAATTGAACCATATGACCTTAAAAATCAAATGTTGTGATTTTTTATGTATTAAAGCTTCAAAAATATTAACAGTTCTAGATCAGTTTTAAAAAAATTGGCGGCAAGAGGCAGTTGGCCGTATTCAATAATTATGATCAATAATTAAATAATTATTTCATATAAAATAGTTTGAAATTTAGTCAACTTAGTAAAAAGGCTATGTTTATTCCTATACCCAACTAGTTATTTTCATGACGTTATAATTTATACTGTATGTAGTTTGGTTAAATAGAATTGTCTTGACACTTTTGCCAATGTCGATAACAAACTAGAATATTATTTAGATAAATAGCTTATAAACGTTATTACATCAGGTAAATTGTATAAAATAAGTAAAGATATCAAAAAAGGGCCCCTCCGGGATTTGAACCCGGGACCTCCTGCACCCAAAGCAGGAATCATACCCCTAGACCAAGAGGCCGTACATCATATCTATAGTAATAAGACAATGATTTTCTTCGATTATAACAATGTATTACAATGTTTACTAGGATGTGTGACAAATGATTAAATTTCAAACTCAGAATAGGATGGTATTAAAACCATATGTTTTCTGAAGAATACATATGAACGTACCTCAAAGACGAGTACAATGGATAAATAAGGTTTTGATACCATCCGCAGATAAAAAAGATTTCAACATTATCTTAAGCTGTAAAATAGTATCAGTCGATACTTTGAAATGACCAAGCTACACAAGGTACAAATGCTTTAATAAATCATCAATTAAATAATTACCGCAATTTTATTTGAATTGCTCATAAAGTAGTTGTAAATAATCACTACTATAATATTGCTATAACATGATATCTAAAATTTTAATTTTAAATTATAAATCAATTGCTTCATTGGTAAATAATAGATTAAAAAATAATTAGGCAAGAATATGAGTCTTTTAATAAAATTTATGTATTAACTGAAGTTTTGTACCATACATTTAAGATTACAGGAGAAGTATTATTTATGTATATTTTTTCTTGCTGGTATAAAATGCTTAGTTTTTATTTTCATATCGATTACGTGATATCAAAAAATGCTAAAAATTTCTCGATTTATAAAAAGTTTAGTCATTGAACATTTTTAAAAGTTTTAAAAAATCACGAAAAAGTGATAAAAAACGATGTCATTTTTAAACGATTAAATAAAATCGTTACCGAAGCCAAACTTGATTCTAATCAGAGCTTCGATTGTGTATTAATTAATCATAGAAGTAAACAAATGCGTATTTTCCTGACGTAATAAATGACGCAAATTTCAAGATACATATCTGGTTTCTGTTACTGAGTTAATAAATAGCTTAACTTTGAAAAATAATAATTTTTCATAACGTACAAGTAATAATTATGGCTATTATATATACACACTCACTATTTCTTTCTGTATGAACATTCATGCAGTGTGAAACCGGATCTATATTTAGCGAACGTTTTTCCATACATTTGGTTTTTTATTATAATATACGCATACTGTTGAAGGTTTGATTGACTTTTTTGTATTAAGGGGAGGCTGTACAGTATACAATAGAATAAACTCTTTCATCTATACTGTTTTTTAAAATTAGGCAGAACGATCTCATAGAATTATAAAAAAAAAAGATTTCATTTTACGATATCTTATACAATAAAATATTTCAAATAACTTAAAATCATATACTGTTTTTGCATACTGCAAGCCGTGTTTTGGTGCGACACTTTATTAAATATCTTATCGTATATGTTTATCTTTCTAATAAAATGGATATTTAATAACTACTACTTATATAGCGATCACTCAAATCAATGTGTTGAGTAGAACGTGTATTTGGCATATCGCATTCTTTCATTGATATGAAAATATAAGAGCTTATTATATTAGTAATACAAATATTTTTCGCAACGACTTAAAGTTACTTTGAAACTCGATAAACTTAAATAACGGAAAGAATATAACTTGGCAAAATTCGTACAAAATTCCATACGCATATTCTTAAAAAATATAACCTATCAATAAATTATTGATTTTGCTTACTTTTATAATGAAAACTTTTTTAAATTCAAAGAAGGCTCTATATGTACAAGTAAACTGCGTTACAAACGTTGCACGATTAGAAAATATTTACAATTTACAACCGCGAGAGAACACATCATGTTTCATATAAGGTATCGAAGATTCGTGTGGAAACAAAAATTGCAATGCGAAATCAGATGTCTCGTGTCAGCGTCTTGGACACACATCGGCGCTAAATTAAGTTTCGCTAAATGTAAGTAACAACCATAAAAGGCGCATCGACTTGGTCTCGTCGATAAAACTTTTATGAAATACAACGATGCATTATGACTAAAAACTCAGAGAATTCGACTGATTGCTGTTCTCTTGCGTCGGCACATCGGCTGCGGTCATCAGTGTCGCGACGGGTTCGGGCTCGGGTTCGGGATTTATTCTTCGGCCCCCTGGGGGAACGTAGCACCACCAAGCCAAGAAGAAGAATAGCAGCGACGCGGCTTTTCCTACGAACGCCAGACCGAACATGTATCTGGAAGAGGAAGAGAGCGTTTTTTAAAAAAGTATTCATATACTAGAGCGTAAATTAAAACTAAAATTGTGAGTGTGTAATATGCACCTGCTCATGTAGTAGTTATCGTAGACAAGGCAGGCGCCTCTACCGTCGCAGGTCTCGTGCCAGAGAATACAGGTGTCATCGATGAGGGCACCGAAGATCATCGGAGCAGGAATCGTGCCGAGGATTCGAACCTTGATCCATTGAATACCCAGAGCAAAGGATCGCTGATCATCGCGAACGACGCGCAATGTGCCCGACAACGCTGGCATGGTGCAAAGGAACGTTATCAGCATGTTGCAGAAGGCCAGGCCGATGAACGGCCAGAGGTAATTACACTTGCTCCCGCAGGTCGTGTTTATGGCTTGGTAGGGGATGGCCTCGTCGCCGTAGGCCTCACCGGTGAGCTGCATCAGCGGCGCCTGTATGCAGCTGCAGTTTCTGTACACCTGTGCGAAATTCATTCGTTAATGCATCAATTCATTCGTTTGCAGTTTCATCGCGTAGGTCGTTCAGGTTTACCTTGACGTCGTGCAGAGAAACCTCCTCGAAGCAACCTGCGTGACAGGGCGAGTAGTAGGTGACGCCATCGGCACCACAGATCGGATTAAAATTAGACGTGGAACAGCCGCAGCCGGAGTTGCAGGCGCCTTCCAAGCTCGTTGGTTTTCTGCGAATTTCGTACTTCAACCTGATGTCAAGAGGGCATACCCTAGGTTTGACTCACCCTTTCTCGTTGATGTAAGGTACAGTGAGGCCGGCAAAATCCAAATTTGGACAGCTCAGGATGAAGCAGAGGGTGAACGCGATACAGGCTCCGGTTGCGATGATGCAGAACTTGAGGATTCCAGAGCAAGGCAGGTTCCAGTGTTTTATCAGGTAGCCTCCCAGGAAGGTTCCTCCGCCTCCGGCGGGAACTGTTACCAAACCTGGAATAATCGACGAGATTCTAGGTATGTAGGGTAGCTTGCGCTTAGTCGCGCATTCGGTGCAGATTCTCACCCATGAGCAGAGCAGCTAAGCTGGCGCTGACGCTAAATTGATTTTCTATTAATTTCGGAAGGAAAGCCGCAAATCCGGATATGAGTAAGCCCTCGCTTGCACCGGCGAGATTCAGCATGAAAAAGGCTGGATTGGCTAGTAGCTCGCCGAGCGCTCGGGGTAATTGGCGGATTTTTGAAAAGGCCTCCCCGGTGCCACCTCCTGTCGATGACGGCTTTTCGTGGGCTTCCGATACTTTTTCCTTCGCCAGCTCTTCCGATCCTGGTTTGTGAGATATATTCGTATCGATTAACCGATTAAAATTCATCGTTGATTCAGCGTGAAAATTCGCTGCTCATAGCGTAACAGGGGAGAACACGGGCTACGGAAAAGGGATCAGGCTGAAACTTTGCAGAGCGTGTTCTTGTACAGCGAAATATGAAATTACGCGCAGGAGTTTCGTCCCGTGAGCCCTATAATCAAAATTTTAGTCGGATAAAGCTATAATTGGACTTTATCGGAAGCTTTTACTCTAGCGAGTATATTTCTCACGGAGTGTATTCTACGATTATTATCGACAATCAACTTTTCTGCAAAGTTTCAAAGCAATCTATGAAATTTCATTGTTTCAAAAAATTATGTAGAAAAGCACGGGAATAAAATTAGCCGCTGCACCAGAGACATATAGAGTGCGTAATAAATATAAGGATTCACCTGGTAAAACTGCTGGGAAGGCTAAAAGCGGCAAGGCAATTACGAAGCAAATTACAGCAGCTGCGAGAAAACCAACCCACCAAGCTCCTATCCACACGTTACTGTCGGGCGTTAATCCAAGTCTGCAATTTAAAAGTTTTCCTCGACTATACACACAAACACACATCCCTTGTATTTTTCCATCGAATTTCAAAGATATATGCAACATAAAAATATAGTACATGTACATGAGACTCTGGTCGTCGTTGCATCTCCGGCCGCTGTTCATCGGATGACGAAGACGAAGCGAAGAGGACCGAGGGCTTGAGAGGTCAATTTTCCTCGTCGCTCGCTGCTCGTCGTCTCCGAAAACGTTTCCCCGAGAAAGGCTGATTGATCGTTCGGAAATAGCTGACTAACCGAGTCTAAGCGCGTTTGTCGCATTTACGCGAGAACCTTATATACACTCCCCTTTTCGATATACGCTTTTCACTCGCTCGTGTAGTATATATACATACATGTGCAAGACGATCGGAAAACGAAATATCCGATAGTACAAAGAAAAAAAAGAAAGAAAGTTACGTACAGCTTTCTCTCTCTGGCAAATGAACGATAAATTCCCCGGGGAATTTAATAAAGTTTCTAACAAGAGCCGCGCGCGCGCGCGCGCGCACGTCGCGGACAATAAATCATCGAGCCACCGCACACTGCACCTGTGTTATATATCGACTCGCGGCAGCGCTTATACGAGCCTTATGAGCTGCAAACTCATATTCTCACGATAAGCCGAGCGCGTCTGCATACAGACAGTTGCAACGCGTCAAAAACGACGTTTTACCCCCACAAGGGAGTATATCGCTGCTGCAGTGCGCACATAATGGCCTGCGCTATTAATCTCGGGCCGCGTTATACATGTTACTCGCTAATGGCGTCGTGTTTCTTTTTTTTTCTCTTTATTATTTCTTTTTTCACTGCTTCCCTTCTCTCGAGTATACGCACAGAGGCGGCAATCGAATCGGAAAAGCCTTCGAAGAGAAATCGAAATCTACTCGAGGATTCCGGCGCGATAATGAAATCCGAATGGACTGCCGCTGGGAAAATTGAATCTCCGACGAGTTTGTGAATCACACGGGGAAAAAAAGGTACTATTTCACACACGTCGCGTATACGTATGCGACAAAAAAAAGGGTAGTTTATATCGCTCAGGTGTGTTTACTCTGGGCGGCGCGTCGCGTCGGAGAGAAATGAATTTATTGGCGCGATTGTCGTGTAGGTACGCCCTGTATATAAGGATGAAATTTACGGCGACGCGCGCGAGGGGAGAGCGCGAAAAGGGGAGTAGATTCCAGCATTCGTATTACGCGGCCAACAATAGCTAATGAAGCGTAATGTATAGGGTATATGTATTGTCTGGTATACTCACGATCCGGGATCAACTTTGAGGAAATCCGTGTAGAGCTTCAGCAGTTCGCCGCCGATTACGTAGCCGCAAGCCGGCCCGATCACCGCCATCGTGTAGTAAATGCCTGTTGAACAAGGCCGCTTGTTAAGGGGGCTCCTGGAAACTGTTTTATCGACTGCACGCACGAGGTGAACGAATTCACTGATATAGGAGGGTATTTTGCGCACTTGAACTTTATTATGCGAATGAGTTATGAAGTTTAGTATGGAAAATTCAAACTCGGTATAGCAATAGATGATATCGAATGAAAAGTGGCTTTGCGTTTTCTCGTGAAATAAACCGTAGAGATAGTTTTCCCCCAGTAAGCAATGCACGGTCGATAAAACAGTACATCGAAGAAACGCACACGACCCCCCTAAAACTCATACAATCTTAAACAGGCATTTATCTTACCCAGATAGACGGATGACATCTTCTTAGAGACGTTCTCATCGAGATACGTGACACCGAGGGTGTAAAACGGCGCAGCACCTGCCCCGTGTAACAGTTGGGCCATCAGGAACATGGCCAAGTAAAGTCCACTGTAGGGTTCGAGATCCCCCTCCTGCTTGCCACTCGAACACGAGGCCTGAACGACACAGATAAATTGAATCGAACCTCCAATTTTTCCCACTATCTATATAGTACACATAGTGTGTATAGTCACCTACCGACGAAGTATTCGTCCGGCTGCAAGTGTTCTCCAGCTGAGTGCCTCCCCTGTAGGGGCCGGCCAGATAGTGCGGCGAGGCGAACAGCAGACTGCCCAGACCCAGCACTAATACGCCGACTCCGATGTACCTGAAATTTCGCGTTTTCATCGTTACAAAAATAAACGTTCGAAAAATTATAAATAACACCGCACCAACCTGGGCTTGCTCGACTTGGACCGACCGCCCATGTAGCTGACCGGGACCAGCAGGAGGAAACTAGCGATGTCGTATCCTCCGGCGATCAATCCCGTCTGCGACGATCTAAATCCGAACCTCCTCTCTATCGTCGTGATGACGACGTTGATGAATCCGTTAACCACCATTCCTGCAACGGATTTCCATCTCGTGAAAAATAACAAAGCGGAGATTTTCCAAAACCATCGTTCGCAGCTGTGTAATCAGGCTCGCCGTATAATATCGACGAGACGTGCTCATTAGCATGAGAAGAGAGTGAGAGAGAAAACAAAGTTATTATGCTCAGCTGCACGGAGGCACCTTATCTTCGTGAGTGTACTTAATACGTGAATGTATTATCTAATATAATAATACGTTTTCACGCCCGATGCATTATCCGATCTATTGTTCGACGATTCCGTTTGATTCTTCCTTCTGACAGTCGACAGACAGAGGACAAAACACACAGGGCGTATTTTTCTCGAATTTAATGTCGCTCCTATTCTCCGCGCTCTGGTCTAACGTACGAGGGAGCCCGGCTCATTGTCGTCGTTTCTCTTTCTCCGAATGACCCTTTCAATTTTTTTTCTTCTTGTACACTATATTACTCGTCTTTTCTGCTCCCCTTTCACGTACGTAACTTCGACCTGTGCTTCCCTGCTCTTTTAATGCGTATAATTTTTTAGATTTTCCGGTAGTACACACCGAAACACGCTACTTACGTGTACTATGTAATAACATCGAGTTTAAAGAGAGAGAAATTCGATTACCCGCTTTATCGCCTTTACTCGGCTCTACGCATCTATTTAGCCGCTACGGAGCAAACCCAAGAGAGAGAGAGAGAGAGGGCCGAAGCTGATTAAAAGTTGGAAGGGCATCTCGCACAGGAAAAAGTTAATTATTCGCGACGGGAGTCTCTCTGCGCTGCATCGGCCGGAAGCTTAATCGAATTGTCAAGATATTGAAGATGACGGATACCGGGTTCTCTCTCTCTCTCTCTCTCTCTCTCTCTCTCTCATGACACGTCAAGAGCTCTGCGCTCCCGCCTTATTCGACTTGTCCGAATCGCGTAACGTAATACCACCACCGCGCGCGTATACGTCTCCCTCCACCTCTCGCGTGTGAAAATTCGATTTCCGCTTATCGTCAGTCAGCGAAATTGCATTTCAGCGCTCGCGTCGGATCATAATTATAAAATCGAGTTATCCGCGCATAATACCTTGCATAGCTCCGGCCCAGCAGAGCCAGAATAGGGCCCACTTGGCGGTACGGAATTTTTGCAGATAAGTCGGTCGAAACCAGAACCAGCCGCACTTGAGTCTCTCCCCGGTGACGCTCTCCTGCGGCTCCTGCATGACTTCCGGTTTTACTTCCGGTTTTTCGACCAACTCTTCCGGTAGACTGCCGTGGATGTCCGAGACGCCGGACTGGAAACGGTAAACATGCTGCGGCTATTATGATTTCGGGAGATTATACACTTGGGAGAGGAGATCAGTGATTTGAGCGAGGTTATAATGGGGGATTATCGATTACTGCACGACGACGAGGAAAACAACCTGAACGTTCACGCGAATTGAGTTGAATGTATGCGTGACTGTGTGTGTGTGTGTGTGTGTGTGTGTGTGTGTACTGTAGGCGCGTTCGATGATCAAGGGATATTATGCGCGATTGTGTGTATTGTTTCTATAAGTGCGAATGATTGCAGTTGTTACTTAAGCGAGGATAAACGCGGAAGTCTGGGATTAATGTGTTGTTTTTTTTTGCTCTACGACGTATACACTTGGCTCTACAGGTGAGCATCGAGATGTTTTTATCCGTGAGGAGTACGCTTGATTTTATTATTAATTATCGTATGTTATAAAGCACCTACGATTACCTATGTTTTTTTTTGTCACATCGTTTTTTATGTTAAGCTGTCTATATTTTGACAAATGTGTGTATGAAAGCTTGATATAATTTGAAAAAATTCTCGGAGTATAAAAAATATTTTAATACGAATTGCAAAAAGAATCATTATGCGCAATTATTAACTAGAAACTTTGCTCGATTAGAGACTGAAAATTACACAAAAAAAGGTACATTAATAAGCAGAATGCGTCTTCCATTCTTTTTAGTAGAAGCAAAAAATGTTGAATAAAAATTGCAAATTAATATTCCCTCTTATACGATAAGTATTTTTGAAGAAATTTTAAAACATTCACAACGAAACTTACACCAAACGAAAACTTGTCACGCATGATGAATATCCGAGCAAAATTCACCTCCACCACAACCTATATCCTCGCACTTTCTATCATCCACCAATACAAAATCACTCGATCATTTCGATCGCCCCCGCGTATAAAAAAAAACACCAATCCACTCTACGAGTACGTATAAAAGTAAAAAAAAAAAAAATTTCGCATCAGCTGCGCGAGCTTACAGTAGCGCGTGTCGCGCGCGACTGATCCTCTCCGCAGCAGCAGCCGGCGAGGATCTCCCGAGTAAACAGGCAAGGGAGGGAGACACGTCGACGCAGACCATTGCGCGTGTATATCTATAGGTATACAGGGTGTAGACCGACCGCAGACTCCCCGCGCTCGTGTTTGAACAGAGCGCGGTGTACGTTTTGTGCGTCCGATTTTTTTTTTTTTTCGTCCGCGATAACCCTTTTTTCTCCTATTGGCGACGTGTATCGCGCAGCCTAGTTTTTTGTAAGCCACATAATTATAAGTCGCATTGGTGCTTGTTACGTCTTTTATTTTTGGTACATTGATTTGAGGTGGTGGAAAAATTCAGAAGAAGATTTTTATCGGTTTTCTCTTCGGGTTTGAATATAGGAAGGAATCAATGTCCCATTGTGCAACGCGTCGTTGTATATCGACGAGTGCATTTGTCACAATCTTAATTAGTCGCTCGTCAGTTCACGCTGGACCGGACAGCTTCGCGCGTTTCTGCACTTGACGTACTCGGCCGTCGCTGTATATAATACTGTCCCTGTTGTACACTATGTCCAAACTCGAGTGGGCTAAATTGTTTTGCGATCGAATTGAAATTTCGTTTTATTTAAAACGTTAGTAGAAATTTAGAACATCATCAATAAAAAATGATAACTGGTTGCCAAAATTAGAAGTACCGCCCGGATGGCAAGTGTTCTATATATTTAATAATTTTTATCCCATATTATATTTCAAAGTTTTATAAACGTTCTAATCACGTTTTAAAAAAGTAATTCAAACGTTACTTTTTGACCGTTTATCAAACGTTTTTCAACTTTTCATTCAAACGTTTAATAAAAAAAAAAACGTAATCAGTGAATAATTTTTTTTTTTGTAATGTTCAAATAACTGTAGTTTACTTCAGTCCAATGCTAGAAACACTTCGCTAAAAATCACGCAGTGGTGCAGTAGATCCTTGTACTAAATGTAGATTTATAAGGCTGTTTGCAGCATATGCAGAGGGTGATGAGATTTTAATTGCTACAGACAAAAGAACATAAGCTGCTATCAAAAGCTCCATGTCGATATCACGACACGTGTCAGCTTTGTGTACCCACGTACTACACTGAAAATACATGCGGGACGAAGTACACCACCCCCTGTTTCTCAGCAGCACTCGAACAAGATCCTCCGTTCATCTTTTAAATTATTCTCGAGCTTTTTATAACCTGACCATATATCCATATATCTTATGCCTCTACTATGATATCTCGTCGAGATCGAAAATCTCACGTCGATATAAATTCGACTGCAGCAGCGTAATTATCTTCTCGACGTGCAAAATAAAGCTGACCGTTCCATCGCACACAAGGGAGTTATAGTACATATATATATATATGTGTATAGGAGCCATTTACGCGGCTAATCTCTGATGCGAGCGTGCCTAAACGAAACCCACGAGACTTTGCGTTTCTGTCGAAAAAATTGCTGCACTTATACTGGCTATATGTATGCGGCTCTCTCACAATGCCATGTCGGCGCCTTTGTGATGATGCTGCGCTCTTTGTGAAAGACACGCGTTCTTTTGAAGCTGTGTGTACTGATCCTCGGGCTGAGCTTCGAGTCACATAGGATAGAAGCACAGGGTGCAGTGTCTTCCTCGTAACGCGACTTTCTTTTGATTGTATATTTTTGAGCTAAAAAGTGGATGTGTTGGAATTGAATGTGGTCTCGTCTTTTTTGTCAAATTGCAATCGATGTTATTCGTTTGTTTTTGTGCGTATATTTCAACACAGCTGACGGATAATTTATATATACAAGTGTGCTCTTTAATTATAACGTATTAGCTTGGATTTATGATTTTATTTTGTGAACAGTGACTTTCAGCATCTCCGCTCATTATACTGCGCTTCAAAGAATCCTCAATACCTCCAGCCCTTCCCTATATACGATCCATCGTCTTGGTTCCCCAGCGCGCAGAGTATGCGCCTATATCATCGCCCTATCGTGAATTTTCTAGAAAAGCGTCCACCTTATCTCCCTCATCGTTTTCCGCGGCTTATTTGCAAACAACCAAAAAGCGGTGGGGGTCTAATAGACAGCTCACTATAAATTCGAATATGTGACTTTCTAATGTATATTGTACGACTTATTATTTATCGAATTTCATATTTTCTTAAAAATTTAATTAGAATAAACTGACTCATTGTCAAAGTATAGAAATCGATTTATTCCAATGTCGTAGTTTCGAATGACGATTTAATTGACGTTATTTTCATTATACTTACAGAAATCGTTAAAAACTATGGACGAATTTTCAAAAGTGCAAACGTATTCATATATTATAAAATACTACTTAGATTGTACGAAAATATAAGTACGACTTTTACAAATTTCGAAAGTATAATTTTACATATTTTGATGTTGCAAGACTGCAAAAATCAAATTAACTTATTCGAATATTTGAACATGTAAGGTTTTAGAATAATAAGATAGCAATGTATTCGTAATCACTTGACGAGAAAAAACTCGGATTTCTTCTATTCGTAATGTCCAATCGTTTTTTCCTTAGTCCAAGCCATGGTATTTCTAATTAACTAGCAAAGATTGATTGTTTATCGATAAGATTGACATCTAAATATTTCTTTTTCGTTCAACCGAATCGAAGCTCATATATATATATGTATATACTTCACCTCGTCATCTCTAGTCCCATCAGCGTTTTCAAACGCGGCGTTTTCGAATCCGTTCATCATCCTCGTGCCTGAAATTAAAAAAAAATCACATGATCAGCTCCAGCGTATCTAAAAATACACGTGAATAACAATCCCCTCTACTGCATCATATACGTATACACAGTAATATAGATGATGGAATAAACGAGTCTTGCCCGCATCAACGATCCAAGCCTGCGCGCAAGTGACAAAAAAAAATATATATATATATATATGTATCAAGACAAGATGATGCCCGAGGTGCGAATGAATCATAATGCTTCCTGCTGACGGCGCATAACAGGATAATAGCCGTCGCGAATGCATTATTACACGTATACACGCGCGAGATCGTGGCCCTGCGTGTAAGTATTGGTATATATATATATATATATAATACTCTCGCGTCGTCGTCTCGGCAAACAACGAATGACATATATACAATACATGTATAACACTGCAGGAGAGTCTTAATGCCTTAAAAATCGTCGCGACGATCAGTCTTGCTTATATAAAATCCGTGCCCCCTATATGTATACGTGTAGTCCTCAGAAAGCATCCGAAAAGAAAAAGACATTCTGCCTCATCATCCTCGCTTAATATTACGTAAAGTCCTCTCTCTGCGTCTCGCGCGCGCTTCGTTCCAACATTACACTTTTTAAAGCAAAGTGCACAGCATATAGCACTGCCCGCGAGGCTCTCGCTTACTCTTTGAATTATAACGCTTGCCGCCGCAGCGCGACATAATTAAACTTGCCGTATCTAATTTGTTATATACGTGTGTATATATATATATATATATATATATATATATATATATATATATATATATATATACATATAGCTAGAGATAAGCCGGGCGTTTTCGGGCTCGCGCACTTTAATTAGCAAAATATATCCCCGAGCGGGTATACAACTTTTCTCCCATAGATATGATACATGCGCCGAGTTTCCACCGGTATGGAGTTTCGTCGTTTGAACGGGGCTGCGCAGTCTAATACACCTCGATATATGTACTGTTCGTAAATTTAATTTTACTAACAGTATGATGTATACTGCATTCACGGATTCCAGTTTTTGAAAGATTCGGCTCACCTGTCATTCTATCGCGGAGAGCACTTATGTTTCAGCCGAAAGTAGAGCCGATACAGGGTCGCGTATCCACTTCGAGATCGATCTCCTCTCGAGTCTACACCGGAGCATAATTCGCGCCAGAAGCGTCGGATATCGAATCGACAGGATTATTCGAGATGCCGAGGAGCATCGAGCTCCTGATCGCAACTGACTGTGTAGTGCGTATATAAGTACTGTACTGGCTCTGGGCTCGCAAGAGTGTATAGAACACTACTATAGCGCACTCGCTTGGAGTCGAGCATTACTTGCTTTCTCGCGAGCTTCGCCATCCGTGTCAACTGCCGAGTAGTACCTACGACTGTCGAAAGTTGGCTTTGATTGTAGATTCGCTTGGCTTTTCGTGCGTGAAATTCTTTTTTTTTCTTTTCGTTTAATTGCTGCGTGGATTACTGTTACACTGATATGGGTTGAAATGGAATTCTTTGATTTTTTGGGATTGAATAAGCAGGATTTTAAAAATCAGCGTATTTCTTTTGTGCAGATACGTGATTTTATTATTAGGAGTTTGATTGGTCGTATAGTGAACTTTGATGTGTTTTACTGTACAAACAACATTCGTATTACTTACAGTAATAACAGTGGGAATTGAACATTTACGGTTCAAGCGGTCTTGACATACCTATACGGAGTTGTAATTAGATCACGATGTTGGAACTTCGTGGCCTTACCCAATCAGCGTGAAAGTATAATTGAGAGTTACAAGTGAACATACAATTGCTGAATCAAGATCAAGTTTTCCGCGCGTAACGCGTCGATGTCCAACGATTTAGACAAATATTCGAATGAACATCAAGAATATACTCTTTTATATAGGCAGTATTCGTGTTCGTGCATTCTTTAGGTTTAATTTCGTATATTTGTACAGTTGGAGGCGAGACTTCGTTGTGTACTCAATACGAATGGGCCGCTAGTTCGAAAAGCAGATAGCATCTATGTTGTGCTACGAGAATGTGATCAAAATTTTATAATACAAATTCGGTTTTTTAATATTACTACCTATAAATATCCAAGTGATAAAATATATCGGTTGTCAATTTTAAAAGAGTCCATGTGTGTTATACACGTACACGTTTCATCGGTATTATATTCCACAGTATTTATATAGTCATGTAATATACTATATAGATCTCATTACAACGTTACGCACATCTTGAAATGTATTCGTATTCGTATCAAACTCAGGATACGAGCTATAGGCATCGTGTATCCGTCGAGCAATTCAGTGGCCCAAGGCTTCGTTCACGGAAAGTAGAAGTAGATCAGGTATCCAGCGAACAGTGCGAGGATGAGCAGCTAGGTCGCAACCTGGAACCAGTCGAGTCACCTCCAGATGAGGCAGGTACTGTCCTTGCTCGCGGTGACGATAGTGTCGCCGCTGTAGGAAAACGCGCAGCTGAAGACGTCATCCGTGTGACCCGCTAGTGTCTGGACGCACTGACCGGACTCCACGGACCACAACCTGGCGCTTCGGTCCAGTGACGCCGTCAGCAGTTGCCTACCGCTCGGACTGAAACACACTGAATTCGCCGCTCGTTGACAGAGTTTCATACAACTATATACGTCACACCCAACCTTTGGAAACCTCTTCCTGATGTGCCTCCATCTTGGCCACCTGCGGGAATTCTCCGCTGGCGAGGTCCCAGACTCTGGCGGTGGTGTCGCTGCTGGCGGTCGCTAGTTTATTCCCCTTGCTGTCGAACGCCAAGTCCAAAACCTCGTCCTCGTGACCGGTCAGGCTCGCCAGGCACGAGTCCGTCATTCGCCTGTCCCAGATTCTCGCGGTTTTGTCCAGAGAACAGCTGGCTATGAGACTCTCGTCGAAGTTGTACAGGCAGTTCGAGATCTCCTCTTGGTGGCCCAGCAGGACGCTCGTTCGTCTGAAGAGATCGTCGCAAGGTATATGTCATATTGTTTCACGGAAGAAAATTGTCCAACGCTCGAACTCACTGGTAAGTTCTCGTGTCCCAGAGACTGACGCTCCTGTCGAAAGATCCCGTGACGATCTCGTTGCCGTCGCTGCTGTAGTGCAGCGCGATCACCTCCGCGCTGTGGCCCTTCAACGTGCCCAACTCCTGACCTGTACTTTTCAACGACGTGATCGATGTAATTCGAAATTCGACAGTTGTATAACGAAGAAAAGTTTGCTTACCAGAGGATATGTGAAAGATCCTGGCGGTCGCGTCCATCGAACCGGTGGCGACTTTGCTCTGCGTTGGTGAGAAACGCGCGACCACGACTTCCGCGTCGTGGCCCCAGAGACTGACGAGGCAGTGGCCAGTTCGAGAGCACCATACCCGGGCCGACTTGTCGAACGATCCGGTCACGATTTTGTCGCTGCGCTCGGGAAGGACCTTTTTACCTTTAATTCTATTTTAGAGAATATTGAAGGATAATATGAACGAGCGACTTACGAGGCTGGCTTGTTGAAGGACACGGCGTATACTACGTTCTTATGGCCTTCGAGAGTAAGGAGCTCCGCTCCACTCTCAATGTCCCAAACCTTACAAGTTCGGTCATAGCTGCCCGTCAGGCATCTGGAATAGTTGCAAATCACACGTTATTAAGTATTACAGACTTGACGTTTTAAAATGAAATCCCTATTGAAAAACCTCAGATGAGAATCAGATGAGAATCAAAAGGGATTTTGGCGCAATTTTCAGATGAGAATCATGTGAGTCTTATATGTTTCTCACTTGATTCTCATATTCTCATATGACGATAGCCAAATGTTATTTTGTTAAAATATAATTGAGATTTATTTCTTACTAACCTTACAAATCCTCACAAATTCCTTACAAATCTAAATCAAGATTTATAACATTCGACTTCGGTAAGGTAAGAATCAAATAAGAATCAGATGAGAATCAGATGAGAATCAAATGAGACTGACTTGACTCTCATCTGAAAATCGCGCCAAAATCACATCTGATTCTTATCTGAGGTTTTTCAGTAGGAGATGCATTTTCGGGCTTTTTCGAGAATCTTGTTTATTTTCGATCAATACGTATACACGCTCAATTATAAGCTGTGAGGACAAATTTGAGTACATACTGAAATAATCTTTTGGTACTATGAGATCAGAATGGGATCGACACGTATACGGCTCATCGGCTAAAATCGAGAGTACCTTTTACCTAGTTTATCGAAAGCTATGTTAGTGATGGGTAAGAGATGAGTCTTGAGGGTCTTGCACTTGTAGAATCGCTTCTCGTCCTCGCCTGCGTCGCAGACCTTCGCTTGGAGCTTCTGCAGCGTCTCGACCAGCTGATCCATAACTCCATCGGTTATCACGGGCTCGGCAGCCTTGATGCTTTCTGCCAAGCCTCGGATGTCCGTCCTGAACAGACACATAGTTAATATCGATTGCAAATACTCAAAAACTTCTTTGTTATATATTTTATACTTTGCTTTGAATTATACAGGACTTGAATATATGTGTATAATGTACATATAGAACAGTAGCTTAGCGTGTCCCGAACAGATTTGGCGTGATTCGTATGTTTTACGTTCGGATTTATCGATTATTTTATACCTGTCAAGGCTATGACATTCACATATCTTATATATGGGTAATGTACATACTATTTGTTATAAAAACTGAATAAGAAGTAAGATGTGAAAATTAATGTATCCTTTATACTTACTTCGCCGACAAGTCGAGAAGATCTATCATCTTCGTCTTGACATCGCCGCCCTGCGTATACTCCAGAGCGATTCCTAAGCGCAAATTAAAATATTATCACATTGACGCATCACAAGCGACAAACTTCAATAATATGTTATTAAAAAAAATAGTCCAAACCAAACTCACCAGGTGGAAAATATCGGAGCAAAAATTTCAACAGCTTCATCTTGCGCTGCAGAGTCAAGGGTGTCTTGTAAAATGTCCCAAAAGCTCGCTTCAAGCTCTAGGTCGTATGAGAGGCGCGCGGCAAATAATGTGAGTCTACGTGCTATCCCTTCGCTGCTCCGCTGCTCGACGTCGTCAGGCAGCGCGCTTGATCAATTTCGTTCTCGCTGATCCGAAGATTCGAATCCCCATGTGCACGTCGAGGCCGATGGGGAATACTTATTGTATTTCGGGCGCGACGCGCCGCTGTGAGGTGTGTTGAATAAATTATAATATGTATAAGCACCTGATTATTTGAATTTCATCACGCTGATGATTGACCGATCGATATAAGTATTGTTGTCTTGAAGTATTTGGTTGGAATGAATTTTACCTCTGAAAAAACATTCTATAGTGCATGATTTGTGCAAACTTCAGCCAATTTTCGTCAAAGTCTGCAGGAACTTTGCTGCAATAAATTTTATGTTTTTAGTACGCAGTTTCGCAAAAATAAAATTATGTTCGATGAGATTTCGAATGTGAGTACACTGCGCAACAAAGAAGAAACAAAGAAATTATAAACTATTTCTAGATAGGATTGATGTGATAAATAAAGCGCGAGTCTGAAATGCTTTACTTTCCGCGTTACGTATACGCCGTATTTTGTCCACACTGCAAGAATAAAAACGTTGGATCCACTGACTTCAGTAAGATTAACCTATGCCAAGACAAATGGCAATATTACATGTTGCATTTATAGCGTGTAAAGCTGTTTTATAGCGTTATCCTTATATTATATTATTAAAATAAAAATTAAAAATTTTTTTAAATGTTTCGCCTGGGATCGTATAGTTCAGCTGTTCACCGCGAGAGGTCGGGGCAAGTGTCAGATCTCAATATTATATATAGAGTGAGGGGAGAGAAGTCGCGACGGCCCGACGGGGCCCGACGAGACTTTAAAGCTTCTGCAGTGCATCCGATGCGCACCCGCACCGCGCATATTTTTCTCTGCTCGAGTATAGTCGAGTAGATAAGACTGCTGAAGTTTTCAGCGCCCGCAAAGTTTATTTTCTCAGTGCAACGGGGGCATAAAGGGGCCTTTTTATGTATTAAAGCTGAGCAATAATCTAGTTGAAAATGTTTGTTTTCTTATAAAAGAGGATGGAAGAGGGAGCGTGAGAAAGACCTGGTATGTTATTGGGCCTTAGGAGGCCAGAGAGGGAGAGAGAGGGGGTACGCGGCATTTGTGATTGGGTCCTTCAGACTCGAGCTTCGTTCGAGGCTGAGACAATAGTTCGACATACAGAGGGAAAGGCGGAGGGAACAAGAGCAGGTATAGGAGAGGGACGCGCGCAAAGCTGCAGTTAAAAGACAGAACCGATGGCGGCCTGACGACGCATCAGTTCGGTTCTATACTTATTAGTATGTGCTGTGCGAGATTTGGGGTTCAAGAACCATAGAGGTATAACTACTGTAGTAATTAAAAAAATAACAGTAGTAATAATTCTATGATAAGGACAGAAGCCATGACGTGCCCCGGCGATACTCCGCTACACACGCTGATTCGGAGCTTCGAAGGTGTCGAATATTTCGTCGAGAATTTATTGGAAAACGGTGCCAGCGATATCAACGTCCGCAACTCGGAAGGTGAGACGCCTCTGCTCCTGGCTATCCAGAATGATAAATGCTCCCCTGGGTTAATAAATTTACTTCTGCGTCACGGAGCTGATGTCAGAGCCGCATCGTCTCGAGACGGCAACACCGCACTGCACCGGGTGGCAACAGTGCTCAGCCGCATGGAAAATATCGGGACGTGGTGGACTATCGCGGTTACTCTACATAGACGCGGTAGCGACGCCAATGCTAGAAATTTGCAAGGTTGTACACCTCTTCACTTAGCGGTCGAATCCAAGCACATTTTCCGGCCAATCGTCAACCTACTTTTGGAACACAAGAGCGATGTCAACGCCAGAAATTCGAAAGGCGATACTCCGCTTCACTTGTACATGCGAAGCGATACGGTCCGTAGCTTCAATAAGAGAAGGTTCCTGGATAAAGCCAGAGCCTCCGACTTCCTCGTGAACGACGTCAACGCCAACGGCGAGACCCCTCTTCAGTTGGCTGCCCGCAGTAAGCTCTGCGATGTCGCTTTGATCAAAAAGTTTCTGGAGCTCGGGGCCGATGTGAGCCTCACCGACGCGACGGGTGAGAACGCCTACCAGGCCTATTGCCGCGCCATCGCGGATAACGAAGATAAGGAGGATCGCAGAAAAAAGGACATTTTGTTATCGCAGAAGCTTCTCCAAGGGAATCTGCAACAGCTCGTCAACTCCTCCTTACACGTAGCCTGTCTATTCCACAACGTCGACGCAGTCCACAGGTTGCTGAGGCTGGGCGCGGACGTCAACAGCGTGGATCCGTTCGACTACGCGCCGCTCTACTACGCTGGCGTCGCGAGGTTTGAGGGTGACCTTGAAAATGAGTGCGCGACCATCAGGCTGATGCTCGATTACGGCGCCGATATCAACCAGCCCCACACACCAGCACGTCCCGACAACAACGTCAGCCATAGCATGACCACTTTCCTAGAAGAAGTGATAGTGTGGGGGTCGTTGATATGGCGCAGAAGACCTGGCAATCATGCAAGCAATCTCTATTTGGACGCGCGCAATACTTTTGTCCAGCACGCGGCCAAACTGTTGGCGCTGCAGGAAAGCCAAGCCGAGCGTGGCGTTGACGTGCAGCTGCTGAACAAGTTTAACCACCGGCTTTTGAAGACGTACGATTTGGGCAAAACAGGATACAACGACTGGCTCTCTCGCTGCTTCGACGAGTTGAGGACGATGAGCCAGACCAAGATAGGCGAGAGCAGGGTGTTCTTCTACGATGTTCTGGTCGCCAGCGCGAATGAGGCGCTGATTTACTCGAAGAACAAGAATCTGATCGAGGCGTTTCAGGCCGAAAAGACCGCGTTTCCGTTGTACCAGGGAATGATGGAGGCGAAGATCGAGAGGGGCATCGAGCGTCGAAAGCTCATCGAAAGAGCGACTGTTTTGTTGATGAGCGACATCCTGGTACAATTTGATCTTCTGAGCGACGATTGCTACGAGAACATTTTATCTTATTGTAGTAACGAAGATTTGATACGTTTAATTGGATGATGAAAATCATGAATGTATGAAACCATACCTGTTCACTTATACGCTTTTGTTTTTTGTACATCAATTAAAGGCGTCGAATAAACGATAATATTCAGATAAAATAAATCGCTCTAATTTTTATACCTATTCTACTCTACACATCGATTCGATTCCTTTTACCATCGCTTTACATTGTCTACTTTCCTTCAGATTCAAATTGCAGTTGGTAATATTTTGATCGGAAAAAAGCTTATTTCATTCTTCTTACCCCCCCCCCCTCAATGGGCTGTGACGTCGGAACTCTTTTTTAAACGGTCGCGCCTCGCGGTTACTATGGAAATAGTCATATCAGCTGTTGCTTTCATTCGATGTATACATGACGCTTTAACATAACCTCTTGCTTTGTTTTGTTAATATACGGCACCTAAATTAAAATGTCAACGGACTCGGATAGGTATATTTTTGAAGCCGAATGGTACGACAAGGTTGCGTATACGTTGAGAAAATTTTATTTATATTATTTTCCATCAGACAACAGTGTTGAACTTGTGAGTTACGTTTTTTTTTCTTCATGAAATAGGTCTTTTCAATTTTATAACAATAAATAATTAGTCACAACGATTTGTTTCAGTTTGACTTAAAAACAAGAAAAACTTTTCTTAGGCGTACAAAATGCGAGGGAGTGGAAGCAAAGGACTTTTATGTTGGAGCGATTGTAACTATATTTTCACGAAGTATAAAGATTATTAATTTTGCTGACCAAGCAACAAAAGACAAATTGTCGTATCAAATAATCAGGTACGTTGTCCTGTAAACCTTGAACATGATCAAATTTAACGGATCGTACATTAACCAAATATGTTTCCACAAGAGCTTTTATAATAGTAAAGTCAGATGCAGTGGACAAATTGAGCGATATTTTGAATCATGTCAACAATCATGATTTTCACATATCAAATATAAAATTGGCCAAAATCAATCATGAGGATGCCATACAAATTTTCAAATCTACAATTGGCAAATCACCGTTTGTAAAATTTGTGTATTAAAATAATTTACCATCAAAGCATGACCAAATTTTAATTGAAATTTGTTCTAGTGATATAGTTGAGTCCATGACTTCTGGACCAGTGATTGCATTAGAATTATTGAGTAAAGATGGCTCGTCTAAATGGTGCAAATTATCAGCTGCTTTTAGAAAAAGTGCTTTACTCGATGGTGTCTACATTCCGGATAATAAAGATGTAATAAAAAGGACTTCAAGTACCAAAATTACATGAATTCTTCAAGAAAATGATTAATATATACGTATTGATTGCAGGACATTCTTCCCTACTTTTTTCCATCAGAAAAAAATAAGAGTAAAATTAAAAATTCAGCAAAATTGCAACACTGTACATGTTGTATTATAAAACCACACGCAGTCCAGTCTAGATTGATAGCTCCAATAATTAATGACATACGAAAGGCTAATTTTGTTATATCAGCAATCCAGCAATTCCATATTGATCCTGTAAATGCTGAAGAATTTTTGGAAGTATACAAAGGTGTTCTTCCTGATTATGCAGTAAGTCTTTTTATTATTTAAAATTAATATTTCTCAGAATATCTTTTGATGATAAGTGTATAACAATTTTCAACATTTGTAGGCAATGGTGAGTGAGTTGCAATCAGGACCATGTATAGTAATGGAGATAACACATAAGGATGAAAATTTTGATGTTGTTAACGAATTTAGAAAACTTTGTGGACCAATGGATCCTGTAATAATTTTATCAATATATTCATCTCTTCAATATCGCAAGATAATTTGATATTCAAATTTTTTATTTTTATGTAGAAAATGGCTAAACAGCTGCATCCAAATACGTTAAGAGCAAAGTATGGGAAAACTAGGATTCAGAATGCTGTTCATTGTTCTGATTTACCAGAAGATGGATTGTTAGAGGTGAACCTTTACTATCAATAATGATGAACGTTTAAGGAGAAATATTAACAATTTTTACTTGAATTTCTTATTCGTTATTTGTTTCAGGTGGAATATTTTTTCAAAATTTTAGATAATTAAGTGGTTTTCATTTTGTATTAATGTACAAATCCAAGTCTGTTTAAAGTATAAATAAAAAATGCATGGCATAATTTTGTAAGAAAATTTGCGCTTGTATAAAGTTAATTATAAGATGTAAAATGTAATAAATATAAATTGAAAAGAAAATTCTGTTAATACTTCAAAATGTTTCATAATTCATACTACGATTCAGCCTTGCAATTAAATTGTTAAATATTTCATAAAGTTTGGTTTACGCGTCGTCATTAATATTTGAAATAAACTGTTACCAATATAAGTAGAATACTTATATATACCAACTGAAGAATGGCGATGTTGGTATTTTCATCAGCTGGATCAATCATTAAAGTAATATAATGTACTTTTAGAGGAATTGTTGCAGTTTTGTCGCATTTTTTCAAGTAACACAGGTAATTTAATAATCTTTTTTATTAAATTTTTCCATTTTGAAGAAATCTGATTTTACTGTCCATAAAGAATTTGACAAAAGTAACATAATTTAAGGTTAGAATGCAATAACGTATGGAATTATTTTTAATAACAATTTGAATGATTTATAATTCTTATGTACTACACACAAATTCAAAATTACATTTACTGATTGACAAAATTAATTTTATTTTTTTTCATAAAAAAAATATTATGATGCAATAATATAACCTCAAATTAAAGAAATCTTTGAAAGATAATTAGTCACATAACATCTGTTATTCCAAAAAATATTTTTCTACCACCTATAAGACGTTTAAAAATGTCTGAATTTTCATAGCTGGACACTGTTTATGTCCGAGCGTTGTGCGACTCTTGAAAGTGAGACGATGGAACAGCAGGTATATAACACTGCAATTGATTCAATACTTGAAAAGGGGTCTTATGAAGACTTTCTACTTAATAACTTTCTGTATGATCCCTTAAGTTTTATCCTACTTTTCAGCAGTACGACTTTCTTAACTTATTAAGTTTCATTTTTTATCAGCTGTATTTATGTTTTAATTATGTTACTTGCATAATTTTATTTTTTAAATACTTAGCTTGGATTCTGTTTTCATTTTTAAGTGTTTTAATTATTGCTTTACTTATAATTGCTACTAATATGCTGTTGTTATAATTTAAAAGAATTTGTCGCATGATGTAAATAAAGTTGCAGTATTAAATTCATTTTACTATACATTTTACATCACATCATATATCGATGTTTGTACAACAATATCTCAATATAATATTTTTTGAATTGGTAAAAGTTTTTTGGCATGGTGTGTTAATTTCATTTGTTACTCATTTAATGTGTCATTTTTAAACATAAATATATAAATTTCTCACCTCTGACTAAAATGAATTTGATTTTCTAGTCTGCAGAAGAAGTCAAATCCAAAGTAAGTCGCTCTGCAGCAAGACATTTACGCCGAAAAAGACTTGTTGCAGCTCGTCGAGAAGCTGAGAAAAATTTGCAGTCTGAAATTAATGTCTGTGAAGTTGAGCAAAGAGCTCCAGTGGAGGAAAGTGCAGTGAATAAAGGTGTTACCTTACTGAAGTATGTTGACCATGAAAATGTTAAAACAAAACATTCGGAAAATGTTACGCTCTTTCTGTTGAATACAAATAATGTTTGCAAACTTAGCAAAAATAATGATGTGTTTGGATTGAGTAAAAACACCTTGGTAGAAGATAACAAAAGTTCAGTTGGAAAAACCAAAAAAGAAAAAAAAAAATTTAATTCAGCTATCTTGAATTCTAACATAAACACATATAGTCCTGTAAGTATAGAATCATCCAAATCAAATATGGATTCTCAAGAGAAGTCACGAGAGCAAATTAAGGCTGAAAGAGAAGCAAAAAAGGCAGCAAAGGCTGCTGCAAAAGGAAAGGGAAAAGTACAAGATAAGCCCAAACCTGAATCATTATCACAATCTAATAAAACTGAAACACCTAAAACTCAAGAAAAAGAAAATGCTGGTCATGTTAGTTCAAAAAGTGAAATCAGTTCTACTAGTACTCCTGTTCCAGTAAAACAAACTATAGCACCAAAAGAACAGAAATTAGAAGACAAAAAGATGAATGATGAGTCAAAAGCTGAAGAAAAAAGTAAAGCAGAGTTACGAGCTGAAAGAAGAGCTAAGCAAGAGGCTCAAAGAGCTGCAAAACAAGCATTGGTGAATGACAAGAAAAAAGTGATTAAACCTGAAAAGGTGACTTCCAAGGAAAAATCTTCTGCACCTGTAAGCAAAGAAGAACCAGTGAAAAAACTTATAGTAAAATCTGAGGTGAAAGATAATCTTCATGAAGTGAACTTATTTAAACACTTGTACATAAACAGAAAAAATATTTCTCAGCTTATCAATAGCAGTAATGTAAAAATGCATCCTGCTATTTTAAGATTAGGCATACAATATGCTGAAAAAGTTATTGTTGGTAGCAATGCAAGATGTGTTGCACTACTTGCAGCAGTGAAGCAATTAATCAAAGACTACGAACGTCCTTCACAAGCTGATTTTACCAGAGGACTTGAAACTAGTCTCCAAGAATCTATAAATTACCTCAACTTTTGTAGACCATCTGCGGTTTCTATGCAAAATGCCTTAAAACATTTGAAATGGCAAATGTCCACATTACCTTCAACCATACCTGATCAAGAAGTATGTAGTCATTTTGATTGTTCTTTTCTGATACCTATACATTTTCTTAATTTTGATTGTACAAACTAATAATTTTTCTACATTGCAGGCGAAAACTAAATTAGCAAATGCAATCGATACATACATTCAAGAGCAGATACTACTTGCTGACAAAGCAATATCAAATGCAATTCAAAAGAAGATATTGAATGGAGACGTCATATTAACGTATGGATTGTAAGTGCAATCGTTTTTACAATTGCAAGAGAAAGCAGTGGATAAAAATGATAAAGACTCAATAATTCTGTTGTTGCAGCTCTTCGTTGATTCACAAAATACTTTGCGATGCTTACACAGCTGGGAAAAAATTTCGAGTTGTTGTTGTTGATGGTAGACCATGGTTAGAAGGCAAAGAGCTCTTGAGGAGATTGGTCAAACATGGAGTCGACTGTTCGTATATTTTAATAAACGCGCTCAGCTTTATTATGCCCCAGGTGAAGATGTCAATTAATCATCAAGCTTAACGATTCCAAAGCTCCAAGAGAAATTACTAATCAAATTTATTGTACACAAATATGCAGGTGAGCAAGGTCTTCTTGGGTGCCCACGCAATTCTGGCTAACGGCGCAGTTATGTCTAGAGTTGGAACCGCACAAGTTGCTCTGATAGCAAAAGCCTTCAATGTTCCTGTTCTTGTGGCTTGTGAAACGCATAAGTCCTGTGAACGTGTTCAAACGGACTCGATCGTGTACAATGAAATTGGTATGTGACATTCGATTCTTTTTAAGTACATCTTCTTGATAAGTTTCATTGCTTATAAAACTCACGTTTCAGGCGATCCCGATCAACTCGTAAAGAACACGTCGAACGGCTCTAAAAAATCCTCTTTATCAAATTGGAAAAGTCGAAAAACGTTGAACTTGTTGAACATAACGTACGACGTAACACCCGCAGATCTAGTGACTGCGGTAGTGACTGAATTGGCAATTCTACCTTGCACAAGTGTGCCAGTAATTCTCCGAATAAAACCATCCGAAATGTGAAGGCTACTTGAGCGCCCAACATTATGACTATTGAAGAAGGAAATCGGTTATACAGCTTTCGAAATAAATAAGTTTTTTAATAACATTCTTTGTAAGATATATTTATACATATGACGCACAGTTGTATAATAATATATACGTGTATATTATAATAAAAAAAAGTGTGAGAATGCGATACAACGGTACTTTTGCACAAAGAACGTTAGGGTAAGAGTTTATTGAATGAAGATTCGAATATTTACAGATGAGAGTCGCTGCGCGCACATAGTTCAAGGCTTGGGCAGTTTGTAGAGACCTCCGGAAAAGAGGAGTTGGTGCTCCCTGACCTTCTTGTCGAGGAAGAGCCTGAGCTCGGGCAATCCGCACTTGACGGCACCTGAGCCCTGCGAGGCGAACATCTTGAGCATCTGATGTATTCGCTCGAGAGGCATGGAATCAAGATTGGTCAACATGCCAACGATGTAAGACCAAAAGACCTGAAGCTCCTCCTCGCGCTGATCGCTCGCCGATGCCATGGCACTCTCTAGCTCCTCGTCCTCCAGCATCTCGCTGACGACGCCTGACTGGTTGGCCTTGGAGGAACCGGCACCGAGTTCCTCTTGCAGAGTGAAAGTGTCGCGCGACGTCTCGACGAGTAGCGCCTGCGAGACCCAGTAACTGATCTTGCGCCTCAGCACCGTCGTCGGGACGTGCATGACCTCGCTCAGCTGGTCCAGACTCCACTCGCTCTTCTCCTGGAAGTGCAGGATGATCGTCGCGTGGATCGGCGAGACGTTGAAGTTAAGTTTCCGGTCGCGGGTCTCTATGTCGAGGTTGACGTTGCCCAGGTGCGACTTCCAGCAGAGCGTGCGGTTGCCCTTGAGCGTCTCGAAGGCTTTGACGTACCTGTCCAGCTGCTCTTCCACCAGCTGAGGCAGCTCGAGCTTCCAGTCCTCCTTGAAAGGCGGCCAAAACTGGGCGGAGAGGATGAGCGCCGAGGTCGCAAAGTTCGCTTCGTGCGCGGCGTAGTGCGCGTCCAGCTGGACGTTGCCGTCGATGCGCTTCGAGTCGCCGATGTCTTTGATCATGACCTCGCAGTGGTGTAGCTGGTGTTCGCCGAAGCGTCGCTTGAGCAGTTCCAGTTGCCGGATTTCGCGCTCCGTCTGATAGTTTAGCTGTGAGAGCAGCCGGTCGGCAAGCAGAGTTCGGTACTCGTTGACGAAGAGGTCCTGGCTACCGTAGACGTTGACGAGCATGGAGATGATGTCCGAGACCCTTCGGCGGGCCTGGGTGTTGGAGCTGCCGTTGCTGCCGCCACTGCTCGTGGTGCCGGGGTCGGCGTCGACCGGGTCGGGTTGCCAGTTCTCCCAGTCGTCCTTGTCGTCCTGCGGCGAGGCGCCGTCCTCGACGTCCAGATGTATGGAGTCTCCGCCCTTGGCCAACTCGTCCGCGAGGTCACTCGTGCTCGACTCGTCCAGGAGTCCGCTGACAACGCAGCGGACCGTGTCCTCTCGTCCGCGCAGGTACACCTTGATCGGCTCGGTGATCATCTCCAGCAGCACCCCGGTTGGGTCGAGCTGCCTCAGCACCTTAATAGCTGCGATGTACGCGGTCAGGATGTCCGGAGTGCTGACGCCCGGGTGCAGTAGTCTGCTCTTCAAAGCATCCTGCAGCGAGCGGATGAGGTACTTGCGAAGGTCCGTTCGCTCTAGACAAATGCGCAGGTCGTCGACAGCCGCTCGAGACTCCGGGTACTCGATGATTATGTTGAACAGCTGCTCGATTCTCACCCTCGTGTAGGTCTCGTAGAGAAAGTAGCTGAGCTTCTGCTTGAAGGTGTTTATGGCGTTGCGAACCTTGTAGTCCAGAGATATCGACCTCGACGATCCCCCGGAGTAGATTCTGATGAGCCAGTTCATCACGACCGTTTCAAGCCAGTTCTCTAATGGCTCCAGTTGCGACGAATCGAATGTGCGGTTGCAGACCCGGTTAACGTGACTTTCGATGCGGATGTGTATCAAGCAAGTTAGTATGCTGCCGACGAGTCTTTCGAGCAGACCTAGTTCTATGAGCTTCTTGTTCGTCTCGTGAAACACATCGACGATTACTTGACACTGGCAATTGTTCTGTTCCTGCTCGCAGCCATCGCACATTACCATTGAATTGTTGCGCGACTCGTTTGATGATGATTCAGCTGTTGCTGCTGCCGATGCCTCAATGTTGCAGAATACATTGAACGCAGTTTTGTAAAAGTATTCGATGATGATTGTATGGTACAAGGGGATTTGACTGAGCAATGTACCTCTTATTATGAGCTTGAAGTAATCTAGTATATTAACCTGACTGTAAATGCAGTAATCATGTTTGCAAGATCCAGCCAATTCAAGCTTCTTCAACATCGGCAACAGCTTGCTTGAATCTGCGTATAATTCATTCACTGAGGTTGTAAAGTTTTGAAATCCTTGCTTCTCATCGGTCTCACTAGCATCTACAAATTTGGACCAAAATTTCGGAGCAACAGTTGTTCTCATGTATTCCTCAACTTTTGGTATTACAAGACTTTGAACGCAAAAGTTCATCGGGAGCATCTTGAAGCTTTCCTCCGTAGCTTCCAAATCATTGTTCGGTACATCAGTCTCGATCTTATTTATCAAAATTGGAAAATTGTACTTCAGCCAACCCTCTAAAACCTTTGAATCAGCTGAAGTGGTAGATGTTGACGATACATCCATTTTAAAGCTCGTTTGATAGCCAATTATTCGTCACCTGTAACCAATTTTTTTTTATCTAATAATTATAGATGTATTTTATTAGTTTCGAATTTAAAAAATCAAAAATTTATGTTTACTTACAACTTCATGCCGGCAATTGCAGATGTGAGTATACGAAGATGTATGACGGAATAAAATAAGGTTAGTTTAGCGTCTATCAGCTGACTGACGCCAAACCACGTGACGCTACAGCTGCTAATATAAATATATACATATACGCGACTAGACTAGCAGACCTAGAGCAGACCCTCCTCCGCGATTGTCAAATTATATACTCGTTAAACACTGCAGCTCCAACTGCGCGGCACATTATATTGTATACATAACAAATCCAAAGTTGAATAGCCAGTAAAAAGAAACCATGAATAACACAATAACAAAATGCAATCCAGCCATGGTAAATAAGTGATATTTTTTCGTTGTACAATAACATTTCAAAAGTTTAGAGCTTGAAATAAAACATTAGTATTGATTCACAGGTTAGACATGTACTTTCTGCATCAAGAAATATTTCAACAACTTGTGTAACAAAAAACAAGGAACCAGTAGATGATACGTCCGATCATAATGTACCACCCTTCATTGAAAAAGGCGAAAGTACATCAATTAAGAGAGCTAGGTAAAGATTTTTTCAATTTTTATTTTTGGAAAATTTGACAGTTTTTCTAATTGTTTGTCATTTTTTGAAGACTACTTTATCAATCACGTAAGCGTGGTATGTTGGAAAATGGACTGCTTCTGAGTACGTTTGCTAAGAAATATTTGGATGATTTTAATGACAAACATCTACACCAATATGATCGATTGATCAACCTACCATCAAATGATTGGGATATTTATTACTGGGCTGCGGGAGTGAAACCAGTTCCAGCTGAATTCAAAAACGAAGTGATGGATTTGCTACAAAAACACATCAAAAATGAGAATCGAGAATCTCGTATCGTGCAACCAGATTTACATTGAGTATTATGTATACTATAATTTAAAGAATGTGATAAAAAGTCATGTGTATTTTTCGAATAGTGCTCACAAAAAAATTGTATAATTCACTTACTCATAAAAATAGATCTTGGATGTAAAAATAAAAAGCAAAAATTTTATTTAAAAAATACTTTATTCATTTCTTATATGTGCAATTTTGAATATGTTACTTTAGCATTATTGACAGTTATTTACACTTTTATGAAATTAAAAATGAATGGATGAAAAATTATTTAAACTGTATAGTATAAAAATCGCGTGATAAAATATTTAGAAATTCTTTCAACAAACATGCTGATTCCATTTACTTAATAGTATAATATCATGAGCATAATATCTATTGTTATTACATAATCTTATGTAAGAAATCTAATTTCTTATCTGATAAAAACGTTATTTACAATATTTACGAATAAATAACTAATTTACAAAGTATAAATAAAGATAAGGTTTATGATTGTGTAAAAATGTTAAGCAAGTATTCAATAAAATATGAGAATACTATAACAGTGAAACGTAACGGTGAGGATGATTGAGATACTGTTTCGATTGAGAAAATTCAACCAGTCCTGGACCTTTTGTACTTCTTGATGATGCACCTCTACCTCTCCCCCTAGTGGAAGTAGTTTTACCTCTGGTACTTTTATTTTTACCCCGGCTAGATCAAATAAATATAATCATTATTTTAAACAGATTAACAGAACAAGAAACATACTAAAAAAATGTTAAATACAAGTTCAGATGAAAAGAGTTTTTGTAAATTTAATCTTTTTAAAGAGTTGTATTGAATTATTTAAATATAGAAAATTAATAAAGGTTTTTTTAAAAAGCAATCATACTGTTAATTTTATAAAGTTCTTTTCATCGAAATCGCATCATAGTATCTAACTGTATGAACCTTGATTTTGTACTTCCAGAACGTCTAAATCTTTTAGTTGTACCACGAGATCTACCTCCTCTTCCTCTTTTTCGCTTAACACCTTGACCCCTTACACTACTAACACATTCCATCCAGTCGTCATCTTCTAAACTTCTGTTATAATCTGCCGTAACCGAAGCCATTGCAGCAGCTTTTGTTTCCTCATGTACTTTCAGTAACTCTAAGTAAAATAAAACAATAATCACTTATCAATTAATGTTCTAAATTTGAATTTTTCTTAAAGAAAAAAAATCTACAAACCGTCTTTTTGAGCAGCGTATTTTTGCGTTATATCGAGTAAAGCTTTTCCGTATTTATCATAATTAGCTTTTGTAACATGAGGTATTTGTAACATTTCGTTCTCATCTTTTGGCAGTTGTTGACTCATTACACGAAGAGCAACCATATTCATAATTGAATTAGCTGATACATCTAATGCGCCAGCTATACCATTGACGATTTCTGCAAGTTCTGTATAACAATTTTGCTGCAACTCTTTTAGAGCTTTGTCATCAGGCACTGAGACATTAGAAACCGTTGCCACTGCAGCTGATTTACTGGTGGTGCTTCTTGTTTGCAAATGTAACTAGAATAAAAAAAGTGTATGATTTTTAATGATTTGTAAGCAAATAATGAATTAAAATATATATATATTTTGAAATAAAAATATACCTTTATAGAATTAGTAGTCATCAACTCTTTAGCATTAGCTCCAAGTCTGAGATAAGCACAAGTTATCTCATTATTGATGTACATACTTTCCCCAAGATAACCTTCAATCACTAGTTTATGCAGTAATCTTTCTATGTCGTGCTTCAACCATGATTTTCCTTTGCCATAATAGGGATGTGTGTCATGACCTAGCAATAAAAAAAGTTTGTAATACTTTGTTCATAAAATATAATGTTATTGCATACCTGACTCTCTTATTCTTTTGAGATCACTTCCTTTATAAACTTCAACAATTTGTAAAACAGTAACCCGGCCATTATTCTTGGTGAAATCTCGAACCAACGTAACAAGAGATTTTGCATCTTCAGTTACGTCCAAGACATTAAACTGTCCCTGTAGCATTAAAAGTAAAATATTTGGTTTAAATTTTTAAACACTGACTGTAGAATGTCATTTTTGTATCCATACCTGATTTCTACAATTATCGCAAGCTGTTTGCTTATTAGCAATACAAATTTCTCGATCAAACAATTCACCAAAATAATTTAATTGTAATGCTCTACGACAATCCGTCGTATTTTCGCAAAAAGTCACCATTTTGAAGAGATTATCCATGTGAGTTTTTTGCGCCGTTTTATTAGACGCCACATCCATTTCTATCATTTTTCTGTGCCGATACATATCAGCGTAATTGTAAAACAATATACATTCAGCATTTTCAGAATCGCGTCCAGCTCGCCCACTCTCTTGGTAGTATCCTTCAATGGATTTTGGTAGAGATGCATGAATGACGAACCTCACGTTTGGTTTGTCTATTCCCATTCCAAAAGCAATAGTAGCACACACGACTTTGATCTGTAAAAGAAGATGAATTTAGATACTTTACATTGTTTTCAATTACAAACATTTAAGAAAAAATCAATTTACTTGTTCTGATATCCAGCGACCTTGAATGTCAGACCGTTGTTTATCTGAAAGTCCTGCATGGTAGCCCATTGCTTTGATACCATTGATTTTCATCTGTTCAGCGTATGTATCACAGTCATTACGAGACAAGCAATACACAATGCCACAGTCATCTTTGAATTTGGCTTTGATCAACCCAATTACTTCATCAGAAGCATTTTTTCCTTTCTTGCTTATAACACTATATCGTAAATTAGGTCTGTTGAAACTCGACATAAACCTAAAAAAACGTGTATTTTTTTTTGTTAATTATTCCATGATAGCACTTGAAAGTCATGAATTTCATGTATGTGTGGCGAACCATTTAGGAGATTGCATGCCCAGCTGATGAAGGATATCAGTCCTAACTCGTGGAGTGGCTGTAGCTGTTAATGCCATTGTTGGTACATTGGGATATTTCACTCGCAATACTTGTAATTTCTTATAATCTGGTCGAAAATCATGCCCCCATTGACTAACACAGTGAGCCTCATCAATAACAAACCTACCCAGCAGGCCTCGTTCATAAAGAGCTGTAAGAGCATTGCATAGTTTTTGGGATGCAGAAAGCTTTTCTGGAGTAACATACAAAAGTTTTAACACGGGATCTTTCTTTGACATCTCTCTGTATATCGCGTCTGTTTGAGAATCGGTTTGATCTCCAGACATATGAGCAGCTGGAATCTGTAATAATCATTAAAATTAGCGAAATCCAGCAGTTTAATGCAGAATTTAAATAAATCAAAATAAGAAATGCTTTTACATCTAATGATATTAATTTTTGTGTTTGATCCAATATGAGACTTTTTAGAGGTGATACAACTATCGTTATTCCTGGTGTAAGTAAAGCTGGCAATTGATAGCATAAAGATTTTCCACCACCAGTAGGCATCAAAATGAAGCAATCAAATCCTAACAAAGCTGCATTAATGGCTTGAAGTTGATTTGGTCTAAAATTAAACAATCCAAATTTTTGCCTAAAAAACTGAAACAACAAAGTTACAATTAAAATTTGTATAAACTAGTTTAAAGTACTTAAGTTAAAAAATAATTACACTCATCATTTGTCGTGAATGAGGATACGAGGTACCATCAAAATCTCCTGTCAATCCATCATTACGAATATTTCCAATAAATTTTGTTGCTGGTTTATTTTCAACTTCAGATTTAGTTTTTGGGATCAAACTTTTATTACTGAAATCAGACTTTACTTGAGAATAATCTGTAGATATACTAGGACTCGTAGGATTAGCTATTACATCTATTTCATTCCTATCAATTCTTGGTCGATTTTGTGATAAGTCTGAACTTGGTGTATGACTATATTTACAAGGAGTTGTAAATTCCAGATCTGTAATAAAAATTTACATTGAAAAATTGTCTATCTATCTATAAATCTAGCATATGTCGAAAAAATAAATAAGTTCTAACAAACCAAAAGTTTCATTCTGTGAGTATTCAGCTTCTACAGGACTTGTATTCTTGATGGGTTGAAGTTTTTTCCTCAGACTTGCTGTATGCAAGGTATCAGTCTTTTCAGTTGTTGAACTATCTGCTGACATCTCAGATTCTGATAAATTTAATTTACTGTTAACACAATTATTACTAATATTATCGTGAATAGTATTATCAGCATCAGTTTTATTCCGATGATTTTTCTCCATCATTTCTTCTAATTTTTTAGACATTTCAGGTGATAAAGTTGCTTTTACAGGCACTTTCAATTGAAACAAACTCTTGCGTTTTGTTTGAATAGGTGTAGTACACCCATTGGTATCAATCGAGGTTCTTGATCTGCTGTCAGTTGATGATAGCGGAGTTTTACACTGTTGTATATTGCTTTCAGATTTATGTGTATTTTTTGCCTGACTTTCCAAACAGTTACTATTATTGACCAAGTTTCTTGAAACTACTGTTTTTTCCTCCTCACTCCCGGCATTACGGTTTGATTCTAATTTATTTTCTGATCCATTGGAATCCTTTTCTTCCAAGTCATGAAGCATAAGTATTCTTTTTTCTGTATGTCTAATTTTAGCCTTTACTCTTTGGTGAAGTATCTTTAACTTTTGAAATGATTCTGGATCAAATTGAGGGAACTTTGATAACACTGCAACAGGAATATTGTTCATAGCTTCGTAGAACTTTTCTAAAATCTCTATTTGTTTATCCTTCAGCTTGGTTTGATCTTGCTTCAATTTTTCTTGAGATGTCTGGAATGAGAAATGAACAATCCCATACAATCAAAATTCAAACTTTACTTAGCAATCATTTTTCACAACTTACCGTAACACTGATGCTTGAGGAAATGATTGGTTCAGCTTTTGTTGATTCGATCCATTTATCCAAGTTTTTATCAAAGCCCAGCGGTTTTAAGCTTAATTTGTAATCAGGTCCTACCCAGCCTTTAGCTGGTGATGAAGTTTTGTCGAGAGTGGCATTATTGTCAACATGATTTAGCGTCGAATTTTTAGGGGCTGTAGAATCTGCGTCATCGTCATCCGAATCACTTATTATACGCCTTTTCAAATACTTCATTGCTATTTTGGATCGTGATTTTTCAGGACTAACGAGATCATCTTTAGGCATTGTCTTGAAGACTCTTTTATGCGCTGTAGATGATTCTTCGTTGTTCATTGTATGTACTTTTCTTTTGAATTCGTTAATTTAGCACAAAATTGAATGAAAATAATTAGGTACATATCTCAAGGTAAATAACTAAATTTCGAAATGCAATATTACATCACATGTAATCTCAAAAACTATTGAACTTATTCTTAAACTGATTAATAAGTATACCTACTGCGGTTGTTTACACCACTTTACAGCTCTTGGCGATCGAGGCGTATTTGAGGTTAAGCAAACACAAACTCCCCGACTAGAATCAATCCTACGGGTAAGATCAGGGCCGGATCAGGAGAGTTAGGGTACTGATCCGGGCCAAGCTAGGAATCGGGTATGGGCCGTAGCACGGGTGTAATGATGCGCAAATCCGGCCCGAGAAAAAACGAATATGAAGAGAAAAAAATTGACAAATCAGACAATGTTACGGGCTTTATCATGCATAGTTTACCCTACCTGAAGTTTACTTGTATAGACTACTACAGTACCGGATCCGGGCCGGATAAAATCCTGAAGTATACTAAATCATCATCTTACTCTAATATAATAAATGCCAAATAATGTTGTACAAACGTTAAACTATTTATTTGTTAATTTATTAAGTACGTCATGAGCAATTTATAGAACATAAATTACATTAAAACGTATATGTAACTGAAATATACATATAAAAAAAGTCAAATTTTAATTATTAATATTTTAAACGTCATTGCCATCACTATCTTGATCCCGAGTTCTTTTTCTGCTGTCACGACCTCGATCCCAATCAGCTGCATTGTTTATAACAGTTCCAATCAGTCCCAGTAAATCAGCATTTGTCACTGTTTGTCCCTTCTTAATATATGCATTCTAAATTGTATCTGAAAAATATTATACTTATTTATGAAAAATATTTTTATATAAATACATGAGTCAAAAATAATTTTTTTATTTCCTTTCTTGCCAAACAAGCAGTCGTAAAACTTAAAATCTTTAAAAACGTAATTGTCCTTACTTTTTTTTAGCAGTAAATTTTCTAACAAGATCTTTAGAAAAGAAAGTTTTGAAAATAGGAGTTATAACTTTGGCAGCTACATTTTTCTCTTGAGTATTTATATTGCAGCCAAAATAAGTTTTCTGAAATGAATAAAAATAGATTTTATTTTTGAAATTTTTTTTTTCTTTGTGTAATTTAACATCTATAGTTCTTCTAAGATTTGTAGCAATACCTATGTAAACAAATTTGGCTTCATCTTCCGGATCATTTTCTTTAAAATTCTTAATTTCAAATAGTTTTTTTTGACCTGTTTTTAAAAATGTTTTTGCACATGCAGGAAGTTCAGAATGATACGGTTTCAATGTTTTCAATAAAGCATCTAGATGAGTATTAGGAATGGTAAACGTAAAAAACCATTTCTTCAAGTCTTTTACAAAATCTGTCTAAATAAATTGTTCAGCTGCATCTAAATAATCCTCATCACTATCACCAGAATCAGTCTCTTCATCCGATGAAAATCTTTTAAGATTTGCCTATTCTACTAATTCATCATTATTATACTTCTTTGCTATAACCAATATGGCCGTCGAAGCGCACTACGGTGCGCATGCGTCTCGCGTTTAAACTGAAATGAGCAGGAATTAATTATATCGGGCAGACGCATAATGGCGTCAGCTGATAAGGATATACATTCTAGCAGACATATGCGTATAGCGTAGCAGACTACATCAATGCGCGGAAATTGTGCGCAGAAATGTCGAATTTTCTTGACCCACGTAAAAGGGGGCGCGTATATTTTGGATGATGCCATTTTTAATTATAATGAAAAAAAGTTTAGTTAGCGAGTGAAATGACGTCTGAAAAGCATCTTGTATTGAAAATGATTATTTTCAAGTGATACGATAAAAATGAAAAAGAAGAAAGGGTTTCAAGGAGCACAAAATTTATATAACTGTTTCTTTTGATAGGTTATATTCAAGCCAGTGAATTGTTTTGACCAATTATAATTACAGTTGAAAGTCATAAATACAAGGAAAATAAGCTCTGTTAATAATTTTTGTTTAATCCCTTGATTGTTTCATATTATAATTTATTTGTTAACTGTAAGTTACCAAGATGTACAGAGCAAATGTAAGTTTTTATTTAACAAAAATGAAGAACACCTGCGATTGTATTTATTTTGAGAAAAGACATTGATTGTGCAATACTTTTCCAGCAGAATGGACATCCCCACAGAAGCAACACTGCAACTGGTCAAGGAGCAATGTATAGAAATCGTGCCAACAGTAGATATTATCAGCGTCATCGACAAGATCAGGAGTCAAACTCTGTCCAAGCAACCGTTATGGAACAGTTCAAAGAATCTTGGCTGACAGCGATCATTGGCCTAATATTATTTGCCACAGGAATGTGTCTCTTTGTATGGAATGAGGTAGGAAATATATTTTATAATTTTGCACTCTTCACAAAAAGTTACTAAGTATCAGTTAAAAATTACAGGGCAGAGCTGTCAAAATGGCATACTCACTGGATGAGGCTTTGAACAATGTTGCTGTTATTCAGAATTCTTTGAAACCAGTGCCAGAATTGGAAGGCCGCTTAGTATATTTGTCTGGACCTTTGAAAGTTTCAGAACCTCTGACAGAACCTGATTATGGAGTTATGGTTGCTAGTGTCAAATTGAGACGACGAGCTCAAATGTATCAATGGATAGAGATAGAAGAAGAAAGAAGGTATGAATCTACTGTTTAAAACATACTATTTAATAATACAGTGATCTACTCATTATAAATTATTTTTCCAATGCTGTACATTTCAGCTATCCTGGTTCACTAGAGCAAGATAAACACTACTACTACACAACCGAATGGAAGGATAAACTTATTGATTCCAATGATTTCTATATCAAGTTTGGTCATGAAAATCCCACAGAAATGCCTGTTAAAAGTCAAACTCAAATATCCGAGGATGTTAGAATAGGAAATTTTGCACTTGGAATGGAGCTGAAGAAAAAATTCAATGATTTTGTTGAAGTTACAAGTGATGAGAGACCCGAAAGAAGAGATATCAAAATGCATTCTGGTCTCTACTATCATAGCTCTGATCTTTGGGAACCTAAAGTAGGAGACATTCGTGTACAACTTTCATACGCTGGCAAAGGTGGAGACGTTTACTCAGTTGTTGGAAAACTAGTCAACGGGGTTGTAGAACCATACATCACTACACATGGACAAGAGATTCTATTACAGAGAAAACATGCAGTTTCGGTTGATCAAATGTTTCATCTTGAACATGTTGATAACTACTGGAGAACATGGACTATCAGGTACAATGAGTCATATTAATTGAAATAATTCAAAAGTATTCAAAATAATAATTAATCATTTTTCTTAGGGGACTAGGTTGGTTAGTGATGTTCTTGGCAGCAACCTGTTTGGCTAACATTTTGAAAACGATTATTTTGAACTCAAACGTTTTGTGCGGAATAATTGCAATAGAATCTCTTACGATGTCAGTATCGATGTCCATAAGTTTGCTGGTAATTGGTTTTGCTTGGGTATGGTACAGACCAGTCATAGGTTTGGGTTTGGCATTGGCATCAATTTTGCCATTCATGTATTCGACTTATGGATCTAGTTCATCAGCTATTCCACCACAACAGCAAAGAGAAAATTACCGACGATTATAAGACTTTTAAATACATTTTTATATGTGTTAGCACTTCTAAAAGAAGTTTAATAAGACATTTGTAATAATGTAAACTATGTATATTTTTATTTATTCATTTGTTAATCATTTTAAAACATGATACTTAATTATTTGTACATTTATTTATTTTTATTCATGTTGTGTGTATATTTATTAAGCTATGAAAAATTTTAATGAGATTCAAGGGTCTTTATTAACGTGAACAGATAACTTTTATCATATAAAAGTTTTGAAAATATGTTGCAAAATGATCCTACAGAACTTACTTTTATACGAATGATCTTTATTCAAAAAAGATACGTGTAAATACTTTAATAAAACATGCTTTAATAAGACCAATGAATGCATGGTTTAAAAAGCAAGCGTAAGAGTTTATAACTTTTTATAATCTAAAAATCCACCTCATTCTAACGGAATCTTGAAGAAAAATATAATCCAACATATTAATAAAAGCATAAATCATGAAATGTATGGGGTTTAATAAAAGAATGCCAACTGTAATATATTTGTTTTTAACTGTTTATTGTTTGTGATACAAACTGACACGTTCGTTCCTTTATTTTTAACGAGGCAACAAAAAATGACTCATTATTTTCATTGGAATACGTTGCCCCGTTCCTCCTCGAGTGAATATTACTTTTCCTAAATATCCTGCACGTATTTATGTATATTGGGTGTGAACTTACATCGTTCGCACAGTTTTTCTATTCACACGCAGGCTCGCGCTTTTTGTAAGGAGTAAAATATAATGATGGCTTTTTTCCTCTCATCGGATACGATTTGTTGCAATTATTTGATTAAAAAAATACTCCGCAATACCAACTTCAAGAATATTGGCATTGGCATTAATAAATAATGAATTAATTTTAACGAACTTGCTGAAATGAATTTTTTTTGTTAGCTGCATAAATGACATCGTTATTTTTCAACAAGCTAACATAAATGGTCTTTCATTTAAAATGAATTATTAGTGCTACGTCTATAGACAAACCCAGTGACAAATCGTATCCTTATTTATAGGAGAGACTTTTACAGTAATATCACAAAGCGATATTTGGAAAAAAGAAATGTTCATCGAATGGCTATCCGCAGTAAAACTTAAAAATTACATATAAAAAACTTGTGAAGATAAGGAAAGAAAAAAATCATAGCAATATCAGCATATAGCTTACTAGAGACAAGAAAACCCTAGTTAGAAAATTAGTAAGTAATATAATGAAGCAAATATAAAAAGTTTTCTCATTTAGTGCATAGCAAATACAGCACTGATTAATAGTTAGAACGATTCTTTTTTTAAAGGTAGGCCTATACTGTGAAGTTTATTCATATTTTTATGATTTATTTGTAATGAAATTTTTACACAACTAAAATGCTTAATATGATACTTTAACTAATACTTCATTAAGTTTTGTTAAGTATTGAGAGGATTATTCGAAAAAAAGCAAATCATTTACGAGCATGAATAACGAGATAAGAACTAGAAGTAAGTGTTGTATAATTAGTTTATATTTGAGAGACTCAAATGTAGATTATTCAAGTATGGCTCTACCTTAGCTTAAAAAAAAAGATTAGAAAGATATATCAAATAATATAGGGATAGCAAAATTGTTTTCATTGCATGTTCTTTGAATAAGATATATTTCACTGGATTGGTTTGAATTAGATTGGTTATATACGTGTGTTTATATATATGCAATAAGAATAATGAATATAAGATAGTATTATTAAATCGATGTCGTCGGTACGATTTTTTTCTTATGCTTCACAGTAAAAGCACATAACAAAACACACATTATTCAGATATACAACGCAAATTACTTAAAATATAACATTTAGATTTTTGTGACGATTTAGGAATGGTTTTACGATATTTTTGTGTGCGCTATATCTTTTTCTTTTGTAAGCATGGAAATTAAAGTTATCAATCGAAAAATGTCTGAGTACTTTTGACTGTAGAATTCGTACTCTTATATTTCTTGATAACTTCTTTCACGCAGTTAATTTAAAATAATAGAAATCATCTACGATTTCCTGATAAACGCCGAATAACCATTTGTCATACTCATCAATGTCTCCTTTCGTTTTGCTTTTAAGGAGCAAATTGTATCGACATCTAAGATTTAATTTCCTAGTATAAAAAGTTAATGTATAAATCGCGAATCAGCAAGTAGCATGCTAAATTAAATGAAAATTACACAAAATGAATCTTTATTCGGCATTTATCAGACTTTTATGCGAATTATAACATTTATTTGCTTGTAAAAATGATTTTTGCATATTACCAAAATTTCAGTAACTTGTGTACCGACGCTCGAAGTCGCCTACATTCATTATTGTACATATTTTCTTAAGGATTTTTTCTGTTTCTCTTCTTCACTCTTTATTCGGGCAATAGATCAAAATTCGCTTGACGTTGTCTCAGAATTGTCTTGCGACGTTGTAATATAACTTTTTAAACGCTTGCGGCGTCGCGCTAAATCCTAACACAACGGGGAAGAATTTCAAGATATTGGCCCAAAAGTGGTTCATTATTACAAGTCTAATAGAAAACCTTCCCCTTTGAAATTTTCCGATCGATCGAGCCACCAACTGTGTTCGATACGATTTCGTGCAAGTGGCTCGAGAAAATTTCAAACGGCTTGTTATTTCGCGTGTTTTTTTCTCTTTACGTTCTAATACCCCTCATGGCATTAACATGAATATAATCCCAGAATGCTTCTAGGCCCCGAGAAAAAGCAAATTGGGACAGAAAAATTATCGTACATCGAATTACCTATTTTTTAATATTTTTTCCAAGTTTATGCTTTTTTTTAAATACATTTTTTCTTTCTCTTTTTTTAAATATACGCTTGCTCCAGCAATACTCGCAACTTTCACAATTCTCGTTCGCAGAACGAGACTCAAAGTAAATGTCAAGAGAAAGCAAAATCAATCAATAATTACTACGGATTCTACGATTAGGTAATTGGACATAGCTTATGTTACATTCATGACAATGACAGAGTCAAGGTATCGGTTAATTAACTCATTAAGGGGTTGAGATATGGCCGCATTTTATCCAAATTGCGAATTTGTTCGTCTTTGTGACATGTATCCGAAATAATAAAAAAAAATTGATGTGATCACAAGCAAGAAAAAAATATTCTTCAAGAGTGATCATCGTCGAAAATAAATTTTCGCTAGTAGATTCACTTCGCAGTTTGATCAAGTTAAGCCCTCGTTACTCGTTTACATCTCACGCTTCCTTTACAAAAAATATGCAAAAGTTTATCTCTTTTTTTTCTCGCATCAAGCCAGAAATTCTGCGAAGTGAGCCTACGTATTCAAGCTAATCCATGCACAATGAGCGTCTTTTACTTTTCCGTATGTTTGATTAAAATAAAATGAAAAAAATTAAAGATAGTTTAACGTATTGAGTGTTGATAAATGTTAGCAGTACAATATTGTTTTAACGATTTGCCGTCATCAAATTTAGCATTGATCAACTCTCAAACTAAAACAATTGATTATAAACGCGTTCAGTGAAACACATCTTAAATCGATGATTTTAACGAAAAAAATTTACAATTTACTGGAATAACATTATTATACAGTAAAGTAAACGATCTAAAGCATAACGTTGACATCGCATAATTTAGGTAAGTGATAAGTTACTTTCAAATTTGTCAATGCTTTAATTTGTTGATTTAAACAGATCGTTATAATTGTTAAATAAACTGCCGACCATTTTGTCGCAATGAAAAACAATGACTTTCTCACTTACAGGTAAAATAAACAACGACAGCAACATCATTCCAGTAAAATTCGCATAAGTATAATCCAAAAGAACATGATCACGTTATCGATTTACGTTGCACATCACTGAATGCGTTTAAAGCTAAAAAAACGATACTAAAAGTAAATGATATAGGAGAAAGCTTTTACAGTACGCGCGGGGAAACTGTAGTTAAAAAAGAAAGAAAGAGGAAGGGTGTCCTGTTCTTTTTCACTTGTCCATCGCGCCGTTAATCACGTTGTTAGTCTTAACCTGCTGGCCATAGACGTGCATGCTGCCAGCGTCGTTGGCATTGGCGCTAGACTTATCTTTCTTGGCACCAGAGTTGGTAACACTGTCGAGGCCGAGCTTGCTAAGGGTGCGCAGGGCTGTGAGAGCCGCCTGATCACGACTCGCGCTTTTAGTGGGCCCATGCCCGTGACACACCTGGGGCGGATCCGTGCTCAGTGACACGAGCGACAGGTATTCCTTGTAGGTACCCTAGAGAAACGAGCGGAATAAGGAGCATGATTAGCTACAAAGTTTTTCAATCGATTCTCTCGGAGAAATATTTTTTTTTTTATCTATTTTATTAAGGCAGGAGGAGCATAGGTTAAGCGAGGGCGATTTTCAATGTTACGAAAGTTGCGATAAACAGGATATCATATTTGAAATAACAACTAAAACACTGCAGTGTAGACCGTCAAATGAAGACTAGATTCTATAGCATGAAGTGTAATCAATACCTTTGGAAAATCGCTGAATTGTACTTCAAAATTTAGCAGTTGAGCGAGATATTTAAGCTGATCCTTCGGAGATACACCAGTCGACTGAGGAGGCTGCTGGCCGCGCAATTCCTCAGCGACAACTTGAACGCTTGGTCCACTGATAACCTTGGAATCGGTGCCGTTATCCACCAGGAGAAGACCAGGAACTAATTGGCGTCCAATAGATCCTATAATAGCATGGAAAACAAATCAATAAGAATTCACGCACAACTGCCATTTCAGAATAATTCCATTCGATTGCGAACTACTGTACCTCCTTGAGGGTGGGTGTGCGTTGTTTCGTTACTTGTGTCAACCTCGACAAACGTGACCTTTCGCTTGCCCTCACCTACACCTTCCTTGTTTTCTGCACCGTTGCCACCCCCGATGCCACTGCTACTGGTCTTTATGGACGGCTTGGCAGGTTGAGGCTGGGGCTTGCTGTATCCCAATGTCGCAAGCAGTGCCTCGGCTGCAGCTCTCTTTGCTAAATTATCGTAAAAAAATAAATAAATAAACAAATTCAATACTTTATTTTCTAAATCAATACGCAGAGAAAAAAATGATGACTCTTTGTCTACCTAGTTTTTTGTTAGGTCCGGTGCCTTGAGCCGAATGTTGGCCAACCGATACTTCCATAACGAATTCGCGTCGTCGTGGCGCGCCTTTCTCTTCAACGAGATTGTAGACGGGCTCACGTTCTCTCTTGGCTTGTTGAATTTGAACAAGACGCGAAATCGGGTTCACTTCTTCCGAGCTATCAGCTTCGGTACGTGGCTCCTGGTACACCTTGATCAGGTTTCGGGACTTCTTCTTAGTCGCTGGTGGTTTTCGCTTTAAACGCAAAGTGCGGTTCTGTATCGGTGCAGCGACCAGAGGCAGCCGCTTTAGTTCTTCCAGCATCAGTTCAGCGGCACGCTTCTTCGACACCTTTTTCGAGGATCCCTCACCAAGAGTGACCTTATCACCGACGGTACATCTTGTCATGAAAGTTCTGATGTGCGGCTTGCCAGTTTCGGAGACGACGTCAAAACTAACTGAGAGGCCGCGTTTCAGTGCGGTCTCATGCACTAGGGAAACGGGGCTTTTTAGCTCAGCATTGGGATCGTCGATACCGGCGCCCGTGCCGTTACCTGCGCCATTCTCCGTCGTTATGGTCGAGCTCGCCAATTCCTCCGGCAGGGGCAACTGACGCAACTGCTCAAGTGCGCGACTCGCTGCATCATGACGCGCAGCCTGTCCAGTTACGCCTCGACCAATAAATTCTCTCTCACCAACCTGTAAGGTGTTATAAAATGTATTACTTTTACTTAAATAATTATAAAAACTCGCAAACGTTTGGTACCTTCAACGTAACGAGATATATTCCTTGAGGCTCGGGGTTGAAGCCGCGGTTATAAGCGGGATATCGAGGATTAAACATACGCGGAAAGTTGCTATAGCCGTGTGCGACGAACTGTTGCGGTGCAGTAGCTGCTGCTGGGGGTGCATGTCTAAATGTATACACCGTTGGCTCGCCTCTCTTCATCGCGAGAGCATTAAGCTCCACCGTTGGGGGCAAGTGTCCTCCTGAAAAAAGAATCGGCGTCTTAAAAAAGTTCTACAATCGAAGATTTGAATCTGGAGAAGCGGTGCTTACCAGAACCAGCCGGACACTTGCCGGGTATCCTCATGGCTCTGGTGGGTTTTGGTGGCGGCTTCCTGTACCAGGTTTTGGTGAGGGCGTCGCTGGCAGCGCTGTGCTGGGCTTTCTTGATGCTCGGCCCCTCGGCCACGTACTCTTCTTCGCCGAGCATCAGAGTGACAGTGAAGCGCTTCTTGTGCGCGGGCCCCTGTTCGTTTGTCAGTCTGTATTGGTGCTGGATTTTGTTGAACCTGGCGAGCTCGTTCACCAGGCACATCGGCGTTTTTTCTCGGGTGTTTGCCAAGTTGGCATTGGTCGAGTTGGCCTGGCCCTGTTGCTGGCTACCTGAGCCGTCGTCCTTTGACTCGCCTGAAAATATCGTCGCGAATTTTACTAGTCTTTTCTTAATCAAACATTATATTGATATTCCAGCTCCAGACTCACCAGTATCCTCAGTAGCATTCTTCTTTTGTTCAATATTTTGTTGCTGCTGCTGTTGCAAAGAATGGTGGTTCGGATTCTGGAGGGTCATAGGCATAGCATTTGCCTGATCTTTCAAGCCAACGTTAACCAACGCCAACGTGCCTGTAATAATAATCAATCAATATTAATAATTTCATACAAATTAAAAAACGTAAATTGTTGATGATTACATAAGTCATTTTTGAGCAATGATTTAATTGAGTTAAAAAATTATTTAATGAGTTAAATAGTGTTGTGTAAAGTGCATACCATACAAGCATTGTTATAATTAACATCGAAACATTCAATATTCTCAGGTTGCCATACAAATGCAGTTCACACACTCTCTTTTATTTATTCCTTACACATCGTAATTTTTGATTTGTTTTTATCATTGACAATTTTTACTTATTGGAATAAAAAATTTACTTCGGATTAATTTATTTCTTTTCAATATTATGTAATATTAATGGTTTGCAAGAAAATAAAAATAAAACAAAATAAAGTTCCGGATGGCAGCTGCATATCAGAATTAAAATAAATATCATTATTTACGTCATAGTCCTTTCAACAAAAACAGACCTTCTATGCACCCACTTGGTCCAAAAAAAAGTTCCAAGCTATCAATACTATCTAGTAGCGATGGTCGGTGAACTTTAGCATCACAGGATAGAAGAAGACAGGCCAATATAACCACAGTTAAAATATGTCGACTCTCTAACAAAAAATAAACACAAGAGTGGTGACTGTGCTTTTAACACTACATAGTTTGTCCTTTTAAAATTAAAAATAAAATGTTCTGACAAAAAGTAGACTGAAAACTGGGATTAAAAACAGACATGTTATTAAGACAAATTGGTGGCTTGACAATAATACATTCTTTGAATAATTAAGTGTCCTAGAACTTTATTCCATTGCTAATAAACTATTATTCTAAACATCTCATCACAAATTTTTGAAATACATCTATAAATCTTTTTAGTTAATGCACTGCTAAAAAATGTTTACATAACGGAGAAAGAGAAAGCTGATGTCGTTACAGTGGTATATTACAGTAGTCAACTGTATGCAAAAACAATCCGGGATTTTATTGCGAAAGAAAATGAAGCTAATAATAACACTTGGTAATAACGGTAAGCTGAAAGTGAATGTTTTTATAATTTATTTCTAAATGAAAATCAGACTTTAATGTCCCAACACCTTAGTAAGAAAAGAAACCACATTATCTTATCCAATAAATAACAGCAATCACCTATTAGATAATTAAAAATTTAATAGATTACTTAAGAAAAATTGTATAGTATTACAGTATGTTAAAATCCGTAAAAAAGAACAGAGTCATCTGTCTTTAAGGATGCAGTAGTAGAGAATAGCTAAAAAATATTTCCCAGCTTATTTATTCCTCTTTCTCAAACTCACTAGTAGTTTTTTTAAAAACAAAAAAAACAACTACTTAAAAAAGCAACGCATTACATTAGCAGTCCATAATTGCTAAATATTGTAAATGGACAAACTCATGCAGCAGAGGATAAACTTATGCATAGTATACGGCGATTGTTTAATGTCGATTAAAATAATGTGCAAGCGTGGATGATGAAATCATTGGAGAGCTAACTTACCGTTGGGATTCGGAGAGTTCATACCCATCAACATTCGTGGGGTGGACATGGTCATGGGGTGTTGCTGCTGCATATGACGAAAATGCTGCTGATGAGCCATGGTCAACAACTGTTGATGGTGATGATGCGAATGCGCATGCGGATGTTGCACAGGCTGGTGTGTCGGGGCCATCGAAGCCTGTTGCATTGGACGCATTACCTTTTACTGGAAGCACACAAATTCCTGACCATTGACAAAGACATCCACAAGTAGAGAAAGAAAGAAAGAAAGAAAAGCGCTGCAGTTCTCAGTACGTGTATACACAAGTTGAGGAGTCAGTACATTCCACGCGCGACGATAATCGCGAGTGACATCAGTCCCGGCTCGGATAAAAAAGTCGTTTCTCGAGTACTGCATCGCGTCGATATCGGAGCCGGTAAGCGTACTTGCTCTCCTCTCACGCGAGTACATACGGTTGTAGGTACCTACTATTAACCTATAAAATCTCGTCCCCAACATATACGACGTCCTGCGAAAAGATACTAGCCATATACAGGAGTAAACTCACCCAGAGGGACGTCTCTCTCCTGTGCTCCTCTACTCGACGAGGAGTCTCTGCAACGTCGACGGCGGCGAGTCTCTCCTCTCCGGCGGATCAGCGGTGCGAGAGAAGAGAGCAGCTATAGCGCGGGTACAAGTGTATAGGTTCCCCGTCTATAGGTGTATATAGCGCGCCGACGATTTGATCGAGGAGAGAGAGAGTAAGAGAGCCGGCTATGCAGCAACGGGTAGGTATCTTAGACGACGAGGTCGTGTGTCGTCAAGTGCAGCTGACGATGCGCCGATGATGATTGTTGATGTCCCTCCGATGATGCGCGACTCGAATCCTCCCAGGAACGGCGATTGGCAAACAGTAAAGAAAAAGAGCGAGTGGCTCGGCGCGGCGAGTAAGAAGGAGAGAGCGAGAGCGCTTCCCTTCGCGTGTCGACTAAAATGCGGCCATTTTTCCCTGGCTGGCTCGCTATGCGGCGCCGCGGCGCTCAGTCTCGCCGCCGCACCGCACCGCACCGTCGCTCGCTCGATCGAGTGTATATATGTATATATACATACATGTAAACGTATTGTATAGGATAGGGCCCGGTGGTGGAGACGGAGTCCGGCGTTCTCGCGCTCGCACACGGTGTGCAATGCCGGTATACGTATATATATATAATATATATATATATATATATATATATATATATATATATATATATATATATATATATATATATATATATATATATATATATACGTGTGCATTACTGATTACATATGCGCGGTTCTCGCTCTGGATCGGAGCTTTTTCGCGATTCGCAGACATTTCAGCTTATGATGATTGTCACGTATGACATGGTGCCAGGCGTATATATAGCGCACTTTTTTTAACTCGAACATTCTAGGAAACGTTTTTTTCAAATAATTTCATTCATACCCACACTCTTTGCACACTCGTACATCGCTCGCTATTGTTTATCTTCGTACACTGAGTGCGCGTAAATACATCTATTTTTAACCCAAACGTGCATGATATAATAACGTATATAGCATAATCGCGTCTGCGAAACTCTTCGCGTCATTCAGACGACTGTACTTTCTCTTTTCTCTCTCTTTTCAGCATCTCACTGTATACCTATATACGTCATGTGCATTGTTCCGTATCTCCTAAGTATACACTGGCAATTAGCATTTAGGATGCAGCGTCGCGCGCACAGAGAGTCGTATAACTTGCAGGTTTTACAGGTTTACCGGCAAAAAAGTGTCGTCGCCGGCGCGAGCGCTCTCCGCAACGCGCGACGTCACATCAGTCATCATCTCTCTCTCTCTCTCTCTCTCTCTCTCTCTCTCTCTCTCTCTCTCTCTCTCTCTCTTTCTCTGCGGTTTTATCAGAGAGTACGCTTATAATATACTTACTTTTCGCTCATTTATTTCCTCTCGTTTTATCTCTTCCCCCCTCCTCTCTCTCTCGGCGAGTTCTCTGTTGGTCGTTCGCCTTCTCGCAGAGTCGTCTCTCGCGGTTTACTGCTATAGCTAGTCTCTCAGTCAGTACTCAGTATCGCCGGCGCCGCCCGCACACGAGCTCTCAGAGTGTCTCTCAGTCGCGCGATGGCTTTCGTCGAGTACAGTAGTGCTTGTTACAATACTGGCGAACGCATGTGTTGTTGTGCTTGAGTGTTATTTTTTTCTCTCTTCGTATCCAGTCCAGTGTGCGCGGATCGCTCTCGAGGATGGCGCAGCAGAGGAAGCCCAGTCCTAGACTCTCGGCGAATATCTTCAGTGGGCTGTTCTTCTGGTGAGCGTGAACGGCGATTTTGCTTTTTTCCAGGAATAACGCGTGTATCGTGTGAGTCACCTTCCGATCTAGAGAGAGAGAGAGAGAGAGAGAGAGTCTGTTTACCTTCTCTCTTTCGCGCGTATACAGTGCGAGCCAGTGAACTCTTTCTCTCTCTTTCTCTCTCTCTCTCTCTCTCTCTCTCTCTCTCTCTCTCGCATCAGTATATAGCGGCCGGTTTTTATCGCGCGTGTGTGTGTGTGTGAAAATTTACATTCCACCAGTGCAATTTTCTTCTTTTTTTCTAGTTAATGAGAGATCAATTGCTCTCCCGGTGGTATATAGGCTTGATTCGTTATCGCGTTATCGGTATACAATTGGAGGAGAATCAGGGAGGCTATTTTAGCTCGTTTATTATATTATGTAAGTTATTGACCTTATGCCATTGAAATCGTCGCCGCTGGATGTGTCTCGGTTTTTATAAATATATACTGCACAGTATTTACTTTGTCTGATGGGCTCTCGTGCATCAGTGTGTTGCTTAAGTAAACAACGTCGCCGCTTTGTCATATCTGCATAGTGTCTTTGTGTGTTTCAACGCGCGAATACCTCTCTCGCTGACAGATTTATGCGATTTTGATGTAATTAAAAAAAAAATGTTTCCACGCTTATGACGAGATTCGCGACGTGGAACATATATTTATGGGCCGGTTTTTCAAACAAGCAATGCGCTTTAGTTGGGGAAATTTAAATCTTCTAAAATACCGTTACAAATAAAGAACGAAATTTAATAATTATAATCTGACAAGACGTGATTTTTATGATAAAATATCTAGAATATCACACACTGTACAATTAGCGATACGATCTATCGTCGTCCTCTCTGACAAATTTTGCGGAATAGCAATTCATATCTTATCTCGATAAAAATCGTGTTACGTAACCAGCCGCTTTTTTTATACAAAAAAAAAGAATGTTGAAATTGACACTCAAAAGGTTATTAAATTTGAATTTCAATTCTAGACCATATCCGACAATTATAAAGCGAGAACACGTGCGTGGGATCTTGTATTACAAAAAGCTAGTTATCAAAACGATGAATTATAACAGCCTTTGTCCCTCAAGTGATAGATTACACAGTATAGAATAATAGTCGGCGAAGACAAATTCTCGACGCGACACTTGAAAGAGCCGAGAGCACATATCGGTCAATATAACGCTGTATGTAATTGTATTTGAAAAAATTAGATCGATTACGTTTTAGCATATAGCAGCATCGTAACGCGTGACATCGTATTTTTTATCAAAGAAACATGGATGCATCTCTCGGAAGCTTTTAGGACGAATTGCTAACCGCTGACGCGCGCGGAGGAAGTGGGGAATTTACGTTTCAAGCGAATCAACGCTGATGATCGTTTTCGACGAAGCTTTTGTCCGACGAATGAGCTTTACTTTCTATATATCGTATATATTTTGCGATTAAACAATAATCGTTCTTTTTTTTTACACAGGTGGCTGAAACCGCTGTTCTGCCAAGGCAAGTCTCGCGACCTGACGAGCGACGATCTTCACGATGCGCTTCCGACCGACGTCAGCGAGCAACTTGGAGGCCGTTTGGAAAAGTAAAAATATTCAAGTTCAATGTAAAAGCTCTCCTCGCGCGAATCGTCAGTGATAATCAATCTCTCGTCTGATGATTTCAGGTACTGGAAGAACGAGGTGGAGAACGCGCGCCAAAGCGACAAGAAGCCCAAGCTCGTTAACGCGATAAGGAAAGCCTTTGGATGGTCGTACTTTTATTATGCAGGACACATGCTCGTCTTGAATTGTCTCAGGTATGAGCTTTTGAATTTACGACGAGCCGCTGAAAGGTACGCGTAATGTTTGTGTATTAACTAACCGAAAATCGCATCAGGGTACTGCAGCCGTTCACCTTGGGTCTGCTGATCGAGTACTTCGAGCCTGGCTCTCGTACGGCCAAGAGTCATGCATACGTCTACGCCAGCAGCCTCGTCCTCCTGACGTTCCTTCACAGTCTGCTGAAACATCACATCGACCTGGCCACGCTCGAGATCGGTATGCGTCTGAGAATTGCTTGCTCCTCCCTCATCTATCGTAAGGTACTGAATACAGTTGCATTTCTCAGCGTATTATAAAAGAGGCGCATCAGACTCTGTTCTTTACACGCACGCATTCCTACAGGTGGTGCGTCTGTCGAACAGTTCGGTGAGCGCCAACACCGGCGGTCGGCTGATCAACTTGCTGTCGAACGACGTCGCGAGATTCGACCCGCTGTTCATGTACTTACACTACATCTGGATCACTCCACTCCAGGGTGCCGTTCTTGCCTACCTCATATGGCGCAATGTCCAGCTGGCTTCGCTCGCTGGAGTTCTTCTCATGGCTCTCGAGACCATCCCGGTACAAGGTGTGTACAAACTGTGAATACTCGCTGCTTTTGCAAGTCCAATTAACGTTTCGTAGTTTCTGGAGCGTCGCTGCTTTTTCCTCATGAATTTGCATAAATTGGAGCCTCCATGCGTTGTATACAAAACACCGACGGTAAAAGCGCGCTGATAAGCGATGTTGTAACGATGTTTGTGTTTCATCTTTGAGTTTGTAAATAGTAGCGAGGAATTTCTCTGTTATTTCTGCGTGATTTTGTTATTTGTAATTTATTTATAATGCCTTATCGAAAAATCTTATCTTTACGAGCCGTCTGGCCCTGTTTGTTACCGGATGTCTAATCGCGCTTGAAAAGTAATCGTATCGCGATGTTATAATTCATGATTTTGGAGTATTTTCGATAAAACACAAGTCAGGCTTTGCAAAAAATTAGCACTGCGTAGGTCAAAGAGACAATCTGATGGTCATATCTTGAATGTAAAGATAAATTCGACCCCCTGTTGAGTACAGCGATCGAAAACTTCTACGTGAACAGACAGCATTTTTGACGAAATCCCATGTAATGTTTCAGTGTACATCGGTAAGATAACGTCGAGGCTGCGGGGGAAAATTGCAACGAGGACAGACGAGAGAGTTCGGCTGATGGGCGAAATAATTAACGGAATTCATGTTATCAAAATGTACACCTGGGAGAAACCGTTTGAGAACCTCGTATCGCTCGCTAGAAGGTGAGGTAAATATCGTAAAATGTAAGCGCGATATGTCGGTTTTTATTTCTTGTGTCGTTGTATGTTCTGAAATTTCGATAATTTTATACTTGGTAGAACAAACAATAGTTTGAGTGATACACAATATTCGCAATTTATAGAAGTGCCTTAATTTTTCTCATCTATGTAGGTACGAAATTGACGTGATCACCTGGATGTCTTACCTTAGAGGTGTAAACATTTCCTCAAATGCATTTGTGGACCGCACTTGCCTGTACTTTACGCTAATGGCTTATGTTCTTGCGGGTAACGTAATATCAGCCAATAAAGTCTTCTCAATGGTTCAATACTTTACGATTTTGCAAAATCTGCTAGTTTACAATTACCCGCGGGCTATTTTCAATGTTGCGGAGGCTCAAGTCTCTGTCAAACGTATCGAGGTAAATTATTTGGATTTAAGAATTGAAATAATTACAAAGCTCGTAGATAACAATTCTGACATTTTTTTTCATGTAGAAATTTCTAATGCTACAAGAGATTAAAATAAAAGCGCCATTGTTATCAATAGAAGATAATGGCAGTATATCATTAAAAAGTGTGACGGCATCTTGGTCACCGAATTCTATCGTAAACACGCTGCATGATATCACTATGTACATAACTCCGAAAAAACTTCATGCCATCGTTGGGCCCATTGGTTCGGGAAAGGTATGAAAATTTTATTCTATTTTTTGTATTACTTTAGATTTGCTTTCTTTTGTTTTAAAACAATATAAGACTTGCTTTTTTCAACAACTCCACATTGCCGTTACTTAGTACACTTAAAATGACATCATTACAGTGACTTTTGTCCAACGCCCTTATCGCAGTAACTTTTCAACTTTCTCTTTTACAGACTTCACTGCTGCAACTGATTCTGGGTGAACTGCGTCCCTCCACTGGTGACATAAAGATCAATGGCACAATCTCATATGCATCGCAACGTCCCTGGCTCTTCCCAGGCACCATTCGCGAAAACGTGCTTTTTGACCAGTCCTATGACGAAGAGCGCTACCAGCAGGTGATTCGAGTTTGCTCGCTCGAGCAAGACTTGGAACAGTTGGCCCAGGCCGATCGCACCCAGGTCGGTGAGAGAGGTACGAACCTCAGCGGCGGACAATGCACGAGAATTAATCTTGCTAGGTAGATAACTGTCCTTATCACCTACTTTTGTCTATTATATTCTCTTTTTTTTACGAGTAGCGTCGCCCCTTATCTTTGTGACTACGAACTATTGTGTTATAGCTTGCTGTTTGAATTTGTGACTTGGGAAGATAAACTGTCATTTAGCTTTTTTGAAAATGATAAATTCTCAATTCTTTTGTACTAAATTTACAGCTTATTTCGTGGAGCATAACTATTCATGACTATATTGCGTGCTTGTTTTGTTACTATGCAACAGGTGCATACAAAGTAGCACAAAAATATATTTAAAACTTTCCAGCGTCTCAAGCTAAAAGTAGTTTTGTATGTTTTGCAGAGCCGTTTACCGAGACGCCGACATCTACATTCTCGACGATCCGCTATCCGCCGTCGACGCGAATGTCTGCAAATGTTTGTTTAATGACTGCATTAACGGCTATCTAAAAGATAAAACTAGGATATTTGTGACGCATCAGGTTCAATGTTTAAAAGAAGCTGACACGATTTTTCTCTTGAATAACGTGAGTTGCTGATCAAATGTACAGCAAAAATAAAAAATCGACGATAAATAATAAACTTTCTTTTTCTTCTAGGGTAAATTAGATTTTCGAGGAAAGTTTGCTGATTTTTCGAAAAGAGATCTGCAGTTCTTAAATGTTTGTACAGAAGAAGAAGAAGAAGAAGAAAGATATAATGAAGAATTAAAAGAAAATTCAAGAGAAACAATAGAAAATATAAATAATGTACATAACAATAAAAACCAAGATAATATTATACCCAAAGATGCGAAGGATGACGATAACGCTGAAAATGAGCCACAGGAAACGGAAGAACTCATAGCTAAGGGAAAGATGCAAATGTCGATATTCACTAGATATTTTCACTCCGGAAATTCTTACTTTTTTCTTGTATTGATAATTCTGCTATTTGTACTTGCCCAAACTATTAGAAGTGGCTCAGACTATTTCTTGGCATATTGGTGAGTTGAATAGTTTATATTTGAATCGGTAAATAATTAAATAATTGAATTTTTTGAATTGAAATAATTTTTGTTACAAATTCAGGACTCGTCAAGAAGAGTATAGATGGAATACTGTCGAAGGAACAACGTCAAATTTCACAGCTGAACGTTCAGTGTTGAATTTCACGGAAAGTAAATCCTCTACTTTCGTACCGAGTACGACAGAAAGTTCTGTATTTACTATACCTACAACTGAAAGTGTACTTGACACAACACTACGGGACCTAATATCTAGTACAACTACCATTTTATCGAATACAATACAAAATGTATCAACTACGACTGAAAGTATATCTGGTACAGTACAAGACTTGATAACAACTGTAACAGAGAATCCATTCTTCAGTACATCGCAAAGCTCGGTAGCTAGCACAACTGTAAGCTCAACAACTACCGTGAGAAATTTAGCAACGAATACAACTGACAACACTTTGTTGAAAACAAGCATGATTGCAAATTCAACTGCCAGTACGCCAAGTACTCAAACCTATTTATCAGTGAATACGACAACTTCGTCAAGTATTGTGCCACAAAATCTACTTTTAAGTGTAACAGAAAAACTGGTGTCAAATTTAATGTTAAATAGCACGTTAGAATCAAAACCGGAAGTCAGCACAAGTACAGAACTTTCAAACTATTTGAGTGTAGATAAAGCTTTGATAATTTACGGCTGCATACTATTGGGATGTGTCATTACTGCAGTATGCAAGAGTCTATTGTTCTATAAAATTTGCATGAACTCAAGTACAAACATTCACAACCAAATGTTTTCCTGCGTCTTAAGAGCTCCGATGCGATTCTTCGATAAGCAAACTTCTGGTAAGAAAATCTATTACATTACAAAAAAAGATAAAATACTTGAATCATTTCTATATGAGTGAAAAAATAAGATATATTGTGTCAAAATTAACAACTATAATTAAGTGCGTTTTAGTATACATATGCTTAGCTTTGTTTCAGGACAAATTCTCAATCGCTTCTCGAAGGATACAGGAGCGATGGACGAAATTCTACCCGCCACAATGTACGAGTCGATCGAAGTTTTCTCCATTATTTTGGGAGTTCTCATCCAAGTTCTCATCATCAACTGGTATTCTGTTTTACCGATGATCTTCACCGGCTTTCTATTTTGGAAGATACGAACATTTTACGTACCGACGGCTTACGGAATCAAGCGATTAGAAGGCGCAGGTAAATATCATAGAAAATAATTTATTCAATGATTTGCACAATATTTGTAATTAGATAATATTTGTTAAAATTTAACAGCAAAAAGCCCAGTATTATCGCATGTGACAGCCTCCTTGGACGGCTTGGTAACGATACGTGCAAGCCGAAGCCAAACGATGGTATGCCGACGCTTTGACGCCCGTCAGGATGAACATACGCGAGCTCACTTTCTTAACATCGCTGTAGCATCTGCTTTTGGCCTCTGGCTTGATCTCGTCACCGTCATACTTGTTGGATTCGTCACAATCGGTTGTCTGTTGGCCGATGAAACCAAAACTTTTGCGGGTAGCGTTGGATTGGCTATTACTCAGGTATATTGATTAAAAGATTCAAAGATACTTTAATTATTAAAAAGAGCGATTTCATAATCGAACTTGCTTTTGTTTATTATTTTCGCAGATTCTCATGCTGTGTGGTATGCTACAACGCGGCATCAGGCAGACAGCAGAAACAGTTACTCAAATGACGAGTGTCGAGCGAATACTCCAATTTACGCAGTTAGAGCAGGAAGAAACGAGACCCGAAGCAAGCGTGCCAATAAAACCACCAAGCGGGTGGCCGAGTCGAGGTAAAATAGAGTTTAAAAAATTCTGCCTACGCTACGGTCGAAACGAAGAGCCAGTGCTGAGAAACGTAAATCTGATCATCGAACCCGGCACTAAGGTAAATAATGAATCTGTAGTGTATGCAAATTTTAATTATAACGTGCGATTATCAATAACACGAATTTTCCATACTTTTTAGATTGGTATTGTCGGACGCACCGGAGCAGGAAAATCGTCGTTGATTTCTGCACTGTTCCGTCTGGCTCGTACTGAAGGTCAAATACTCATTGACGAATTCGACACCAATAACTTAGGCTTACACGCACTGCGCAAGCGAATCGCGATTATACCCCAGGAGCCGGTACTGTTCTCAACGTCGCTCCGCGACAACCTCGATCCGTTCCACGAATTCGAAGATACGAGTCTCTGGGCTGCTCTTGAGGACGTCGAACTTCATAAAGCGTTCGTACCTCTCGATCATCCTATCGAATGTGGCGGTCGAAATCTTAGGTAAAAATTATCTTCGATTATAAGCGGATAGAATAAATTTAAATGTTAATTGTAAAACTTGTGTGTTAATTGTAAATCCGTTTCTAGTGCCGGTCAACGCCAGCTGCTGTGTCTTGCTCGAGCAATTGTCAAGAAGACGCGCATTTTAGTTCTCGACGAAGCGACGGCCAACGTCGATCCGGCCACCGATGCGCTCATTCGCAAGACGATACGCAGCAAATTCCAAGAATGCACAGTACTGACGGTGGCACACAGACTTGAATCCGTGATCGACAGCGACAAGATCCTCGTCGTGGAGAACGGCGAGATCGTGGAATTTGATCACCCGCATCTTCTATTGCAGATCGAGAACGGCTGTTTTGCCAAGATGGTCAGGCAGAGCGGCGATGCAATGCACGAGCATTTGCGTAAAGTCTCTGAGGAGGTAAATTTGAAAGATTTCTTACTATTGCAGAATCATGCCATATTTCACGATAAATATCATTGCAATTCGTTACAGGCATACAATGTTATAAGGCTGAATAACCAAGTATCAACGACTGAGGACGATGTAGCGGACGAGCGAACAAATAGAAACGGAGTTGTAAAAAGTAACGATTCCGCCGATGCCACAGAGAATTCGTCGGAGAAGCCATAAACCGACAATATATTTTTATCCAGATTATAAGGATCACAAACGCGAATGTGATTATATTTTTCATATACGATAGTTGTTCGAGCGTTTATTTTTCTATAAATGCGACCTATATTCATAAACTCCAGTTCAAAACATAATCGCGGATAAGACTACGCCTCGAAGCTTGTGATTAATAATTACTATATATACATACATTACACATTTTTACTGAAGTTTATACTGTGTATTAAGATTAAGACTACATTGCGACTTGATGATAACGACTCTGCGTTAAGAATGAATGACTCAATAAATATAGATTACAATATAAAACTGTTCCCAAAGTGTTCTCGTTATTTATCACATTTTTCCCGCCGTTGAATGAAACAATGTCTATACATAATCTGTATTGATCTACGGGTGCAGTAAAATAATAAGGTATGCCGTCTTCGCTCGACGCAGGTAGAAAAGGTGCAAATCTCCAGACGGACATGCAACGACCGGAAAAACTATCGGTCCTCCGATAATCCTCTCTAATCTCCCCCGTTTATGATGGTCTGCTTATACCTATATACTTCATAGTTTGCTTTATTGCCTTTGTGAATACATAATATTCGTGCAATAATGCAATCATACGAATCTGCTACGCCTTTTTCGCCAAAATCGAAATTCGATATTCAAATTCACTTGTCAACGACCGTTGCTCAATTTTTCGAAGAATTCCAGTGAATTTTACTCGTGAAGTTGCCGTCGTCACCAGATCTAGTTACGAAACCTAGCATTTTTTTCTCTAGTGCGTTGTCGCCCCGAACGATTCTAGCGATTCTCACCAGATCCCGCGAAACAAAAACGGCGGGCCGCGAGCGCGAGTGCCGGCGATTTTTCCTCGCAAGCTCAGTCCTGTCGGGTCCCGGCGCTTCGAGTCGCAACGTCTATTTCCGTCGTTTCTGTCGGAATCGTATCCTGGAATTTTTCGCATCTTCATCGATAATAATGTTCCATCCTATTCTAATATGGATATTAGCTGGTGCCGGATTTGTTTAGTCTAGTTTAAGATTTTTTGGTTTACGTATAAACAAGTGGAGAAGAGAAAAGCGGCTTCGATATGGGTTTTTACCGAAGAAGTTGGGGCTGGAGTAGCAGAGGCGGCGGTAAATCAAAGGCAACAAAGAAGAAGCCGACCGTTAGTGATTTGTTGGAGCCCACCACATCCAGGACGAGAATCACCAGGTCCAATTCCGGGTTGAGCCAGCCGGGCACTTCCACGAGGGTCACCAGGACGAACTCGGCACTGCAGAGGTAAATATTAGGATTTTTGTTTTCTTTGTTGCTGCGCGGCCTGGCAGCGCCTCCGCGGGTTTTCTTTGGCGAAACGAAATACCTTTCGTCATTGAAACTCGAACTTTTGTGGTCTGTTTATGATTAGTCATTTCTGGCTAGAAAGGATTCATGTTCTGAACTTTTATATTTTTCTGGCAAAGGACTGTTTACAATCATTTTGGGTAGGTTGACATTTTAGTTCGAAAGAATGTCCTGCTAGTGGTTTTGCATTTGTATTTGGGAGATTTCATTTTTCTTAAATTCTTAAGTTTTTGTTCGAAAGATAGGATTATGAATGTTCTGCTAGTTGTTTTGCTCTATTTTTAAAAGCAAAAATTTCTTAGATTGCAGCGTGTACAAGAGATTTGTTCTGAAAGTGAGTCAGAAAATGATCACACAGACATCAGCGATGATGAGGATTCTTCAGAGTATGCTAGTGATGCTGACTATACTGACAGCGAGGATGCTCCTCAAGAGCATTTGGTTAACGTTGACACCAACGATGATAATCATTCTCAAGAATGTTCGATCATTGCTGCTGGTGACGATGCTTCTTCAAATGAGCCTGCCAGTGTATTCTCTAATTCAAATGAGAAGCAGAAAACTCCTGCTGAACATGACGACAGTGGCACTTGTTTTAAGTCTCCTTTTTCCATACAAAGGTCATCTTCACTTAAAATGGATGAGGATTTTGATATTGACGCATTTATTAGGTAAAATATAATTATTCAATGTTAACTTGTCTCTTTTTCCAAAATTTAGTAATATTGATCTACTAAATGCGTTTATAAAACTAAAATATCAATATGAAAGTCTTAAAAAAATTTTTTTACATTTATAGCAATGCCAATAAACCTGAAGAAGTCACAACCAATATGAGTGAGAGTGGTATTGGTAAAGAAATCTCGGATGAAGACTTCTTAGACATGTTTCCAAAAGTTGATTTAAACAAGATGAATCAAGTTGAGAAACCAAAAGCAACTCCAAAATGCAAGCCACTAAAAGGCAAGAAAATTTCGATTGCTGAATGTGCGATTGGAAATTCTAGTAGTTCTAAAGTAGAGAGTAACATGGATACTCCTAGCACTTCAAAAGGCTTCTAATTTTTCAATTCTAATATTCTATTTATATAGATTCTTACATTACTTTTTTTTTATAGCTAATTTAGGACCGTTGAGACGTCGTTTAGTCAAAATTGCCGCCCAAAATCGTTCAATTGCTGAATATGCAATGCCCACATCTAGTATCCCTGTGGAGAGTGACATGGTTACTCCAAGCACATCAAAAGGTGAGTCTTGCTAACTTGTTTATTTTATAGTTCTGCTCGAAGGCGCGTGTACGCAGAAATTTTTTATTCTTGTCAATTGTTACATTATTCATAGGTAACAGAGGATCAAATAGTTTAGCGGTAAAACGACGTCTAAGCGATGAATTGTCCTTTGACAATGATGATATTGAGAACAAATATCCGAAGCAACCTAAATTAGGTAATATTTATTGGCTATGATTTTTTAGAAAATTTTTCCAAGAAATAATTTTTAGTAGATTAATTTTTTTTAGAAACGATTCCGAAAATTGAGAAAGATTTTGATATTAAATTGCGAAGTCCATTGAAAAATAAAGATCTAAATACAGAAGATGACGAAACTGACGAAGAAATGCTGGAGAATCTAAAGGATTATGAGTTTCCAAATTTGGCAGAAGACATCAATTTTGATGTCAGTGCAATTCCCAGTGATGTCCATACAACTTTTCGAGGAAATGTGGGGGAAAAGCGTATGGAAACGTTTCTTAGAGAGCGTTTCTTAACGAATGAATGCGTACAGAAGCTTCATCATTCTCTCACAAACATCCCTGTAGATGCTATCGAGAGAAACCCTTGTGGATTGCTGGTGCCACTGATGCCTCATCAAAGGCACGCGTTAAAATGGATGCGATGGAGAGAGGAACGACAGCCTAAGGGCGGAATCTTGGGTATTTTTAATTTACGTTTTTCATTGTTTTCAATATTTTCTTCAAGTATTTATAAACAAAATCAAATATTTTACAGCTGATGACATGGGACTGGGAAAAACTATCCAAATGATTTCTTTAATTTTGGCGGCCAAAAATGACCGAAAAGCAAAAGCCCGAGCTGACGGTGATTTAGACGCCGACACAGATGATGAACTTGATGAGGACTGGGGTCATGAACCGGATGATGAATCCCGTGAGAGTAAGGGAATTTTTTTATATGTATATATATTTTCGTATTAATTATATTCTTACTCAAGTACTAAAAAAAATATCTGTTCCACAGTTATAGATGGTAGAACGTTGGTGGTTTGTCCAGCATCTGTGCTTAGGCAGTGGGAAAGGGAGGTTCATACAAAATGTCGTAGAGGAATTCTACGAGTATTTGTTTACCATGGGCCAAACAGAAGGATAAGCGTTAAACAGTTGGCAAAGTACGACATAGTTCTCACAACATACCACCTTATTCAACAGGAACGGGAATTACATATAGCCCCATCAAGCAAAAAGAGCTCAAAAATATTTAAGGTAGTTACATTTATTTATTAAAAATGATGTCATTTGAATTGAATGAATATTTTACTATGTGTTATGTAATGTAGATCAAATGGGAACGAGTGATTTTGGATGAAGCTCATTACATCCGAAATTATCAAGGAAAAATTAGCATTTCCTCGTGCGAACTGTCAGCGAAAATCAAATGGGCACTTACTGGAACGCCGATACAAAATCGGAAATTGGATTTTTATGCACTATTAAAATTTCTTAAGTGTCATCCTTTCGATGATATACAACTTTGGCGAAGATGGGTAAGTCCAGATACAGAGGAAGCTACTCACCGCCTGCAAGTTATTACGACAACGCTGATGCTCAGGCGTACAAAGACCGAGTTAATAGCTAAAGGAGCTATACAGTCGTTGCCCGAAAGAAGGTTCGATTTAATCGAAGTAGATTTAGATTCAGAGGAAAAAGTAGTGTATCAGAAACTACTTTTATACTCACAAACTTTTTTCAACGAGTTCTTGGAACAAAGAAAAGACCGAGAACATAAAAAAACATTTGGTTGTCACAGGCGAAGGAACATTGTGCAACAAGGTAAATTTTTTTTACAACTGCAAAATATGCATGTGTGATTTAAGTCTATACTAATCTATTTTTATTTATTTTTGCAGAAGTTCCAGACAGAATTACCAGATTAATGTTGGTTTTGATGAAACATCATGATGAAATCGACAATTATTATATTTTAGTTTTGATATTAAGGCTTCGTCAAATGTGTTGCCATCCGTCATTGATAAAATCAATGCTCGACAATCCTGATGTTGATCTTGGATCAACCGAAAATCTTATAGAGAATAAGAACTGCAGAGAAGAAATCCTAAAAGAGCTGGACAAATTGACATCTGATGATGAAGACGAAATCGACGAGGAAATGGTTCGAGGAGTAATGTCTCGGACCAATCGTGTTTTTGATAAAGACAGACGAAGTTCGAAGGTAATGTCGACCTTTATAAGTTTTATTCAAATAATTAAATATATTGTTACTCAAATGCAATTATTTTTCTTCAGGTTAGAGCAGTTCTAGATGTTGTTAATAGTGTTTTAGAAAAAGGAGAGAAGGTTATCATAGTGTCGCAATGGACCAAATTCCTAGATATCATTGCAAGTAACCTGTGTCTTATGGAAGGTGCCTATTTCGAAATGTTCACTGGTAAAGTGGCCGTAAAAAATAGACAGGTATACTATCACTATAAATAAAATGTTTTATTTTTTGTTTTGTTTTTAAATCAAAATATTAATAATTATTGGTTGCAGGAAATAGTTGATAGGCTGAACGACAGTGATAACAAACTAAATGTCTTACTTTTATCTCTGACTGCTGGCGGAGTAGGTCTGAATTTAGTTGGAGCAAACAATTTACTCTTGATTGATCTGCACTGGAATCCACAATTGGAAACTCAAGCTATGGACAGACTTTACAGATTTGGTCAAGAAAATAATGTCCATATCTACAAGTAATTTTCTTTAATATTATAAACCATATAATTATCTTATAAAATCCATTACTTATCTTTTTTTTCTTGATCGAATAAAATTTTATATTACAGATTCGTATGCAGAGATACAATCGAAGAAAAAGTAAAAAAACTTCAAGATATGAAGTTGGCAATCGCAAATAATGTTTTGTCCGGATCTATCAGCAATAGATTAACAATCGAAGACCTTAAGTTATTGTTTTCATAAATTGCGTTATTATAACATTTGTTTGTCGAGATGTAAATGTAAATACGTTCATGTATCGTTAGCGTATATATTATTATAACCATGTTTTGTTAGCGTTTGTGTATATTTATTACACTGCCAGTCTCCATTTAGAAACAGAGTTGTATCTATAGTAAAAACGTATTCTTGTTACGTCTAGAATTTTTATGACACATGATATATAAAATTCTATGTTGTATTTATTTCAACATTTGTGCTTGAATGTAGTTTTACTCGAATGAAATCTGGATTTTTAATTTATTTTATCAAGTAAAACTTGATTTATACAACAATTCTAGTTTAAAGTATTCGCGGTGATTCAGGTCATCAACAGTCACTATACGCAAGAGCATGCGACAAACAGACGAACAGACTTTTGATAGACATTACCTCTTCTGCTTTCCACGTACTGACTTTATGTTTTATATTCCAGTGTCGGATATCTCCGGCACTGTTCGCACAAGGAATTCGTTACTTTTAACATCGGGACTAATATATAAATTTATACTCCAGTAGTTCAATTTTCATCTTTTTTTCCTTCAAAAAATGAACATTTTTAACAAGTTATTCTTTTGGTAAGAATTTACATTTGACTTTTCACCAATAATAAAACTTATAATTTATGAAATAAATGTTTTTATGCATGCGTATAATGTACTACTTTGGTTTGTACGGTTTGTTGGTTTCTTTAGTAAATGGTTCAATAATTATTGCGAGAAAAATTGTGTCAAGTATTATAAATTTAGGTTTAGCTTTCTGTTAATTTTATGTACGTGTGCGCGGAGTTATATATAGTTCGCTGTGCCGACGATAAACTCGCGGGATCCCCCTCGTTCTTTACTTTCAAGAACCGCTGTGCGCGGGATAACCAAACTAGTACAAGTTGAATCTTTTGTAACGTGTTTTTCGTTATTCAACGATTTATCAACAGGTGGTTGAAACCAATATTCTTTCGCGAGAAACACAAAAGTCTGGATGTAGATGATTTGCACAACGTTTTACCAGAATTCTCCAGTAAATCACTTGGGGATCGATTGGAAAGGTAAAGAAAAGTTTAATAATAATGATAAACAAGTTTAGCAGCATAAAAAGACATTTTTTTTGCCAGCGCATGGTTTGAAGAATTAAAAAACCATAAATTTACAAACCGAAAGCCTAGTTTATTCCAAGCTTTGTGTAAAACTTTTGGCGGACTATTTTGGTACTACAGTATTCACGTTTTCATCATATGTGTGATTTTAAGGTAACACGACGTTTTTCACATAAAAAAATTGAACAAGACTTAAAATCAGTTTGATTAAATTATATAAGTACTCAAATTTTCAGAGGTCTTTTGCCTTTTACTCTCGGACTTTTAATCTGGCACTTTGATTCTCGCTCGGATTCCACGACTCAAGATGCTTGTCTTTGTGCTGTTGCTCTTCTGGCAATGATAGTGCTCCAAGCAATGGTAGGACATCATTCAGTAGCAGGTAGAAAAGAAGTAGGAATGAGAATTTCGATAGCTATCTCGTCATTGGTGCATAGAAAGGTAAATTACGTCGCACTGCAGGTGCAATATTTTTTACGGGGATTTGATGACTGTTTTTTTAGATCCTTCGTCTTTCAATTTCATCGTCGAACGAGTTTAACACTGGAAGCATTATAAACATATTATCCAACGATGTGGCAAAATTCGAAGACGTCTGCATGTTCTGGCACTATGTTTGGGTCTTGCCAATTCAAGGTATTGTAATGGCTTATTTCATTTGGAACAACGTAGGCGTGTCTTCTTTGGCTGGTATATTTTTTCTCGTCATCCAGACCGTTCCCGTTCAAAGTAAGAGCTTAGTAAATAATAAATAAATAATTTAATTGATCTTATCAAAGTGCTGTATTTAAATTTTATTTACACAAATATTTAATTTCAGAACATTTGGCCAAAGTAACAGCAAAGATTAGGGCGAAAGTTGCGAGTAAGACCGACGAAAGAGTTCGCTTGATGAGTGAGATAGTGCGAGGGATTCGTGTGATAAAAATGTACACCTGGGAGAAACCCTTTGAAAATCTAGTATTCCTTGCAAGAAGGTAAATGAAAACAACAGATCTTGTAGTCTAATATTCAAAGCAAGCGTCAAATTCATGTGCCGTTTATTATAGATATGAAGTGGATGCTATCGCTGTGAAATCTTACATGCGGGGAGTCAGCGCGGCGACATCCGTCTTCGCTGAGAGCACGAGTATGTTCTTCATCATAATGACTTATGTTCTGCTTGGCAATGCTCTGGAGGCCAGTGTGGTGTACTCAGTGGCTCAGTACTTTAGTATGATTAAGGTCATGATTACTGTTTTTTATCCACGAGCTCTTTCCTCAGCTGCCGAGGCTCGAGTTTCCCTCAAGCGTATCGAGGTAAGGAAGCGAAGAATTGAAAATCGTTATTTTTGTTGTTCATTGTATTTTGTTATTATTTTTTATAGGATTTTTTATTTTTGGATGAGGTTGATTCGAAGATGAATCTCGAGGATGTTAAAAAGAGAAAAGGCAGTGCCCGCATTATTATTGAAGATCTGAGCGCTTCTTGGTCGAGAAGCACGACTGAGCAAGTTTTACAAAATATCAATTTGAAAATCTCAGCTGGTGAGCTGTGCATTTTAGCTGGTCCGACAGGCTCAGGAAAAGTACGCGAACACGTATCAATAAAATGAAAAGCAATCAATAACAGAGTTTAATTCACACTTTTGATTTACAGTCAACGCTTTTAAAAACTATCCTTGGAGAACTGCAGGTAAATTCTGGACAGATTAAGGTAGACGGCCAAGTCTCATACGCTTCCCAAGAACCCTGGCTATTTGCCGGAACCGTAAAGAACAACATATTGTTTGGTCAAGATTATGACAAAGAGAAATATGATCGAGTCGTGAGCGCTTGTGCCTTGAAAAATGATTTCGAGTCGCTACTGAATGGAGATGAAACGTACGTTGGTGATCGAGGCGCTATGCTCAGTGGTGGTCAGTGTGCGAGGGTTAACTTGGCGAGGTATTATTTTTAAATTTTTAAATGATTTGATGAAAAAAATGGCTTCCGCGATTGATACAATGACTTGGTTTCTTTCCTTTAGAGCAATTTATAGAGATGCGGATATATACTTGATTGACGATGCACTGGCAGCAGTCGATAGTAAAGTGGGCAAATTTGTATTCGATAATTGCATCAATGGATTGCTAAAGGAAAAAATTAAAATTCTGATAACTCACAATTTTCAGTACTTTCAAGAAGCCGATCAGATTATCGTTATAAACGATGTAAGTAGTTTCTGCATCAATTTATTATAAAAATATGCAGTTTTTGAATGAACAAGACTAACACAGATAACGACTCATCTGTCATAGGGTCAAATAGATTACTCGGGTACTTTTTCTCATCTTATCGATTACCGCTTACTTGAGCTACCTCAACATACATCAAGTCCTGTAGTAAATAAAACACCGCTAAAAGATGAAAGCTCAATTCAAAACGGACTCGAATTAAAATTCACTGAAAATAAATCAACGAAGGTGATGATTGATGAGAAAGACAAGCTTTTGAAAAGCAAACAATTATCTACTAGTTCTATGTGCTGGAGATATTTCAGAGCTGGAGGCTCGATTTTTGCGTTGCTCTGTTTGGTACTGAACTTCGTTTTGGCACAAGCTTCCGTCACTGGATGTGATTATTGGTTGGCTCATTGGTACGTTTTCGTCATAATATACTTTATAAATAGCTTTCTTATATATTTACACTAATTTGTTGACGTCATTACAGGATTAAGCAAGAGGAGAGTCAAGTTAAAACTCATACAAATAATAGTAGTGTTTCAATTGAACTAAGATTTGCTCTTTACGTTTTCGCGGGTTTACTGCTAGCTAGTGTCATCATGTGGACTGCAAGCAGTCTTTTCTATTACAAAATCTGTATGACTGCAAGTAGAAAATTACATAATCAAATGTTTTCGTGTCTTTTAAAGTCCCCTATGCGCTTTTATGAAATCAACCCTTCGGGTGAGTCATAATACAACTAACGAATATAATTTTATAGTGTGTTACTAATAATTAATAATTGCTCATCATGCAACTGGTTGATTACAGGAAGAATTCTGAACAGATTCTCAAAAGATATTGGACTGGTTGACGAAACTTTGCCGACCACGACACTCGATGCATTGCAAGTGCTGTTAAAAATAATTGGTGTGAGCATCCAGGTTTTAATTATAAACTGGTGGTCAATAGTTCCCATGATCATAATGAGCACCAGTTGTTGGAAATTGAAAAATGTGTACTTGCCGACCGCTCAAAATATAAAACGTTTAGAGAGCAAAGGTATTTTTTTAAACAGTGATTCTCGTTCATGCTTTGATATTGTTTTTAAATAAATTTAATTTTACAGCAAAAAGTCCAGTGTATTCTCATGTCAATTCAACTATGTCTGGTCTTGCTACAATTCGCTCAGCAGAAGCTCAAGAAAAATTGAAAGCAGAATTCGATTCATTGCAGAACGTCCACACGTCTGCTCACTATCTCAATATAGTGTCATCGTCAGCTTTTGGTTTTTATATTGATATTTTGTCTGTTAGTCTGTTAGCATTCGTCGTTTTTTGTTTTATAATTCTCAAAGACAGTAATACTTTTGCTGGAATAGTAGGACTGGCGATAACTCAGATTCTCATGCTGTACGGATCGGTTCAATACGGTCTTCGACAAACGACTGAGATGATGACGCAAATGATAAGTGTAGAGAGAATTTTTCAGTTCACAAGTTTGGAGCAGGAAGGTCCATTTGTAACTAATGATTATAACACATTATCAAAGAATTGGCCGCAGAACGGTCAAATTAAGTTTGATCATTTATCTTTGAAATACTCAGATGAAGATGAACTAGTTTTGAAAGATATAAATCTGAGCGTTAGGCCAGGAGAGAAGGTAAGATACAAGATGAATTTTAATGAAGTTGTAAACCTGATGTATTAATAAATTATTGATTATTCTTAGATTGGAGTCGTCGGTCGAACTGGAACAGGAAAGTCATCTCTTATTTCTGCATTATTTCGACTAGTAAATTCAGATGGTTCTATATTTATAGACGATATTGATATTAAAAAGATCGGACTTCACGATCTTCGTAGTAGAATATCTATCATACCTCAAGATCCTGTGCTATTTACTGCCACATTGAGGACTAATCTTGATCCGGCGCAGAAGTATAATGATGACGTTATTTGGCAAGCATTAGAAGATGTAGAATTAAAGAGTAAATTTAATACCTTAGATCATCAAATCGAAAATGGAGGCAACAATCTCAGTACTGGACAAAAACAACTTTTGTGTCTAGCTAGAGTCATCATGGCAAAAAATAAAATTTTAATCCTTGATGAAGCTACAGCTAATGTTGATCTAAGTACCGATGAAATAATTCAGAAAACTATAAGAATGAGATTTTCAAATTGTACCATTATAACTATTGCACATAGACTGAATACAATTTTAGACAGTGATAAAATCTTGGTGATACACCAAGGTGAAGCAGTTGAATTTAACACTCCACAAAATTTATTGCAACTAAAAGATGGATATTTTTCTAATATGATGAACTGTATTCTGTGATATTTGTAAGATTTTTAGTTTTATATAATATGTAATGGTACGATAATAATTAAGTAAAAAAATACATGACATTATTACATAAATAGTATTAAATTTTATTTACCTTGACAGTTCTTGTAGAACTGAACGATGAAAAAATATAAATATTGACTAAACTTATCAAGTTGATATTATTTAATGCATAATTTAAACATTAGTTTTCACAACAATTTCTTGCATGAGTTGTCCTACAATAAAGGCCACCTTATAAATTTAACAATATTTTTATGTACACATTCATTCAAGACCCTAAGTTTGAACAGTTTTCTATTTACACTGATTTATATTGATCATATCAACTGCACATCTCCAGTTTTAACTAAATGGGCAATAGCACTGTATTGTATAATGTGTTGTGAACCCTCTTCAAAATCAACTTCTATATCATTGCCTGGGATCAAAATTCCCAAAGCAGCTTTATTTGCGCTGACAAAAACATGTTTATTCATATTTGGCTTGGATGCCATTTTATTCAGTTCAAATTCTTTGATTCTTGGAGGTATATATTGTAAGGCAACAGCAGTGAACAAATTCTCAACGCTAGATATATACTCTCTAGCAAATTTAGCTTCAGCAGTTGTCATAAAATGTTCATTCACATCACGTTTAGCATCCTCTGATAATAAGTGAATGGCATATTCTTCTATTTTTTCAAGCCTTTTTCTAAGGTAACTTGATATCACAAATCTTATTCTACTTAATTCCATCGTATGAATATTTAGACGAATGTCTCCTTTTTTCAATCTAAAAATAATAAAATGATTTTATATATTTAGATCAATAATGGGCTATTCAGTACTAAATAAAGTAATTTACTTTTTTAAATTATTTTCCATGTGCACTATGTGTTCCAGCATGGTCTCGACAAGTGGCAATTGATGGGGCAAGAGTTCCGGAGCAAATTTTTCATTGAGCCAAGCATTTTCAAGTGCTTGTATCGCTTGTGCAGCTGTCATCTCTTCATCGTCACTTTCTTCTATCTCAGGCTCATCGATATGAATATTTTCAATATTATCTGTGTTTTCTTCAGTGACATCATTTTCTGTTTCGAAGTTTTCCATGTCTTCTGTATCCATTTTTTCAGCTATGTTAATGTAGTATTAAATTTGGAGAAAATCTATATGCGAATGTAACAATAAAATGTAAATAAAAGAACATTATTTAGATGTGACGGTTTTTTAAATTTCACTATCAGGTTAAAGAGGTTATATATTTGAGAGAACATGTAAGTGGTTTGAATAAATATTTTGTTATTCAAATTGACGCGCAACTATTACTGTTATATTATAATGACAAATAATTACCTTATTAATATGTTTATTTAATTGTATTTTCACTCATCGGTATAAATATTTTCATATATATATATATATATCAATGTATACTTTCAGGAAAACAACACCGCGAAGACCGCGGGAGAAAATATGGAGTTTTTGCGCGCCGATATATTGGACGCATGCGCGTAGACAAGTCACGTGGTACTTGATGCGAATATAATAATCATAGTAGGTTTTGAAATATAAGAAAGAAAGATGAGTTGTTCATTGTATGAACGGCCCAAGGAGCGCAGGCCAAACAAGGCATATTGCTCAAATAAATACTTGTTCAATACAGTGCATTTCTATAAGAATCTATAAAGAATGAAAGTCAATAAGTTAGAAAAAAACTTATAACCGTTTTAAAAAGCATACAAACGTAAAAAATTACACGATAAGAAAGCATAATTACCAATGAAATATTTTTTTGCACAAATACTTTATTATACAATAATTAACTGACGTAATTGTTCGAATAAGAATGAATTATCAGGCAAGAAAAAATGCACCTGCCTCACTCTTGTTAAACAAGTTAATTATGATCTTACGAAATCTTTGATTTCATAGACCCTAGCGTTTTAATATTGTAACTGTTGTCGAGCGTTCCAATACATTAATAACGATGCAAAAGCAGTAAATATATAACGTATATAGTACGAGTTATGATCTAAAATTTCAATAAGTACATACTTCGCACCCTCAAGTTCGTTCGCATTCTTTGTTATTAGCCAATGAATGGAACGAGAAAAGCCGCAGGAAAATCACTCAACATTCAATAAAAAATTTTCTCACCACAATTGCAAATACATTGCTTCACTAAGAGAGATATGCAGTGTAATTTCATACTTGCATTAGTATCTTCAAACTAAGAATAATTTAGGATTTCAGATAGAATTTCGGATACAGTAATAGCTCGTAGTAAGAAAAGTTGAATATACTTAAAACTTAATTATAGCAATAGAGATTCAAGCAAAGATTCCATCTGATTGATGTAAATTGATATCTTGAGCAATCTCCCTAATTGTTCTGAGATAGAGTGATGTATCTAGTATGCGTTATTTTCAATACTTGTCTTATTAAATATTAATACAAATGTATCAAGCTTTGTTTGAAAATTGACGAAAAACTATAAAAAGTCGTTTTTTTTTATTTTTAGTCTTAAGCTTAGTAAATGTATTAAAAATTATATGAAAAGCAGTTGACTGTTTTGCTGACCAGCGACAATACTTCATAAAAGGCTTAAAATAGTTACTGCAGATCTCTCAAGACTTTTTTTTAAATTTAACTAGTTGTCTGACAACAATTCGCCTTGATATATCAATAATAGTAATTCATTTGTAGTAATATAGGCATATACAATTTATCCTTCTGGGTTTATTAATTTAGTCGATATTTTATCTAGTAGCTAGCCTCGGCACTATATTTAGAATTATTGCGAAAATGACTTTCCAAAAAAGAGGCTTACTATTTAAAAAAGAACGTGTCTCATGTAAAGATTTACCAAATTGTTATATACTAACTATTGGAATCTTTTTTCTCTCTCAGTTTGGTTGGAGTGCAGTATTCGATTTTTAATTTTCACTATTTGTCGAAGCACTGCTAGTAAAGCAAAACCTAGTCTGTTTTCCCCGTCCTAATGCAGCATGTTCCTTCAGAGCATTTCAATTTTTTTTTGTTTTTTCTTTCTGAAGAAGCTTAAGCTTTGTGATTGCCAATTACTAATGCGAAGCAACTTCAATGCGATTCTTCTTGAATCCATAGATCATATCACTTTGTTGCACATTTTTTGGAGAAAAATGTATGTATCTCTGGTGTATGGCTGACTAGAACTTGGTTCCCTTTAATCCTTTTTCTTTTCAGTACGACTGGAAATGTTATTGGTTCCATTTGATGCATCTGTGGTAGGTGTTGTTGTCAGTCTATTTTTTGCTTGCTGACGAAGTTGAGCTCTTTTTAGGCTTGTCATTAATTGACTTGATTGGTACAGCCAGCTTGCCTGGGTTAAAAAATTTAAAATTTACTTGCTGAGAAAAAATCTATGAAAAATCCAAATCAACTTAAATTATTTAACTTACCACCATTATCATGCAGTTCATTAAAATTGGTACAGAAAATACAATTGATATAAATAACCCTTTGGAGTCAAAATATTGTTGTCTCGAGAAAACCCTGAAAATATTGAGGTGTCATTAAAATCTTGGCTTGACAAATTAATGATTTTTAAACTTACATCCAGTTTGTGGCAGCTACTTCATTGATACTCTCAGAGAAATAAACCAACAACACTGAAACGAAAACAAAGATTATGAAGTTTATTGAACTGGCTTGAATTGTCAAGTAAAAATTTTATGTATGTACTTACAGAGAACAAGGAACAACAAAATCTGGAAGTTTGCGTGATTCCTCGTCATCAGTGCTGTCATTGTGACAGCTATGTGAAATGTCAACAGCAACGCTAGCCATGGGTCCCTCCAGTCAATCTGAAATAACCATGGTCAGGTAAGAATTGTTATTATCCTTTTGATATTTATAAGTATATTGTAGCGAGCATTTAATTATTTCTACTGAATTTGTTATCTAGAGAATTGCGAAACTTTTAAGAGTCATGATGCAAACTTTGACTGTTTTGGCTACAACTGTCAGTTCCCCTTATCTTTTGAATTGTTATCAACAGCTTTGTAGAGACATCGAACCATATCAATGAAAAGCCCCTATCAAAATCACCTGATTCATTGAATAATAAATCATTGTTAAAGCAGTGTAACCGAATGAAAAAATGCAGAACCAATAGGAAATCAGACCAGGAAAATATTCTGTGCAGTCGATTATATATTCCAGTTTATATAAAGCAAGCATATTTATAAGGTTTCCTTTGAAAAACTACAAAATACATGGCTACACTCTCTAGCCTGCAGTGCACACAAACTATACTATACGCCGTGACTATTCAGATGGATCAATTAAAACAATCCACTAGACACAGTCATGAGTATTCAACAATTTCAGACTTTCTTATCTACAAACCACATCAATACAGAGCACAATAATTCTGCACTAATCTGCCACATAATTAGCTGCAAATATTGCACGTAGAAAAATGAATAAGTAGCAAAAATCGACTCCCTAAAAAAAAGCCTCAAGCCCTGACGTATATCACTGCATTTATCAGGAAACTTTTAATTTCACTTGACGTTATGATAACGCTATATAGTATACACACACGGAACGAGTCCTTAACCTAAAAACCGCACCAAGGTCCAATATTTACTCGCGAGAACTTCCCGCACCGGCACCGGAAAAACTACAAATTATCGAATCCCTAATGAACAAGAAACTCACACTCTGCAGGAAGGGCCAGACCCCGTCGATGGTGTCGGTCGCGACGAACTGCCGATCCGACATGTCGCATCAATTAAATCTCACTATATGTATATGTAAACCGTCGCACGAAAACTGCAGCTGTCTCGTTAATCTCGTTATATTTAATATAGGTATCCCAACACAGGCACGTATGTACAACACTATCTTCCGTCTCGCTCCGGTCTACTATACTGCAGTCTCTGCAGCCGCGGCGAACAACGCCAAGTATACAAGAACGCGATTCGCGAACACGATGCGGTCATTCGAATGTATATATGCTTATAGCCGTTCCTTTTTTTTCCTCTTTGCAGTTCACGCCTTCTTGTGTTTACGTGCGCGGTGGTGTCGCCAGCGCGGGACTGAACGCGACGCTTTTTGCGGGTGATGCGATGTTATTTTTTTCTTGACGCGGCCGACACTATTATTAAGTATACTTATATATATGAGTATGCAGAAAAAGTCAGTTCACTTGTACGTGCGCGGGCGGTGCGCGGCGCGCGGCGCGTCGACTGTGCGACAGAGACGAAGATGTGTACGATGTATACACCTATATGTGTACATGTAGGATGAGCAGTTATAATGACAGCTATAACCATCAGACAGTCAGATGAGAGAAAAAGTGGTGAGTATACGCGGTTTCATATAATATATACGTAATTGAGCCATTCGACGAGAAGCCGGACACTTTACGGTCGAGGTTTTGTATGTCTGAATGTTCTCTTTTTGGCAGATTTTCGCATTTTTCACGAATTTTAACCTATTTTAATTTGCTCGTCAATTTCGATAGGGATGGACATTTTGTCTATTTCATTTGAAAGTACAATAAAAAAAAAAACATTCTGATGAAGAAAGTGTTTAGTCCTATATATGATACATATGTATACCCATATTTACATAAGTGTCAGTATGTACATACATGTTTTAATCATTTTTACAAATTTTTCTAAAAGTGGGCTTAAAAAAATATTTCTTTTGCCTGCTTTTTCAGGCTGGTGAAAAAAAGTTAACTTTAGAGCCACTTTTTAGGTCTAAAGTGATCATTTTTAGACCGGTCTAAAAAAATAAATATACTATTTACACTGCAGGATCCCGTTGACGAATACTATCGAGCTCACTTCCGCATACAATTAGTGATAAAAACACATTGATTGTAATTTTTCGAGAGTCAGAAAAGAAGCTAATTTTCTAGAGGTTGCCCTGGTAGAAACGGTATCCGAGTTATTTGGAAATTCTGAGGTTGTTAATCGCAGAACTTGGTAGTTTTCTTTGTCAGTTTTTGTTACAAGATGTAACGCTTTTCAAAAACAGCTTGATCTAAGAACTGTCAAAGAACTAGGATAAAAAGCGTTACATCTTGTAACAAGACCTGACAAAGAAAACTATTCTTAGCTTTTTCACCATTTTAAATCGGCCAATTTCTACATGGAAGCAAAGAGAATGTATATTTAACATTGGTAGTATTATATAGATATAAAAGGTCCTTTAATTGATTTCATATCCTCGCGCTAATTGAAAATGTGATGAACTAAATTTCTTATTAATAAATAGGGTAAAGTGCCATACAAGGCCTCGTCAATCATGCTTTCCTGCTCAAGCTGAGCTTTATAGTTATTTTCTGCAAGTCTAAACTTTTCTCTTAATTCTCTGATATAAGTAGGAAATTCACTCAGATCGTACTGCTCAAAATAATTTTTGAAGTTTATATTCCGCATGAGCGTGGTAATTTGACTATGGCTTTTTGTGAGAAGCTCAAAGAACGGGCAAGTCCTGATGAACCTCGTGGATATCATCCTTTCTATCTCTTCAAGGCAGTCGTTATAATAGCTTCTTAAGCTAAAGTAGTCATTGATTATTATCAGGTCTTTCATATCTATCGACGGATCGCAAACTTTTTTCAGGGCCAGCATCCTTATCATCATTTTGACGCTTGAATTGTCCATAACGTCTTCGATGCGCAGGAGAGCGAGGGGCATGCAGCCATTGTCATCCTCGGCAATCAGATCCGCCCCGGCAGACACGAGTAGCTCTATATTCCATGGCCGAAAAAAGCGGCAGGCAAAGTGCAACGCGTACTACCGTCATTCCTAGTTTTTAGAGCTATGTTGGCGCCGTACTTCAGTAAAGCTTCCAGTGTCGAGTTAAAGCTTTTGGCTGCGAGGTGCAGCACGAATTCACCAGTTTTCGTAGTTAATGCATTTGCATTTGCGCCGTACTCTAAGTAGAGTTGAGTCTGGAAAAGAAACAGCACAGATCGGTAAATTTAGATTGGCTTACATGAGTACAATTAGAGTTCAATTAAATCTTTATATAAGTAACTTTATTCCCTCGTTTGCTGGAATTAAGTGCTTTGTTCCCACAAATGCAGGAAAAAAATGTTTAATTTTAAAAACTTGAAAATTTTGAGAATTTTGTTAATAAAGTTTTTTATGCAACACAGGACTAGAGTCGTTGAATATTTCTGCGGGTAGGTTTACTGCACCCGCGAGAATAATCAACGACTTCAGTCCCTTGTTGCATAATGTACTATTACTTACCAATTCATTTTTTCCGAACAAGACGGCCATGTTTATTGGCTGGTCCGGGTGTATATCGTGGTCGTCGAGAGAGACGCCGCAACACCCCGTACAAGCTCCGCAAAAAATTTATAAAAATTAAATACTAAATTATATGAAACAACATTTTAGATTATACAAGAGCATCTTATGCTCCCCCACTCCCAATACGAAGCTACGCGCCACAACTGACAGCTGAGTTCAAAGCGCCACGAGCCAGCCAGCGGCAACAGCAGCAAGCAGCAAGAAAGCGGGGAGAGGGCGCAACACGCGGCTATATCTATATAGACCGAGCGGCGAGCGCAGTGGCGCCATTATAATAAGAGTAGGAGTAGAGAGCGAGCGGCGGCGCGGCGTGCGCATTATATTATAAGTGTGCAAATGATTTTTGTATATATGTGTGAATGAGTGTGTGCAAGTACGAATGTGAGAGTTTTCCCGGCGGCTCGATCCCCACTCTCTCCGTGGCCTATAAAAAGACCCGCACAACCCGTACTAGCTCACTAGCCGAAGCGCAACTTAAGCGCCAGCGCAACTAATGCGCCTAGAAAATTACGCCTTGAGCAGGCCAAAGGCTTAGAATATTTTCAAATATTTCTTGAACTTATACAATTTTTGTATCTCAAATACTTATAAATTTGTCGGGTCAACACTAATAACGCAACTAACGCGTATCAGTCTAGAACTTAGAATTATTTCGAATCGTTTACATACTTAGAAAAATCGTGATCCAAAGCCAATAACGCAAAAGTTAAGCGTATTGTCTTACAAATATATTGTATAACTAAAGCGAACATACAAAAATTTCTGTTATAAAGAATATTAGCAATTTAGGCAATATTCTATCTAAAAAGAATATTGATTGAATATATTTTGTTATTGAAAAGAAATAACATACTATTATTATTGAAATGACTTTCCACTACCTCGTATCCCGGACCTCTCTTATATTATAAAAATACATCAATATAAAATCAAATCTTTATTTGTGATCTGCTGTCAAATTTCAGACGCAGATCAGTAAATGATCATTGCTCTTCTCAAAAATTAAAATCTACGCGCACAAGACCAAGAAGAGTCGTGACCGTTTCAACGCCCTTCTCAATCAAGGTTTTTGCTAGCTCGATGGCATGTTCCTCAGGGGCCGCTATTGGCAAGAAGTGCAACGCATTTGCGCCGTGCTTAATTTCGCATAATCATAAACCCCGTAATTCATTAACAAGGGTATCAGTTCGTTGGCTTTGCGGCTCTGGGCTGCGACAAGCAATGGTTTTGTTCCCAAATTATCCGCTATGTAAGAGGCTTCTCTTTGAAGCAGCATTTCTGTTACTCGGCCATCCCTCACCGCATAATGCAGGACGGTTTGTCCTTCGAAATCTCGTGCATAGTGATGAGTGTGAACTGTGTGATGCGCTGCTCCGACAAGGAGCGCATTTTAAGCAACACGTAAAGGATTGTCGCTGTTATCTGCGCATGCGTCGGAGCAGCAGTGTAATAGTGGTGGGGGTGGATGTGTGACGGCAGGCCCAGCCCGTGGATAAGAGAACTGCAACAGATAACTTGCCGGACGTAGGCAAGTTACCGACCGAGTGGCGCTAGTAGCCAAATGTAAATAGTCTACCTATGTGCGGGTAGATGGCGTACGCGCATGTAACACAGGAGAGAGGGAGCAACTCGGGTATATAAGGAGCCCCGGAGTCAGCAGCGAGCATTAATGATCTGGCTCTCAACTCAGTAACGTGCGAATGGTAGTACTCGCTGCTTGCTCCGGTCTCCACCATACTTAGTAGTCCATGAGCCCCAGGCTCTCGAAGAGTATGTGCGCAGTCCACTCCATCTCCTGTAGGCTGAGATCCAGAATCGCCAACAAATATTTATTAAGAGAATAAATGAATAACTCTTTGCAAAATATAAATAATTTTGACCCTTTATTAGAACATCCTCTCTCATTCCCCCATCAGTTGTGTCATCGGTGCAGGATGTTAGTACCCTGTTCTTAGGTGTCTCATCTGGTAGTGGATTCATGGTGAGATGGTAGTACCTCACACATCAGTTTAATAGCTGCGTGGTTTACCTAAGCGTGTGGGGCGTGCGTAGTGGATAGACCCTACTCACCTCCTTCAACACGCGAGCAGCTCTCCTCTAGTGGGTCTTCTACTTCAGAGCATAGGGAAAGCTTTTGTCCACTCAACAGATATTACGGGTGGATCAGAGTTCGTCATCGTTCTTCGTATGTGCTTGTCTCCTGATTTACTAATCTCGGGTCACGAATTCCTCGCGTTCGCGCTCTAACCCTTCGCGGACCGTTTCAGATAGGTCTAGACGGAGGAGTTTAAAATTTACAGAGTATACTTTGTAAATATGTCTAATTAAATAAATACTATACATACAAATGGCGTGCAATATTTTATAACAGCGCCTGCCTTCAATCCGCCAAAACACGCTTATCCATGGTGTGAGCAGTTCTTTCTTGCACCGAGAGGTTAACACCCGAGTGTAGGATTGCGTCTAGAAATGGCCGTATTCGAAAGGGCTGGCGCTAATGTCAATTTTAACACATAGTCTTATGGAGAAATAAACCATTTATGACCACGACAGCCACTCGAACTTCGGGGACGCCACAGTCTATGCTCACAGAAAGTCAATGGACTTTTGATTCCTCGGATAGTTGCCTGCGTACGTATTGAAGCTGGACTCGCGACAGGCTAGCCTCGTCTCGTGGCCCCGAGTGAATTCGAAGTCGAACGATGGCTCGTCGGCTTGACACGTCACCTCCGCAGAGGATCTTCTGTTTCGGTTAAGGAAGAACTCGGAACTGACACGAGTCACCCTGACGAAGGTATCCTTTACGAGGCTGCGACTGGACTTCTTCTTTTTGGCAGATGTTGAATCCTGCCTGCGGTATTGGTCCATGATCTTCTCCTCGAGCCTCTCCTTCTGGCGCTTGAGATTCACCTGGTCAGTGTATTGCGCTCTTCCTCGTAGAAGTTCTCGCAGGCCTCGTGAGCCTGCATGGTCAGCTGGTGAATCTGCTTCAAGAGCTCGGTGTCCGCTCGACGGCCAAGTTTGCCTTCTTGATTTTGCTCAGCTCGATTTCCAGTTCGACGATCCTCTGGCTCTTGTTGCGCAGCTCCGAATTTTATCGGACTACGGTAAGAGCACTCCTCCTCGAGGATCTTGGTTTTCGTCTCGAGGTTTTTGATCAATTTTTGTCCTCCGCCAGGCGAGTCACCAGTTGATTCTTGTCCTGCAGCAGCTGCTGGAAGGCCACTTTGACCTGATCCAGGTCACTAGCGAGCTTCTATCTGTTCTTGAGAAGGATCTCCTTCTCGGCCTTCAATCTCTGCTTCTCTCCGTAGGGCAGCTGGTACTTCTTCTCTAGCTCACTGCACCTCCTGTCGCTTTTGCGCATCTGTTCGCGCAAGCTTTTATTCTCTTTCTGGACGTCCACGAGTTTGGTCGACTCCTCGTGAATAGAGCTCTCCTTGACCTTGATGGAGTCCAGGAGACTCGATAAATGTTGGTTCTCAAGCTCGAGCTTGAGCATCTGGGACTTGGTACTATTGTTCAGCTGCTCGAACAGACTATTGTCCATGTCGATCGGCGAGGGCTCGTAGGTGTCGATAATAAACCCGCTGTCCAGGGTTTCCTTGGTACTAGCCTTGACGAGTTGCTCGAGCTGAGAATTTTCTTCGCAAAGCTCGCGGTATTTCTCGCGACTGATCGCGCTCTCCTCCTCCATCTGCTGCTTCAGTTGGAAGATATGCTGCTTCAGCTCTGTGACTTGGCCGGCTTTCAGCTTGTAAGTTTCAAGCTGCTCGTTGAGGCTTTTTTTGTTCTCAACGAGCAGTTGGTACTTTTCGTGGATCTCCTTCAGACTACTCTTGTAAAAGTCCACTTTGATGAACTTCTCCTTGTACCGGGCGATTTCCTGCTCCAATCTGTTAGCGCACTCGGTTTTTTCGTGCGCTACGTCACGCACCTCGTCGCGGTATTTTTTGGCGCGTCTTAACTCTGACGCTGAAATTTTAATCGTTGCCAACATTAGTAATTACATAGTCGTGAATCATCAAATAAGTTTGATAAGTAACGTATGATTAGAAACTCACCTAATCTTTCCTTCTCATTCTGCACCTTCGCAATTTCACAATGGGTCTCTCGCAAGTCCTCGTCTCTCTTCCTACTGTTTTCTAAGCCTAATCCTCATCTCTGCTAACAGCTCAGCGTCTTTCCACTGAGACTCTATTCGATTTCATCGACGAGTTGAGGATATTCGTAGTACTTCGCTGCAATTCAGCGCCTCGTCCGAACTCATCTGCATCGTTTGGTTCAACAAGATCGCGTCCTTGTTGACTCCGGCCCTGTTCATGCTTTTCACTTTGATTTTGTAATAGTCCCTCACTCGACAGAGGCTACGAACGATCTCGAAAATTTTGGTAGCAGAGTTGATATCGCCTGCCGGGTCTTGAAGCATCTCTTGGCTGAGCACTATTTCAGGAGCCTGAAGGTCTTGTCTTATGCACTCGGCGATTGCGATTTTGGTTTTCTCTTCCAACTTTTTGATGCTTTCGATGAAGTGCTCTTTCTTGGGACAGTTGACGGCGCAGCCCAACAGAAGTTTGAGCAGAAACTGGACTTCCGAGACGTGAAGGTAAGGTTCTCGGGCGAAACGTGACACGTTAGGAAAGCGGATTACGGCGTGGTTGAGTTCCTCCTAGTAAAAGAGACGGATGTTGCTGAGGATTTTCTTGAGGTTGCGAGCCCGAAGAGAGTCGTCGGCGACCGGTGAAATGACATTGCTCTCCAGACAGTGAAGGTCCCTGTGGAAATAACGAATGTTCGTTTAGATTTTGTTTCTAGGCCTTGCATTTGAATAGCGTTATAATTTAAAAGCGTGTTCAAATTCAGTTAAACTTACATTTGAAGAAAAATATGATGAATTAAAACGCCGTCGATCACCTCTTCGTAAGTGAGCTTCTCAGCATTCAGCGACGGATCCAGGCAACTTGAAAACTGTAAACGAAAAATAGAATGTGGTTTTGATTTGGTTAAATTATTCACACCGAAATCAATAATAAAACAAATTTCGCACTTCAATTTAATGCACGTTTGTAGTGAAAACGATAAAAATATGATATTTCAGATGCTTACCCAAGCGACTAGTTGTCCGTCTAAGAACTTTTCAATCTCCGAGACGCGCATATCGTTTGCCATTAAACTATGCACAAAAATTCTAACTTTAAAACTCCAAGCACCAACACTTATGCGAAACTGAAGCGATCTAATGTAGTCCACCTTTCGGCGTCGACGTTCAGATTAGTTCTGGCCAGCTCTCGACTAGCTCATGCGCCTGTGCCACAATTAAGGAACAAACCCACACCTCCATCCCCTTACCCCTATCCCCCTTCTAAAATTTCGCAATTCAGTCAGCACATACCCAATGTACTTGCTTAGTCGCCCGTATTCTAGGTACAATAAATTTAGTCTGCTCGGTCCAATTACCGGGAACTGGGAATCATACTTTTGCTGATGGGTGGAGTGTCTATAAAATTTGTCTCTTTACCTGCTTATAGATATTTTGTATTTTAGATGGTATATATACAATAGTCCATGGCTCAAAAAAATCAAATCCGAACCAAAAGGGACTTAACCCATTAACGTCCAAAACAAAGAAATCGTAACTCTGTTTTCAACCGTAAATCTATCACATATTCCACGGATATATACAAAGCAAACATACTTTTTCTGAAGTATTTTTTTCTCTACTTTCCATTTCTGGTATCAGAATTGCGTATTTTTCACTCAAAAATCCAATATGGCGACGTTTAAAAGAAAAAATGCAAAATTTCGATACTTTTTTTTTTTAAATCCAATTTCTTGTTGTGTTAACGTTGAGGACGGAACTTTATTTTTCAACTATGAGTGCATAAATGAGTTGTACTTTAAATTCAGTTTGGTCCCGAATCCAGAAATTCAATATGGCGGCTAGAAAATGGTGCCTGAAGCGCAAAATTTTGCCCAAACTTTCACGAATTTTTTTCACGAATATAATGCATTCGACGAAAAAATCAATAAGAATGAAACGTGCTTAGAATCAATCAAGGAATATGTCTAAATTTTTTCACTGAGTTTTGAGCAACTTTTTTATTTTTGCCAATTGGCAATTTATGACAAATTGGAAAATTTCATCGAATCGTCTCGAAAAAATTCAGATATACTTCTTGGTCAATTCTAAGTACTTTTTATTCTCTAACTTTTTCTTATATAACGCTTTGTTTTTGAGTAAAAAATCAAAAACCTTAAAATTCTTAAGATTTTTTGAAATTCAAAAAAAAAATCAAAAACTTTAAAATGTTTTGTTTCATATGCACTTTTTGGTCAATTATGAGCAAATTTACTTCAAATTTGTGCCCGAGTATCTGTCACATTCCAGATGATATGATTTTCGCATTGAAAAATTCTCATTTCTTAGCCGTTGATGTACAACGTTTCCCGACACTTACCGCGTGGAGGTGAATGAGTCAAAGCATCTTGTCTTTTTTTTATCTTTTTATTTATTTTTTTTTCGCTTTTTATTAGGGTTTTATTTATGTTTTTGATTTTTTATAGTTTTATAATTTTTATTTTTTTTTAGGAACTGTTATGATTTTCATAAAACACGTTTTACAATAAAAATTATTGCATTTTTTGCAAAATTTGTTTGTCCTAATGACACATGGCTTGCAACAGCAGAGCTTCTGTTGTTTAAGGGATACTGTTTCATGAACAATGCCATCAACTTTAGGTCTAGTCAGATAGTATTTCACAATATCCATCAGAAATTGTTTTGAACTTTTTTTGTGACTTGGATTAGCACAATTATAAAGTACTACTGCATTGGTGACAGCGGCCTGAAGTAATCTAATAAAAACCACCCACGTCCACTTTTTTGATCGAATGCATGGCATAACATCATTGCAATGGCCATCATGAACATCAACCCCTCCCATAAACCTATTATAAAGATGAAATGCATTAGGAAAAGGTATGTCTATTTTTGATTTTACTTCTTTGGAATATCTTTTCGAGGGTAACAGTGGTGTTACTCCAGATGCTGTAGAAATTATTGAAATCGGTTTAGAATCAATAATAGTAATTAAATTCATTCCGCTCTTCTGATCGTGCTTTGTGGCGTATGTGCCTCTTGTTGATTTTTTATCAATATAATTTTTTTCTTTTATCCTATTTTCTCTAATAGTACCAGTGGAACGTAAACCCATTTTTCTTAAATGTACAAAAAGGTCTAAGCTTGTGAAGTAATTGTCCATGTATAGATGGTAAAGGCCTACTTTACGAAAAGTTAGCGTTGAAAAAAAATTGTCAAGTAAGTTCATTACTACCCGAGTTCCTAAAGCACATTTGGCTAATTTATCCCCAATAGTTGAATTCTTCCCACAGTATAGATCAAAATCTAATAAAAATCCATCTAATGTACATACACCCCAAAATTTCAGACCGAATCTAATTGGTTTGCCGCGAATAAACTGTTTCATACTAGTTCTAGCGTAGCATTTGGCCATCATTTCATCTACAGATATCGCGGTTTGAAAGTACCCGAACAATTTTATGTTTCTACGAAACAGATTCATGACTTGACGAACTCGCCAAGCTTTATCATTGCAATCTTCATCCCCTGGTTTTGATAATTTCAACTTAGATTTTATATTTTCAAATGTACGGCGTCCCATAGCCGATTTCACTACATCACTAGATAAAAAGGGATCATTAGACCAATAATCTCTTTGACTTTTCCTTTTATTGAATGCTGAGAAAAGTATTATTCCTATAAATATATTCAAATCTGACATTGTTAGACTGCAATTATTCATCTTAGTTGATTCTATAATATAATTTTTAATTTCTTTGCAAAAAAATGTCTCAAATAGGTCAACTGGACTCATATTTTTAATGTCTTTCTTATGACTATCAGATAATAATATTTCATTTTCAACTTTGCAGGAATAACTTTTTTCTCCGTCGATCCATTTATAAATATATTCATTTTCCAATTTAGATTGATCATTCGTATAATTATTAGAAGTTTCTGCGTATGTACTCAGTAATAAGTTATCAATACATTCAGAACTAGAATCTTCGTCACTCTGACCAGAACTGCCCGAATCATCTGGATTAGGTACCAAAATATTATGATCATCGTTATCATCAGAATAATCTTCTTCAGACTCTGATTGAGATCTTACATTTCTCCGGCGTTTTGGAGCCATTACAATTTTAAAACTTGAAAAGCTAAATACACAAGTAAAATATTAACGCTAATATTTAGAACACTAACAGTATAGTAGACAAAGAGTGAAAAAACTAAAGATTCTTCAAAATCGATTTATGAACATTCAATGATGATTCACTATTTTGAAATTCAGATAAAAACATTACAAAAGCTTTTGGCAAAATTCGGCAAATTGAATATAGTAATTAAATTCAGACTTTTTCGATTGAGAATTCAATATAGTTTATGAAACAATTCCAAAAGTTGCATAACTCAAATTTTTTAAGGTTTTTGATTTTTTACTCAAAAACAAAGTGTTATATAAGAAAAAGTTAGAGAATAAAAAGTACTTAGAATTGACCAAGAAGTATATCTGAATTTTTTCGAGACGATTCGATGAATTTTTCCAATTTGTCATAAATTGCCAATTGGCAAAAATAAAACAGTTGCTCAAAACTCAATGAAAATCCTGCCTGCGGTATTGGTCCATGATCTTCTCCTCGAGCCTCTCCTTCTGGCGCTTGAGATTCACCTGGTCAGTGTATTGCGCTCTTCCTCGTAGAAGTTCTCGCAGGCCTCGTGAGCCTGCATGGTCAGCTGGTGAATCTGCTTCAAGAGCTCGGTGTCCGCTCGAGGGTCCTACTGGTTTGAAAGGCGCAAAAAGGCTAAATTAGATAGCTTACAAAATAGAAGCGATAGGACCGTAGAAGAGTATTCTAACGTAAGGAAACGGACGAGCGCGATCTACAGAAATAAGAAGCGGGAGTATAAAAAGAATCTTATTAGTATAATACTTCTTCTTGGCAGATATTGAATCCTGCCTGCGGTATTGGTCCATGATCTTCTCCTCGATCCTCTCCTTCTGGCGCCTGAGATTCACCTGGTCAGTGTTGTTAAGGATAAAATTGGTCCAAGGATCTCGGCAATAACTTGAAGTCGAACACAATTTGAATATTATAGGTTAAATCTTTATTTAGGAATATAATCACAAATGAGTAGCGGCCTGTATCACGACCAACTACTCGCACCAAGGGTCAGAGTGCATCTGACTGCTGTCGATCCTTCGTCGATCTGGATCGCCACTGCCCCCCACCTATGCTAATTGCCGCCTAATACGCCGCTGATGGCTGCCGGGGCGTCGCGGAGAGAAAGAGAGAGAGAGAGAGAAACCAAACTTATCGCGCGCGAACCTTTAAATCGTACGCATGACATCTTACACATAAAGGGCCGTCGCCACGTCGCCTCGCTCCTCAGCCGAGAACGTGCCACGGCCCGCCTTTCGGCTTCCCCGTGCAACGTGGGACCCTCAAAGCAATGGAGCAAGCTCCCTTTGGGGTCGAAACAGCCTCGGGGCGCCAAAGCACCCCTAGCTGGGGGCCAGAAGCCACAGAACTCCCAAAATTGGTTCTGCGCTATGGGAGCTCGGCCAACGCGCGCGCCCGCCTTTATCGACATTCACTGTACATTGCGCACTATCCCGTTCTCTCTCTGTCTGTCCGCTCCCCCCGCCGCATCTCCAAGGTACATATCTATATTCTATCCGTAACAAGTGTATTGCGCTCTTCCTCGTAGAAGTTCTCGCAGGCTTCGTGAGCCTGCATGGTCAGCTGGTGAATCTGCTTCAAGAGCTCGGTGTCCGCTCGAGGGTCCTACTGGTTTGAAAGGCGCAAAAAGGCTAAATTAGATAGCTTACAAAATAGAAGCGATAGGACCGTAGAAGAGTATTCTAACGTAAGGAAACGGACGAGCGCGATCTACAGAAATAAGAAGCGGGAGTATAAAAAGAATCTTATTAGGAGAATAGAAACTAACAGTAAGGAAAATAACCCCCGCGAAATGTACAGAGGGATTAACGCCATCAGAAAGGGTTTTAGGAGTAGAGCGCAATTGATGAAGGATGAAAACGGGGACCTCGTAACAAATGACAACGAATTACTGTCGCTGTGGAAAAATTATTTCGATAAATTATTAAACGTGCACGAAAATAGCGAAATTCACACTGCTGAACCCCACGTGGAGGAACCGAGCTACCAAGAAGTAGAGGCCGCGATTAAAAAACTAAAAAACAACAAAGCCGCGGGAAATGACTTTATACCAGCTGAGTTACTCAAATATGGGAGCGTCGAGCTCACTTTCAAAATCTATAAACTAGTATGTGCCATCTGGAAAAATGAAACAATACCCGAAAATTGGAAGGAATCTATCATTATACCGATTTTTAAAAAGGGCGATAAGACAGACTGCAATAACTATAGGGGTATTTCACTTTTAGCAACGTGCTACAAAGTTCTGTCAAACATAATACAAGCTAGACTCACTCCATTCGCGGAAGATATAGTAGGAGATGATCAGTGCGGATTTCGGCGCAACAGATCGACGAGCGATCAAATGTTTACCATAAGACAGTTGTTAGAGAAAAAGTGGGAATTTTGCAAAACCATACACCAACTATTTATAGATTTTAAAAAAGCGTACGACTCTATTAAGCGAAGCAAAATGTATCAAATTCTAGTACTTCTCGGTGTACCGAAAAAACTCGTGAGATTAATTCAAATATGTCTGAACGGAAGCACGGGAAAGGTCCGAGTAGGCGGTAATGTATCAGAACCCTTCATGATACGCGATGGTTTAAAATAAGGGGATGGACTCTCTACGGTGCTGTTCAACTTAACGTTAGAGTATGCCGTTAGAAAAATGCAGGTTAGCCAGATGGGCGCAACGCTTAATGAAACAACGCAGATACTAGGCTACGCAGATGATTTGGATATACTGGGGGATTGTAGGGAAACGGTAGCAAGAAACGCGGAAATCCTCATAAAAGCGGTGGAGTATACAGGGTTAGAAGTGAGTGAATCAAAAACAAAGTACATGATTGTGGATAAGCTAGGCATCTGCAGAGGGGAGGAAGATCTCAGAGTTGGGAATTTTACTTTTGAAAAGGTTAGCGAATTCAGGTATCTGGGTACGACCATAAATGATAGAAACGAGATTAATGTCGAAATAAATAAGAGACTCCATTCGGGTAATGCTTGCTTCTACGCCGTGAGTAATTTACTTAAGTCGAGGCTGTTGTCTAAAAACGTTAAAATAAGAATATACAGGACAATAATACTGCCGGTGGTTCTGTACGGGTGCGAAACGTGGGCTCTCACTAAGCAGGCGGACAATCGTTTTAGGGTATTTGAAAATAAAGTCTTGCGAAAAATATACGGGCCGAAGAAAGATGAGGAAACCGGGGAATGGAGGAGACTACACAATGATGAGTTACACAATCTGTACGCGTCACCAAATATTAACAGAATAATAAAATCGCGCAGATTGGGATGGGCAGGGCACGTAGCGAGAATGGGAGACGACCGTACGGCAGCGCGTGTCATGAAGGGCAGGCCGATGGTAACGCGACCTCTAGGTAGACCTAGACGTAGATGGGAGGACAACGTAAAAGCGGATCTAGTAGAAATAGGACGGGTAGGTGTCGATTGGAGAGGTGCATCTGGGGTGGGGTTGACACAAGATAGGGCAGCGTGGAAGGCTTGCGTAGATGAGGCGATGAACTTTCGAGTTCCAAATGCCATGTAAAAAAAAAATATATATATATACAATAGTCCTGGCACCACTGCATTGTAGCCATAAGTCATAGAGGTTCGAGGATCCGCCAAAGTGATTTTATTGTATTTTTACCTCCATAAAAAGAATCCGCAAGATGTTTTGCACTAAATTAGTGCAATTAGTTATAAACAAATTTATCAATGACTACCAGAATTTCACTTTTTTATTGTGAGGTAAGCGTCGATGCAAATTTTGATAGTATTATATTGCCAAATAAGTAACAAAATATATTCAGAATAGAAATTAACAAAAATAAATAATATCATGCATAAACAATTGAAATATTAAATAATTTTTCTCGTTTTTTTAAAGATTTTATAAAATTGTTGTGCTTATGGAAAAAGAGAGAACGAAATATAACAAAGTTGATGTTTAAAACATTATCTATTATCAAATTTTTTTAATAACTAAACAAATTAAAATTTCTTTTTCAATATTTTACTTCTCATGTTGGTATACGTCCATGCTTTCAGTAGTTGCTTTATCAAATATTTTCTTATGCTATTATATACGACAAAAGTAGTATGCCCCTTCCCTGGTAGAAAGTTAACGAGTCAAAACCGCTAAGATCTTAAGACTTAGTTAACTCATTTAGCTAAAATTTAACTAAAAATTAAAATAAAACTTTGCCAAGAAATCGCTTAGTAGTCAAAATGTCGTTATCAGAAATATTACAACAAATATAGGGCTCAAATTAATAAATGGGTTACGTGCGTATAACTACGCATAATTTTATAAAGTTATATTGCAATTTTTTACCTTTGAATAAAATTGTAACAAATATAATGAAGCCACAATACCGAATAGTTACCAGAAAATAGGAATACAGAAATAGGATAATACGAAGAGGTGATCGACGGCGTTTTAATTCATCATATTTTTCTTCAAATGTAAGTTTAACTGAATTTGAACACGCTTTTAAATTATAACGCTATTCAAATGCAAGGCCTAGAAACAAAATCTAAACGAACATTCGTTATTTCCACAGGGACCTTCACTATCTGGAGTGCGATGTCATTTCACCGGCCGCCGACGCGTCTCTTCGTGCTTGCAACCTCAAGAAAATCCTCAGCAACATCCGTCTCTTTTACTAGGAGGAACTCAACCACGCCGTAATCCGCTTTCCTAACGTGTCACGTTTCGCCCGAGAACCTTACCTTCACGTCTCGGAAGTCCAGCTTCTGATCAAACTTCTGTTGGGCTGCGCTGTCAACTGTCCCAAGAATGAGTACTTCATTGAAAGCATCAAAAAGTTGGAAGAGAAAACCAAAATCGCAATCGCCGAGTGCATAAGACAAGACCTTCAGGCTTCTGGAATAGTGCTCAGCCAAGAGATGCTGCAGAAGGAGATGTAAAAAAATAGATCGAGAGGTTCCTCTCGATTTCCGATTCTCAAATTATTTTAGGCTCGTTCTACCTTATAGGGAGCGAAAATAGATTAATTTATACATGTATTATGACTAGGGACTCTTGCTCTACATCTTGTCTGACGCTCGGAAAACCCTATTTTCGGTCCACTTTATAGGCGCCGAAAATGGTCTTTTTTATGCACGTGTTATAAAAAAGTCTTTTCCTCCCAAGGGAGTAGTTTTTTCCTCACTCTGCAGCCTATCTAATGGATGTGTGTGTGTCTATATAATTATTTTCAAAATTTTGAAAATCATCATAGCTCGTATTTTTTTATAACGACGGCCATTTTCGACCATTTTTAAAATTTTAAGATCTCAGGCTAAGCTGTCCGGTAATGCCGGAAAAAATAATGTTTGCTCGGCCAGGCAACAAATTACCCGGGGCGCAATAAAGGCTGTTTCTGGAATTATGACTTATTGTATTTGTTATAATTTTATTCAAAACATTATTTAAATATTTAAAATTTAATTAATTTTATAATTCATAATTTAATTCTGCACTACTGACCAGTGATTTTATGCAATTAATTATTTTTAAAGTTGTGAAAAATATTCAACTATTTTTAACTGAAAATTAACTAATTTTAGCTAAGCTGCCATCTGCAACAGCATGAGACGTAAACGATTTTTTAGCTAAATCGTAAGCGATAATTTAGGTTATTGGCTTAAATAAGCGAAATTTTAGCTAAATAACCGTTCACATTTCTACCAGGGTTGAGCCTGCATAGTCATTTACACGTACTATTATGCTGCTATGTCGTACGCTGAAAGGTGGATACGATGCAACTGCAGTTATTTAACAAAGACTTAAGTATTATACGTCAGAAAAAAATCAAGAATATGAGGATGTTTGCCAGTATGCGTTAGCACTGTCATGGCCGCCGTAGCTGTTAGGCTGCGTCCAGAAATGACCGTATATGTTAGTACCTATACAATTAGACAGTGGCGTTTTCGGCAGTGCTGCCAATATAATTCAGCTTTCGCTAGTAGGCTGCACCTTACCTCAAAAGCCAAAATACATTGGCAGCACTGTAGATAACGCTACTGTCTACGCAGGTGCTAGCGTACGGTCAATTCTGGACGCAGCCTAATACATGTTATATACATAGATGTGCTAGCTAGTCTGCCGTGTACTCATGCGTCTAGCGCAAGGAGATCGTTATTTAAACTAACCTAATTTTTCGCACAATTACTGCGACTTTTGCAAAACCCAAGGCATTTTTATAATCCGCAATTAAATTACGTTTTATGCTACTCTTATGCCAATATACAGTTTTTTAAAAATACAAATAGGTAACCTGATATTCTATGTAGCGAATACCTAGAAATAACCTGTACATTGGCATAAGAGTAGCACCAAATGTTTGCAATTTAATTGTGGATTATAAAAATGCCTTGGGTTTTTCAAAATTCGCAGTAATTGTGCGAAAAATTATGTTGGTTTAAATAGCGACCCTCCTCCACGCATAATACGCTAGGCATATTATTTTATAGGTGCGGCAGCCATGACAGTGCTAACGCGTACTAGCGCCCTCTGGCTCAAAGTTGCAGGGCAAACATGCTCATTGACGTGTTGTGTTCTGAAACATTAAAAACAGAATAAATTCTATAATATTCAATTTATTTATTAATTGACTTACTGATGTTTTCGTTATTGAAATAATTGTGGAAAATTCCCAAATTTGTGTATAAATAATTTGTATCATTCCTAAGAAAAATTATTGAAAAATTACCATACTAATGTTATACATTTTTTAGTGTTCTTAACAATAAATTAATAATTCAATTATTTATATTTTTTACATTATTTATTTTTCTTAATTATATATTATAAATGTATTTTGTTACTTATTTAGCATTATAATACTATACAAAATTGCATGGACGCTCTTTTCACTTTAAAAGAGTGAAATTACGGTAATTATTCATAAATTTGTTTATAACTTGTTATTATACCAATTTAGCACAAAACGCGGCCACTTATGAACAGCGCCAGGACTAGGAATTAAGTATATGAATGGTATAAGTATGCTATTCAGAAGTATGCCGATTTTCGAGGTCTGGTATCTAGTGATATGTATCGGACCATAGCTGGGACTGTCTTGAAATCCACTGTACGAGATTTTGCATGTTTTTTAGTCCTTTAAGAAGTAGCATGTATGTAAACCTCGTTTACTAAATCGACTAACTTACTATCATATTATATTGTATATATTTCTATATATAACTTTTAATATTAGCCAGGTATAATAACCGAATTGAATGTAAGCCAGAAACGATTTCTGCCATGAGTGAATGTCCAGCGCCTAAAATTCGCGTCGTAGAAATTTTGGCACCGAGTCATTTAACAAGATATTATATTTTTGTTATAAAAACCATTGTGCAAAGTTTTATCTTAACCTATTCGTCAGAATTCCGCATTCAGAATTTCAGTTAGTATTTTTTTTATCGAAACATTATTCAATCGACTGAAAACTTTTAGACCACATTACCATCACACTTATGTAAACATTCCAGAAAAAAAAAATTATGTTGATTTGGATTATTTCTGCAATTGATGCGTAGAAGATTAACTTTAATGATAAAATTCGATCTTATCGAATATAATTAATTGCTTTTTAAGTACGTACATACTTACTTTAATATAAGTGCTTTTTATGTACATATTTACTGATGCTTTCAATTCATCTTTTACTTCAAATGAAGAAATGTGGTCACTACAAAATAATTTCTGTCGCGAACACATGATAACTTCCATGTGTAGGAATAACAATGGAATTTTACTGAAATTTGCTCAGCCTTTCCAAAGGGAAAGATAAACACGTTTCAGTTGATGTATACCGTTTGAGACGTTCCAATTTTTTTCTGCTTTCAATTTTTTCTATAATGCATATATAATTATAATTATAACTTTTTTCATGACAAAGAAGTAGTAGACTTTCATTACTATAATTTTCATTTTATTCCCCGAAAAGATTAAATTGACTACTTAAATAGTTACTTGTAAATCAAATTAAGGTATTGCAATAGTTACTTGTAAATAAATTTAAGGTATTGCAAAAATTAAGATTATTATTCTATTTACGCAGGAATTATTAATTGAACCTGTTTGAACCAGCCACAATTGGATTTTGGTAAAACCAAGTCATTTAGATTAATCGATGAATGCGTGGGGAACGAGTTATTTACAAAGCTGACGTGATATTTGATATTTAATGTATAGCTATTACACCAAACAGCGTCAGATATGTCTTTCGCTACTACGTCAGAAATATTCGCATAGATTTTTTTACAACTGCGTTATTGTAAATAGAAGCTATGTCTAGCTTGTTCAGCGGTGTTTCATACATGAAAGTGTCTAGCAACAATGACTGTCGATGCCTTCATCATGCAAATGAAAAATCGTCACTCCGACACTACATAGTCGATAGATTAGCTACTACTAGGTATTTCAACTATTCGGATCAACTGCTACTTATCTATTGATCTATGTGAACTTTTTCCCTACGGCGTAAAATCACTTACGATATTCAATGAACAAAGCAAATAGTTAAAAGGGCGTATAAGCAACTGCGCTTATGTTATCTGAATAAAGCAAACAGATTACAACTGTAACGTCGTCAAAACAGCTTTGGGAGGCCATACGTCGAATGTGTACCGTTGAAAAATTTTTTGTATCACCACTATTAATATTTTGGTAAACGACAAAATACAAATTACATTTTAAAAGACATTGCAATTATTTTCTGTACGAAAATTAATACAAATCCTTGGAACCATCCTACCAAACTAAATTATAATATCTGGGCTTCTGCAGACTAACTATGTTGTTTGAATAAAGGGGCGGAGGGGGGGGGGTCCAATAGATAGACTTGGACTTCATCATTTATTGCTTAGTTGAAAAAGTACGTAGCCAATTATCTGAATACATATAGCGGAATAAGTAATATAGCTTTGCACAGTATTTTTTTCTTTAATCAAGAATATCTGAAAACGCAGTTTTAAAGAAATGTGCATAATATTTAATAGGTTTTCGGTACAAGTGAAAATTGTAATAAATATACGTGCAATTTTTCGAAGAACTAGAATGATTCGATATTTTTCAATATTTGCAGATACATGAAGTTTCTATGTTGTATTTGCACTTAGTTACAACAATGGCATTCAACTACAGAACATCATCTAAAAATGAGTCACAATTGGCGGGTTTTTTGCTTAAACGTCACTCGGCGTCCAACTGTGTAAATTGCTAGGCTTAAAACGTACGATTTTCTCTTCATTCATTAACTGAATTTTAATTGATGAAAGTAGATATTTGCATACATTCTTCACAGAGTGTACATACGTCATGCGAATAACAAGATTTACGTTGCGGACTGAGTATCATATCTCCCATTAAAATAAAAGATAAACTAACAAACCGCTGATGAAAACAAGTTCGTGCATTAATAATTTGATAAAAACTATATTTTAATTCGTTATACTGCTAATTTTACAAACAAATTTATCATTTTTTGCAAGTTTGATTGTTCGATTATATTTTCACAGATTTTGAATACGCAGTGTTGAGTATGGAATGTATGAATAGACAGACCTACGGTTAATATAAACAATAACTTTTATCAATATCTTGAATCAAACTTTCCTCAATATATTATACCGATATAGGATTAGCCGCGCATTATCGAGAAGTATCAGCCTCTAGGATAACCTTCAACCGCATTTCGGCGTATCGGCTATCCAGCTGTTTAAATTCGACACGCGCTTAGCGAAAAAAAAAGAAAATATTACCTTTTATTCAAAAAGTCGTCACGGTGTCATACATCAAACAATGTAAGCACTGCTTTCTTGACATAACTAGCAAAAACGCGTATATAATGGAGCCACAAGAACAGTCGTCAGATTAATACGAATTCCACCGTTCATCTGGCACGACTAATTTACAAGGTGAGTTCGTTGGATCGGTGTAGCATCACCTTTTATCGATAACATTTTTTTCTTCAATTCAATAAGTTTCCATTCAATCCATTCTAGATGCGCGCAATCGCCATAGTCCTGGCAGCTCTGCTGGCCATGGCCACAGCCTCGAGCGACAGTAAGTGGACCACGATTTTCTCCTCGACAATGTGAAATTCACTCGATGGTTACAACGATATTCTTTCTTCCGCAGAAAAGGTCGTCTGCTACTTCGGCAGCTGGGCGGTCTACCGACCAGGAAACGGTCAGATCGACATCTCCGACATCGATCCTACCCTCTGTACCCACTTGATCTACTCCTTCGTCGGTCTCGGCGAAGACGGCAGTGTCAATAACCTCGACGCCTGGAACGACCTTCCCAGTGGCAAGGACAGCTTCGGCCGCTTCAATGCTCTGCGTCAAAACAGTCCAGACACCAAGACCATGGTTGCCATCGGTGGTTGGAAGGAGGGCTCTGCCAAATACTCTAGGGTCGCCGCTAACCCCAACCTCCGCAAGAGGTTCGTCGAGAATGTCGTGGCTTTCGTCAAGAAGTACAACTTCGACGGATTCGACGTCGACTGGGAATACCCAGCCCAGAGGGATGGATCACCAGCTGACAAGCAGAACTACGTTCAGCTGCTCAAGGAGCTCAGACAGAGGTTCGACCAGGAAGGTCTGATCCTCAGTGCTGCCGTTGGTGCTGCTGAAGGCTCCGCCAGTCAGTCTTATGACATCGCTGGAATTTCCAAGCACCTGGACTTCATTAACCTCATGGCCTACGACCTCCACGGTTCCTGGGACCACAAGACCGGCATCAATGCTCCGACCTACGGCAGCGACACGCTTAACATCGTAAGTAAAGATTCGACGATTGTTTTCTCACCGAATATACACCGATCGACAGCGCAATTCTGTGTCATGGATAGAACTAGCATTAATAAGCATATCTTCTCCAGCAAGCTGTGATCAACTACTGGCTGCAGCAAGGCGCCCCGTCAGAGAAGCTCGTTCTGGGTGTTCCATTTTACGGTCGCGGCTTCACTCTGGCCAACTCTCATATGAACGGAATTGGCGCCCCCACCAATGGCCCATCCCGTGCTGGACCCTACACCCAGGAGCCCGGTATGCTGGGCTACAACGAGATCTGCGAGAAGTTCCTCAACGAGAACTGGCACGTCGAGTACGACCAGGAGCAGCAAGTGCCCTACGCCGTCAGCGAGAACCAGTGGGTCGGCTACGACGACGAACGGTATATATTATATGCAACACCGCGCTATTATTTATTCGTATTCTGAATGACTAAGGTTTCGGTCTTCACAGCTCCCTGACCGAGAAAGCTGGTCTGGTGAACAAGCTCAACCTCGGCGGTATGATGGCCTGGTCCATCGAGACCGACGACTTCAAGGGTGTCTGCGGTGAGAAGTTCCCTCTCCTCAAAACCATCAACTACGCTCTTCGTAACGGTGTCGTCTCCTCGCCCAAGCAAGCCCTGAAACAACAACAGGAACCACAGGAACCTACTTACCAGGAACCCGAGCAGCCCAGCTACCAGGAGCCCAGCTACCAGGAGCCCAGCTACCAGGAGCCCAGCTACCAGGAGCCAAGCTACCAGGAGCCCAGATACCAGGAGCCTGAGCAGCCAGCCCAGCAGCCGAACCCCACCGGTGTCTGCAAGACCGAGGGATACGCCCGCGATCCTCAGCAGTGCAACGTCTTCTACTACTGCCAGGCCTTCAATGGCGAGTTCATCACCAGCCAGTTCGTCTGCCCCGGACAGCTGGTCTTCGACCTCAAGACCAACGTCTGCAACTACAAGAAGTTCGTTTCCTGCTTCTAGGATTGAGGATAATGAATAATTTTCATTTCAATGACATATGATAATTAATTGATTAATTTTTGTTTTTAATAAAGTACTTTTATATTTAACAAAATTTGTTTGTTGCTTACTGCGAAGACGATTTTTGTAGTTTCTGTTGTATGACAAAATTATCACAAGAAGATGTGTTCAGTTTTCATTGAAGAGCAGAGATCTAATTATTCGAGCGATTATTTTAGAATCATAGCTCGTGAAAAATTAGGCTTATCTGTTGAAGTTTGTCAAATAATACGGAATATCGGAAGACTTGATACGTGGAAAAGATAATTAGATTCTGAATATTAAATTTTCTCCTATCGCCTTGAGATAAAGTAAAAAGCAAATTATGGGCACATTTATGGCGTATTTTGTTAATTTGCTTGAACGAATAAATAGGTATTATCGTGTTATTTATATAAAATATAATGCGTTGATAAAAAGAAATATCAACATAACATAAGTATATAACTATTTAAAATATGACTAAACTTGAAAACAGTACGTAGATAAAATGTATAAATCCTAATTTGCACTTGAAAATTTTAATGATTTTAACATTTTTATTAATTTTGGAAAATTCTAAAAAATTTTTTGAATGCTGGAAATCAAATGTACTGGCTCTGCCGCGGGAGTGCAAAATATATTAGTCTTCGTCGCGAGAAATGCAAAAGTACTAGTTTTTGCTGCGAGTACTGCAAATGTATGTAGTTTTCGTTTAGAGCGACGATAAAATTTTAAAACTAAAGCAGAAGAAAAGAGCTTTAGTTTTAACCCCGCGATGGTTGAAATTGATCGCTCGGAGCAAGAGTTACAAGGATTCTAAAAACAGGAAAAATACCTGGTTTTCGTTAAAAATCGAAAAATTGGCGATTTTCAAGCCTAAACAACTTCTGACCGTAGACAACCATTTTTAATCTACCGGACCTTAAATTAATTCTTATATCTGATATACTTCAAGCCTATTAATACACATGTTTGGATTGTGCCTCCAGACAAAAAGTTGGTTTTCGTTTAATTTTATAGTATATATAATTTTATAATACATATAATTTTTCCCGTGTTAAATTCCCATAAGAGAATTTAAACCGCCCCGGAAAAAATTTCGCAAGCGAACGGCGATGCAAGAACCAAGAAAAGTTGGTGTGGTAGGCGCGCTCTCAATTTGAAATTTTCAATTTTTAGTACCCGAGTTGTTTCCACTCGGTCGTGGATTTGCGCATGTTTTTCAACTTATAATTTTTGCTGGATAACAATTAATCATAGAAGATGAGCTAAGAGTACTCGAGTTTGAAAATTTTGCTGCCTTAAACCTCAGATTTTCTGTAAAGTATCACGAACTTTGTTTTCTCAGACTCCCAAGGCTCACCTTTTTATTGCACATCGACTAAATGAGTTTACATTGACAGTAAAAACGTGATTCTCTGTAATTTCAACACTGATGTTTGTTACCTAAAAGTATATAGGATCATGAAATTAACTACTTTAATTACGCTTTGATTGATTCCAATTGACAAAAAAAGCATAATTAAAAAGTACATAGCAATTCTTATTTGTTATGGTCCTAACTAATATTTTATCGAGCATGAGCTTGTAGTTCTAGCCATACGCAAGACACACACATACACAACTTCTTCGATTAGATAAATTTTACATGTATAGAACCGTACGTAACTGATAGTCAATTTATCACAAAGCATTTTTAAAATTACCCTCTTCAAGAAAGCAACAACTGACATATCCCATTTTTTTAACACTACTTTGCAAATATTCACATTCTATTACAACTGTTCGTTTCTAGTCCTTCTCAAAAAAGTGTCGTCCGCAAAAATCATGCAGATTTCTCGTGAAATTGTCGAGCACCAGATTTCGATATTAAGTTACTTTACCTTCCATATCAATACCCGGAAAAAATAACTTGTCTACACCTATATCTCACCGGAACATACTGCGCAATAGATTTCCATCCGCTCTACTGTCGAAAAATTAATTCGTCCGATCTTCGATAAATTTCAACTAGGTATTTTTTTCCACGATGTAAGTAAATATAAACTCGCTCGGGTGTGTTAACAAGATGAAAACCTTGTATAATCTTCATTGTTTATCTCCGTCGTCGCGCGAAATTCGTGAATGAAATGAACTCGAGCATATCCGATTACCACGTTACATTGACTCCAGCTGTTTGTCGCGTAAATCATTCACTCATCTCTCCACCCACGTAATAATGTACTGCGAGATCGAGCTTTGGGAGCCCGTAATACGTCAATCGTTCGGCCAGCTGTTCAAATTCGACGCGGAGATCGATGGCGCACGCGTCAAATTGATCTGACAATTGCTCTTGATTGATTTACTATCCGGATCTGCCAAGCGTAATAACCCCCGTTTTTCTGTTGTTTAATTTCAACGAAAACGAGGTGTATAAAATCTCGTGGCGGTATCCACGATCATCACACACTCTCGAATAGCCTCGTCCATAGCAGAACGACGAGTCGAAGGTAAGTTTTATTGATAAAGTCATCTTTTTTCCACCGAGTCGTAGATGAAAAATCGAGTACACAGATAGCGTAGAGTTAACGGGACTGATTAGGCTTTCGCAAAGTCGCGATATCGGTGCACGACTCTTTCAGTAACGTTGTTCCGGGCATAGTCGAAGGATCTATGATTAAACAGTCACACGTTTCTACTTGCAGATGCGCGCAGTCACACTGGTCTTCGCTGGCCTCTTGGCCCTGGCCACAGCTTCGAGCGACAGTAAGTGATCTTTATTACATACGCATTACTCATCGGATCAATCCTCTAATGGTCATTTTTTCCCGCAGAGAAAGTCGTCTGCTACTTCGGTAGCTGGGCCGTCTACCGTCCCGGCAATGGCAAGTTCGACATCTCCTACATCGACCCCAGCCTTTGCACCCACTTGATCTACACCTTTGTCGGTATCAGCGAGAGCGGCGACGTCAAGGTCTTGGACGCTTGGCAAGACCTTCCCGACAACTGGGGCAAGGACGGTTTCGGCCGCTTCAACGGCCTGCGCGAGATCAGCCCCCAGACGAAGACTCTGGTGGCTATCGGTGGCTGGAACGAGGGCTCGGCCAAGTACTCCAAGGTCGTGTCTGACCCCAACCTTCGCAAGAGGTTCGTCGACAACGTCGTCGCCTTCGTGAAGAAGCACAACTTCGACGGTTTCGACGTCGACTGGGAATACCCCAACCAGAGAGGTGGAGCACCCGCCGACAAGAAGAACTACGTTCTCTTGCTGAAGGAACTCAGGGAGAAGTTCGATAAGGATGGCCTGATCCTCAGCGCTGCCGTCGGCGCCGCCGAGGTCTCCGCCAGCCAGTCTTACATCATCTCCGAGATGTCCAAGTACCTGCACTTCATCAACCTCATGGCTTACGATCTCCATGGTATCTGGGACAAGAAGACCGGTATCAACGCTCCGCTTTACGCCGGATCGTGGGAGAGTGGAAACGAACGAGGTCTCAATGTCGTAAGTGTATTGTCTGGATTATCTCTAGTAAAAAGCGGTTATCCGCTTGATGATGCGCGTGTTTGTTGATAAGTGCAGGCGGTGAGTTATTTTCGAAACAGGAATTGACGCAGCTCTGCTGAAAACAATAGCTCGTCATAGATAACGTAATCGCTGATTATCGATTTTTTTTTGCGCAGAACGCCTCAATCCACTACTGGTTGGACCAAGGCGCCCCGGCTGAGAAGCTCGTCGTGGGAGTTCCCTTCTACGGAAGGGGCTTCACCCTGGCCGACCCGAAGAACAATGGAATCGGTGCCCCAGCCAACCAGCCCGCCACTGCTGGTCCCTACACCCGCGAGCCTGGTATGCTCGGCTACAACGAGATCTGCGAGAGCATCAAGAAAGGTGGATGGCAGGTCAACTTCCAGGAGGAACAGCGCGTCCCCTACGCCGTCAAGGGCAACCAGTGGGTCGGCTACGACGACCAGAAGTAAGTGTACCCTAATTCCAACCTTTATGCAAGATACGATTATGACTGACGTCTCGATTCGCTTCTTCCATCGTCAGATCTCTCACCGAGAAGGCCAACTACGTCAACTCCCTGGGACTCGGCGGTATGATGGTCTGGTCCGTCGAGACCGACGACTTCAAGGGTGTCTGTGGTGAGAAGTACCCCCTTCTCAAGACCATCAACCACGCTCTTCGCAACGGCGCCGCTCCACTGCCCACTCGTCCACCACCAAAGACCACCAAGGCTCCGACCACCGAAGCCACCAACGAGCCCAGCCAGCCCGAGCAGACACCAACCCCAACTGGCATCTGCAAAGCCCCGGGGTACGTTCGTGACCCCAAGCAGTGCAGCGTCTTCTACTACTGCCAGCCCAACGGTAAAGAGTACATCATCAACAAATTCAACTGCCCAGATCCACTAGTCTTCGATCCCAGCACGAACGGCTGCAACTACGCCTCCAGTGTTCAATGCTGAGACGGTTGCGGATCGGCAGGCGCACCGACTTCTCATTATGACGATGTTAGATCAAATGTGTATAGATCGACGAGTTATTGTTTGACTTTTGTTAGTTTTTTTTTTGTTAATTATTAATAAAGTTACGTTTCATAACTGTTGTTTAATTATACGACGCTGTTTGTGCATTATTGCGACTTGCGCTTGATCCCTCGATGATAATCCGTCGTTATGTGCGCTCCGAACAGTTATAACATCAGATAAGCGGGCGATATTGCACTAAAGAGGTGCGACGCGAGAAATTTGGATTATTTTTCGATGCACGCGATGACTAGCTGTTTTTGTAGCTGGACTCGTTGCCAATTTATTATTACGCGAAAATTGGATTGTCATTTTTGCCGATTAAATAATTAATCGAAACTGCAACGATTGAAAGCTCGCGATATGATTGACGATCGGAACTTTATAATTGATGAGTTGGGTTTCTTCTTTTACCAATTACAATCTATTTTTAAAAATTTAAGAAGCCTGAGATTCAACTTCACAGTGATCGATACGCCGCACAGCGATTGTATTCAAAAGATAAACGCGACTGACATTACGTAATACGAAATAGTACATTACGATACGTGTGACTTAAATGGTTCTTTTTTACACGGCACAGTTAGCACCCGAGCGTCGCGAGGGCGCTAAGTGCCGTTTAAAACTGAACCATTTAAGTCAAGAGTATCGTATAAAATTTTATAGCACAGACTTCTAAAGTCCGCAAGTCTCGCATATTCGTGACTTAACAGCGGATTTTAGCCACACTGTGCTATAAAAAGCTTCTACCGCCAGTTTTTCTTACCCGACTCACGGGTAGTTCGAAGTTTGGATTAAAAAATCTCACACTCGAATTACAGAATCGCAATAATTAACTCAGTCGGCACAGCAGCAGATTATTCTTGTTGCAAATATTTCAAGTTCGAAAATCGCGCACGACTCCGATAATTCATATCAAGCTGATTTCGAGTTAATTTTCGAAGTCGTAAATTACCGTTAACAGTCTTGTTTTCAACGCGCTAATCCGCCGAATTTTTTTCGTCGCAATCGATGCAGCACACAGTATAGGCGCAAGATTCGGCTGTCCGGTCGCTTTGAAAAGTTTCGAAGAAAGGAAATGCCCAATCACGCCGCGATGAGATAATCAGACTCGACTCTCTTTCTTTTTTTTTGTTTCTCGACGGCGACACCGCAACGACGACGTCTCGTTTAAATACAAACACGAGCCGTGTATGTGTCCGACAAAATTTCCGCGTTTGAAGTCTTGGCCACTGTACACACGAAAACCTGATAACTGAGTAGCTCAGTTTTCCTATTTACTTGTATATTTAATAAACAAGATTGTTTGGAGTATCAATTGTGTATCGCCGAGTGAAAAGAAAAAAAAGTAGTATAAAGTGACTCACAAAGAGATGATCAGAGTCAAATTTCACGACAATTCCGAATGAATAATTCGTCGGAGAATATACAAACGATGACACTTATTCGACAAAGAAGATCGAGTGTTTTCGACGATTCTTACAAAGTCAGTTATGCGACATTCGATTAGGATAATATGCGTCCAATGAAAAAATAGGGAAAGTTTATAGCGAGAGCGCATATAATCGGCAATTTATAAAGAGATAAAGAAAAAGAGTGCCAACGAACGAAAAGCTCGCGAGGAACATAAACAACGATGATAAAAGCGAGTGTAGGAGACAAGAGAATTGCGCGAGATAATAAACAGCTATAATGCGGCAAATATTATTACGCGCAGCAATTAAGGTTCTTACCGGCGTGTTGTTGCCCGAGTGTCTTTAATACCGGGTGTATAAATGTCTCCATATTGGCGTTTGATCGTTTTCATTGTCAAGAGCTTTTTGCACTCGCGAGCAAAAAGCTGTTTGTAATACGATTGAATATTAGCGATAAAACGTGTCGTCCACTTTTTTCTACTCGGTACGGCTCTTCTCGCAATGATTTATCTATGTGTTTTCTGAAAATGACGCTACAGTGTATATATTCATAGTATAAAAGCTTTCGTTTGACATTGTTGTTCGGCGAATTATTTCGATAAGGCGTACATAAACTTTCGTTTTCGTCGATCTGATTGATAATCCTAAGCGAATACAAAGTTCGCCGAGATAAGGCGAGAAATCGCGAAACAATGGATCCAAATCGCGATTCAAGAATGATTCATAATCCGTCATTTTTACACACTCTGCGCAGTGCTGTTTGGCACGTGTGTGGAATTTTATAAAAATAGGAGAATAAGCGATAGACTATCTCTAGTGTCTCAATTATATTATCAAATTAGATTTATCGCACTTTCGAGAGCCTGGAATAAAGACACCTGTCGATGGATGTAGTAAATCAATGTCAGCGATTACGCAGTATTATACGACAAAGAGGAAAGTGAGACGAAAGATTTTTCATTCAGAGTATACAAGACAAAGCCTCACTCTGCAAACGAACAATGATGATTGTCACATGCAAACGACAGCTGCATAAGCTCGCTTTCCATCTTTTTCAATACTTTGTCGTATATTAAAAAAGACGTTCTCTAATCAAATCAAGAAAAATCCTTCGCTTTTTTCTTTCCACGACTGTATAATATATGCAGATGCTACGTTTGCTTTTTCGAGCGTCATCAGCGTCATCGAGCGCCAATAAGAAAATCAATCACAAAAAGGCTTTTGAATTAATCTCATCGATGGGTAACTATTATTCTTGTCTAATCAAATCAACGCTTTGCGTATACACATTTCGAGTGACATAAGTGTGTCCGAAAATCCAAAGGAGAAAAGGCTAAAACTAACAGAAGTGAATAGCGTATTTTTCTTACACGTTCAAGGCAGCCGATCAAAGGTGATCTTCGAAAACTGAAACGTCATTCATCATTAGCCTTTCCTTGCGCCTATGGAGAGATCGCGTGATCCCATCGTCAAAAAAGTTCTTCTCGTTATAAGCAAATTGTTACTCTTGTATTACTCTGAATTGCGCTTACTCTAATTTTAGTTTTGCGACTAACAACTAGACTTTTGTTTGCATCGGTATATGTCGATATACTCGAAATCGAGAACGAGGAAGTCGTGTGTGCCGTTTTTTCCAAAAGCCCGAAACTCGCGACCTTCTGATAAGTTTCGTAGCTATATATTTAATTGACGCTCGTTCCGGAAGCGATAGAACTTAATTCACAACAATAAATCTATCATGTACTACCGGTCATAACCGGTCTCTGGGTACCGCCGGGATAGAATATTTTAATAATAATCCAAGCACACACGCACACACACACACACACCAGTCAAAAAACATAACAGCACACGCACACAGGTGAGTATAACGTCTATGATGTAAGTCTTTCGAAATGAGGAGCAAAGGTGCTCGACATCACCAAAACACGCGCATTTGAATAATTTTATTCGCCGCTCTGGGAGACTATAAAGCCGGACGATTTCGCTTCGCAGCCGAGGAAAACTCCAGTCGCTGCGCTACCACTATAGAGACTATATATACACAGACAAAGCTCGAAGGCAAAAAGAAAAAAAGAACTCGCACAACGCCGCATCCCCCTTAGTGTATATTGCCCGTCCGTATAAACATAAGAGAAGAGATCGGCAGCGCAAAGTGCTGTATCGTTATCGGTCTCTTCGTGCGCCGTGGCCTTTATCTGTCACGGCTTCGGATAAAAAAAAGTGACGCGTTCGAGTGTGTGCTACACGCGAGCAACGATTGGACTTTGGAATCGGAGTAAGAGAGAGAGAGAGAGAGAGAGAGAGAGAGAGAGAGAGAGAGAGAGAGAGAGAGAGAGAGAGAGAGAGAGAGAGAGAGAGAGAGAGAGAGAGAGAGAGAGAGAGAGAGAGAGAGAGAGAGAGAGAGAGAGAGAGAGAGAGAGAAGAAGAAGATTACGGATCGGTAGCTGCTCATCGAAGATGACGAGTAAGTTGGGGAGGAGGAGGAGGACGAAGGAAGAGTCGAGGAGTCGTGCCGCGGACACCAGAAGCACTGGCGACTCTCGAGCTGCGAGGATCGTCGAGAAGACACTTTGCTAAGCTGGTCCAGTGTTTAGTTGGGATTTTTTTTCGTTCGTTGAGTGAAGCTTGCAGAGATGGCTGAGTTTCAGCTGAACGAAGGGCCCCTCGATGCCGAGAGCAAGGCGCTCGCCGTCAAGGAGCTCAGGGAGACAGAGGAGAACGTGAAGAACGGCATCGAGAAGCTCAGGAAGCTGCTGGAAGGTGTGTAATGAGTTTGGTTTTATTTTTCAATTTTGAGCTTGCGATCGACACTCGAATTCGTGGAGACGATAAAATGTGTTTGTTACACTGAGAAAAATTTGACAGTAAAAATTACTATCTCGGATGATAATTTGGTCACAGACTCGGATGCTAGTAATTTTTACTATTTTTTATAGTAAAATTTACTATAAGAGATATTAATTTTTAGTATCTGAGATACTACTAAAAAAACCGCTGCCAATTCATTGGCACGTAGCTTCCTCCAACTAAATTTATAGTTCCATTAGATAACATATTATTTAAATATACAATGTTAATGCTTTTTTAAATATTTTCAATCTCGATTATTTTGCTGAAGGAGCAATTAAAAAATAATACACAATATTGTGGGTCTGAATAAGTTGGAATTGAGTACAGGGCAACTACAAAAGAAAAGTTTTATTTATATTTCAATTGTATTATTAATATTTTATAATATCTCAATGTTTGTGATTAATATGTTGCGTCAGATATCTCTGAGACGTAAATTTTCGATCACAAATGGTACAAACAACCACAAGTAGCAACGTGCCGTTTCATTGATCCACTCCTTATATATTTTTTACACTTTTCGAACCTCATCCTTTTAGAAGAGTGCACATCTTGCTCATGTTTATATAGACTACGCACTTGTTTATCACATGTTCTGCATGTTTGTTTCTCATTGTTATGAAACTTTATGTGACGACTCAAATTGCTTTTTTTCCGCTTAATTTTCCGCGAAATTCATGTGTTTCTTATTTCAAAAACCCAACGACTCATTCCCATTCCTCTTTAATTATACATAATCATATTGATAAACTTTCAATAATAAAATAGTGTATTATGTACAACAAAGATTATAAACCAAACAGAAATTTATATTTTATTATTTTTCTAATAAAAAAAAAACAAGTGAATGTCTTGAGACTTTATTTTTTTACTCTACACCACTTCTTTTAGAACGTTGATTCACCATTTGCATTATTCATACACAGTGTCGTATATCAGAACTCCGAATACCAAATCAATCAAATTATCAGGTTCCAAATCTTGTGGATCTGAAATGGATGAAATCGTCGTAAAAGTCTAAAATTATAATTAAAAAATTTTATATGTATTGTTTTAATAAACATACAATATATGTTAATGCAATATAATTTGAATTCAATATATTTCCAAAAAGTATTTTTACTGCGTTTAAGCAAGCCATCTGCGCAAAGATTGGCAGTACTCATGTACTATATGTCATACTGATATATATATATATATATATATATATATATATATATATATATATATATCATTTTAACATAAATTAATAGGGACATTTAACGACGTGCACCGACACCCCTATAAGAGGAAGAAAAAGTTTTAAGAAAAATCAGTTTTTACTTTTAGCTCTTTACTTGAGAACTGCTCGACGAAATCGTTTAAAATTTTAGCAGCAAATAGCTTTTTTTATGGTTAATCACCAAATAAAATTTTGAAGCATTTGACTGCATTGTTTTAGACATGCAAATTTACAAAAAAAAAATTGAAACCTTGATATCTTAAGAACCATAGGGGTTTGAAAGCTGCGCAATGAACTTAGCCAAGACACATAAAATATCTACTTTTTCCCAAAATCTCAAGTGCAATAAAGCCTTTTTACTTCCATAATCGAGGCACAAAAAAATTCATTTTTTCCAGTTTTCGATTTTTTACTGAAAAAATAAGTAGTCAAATCACTTGAAATTTTAATGGGATATAGTTTGACATGTGACCCATCGACATGATTTTTTTTCGTGAGGTTATGATGTTTAGTTTCAGAGATACGAATTAAAAAAAAATTACCTTTTCATTTTATCTGCCGAACAAAGCGGTCGATCCCGAGGATCAAACGGGGAAAAGTAGGTAATTTTATTCTCTTTCAAATGCATATTAGCTGAATTGTTTGTAACGATGGGATGATTGAAAAAAACGCAAAATAGTGTTTTTCAAAAATCAAAAATTGGCCATAAAAAAAAATAGTTAGAAAAATAAAAAATAAATGTTTTTCGCGAATTCAGAATCCAAAAATATACATGCATGTCAAATTTTATTGATATTCACCGAAATATTACGGTATACATACACACACATCCATGCACACATACATGCATACGGACATTTTCTAAAAACACGTGATTTGAACTTCTAACACACCAAAAAGTATTTTCTAGAAGTTTTGACGAAACTCAAAATTTTACTATTACAAAGCTTCCTCTAGAAGGAAGCAATAGTAAAAATTACTAGCATCCGAGTCTGTAACCAAATTATTATCCGAGATAGTAATTTTTCTTAGTGTATAAATTCGCGTAATGGGCGATAACGAGAGATGATCGGTATATTTTTGTTAACCGTCGCTGCATTATCAATGTCAATGAGCTTGTTTTTATCGACGTCGAGACAAGTGAAATGTGATAATTAGCCAATTTCTGAATAAAAAACATCGTAATCTGTGCATGCACGATGTATGTGTGTGTTCGGTATTATGTCCATACGAGAAAATTCGTTCTTTCAATAACACGTGCTCGATTCAAATTAGTGCAAATTCGAGGTTCTCTTTGTACAAAGTGAATTCATAATTTTAAATCCTCTTATAAATTAGGCCGAATCGCAGGTCGCGTTGCCTCACACGTATTTTTCGGACTTATCTCTCGATTCCAGAGTGTTTTTTTTATCGATTCGGCATTGATAACCAAATATGTAATAGCCGATGTTATCGTCGACTCGTTGATTCGTTCCTAATCATTTGGCACATTTCGCTTCGTTTCGAGATATCGTCAAAAATTGAGAAAAAATTTCAAATCTTCGCTGCGAAAAACATCCTCTTTATACGCGATAACGCTAATTAATTAACTTCGCTGTCGGCGATCAGCGCAAGTGCACTCGAGAAACAAAAGGCCCAACATTATGACTAACCGCGAGCGAAACAAAGCGAAAGAAAGAAAAAGCTCGAAGATTTTCCACTGCAGGCGCCCATCCCTCTATCTCTTTAAATTACGTACAGGCATTATTTGCTTTCTCGAAGCACATATTACTGTACATAATAATCTCTGAGTGTACAGATTACGAACTTGACGTCCGTGTGCACACGAAGGCCGAGATGCCAGAGAGCTTGGGGTCAGGGAATTGATAATCGGAAATCTCGGGCCCGCTTTACTTATCTGTCGATTTTTCTCGCGATGTGTGTACGCGTGTGCTTGAACCGACGAGCGTTATTTGACTGATAAGCCGGTAAAAGCTGAGATTTTGGCTTTGATGCAACACACTATTGTTCGTAGTTAATTTTTTGATATAGTTTTATTTATAGACTCCTATAGTTATAGTCGTCGGAGACTCGATTCCTGTTTTATATTTCGAGAAGATTGTTTACTCATGAATTTTTAATGGCGAACGAAGAAGACGTAAACAGCAACTGTCGATTTAAATAATAAAAAAAAACAAAGAGAGAAACCCCACCTCTCGCGCAAATACGTGCGCTGTGCGCGAGAGGTGAAAACGCGCGCTTTTTTTCCCTCGGCGTTGTAAAAATGACGGAGGAGCAAAAATCGAGGCGTTTTTTCGGCCGAAATCCGCATTGAAAGAGCTAGCCCAAGGCTAAAAAATGCCAAGTATACACACCTGCAATTAAACGTCGTGATGGATAATTAGTATTGGTGTCACTTGGTCATCGGCAGTTTTTGTTTCGCACGAGTACGAGGTACTATATAGAGATGAACAAAAACAAATTTACGGACGACAATCGAATAACGTTTACGCGCGTCCGTACCCGTGTAACATATGCTAAAACCTGCGATCGAAGGTATTCGCGCGATGCGCTCTTTTTTTTCTCTTGGCCACTTTGCGACCTACACCGACGAGGTCGTGACTTTGCAGTCGATAACGCGCGTCGCGTACTTTTATTTTTACATATTTCGCCAACTTTTGCTCTATCTTAACTGACGGAATTTTTCAGAGGACAAAACCCTGTACTTCCGAACAGACGACGATTTCCTGATGATCTTCCTGAGGCCGTGCAAGTTCTACCCGGAATCGGCTCACGCCCTGATGCTGCGAATCGCCGAGTTCAAGCAGAAGAACGCCTCGCTACTGGACAACTTGATGCCTGAAGACGAGAAAGCCGCCTTCCTGGAAAACAACGTCGTGAACGTTCTGAAGAACCGGGACCACAAAAGGAGACGCGTCCTCGTCGTCAACGCCGGCAAGTCCTGGGACCCGGCGAGAGTCAATGCCGATCAGATGTTCCGCATATTCTACCTCATCCACGAGGCTGCCATACTCGAACCCGAGACCCAGGTGTGTTGCAATTTTTCATTTCTTACGAGAAAATCGGCTTACCGATTTCTTAACGATCTCGTTGTTTTTCCTTCTCGCAGGTGCACGGTGTCGTGGTGATAATGGACTTCGAGGGTCTCTCGATGAAACAAGTCTTAGGTCTGACACCGTCCTTCAGTATGAGACTCCTTAGTTTTATTCAAGACGCGATGCCGCTTCGTCTCAAGGAGGTAACATTCTGATTTCCGTAGATACGCGATCGGCAGTAGTAGGATTCCAAGAATAGCCAGTAATCTACATCACACACTGTCACCTTACAGGTCCACATGGTGAAAGAGCCGTTCCTCTTCAACATGGTCTGGCAGATGTTCAAGCCCTTCGTGAGGGAGAAGCTGAAGAAGCGCATGTTCTTCCACGGCTCGAAAATGTCCTCGCTGCACAAGCACATGCTGCCGTCTCACTTGCCCAAGAATTACGGCGGTCAATTGCCCGAGATCGACTACACCGGCGCTGATTGGTATCCCGTCATCACCAAGTACGAGGATCACATTAAACGTGAGTCCGCAGATTTCTACCTTACCGACGATCGCTGCTGTACCACCGCGGCATTTACGATCGTTTCTGCGAAAGTATGTCAATAGCGAAGGCGATTAAAAACGAGATTTACAGTCGACGGTTCGAGGTGAAGCGGGATGATTCGAGCTTTGGTTTTAAAGAGACGCCGATCGGCGCAGAAACAAAAACCGGCTAGAACAATGACCGTGACGCCGACGATGCAAAACGACGCGCTGACTCGACTCAACATAACGTATTTGAATGGCATAACACGCTCGTCGCGAGTTGCGTGATGCGCATTGTTAAATAATCACCTTGTGCTTCGTTACACATTTATTTGTTTACCATAGCGCGATACCAATTTTCAGAAAAGCCGCCGCTCGGTGCATAATTGCGACATTACGAACGCTCGCAACATTGCGTAATTAATACAGTAGGATTACCCGCGCGAGAAATCACAGAAATCACAAGTTTTTCCGGCTATACCGGTCATTTTGAAAGTGTATCTTTTAGTAACTCGAACTTTCGGCGAACTTCCGCGATCGGCTTCTTCTTTCGAGATTCAAATGCGCCGAACGCTTCTAAATATGAATGAGTGTTGCGGCGCAGTCGAGTCGTTCAACTTTAGTTTATTTATAAAGCCTCGTAACCGACGGATCGTTAACCCCAGGTTAAGATCGTTATGAAGCCGATCTTCTTGATTAGGCTTAATTCGCGCGGTTAAATGAGATAATCTTGCAGCGAGGCGAGTACGAGAACGCGATGAACGATGGAAATTATTTCAAAACGTGGAAAATCGCTTCATTCATAACCGGTCGCATACGTGCGTGAAAGCGGGAGCTACGGAGATGCGGAGTAAAAACGAAAGTCTTTATGCCTCCAAACGGAGACGAGTTTCTCGGTTGTGTCAGCGAGCCTCGCGTAAAAAGAAAAGAAAGGAACATAATGTGTCCAAAGGTCGCGGTGGACATGGCGGAAGTTGTATATCTATTTCTCGAAAACAACGTGGGAAAGTATACAAAACCCACGGTAAATTCATATTGTCCGAGAAGAAGCGTTAAACCGGCCCGATTAATAGTCGCGACTGCGCCGGCGCGAAAAATCGCTTCGCTCTTGGCATTTTCTGCGCCGCCTTGGCCGCGCTCTCTTCGAGGCCTTTCGTCAGCGACGGCTCTCTTGGGCAACTATATACGCTATATATACATATGTATATGTGTATTGGGCTTTCGTCATCGCATTCTACCGGTGATGTGGACTGCGTCGTGCTGCTGTATATAGGCGAACTCTATGCTAATTTATTTTTTTTTTGAGGGTACACGTAGTGGCTTGCATTACTTAGCTTGTGATAGTGTGTGTTTTTCTAACTTTGCTTTTGTTTTCACATTGCAGAGATGAATTCGTACGGATTCAGGAAGGACGAATAGACTGACTGAGCTGGCAATCATGATTCCATCCATCCACGATAGAGTATAATGTATCGATGCGACAGCTGCTGTTCGCGATTATTTTTTTTTTTTTATAAATTACGAAGATAATGATGTATAGTTTTAGTAAAGTCGACGAGGCGCTCGATATGGTCGCCGTCGTTCTCTGTTTTATCTCTCTTGTTATGAATGAATGTGTTAATAAAAAATAAACACTTTGATTGATAAATACGTGATTCGTCAATTATTGTACAAAATTTCTGGAACACGTCGCATCTGAGGACTGCATATCGGCGTTATAGCGACCGGCTTCGATTGTAATTTCAAATAAGAGCAGAGAGCAAGCATAAGAGACGAACTACTTGTTGACTCTAGACCTCACTTAAAATTCTCCCTGCACGCGCAGCCCGAAAACAAACGTTCGCTTGTTTCCGCTTGTAAGTCGATGGTATGTATGTATAAAGTGCAGGAGAAAAAAAAAACGCGGGAATGTATGGTTGTACGCAAGGTTTGCCTCTAGGGAATGTAAGTTTTGTGACGGACGGAAGATAGCTAATGACGTGGGAATTAATCAAGGGGCTATCAGTGCACTACTTCCTGCTGCCTATCAGGCGTCGACTTACGATTGAAGTGGAGAAGATTCGCGTTTGGAATTTTGTACGAAATCATCGCGTTTTTTGCGGATTTGGATTTTACTGAGTGTGCAGAATAGCAATTTCGTTTGTACAGTAAAAAAAAAGAGTTTTGAACTGGCCCTTATCTCGCAACTCGCAACTGAAATTCTCCGTGTCTCTGGTGAGAGAAGATAGATGGCGCATGAGCGTTTTTTTGTTTCTCTCATCCGAATTGGCGAACTTAAGGGGATGTGGGAGCTGAAAACACTGTTTTTCTGTTCCATATTACTTTTTGAATAAAGCTTGCAACAAAAAACCAAGACCAGAGCGCCATAGTGTTAAGTTTAGTGAATCATTCTACCGAAAAAAAAACCGAATACCAATTGGACTTTTGCTTTTTGTAAAAGTTGTGAAATACGAGCGGGTGTTTACGCGTGTTTATGCGATTACAGCGTCAACCTCAAACACCAATTTTACTTATTAACTTTTTTTAATTTGAAACTTCATCAATATAATGAGCAGAACGCCATAGGTTTGATATAAGTAAAGGCTAATCGTTAGTATTAATCATCGATTTTAATTGTTGTTTTCCGTATTGAATTTTATCGACTTCTATCGATTCTATCGATTTTAATCGACTTCTAATACAAAAGAGGGATTAAGATATAGCTTCGAATTCGATTAAAAATCCAATTGTTTCCTATCGAGTATTTTGTGCAGGGTATAAGGTGATACTTATTAAATATTTGTGTCTTAAGTATATGGCTTAGCCATGGTATTCGACATAAAATTTTCAGCTGTAGCTAATTGTATGCATTTTACAGTATAAATTCAGTACACCTATATCACGCTTCTAAATAATTAAACGCAATAATTTTCAAAGAGTCGCAATACCACGTATTTTCTATTATTTCTCACTGCACGTATAACATTACAATAAATAGCTCGACACCTACTCGACTCGAATCAATGAGCTAGTGCACAATCATATCTCGAGAAATAAATAACAGTATCTACAATACTTCATACTGGAAAAGTACCTCTGACAATTTATTAATAACGTCCTTGCATCTATCATTGTAGTTAATACAATCTTCACATCAATTTTTTCACTCAAACTCACAAACTATAGTAAGTATATTAAATTCAACAGGTACGCATCTTTATTAATTAAAATTTTTTACTGCGAAAAGTGACTTTCAATCTTAAAAATAATTTTCCGATCTTTCATCAAAATTCCATCTCTATATACAATCCTCGCCTATAATCTCCCTCCACGAGACCATCGAGCAAAGCGGCGTATCGTTGCAGCGCGGGATAGTCGTTGCGCTCGCCATAACACAGCAGCAGCAGCAGTATATAGCGGACGATGATGGCAAAAAAAAGGTGGGGAACTGCGCTGAAGCGAACGTTCGCCCGGAATATCCAACGGCGGACAGTCTTCCACGCGAGGTCCGCGGCACCGGTTTCTCTCTTTCTCTCACTCACAGCTGCAGAGTATACACACATCGGTCCGATTCTTTCTCCTACAGTACCTTCATTTTATACAGCACACATACCCGCTTCTCTTTGTGTCGTGCACCGCTTTGATAGTGTTTTTCTAAATCTAATTCCTGTGCGATTGTTCTTCTTCCGAATTTATAATCGTAGGGAGTAATCGCTCGCTGGTGATGTATATAGTGTGACACATTGTGATTATAGTGCGTTGCTGCAGCAGTGCTATATCTATTTTTAATCGATGCTCTTATTGTCGGCTGGAAAATTATTTTCGGACACGAGTTTGTTTAACTTTGAATATATGTTGTTTACGCGTATAGGATCCGGATGCGCTGTCGAGTCTCTCTTTTACTTCTCCCGAGTTTGGCTTCTTTTATCGCTGAATCGCGCGGAGAATCTCGTATACAGTTATTCCCATGAGTCGACCTGTCGCTCTCCGTCGTTATTGCTCGCTGTTCCGCGCAGCGATCGTCACTCTGCGTTTATCGCTAATTTTTACTGATCTGGTCTTTTATTTTCGCGGTGAAAATTCAACGCTATTTACGCAATCGCGGCCAATAAATCTGCTCCGAAATTTTATGCCGATCGATGATAATTTATTCAAAGCTCTGTGCCCGCTCTACATTCCGCGATAATTCAAAGGTGATGAATTGATGCATTCGCGTCGGTTCTTCCCATACTGCTATCCGTTTGAAAAGTAATAATCGTTTCGACCATGACCTGGTGTAATCGAACCATAAGTGAAAGTGACGATCGGAAGGTGAACGAATGCATTCGAGACCCTTTAAAAAAAATCGAAGGCCTCGATGACTTCACATCCTCTATTTCGATGATAAAAAATTTGTCGTAAACGCTGAGCGCTGAAAACTGAGCAGTCGAGACACGCGACGCGTATGTGTATCGTGTAAAAATATGCACCGGTTAATTCAGCGGTCGCACACTTTCCAAGTTAAATTTCGTAGTTCCCTAGCCGTTTCCCGATTTCGCAAGAATTTCGATTCGCCAGCACTTTTCCACTTTACCGAGAACGCGCGCACACACTCGTGTTATACCTGTTCTTTTTTATTTCGAGATCCGGCCCCAGGATAAACGAGCTCGGTGAATTTTTTTCCTACTCACCTGATTTCCCCGTACACGTAAAATCTCGATCGTCACGCTATCTTATCGTTCATATTACAGGATAAGGGCCCAGATATACCCACCCGATACAACAATCAGTACCAGCATCGAAATTCTCATTCCAATCTCTTTCTCTTTTCCACCTACACAGGGCCCAACGACAGCTCAGCCGTAAGAGACCCCCAGACCAGTGCACCATGAGCCAGGACACGTTGGTCGAGGCGACGAAGCAGCTGACGCTAGCCGCGAAGCTCAACTTGGCTCCGAAGCTCTACATCGGCAAGTCGGAGTTCACCTTCGACCCGAATCCACTGGACGAGGAATGGCAGGCCAGGGCAGCCAAGGAACTGCGCGAGACGCCTGAGAACGTCGAGGAGGCTCTCAATACTCTTCGGGAACTGCTGAAAGGTCGGTGCGCTCGGATTATTGCGTTTTTCTCTCGCTTCGACGGATAATTCAATCGGAAAACCTGTTGTGCGGGGATACTTGTGATTGTCTCTCGGGGTTTTATTTAAATTTCGAAAATTCCTCGTAATCGTGATCGAAAACCTGCAGAATCTTCGTCGATTTTATTTCAAACTCGCGCCCACTGACCCACAATCGACAGTGAAATTGAATGCGTTCACGTGCCGCTTGTTTGGCCTTTCTGCCGACGGCGGCTTATTGTGCATAGCTCCGTTACATAATCCAAGTTTTATTTGAGTGTAACTTTTACTTTTCGTTTTTTACAGCTGACGCGCTGATTTTTTGTCTCACAACGTCAGCGCTCGTAATTTTCTATCGAAAGTCAATATTGAGACAGTATGACGAACCGCGTGTGTATACACGTGACGCTGTGCTTATTGAAAAAAAAAATAAATAAATAAAACGCGGTCTTTGAAAAACGTGGTGCTTTCCTCGAAATTTTTCCGTCACGAGCCGCGCAGAAATTCAAATGCGGTCTTAACACTTTGGCCTTAACCGCAAAGCTCGCTCTCTCGCACGATTTGAATTCAGCTGAAATAGTCGGAGAGACTAGACAACAACGCACACGAGGGGACGGAAGCAGACATAGTGTGTATCGCGCAAATGAAGGAAAAAAAATGCGACGATTTATTACGTAAAAGTATTTTTCGAATTCGCCGCCGTTGCATTATATTCGATTTATCGTTTTTGTTCGCATGGCGCGTTTTTCGAGCGGTGATTGAATTACGAAATGCGATAATCGTTAACATCCATATCTGTTGGTTTTATTGCGCATTGCGCCGCGGAACCGCAAGTCACCGAAATGCGGACTATTGTTACGTGGCTGCTTTCATAGGTACATAAAGTTTTTTTGGACTTTTTCGTCCGCACATCATAGTAGAGGTCGAATATCAATAGTGCCAAAACGAATCATAGGAATTTTTCGAGAACGAGTTTTAACGATGCTAATTCTGGATGAGCGACTCCTCGCCGTTCGCGCGCGTGTATATATTATGAACTATTCAACAGGTTTGCGCATAATGCCAGGCAGTTCGAAAAATAGAAATGAAAACATACTCTTGTCTCGCTGATTTAAATTTATAATTTTATTCTCGCGCCGTTACACGTACACTTTCTCTCCGGACATTAGATGACGTTATGTACCACATTGCCTGACTTTTATGAGCATCGTGTGGAAGATGCCGAGCTTTCTTTATTTTTTTTTAAATTTGTACACCCAAAATCGGCTTTGGTGGAATTACAACCCACGCAAAAATTGCAGTAGAAACACACAGACAGATAGAGAGAATCTAACGACGTTTTCTCATTTCAGGTGAGCCAGACCTCAACGTGCCCCTCGACAGAGAGTACCTCCAGAAATTCCTGCGGCCGTGCAAGTGGTACGCGGAAAGTACCTTCGAATTGGTGAGTTATTAGAAACTCTCGGTTCTTGCGAAAGAGATGATTTTTCCTTTCTTTCTCGTCTCTCGCGTTGCGCAGAGATGATCGTTATCGTTGTACATCGAGAGGATTGTAACGAGATTACGTTTTCGAGAGGGAAAAGGCTGTTATGTAAACTGATGCGCTTCGTTGGAATAATAAGATTATACGAAATTTATGCATTTTTTTCATGTGGCTTGATTTGCTATCGATGAATTTGTATTAATAAATATTTCGTAGAAGTGTATCGTACGACAACGTCACATCAATCAAAGCCGATTACGCGTCGTTATACGCATCGTAATTGAAACAGCGCCGACGATGCACATGGCAGATACGTGACTCGGTTGCATCGAATACACGCCCCGTTTTCAACTTCTAATCTTCAAATGTATCGCCTACCAATAGATGAAGCGCTTCTACAAATACCGTCAATCTCACCCGAAGTACTGCGAAAACCTGGTCCCCAGGAACGAAAGAACTGTACTGATGTCCGGTACCCTTACGCCCCTGCCAAAACGTACCGAAGACGGAGTTCGCGTTATCCTCGTGGAAGGTGGCAAGAAGTGGAAGCCCAAGGAGCTCACCCTCGACCAGATGTTCCGAGGAGTTATTCTCTTCCTCGAAGCTGCAATTGCTGAGCCTAAATCGCAGGTGATTTATCGTTAGTTATAACGTAAATATTTATATTGAATATTATAATTTTAAATCGCCAACTTTACTCTACAGGTCGCTGGAGTTCGAGTCATCATCGACATGGACGGTCTCACCCTGACTCACGTGACGTACTTCACCCCAAGCTTCGCAGCTGCGGTAGTCGAATTCGTACAGAGGTGTTTGCCCTGTCGTCTCAAGGGCGTCCACATAATAAACCAGCCCTTCATTTTCAACATGGTCTTCGCTTTCTTCAAACCTTTCCTGCAGGTTCGATTCATTTTTACAGGAATAATAGACATTCCAATGATCGGGACTAAACGAAGCTCTTTTTACAGGAAAAACTGCGAAAGAGGATACACTTCCACGGAACCGACAGAAACTCGCTGAAGAAGTACATAGACGCCAAGGCTTTGCCGAAACAATACGGCGGCGAATGTGACTTCCCCGATGAGCCGATCGGCGAACCTTTCGTCAAGTACTTGGATATTTTCCAGGAAGATTTTCTCGGTAAGTTGCTTGTATTTAGAATTTAGTGGATTTGGTAGATTGTGAATATAATTGACTTTATTTTTGTCCATTTTAGCATCCAGCAAATACGGTTACCCCAGTAAAGCACAGAAGTAATGAACGTATAATTGCTAGAAGATTTCCAGCTAAAGTTGTTGCCGTTGTATACTGTTGATGATATGCAAATTTTTTAAATAAAAATGAAACAGGGTGAATGTGACTGAAGAGGATAGCAGAATTGAATGACGAATGCGTGTATTTTATGAAGAAATATGAAGAAGTCAACGATTCTTTTTCTGATTTTATTATATATTGCCACGCGGCTCTTAAGTTGCGAATCGCGTGGTATTTTTAAACATTCCATTTTAACGGATGAAGTACAATTAGAATGTAAACAAGGAAACGAAGCGTTTGTATAATTTTTAACGTCTAGAGAAAAATGTATATTTGTTCAAAAATTATATTTTGTATTACTGTTACTTTGACAGCTGAATAAAAACTGTATTTTGTAAATTTTATGAGTATATTGGACTGGTCTGATGCTACCTGAGCGAAGTTATCAAAATTAAATTATATTAGAATGATATTAAAGGAAAAACTGAATTGCAAGCAAAATCATAAAATTCTCAAAAGTTGTCAATTGAGATTGACTGATAAATCTTGATTATTTTTTAAACGTGCTCTAAGGGAGAAGTCCACTGATTTTTTGCCAAAAACTCGAAATTTATAATTATTTTAATAAATTTTAATTGCTTATAGTTGTATGAATATTTTGAGACCAACTTGATGTAAAAACTCAAAGGTTTGCAAATGTTATAGACAAAACATTTTATACACGTATTCTTTGGAACATTTAGAAAAGAAGTTTGAAGTTTTGGTTGAGGCACTTGTTCTAGAAAAATTTGTTGTTTAATAAATTCTTGATTGACTACAGATCGTCGCCCCCTACGAAGAGTATCACTGTTCAAATTTTCCAGTGAAAAGTAGCACAATTCAGATTTACAGCGAAAACGTTTTTTCTGGAAAATTTGAACAGTGCTACTCTTTGTAGGGAGCGACGACTGATGTACAATGAGAGTTCTACACTGACAGAAATATCCTTTTGACCCAAAAGGAAATAATCTTGAATGTCAAATAGAAAAATTGTTTTTGAATCACGATATTCCTCATCATTTAAATAAATTCTGTTTACTTTAACTAGAATCATTTTGCTTCAAACTTTTTATATAAAAATAGGTATTCCAATAGAATATAGAAATTAAAATAAAAAATCCTTCAAAAGAATCATTTCTCTCAGTGTAGTAATAAAAAATAGTAAACCTTGATTTTTTGATTGTTAGGTAATAAATTGAGTTTTAATAAACAAAAAAGGCTCAAAATCGGTATGAAACTTTTTTTTCTCTACAATTGAGGTCCTAAAATTTGAACGCGTATGGAGCAATGGAAAAAAATTGTAAATCAGTTGAGACTTCCTAAAAAATGAAAGACCCTTAATTTCTTCGTCAAAAGATAAATATTCAAATCCATCAATGGCTTTCATAAACTATTTAAACAATTCGCGATCGTAATAAATATAAAATTCGAAATCTTTGAAGATAGGAAACGTACATATTTTTCAATTTTCAGTCATACACTATTATGACTTACAGACCACACAAAGCCAATCCTCGAGTGATGGCAACCAGACATACGATACTGCACGAATAAAAGTTTGTCACTCGATTCTAGAAAGTTGGTAATGTAGAGAACGTCGATACTGAGCTAAATTAATAGCTTATTTCTTACTGCTCGTAAGACAAAGAACATTTTTTGTCCGTTCTGTCATTTGCGCGTTTTTTTTTGCTGCACGCATATGCTAATTCAAAATTAGAATGATTAACTACTTCAAAATTTTTAAGCACATGGCATAATTACTTTTGTTATAAGAAGCTGCAGAATAATTTCTAGCGATTTGCATTTTTGCGGTTTTTCAATATTAAAATGCTAAAAATATGAGTATTAGCATTTTCGAATTATAGTTTTTAATTGTACGAAAAAATCGTTAATACATATAGAAAGAACTATAAAAATTATAGTACGCTATATCCAAATTTTTTTCTAGAAAATGTACCCAAATCGGTAGAAAGACAAGACGGTATTAATTTCAGAACACGTAAAATACACGTAAAATTTCGCATTTATATTCCCGCATTTCCATTACTCCGCACCGCCTCCGCAACTCCAAGTATTGACACTCAAAATTTCAAATGAATATGCAAACCGATTTCGCGTAGTACAGTTGACCTCTCTCAAAAAAATTAACCTTCGAGAAAATCGTAATTTTCCACTGCTAATAAATTCACACCAAATTTCACCGCACACACGGTGACCTCTCACGCGATTCCTTTATTCGCGCATTAGCGCGGCTCTGCTCCTGAATAAATTATAAACACGAGAGACAGACCGAAATTCGAAGTGCGCATTAACGGGACCGTATAAGCGAGCGATTTTATAGTCGAGCGTTTCGATGCTACACGTCGTTCGCGCGCTTAGTCCTGTTCCGACCCTTAGATGGATCGGCTCGTCACAGCGGCTCCTTGGAAAGTTTTCATGGAGATTCGGATACGTTTTGTGTATCAGCCTGGAATATTCGATTGACGCGACGGCAGCGGTAGAGACGTGTAAGTTATTCCGTACTATAATATTATAATACCGATTTTGATTTCGAATTAAAATGCGAATCGCGCAAAGTGTATACAAAGCGCATAGTGATGGATGATCCCGAGGAAGAAAAAAACTTCAACGATCTTATCACATTGTTCCTAAACGGCACCTGACTCTCACCGAAATCCAAGGCTATAGGCATACAGACAGCACAAAACAAAAACCCCACTAAAACACACACGTAACACACTGGGAGAGAGAAACGATCGGTTGCTTCGTTCGATCTCTCGCACAACCGCCACTGCACAGTCCAAGGAGACGTCGCATGCGATGGTGCGTCCACGGCGCGTTATTTGAATTTCTTCATTGCCGACCGACTACACACACTCTATACACTCCGTTTATTGTAATTGCGGACTGTGTGTCGCGCGCGCGCGTGTGCGTGTGTAGATCTCTTGTGCTCCGCACGTAACGCTCGCACAGCTCGTGTGTGACGAAAAGTGGGAAAAACGCTTGCAGCGGTCGCAAGCTGCAGCGGCGGCGCTTAATCGCTCTTCTGCTGCATCTCGAGCGGGCAGTCTTCTCGGCGCACGAGAGTCGCCGGGATCTCGAGACTCTGGAGACGGAAGAATTAAGGTAGTTTTTTTGTTGGTTCACTGTGTGCTGTTGTTGTGTGCATTGGATCGGTATCGACGTGTAGATCGATTGTTTTTTAGAGAGAGTTGCTCGCGGTACAGTTGCTCATCGACTGTGACACTATACGCGTGTGTGTACACGGTAAAATTACACTTTGCCGTTTCAATTGCAGTTTTCTCGGAAAAGGCCTATAGTTAATTGCCTCTTATGCTTGACTTGTTAATGGGACTTTTAGAGGTTTGATTAGAGGTGCGCTGATGTGATGTCACTTGTTTCTTTAAAGAAAAATATTCTATTCTCTGGAACTGTTGTATTATGTGGTTGCGAGAATTGCAAAAATGCGGATAAGTGTAGCGGAAAAGTGACGGTTTCGGTATACACATCGCGATGAGTATTTGCCAATCGGAATTTCTAAGGCAATCGTTGATGACTACTGTACTGCGCTGCGCGGATGGAAAGTGATCTAATAGCAGAAGTATTTTTCTATATATTTTGTTTTTGAGGTCAAGCTTTGCTTGAGCTTCAGCTCGACACTTTTCGGCGGACGGAGATAATGCTGTTTATGCATCTCGGCTTATCGCGACGTTCCGTTGATAGCCTCGCGGAGAAAAACATCGAGTATACGGAAATCGTAATCTTTGATAATAATTTTTAGAAGCTATATTCGATCTAGATATATTCGAGGAAATTAATAAAAAAATACTATATCGATAAGATAAGGGAAACGACGTCCGATAAGAGAACGTCGAATATAATAATGCTTAATGTTTTGATCGTTGAGTAGCAAAAAAGAGACAATAATGTATCGGGAGTCGAAAATCCCATTAAACTTTGATCGAGGCTGAAATTTTCAGCCAAATAACTGGTTATGATAATAGAGTGCATAGTTTTGATAGCCGGCAAAAAATTTAGATTTATACGTCAGACGGCTGTCGACGTCGAGTCGCGTGATTTCAGCTCGTTTCGTGTTTCTAATCACGAGTAATAGAAATTACCAGAATGTATATTTTTTTTCAAAGATCCCACACTGGAAATTTTTACATCCCGACGTTTACTTTCGTTCACTTTTTTTTGCCTGTCCGATATTTTTTGTGATCCAGTCCAACTGGTTTATTTCACTCGCGTTACAATCAATTTCCATCGACGCTTCAGCTCTATAGAGTAATATTCTCGTTTCAGGTTGTCGATCAAAATAAACGGCCAAAATGTCGGAGTTCAACAACAAAAGCGACACCCAAATGCTGGTGGAAAAACTGGCCTACAAGCTCCAGACGGGGCCGAAGCTGATGATCGGCGACTGCGAGATGACGCTGGACATCGATCCTCTGGACGAGTACCACATTAAAAAAGCCGAGAAGGAGCTGCGAGAAACGCCTGAAATGGTTCAGGAATCCATTAAAATCCTCTGTGATATGCTTGGAGGTCAGCTTTTTTTGTCTCACTTCACTCTATCCGCGAGTTACAAATCAATTTAAACGAGAAACCATCGTTTCATCTAATAAGCCGACATTTTTCCTCGTCGATCGTGTCTATGGACAAAAATGAGACACTTTTTTACAACACATTATTCACATGCATGCCATGACTCAGAACATGCAAATGTCTCTTATTACAAAAAAAGCCTCTTGTTTTGTTCCACGCACGCGCGAGAACCACTATTTAAACAAAATCCTGTGTCAATGTTATACCTATCACAGCATGGAAAAAAGTGAAAATCAATATTCTGATTATCATCGCGTGTTCGCCACGATTAAATCGTGTAAACAATCTACTTGTGGATTAAAATTAAAGTGTATCAATAATTTTTTTAATTTTTTTTAACAGAAGAGGAAGGTTTATACGTGCCATTGGATGAAGAGTTCCTAAAGCGGTTCCTGCGGCCATGCAAATTCTACCCGAGAAGCGCTTTCAAGCTGGTACGTCGAATAAACAATGTATACAGATCGCCGGTGTATTGATTAGTTTTAATAGCGTATAGAGGATGCAACGATAATTTTAATCATTCTTGCGTAACAGTACGCCGATATATGCAAACTTAAAAGGCCAGCGTAAAAACGTATAACGTTTTTTTTCTCGTCTCTCGGCTACGTCAGCTCGGAAATACACGTATAATCTCGACTATGTGTAACATTAGTTGTGCAAAAGTAATCGGTGCATTACACAGCCTGTAATAACGTTGTCGCGATCGAGTCGCGTGATTCTAATAAGCTTCTTTAAAAAAAAGAGAGCAGACCGTTTTGCAATTGATTAAACGATTAGCTCGATCATTAATCTAATTAGGCATACGCGTCAGTTTAAAGAAAATACTAAAAAATAATTACATTTCAGATTAAGCGCTTCTACGAGTACCGGTTGAAACATCCCGAGTTCTACGAGGGTCTGCTACCGAGCAACGAACGTGCCATCTTCACATCGGGTATCCTGACGCCTCTGCCGCGCCGCTGCAGCGATGGCGTCAGGGTCGTCGTGATCGAGGCCGGACGCAAATGGAATCCCAAGCAGGTGTCGCTCAACCAGATCTTCCGGGGGGTCATCCTCAACCTCGAGGTCGCCATTGTCGAGCCGAAGACCCAGGTGTGTATCGATTAGCTTCATTTTGCAATCGGAAGGCGTTATTTATGCGAAAATTCAAGGTCTCCGGAGTTCGAGTGATCATTGACATGGAAGGCCTGTCCCTGGGCCAGGTGACTTACTTCACGCCGGGCTTTGCCTCGGCGATCATCGAGTTCGTCCAGAGGAGTCTACCCTGTCGACTTAAGGGTGTCCACATAGTCAACCAATCGTTCATCTTTGACATGGTCTTCGCCTTCTTTAAACCGTTTTTGCACGTGAGTCCGATAACCAACTTTTCACACTTAAGACTGCTCCACACCTCGAGTAGAAAACGTTTTTTGTTTATTATAATTAATTGATGAACTTATCACCATAAATCAAGTTTCAGCACTTGTAATAAGTATTAACGAATGTTTTAAAAAAAATTAGGCATATTAAGATTAAATAATAACGACGTATTTCGTCGGACAAAGTGAAATTGTAGTTAGCAAAGTAGCCATTGCTTCTTAAAATTTGTCCGACGAAATAAAATGTTAATTTCAACTTTTATCTTATAAACTTAATTTTGTAATACTCTTTGGTACCTACTATACATGCTGAAACTCAGTAATACCCACTTTTCGATTGTTAAGTTTGTTTAAATCATTAATGATTATTGAGGTGTAACGTGGGGGCGCTGCTAAACATTCTGACTTCAGGTATAAAGTTGGAGCACACTTAATTAAATTCCAAAAGTGCGTATTTTTATCGAAGACAATTATTCGTTAAGGGCAAACTGAAGGACCGGATATTCTTCCACGGCGGCGACAGACCCTCGATGCTGAACTACATGGACGCTAAGATGTTACCGAAAAAGTACGGCGGCGAATTCGATTTTCCGGACAAGCCGATCGGCGATCCGATCTACGAGTATTCCTGCGGATACGAGGAGTACTTCGATGGTAACGTAAATTTACATTCTGTTGATAAACATTTGATTTGTGTCCTAAAGACTATATAACGTATGAATACACTTTGCAGAGTGCAATCGGTACGGTTACATGAACGAGGTCTAATGAGTAGGTGAGGAAAATAGTACAAACTGGCTCGTGATAAATGAAGCTCTGCGCGTCACGCTTATAGTCAATTTCATCCAGCGAGAGGTGCACCGATGAAGCTCTGTATACCAAGATTTTAGCGTTAAGAGAGATTTTACCAATAAACGTTTATATTATGTATGTATTTTACTGTGTATGGGTTCTGACATAGACAATATGTACACCATGTAGTTGGAGAATTTTGTTGAAAGTATACTTCGATACCGCATTTATTTATAGCTCTGATGGGGATTACGTAAGCTGAACCTGATATAGTTTGAGTTATATTGTTGTTACCTTTGTACGAGACATGTATATGTGTTGTAATATTTATGTACATGCATGCGCGAGATACACGGGGTTTTTTTTCTAAGGATAGAGTAATGTGTAACATTTTTAAGACGAAATAATAAAAGTGTTTAGATTGTTTGAAAAAAATTGGCCTTTCTTTGTGTGCATTATATATATATATATATATATATATATATATATATATATATTTACCATATAACTTTGACAGCTGAAAAAGTTTATATAAATATACGTCGATAAAAAATGCTCTGCGACGCACGTTTTAATTGACACCAAGGGCTGCGTTCTCTTAGTAACCATCACGCAAGATCATATCGTATATCTTATATATTGCATGTCCTCTTCTCGAGTGTAAATACACTTCATTCTCGCCTCACGTATAGACGATTTCATCATCTCCAACGACGACAACGTTTCTATACAGCTTTATTATTATCGCAGACACATAATCAGAGAGAAAAGAATGTAAATATCAAGAAAAAATACTCGTTTTTGCAGTTTGCATGATCATCTTTCTTTTTTTTTTCATCACTAATATACAATTCACGTTTATTAAAGCGCGTATAAAAACTCGGCTACATATCGTTCGTAATAATTATCCTTACGTAGTGTACAACCTTACCTAATTTACACAGTAATTAAAATTAGATAATAATTCATTAACAATAATAATAATAATAATAACCGTTCCTTTACAGCGTGTCGATAAGTACGAGCTCTTCCTTATCTCGGGTCGAGCTTTCGTACGTATCGATGGGTGTAATCGTTAAAAAAACTTAGTCGCTATAAGAAGCTAAGTTCTCTCTCACTTTGATGCGCGTTAATTTTTCCTTTTGTTCCATTGTCCTTCGAAACACCGAGAGTTTTTTTTTTTAACCGTTAAGTAGACGCGGCCGATCAACGGCAACGCGGAGATATGTTTTTTTATTTTTTATATTTCGCGCGCAAAAACGCTCGGGAATACTTTTGCGTAGTGTCGACGACGAGGATGGCCCAGCGGCGAACGCTTCGCTCGATCTCGATCGGCTTCTACTTCTTGGGGTAGCCGTAAGAGTTGATCGCTGCAAGTGAGGAAAAGAGTTGGGATTAGCGTTTGATTTTTGATGATCGAGAAAAAGTTGATGTTAATCGTTGTGTATTTACCGTCGAATTCCTTGTCGCACATCATGAGGAGCTCCAGCCACTGTTTACCGGTCACCCTTGGGATTTGCAGGTTGCCTCCGTAGCACTCGGGTAGGCTCTTGGGCGAGATGTACTTGTGGAGCGATTTGCGGTCCTTTCCGTGGAAGATGATCTGGAAGGAGTTTTTAAATGTCAGTATTTTTGCTTATCCGCTGCTGCATTGTGACAAAGAGCAGATTGCAACGCGGCTCTGATGACAGTTCGGCGTATTCACCTCGACTATAAAACGTTACTCATATCATAGATAGTACGTAATCTGAATGCGACTCACTCTGCTCTTGAGCTTCTCCCTGAGGAAAGGCTTGAAGAGAGCGAAGACCATGTTGAAGATATAGGGCTGGTTGACGATGTGGATGTTCTTGATCCTGAGGGGAACAGCGTCCTGGAGCCAGTCAACTATCCTCTTGGCGAACGGGGGCGTGAACTGCATCGTCTGCTGGAGCGACAGGCCGTCCATGTCGAAGATGACTATGGCACCGGCGATCTGGGACGTAGGCTCCAGCATCGCTGCCTCGAGGTACAGCACGCAGCCCTTGAAACGAATATCGATTTTTTTATACACATACCGATCTTCGAGGACTTATAGATACTTTTGTAATGACAATACCTTGAAGACCTCATCGAGGGTGACCTCATTGTGCTTCCACTTCTTTCCGAGCTCGATTATGAGGATCCGCCTGCCGTGCTGGTCGCGGTTCGGCAAGACCGTGAGGATGTTGTGGGCGAAGATGTTGCCCTCATTGCTGGGCTTCAGGCTCTCGTAGACGTTCGAGTGCTTTTGCTTGAAGCTGTAGTAGTTCCTCACGAGCTTCAGCGCCGAGTCGGGGTAGTACTTGCAGGGCCGGAGGAACCTTACGAGCCAGGCGTCGTTCTCCAGGGGACACTTGAGATCGGGTTCGGCTGAAATAGGGGGGATCGGTTAGATGACCGATCTTCTCGAATCATCGTCGTTGTGATGGTACTTTACCTTTGAGGAGTTCTCTGAGTTCGGTGACACCCTGTTTGACGATGTCGGGTGTCTCACGGAGCTCCTTCTTGGCCACTTCCTGGATCTCGACGCTGGGGTTACCGAGCTCGAACTCCAGGGTGAAGTCGCCCAGCTTGATCGACGGCAGTTGGTCCATGTCGGTCAACATTGTTTCTGCGGGGGAATAAGGATTATCTTTAGTGCACGAGGCGTTTTGTTAACCGATCTCGGCTTTTATCGGTTCTGCAGATAATAAACAATCGTTTCGAGAGTATCGGCGATTGGCGGATAACGATTTAATTAGGCGCTATCGATAAAAACGATCGTAATCATGTTTTCGTGTAAATACGCAAAAAAATCAAACTCCCTTCAACCCGAGCAACACCTTTCATCCAATGAAGGTATATCTCCAAACAATGATTTACGAGGTCACACACACACACACACACACACACGCGCACACACACACATACATACGCACAGAAACAATCACGTGTCGCCGCAGATAACACAAGCAGGGCTACATACAGTCGCGCGCGAATATAGGCGACAACAAGTGGCCGGTCGAGGCTTGCGTCACATATCGTTGGGAGATTTTAATAGCCGTCATTAAGGAATCCTCGTCTGCGAGTGCGTGTATAATATTAGCGGTGCCGGACGCGATCGCGGATGTCGAAGGTCTTTTCCTGAGTTCTGCTTGTATTTTTCGTACATCGGGAAGTGTGTTCCTCACCAGATCGGTATCTCGTCCTTTCGGACGACGAGATGAGCAGCTCTGACGTAAGTCGAAATTGTGTACTTGTATAAATAATGCCTTTGAAAAAAAAATCGATGAATTATTGGTATAGTGATTGATCGAGATAATTTTTCAGTCGCTCATCAATAATTCATCGCGTATAAGGCGATTCGAAATGGCCGATGATATCGAATTTGCGAAAAAGTGCGCGGACAAAACGATGCAGTGAAATTCCTGAATATTTCATTGATCGTACACGTGTGTCGAGAATATTTTATCGAACATTTCACTGTATACAACGTAGTGACGCAGGTCCCGAAAATTTTTTTTAAATTCGCACGCCATTGCGACAATACCGTCTTCGATTTGCCTTGAAAGCTTCTAAAATCTCCTACATTATATTGACGTATTCGCGAGCGCGCGAGATTCGAAAAAAAGTCCCAGTAAAAAGCTTCTATCTCTCTAATGAAAAAAGGAAACACGAACCGACAGTTCATGAGAATTCAAAGACGTATTACGCACAGCTAATTTTACCTGCTTATCATCCGACGACGAAGAGACTAGTGTTGAGTTTTTTTTTTGTTCGTGTCCAGACACCCTCGAATCCGGAGGCAAACTAGTACGAGCAGAGCCGCGAGAGGACGTTTTTATCGTATTCTATTTTCTCTCCTCTTCCAGCGATGCACTGGCCACACGATAAAACGAAAGCGCGGCTGTATACTCGACGCTGTTTGATAACGAAATCGTGCACACATGGACGAGTGCAATATGAAGCTTCGGTTCTGTTACTATGAGTTTGGCTAAAAATCTGGTTCATGACGGATAAATTTTCCGAACGATAAGCAAGTTTAAGAATTTCGGGGCGACGAAGACGCGATTGAATCTTATTGTTAGGATTGGTGTTATTGTGTCGAATGTGTAGATAAGAGAAGCTCGTTGTGGTTGATCTTGTCGAATGTTTTCATCGAGTGTGTGTGTGTCTGGAAAAATGGTCGTTGCGAGCCAGAAGTCAAGCGTCGATGACATTTAGAGTTATCGGCAAAAAACAAGGCAATAAATAAAGAATCGATGAATATTTTGTTAAATAATTATTGGATGGACCGTATGGAGTGTGGTATCGATTTTGGTGAAGAAACTTATAATGATTGGTAAATACGTTGTAAGATTTAAACACAGCGACGCGTGAATCATTTCGATGCTTGTTTATGCAGACACTTCGATACTCGAAATAAAAACCAGCTGATGCATATGAAAATCAATATTATTGTGAAATTTCTAACGACTAGGCAACGCACATAGCAAATATTTACTATCTTTCTAGCGTTTTCTGACCTCTAAAACGTCGATCACAATCATCAGAAAATTACCGAGTAAATAAACAAATGCAAATAAGTCTCGTGGGATCAAGGCCGACTCTCAATAATTTTATCGCGTTATTCAAACACAGAGAGTAAGTACTAAGACGAGCGATAAAATACTAGGAAAATTTAATAATCCGCTAGGCCGATCAACATCTCTTTTTGCGACACCTTCTTACACACGCGGGATGTCATCTTGCACAGCTTCAGGTAAATCGTGACTCTAAGGAAGCATAAAACGACTTCGCGGTTTTCATGTAAATCACTCTTACAACTTATGCAAGACAAAAAGACTTCGACAGAAATGACGTTAGCGCGAGTTAGCTGAAATGAGCGCAATTTAATAACAAAGTAATTTCTTCTGCTTAACACGTGGTGAACAAATTCACTCCTTCAAAGCAGTCCGGCATTGTTTTTCAATGTTTACTCGAGAAATGGCACGAGCGGCGAGTCTTGAAAAAATAAATCTCCCTCTTTCGCGATAAAGATGAGCTTTTGCGGTGTATAGATATAGTAAAAATAAACGTTTTCAATGGGCCACTCATAATGTCGCACACGTGATTGCTTTACGAACGGCTCTTTTAAACACGATGCGCACAAGCACTACGCTGGGAATATAAATCGCGGAGTATTTAATAGTACATTTTCGCTGGTGTTGCTGCTCTCATCCACTAACATTATTGATTTTAATCGCCGATGAAAAAGATCACGATGTTACTTCGTGTGAACATCGAATGCGACGTTGATTTTTATTTTTGGAAGACTGTATACAGCGTTTGTTCGATTAATCGGTAATTTTTTTGCTATGAATTAACAGTCATTGATATTCGCTTTTTTTGCAAAGTATTCAAATCGGTATATACCGGTGTTTCCTTATACCGATCAAAACAGCGACTCGGAGACGAAACTGTTGAACCTTGAATCAATTACTCACTCGACCGCAGCGGTGGTAAGAGAGAAAAAAGTAATTTACAAGATAAGTGTTCATAAAAAAATATCGAAATCTGCATTAATCGCGCGACTATACAAACCAGTGTTTTATAACTCGAAACGAGCGCAATAAAAATCGTTATTACAGCCGATTTCGAAATTCCCGCGCAAATGTCACAACGACTACGTGACACACAATAGCGTAGGGCGATAGAGCATGTGTGTATGTACGCTTTGGAAATTGGAAAAGCAGACGCAGTGTGTGTTTCTCAATGCCTTATACGCGTATAAAAATTCCCGGCACACGTGTACAAGCTCGTTTTGCTAAATTTATATAGAAAATTAATGACCGGCGAGCATCCGAGCGTGAGCAAATAAATGGCTTGTTCTACGCCACTTGTATACTTGTAAAGCGGTGGTATACTTTGTAACAAGTTTCTTTACGCGGGTTAGAGAAATCATTTTCTTTTTTAAATTTCGTTCCTTTTCATGAGAGCCTAATCGTTGATTTGAATTGAAACTGATATCGTTGTTGAGAAAGGACGATTCCATGTTCGAGTAATCGAATAAAATTGAGACGATATATTTAGGAAAAAACAAATTTTTTAGTACGTTCAGCCATTAACAAAAGCAGGTTATTTTTATCGTAAAAAGCGTTCAATCGATTAGTCGAGCAAAAACTTTGAATTCAAGGCAAGCGCGTATACGCATTCGCAGCATCGCTACGTTTTTTTTGTCCTCACCGTCAGCTCTATACTCTATACCTTCTTCTAATCTATTTTAATTTATGCGTTATAATGCGCGAACGTTGCGCAAATTTATGGGATATTCAACGCTTTTCGAGCCGTGGAATAATTTCACGAGATTTACTAGTTTATTCCTCTGCAGCGATAGCTCAGCTGTATATACTGTACATTAACTGGATTACACGCGAGATGATGATAATACGAGTAATGGATCTACACTTTTTTATTCTACACTAACGTGCGCGACTGAAAAAAGAGTAATCAATCAAGGATTATATTTTCGTGTTTTTACAATTCCAACATAACGTGTTATGAAAATTAGATTAGGGTTGTTGCATAATGCCTCAGATATTTTTGTATTTTTCCTCGATCGTATAATCGTTGTTCTCTATTTTATTAATCGATGCGTAAAAATAGTCTTCGATAAAGATCGAACGTGTGTGTAATGAAAATACTGATTAGGATGCTTATTGCTTATCGAACGAGCAGTTCGTATCAGGAAATAATTAAGAATCCTCTGCAACACTTTACGCGATGTGCACTTTTTTTCGACAATCACAACTTACATCTATTTTGCACCGAAAAAATCATCGATCATTAGCCAACTTTACACTGCACGATTCCAGTAAATATAGGTCGAATTGGCGGAGATCAAAATAATTGAATCGATGTTGCTATATTTCATGTATAATTACGGATACATCTATGGATTTCACGCTTCATCGTATCTCAAATAAGACATAACTCGGCGTATATGGCATTTTCGATTTATATCTTTCCTCACTTTCTCGCATAACCGCAGGCTATATACATCGCGGGAATGTCGGAATTGTTCTGCTTCGGGTATTCCTTCAGTGCGAGATATTTACTTCGGAATTCAAAACACTGTACGCGTACAGTTTTCTTATTGCACACCCTCGAGGTATATAATCAATGCATAATTTTTCTGTTCTTGTAATCCTAATCAACGTCGATATTATAACTTGTATATATGTTTGCTACGAAATCAATATTTCGAGAGAAAGAAGCAGCTACTTTATTTGACCTGACGTTGACTCATCTCCGTGCAGTCGTGTCGCCTTTAGAAAAAAAGCAGAAGAAGACGAGAAGCCGATATGAAGCCGCAAGGCGGGGACGTTTTCCGCGATGGATTTCCCGACGGGGCCGACATTTTTCCGCTCTTTTCACCGGCGTATTTTTCTTTTCTTCGGGGAAAATATATAGTAAACATGAGCAGAATTTTACTACAAACTGTAGCGGTATAGGGACACGACAGTATTTTATAGAAATTATTCGATGATTTAGTTTAGAAATCGATTTTTTTTTTACTAAATCCGAATAGCACGTAAAGTATAAAAAGATCTATCACAACCTGACTAAGAGGGCCGAAAAATGTTGTAATCACTATTAAATTTTGAATTACTATAGTGTACAGAATCTCTACTTTGTCGATTTTTCTCAGTAAGTCGTCCGCGAGATTGAAAACATCGAGTGTCTTGAATATTCGCACGCTTGCGTTGTAAAATTAATCGCTATTTAACTAACTTTTTCGTCGCTTCCAAGTTTTTTTTACCAACGAAACCTTGAAGTCGCTACTCTTTTCAGCGACTTTCATCGTCGCTGCGTATAATGTGTCACTCCTTTGAAGGAAGCGTTTGTTAGTCAGGCGATACTTCAACGAGTGCAATTATTACGCCGACTACCGTTTGATAACAGTGGCAGGAGACAATAGTTTCGATGACTAATGCGCGCGATGATAATTTCGTTTTAAATATACATCCCGGGCCTATGTCATTAGAGATAAGGATATTCCTCGAGACGGTGATTGAAGTTTTTGTCCTCTGGTGTGGAATTCGAATAATTTCGCCCGTAGACGACCTTCCCACGCATTTGAATATTTTAAGGCGAAAAATTTGCGAGAGAAAAAAAATGAAGGATACGCGCCACCTTTTTTATCCGGGGATTCCCAGTTCCGCGTTTTCGAAGTTGAAACGCGCGAGCGCTTGGATTTCAAATATTGTGTTAAAACAGACGTTTGCAGACTTTAAATACTTCAAACAGTCTCTCGAATCCAAAGCACATAAACTGCCTGGCGTGTTGACTTACGAAAGAATGAATGGCTCTTCGCGGAGTGTATATACTCTGCCATGATTTTGTCATTCTAATCCTGCCCGCTTTGATAAATTCGAGTGTTTCAACGGCCGAAGCACCGTAAAACGCACTGTTTGCTTACCGATTGTAAAACGATTAAAATATCCTTCCTTAAAACGTTACTGAACTAGAACTTGAAAGTGAAATCGAGTCGATGAACACGATCGATTGTTTGTACACACAATAACATCGTCCATACGCAAGTCCACCGCATACAATCTGCGCATATCAATCGTCGAGATGGAGAGGCAGAAAAAAAGTTACTCACTCAAGTCTTTGGTTTCCATGGTCACGACGCTGTGTACTGGCCGTACTAGTGTCGAGAAGAGCAGAACCGCTACTGACGCCGAGGAATAAAGGAAGACACGATGTGCAGCCGAGCGATGCGTCTATACACGTGGCTCCGACTTGTGTGAGTGGAGCAAGTGTGTGTGTGTATAGGATATACGGTATACTACTGCGCTCTGGGTAAAACGTCGAGAGATTATTGTAGACAATGCGAGGACTCTCGCGTAATTTGTGGACGTGCGTTATGTGTTTGGATTTTGGAGTTAGTTGTGAAATTCGATTATATTTTTTTATAATTCTGATTCGATCGTACTGTGCGAAAAATTCAAATTTCACTCTACAGATCCTTGACCCACATAGAGCCTCTGACGGCCGAACACGATCTCTTTGGTATTCCGCAGGAGATTCTCTTACAAAGCAAATTACGAACAACAATTAATCTATATCCACACAACGATCCCTGCGACACAAGAGCAGCTCCAAAATCCAAACTAAAAAAAACACACGTGCACTGCTACGTACTCGTCGCACTTACTTCCTCCTCTCCGCAAAATCACAAACACGAGAGAGCTGAAATGGACGTGAGAGAAACCGAAAATATACTGCGAGCGAATGCACTGTGTTGTGGCACAGAGCGAGTCGCCGGCCGAAATGCTGAGTTGGGTCCGCGTGGGACTTGGCTTTTATATGGGCATTCGGTGTGAGCGAGCTGCGCGCGCAAGGCACCGATTTTTATATATACCTGTCTATCGCTGTGCGTGATGTCCCCCGGCAGCAGCTGCCGGGAGATACTCTCTCAGCTGTTCGCTGCGGAAAAGCCAAGGATGACGGAGAGGCTGCTCGACGACTTTTGTGCTATAATATACCGAGAGATCATGATGCCTTGTATGCTCTCTGCGGTGAGGAAAAGTACCGGCGAGATGGATTCGGTTGGAATTTTTTGGAGGATACGATGACGATCCTTGATTTTTTTTTTGCTTTAGAGGAGAGAAGAAGAAACGTTTGATAGAGACCGACTGCAGCCCTTAGTAACGACGCACTAGAGGCGTTGGATCAAAGAACTCACTCGAGGAGGACCGCACGCGAGTGGGTTTGTTTCTTTTTTTAAACCTGTTTAAGGCTTTTGGCATTCGGTGCAGCAGCGCTCGGAGGATCTTCTCCTCTGCTTGACCTTTTCAAAGCAACGATATTATTTATCCATAAGTGAAAATTCATGGCCTTTCAAAGAAGCTATTATTGTAACGATTCATACATACGTTTATGAAATATTTCTCGAGCCATTCGTTATTCCGGTTGGACGAAAGGTCGGAAAGGTTTCGAAGCGTGTGTCGAATGGCACATGATGTTCATTACGCGCATGAGAATGTAAATGGGGCCGGAGAGAAAGTGGGAATTACTGCAAGTGCCCGATTAAACAAAGCCTTTACGATCTTATAATAACGCGTACATTGTTATTTTCTAACTCGATATTAAAGTATTGTAAAACGTTTTTTTTTACGGACAGCCAGAGACTTTTTCTCTAGGACACGAGAACGAGCACTTGTGAAAATAATAGTCTTGTTAAACGAGTTTTAATGCGTCCACTCGGAACCGCTTTGATTTAATGAAGTCCTCAGTATGCGTCGCGAGAGAACTTTTGGTAAACTATACCATTGTATTGTTTAATCTGCTTAATTCAGCTTCTTCTTCTTCATTATTTTTTTTACTAGAAAAAATAAGGACGCTGCTATAATAAGTGAAAAATGTCTGGGTTACGAATGTCGAGAAAAATACTTTTTTTTTTCGTAACAGGCTAATCTGCAATTACTTGGCGCACAAGCAAAATGCGCGGCTCGCTGTCTTTTCCATTGTCATCCGTCTTCATCCTGTCACACGTGACTCTAGCGCTGGTCTAGAGATAGCAAACGATACACAGGGATTTTATATTTTATCGCGAATCTTCTGACCCACTATCGCCAGCGTCAGTCACAAATTCGTTAATACCTCGTCGTCAAATATTCATAAACGACTGAATTTTTCGCAGACGTGCCATAAAATCCATCAAAGAGAGAAAGACACACACGCGCTTTTCCGTTTTTCTCCGAAAAGCTGTAAATACGTACACGACACCGCATGTAGATTATATGCGCATTTTTTTTCAGAAGTTATATACACTCGTTTTTACCACATTTTTTTGTTCACGCAAACCCTGGCCTCTTCCGTAATACACATGCTCGTCGTTATCGAACGAGAGATACTACACGTATTTTACATTAGCCGACACATTGTTTTATTCATCGATATCGCGCCTGCCTACAAACAGTCGTTTACCTCGTCGTTCTTTCTCCACATTTCTCTCGTCCGGTGCAGCGACTCTGACGTGCTCTTGGAGCTCGTTCGTGACTTTATGCGAAAACGATCCCGAGACGGACGTTCCGTTATCGAAACAATGTTAACAACAATATCCGAGACTCGACTCTGCTTTAAGTGAAATAGGGAACTATCGAACTATATTCCTTCTCTACGAGCTTTATACCGAATCTCAAAACACCTGTTAACAATCGGTGAAATTAGTGTTTTCTGATGCTTCTGGTGTTTGAAATGGGGGGGGGGGGGGAATTGTAACACATACACAGAGTTTATTTTATGCGCCGGAAAAGATTTTTCCGAAAAGCTGCGCCCTGTGTGTGCGTTTATTTTAATTAAGCGTCATCCGGCACGACTACAGTAGACTTTTAACAAAATTTCCCGCGAAAGCTTCGCGTAATTAATTAAACGCGAGAGCAGCGGCTGTCCTTTGACGTTTTCGCTGGTGCTGTATTCTATACAAGAGCGAAAATTATTTTCTGGAATTACAGTCATTTCGAAAATTTTGTATCAAAACAAGGCCCCACACGAATTCGGAAAATAAAGCGGAAAGTATATGATTATGACGTAAATGACGCACATGCGCTTGATAAAACACGGCACGTATACGTGTATAAGAGGCTCATCCACTCAATCAGTGGCTTACGTGGATCATGTATGAAAACGAGACTTTTTCCAGCTGTCGAGACTTTTAATGAAAATTTAAATCACTCGGCCGATATAATTCAGCGGGAGAGCATAAAAACCGGCGGCTCGTATTTTTCTAGATTTTTTTGAAAATTTACGAGCGTCGCTCATTAATAAAAAAAAGTCGGAGGAAAAACAAAGCGTATAATGGGTTTTCGCGTCGAATGTAACGATAGGCTCGAAAATCACGTGCTGTTATGTGAATCGAGGGTATTTTTAGAAGTGCATCATTCGCGTAACCTGAACAACGCCGTGAAATTACAGTGCTTATTATACGTCGACGAACGTACATCTCGTCCCTTGAAATTCAAGTTCAACGTTCGGTAAACCCACGTTGCGTGTGTAGCTTCCGAATTTCATGGCAAATAGCGATATCAATACAACACCATCACAATAATCAAAACCATAAATGAAAATACCACGTACAGCAACTGACGTGTCTCTTCATCGGGATCGTGCGCGAGCAGTCAAATTTTAATTAATCGAGGTCGGAAAGAAATCGGTCATTTGCGATGTAAATCCACACGCGATCATCTGTGTGTGCGTGTGTCTGTGACTTAAGGCTTATGCAAGGCCGTCTCGATCGTCGAGCTGACCATTCAAGAAGATGTCTCGTAGAGAGAAAAAGGAGAAGAAGCTCGAGTTGTATACTTCTTTGGGCATCTGTCTTTTGGATGACTTGCAGGAAAAAAAAAGAAAAACACGTCTGCCGCAGTAACTCGACGGCGAGTTTTGATTAATGTCCTGAGAGCTGAGCGCATTGTTTATTTCTCTATTTTTGCGGCGGGTGTCCTTTCTTCCTTCGGTCGCGGTCGTGACGTTCTAATTAAGTGTTGTGTACATACGTATGCTGTGCACTATGATATCTATTTTTAAAATTGTTTATGTTTACGTCGTTATCGTTATGCAAGGCTAAGTGTGCTATCTACAGCTGAACGCGGCTAATATTTTAACAACATAGTTTATAAAATTAAAACAAGTTCGTCAAAAGCGATTGTGCAGCAACAATTGTCAGTATAGTTGAACAAGACACAGACACACATCAAAAGCCACTACTCAACGCATCGTAGATCAAAACGAGCAATAAAATTCAATACATTCACCTTTCCGGACACCAGTAGTATCATTGTCGTTCAATCCCGGCGAATGGAACGATTCAACGAGGTATTCACGCGCACAAAACTCCATCCTGAGGCTGCTCGTCGACTCAAAAGCTTCTGCTATAATTCCGCGCAGCGCGCGGCGAGAGAGACCCTCGCTAACTATCATACGTGCCGCGAACAAAACGGTATAAACAAACCGAGAAGCATCACTAATTGCCGTACGAGCCTCGTCGCTGCTGCTATTATTGTTTTCTCTCCTATACACACATACCCCGCAAGTATAGCGTCGCTCTACTGTTTACAAGCGCCTGACATAACCTCACTTTCTCGCTACGCTTCTCTACACATTACTTCTTCTTCTGCTACATTGTCGTGTCGTATCCTCTTTCTTTCCGCGAAATGCACATCACTGTATACGTCCGAGAAATCGAGCAGATCTAGCAGACGATGCGACGAGGAGATAAAGAGAGAGAATAACAGGTGACGCGTGGGTGGAGCTGATGCGCTTTGCGCTGATCGAAAGCGTGCCAGTATTATACATGGAAGGCTGCGGCGTCTTGCGCGCGCGCCGATCGAAGTGACTTGCACTACATGTATATAGTGGGCTTTGCGTGTAAGCTTGTGCCAGAAATCGAAAGCGCCAAATGTGGGGATTGCACTATATAAGTAAGTGTGTATAGTTGCAGGCGATGAATTATTCATCGCGAGTGTAGGTGAATTTTTTCACTGCGTGTTTTAATGCAAATTTCGTTATATTGACCAATGCCGATGCTTAATTTGGTTTATTTTCTAGAATACAATTTTGTAGAACATTTCTACAAAACGATCCCATAAACCGGCGATCCATTCAAACCTCAATTTAAACCGCCGGCAGTAACACACTCCCAATTATATTCAGTCCGGCACATACGTGTGCAGCTTATACTGCATTATACGCGAGCGGCGCACGTTATCGCCTAGGCTGCGTGAGTCGCGTATGTAAACTATGAAAACTACCGCTTACCGATTTTTTATACCGATAACCATCGTTAGAAACGACCGATCGCGATGAAAAACAGCCTACAAAAATTTATTTCCTCGTTATAATCGAATACATTAGTGTACATCAGCACCGCGTGTCTCGAGCTCGATGAATAAACAGCCTCGCAAAAACCGATCTCTCGATTAATATCCACTCGTCAGCGCTCGAGGCTTCTCTCTCTAAAAGTCAGACTCACCGTTTCTCCAGCTTTCCGGCGCAGACGATAACTCGTGTCACGGGCTTCTACCGTGCTTCTGAAAAACACGCGCGGCTTCACACAGCACTACTCGCACACTCTGATGGGTAAAGTCCGATCGACGAAAGTAACGCGGCGACACTGACGCCCGATTGTATCGATGTCGTTCGATTCGGCATTACAAAGGCTCTGCACGCGCCGCTCGCCCCGTATACGTCTCTCTCTCTCTCTCTCTCTCTCTCTCTCTCTCTCTCTCTCTCTCTCTCTCTCTCTCTCTCTCTCTCGATGTGTGCACGAGGCGTTTCTGTGTGAGTGTGCGTGGCTCTGTCGTTCGCTCGGCAAAGCGTACTGAGGGATTTGTCGAGCGGTATAAACAGACGGGACTGCTATACGGTGTGCCTTTTGGTGCATCGCGTTATTCTTGTTTGGATGGACACGTACGCGCCGGTTTATTCCGCGGGTTTGGATGAGCTTCTTATTTAAGCGATGACGCGATGACGATGAGCTATGCGCGTTTGGTGACGTAGAAGCGGGCGGGTTCAGGGAATTTGAGAGATTGGGTTAATGTACGGCTGGACGGCTTCGGCTGTTTCTACTGTTTCTACTGTGAAGCTTTTAACGCTGTATATTTAATTTCTGTTTCTTCATCTTCTTTTTCGACTCGCGAATGTGGAAACGAAGGCGTCGCAAACTCTCGGAGTCATAATTGCGCGAATGGCGCGTGAGTAAAAGCTCCGGTGTGTGCGTTCCGTCTATTCTCTCGGGCTCTTCGGCTGCAGTGTGTTTACAAACGGACTTGCGAACTCGCGCTTGATGCAATTACGGCGCAAAGTTTCGTGAGAGAGAGAGAGAGAGAGAGAGAGAGAGAGAGAGAGAGAGAAAGAGAGAGCTGCTATTGAATTGGGTTGATGAGCAAAGGATGTCAGACTTTTTGAAGCTGAAGGTTGAACGATGTGACCTTTTTTTGTGTGCAGTGTATGCTAATATAGAAAATAAGAAGTTTTCAACTGGGAATCGGTATTTGTAAAGCCTTGATGCATCGGGAACGAAAATTATTCTTAATTTTGAGACACGAGGTCAATTTACGCGACAAGGTTGGCGAACTTTATCAGGCGTGAATTTCAGTTGTTACTTTCACCGAATATCCCAGACGTACACGGTCATGAAAAAAAACTTTAATGTCACACTTGATTCGAGTTAATTATGCTTGCATTCGTTCTATTTTTACTGCCGATCTGAAGCACTTAACGACATCCTTGTAAGAATTTATGTCGTAGGAAAAAATATCTTTTTTACGTGCGTTGTATGAAAAGTATCGTATGGGCTACTACGAAAATAAATAACTCATTGCTTCTATTTTTCAATATTAATTTTCAATATTATAATCAATATACTGCACGTTTCATTACACTTGTTACCATACGCTGCACTTATTCTCTGGATTCATTTTGCACCCAATTTCACACTGAAAATCTCTGGCGAATTCTTCCATGTTAGAAAAAGTTACTGACACGCGAGATATATTCGGGCTGTGAACGCCGTCTTGAACCAATATTCGAAGTACATCGTCTTTAACTTTGGCGCACCAGACGTTGGCTGCACTGATCCAAAACATTTGTTGCGAAGTGTAGTCGAGATTTGGCAGACAGGGTTCCTTCACGTTACTTCTGTTTACCCATTGTTGGTAAGCGTTGTCTGCGATATTTTCAGTGATGGATTTATCTCCTCTCACCTATTTTTAGAAAATTACAAATGTAAAAGTAATTTTTTATCTTAAGGATAGTAAATTTTCTAAAATTTACCTTACTCCAACTTGCTCGACGGTGTAGTTGTTGTATTGTTCGATCATACATTGAGCCTTTTCGTTGAATTTATTTTTAGTTTTCTCATCCCACCAGTCAACAATATTTCCTTCTTTGTTGTAATTCGATCCCACAAGATCAAATCCATGAATAATCTCGTGACCTATCACGTATCCCGTTGAACCGTAGTTACGTACTTTGGTAGGTCTGATTGGAAAAAGTGTCCCCGCAGAATACCAGCCGGTAAACTTTTAAAACAGAGACAATCAGTATTGTATACGTATACTTTATAGATTTTTTTCAGATTAAATATATTTTTCGCTTACTTATTTTATTTCTGGAAAAGGCATACTAAGCATTTATTACTGCCACATTTGCTTCTTCTATCCAACCAGACCCTCCAGTAGATATTCTTAATCGTCTATAATTATCTTTCAGAACAAATCTATTAATCGTCAAGTAATCTCCGAGAAAGCTTCCAGGATGAATTTCCACATCTGCATAATATGCGTCGATTAATTCGTCGTCTAATAATTCATCCGGGTAAGCAATTAAAGCGTCCATTGCATCAAGTTTGTCCAAAGCTGCTTTTCTTGTCGTTTCGTCCATCCAAGACAACTGTAACATCGCATTTTTTTTAAAGAAATGAGACAATGGTGTACTTTGCAAAGTTGATTCATCAAATTACTTATATTTTTTATCGATGCTCTGGTTTGTGATTTAAGATCGCTTACCAGTTCAGAGACCTTATCTTTTACGTTTTTGTCAAAGTTTCTAACATACATGGAACTCACGGCAAGTGGTAAACTTTCCCGTACTTTATTTACACACCAAGTGTTTCTATTCGGTTTTTTATCTATTCCTGCTGCAATCTTGTTGAATAAAAGCTTCCTATCATCGAAGGCTTCTGGCATATAATCAATCAGGTCAACAATCACTTGCCAAAGTTGAAAATTGGCGAGAGTTTTTTTCGGTGTAGTTTCGAGCAATTGTTCCAACCGACATACGTAATTTGGATCATTCAATTCAACAATGTCGTTAGGGTACACAGATTCGTTGCTTGGATTTAATACTGAATTTATAATTTTTAACCAATTGATTTTATCATACTTTTGAGATAAATCTTTTACCGACATACGATTGTCGGTAGGTTTAAGCTTCAGCAAATCAGCAACAGGCGTTTTAATCTGTAAATAATAAAAATCGTAGTCGTACTATTTACTTATATAATATAGAATTGTCAATCCTTACGTCGCAGTTTTCGTACCTTATACAATTTGATTTCCAAGTCCAAAACTTTTTTCATTTCTTTCTGCGCTACATCTTTATTCGCATCAACTAGTGCTGCAACATCAACCATTAAACTTTCATAGTTTTCAATTAACGCACCATCGTCAGCAAAATAGCTGTCTGCTACATTAAGTTGAGCAATATCGATCTGTCAAAAACAATAGCGATGCAATCAATATTTCATTAAATGAAGATTTTTTATATTATTTACTATTTACAAGTTTGTTTTCGATGAATCTGCCGAGTCACCGCCAATCCATAACATGCTTGGAAATTTGTTTTCTAAGTCTAATGAACTGACTTTTGCTATAGTATGTTCCCAACTGTATTTATCACCTGTCCAACTAGTTTGCAAAACTGGCCAACCTCCTAAATTTTCCAGTATATCAAGAACTGGTTGTGTCCCCATAGCCTCAATGGTATCTGCAATGTGAATTAGTCTTAGTTTAGAATAGAATGATCTTGGCTTGGCCATCGGTCTTCCCGAGGCAAGTCTTAGTTTAACTTATAATATAAATAATTAAAATTAAATTGACTACATCTAGTACTTACCTTTCTCTAAGCAATTTGATAATGAATTTTCAGTCTTTTAACGGTTTTTGAATCGCTTGGCGCAATTTTTTTCTTAAGTAAATTGATTATTTTTGTTTCTAATTCCTTATCCATTATTGTCAGAATTGTTATGCCAGCAGCATTTTCAGGTATTTCAATATTTTTTACAAAGTTTCTGCAGGCGAACTCGAAAAAGTTATCGCAGGGATTTGCTGCACGGTTTATGTTTTTTGAAAGAAATTCCGCTGTAAATTTATTAAATATTTTTGTTTTGTTCAATGATATCGATATAAATTTAACAACTTAGTAAAGAAATTATTAATTAACCTTCATTACGGCAACCAGAAGAATTACACACACCATTACACTTGTCATTGGCAGGTTTACTCTCAACTGAAAGTTATTTTATTACAAATAGGTATATGAATCTTTTTGCAATAAATTAATAGATGAATTATATGAGTCGTACACATTAGCATAAGAGATATAAAAATATGGATTTTGAGATTGTTCAATTTATAAATAAAATATATCATACCATATTGTAGAAATATTAATAAGAACGCTATTCGTATAGATCCTCGCAATGCTCTGTGTAAACATAAACATACTTTTTAATATGATATTTATATTGAACCGAGAAGTAATGAGAACTCATTACTAAATAAATATTTATGACATATTGAATGATCTTAATTCACCTCATTTTATTACACTGAAAAAGCTCCGTTGCGTAAAAGTACGATGTCGTAGTAAAAATACTAAAACTTACTTTAAAACAATATTTTTAGGTTTAAAGCTTATTTTGTACTGTTGCTCATTGGCTTTTAAGAATCATATATGTACTTAGACAATATACTGTTTTCCAGACATTTTTTTCTTGCGATATGTTTACAATATTTTATTGATACTTCCGCGAGTAGACTTCAACATAAAAAAGCATAGTTAAGGAAATAGAATATGCCAGAGACATTCCGGTGATTTTTTTAGTTCTTTGTCAGACTTCTACTGTCACACGAGTCAAAGTATTATTTTTATTTTATAATGAAATATAATTAGTGTAATCGTAATACTCTGAATACAAAAATGATGACCTATTTTTTTTAAATAAGTGTCTTCAATACATGTCAGATTGATATATTAAAACAGATTGTGACAGTTGTATCACTTCAAACAATTGAAAAAATGTTGTTTATCATACTATTGCTGTTATTAGTTGCTTTTTGTATTGATTTCGCCTAGGAGAAGTAATAAAAATAGTTTTTCAAACATTATACAACATTAAGTGTATAAAGACCATAGTACACAAGTACGAATACAACGTTTGAAAATGTTCCAATAATTTTACGTAACTTTGCAAACTATTGGGACGCAAAGGACATGATCAGCGATAGTGACTTATGCATATGTATACACATCTTTTATTATTCTTGTTCTAATTATAATTCAAAGTGTGAATTACATAAAATAACTTTTTACCCAGTTATCAAGTAGTAGTAACAATATTCGAATCATAACAATAGCTCATAATAATTCTTAGTATTTTTATTAGATAAAGCATTATTTGAATATTACAAAGCTCCCTTTAGCGGAAAGCAGAAAAAAGAGAAAGGTAAATCACTGAATGGAATCAGTTGCTGATCTTGAGTAGAGCATTCCTGATGTCCTATACAGAACCGGCCACGGACGACAGGTTTTTCGATCCGGATCGAAGTATCTCTTTTCTCAAAACGTCTCTGACGACGGAATTGCATCATCAGGCAACGTCGTTCTCTTGATGCAAAACTGCTGAGGTTGAATGTTAATGTCGTTTTTTGGAAAAAAATCTCTCGTGGTCTGCGGTTTTTCTTAGCACACTATAATGGAGTTATTTTAAAATCGCAAGTTTTTTTCCAGCGTAGATAAAAATAAATTAGTCACTTGTCGAGATTTCGCTAAACGATGTAGTAAACTCGATTGAATAGAGACTTGCTTTGCACACGAAATTTTATTATTTTTTTATTTCATATGTTTCCAATAAGAAAACCGGTTTTTATGCTTCCTCATGTTAAAAGGACACTGCCAAATATCATGGCAATAAATGCAAAAAAAAACGAACTGCTAAAGGTATAAACACCAAATCTCCATATAGAATTTCTCTTGTAGTGCATTTAATGGTTATAAAATCGTACATATAACATATAAAATACAGTTACAATTGTTAACTTTTCCAACTTGCAAGAATAATCATGTAAAAAAACTAACTCGTTGCTTTCTTATTTTTTATTCGTGCTTTATTTATTTATTTACATATTATTATAATAATATTGAATTTTTCTTAATCATACTATACGTTTTATTCTGCTTATTACCATACGCTACACCTATTCGTTGGATTCATTTTGGATCCAACTTTGCATTGAAAATCTCTGGCGAATTCTTTCATATTAGAAAAAGTAATCGATACACGCGCTATATTGGGACTGTGAACGTCGTTTTGAACCATTCTTTGAAGTACGTCGTCTTTAACTTTGGTGCACCAGACGTTTACCGCACTGATCCAAAACATTTGTTGTGGAGTGTAGTCGAGATTTGGCAGACAGGGTTCTTTTACGTTACTGTTTTTTACCCATTGCTGGTAAGCATAGTAAGCAGATTTTATACCGCCGTTGTCCGCGATATTTTCCGTGATGCATTTATCTCCTCTCGCCTATTTTGCAATAGAAAAAGTATAAAATTATTCGTTTTTTACAGATCCATTGTAAATTTGTACTTTAAAAAACAATCTTTGCCAAATGTTACCTTTTCTCCAACTTGCTCGACGGGGTAGTTGTTGTATTGTTCAATCATACATTGGGCATTTTCGTTAAACTTATTCTTAGTTTTCTCTTCCCACCATTCTACAATATTGCCGCCTTCGTCGTAATTCGATCCTACGGAATCGAATCCGTGAATAATCTCATGAACAATCACGTATCCCGTTGAGCCGTAAGTTACGTACTTCGGTAGGTCTGATTGGAAAAAGTGTCCCCGTAGAATACTAGCAGGTAAAACTGTAAAAAGAAAAACAGTTGGATTATGCTCATATAAACGTATATAAACTGGTGTATCTATCACTTACTTATATTGTTTTTGGAAAAGGCATAATAAGCATTTATTACTGCGACATTTGCTTCTTTTGTCCAATCATTGTCTCCAGTAGATTTCTTCAACTGTTCATAATGATCTTTTAGAAGGAATTTATTAATTGTCAAGTAATCCCCAATAAAGCTTCCAGGATGAATTTCTAGATCTGCATAATATTCGTCAATTTTTCTATCGTCTGAGTAAGCAATTAAAGCGTCCATTGCATCAAGCTTTTCCAAAGCTGCTTTTCTAGTTGTTTTATGCATCCAAGGTAACTGTAGCGTGATATATTTGTTAAATGAATAATACTATCGTACACTTTGCACAGTTGATTGATTGAATTACTTGCATTTTGTATTGTTGTTATAGTTTGTGATTTGAGATCGCTTACCAATTCAGAGACCTCATTTTTTACATTTTTGTCAAAGTTTCTAACAAACATGGAACTTACGGCAACTGGCAAGGTTTCCCGTACTTTTTTAACGCACCAAGTATTTCTATTAGATCTTTTATCTATTCCTTCTGCGATCTTGTCGAATAAAAATTTCTATCATCGAATGCTTGTGGCATGTAATCAAACAGGTTAGCGATAACTTGCCAAAGTTGAAAATTTGCGAGAGACTTCTTCGATTTAGTTTCAAGCAATCGTTCTAACTGAGATACATAATTTGGATCGTTCAATTCAACAATATCGTTAGGATTCATAGATACATTGCTTGCATGTAATACTGAATTGATAATATTTAACCAGTCAATTCTAGGATACTTTTGAGATAATTGTTTTACTGGCATCCTACTATCTGTTGGTTTTAGTTTTTGTAAATCAAAAAGAGACGTCTTGATCTGTGAATATTTCAAAATTAGTTTATACTTATTAACTGTTTTATTTCATCATGCTTTCTGAAAATTGTAATATTAAATATTATAGCTGTATGCGTAACTTAAACAATTTCTTTTCCAAGTCCAAACATTCTTTCATTTCTTTTTGTACTACATTCCTATTCCCACCAAGCAGTACAGCAATGTCAACCAACTTTCATCACTTTGAAGTAAAGTACCATCATCCAAAAAGTAACTATCTGTTACGGTGAGTTGGGCAATATTGATCTAATAAAAAGAATAATAATTGAATAGTATTTTATTTTTAAAAAAAGCTATATTCAGATTTATTACTCACAATCAAGTTTTTTTTTTTTTGACGAATCGACCGAGTCATCGCGAACAGATAACATGACTGGACATTTTTTTTCTAAGCCTAATGAACTAATTTTAGCAATAGTTTCTTCCTAACTATATTTATTACCTATCCAATCAGTTTGCAAAACTGGCCAACCTCCTAAATTTGTCAGTATATCAAGAACTGGTTTTGTTCCCATAGCCTCAGTGGTATCTGCAATGCGAATTAGTCTCTGACTAAATCTAGTACTTACCTTTCTCTAAGCAATTTGATAATGAATTTTCAGTCTTTTAACGGTTTTTGAATCGCTTAGCGCAATTTTTTTCTTAAGTAAATTGATTATTTTTGTTTCTAATTAGCAGCATTTTCAGGTATTTCAATATTTTTTACAAAGTTTCTGCAGGCGAACTCGAAAAGTTATCGCAGGGATTTGCTGGAGGGTTTATGGTTTTTAAAAGAAATTCCGCTGTAAATTTATTAAATATTTTTGTTTTGTTCAATGATATCGATATAAATTTAACAACTTAGTAAAGAAATTATTAATTAACCTTCATTACGGCAACCAGAAGAATTACACACACCATTACACTTGTCATTGGTAGGTTTACTCTCAGCTGAAAACGAAATAGTTGTGAAATCGTAAATTCCCTTGCAATTAGAAAGATAGATACATTACAGGAGTCTTACAAATAGTGTATTTTGTGAGGAATAAAATACATTATTGTAATTGTTCAATTAATACATACCGTATTGTAGAAATATTAGTAAAGACGCTGCCAGTATAGGTCCATTTGTAAATGACCTGTAAATGAAAAAATATGAAATGATTTAAAATAAAAAAAATGAAAAAAATTAATGAACATAGTGATAAAGAATTTTAATTATTTCATCGATCTTCTTGAACATGTTTGAGTATTATTATTGTTATGTGAATACTTCCATACATTTTTATTATATTTCCATGAAAAGAAGTAAAAGTAATTTACCACATTTTACTTCTCTGCAAAGGTATCATTGCTTCCCTTATTTTTAATAACAAATTATAATATTATTACTTAAAAAGAACGATATCAATCTTAATTATTTGAATTACTCAGAACGATGTTAGTAGATTTTAACTTAGCTTTGAAATGTTACACATTGGTTCCAACTAGTGTATATATATGTATATACTATTTTTTAGACATTATTTGTTTGTTGCAACATTTTACAGACTATACTAATACTTCAGAGATCGAGCAGTTATCATAACAAAAATTCAAATAGATAAGGAAATACATTGTGATAGGGTTTTCGGCGGATGTTATTAGATTTGTAACTGTTTCGTGTGCGAGATAGCACAAATCTGTATTGGTCAAGTAAACAAAATATATATTTTTGAATTATGTACATCATAATCTGAAAAAAATTAATGACCAATATAGAGTTGCGTCTTTTTATTGGTATTCTATTACACATAAGATATATTATTTTTATTTTTTAATGTATTACAACAAAATTAATAGTCTGTTTAATATTCAAGTTTATACATACCTAAAAAAACGTCGGATATTGTTTGTTTTATTTCAAACTTTACTTAATCTAGAATATCTTCGATTCTGCTAATGAAAGACAGGTGTATATAATATGTACATACATCGGGCACATGCATCAATAAATAGCTGTATAATACGTACTGATACGTATCCATGTAAGCACATCGTAATATTTCCGGAACTACTTACGTCATCGATATCAACAAAATTCGTTTTTGTTTTTTTTTTCATTTCGGATTCGGGAAATTTTTATATTCAATCGATGTTTTTCTTTGGCTTACAAAACAACACAGATGAGGTGCGGAAAACGAAATCTAAAAAAAATTTTTGAAATTCTGGGACCCCCATAAAAAATGCATTTTTCTGTACTTTGTCATACAGATACTTATTTATTTTATGTAGCCGTGTAATAAGAAAACTGTTTTCTACATGCATCCTTTAGAACTCTACCAATCACTGGGTTTATTACCAAACTTGTATATGAAACTTCCAGATAAATTAAACGGCTATAAACTCGGTATACATAATAAATTAAATATGTATATTGTTACGATTATTAACTCCTAGCAGTGAAAGGAACTTCCTACTCATATAGGAAAGTTTCGGCTTATACATTCACACGTCCAATCAAAACCCAAAATGCGCTAATTTACGTAACGACTTCATCAATCGCGTGATATAATAAACATTAATTCTTCCTCATAGTTTTTTAAATTCCATAATTTAATTACCGTTACCAACACACGTGCTTTCATTTTCCGCCTCACACATGAGCGACTGCACATCGTGTGCAAAAAGAGGGCTGCTTTATTCCGACTCTCTCTCTCTCTCTCTGTCTGTCTCTCTCTCTCTCTCTCTCTCTCTCTCTCTCTGTCTCTCTCTCTCTCTCTCTGTCTCTCTCTCTCTCTCTGTCTCTCTCTCTCTCTCTCTCTCTCTCTCTCTCTCTCAAAAATAAAGAGCCAGAGTAGACTCACAAAGCGAGTAGTAATCTTACGCGAATAAACGAGAGAAATGAATTTTCCCTTTTTTTTCCTCTTCTCGTCCGGGTGAAACTTTTTTAATCTGTTGCTCGAGGGGATGAAAAAATTTGCAGAAGCGCTACTCCTGATTCCTTGAGCGTGCGACATTAATTAAAACGAGTCACGCGTAGGAGTGTTGGCGAATCGTTTGTTTTGAAGAAGATTCTTCTCGAACGTTTTCAGCTAATGTAAATCGAATTCATTATAATATATTCCTCGTTATTGCATTATCCTATAAGCTGACGATTTGCGTGTCACGAATCGATCATCGATCCAAGGCATCAACCAAAACTTTCCTAACAAAGTCCCCAACAACTCTATACTGAGACATTACGACGTATGCGCTCATACAGGCACTAAATCAAAATCCACGCTGGTCGCAGCCTTGAGATGAAAATTATACGGCTGTCAAAAATCATCCACCAATGACGCGAGGACTACTCTCTTATTCTTATTTTTCCACATACTCGGCTTCTTACACGCACAGGAGAGATTAATGATCAGGGATATATCCAATGGATTCGCGCATAATAACAACGTCGTGAGTGAGAGAGAGAAGGTGAATGGAAACTTTGTGGCTTTCAACGGTGAGTGTTTTTTTTGTGATGATATGCCAGAAAGGCGTAAAAAGGGTCGTTATGACGTTTGATTGTTTTTCGGAAAAAAAAAACAGATCTGACGTCGGTATTGTTCACGGATCGTTGCGCAACGAGTTTGGTAATGGTTGGATACACCGTTGTTGGTTTTACGGCTTTGCAAAAGGTTTTTGTCTGTTGAATCATACTGTTTATTTACTTATATAAAAATTCTGGATATTTTAAAAACAAGCAAACGTGGATTTAGATAGTGTAGCTATATTTACAAACAAAACCTGCATAACAGATCGGTAATTAAAATCAAGTACAGCAACCGTTAATGAATTTTACGATTTCCGTGTCATAAAGGAACTAGTTTTTCGAGGTAGGGCAAAAAGTTAACAAACTCACCTTTTTACGAGAATATCACCTCACGATTCACTTTGCTTCCCATAATTCTTGTCATTTGTGCGGGGAATTAGGTGAAACGTGTTTTAATTAATGTAGCGTCATGCGTAGCATTTAGGCCATGGTCCTGTAAAGAAAAAACGTGTTCAACCTTTGCGTTTATTTACATCTCGAGATTATCACATGGATTATTTTTCCCTCAAGTACAATGTCAGGACAAAGTAAAGCATAACTTTTTTGCCGGTCACTCTCAATGAAATTCTTACTTTTCCTCGGATCTATATAAGCTGCACTTCTTCTTTTTACTGTGCTTTGCTTCTGACTAGAAGAGGCTGAATATTTATGTATGCATGTATGACAATATTTCTGGAGTTATCTAGTCAATATAAAAGAGATTTTTTTATTATATTACGAACCTTTTTTCCTACGGATTGTTTTTCAAAAATGGTTCATGTAAATTGCTTTCAGAAGCATGAAAATTAATATTTATTGGCGAATCTTTAAATTTCTATATTTGAGAAATATATTTTCTCGACTACTATGAATTAATTGGTAGGAAGCTATATATGTGCTAATAAATTCAGTTTTTTGTTGTCATGATAGTAAGTAGTCATCCTTGATTGAACCCCTGGAGTTAGACAACTGTGTATACGCAATGTGTAGAGAGAAGAAGTCTTCCAGGAGATACTGTTTCAAGTGTTACTGTCTCAGTGAAATGATATTAAATCTTTTCAAATCTATCTTTTAAGACATAATTGAAAACTATCATAATTCTGACATAGAATCAATTTCGATTTACATTATTCTGGACAGGCCTGGTTTCGTCCAGCTTAAAACTACCTTTCCAAGTCTCTAACCAAGAAAGATAGGTGGCATCTGCTTGACCAGTTAATGCTATAACTGCCTTCTAATCTTGTATATTCGGATAAAGTCGAATCCACTTAAATTTCTTCGTCCTAAATGTATATTTTCTATTAATGATTACTAACTATTATGATGATTCGAATACAAGGTAATGGACCATCCACATCGACAGCCAAAACAAGTAAACGTCGTTTATTCCTATCAAAAATCACTTCTGTCAACGTCCTCAAACAACTGAAATATCAAAATACTCCGCATATTCGAGTCAATCGAATGACATAAACGCACCACGAACGTGGCGCCTGCTGCGAAATGAAACGTTTAAGGGCCACGACAAAATTGATACGTACAAGAACGTATATCGCGTGGACAGCGTGTAAACTCAGATGCATGACAGCTCAGCATGAAAGTTTGATGAAACGCCGTTTCAACCTGTTAATAATCGGAAAATTTATCCGGTAATAGCCGTGATCTATGATAATTTATGAAATTCGCATTTCAACGTCTGTATACTCGGATAATGGGTATCATTATAAAATACCACTTTGTTTTACAGCACAATATTAATTGATCGGGTTGCCCAAACGATGGTGTAACTTTCCCTCGACGCCATACACACACAAACACACGTACCCACATAAGTGTACAAAATCACATTGAATAACGCGCCGAAGTTAAACTTTCATATCAAGAACGAAGCGAAAAGAGATTCGCAATTAATTGAAGAAGGAAGTGCATCGCACTCTGCATAGTTATCGTTTTTTTGCACGTTTACGAAACAGATACCTCTATACATAAAGTAGAAGTTTTAATCAAACATTTTTTCACGCCATTATATTCTTCTTACGATAAAATTCTCGGCAATTTTTATTCCCGAAGTGCATTATACAAACCAGTTTTTTGGAAAAAAACGTTAAACCGCGAGAGTTTGAAATTAATCGGGAGCAAATCGATCCCCGGAACTTTCCAATCGTTATTCATGTCCGGTCACTAGGACATTTATTTTACGTAACGACGATCGAGCAGCGAAAAGATCCTTGATCGTTCAGTATAAATATAAGTGCAAAATACTCGAAGGAAATGTCAGATGGCTCGAATTACGCAACGCGCACACTCTCCACAAAATCAAAGGATAACCGGTCCCGCCTTGTGTGCGCTGATATTGAAAAATCGGCGAATCGGCGAAAATAAGGAGAACCTTGAATAAGTATACCTTCGAACATATTATGCAGAGCGTCTTTGAGTTGTGTCGGTACATTTTGAGTGACTCATAAAACGAGACACGCTGAAATAGACCAGTGTATAATCTAAAACACGGTAATTTTCGAACGAGCGACGTAAATTGCGTTACATGAATCAGCAATGTCTAATAAATCTCAATAGACGTCCATAGTGACAAAAAAGGAGAAGAAAAGCCCGGGAAGTTGTAAAATCGATCGCACCACGAAATCGGCGTCGAATCGATTTTACCTATAAGAGCGGAGAACAGCACCAGCTATTTATAAAATGGGCAGGCAGCGTGCGATCACGATAGCCATTAAATAATCACGAGAGCTCTCGTACAGATGTGTTATATAAGTTACATTAACCCCGCTTGCGCTTGCGCGCGGAAAACGAGCATTAAGTAACGCGTGAACTTTCGTCCCGCAGTCGTACCAACACTATGGTGTAGACACAAAGAGAGACTTTTGGTCGTCGGATCGTCATCATAATCGGAGAACACAAAGAACCGACGTGGTCCCGAGAGTGTAGGTATGTATATAGTCGATCACGGAAGTTACACGTACGCATACACATGCTGGATCAAGGAAATCGGCAAGCGGTTTATTGCGCAAACGCGAAACGAGAATGTTATTACAAGGAGACTGGCTTCACCCGCGGCGTTATGTGTGTGTGCATGGGAGATCGATGCGGTCTAGCACTTTCGAGTTTGACGGGGATTTTAAAGATGCGTCGCGCTGGATGCTTTGATCATTCCCTTGCTTCTGGAGGAGGAATGATTCTGTGATTTTTGAGTACTGAATCTTCGTTTGCTTTCACCTGGGGAAAACTTTTTTATTGTAACAATTTTAACTTTGTGGAAGCAGAAGTTTGGATTACACTTTTTTAAAACATGTGTATGATAATAATGTTTTAAAAAAAATTTAGGGTAATGAACTGTGAAAAATAAATGAAATTGAAAAATCAAAAACTGATGATTTATGTTAAATGATTACACTTAAATGTAGATTTCTTATTTTTCTACTATGTAGTACTATATATTATTATACATTCATCTCGACTAGCCATTTCCTATCTAAGCTGAAGAACAGAGTTGACAGCTCGTGAAACTATGCAGACATCAGAAGAAAACGCGAGGTAACGGCGAAGTAGGAAGTAAATTTCTCGGTGTTCCCGGGGACAATTTTACAGGCAATCTTTGATTTTCATCGGCCCAACTACTGGCTGACGACGCTGGCCTAAGGTAATGGGCTGACTATAGTAGACTTGCGTCGATCGCGATTTCACTCTTACTCTCGTTCGAGTTCGAATCGACGCAGGAAGATGTGGTTTTGCTCTCGCGCATATGTAACGGTTTCTTGCGCCGAAAATCGTTTCGTCACTTCAATCGGTATTGGCGTAAACAACGCGTTGATTAACCTGTACTCGGAGTTTATTCACAAGATGATGTAGTACGAGTGAAACGACATTTGAAAAATTACGAGACAACCGGCTTGCATAAGCCTGCTTCATATCGATCTCTTCCGAGAAACCGATTGTTTAAGTTTAGGCAGTAAATCGTCATCGGGACTAATGGATCGACGCGGCCGTTGATAGCTTCTCGCGATACACGATCGATCACACCATTATTTCGCGAATAAGAAGTAGCTCAGCCATGCGTAGCACAAACGATAAAATTTTATTTTCAATCCAAACGCCGTAAAGTATTGTCCCCTACTCTCGTTGTCGAAACATCTCTCGAGAAGCGTCGAAAGGGAAGGAGAGAATTTCTCAAGCGCTGCTGTCCCTGCAGCGATGCGGTAACGCCGTCACAGCGTATACAGCACTGTGCAGACTCGCGCGCGGAAAAAAAGCCGGCCGCGGATGTAGGAGGGCCGGCTCTGGAGAGGTGATTGTACGCCGCAGCTGCAGCAACTTTCCCAGCAGTGTGGCGCGGATTACGAATGCAGAGAGAAGAGTAGCAACGGCGTTTCGCCGCGTGCAGTGCCAGTGTTTCCGCGCTAGCTCGACCGTCAGCATCGGGAACCTCTCGCTCTTTCTCTCTCTGCTCTGAAGACATTTTATAATAACGCGTTGTGTGTTCTTTTTCTTCTTCGCGAGGAGGAAAGCTGCTCTCTGCTAACTCTGGGCCATTGTCTCGCAGGAGGTGAGTGCGTTGAGTTGATGCATTGTTGTCGTTGGGAAAACTAGGGAAAGGAAAGTGAGACGTTTCGTGGGAGTATAGAGTCAATGTGAATTTTAGGGAAATTTTCCGTGTTTGCGTTGGAAAATCGAAGAGCGAGTTTTTAGCCGATTGTACAAAAGGATGAACTAGACTGCAAAGGTGACGCGTATACGTGTATACCTGAATACCCGGTTTGTCCAGTTCGGGTTTTAATAAGTCGATGTAAAAATGAAGTTGCATTAATTCCGAGTTCCAGTCAATTATTTCCTCAATAAATTAATCCTGGCCGATCGTATTCTCATAACGAGTATATTGTATAGAAGTCAAAACTTCAGCGAGTTTCCAAGCGTTTCTAAAATTTCATCGGGTCTTATTATGGTAGCAAACAATTTAGCGGACGTAAAACGTCGAGCGGAACAGCTCATGTACGGGAGAGTCCCGTTCTAAAGATCGCCGTAAAAACGTTGCTTCTCGGCTGCTTAATGGCTTTATCTCTCAGCGGAGACGTATTAGCATACAAAAGCGCAACTGTAACGGTTCGCTGATTTTGGCTGTTCCAGTTTTGACGCTGATATTATAGTGTATACGGTTTGCGAATCGGGATTAAACATAATATGACGTGAATAACAATAACAATTAAACAATGGGATTGTACGAAATCGCGCTTTTGTTGAAGCTTCTTCGGCGTTAGGAATTTAAGCGTCATGTATACCGAAGTATTTAGCGAATGAGGCAAATCGTATCGATCTTTGCGCAGATGGTTAGTTAGGTCCCTTTCGGAATTTATGTGCCGTAATGGATATGCATCTATATATATAGTAAACGAGGAAAACCGTGTACCAATCATCTTTACGAAGACGGTATTTGCTTAAGCGTAATAGATGTATGTTTTAGATTTTGCTGTGTAGGATGTATTATGGAACACCCAAAAATATCCTCTCTGGATTAATTAATGAGAATCCTTTTGCCTCAAAATTTTTCTAAAAAAAAAATGTTGATGCAAAAGGATTCCTATTGAATCAAAAGGAATCCATTTGAATCAAGTGGAATCCCTTTACTTCAAAATGATTTTAATTTTGGGTCCTAAATTAAGATTATTTCCTCTTGATCCAAGAGGACATTTTTTTTGGGTGAATGAGTTTACTTCGAGTTTGGACGTTTGGACTAAAAATAAATGTACGAGCCGGAATTCACTCGATCAATTATTGCTAGTCTTAACGCTGAACTTACAATTTTCTTACAATAGGTATTATAGTATGGTTTTTTCAATTATACAAAACAATTTTGGACTATATAGCCCATTCCCTCGCGGCTAGAACTTTTCGGTTCTCTACTTTCCGACTAGTGAAGATAGGTGGCACATAGGCTTATTTTCATTAACCTCAACAGTATCTGCTAACGCAGTGCATATATACAGCGATATGTCCCCTATATCAAAACTGCCTTGTGGGGCCTACTGCTTGGACCGCTCATGCTCATAATCCAGGCACCCAATCTGTTTCATAAAATATAAGTAAATTAATTAAGTAAATCACAGCGATTTCAATCGTGACCTTTTCGAATTTCCAACTTTTTCACGCTTTCCTATTACACATCAGCAATATATGAGGAAATGTTCAATAAATTTCATTTTCATCTATTTCTCTCACGGCCTATTAAAAAATCCTCACAAAACAAATGAGATTCTCCGCAGAGCAAAGATTCCTTTGTTGTGCTACTCTCCCCGAGTCAAACTCCGGCGGCGACATTATGTAAGGTGAACGGCCTGAGCGCAAAGCAGTTATAATAAGTTTATAGTGTCGCCATCTAGTTATGAAATATACAGCCATCCCAGCAGCAGACTTGAGAAAGAGTCGCTTTTATTTAAGCAGCTCTTCTAAGCTTGTACACCTCTAAGTAAATCATGGCGCGTAATTTCGCGTTAATTCCATTTCGCCTCGATTAAATTAAAAAACAAATAAAAAATGACTACTTTACGAGAAGAATGACGATTTATTTCAATCTACTCACGTCCAAAACCTGTTAAAAAATACGAGTGTCTATTTACATTGCAAATATACTCGCGAGGCGTCTTGCCGTACTTGCCTGGATCTACTGAAAACTAGCTTTTCCAGCATCGTCCCATCGACACGTGTGTGGCGCGTCCCAGGTGCCATGAGGCGCCTCGCTGCGTATTTACGCTGAAAAATAATAAATTTACAGATTCGGGGGCTCGAGAAAAGAATGCTGCACCGCCGTCGCGCCAAAAATAAAACGTCGTGAAAGCGCAGACGAGCGCGCGCGGTATTATCGGCGCTGTAACCTTCGGAATCGAAAGTGTGCAGAAACCAGTTCCACGTGACACTTGAAAAACCTTCCGAATCAACAAATCGAACCGCTGGCGTTGAAGCAACAAACCATCCTCGCTTATACTTCAGCTACATTGTCCATCATAAAGCCGTCGTTCCGAAGAAGGTCTCGATCAACAAGCATCGCGCGACTTCCGCAGAATTTTCCTCTCGCTTTCGAAGCCCTCACCCCCTCTCTCTCTCTCTCTCTCTCTGTTTACGCGCATGTATCTACTCTTCAGTTTTCGGCTCCGCATCAAGTTCGCTGCCAAGGCCAGCGAGACCTTACACTACTACTGTATCGGGAGAGCAACCGGTTCTCCGCGATAAAATTCGTTGTTAGTCTCTCTTTTCGCGCTCTCCAAGAGAGAGAGAGAGAGAGAGAGGACGTGTATAGGGCGAAGGAAAAACAAAACGACGAGTATAGACGGCGCACAGCGAGCGGAGGTGTGTACGTATCCGTGAGAAGCAGGAGCTCTGGAAATTCTCCGCGGCGAGTCTCAGTCGCGTTTTAGTTGTTTTCCAGTGCTGCACGCGTACGGAGGCTCGTCTTATTATCTCTTATTATATACAATTGCGGGGGTGTTGGGATTTCGACGCTGTTTTGGACTGGTATGGAGAGGTTGTTCCTCGCGGTTGGACTGTGTAATTTTTGGTGAGGATTTGTGGAGAACACTGTGGTTTGGCGGAGAGAATTAGAGAAGAAAAATGCTGGCTTACATTTCGACGTTCGCGGGATCGCCGGTGAGTGCAGTTGGTTGAAGTTTTATTGTGGGTACTGCAGCTGCACGACCTGTAGTCGAGAAAATTACTGGTATCGGAAAGAAGCGGTGGATCGATAAGGATCGGTAGATTATCGTGGTTTATTTGAGGGTTTTGTAGTTTTCGGAGAGCTTCTGTTTCAGTAGATGATAATGCATCGATTGAAATAAATAATAATTAGTACAGTTCAATCTATAAAAAACTAAAGCATAGATAACATTTAATCAACGCGGTTATTTAGGTCAATCGTTTGAATTTAAAATTCGTTTAAATTGATTTTTTCGACTATACGTCTATAAACATTTTCGATTAAAATTCTCAGCTCATGGTACAACAAATCATTTCATTTACAAACGAGACCGCACCTATAGAGCACACATCTTCGTAATAAAATCAACGAACAGTAATCCAATAAAATTCATTTAAAATATAAGCATTTAAAAATCGCAATATTTCGAAAATTCGAGCAGCTCAAAGGGCTTGCGGCCAGTGGATAAGCGCGTCGCGCAATGCAATAGCTGCCGCCTGTACCGCAGCCCGACCCTGACCACCTTTCGCAATTATAATACGCGACTCGTCGCCGCACATCCGTCACTGCACAGATCTCCAATCATACCGTGAACGAATCGTCCTTTTTATTTCTCTCCTTCGACGATTTCTCGATACAATAGGAAGAGTTTGATAGGAAGCGACGGAACGACTGTGTCAAGATCAAAAAATCACTTTCACTGTCGGCGACTTCAGCTGCAGCGATGCAACCGCGAATTTGCGAAACAGCCTTGTTCGACACTAAGCGCATTCGATTTTCCATTTTTTCTCTCTCGTAGCTCGTTGCAGTCTCCCATCTGAATATTTAATGACGTTTCCGCAATGATAATACAATGGAATTATATGCATATGACGAAAAAGAAGCATCCTCTTATATGGCAATAATAAATTTCACATTTTTTCTCCCCCGACGACGATGACAACGGCAATACACCTTAATTACATGCGATTACACGAATGTGGATGATGCGCCTTTATCGGCGTTGCTCAATCGCGGACTGTCTCCTATTTCGTTATAATTACGCGCGACAAGCTCTGCACACACAATCTGTGCACGTATTTACAGCCATCATTTATTATTTCGCAATTATTAATATTCCACGGGGAAAGTCCCTTTTCCGATGCAGTGTCTTACACTACACTCTTAAGCTGCTTTTACGATCATCGCGAATTCTTTTTTTTTCGTTGTTGCACAATAATAATAATCGAGTGACGAAACGCTGAAAATGGGTCGAATCTTTTTTTTCACTCCCGATCGATTATTGAATTCGAGATGAGCCGCGTACCCGTGTTTATTTTCCACCTGCCAATCTACACACACACACAAAAAAGAGATTCTATTCGCGTAACAAAACGACGCATAATCAAGCATTTATAGCTACCTGAAAAAAATTTTCGTTATATTTCCTGCTCGGCTCTCGGTGTCGAAGCTCCTTTAATCCTCCTAACTAACTAGCCTCGACTTACGCCGCTGCATTCGCGGCCTCGCAGTCCTCTCTCTCTCTCTCTCTCTCTCTCTCTCTCTCTCTCTCTCTCTCTCTCTCTCTCTCTCTCTCTCTCTCTCTCTCTCTCTTTCTTACTTCGTCGGCCTTTAGCAGTAAGAGGCAGCTGCAGCAGCAGCAGCAGCTCTAGGCACGAAAGATATTTCGTAGCAGTCAGTTGCATCACCGACTCCCGGCTCGCTGCATTTGCTCGCGTGTGCTGTATACGTGCAATTCGATATCTATATGTGTTTATTAATCCTTTCTGCTTCCTTGGGAGGAACAATATAACGGGGACTTTGTTAGAGAGTGAAACTCTGTGCCTTTTTGCGTGTGTTTATAGAGTCGATCGTTTTCTGGTTTATTGGATTTACGCTGCGCTTGAGGTTCTTTTTCTATTAGTAGTGAGCTGTTGCTCGAAGGAATTCTTGGGCCTTTTTTGCAGGTGTGGTGTCGTTGGCTTCAGGAGAATCACCAGCTTTGGTTGTTTATAAAAAAAATGATAGTTGCCACGCACTATAATCTGCAACAAACGTTTGAGAAAATATAGGGAAAGAGAATTTCAAGCTGAGCAATTAGAATAATACATAAAAATACCTGTGCCTACAGCTGGTGAAAAGAGCATGTAAAGAGCCGCGACAAAGAACGAGAGAGAAGGAAAAACTGTATTAATTTTGTAACAGAAAAAGAGTTGCGTGAAAGTGAAGAAATTATACCGGCGTGAATGCGAATGTCCTAACGCAATATCCTATAACCCATGTCCAAGCTCGAGAATGGAGTTTTTCACGGAGCGGTCGAGATCAACTACTGGGTATAATACATGCATTGAATAACTCTTTTTCGATTATTTAAAAAATATTATAAAGTTTAAAGAAAAAAGCGATTTCGCTCGTCATAATAGCGCGTATAGAATAATTAAGGTGACTTTTACTTTTAACCCGCGCGCGAGCGTAAAAAAGGCATAGTTTTTTTTTTGTTCATGCCTATGGACGTATAGATATTGCGTATACGGGTTAATAGAAGCTGTATATTCATTAGTATCGCGCTGCAATGATGCAAACTGCGAATTATAATGAGGTTTGATAGAGAAATGTTTGAAGTGAGGTAGTGAATATTGAAACGTAATTATATAGTCGAGATTAAAATATATTGTAATCAATCGGTCGTAGAACAAAGCTGTCTTGGTTCGGCCCTTCCTCCATAGGTGGCGCATCGACAATTTACTACGTTTTCTTCATCAAAATTGACGAGCTCAGTGCATATGTACCAGAACTCCTTTTAGTTAGGCATAAAAATACGATAATTATATACACTTATAAGGATGTATACATCTCTCGCTGCGAATTCGGCGTATTCTGTATACCAAAGCAAATATATACATACCACTTCAAGGCATTTCCCGTAATCCTTGAATCACATATCTCGAAAATGTGTTCTCCGCTGAAAAGGTGACTGGTGAACTTGAAACTTGAACTGAATTTTAATTATGATAATGGAGACTGTCTGCTCCTCCGCGGAGTGTCAACTTTAACAGGATTGAGTACTGCGAATTAGCATAATTTAGAGCTTCTCGTATAATTAACACGTTGGACCAAACAAGTTTTCAGAAAATAATTTTTTTTTTTTAATAAAATACGAGAGTAGAATTACACGATTATGCAATAGTAAATATTTTTGCAAACCGAACGGTCGTTTATTTGCACCAGTAACAATCGAATCATCGATTCCCAAAATAGTTCCACATTATTATTGTACAATCAATTCTCAATCCAAAATCATCTTTTCCAGCAGGAGAAGTCCCTCGAGGGTAAGGATGCGCCAGGCTCAGCCGGTGATCGGTTAGCCAGCTCATCATCAGCAGCAGCAGTAGTAACAACAACCAGCAACAGCGACAGCAATAAGTCCCGGGAACGCGCCGACAGCGGCTGCTGCGAGGACGTCGGCGCCGCCCAAGTCGACGACATGCCTGAGCCCAAGGAGCTGTTGTCGGCCCAGCCCGACGACGAGGAGCTGGCCCTAGACCTCGACTTCATCCCCGACGAAGCCCTCGAGTACGCCAGGCGCGAGCTCGGCGAGACTGACGAGGTCAAGTGCCAGACCATCCACGAGCTGCGCGAAATGATATACGGTAATTTCTCACCTCATGTTTTTTGTTTGTTTATGCACACGTGTCGTTCTTAATTAGACGTTTCTTTCTTTTTTTTTTGTTATGCTTGTATCACGTCTGTATGTGTAATTAAAAAGGCGTAAGGTGGACTGTTGTTTGGAAGATGATAGTATCGTATCGAGAAAATGCTGTGAGATTCAATTAGAGTCTTGTTCCATTATGTGCAGGAGAAGTGCCGGCGTGACTCATTATACACACAAACACAGTCACGCGGGACGTGATTAAAACTCGTAATTTTCGAGCGAAGCCTCGTATACTTTACTCCATCCGCTCGTTTTGTTATGACAATGAAGGAGATGATTAGCCTGAATAAAAAACCTGATTCAGCCTTGACATAGCGCATGGCTATACGTATGTACACGAGCGAAGTAAAGGCTGGACTTCACTATTCGTTGATTGAAAATTCCACGTGCGCCGACTGGATCGTTAATTTGCCAGGGCTATTTATAAGAAAAATTTCTTCTTATACCCGGCGCATCGGGAATTATATAAGGATTGATTAAACACGAGCAACTTTGTGTATGTACGTATGCGGCGGGAAGCTGTTATTTATTACTCCATCAATTCATGAGCCGGTGCAAATGGTCGTATCGTAAAATTCATGATGCTGTGAGTGATAGCCCAAGCTGTGACTGACAGGGATTCAGACTCGTAACGCGAGAGAATTATTTCCGCTCGACTGGAAATGTTATTCGCAGTTGGCAGAGACTCTCTCTGTGTGTTCTGTGTGAAGGAAGTTATTTTAACACGTTTTCCTTGCAGTTTTCGAGAGAAAAACGTTGATTATTCAACGTTAAGTAGAGGAGCTCATAGATGACACTTTTCTACGCATAGATGTTTCAACTAAAATCCACACAGCTACTATGTGTTCCTTCAGGCTATTCTGAAAAACATAAAAAAAATTCATACATCTCCATTGATTTTGAAAAGTTTACCTTGATATATTGCTGAGTCTTCTTTGTGACACCCCTCCCTTGTATACGACATCCTTTCTTGTAAGCGACATCCCGACCACCTTACAACAGGTATATAATGTCGCAATTTCCACCTCACAGTCAATCCAAAGTTAGCTTTCGAAGAGTGCCGAGCATTTCGAGAAAGCTGCCAACATGGACTCCTTCAGGCAACTGATGATCGCCATGGGCGTTCACCACCAAGGCGTCGACTTCATTCGCGAACTACCCGTCGAACTGTCCCAAATCATCCTCTCTAAACTGGACACCAAATCCCTGCTGAATGCTGCTCAAGTCTCCCGAAAATGGCTGGCCATTTCCAAATCCACGTCTTCCTCGAGACAGCGCGTTCGCCGCCACATTCGTCGACGAAACCAAAAGCTTGCTCAGGTTCTTCCTCCACCACCCAGCAAGCAATCCACTACCAGAATACTATCTAAACCCATGATAATCATCCCTCAAACCAAAATCCCATATGCTACTATCTCTGCTACCGCTCAACCAATTAAATGTAAACATCCAACATTAAAATTCACACAACCCAGAAAAGTACTTCGACTGTAAGCAGCTGAAATAAAATGTGCTATATTGACTATCGCCTAATATATAATTGTGTTATAGAAATCTTAGCATATTGTAAATTATTTTTGCGGAATATTATTTTTTTTATTTTTAGCATGCATGCTCTATCAGTTTCTTAATAAGCTATGAAGATTAAAATAAAGTTTCGCATCTTGTTAAGTAGAAATGTGGCATTTATTCTTTTGGAAAAATTATAGATGGTCCACCTAATTATAATAAGGTTAAATATAAGAAAATTATTTTCTTCATCTTATTATTGTTATTTCTCACATCACAGCCAAGACTGCCGTATGTCGCCGCTCTTACTATAAACTTGCGTGCTGGTAAAATTGAGATAAATGTACATGATACGATGTCCAGCATAAAATATTATAAAACATTTTCGTATTGAAAGCAAAACTGCTTTGGCCCGGCCTTGTATCCCTATGCTTGAAGTCTCAGCAAACATTCATAGATGGCGCACGGGCACTTTCTATTCCCCTCATCGTTTCCAGCGCTCAGAATGTGCATACACATGTGTTATCCCTATACCCAAACTGTCTTGTTGGATTTGCTCGTTGGGCCGGTTATGCTATAATGTACAGTATTTAAAAAGTTGTTTTACCATACCATTGGATTCTCGGCTAATAAATTAAAATTTAAAAACAAAGCTTCGTCATCCATGACTTACCAAAGAAAAAAGGACAAAAATCAATTTCCTCATTCACTGGCCAAGTACCGTCATCAATAAAGACAAGCCACGTAAATTCAACAAAATCTCGTTTTTAATGCATCCTGATCACCGACAGGGATTCTCCGCTACATCAGAGCCACGGCAAACCGGACGTTCTTTTTCGCTTATTTGTCGCAGTCGAATGGAAAATTGCTGCAGCCGACGCTTTTCGGGGACAAGAACGACGGCTATTCGTTTCGCGCGATCCTTTTTCGCGACGGACAAGGACATTGACATTTCGCTCCCCGTCGCGAGAAAGAGACTCGAGAGTCCCAGCCTAGAAAACCACTCGTTTCGCAATCTGAGCTTAACTCGTTTAACAGCAACTGATTGTGCCTTTCCTCCTCTTAGCAGCCAATTGAATCATGCCGCGCGGCTGACGTATGGTCGAGCTTTCTGCTTCATTTTCGAAGTTCTGTAATTTTTTTCGTCGTTGCATTCGAAGCCTTGACATTAACTCGTAGTCGATTTCAATAATTCGATAATAAGCTCGATATTAATAGCAGAAATTGATTGTTTTATTACAGAGCGAGGCGAGTGCATGCCGCACCGAATGGACGACGATTTCCTCTTGCGATTCCTTCGTGCTCGTAATTTCAATGTCAATCGCGCCCATCGATTGGTAAGTATATTTATAAAATTCACTCATTCCTACGCCACTGTACCACCAGCAAATCGTCGATTCCTCAGAAGAAAAATAATAAAATCCGCGCCGATCACTCGCATAAATCAGAGTCACGCGCCTGTAAAACTATCTACACATCGAGCGCGCGTGCAGCAAAGCGTGCGCTCGCCGAAGAAAAATCCCGCCGTTGCGGCATTGTGTCAAGGTGAGCACCGATCGTTCCTGCACCGGCGAGTCGGCTGACTAACCGCGACGAGAATTGCCTATATATATTGTACGTGCGTGAGTATGTATCCGCGAGCTTGATTCCGAAGCTCCGATAATGGCATACTGGATGTGCTCTTCTCAGCCCTGCACACATGACAAATTAATGATTAACGGTGGATGCGCGTGTTTCGCGGAAAAGTGTCGAAAAAAATTCAATCAATCTCTCGATGCTCGATGAAAAATTGGCCAATCCCGTCGTCGCGAAAAACTCGTCAAACTCGCCATTACTCACTTTTAAAATTTGCATACAGTGGACGCAATGATCGGCTCGCGGTATTATAAACGTGAATCGATCCCGAATATGATTCCTCCCACATCACTGCTGTGTGTGCGGGGCGGTCTCGCCGGAATTAATTAGAGTCGTTGCGGTGCATCGCGTTTTACCTTCCATTTTCACGGGAAGTGGACTGTTGCGCGCGGATTTGATTGGCTCGTTGTATTCGTTTCCCTTTTCGATCCGCTACTGTGTTGATTATTTACTAAAAAGCTGTAACGGTTTATTATGGTTATACATAAGAAAATAAAAAATAACGTCGGGTAGCTCCAAGGGTGGATTAGGCCGGACGCGAAATTGGAGGTCGGCTTAAGCAGGTTTTCCATAAATTAATAATTCAAGCAATTTGCCGTTGTAAGAGAAAGCTCTTCATTGCTTAGGGACTATCTGATGAGTTACGAGAGTAAGGCGTACGAGGATAGCAGTGGCGTGATGCTCGTCGGTTTAATGGAAGCATCCTTCCCGAGTTGCTTTACGAGAGATGGCCGAATTTCGAAATACATCGCGGCTCTGATCGCGAATTAATGAGCAGCCGAACGACGTGCATTCCATATACATTATAGTAGGCTCTAACAATAAGACGCTGATGATGAAGAAACGATTGATAGTATAAGCGACTGGAGGTAAAATTAGATTTTGAATATGGACGCGTTCGCGATTAGACAGCGGCGACAGATGCGTTGCCTCACGTTATGACAGCGGCCATTAGGCAATTAGCGGTTAAAGGATGTGTCGTCGCTAAATATGCATCTCTACAGGCGGCGAGTTTTTCGATTAATTAAACGTCGTCTCTGATGAAATTTTGTAAAATCTCTCAAACTCGATAAAAGTCATACACGCATTGATAAATCGTAGAAATAATATACTCTCGTTGCTTAGTCTCTCTCGCCTTATATTCGGGAAGAGCTGATGCTACAGCGTGAAACGATCGGCTGATCCGATAATTTATTCGAGGAGAGAAAGAGCCGGGGGATAGAGACGTATATACGCGAACTAAAGGGCTGCAACCTACTTCCAGACTATACCCGTAGCAGAGCCTGTCTGTGTGTATAGCGAGTCCACAAGCGTTTGCGTTTGCGATGAAGCTTGCATTTATTTGCGAGTCTACTCGACACCGCTATTTTTTATAGATCAATTTCGGCTGTTGTGCCCCTTGCTTTGCTTTACGATGATACGGCTTCGTTACTCGCTCGATGTAATTTTGGATATTTCGAAGCAGCCGAGCACCGACGAGGAATGGAGATATCTCTTCTTAAAGCCGAGCTTTCGGTATATGGACTGCGGGTGAAGTGAAGCGTATGCCCGTGTGCTCTCTCCCGTTCGATCTGATTTCGCCGAGAGATTTATGTCTCGGTGACCGCGTAAAATGGGCTACGTTGGATGGATTCTCGACGACGTAATTAGTTTTTTTTTCGCAGAATATTGTGGTTGAAGTGCGTTTAACAATGAAAAAATACGAGCTTTTGTTAGTAAATAATTAAGAATGAAGGGAGAAGGGTTTCAATTATTTTGAAACGGCGAAACGCTACACGCGAGATGTTTTATGTTGGAGGGTTAGAAAAGCGTCGCGGTTGAAAAATTCACGAGGCTTTTTTTCACGCAGGATATCAAGCCTGTCCTCTTGAAAATTCTCGGGCCTGTATCTACATTCGCTGAATTTTTCACTCGTTCGCGGCTCCCCTTGAATAAAGAAAGCAAGACGTACAGGGGTTATTCCTGAGAAGAGAGAGAGAGTGAAAAAATAATCAATTTGCAGATCGTCCGCTACTACACCTTCAAAGAGGAGCACCCGGAGATTCACCAGGACGTCAACCCGGTAGAGATGAGGCACATCGGCGACGACGATATAATGACCGTGCCGGCTTACCGAACACCTTGCGGTCGTCGCATGATGATCTATCGGATGGGCAATTGGGATCCTCGCAAGTACTCCGTTGAGGAGATCTTCAAGGCGACGGTCATCATACTCGAGCTGGGCCTCCTAGAACCTCGGGCTCAGATACTCGGAGGCATCGTCATCTTCGACCTCGAGGGCATCACCATGACTCATGCTTGGACGATAACTCCCCAGGTAAGCGAAGATCAAATTTGGATAAAATATTTTCAAAGTTTGATCTTACACTAATACGCTATTACGAACGTGTCAACAGGTCGCCAGCATGGTGTTATCCCTGATGGTGGCAGCCTTCCCGATGACGACCCACGCGATCCACATCCTGCACCAGTCCTGGATCTTCGACACGATGTTCGCGGTGTTCAAGCCGCTTATCGACTCCAAGATGAACGCCAAGATCTTCTTCCATGGCTCGGACATGGAGAGCCTCCACAGGCACGTGCCCCCCGAGTACCTGCCCAAGAAGTACGGCGGCACGCGCGAGGAGTTACCCTACTACAGGTGGATCGAGTCCCTCGGCAAGGATCCACGTGTCGTCAAGGAGATGAAGGGCCTCGGCTACGTCATTCCCGACGAGATCTGCAAGAACGACAAGGACGACTGATGACCCCCCTACACTTCACCGATTGTCTCTCCCTCTCGCTTTTCTTATTCTCTCACTCCACTTCCTTATCTCGCCTCGTTGTCTGTCCGCGGGATGATGCTGAGCTTTTTTCCCTTTTTTTCTCTCTTCCTTCCGATGTCCGTCGTTGGGGGGAGGAAATTGAAATCCAAGTGCGCTGATTGTCCACGGCGAATTTTTCGTGTTTTACCGTAGTGCGGAGGAGACTATGGACGATCGGGATTGTAACGAAATTACGAGGTTTTTTTCTTCTTCTTCTCTTCATTCTCGCGTCGGGAGTGTGATATGTGCCGGAATGTTTAGTAATTTTATTTAGATTAACTTTAGAATATTATATACTGTTACACTACTGTTTTGTATATTTCATTATACTCTTCTAACTCGGATGACACACACGATCGTAGTGCATAAATCGTTTGTATTTTCAACTTTACTGTAGAGCAACATTTGATACACGTATGTATAGGAATTTAAGACGGAACTAAAATTTGAATATTTTTATATTACTAATATACATTTATACATATTTTGTCGTACTAATATAATAAGCTCAAGTTTTGATATACGCATATACACATTTGAAATTCTAGTCCAAAGCTCACAGAAATGTACAGCCGTTGTCTTTCAACGCTTATTCGAAACGACTAAATTGTTTATACAACTAACGCGATATAACACACAACGTTCACTCACGTAAATAACATATGTACATTGTAAGTTGGAAGATGTATGTTTTTAATAATTTTGTATACCCAGACAAAATAAACGATAAACATTTTCAAAACAGCCACACACGCACTGTCTCCTCTCATTCCAATACATCAGTGCGGAGCCTTTGATTTACGTCCTCCTCAGTCCTGTAATCAATAAACTACACCGCAGCGTTATAAGCATCTAAAATTGACTATTTCATCTAAAATTAGGGTGCGTCTACCCCTCGTCGCGCCCGAGTGAATAATCAAGTGAAAGAACTCGCCCCTCTCTCTACGGAATCGGATTTCCCGAGCAAATATTAATATACATTTTCATCGATCTTTCGGCCCTGCTACTCTAAAATGAATTACACGCACTACTATTATGATTCGGCGATGTTTGTTTTTCTTCGAAATATTGTTCCACTGCAGCAGTAGACTCTCGTCGCCCGCATAGACGAAGCAATTTATCGCGGCCGATAATTGACTATCGGAAAACGTTCCGTCACACCGATCGTCGAAACGGACACACACACACACACGGCGCACACGTGGAAATTTGCATGGAAAGTGTGTCGTCTACCTTTTTAATTCTTCCATCGGCTGAGTCGATTGTTTCTCTGCAATTTTCTGAGGATACCCCATCGGTATCTTCGCTAAGGACTGTTGCTATATTGATGCGCTTTATCGGCGCTGTAACTCTTTCGCCGCGCATAAATTACGCTCATCGACGCATATAAGTCACGACTGACGTTCCACAGTCAGGTAGTAAAGGAAAATTTTTACGCGTTGTAGTCTGCAAAACTCGATACATCTCCTTTATCTCCCTCTTTCTTTTTTTTCCTTCCCGGGCCCGAAGCTTGTTTCGCGGAATTTTATCAGTTTCACCCCCTCTTTCCGCGCTGTAAGGCTCTCTCTCTCTCTCTCTCTCTCTCTCTCTCTCGCGTATAAAAAGGTGATGGAACGTCGGCGCAACGAGTTGGAGTATGGGTGGAATTTATTCCTTGTGCCGAAAAACCATCCGCGGAAGATTTTAATCAAGACCGAGAGCAAACACAATAGCGCCGATGGAACGGGTTTAAAAAAAGAAGCATTTGAACCGACATCTTTTGTATAACGAGATTATGAGGATGGCAGAGGCGGCTAATATTCGAAAATGTTTATACTCCTCACATACACACTCGAGCGAGAGAAGACGGCAACGATCTTCACCCCCCGCCTCGGCTCCGATGAGGGAAATAACGGAAACTCGAGAGCAGAGCGCGCAATTAGTCAGCCCTCGTTGAGCACGAGCGTTTAAAGCATCGGCGCTTATTTCTTTCTGTAAACACACCGGCTAAATTGTCCTCTCTCTCTCTCTCTCTCTCTCTCTCTCTCTCTCTCTCTCTCTCTCTCACTCTCTCTCTCTCTCCCTCTCTCTCTCTCTCTCTCTCTTTCGATCGATCGACTCTACGTACACACACGCGCGCGTCTACAATTCTCATCAAAACTCTCGCGGCGACAGAGAGAAAAAAAGTCGAGTTTGTACACACTGATAATCGGACATATGGCACTTTCGCGGAACCGAAAGATAAGTGCGCGCGATTTTTCGTTTTTTATCCGTCTGCAGGGGTTTCACTCTTGGCGAGTTTTGAATATTTACCGGATTACCAGCTGAATCGCTGCGATTACGGAAGGAAGTGTAACGATTACAGCTGTTTAACCGCCGTCACCCCCCAGCTGTGTGCAATAAAAGCTCGAGTGAACGAAGGTCGCGAGTAGCGCGGATCATCGCACGGTCAGACGGAAGAGTCGAACGCCCACCAGGGGATGAACTGACGAGGCTTCTGTTTTTTTTTTTTTTTTGAAAAATTTGCATGTGGTATTTTAGCTCGGTTGATTTATACTCTCGTCCTCGATCGAGCTCGAGCTTGATTTCAAATTGGGAAGATCGAGCTTTTTCGTGCCAATTTTTCCTTCGAGCTAAATCACGCTACTCTTGAATTAAAAAAAAAAAAATTATATGCACCTGCATGAATCGAAAAAATCAAAAGCCTCAAGGAAGCATCGGACGCAGGACACCAGCAGCTCGAGTATAAGCAGCATCAGCACCAGAGAAGCGTATACACTCCGAGCGCGTGCGCGCGCAGCTCGTCCAAGGGGGGTCTCCGTCTATCGACCGGCGATGTAGGAAGCATCGCGCAGGTCTGCAGCGGCGCTCGCCGCTCGAGAGAACAGTTACCCGGCCAGTCCCCCGCGCGCGGGCGGTGTGCTTGCTCGTGTTTTCTCTCTCTCGGGCAGCTCCGAATCCGACAGTGCTGTGATCGTTCCGGGGTGTCACTCTTGAGATCAATCGCATCCACACGTGCTCCCATGGTGTCTCTGCACACTCGAGGATGACGAAAGCTCCCGTCGCGTGACGCAGTAAGAGGTATCAGGATGCGGAGGAGCAGCAGGAGTAGCCCCTGGCGAACGTAGTGCAGCCGCGTACAGTAGAACGTATCAGCGCTAGAGAGAGAGAGAGAGAGAGAGAGAGAGAGAGAGAGAGAGAGAGAGAGAGAGTTTAAGGATAGCTAGAGTGTGCTGTGTGCCGCAAGTGCGTCAAGATGTCGATGTCTCGCGGCGAGACGTCGAACGAGGAGTCCTACCTGAACAGCGGCCGGCCGTCGAACCTCCTGAAGACGAGCTTTTCGAGTAGCAAGCTCGAGCGTCTCTATCGCTCGTCGTCGCTTCAGCAGCGCCGAGGTGGCCTCCAGTGTTTCCTCATCTCGGCTGTGCTTTACGACTTCTACAGTTTCGGGCTTACGGACGCGGAACTGCCCGCGCGCGGCCTCACGGCCGTCTTCCTCGGACTGAATCTCGGTTTGCTGGCCTGGGCGGAAAGGGGGACAAGGGCGAGGGACGCGTTATGGTCAGTGGTACCGCACGTGGCCTGGCAGATTTCCATAGCGCAGCTACTCGCCCCGCTGTTCCTCAAGTCCGCCGAGGTCACACCCCGAGACAGTCTTGGCTGGCTGCTGCTCCTGCTCTATCTGCATTTTGCCACTCTGCCGCTGAGGTTCTCCCTATGCGCGCTTCTGGCAGTTGGAACCGCGGCGACTTACATGGTATCCGTTTACGGACTGTCCAAGGCTCCGGTACCGCTTGAGGTTCTGGTGAGTATATTCGGTTTTTTTTTTTCATTTCTCTACGGAGGCCTCGAAGATCTCGGCCTCGATCGGAGACGATGATTAATGATCGTACACACACACGCTAATTCCAAAGCTGTCGGTGTACGTTAGTGACACTCGAGTAAGAGTCCAGTCAACGCGCGGTTGGGGAAAAAAACGAAGAAGCCACGTGCTCTGTCGCTCTCTGGCTTTTCACACTCGATCCTTGGGCATTTACATCGTTGAAATACCAGCTTTCCCGATGCAGACCTGTGGCTCGCTTATTTACTCGCGATTTGCAGCTCGATAAGGATTGCGCATAGCGTGTATTTTGTCCGCGCTAGATGACGGTCTATTTTTGGATTTAACGCTGATGCACTTGCGAAAGTTTCCTCGCAAGCGCAAGAGAGAGAGAGAGAGAGAGAGAGAGAGAGAGAGAGAGAGAGGAAATTAAAACGGACACTGTTTCTAACGAGCTTCAGACTCTATTAACGCTTAAGCTTGCAGGAGCTTTTTTCTCCTACACAGAGCGGTGTTTTGGAACAATCGATTCGAAAGTAATTTTTCTACGACCGACCCACTTCGCTCTTTCGTGTCGCGCTTTGATAATGTTCATCTCGACGCTGTGCAAACACGCTATACGTTTTTCATGCGCGGCGATAAAAATTATATCGCGAGAGAGAGAGAGAGAGAGAGAAAGAGAGAGAGAGAGAGATAGAAAGAGAGAGAGAGAGAGAGAACTAAACTTTCCCCTTGAATTCCCACTTCTCCGTTGACACACTTTTTTCGAGTATCAAACGTACGAGGAATTCCTTTCTCGCGGTGAAATATTTTCAGACTTTCAAATGGTTCATTTAATTTTCAAATCGCCGCGCGAGTGCATACACGATAAAAGCTCCGAAGTTTTGATTGCGAAAAAGCGTTTAAAGAAAGTTTCTTCTTTCGATCGAAAAACAAATATCCTCTCCTCGATGCGATACTTGATCGAGATCAAAATTCAAAAATTCCCCGACAAAACGACGAGCGCGAGATAACGGCTATCTCTCCGTCTCTCGATGACGCACCTGACGTCAAGTCTCCGGCTCTCGTATTTTTACCCCGTCGGCTCTAATTATACCGCGACAAATACGTAATTATAAACCCACGCCTGCACCTCTCGAAAAGAGAAAGAGAAAGAGAGGAGAAAAATTGTCCCCGCGCACACAACAAAGCTCTCTCGGATCGATACAGTACGAGCTTGCACAAAAAAAAGCTCGAGATAAGCTCCCGGCGCGATAAGGCGGCGATAAGGGGATATTGCAGCAGAAGCCAGAGAGAAAGCGCACTTAATTATGCAAGCGATCTCGCGCTAATTGCTCGATAGACGCACTTCTGAGAGGGACCCCGCAATTATCCGCACTCGATGCTACTCTGTGCCCCGGAGAACGACCTACATTCTGCGCGTGTACACCTGAATATCGCGATTAATTTTAATCCGAGGAAGTTCCGCGCGATTGAATTTCGTTTTGGTTTTCAAACTTGATACTGCGGGTTGCGGCTTTTTTAAAATACATCAAGCTCCGAGCTTCCGTCCGCGCCTCAAAGAGATAAACGTCGGCCGTTTAATTAGATCCGAACTCGCCCGTTCGTTACACTCCGGATATGCACAGTCCAACCGCAGGTTATAAATAGCTATTTATACCATCGGGACTTACAATTTTAGACGCTAATTAACCCGTTGCGCCTACGCAAATCAACGAATCGTCAAACCTTACAGATCTTGACGGTGACGCTGTCACTATGCGCCGCGGCCTTAGGCGCCTCGAGCTACTCGCTGGCCGAGTTCCAGCAGCGTCGAGCTTTCCTCGAGACGAAGCAGAGCCTCGAGGTGCAGCTGATAATCGAGGAACAGTCGGCCGAGCAGGAGCGACTATTGCTCAGTGTCTTACCTGAACACGTGGCCGTGAAGATGCGACAGGATTTGGGAGCTTCGCTCGACACGCAGTTTAAGAAGATCTACATGTCGAGGCACGAGAACGTCTCGATACTCTACGCCGACATCGTCGGCTTCACGGCCATATCGTCGACCTACTCAGCCAGCGATCTCGTCAAGATACTCAACGAGCTTTTCGCCAGGTTCGACCAGCTCAGCGAGAGGTGAGCCGCATAGACTTCCTGTATTCTTAATTGCCTACGTGGGGATTTTAAAGCGGGTACACAACGCAGGGGGTTACACACCCCTTTTTTTTGATGACTCGCGATAAAAGTGTACTTATTGTGAGCTATTTTTAGACGGGGGTGGAGGTTATGATGAATTCCAGTCATTCCACTCGGTTAATCTTTCCGCATTATCTTGCGAGGGGGTAAATATGTAGGGCAGAGCTTTCGCTTAAAGCGAATTTTGATCGCTGGTATTGAAGTGCGTACACCGATTTTTTTTTTAAAGAGATGGAAAAAAATAGGTAAAGGACGTGTGAGCGATGCTCGTCGGCTCCGTTGTTTGAAGAGCGTTTGCAAATGTCACCTAATTCCCGGGCGCTTCGGCCGTCAGAGAAAAAGATAGAGACGAACGACCCTCGTGAGTACTTATAGACCTCCGTTTTGTGCTTCGTCCGTTATTATCTTTCACCGTATATTGTATAGTCGTTCTTTCGACGCTGAATATCTTTTGAAGACTAATTTCGAAAATCAATCTTCGACGAAATTTTTCAATAAAAAAAAAGATAGTCTCTCCTCACGGCTCTCGATGGCAAATACGTGACCGACGGCGGCTATTTACAATCGACCGCTCACATCCGCTGGAAGTTCAGAACCTCCGGTGCTCGTAACACACACAGAAGACCGAAAGAGAGTTTTCGGATCACACGTTGATGTATACACACGTATACACAGTCCAGCGGCGCTTATGACGCATGAAATGCGCGGCTAACGATCGATGAACCGCCCAGCGCGTTGCACATCGTCGCCGCGAATAATGAAGACCAGAGAGGCGAAAAATAGATCTCGGCTCTACTCAATGGTCGAGCTTTCTCTCAATGATACTCCTACGCTATACACGAGTGTGCGTATCCGCGCTGATCAATTCCTGGCGCGGGGGTATATTTTTAGTGTCCTGTAATTTGACTCGCGCTGATTGAGTCTTCTTCGAGGGACACGCTTTTATATACGTCGTGTGTATCGATTTTGATTATTTTCGGCGCTTCAACACGCGGAGTTTAATTAGGTGAAGCTCGGATTTTGAAGCTGCTAGAGCTTGCAGAAATAGCCGAGGCTGAAGAGGAAATAAAAAGTTGTGTGTGTACACAGCAGCAGCGGCAGTCACTAATCAGAGCGGGAAAAAGCTCCCTAAACACAGAGTAAGGCAGAGAGAGAAATTTGTCCCATTCAGCGGGACGTTTGAAAGAGCGAATCACGCGCCGGATAAAAGAGGCCCATCGTCGGGCTCTTCCGCTTCGGCACAAGCGTATAAAAAAGCTCGTCGCGTATTAAGTTTCTCTCCGTCCTATCCCCTGCGCGCAACGATCGATACGCTCTCTGCAGACGTGGTACGCATGAAAAGTAGTGGTAGCGACTAGAGGAAAAACCACCCCCTGCGTGTGTACACTGATGACTGGGAAACTTTTCGGATGCGACGTTCGTCATCCCCCACGTGTGTGTGATTCTTCTCCGGAAGACGAGTGATAAATTACGTTGCCGAGCTTTTTTATATTGATATTAGGACGTTTCTCGCTGAAAATTATCGCGACTTTTTTTCGTGAAATTTATGCTCGCGCTTAGGTGTACAACGTTTGTGATCCAGTTCGCTGGAGAAAGTTTTTATCGGTTGATGTGCGGAGGAGAGGATTTATGAGAGTTTTCTGCGATTTTATCGGACGATTGTCAAAATTTGATAAAAGTATAAAAATAAATAAAAATAGTAGTCGGACGGAATTTATCGCCTCGCGTTGCGATGACGAGGAAGGGAACGTGTAGGTGATATAGTAGGCCGCCGCAATAATTAGGAAATACGAGCGCGTATACGTCACTTAGCGCCGAGACACGATATGAAATTAGTCTCGATCCCGGGGCCGAGTGAGGGACATTGAAAATGACAGTATCTCACGAGTGTACGATACACTTGTCGTTGCCGGGGCGCGTCGCCCGGTTAATTTAGATGTTGAATTAGACGCTGTATCGTATTAGTGGTAGAGTCGACATTGAGATAACGAAATCTATGTAGATGTGCATCGGGCTGATGTCGTTGCTTTTATATACACCTGACAACACGTCAACACTGCGGTTTGAGTAATTAACGAAAGAAATTAATCGGACGGAGGATAGAGGAAATCGATGTTGTGTGCGTGGTAGTTCCAAAATTATGTATCGTTCGTTCTTCTTCTCAAAGCACTCATAAAGAAAATCTAAACAATCATCATACCTACAGTACATCGGGTTCAGTTATAGCACAAGCGGCCCGAACATCAGCAGACCCAACAGGGCATGTTTTGGCGGCCTATATCTATATATAGACTTGGCGAGCAGATTTGAGATAAGGGAAACAGGAAAGCGTCTGTGCGCCATCTGTCTTCGTTAGCTGGAAACTATATGTATAGGTAGTCGGAAAGTTAAGGCGGCGGGGGAAAAAGCAGAGCAGTCCAAAACCATTTTATTTTACGGCTGTAATACTCCTACTTAATATATGGCTAAAAAAGTTTTTCCTCAAAACTATTTATTTATTTTATTTATTTATTTTTATTTATTTATTTAGCCAGAAAATTTACACTAGTGAATTACAGTAGTGACTTACACTCCGCAATGCACCAGTAAATCCCGCAGAGGTACTCGCAGGTACCTGTTGGCAGGACTGGCCACTCTTATCTACTAAAACTTAATACTAATTACAATTCCTTAATTATAACACTATTCCCATTACAAGAGATCCTTTTACAATTTAATTTTTAAATAGAACCTAAATATTCATCCCTAGTATTTTAGCATATCATTCATTCATCCTAATCCATTCCTTTATTTTACTTTTCGCTGTTTCATATTTGTTTAAAGTCTTTAGCTCGTTTGGAAGATCATTGAATACACCAACAGCCTTTATATAGCTGTTTTTTTGGCTTACAGTTTTAGTTCTTTGTGGTATCTGTATCAACTTTTTCCTTGTTACGCTATTCGATGTCAAGAACCTGTTTTTCATATCATTATAGTGGAACACTATGGATTCAAACGCAAACAATTGTCTTAAGTTTAGAGGTTTGTTATGAGTCATGAATTTGTTGTTACTTATTATTTTTAGCAATCTACTTTGTAAATTTTGTAATATGTTCAAGTTGTTATTATACGCTCCCCCCCATGCTATTATTCCATAATTTATAACACTGTGAAAGAATGCATAGTATATCATTAATAATGTATGTGTTTCCATGAATGTTCTTAGCTTATAAAATACAAACACTAAATATTTAGTTTTATTTATTAAATATTCTATATGTTGTTTCCATTTCATGTTAAAATCGAAGATTATACCCAAGTATTTACAGTGTTCCACCCTTTTCAAGACCTATGGCTTCAAGAATTAAAAAAAAAACTCTTTTTACGTAAACTTACAGGTACGAGCAGCTGCGCATAAAGATCCTGGGCGACTGTTACTACTGCATAAGCGGAGCACCAAAGGAACGTCCGGATCACGCGGTCCTCTGTATCCACATGGGCCTGTCTATGGTCGAGGCTATCAAGTACGTCCAGCAGACGACTAATAGTCCGGTCGACATGCGCGTCGGCATACACACAGGCGCCGTCCTTGCAGGTGTACTGGGACAGCGACAGTGGCAGTTCGACGTCTACAGCAAGGACGTTGAGCTGGCTAATAAGATGGAGAGTAGCGGGAGAGCCGGGTAAGTTAGATATGCGATGTTCGGATCAGAAAGAACTTACGTTTTATATTAGTATTAAATTTTGATGTCGTTTTATCGACCTTTGATCTTGTAGTATCAAACTTTGATATTATAGTATCATCTTTTGTTGATGTTATATGGTATCAAATTTTGATCATATGGTACTAAATTTTGGTTTAACAGTATCAAGTTTTGATCTTCTAGTATCCAATTTTGATTTTACAGTATCAAATTCTGATCTAATAGTATCAAACTTTGATCTTACACTACACCAAACTTTGACAGCACCAGCTTTCATAAATAAGCCAAGCACGCGTGTATTCTTTCTCAAAAATTAAGTACAAAGTATTTCAGTGCTATAGCTCCTCGAAAATCGGTCGTCAGCGGCAATTTCAGATGCACGAAATGTCCAATAATCAACTCGTTAACAAACTTAACTTTGTTCTCTCGAAACTCGATACACACTTAAATACGTTTCTTCCAAAACTCTCTAAAAAGCCTTCAAACTCATCGTCATCGTCGCAACTTCAATTAAGAAATAATAACGCAAGCGAAGGACACTCCGCAACATAAAGAAGCGAAACGTATGGCAGTATGAATAAACATAATGAGCCGGAAAAAGCCCTCATCACGAGCGAAAATTATACGATCCATCCAATATCACTCGACCTCAACGGTCGCCCCTCTCGACCACACGGTTCCCCTCAATTTACCCACAGCATCCTAGCGACAAAGTAAACAAAACTAGCCCGAGTAACACAGAACTAGAGTCGGACTCTCGCTCGCGTGTGTATATATATATATATATATATATATATATATATATATACATATATATATATATATATATATATATATATATATATATATATATATATATATATATATATATATATATATATATATATATAATATATATATATATATATATATATATATATATATATATATCACAAGCGACACGACTAAGAACAACGCCATATACGTGTCATCACAGGAGGAGGCCAGCGGCACAAGTGGCCGAGAGATAAGGCAGTGCGCGCGGCTGCCGTGGACAAGTGGACGGTAGCTGCTGGACTCGAGGGTTATATATACGTATATCTATGTGCTACCGCTCTTTCTCTTTATTTTCTGGCAATTTTTCGGCTCGCTTATTCCGCTCCGATTCTCAAGCTTTTTACGTTTCTTTAATTAAAAATCACTGTACATTCCACCTTCTCGATTTCATTACAAATCACGCACTGCAGCGAAATAACTTTTCGTTTTGCAAGATCTAGCCGCGCGATCTATATATATGAAATGGCAGCCCGACTCGACTTGCAAAGCCATAATTTAAAATTATAATAAACACACTTCGCGCGGAATATTTAATCCTAGAGCGAAACGCGAGTTGATGCGTTTATAAATATAAGCAGCCATACAAGCCCATATGAATTTCCATCGCATACACACATACAGACGATAGAGCGGTTAATCCGTTGATTCTTTCGCTGTTGATTTTTGCAGTTCCGCCGATGCGGAAACGATTTGTTTCACGTTGTCGTGTGTATATGCATAGCAACGATCGATACACACTCGTAAGCTTTTATCGAGCCTTTGTACGGCGACGAAACGCTGTTTGCCCTTTATCTGCCATCGGAATTTCACATCCAGTGTATTTTCACGCATTTTTTCTCGAAGCTTATAACGAGTCCAAAAGCGAATTTCTATAAACGCATACAGCGTTAAAATAAAGCATATAGCGACGACGTTTACCGTTTGACGGGAATGAAAAATACGAACCGAGAGCGAGGCAAAGTGCAAATTACGGAAAAAGTGGATAACCCCTGGGGGGTGAGCGAGCTGTGGATTTCACACCGTCACGCTCAGGAATTTTGACGAGGAAGAAAAGCGACTGGTCGACTAAATAACGACGTTAAAAGTCGGCCCCTCTCCGGCAAACTGCCAAATCTCCAGGCGCTTTTTATACACACTGTGCTCGAATTGGAAAAACTTCTTCGTTATATAATAATAAACCGAATTTTGTTTTTAAAAAATTGCGATAGTATAACGTGTGTCAGAGTTATTATATCTGCTTCGAAAGGATAATAATCGCGAGTCGTAAAGTAGCCGAGTCTCGAAAGGCGATAATGCGAGAAGAAGGGAATCGGCACTTGGTCCCTCTCTCGCGCGGCGAAATTGCCTGATTTATATACGCCTCGTTGCGCAAAAGTTTCACGCTCCACCCGCGACGGCCCTTATATTTATCGCTGTAGTTCCCTCGACCCGACAACGAACGCCGCGGTGCGAGAGATGGTGTATGTAAGTGTGGGCTATTAAAAGAAGGTGTAAATGGGCTTTATTGTAATTGGACTATACGCGTCATTGTTTATATACTTAAATTAGATCCGTTGAAAACTTAACGATTCCGACAGTACGTCGTTAATTTCCCGTTTATACACCATAAACATAAAAATTACGTCAGGAACGATTATTCATCAGGCTGAAGTCACGCGATGAAATTTCCCCAAATACACAATAAAGCCACTTTGACTCGTAATTCATTAGCTCCGCGTAAAAGCACACGCAAGGAAAACTGAACGAGGGGTGATCTTGTCTATATACAGGCGAGTTCACATCTCGAACGTGACGCTGAGCTTCTTGAGCGGCGAGTTCGAGGTCGAACCCGCGTACGGCGAGCAGAGGGAGGAGGCGCTGCAGAAGGCTGGGATCACCACGTACTTCATAGTGAAGGCGCTGAAACCGTTCAAGCCTGCGCTGACCAAGAGCTTGGCGTCGCTGGCCGATGCTGAGTTCTCGCAGAGGGCCATAAGCAGTGCCGATGCCCAGACCAAGGAGGATTCCGAGGACTTTAGGCAACGACTTCGCAAGGAACTCGATAGTCGAGGTAGGGTATATTGGTATATAGAGCTATATTGTGTTGGGGGTGTTGATGGGCGGAATCGGAGAATAACGAGATGAAATTTATGAAATATTTGAACGTTTATTTTTATCTAACCAATGCTTGGTACGTTCTTAGAATGGTCTAAAAACCACTTTTTGTAAAAAAAGGTAAAAACAAAGAGCTTCATGTTGTCGGTGATGCAACTGTTGCTGAGGTTGAATTCCACTTTGTTATATACTGTTCAAAACGTTGGAATACTCCTTCGATAAGCGTTTTTTTTGTGAATAATTTTATTGTCGCTTTTTCACGCGACCGTTTGATTAATTACATGTAATGACGAAATGCCAAGCGTGCAAAAAAGCTGAGAACACAACGATAGACGAATGGAAATAGCAATTGTTTGAAAAATCGCAATAAAAGTGAAGAAAGTAGCCTCGATTTTTACATGCGGATTATCACCAGAATATGATTAATTGCGAGAACACTTTTTTCGATTAAATGGCTACAATCATCAATATTACTAGCGACATTACCCACAACGGTACAGATTGAGATTTTCCGATGTTTTGAATTAGAATATCATTGAATTTGATTAAATTTATGCCATATTCCATTTTCAAAAAATAATTCTCTATAGCATGTTTCGATTCAATATTTTCTTTCCGAATAAAAATTATATTAATTATATATTATAAGCAATAACTTATGTTTATTTGGACGTTTTCAATTCAATTGAGAATATAATGAATAATACTACTGATATATCTGAGAGAAAAACTAAATTTATCAAAATAAAGATGACAATATAAACAAACAACAAGTAGAATCATTAGTACGTAATATTTAGACTCGCTCAAAGTCAATTATTCTCCCTAAAAATCAACAGTAGGCGGCGGAGCAGAGCTGAAGGGTCACGCGTCCTGGATCACGCTGGCCTTCAAGGACGCCCAGCTGGAGAAGGGCTTCCACAGCGCGGAAGAGGCGTTCTCCCCGTTGTCCCTCTTGGGAGGTCCTCTGGTGATGGTATGCGCGTCTCCGGTCTGGCGACTACAACCCTGGGGTCCGTTCACCTGGGGCGGCGCCGGTGTCGTCACGCTCTTCGGTATCGTACTCGCAGGGGCCACGTGTCTTGGCAGCGCTGTTCGCGCCCGATGGCTCAGGCGCACGCTCGCCCTTCTCATGATATTCTCCATGAGCGTCTTTCTTCTCCTGGATATGGTGAGATTTTTCTGTTTTTATTTTTCGCGGTCTTTTGCAGGAACTTAAAGATTAGATTATTATTAGAAATTCAATTGAGTTAATTTGTCTTCGAAACCCGTTTATAGATAAGTTTCAACATTAAAACATTAATGTTTCGAAAACACGAGTCACAGTATGCAGCTTACTTTGAATTTTGTTGTCGAAATAAAAATATTTTTGACTTAACGAGAATTCATTAATTAATGCTGTAATGCGTTAATCAGATCTGGCCCATAATTGCATTGGGGCTTGTATGCTCCGAAAATAAACGAAAACTGCATCAGTATTCGATCAATCCACAGTTCGCCGACACATAATCACATAATTTCACGCTTTCGTGAGTTTCAACGAAGCAGAAAATGATCATCTCGTTTGTTGCTAATTTCAAACGAATTAAACATCAAATCCCTTTTTATTTCTCAAAAGCTTGAAAATTGGAAAATAATAATAACGTACGACGATACAATCGATTCTCTCCACCTTCCAGTAGATACAGCAGCGTATGGTCAGACATCCACATATCCACCCCAACAGTCGAAAAATCTCCCCCTCCAAGTTCGAATCAAAAATCCCCTTCTCTCCACAGGCCAACTGCGGTATAATCGACCTGGAGCCAGCAACGAACGTCTCGATGAGTTGGTCACCCCGCTGTCCTTACCCCTCGTACTACTCGTACATCGGCGTACTGGCCCTCGTGGTAATCTCGATGCCAGCCTACATCTGCTACCTCGGCAAAGCCTTCCTCATGTTTATGCTGGCTGGAGCTCAGTGCACAATCAACGTCCTCTTCCTCGGGCCGACTCTCGACCACGAGCACATGGCCACCACGTCGCCAGGACAAAAGGTCCTTCCTCTCAAGTACTCGCTCTCGGCTACGCTTCTGACCATCGCCATAGCCCTCGTCGTCGTCGCCCGATACGTGAGTCATTATCCTTATTTATTTATTTATTAATACCAGAAAGTATAGTTACATATAGAGAATAAACAATATTACCTGTTGACGGGGCTGGTTACAAAAGAAACTAACGTACTAACTCAGAACTAAATAATTTGCATTATAAAGTAAACAATAAACGTAACGATTTCACAGCCGTGGAAATTTCGGTCTATATTTGTATTTTATATTATATTCTTTATATTTTTGATTCTAATAATTTTCATATTATTCGGTAGCCTGTTTAAGAGTCTTATAGTTACTATGTTTTGAACTTGGTTCTGAAATTATCGTAGTGGTAGCATAGAGATTCTTTTGCAAATAATTGATTGATATTAAGCAAATTTGTTTTTACTTATGATTTTCAAGAGCCTCTTTTGGAGGTTCATTATTAGACCTCCCCATGCAAATCATACCATATTCAATTACACTGTCGAAGAGTTCAAAATAAATCAGTTTCAATTGTTTGTACACATTTGTTGTTGTGTATAATTTTATTCAATAAGAAGCCGACGTGCGTCATCGAAGTAGACTAATTATAATTTCGAGTCGCGGTTTATAAAACAGTCCATTATTAGACGACTGTGTGAAAAAATATCGCGGTTCGATTTCAGGACATTCCATCGTCGACGAACAAAAAAAAAGGGAGAAGAACGACTACGAGTAAATATTGAAAACGCGTTACTCGCGCGCAAGCGGATATCGCTGGTAAAAATACACCGGCTATTTGCGACTCGCCAGTACTTTTAATATCCTTTCGCATAACGTCTAGCGCATCGTCGAGTGACCGTCGCTTCGGGCCGTTTACCTTCAACTCTCGGAATTTTTATTTCTCTCTCGTGTTATAGTTCCTCTATTACGTACACACACTACTCGTGTCGAGTTTACGGTAATGAACTTCAACTCAAGCTGTGAGATGATCGAAGTAACAATGACGGCAGAGGAAAATTCGAATAACTCGCGGTGACCTACATACGAGCAACAAGTATATACTGTGTGCACAGATCACGCGGATGAGTCGATTTTCCCGCGAAAAGGGAAAATAATTAATAGTAATCGAATGATCGAAGGATAGCGAATCTCCGATAACGCGATAAGCAAAAGCGAAAGGAAAGAACGAGCCTCGACAAATCGAGCTGCCGCTGCAATGGTAGCAGTTCTCTATCCTCCCGACTCGACCCAATTCCAAATGTGACCGGGAGTAGAAGAGAGGGAATTCGCGAGATTGGGTCCTGATTAATTTAACGGATAAACGGCAGCCACGCCGTAGACCGAAAAATATGTGTGTCGAGAGAGAGAGGGCATGTAATGACTCATTTCCCTGCGTAATCCTCTCCGTATATAAACGCGTGGGTGGGGTTTGGAAAAACCGGAAATTGACATACACGATTCCGCCGACTCTCCTCTTTTCTCTTATCGACTGCCCGAAAAAAAAATTGATCCACATGCGGTGAATTACGTCGAGTTCCCTGGATCGACCCCATTTCCAACGAGGTCAGCCCTCGAAAAATAAAAAAAAAAATAAAAATTCCAGACAGAGAAGGCGAGGCGAGTGCTGTACCTGCGGGGTCGCGAGGTCGAAGCCCAGAGGGAACGAGCAGCCGACATGAAGCGGCGCAACGGCGCCCTGATCTACAACATCCTGCCGCCCCACGTGGCGGCCTACTTCCTCTCGAACACCCGGCACCACGACGACCTCTACAGCCAGAGCTACGCCGAGGTCGGCGTCTTGTTCGCCAGTATGCCCAACTTTGCTGATTTCTACAGCGAGGAGAGCATCAACAACCAGGGACTCGAGTGCCTCAGGTTCCTCAACGAGGTCATCTCCGATTTCGATGCGGTGAGTGATAAATTGCCATGGGTTGTCATTTTGCGAACTCTCGCTAAACGCTCGCCCCTCCGCAGATCCTCGATCAGGACAAGTACAAAGACATCATAAAGATCAAGACGATAGGCTCGACGTACATGGCGGCCTCTGGTATAACCGAGTCAGAGGAGAGGGCTAACGAGCCTCAGTGGCAGCATCTCTCGAGGCTCGTCGAGTTCTCCCTCGACATGAAGAACGCCCTGTCCATCATCAACGAGCAGAGCTTCAACCACTTCGTTCTAAAAATGGGCATCAATCACGGGCCCGTCACTGCTGGGGTCATCGGGGCCAGGAAGCCTCACTACGACATCTGGGGTAACACGGTCAATGTGGCCTCGAGGATGGAGAGCACCGGCAAAGTTGGATGCTTGCAGGTATTCTACTTTGTTTTATTATTATAGACGTTGATGAGGATAATAAGCTCCCGAGATGTATACAGGGGCAATAGTCATACGATGCTGGTGTATTTAGTAGGGTATTTACGTAAGCTCCTCGTTGGAACTGAAAACTTCTGCCAAGCCTGCGTTTGACATCTTTCCTTGAGAGAATTAAGATATCGATTTCGTGTGTAGGGTGACGCTTAACAAGAGCAGAGCCGGACGACGTGTGTGTATTAGAGTGTCCTATATCCTATTGTTTAGTGGTCAATAAAATTGGGGAAGCTGATCTTTGACACTATTATTTCTAGTAGTTTTCGTGCCAAGGGCGTGAAGTTGAATTTTACGCCCGAACATTGCTTTTAGTACTACTAAAAGGCTTTAAAGTAATTTTAATTGTAAACTTAATTTGGTTTATGATGTGTTTCAGGGTGTAAGGTTCAACTTTACGTACACTGGGCATAAAGTCTCGCTTTAAGCCCGACTTTCAGCTTTGCACCTATTGTGCGGAAAATTAAACTTTACGCCCAAAAAATATGAAGAAAACTACTTAATACAATTAATTGTATTATTTTCTAACGAATAAAATCCACCCCAGGTAACGGACGAGACGCGAAAGATCCTGGAGCCCTTCGGCTACGGTTTCGAGCAGCGGGGCATGGTCTTCGTCAAGGGCAAAGGTCAACTACTAACCCACTACCTGATCAAGAAAGACGGCGTCCCGCTGAACCTCGACAGCGATTTACCGATCGAACCGGCACATCCGATCATCTATCAGTAAGAAGAACAACTGTATCCGCATCGAAGACAGGTGCAACCGAGAACAAAGAAACTGACGTCCTCCGCAAAAGGCGCTAAGACAGAACGAGAGAGACATTGAAAATCTCGAGGACAAAAAGCTGCTGCTGCTGGGGAGTGAGCGAGCGCGATTAAAGTCTCGGGGCGGTACTTTAAAAGTATGAGAAAAGGCTGCTCCGCATAGATGCCGATGCTGCGCATTATGTATGCACACGACATACACACACACGTACACATGATCCCGGCCGGCAACGAACTGAAAAAAGGAGCTTCGATCGCGCGGCCACATTGTCGTCGTCTAAAAATAACGAAAACAGCCGCTTATGCAGCGTATAACACACACACACACAACAGATAACACGGACACGAGAACGAGAGCTGTTTCTTCCTTATACCCGAGAGTCGCGTGAGGTTGTTTATTATAGCGACATGCCGGTCTAAAAAAGCTCGTTTACTCACACGCGTATCACCGAGAGGGTTAACGATAAAAAGTCGTGCGGATCGAGATCTGCTGCTTCTGTCTCTTTATTGGGACGAGGAGAGATGTATTTCAACGACGAAAACAGGTTGTAATGTTGCTGCTGCAAGCTCAAGTTATTAACGTCGTCTTTTATCGAGGATATAAATATTGCAAAAATATACAAATATACGTACTTTGAGCGATGAGGTGGATACAAGGCTTTATTAAAAAAAAAATAACAATAAAAATTACACTATTATATTACATACTGTCGAAAATGGTAATATGCTTCTGCTATTTGGGCTGCGGAATATGGTCCTTCGTGATTTTCTTTGGATACTATATGATGTAGAGCTTATAGATGTTTTGGCCGACTTTAGGTAACGCAACGAGTCACACATCAGACTTCGCCTATATCTAATGTCTTTCGAATACTCAAAAGTGCGTGTGACTAAAAATAAACGTGGTAAACGGATAATCAAATTATTTTCTAAATAATTCAATTCTCGTAGATTATACTAGGCAAGTATTAGAAAATTCTCGTGTATCGGTGTGTGTATTTCCGAAAGTTGTTCAAATTAAGCATCCGCAAACGTTTTGTAAATCGTATCTCTCATAGATTTAATCGAAAAATAGACACTTAAAGCAATAGCTTTCATTCGTTCGATGATTTTTTTTCTAATAAATTTCCGCAGCCTAAAGCCTTGCTGTCGATCATTGTGTTCACTCGAGAGTAAAATAAATCCGCGTCTTCGTCCGAGGCTGAGTCTATGAAATCTAATCACACTTTTGCTAAACAAAAAGGAAAAGTGGTCCTCGGATGTCGAACGCACAGATATATGCGACGTTATATAGCGTTAATATGTAACTAAGAGTTCACGAGACATTTCTTAAGTCTGTGATAACTTCGTCGCGAGTAGCGTATATTATTATAACGATTTTGATGTACACTTGTTTAATCTAGAGCGTCGTGTAAGGATGTCTTAGGAGGAAAAAGAGGACGAGTTTCGCAACGAGTGTCAAAGTGTTCGAACTGCTGCTTCGATGTTTTCCAATGAAATATCATAATCAGTCCTCTCGTGAGTTATAATTACTTATTCAGCTCAAGATAATAGCGTTATATCCGTCCATAAGATAGCAATAGTAAAGTATAATTTTGTAATGTATCGTATCACACAAAGATGCCAAAATTTTAGACAGCCTCCATTTCGCACAAGTATGTAATCAGCAGTTCAAACATTTACTAAGACACCACATTGATATCCTGTAAAAGGTTTTTCAAAATTTAACAATTACACCTCTGGAGAAAGCCTAAAGATAAGAAAGGCCACGAGAGTGTCAGTAGGTCGTGCATCAAGATGATAATAATTGTCGCAACCGAATAGTCGTGTTAATGAGAATTTCCAGCGGTTAACCCAGTTGCAGAATGGCACCGCAGTGAGTCCTAAAAAGCAACAGCCTTAGCTCAGTTTCAGACTTAATGGATTGTTGGGAATTCAAATTACACGAGAGTATAAGAGCACGGGACATCGGGCGAAATTTATTAAGCCATTTTCCAATTTCAAATTTTACGGTACACGTGTTCGTAAACGCGGTGCCATCTAATGTGGGTCTCCAGCTGTTGAAGGAAGTTTCGTTGACGCCACACTCGACGTCGTGGAAATGGAGATTGATCAAAGTTATAATGTACGTGACGCGTATAATGAAAATTGACTATTCGACTCTCTTGAAGTGAAAAAAAGAGACGCGATACAAAGAGAGCTGAGACGGCGCAATAGGAATTAAGGTTAAGTACGCGATGCAGAAAGAGACGGAATGTTTGTAGCTTGTAAAAAGTTAGGATGTGAAAGTGTAGCAGGCGAATGAGGTCAGATTGTAGCTCTCAAAGAGTAGCATTTGTGAAAATCGGGCGTACGCGGGATGAAAAGAACGACGACAAAGAGAAGAAAAAGAAAAACATTGAGATGCGAGAGAAGAGATATTTAGTCACGTTCGCGTTTTCGAATAAGTAGAGGAGTTTACGATTACATTTTTATTTTTAACCATGAATTTCGATTAGTTTTTATTTATGCGAAGATGTATTTTTGTAAGGAAATATTTTTTGTTTTATTTCATCGATGATCTCATTTTAAAATATACTTTTTTAATTTACGACTGAGTTTGACGTTTGTAGTAGCAGAAAGTTAAGGAAAATCGAAAGAAGATGAAAAGTGTACAACCCTATTTTGAGAATGATCAACTTTCATTCGTGAAAAGCCTCCTTCGTCTAGTCATAGGCAGCACAAATATACTGTATAAATATATTTTAAAAGTATAAAATTCGTCTGTAGAAAATGACGTATTAGTGTGTACCAACGAGTTAAAAAAATCCAGACAACTATTCTAAACACTTTTTTTATATTCCAGCAGCTAATTGGTGCTGGTATGTAACTGTTCCTGACTTAACGAAAACAGTTCCAGAAATACGACAAAAACAACAAGAATGATTTCACTTCATTTTCACAAATCTATACGTATAATAATCTAAAACATTTTATTTACAATTTCGTCGATTATTAAACAAAAAACAAACTAGAACGAACAATAATGAAACCCGAAACACGGTATAGTAGTAAAAATTAAGGATTTAAACAAAAAGCAGAGGAAAATCTTAGCGCACGAGGATACAAAGACTAAACGTGTACAAAGAGACCAAAACAAAAGAGCTGAGCCGAAGGAAAGAATCGTAGTCGCCTTTTTACGGACGAGTGAAAAGGAGAAAGAAAAAAAGAAGTTGTATAGTTCAAACGAAAGAAAAACAGGCTGAGATGGCAGATTGTAGCGTAGCACGAAAACTCGATTAAGTGAAAAAGTAAATAATGAAAACAGGAGGATAATGGGGAACAAAGAAAGTGAGTAGTAGACAAAGTGAAATTCGACGAAAGGTGCAGAAACGTAGTGGAAATTAAGAAAATGAAGCAAAAAAAAATCACTCTTAGCACTTAAGTAAAGTGTATAGCGAAACAAGGTAAAAAAAGAGACACACCGAAGAAGCACAAAAGGACTAACTGAGTATATTCTGCTGTGAATGTGTACAAGGGTATATTACGTAGCACAAAGGAAGGAAGAAATACGATTCACGATATATCAATAGACCAGAGCACAAATACATGAACGCCATGGACAAATATTATAAAATTATTATAAACTCGAACAACTATATGAATGTGAAAAATTTTTCATTTTCAAATCAGTCCCGATCTGCTGTATCTAGAAACTATGTACCATCTACATTTGGATGTAATAAGATTCACTAAATGATTAAATAGTAATTTTCCGTGGAGCCGATTTTCAATTCATACGCGGTATATAAAGAAAGACTTGAAAGGCACACATACTCATAGCGATAAAATAAAACTAAATTGAGAAAGTCCGGGCTATACCTTTACGACTCGACGGTCGCCGACATACAAGTTATTTTTTTACGTAGGTAAATCTGAGCAAAGTTATCACAGACATTCTTCGTTAGTATATAAAGTAGACATTTCGCAGGAGGGAAGACAAACATTCGTCATATTACCAAAAAGAATCGTGTAAAGAAAAGGATGTAATTCACGTATACAGTGTACGGCCTAATCGAGAAGCGCAAACGAAAGCGAAACTCTCGTGAAGCGTTTTGACCGAGACTTATAAAAGAACAGAAAGAGAGAATGTATGAAATTATCCCTCCTTAAAAATGGTATGACATAACTCTCGCACTCTTCCACTATCGCGATTAGCTTTGTCGAAAAACTTTGCGTTAAAACGTACTTATAGTTGTTTTCTTTTTGACATATAACTGCGTTTTTTGCGTTTACTTTATTGTAGTATAAATATTTTATATGCAGTACATGATTTTCGTGTAAAACAACAACAAAAGAAAAAACTGTGATAGTTTTGTATTTAAATTGTCGAAAGTGTATGTATGAGCTATATATTGGTAATTGTTATAAATAGTACAAAAGCTTGCGTTTAGTGTTTTTTGCGCGAAGGTAAAAAGGATTATTACGTTTCAAAATTGAATGTATATTTGGAATATATTATATCATTTCGAATCTTTGTTTCTATGTAGAATATAGTTATAATTAAACATTATCGAATGGAACAAAAAAATACAAATTCTATCTTTCCAGAAAAAAAATGTATCTTTTAGGACTATTCTTAGAAAGTATAAATATTAAAGAAGTAAATATAAAAAATTATATAAATATATGGACTTAGGTAGTTAGTTTGAAATTTTACACTAGAATTTCCAGGAAATTCAATGGAATGGATATGTACCTATAGCTTAAGTAGGTATGATACTTATAAGTATTACGTTTTAAATATAATTTAGTATAGCATGTAGCAACGATTCCTATTATAATTTCCGAAGAATGTGTGTATATATATTCAATATTCAGAAGTGAGTTAGAATCAAACTCTTCTTACTTATGTATTCCTGATTTCTATTGTAGCATTGGAATCTAGAAAGATTACAATCCATACCTTTTTTTATGGTCATTTGTTTAAATATATTGCATCATATGATTTCATCGATCGACAAAGCTAGTCACGACACTTTCGGATCTTTGTAAATTAGCAATAAACAGAGACGTTGTACATGTAAATATAACTAAGGCTAAACCGAGAATAATGATAATTATATATCACTTCGACGAGAGGCAAGGGAAAACAGAATACCAAATAAAATTTAAAATTATATAAAGTAATAACACAGTATAAATAACATATACAGGCTTCGAGTTTCCAAGCTCGAGTTTAAATATGTGTGGTATGGATATATAAGAGAAATGAAGAAAAAAGGAAACGTTAGAAGCGCGCGAAAGTTTGAAAATAATAAATAAATTAATATAAAAAAATAAAAAATAGACCTTAAAGAATTAAATTGAAAAAAAAATACAAATCAATATAATTCTGTCACAAAACACAAGTGTCGTCGATTCGCGCGCTGCGATGAGAAATATCACTGTAGATATCTTAGCACTTATAAAAAATGTATGTAAATGTATAGGTATATTATATATATTTATATATATATATACATGGTCTTGAGAGGGAACACAGGTTGTAACTTAATTTATCGCTGCGAATGAAAGGGACGATAGTGAGGAACGCAAGCGAAAGATATATATATATATACGTAGGTGGGGGATGAAACAGAAGAAACCCCAAACAATTGCACGTCGAACGGATATAATTAATTAAAAGTATATATATATATATATATATATATATATATATATATATAAATATATAAATATATGATGATGATGATGATGATGATGACGAGCGACGTACACGTACGTGCAAGAATTTGTTGGTGATTCCTTATTAAGAACGTCCTTTTTTCCTGATCTCTGCAACTTCTTCGAACAATCAATTGTATTTGTGCAAATTGATTTTTTTATTCATTGTTAATTTTGAAATATTAGTTAATAAAACCAATTTTCAATGGCACTTACTCTGTGTTTTGTTTTTCTCGTGACTTTCACGTCAATTCCTCAAGCCTGCAGGACATGCGTGATTGAAGAAAACGATTTATCTTTTTTTTTCAAAGATTTATTAATTATTATGATTTCTGTTTTTTAAAAATATCATTTTTTCGTAAAAGTGCAGCTTTGAAAGTGCATGTTTACAAAAATATCGGGGCAGACGAGAACAAAATGGCTAATGTTTTTTACATATTATATTTTATGAAACTTTTTTAATATATTCATCATTGTTATATATGTTTCATAAAAAAAGAACAATTTATACAGACGATTATACTGACATACTATCTATGTATCGCTTTGCGCATGCCATGAGCTTAAAAATATAAGCAATTTTGTTTACATATTTTGCGGAGATATACATATTATATATGCGTGATTGAAGAAAACGATTTATCTTTTTTTTTTTAAAGATTTATTATTTATTATTATATCGAACCATTCGAAAAATTTCTGAGAAAAAAGGAATTACGTTTTTATCATTTGTTCGTGTAGATTATATTTTCTTCATTACCGACACGTGAGAAAGAATTCGAATGATTTTCTTCTAAGATTTTGAATTTTATATTATAATATATTTCCTTAAAATTCTATGCAAAAATACAAGTCAATAAACACTCGGCGATACGGGCAGTCGACCAACGCGGTACGTATACACACACACACACAATACCTGCTGCTACGCATACGCTCGTGCAAGTGCATGGAGATGACGGCCGAGCTGGGCATATTGCGAAGGCTGCGCAGTATGAATCATAGTTTGATCTTTTTGGACATGGCGCAGCACACTTCACACAAGAGATCGTAAGGCAGCGACTTGAAGTTCCGTCCGTTAGCAACGTCGTTCGCATACGCTAATATAAACTCGATTGATTTCTTCTTCAGCACATACATCCGATGAACGTCGGCAAGTACGACGTACTCGATGACATTGTCGACGTTCAAATTCTTGCACATCGTATCCTCGCACATGACCATCAGTTTCTCCAGTGCGTACTTGTCAGCTGCGGCCAAAAGTTCACCAGCGAGATCATCCATATTTTTCACCTTTCCTACGTAGATGAAACGTATCATCTCCAGCAGCACGTCGTACCTGATGTCTTCGATTTCTACGCTGCTGTCTTGCTTCTCCAGCATCTCGGCTTCGAACATTGCAGCGAAAACCAAACTGCTCTTGGCGAGTATGCACTTGTGGACCTTCAAGACTCTACCTTCAGTAATGAGGGTTACGTCGCTGAATTTATTCTCGTTGATGAGACACTCGTACTTGTCGATCTCTTCCAGTCGACCGACGACGCCTTGCCACATTTCCTCACGATTCTTGTGCTTGTCCGAACGTTTCTTCATCTCTTCAGGCGTGAGCTGAGTTATTTTGCACATGATGATCATCTTGTCGTCATCGAGAATACCGTTAGCTGGGTCTATGATGAAATCTAGCAGTCCATATTTTTTATATTCGTGCAAGTAACAGCCTTTGATGAAGGGTCTCCCTTCAGCTGTGTGACTCACCACCGCTTCACCCTTGTTGTTGAGGATTTGAAGAGTAACCGTGCCCTCGATCTTCCCGTGAACGGGTAGCACAAGCGAAAAGATATCTCTGGACTCTTCGTTTTCACCTTTTGGATAAAGTTTCAGCGTACATTGGATGTCCTTCATTCCGAAAAATGGTGGTGAATACAGGGCTTCTCCGACGTGCCTGCAGCTTGTACTGAAGTCATTGATGACCCACTTAAACTTGTATGAAGCGACACTGATGTTGCCGTTAACGTTGAAAGACATGTTTTTTTATAGTGTCGTACTTCTTTGGTTTGGCGATTACCTGTTCTTCGAAATTGAAGGGAGCTTGCTTTCAGTTGAAGTACTTTGAAACCGGCACTACAGTGTGAGCGATATGTGAAGATTACTTGTGTTACGTAGGCAAGAGGATAACAGGCACGGCCATTACTTTTATTTAGTGCAACCGCGAGAAAGAGCAGTTGCTCGCTTCGTAGGTTGACGCCTACTGACGTGCAGAAATGAAGCTTCGAGAAGCTGCAGTTCGCCGGATGCGCGTTATCGCAAGGCGATAACGCGACTCTAACGACCAAGGCTCAGGATTCTGCAAATTCACGAGTCGGAGCCAGCGTTGTTATGTCGAGCAGTGCGACGCTTGCACCTTCAGCACTGCACGTGTGGTTCCCCATCGTGGTATATTCGTGAAGCCTGACATTAAGAAGCGTAGATTTAAATTCTATCGATGAAAGCGATTTTTAATGAGTACATTCGGTACTTTCGTGAGGCAGTTAGTCTCGCGTTGTAAGTGTGTGCAGTGCACCCTGGCTTGACTCGTTAGATTCCTGCATTATCTAATTTCACTATTACGTGGGGTGACTTAGGGCATTGGACGAATAGTGTTTCCGTTCGCGCAGTTGTGAAAGCCCATGAGTTTGTTTCATGTGACCTAACCCAATATACGTGTCTTGTATTTGTATGATTTCAATATTACAATCAATTAGATTTGACGTTTTGCGTTGCGTGGCGAACTTTATTTCACAACCTGCATTATTCCTCATTTCGCGCACAGGTTCTACAAGTTTGCAAATTAGAAGATTAAACTTTTTATTAGTTTGCAAATTAGAAGGTTAAACTTTTTCCTTTTGTCTAATTTCTTAAACAGAAATGGGATATATTTGTTCTTATCTTCACTAATCGCAAAATAATGATACTCCGGCCAAATATAGGCAAAAGTCTGATTTGATAGAAAACAGTTTTGTTTGACCGATATAAGTGCTGAAGCATTTATATAATATGAAAAGTTGTAAATCAAGAAGAGGAATTCCAATATAGTATATGAGTTTATTTTCGGCAAAGAATATTGCTATATTTGATATTTCTGCAATTTTTAGAGGTGATGTATTCGCATCTCCTGGAAATATTGCACTACCAACACTATCCGTGACCAATTTGGCTGATTTCGTGAATAGGTTTATTGAAACAAAATGAGGACGCATTGATCCCTGTGTTTTCTCATTAATCTAAACTACTTAGCCTTAAAAAGGATGAAAAAATACGCAAAAATAGGTAAGTCTATACATCCGCCAGTTGCTGCTAAGAGTCGAAATATCGCTTCGTATCGGACCTCGAAAATCGCTGAATTCTGGGTGTCACTTATCGGGCGTTCTCGGTACGTTTGCACGTTTTCTCGTTAATTTAACAAACATAAGCTTAAAGAGGGCAAAAAACACGCAAAATCAGTTAGGTCTGTACCACCGCTAGTTGATGCTAAGGGACGAACCATCGGTTCGAACAGGAGGCTGTAATTCGGGTGTTTCCTGGTGTTCACTTATCGGGCGTTCTTGATGCCTTGGCACGTTTTTTCGTTATTCTAGCCTACATAGGTTTGAAGAGGACAAAAAAATACGCAAAACCAGGTGGGCGAGAAGTTCGGGCAGTTGCTGCTAAGGGTTGAAGCATCGGCTTGAACCAGCGGCTGTAATTTGTGTGATTATTGGGGTTCACTTATTGGGCGTTCTTGGTACCTTGGCACGTTTTCTCGTGAATCTTACCTACAAAATACGCAAAAATATGTAGGCCAGAACTTTGGGCAGTTGCTGCAGGCACCGCAGGACCCGGAGTAATGGGTCACCGAGCATGATTGCATTATAGTACGTGACAATCATAGTATTAAACATGTACTGAATTATGCCATTATCTAAGAACTTTATTGCTTTCAGTATAGTATCAGATTTGAATTACTAATCAGTTGATTGGAACTTATTGTGTAGGGTTATTCCCAGGATCTCTAATTTCTTGTCTATCGCTGAATTTGATCTCTACCAGCTCTGTTTGATCCGCAAGGAGTTTGGCTACTTCATTGGTGTTATTGCATGTGATCTAAATTAAGTTATGCAAGTATTTTTTAGTATTTTCATACAGTGTACCAAACAGTGTTGATTGTTCATTTTGAAATATTAGTTAATAAAACCAATTTTCAATGGCACTTACTCTGTGTTTTGTTTTTCTTGTTACTTTCACGTCAATACCTTAAGCCTGCAGGACATGCGTGATTGAAGAAAACGATTTATCTTTTTTTTTCAAAGATTTATTAATTATTATGATTTCTGTTTTTTAAAAATATCATTTTTTCGTAAAAGTGCAGCTTTGAAAGTGCATGTTTACAAAAATATCGGGGCAGACGAGAACAAAATGGCTAATGTTTTTTACATATTATATTTTATGAAACTTTTTTAATATATTCATCATTGTTATATATGTTTCATAAAAAAAGAACAATTTATACAGACGATTATACTGACATACTATCTATGTATCGCTTTGCGCATGCCATGAGCTTAAAAATATAAGCAATTTTGTTTACATATTTTGCGGAGATATACATATTATATTTCATTTTGTATAATACTTTGAAGGAGGTATTTTTCTATACTTGGATATACGTTTTCTATATTTTATTTTATTATACGATCGGTTATAGATAGCAATAATTAACTGTGCTTTGGTTTAGGAAAAGTTAATTTGATTTACACAACGTTGTCTTTTTGTAATATCGAACCAGTCAATACATTTCTGAGAAAAAATGTATTACATTTTTATCTCTTGTTCATGTAGATTGTATTTTCTTCTTTATCGACACGTGAGAAAGAATTGGAATAATTTTCTTCGAAGATTTCGATTTTTATTTTATATTATATTTTCTCAAAATTCTATGCAATCATAAATACATGAAAGAAATCAGTAAAAAATAATATATTTGAATTGATAATCATTTATTATTAACTCCACATTATTCTTCAACAATGTATTTGGTTTCTATTACGATGTTTATCAAAGTTCATCAGAAACTAAGTAGTAGAAAAAGTTGCTTACGACGAGCCTTCAAATATCCTTTGTATAAATTATTGACTCAACGTTTATAAACCTTCAAATCAAATACTCTCAATTTGAAACTACAAGTTGTCGAAAGCTCTTTATATACAAATAACACGCTTATTACTACATTAATATTCCACATTTTAATCTCAATTACATAATTTTCACAATATCGATTAACTCGAATACGTCAGCTTTATACTTGTACGCAATAAGGTGTGCGGCTGTAGTTAGTAATATAAATAACGACAAATTGATCTGCTTGAAATACGAGGACAGACGCGATTAGCAGAAAAGTAGATGAGTTTTCGTGCAGTCAGACAGAACGCGCAAAGAGACTTTTCGCGCGACAAAAGGCACACGGCAAGGTAAAGAGAATTAGCCTGGCAGAACTTCTAGCCTCGTTTTCTACTACTTGTGTGTATTACACTGTATCGTACCGAGTGTCACTTTCGTGAATTACTAGTCGCTCGAATCGCATTTAGCGACGTTGACGTCGTACTTACGTTTTCGTTACAAAAAACTACTCGCGCGCGATGTACATGAAAGGAAGGTCGCAGTGTATTTACGCTTTCGTTTGTATTGTTTTTCGTATTTTGCTCGCTTGGCTCGTGTGTTTATAGGTTCTACGAAATTTGAGTATTTTTCGAAGGTACTTCTGATCAGAATTAGATTTTTGCTTGTATCAGTTTGTTGAATGAAAAAGTACGGACAGTATTTTAAGATCGTTTAAATGAGACTAGAGTTTTTCTACTGAGTGTTTTGTTTGTTTTTAAAAATAAATTAGTTTCGTGTGCTCTCAACATTTTTTAGAGATTCTTAATTCTCTAGTGTTATAATGTCATACTTATATGATTACTCATTACATGAATGCCCTTAAATATTTTGTTCAATAATGTTACTTTGTCTTATAAAATACCTCGAATAAATTTATTTGACTTACATTTATATAAAATACAACACTAGCGATGTTAGTTTAATGCAGACATATTTTTCAAGCAAATGCGAACTACATTCACCATACATCATCGCACGATCTTTCAATGGTCACTGTGGTTAATTAATTTTAACTTCTTTTATGGAAACAATATTCTTTTTAAGTTAAAATTTCGTCAGACAAGCACTAAGAAACTCTCTAATCTTTTGTTTATTACGATTCAATAAAATATGTTATTTACGATGTTTAAAAATATTTAACTGTTAAAACAGCATTTTAAAAAGCTTTACCATTTTTCGAAAAATCGGTTTACATTGACGATTTGGTATAATATATTTTACTCATAGATTATAGATATATCTGTATTAACTTTTAATCTTATAGACTAACATCTATATTATATAATCACAATTAAAATTGAGCAACGCAAAACATCGCCGTCATCGGCGATTAATCGTACGACATATTTACATTCGTCGTGTACAGGTAATCGTTACAAAAAAGGATTGTTATGGTAAAATTATTTTCGTGTGATTAAAAAATTCCACACACGTTATATCCTTGCTTTGGATAAAATATTAAGCAGTATTTGACACTGTAAAATTTTGTTCATCTTCCAACAAATGCGTGATTGTATTAACTTTTCCAAGAGACTTGTTGTTTCGTTTGATTAATAATTGAAACGATCGATTGATTTTTAGATATACATGGCTCAGTTTGGGGATTGTATACAACGTATTTCGTTAATTGGAAGCGAGTTTTGCGTACAAAAACGTCTTCGCATCAGTTGAAAATTAGTCTGCTACAAATAATTGTTGATTGATTTCATGCAAATTATAGGAATAAAACTTTATCAGAGTCATGATATCTTTATGCATTTATTATGATAAACACTCGAACCTGTTTTAAAATTGCTTCACCCCTAATGTAATATCGAAAAGCTATTTTCTTTTACCATTTTTTATCCTTACTAAAGCTTGATTATTATTAACCCATCTCTCAATACTACAGATCAGCTACACAAAGTCAGCACACATTAGAGCCAAGTCCTTTCCAACAAAATAATAAGCAACTCATGAATTAGGATCATCAAAGACGCCATAATCGCTGGCACCCGGGACATCACCACCGACGACCTCCTGCTGAAGTCGTCCAGCGGTGACGCCCGTAGGCGCCAGCAGCCATCCTCACGTCCTCACGAACTTGTACACCACACCGAAGACCAGAACACTGACCAACACCAGGACCAGAGCCGTAACGACTTTGGCGAACGCGTTCATACCGCTCTCGCCGTGTTGCTGTGGTCTTCTGGTCCCCGACTGGACACCCGACTGTTTCGAGGCTAAGCCTCGAGCCAAAGCTGGGAAGGCCAGACTCTGGGTAAAGGTCAGCTTGTGCAGCGACTCCGACAGGGAGTACGGACCCACCGAGCCACGGGCTGCTGCTCGGAGAAGGGCGTACTCCAGATCCAGGGCGTCGAACATGCTGTACCTGGTGGGACAGAGGATGAACGTGTTAGTAACGACACACACGCGCATCGCATATTCTATTATGGCGCATCATGTGCGTTCGTACAATAAGGTCACTTTCAACTATAAATAGCGAGTGTCGTGCAAGCTATCGCTTTATAATACCGTGTATGTATTACATTATCATAATATCCAATCATTGATTAATCTATAACCCTCCCTCTATGCAAACTCTAACTTTATACACATATTTACCCGTAAACGCTTAATTACACCCGCTTTTAATAACCGTAAATTAAAATCTCCTGCCGATCGCGAGCTTTTGTCCCTCACGCAGACAGACACGCGTCGGAGAAATATGTGTCAATTCGTAAAATAGGCGAATCCTTTGTTGAAGAGAACAAAGCCGGGTAGAGACTTAAGATGTTTTCATTGCGGCTGCGCAGCATCGCAGGAGAGAAATCAAGCCGTCTATGAGAAAAACTTTCATTCACGTCTCCTCCGAGATGTGGAGGGAATACCGATAGTGGAAAATTCACGGACTGATGAGCTTGAGAGAGATAACGTCATCGTCAGTGTGCAGCACGCGCAAAAGCGTCGCCGCATCGTTACGTCACGGGATCGAGGTATTTATTAATCAAAACGATACACGCGCACAGGCGGCCGAAGCGTTAATTAACCGCGTAATCTATATAACGACGCGAAAGAGTGTTTAATTAGACGGTGCTGTATACGCAGTCGTAATTGCGAAGCCCTCAACTTGACTCTCTTCCGTGAACGTATCTGGTTTCCGTATTAAAACATTCAATATAACCATTTCCCCTTGGTATTCAGCCCATATCCATTTTGACTTTAACAATCCGGTTTTACAGCCGACGAGTATCGCAGCCTCGTGCGTGTATAACGACCGACATCCCTCAAAGATGTTATCCCCCACGGCTATATATGCGAATAACTTGCCCAGGGCGTCAATAAACACTCGGCGATACGGGCAGTCGACCAACGAGACATGTACACACACAAACACAATACCTGCTGCTACGCCTACGTTCGTGCGAGTGCATGGAGGTGACGGCCGAGCTGGGCATACTGCGAAGGCTGCTGGTCGTCGAGCTGGACGGGCTGGGCGGTTGCTGCTGTTGTCTGCCGTTGTTGTTACCGGTTAACTCCTGGTCCTCATCTATGGAGGTTCGATCCGGCGAGATGTAGCCTTTGCCGGACTTCTCGTGATGGTGGTGGTGATGGTGGTGGAGGTGGAGTCGCGCGTGGTCCGGATGCAGAAGACTGGGTCGCCGGGATTGCTGGGGCGTCGTGGCTGGACTGCTGCTGCTGTTGGCTGCGCAGGTCGGCGATGGCGAGGCCTTGACGAGATCGGAACCGAGGCGCTGATGGTCAGTTTTGGTTTTTCGCGGGCGATGGGGCAGGCGGGGTTGTAGATAGAGGCGCAAGTGGATAGTGGGATGATGAGAGAGAGAGAGAGAGAGAGAGAGAGAGAGAGAGAGAAAGAGACAAAGAGATGTAGAGACAGTTAAAAGATGCCGTTATGGATGGTAGTTACGGTCGTGGCTGGATGTCAGAGACGGTTTTATTCAAGGGTTTGAATATGTTTTTATGGAAAATTTAATAAACGTGCTTCGCCTCGGACATTCAGCCGTTTTGATTACACAAAAATGAAGAATCGAAAATAATCTTAAGAATTTTTAGATTTCAGGCAGTCGAGTATTAAACATTTTTTTGTCTGAAAAATATATAATTTAATCGCATTGTAAATATATAGAAGAAGAAAGATATTTTTCTTTTTTTAGGTAAAACATATAGGTATAGATATAATAAGAAACTACTTGTGTTGATATTGCTTGTAAAATTTAATATTAATTTTTGTATATTACAAAATTCGAAATTTCATGTGTACATTGACATTGACATAAGTCGTAGAAAAATCCTAAAACAGTAAGAACCATAGAAGGTTGTAATAAATGATTTCCAAAATTTAAAAAAAATGTATATAGGTATAATAAAACCCACCTAATTCTGCGAGCAATGATACAAATGCAACATGGATGATAAATTTGATTAAAAACTACTGAAACTCCGATAAAAAATGATATAAAAGACATAATTGCGGAAGCGATGTTCATTCTTAAATAAATGTATAACTGCAGCAATGACAGTACAAGAGCTTAGTGACCGTGACATTGTTAAAATGAGCTAAATTCTCATCGATATGGAAACTTTCGATTGATCAAAACTATATCGCTATCTGAAGACCAATTTTTATAAAATAATTGCTGATAAAGTATAACGGTATCAGTAATAAAACAGCTGATTCTATCCACGTTCTATCAATTAAAATCCAATAAGAAAAAAATAGTCGCAACCAATCAATGGATGAATCATAGCTTGAGCTTTTTGGACATTGCGCAGCACACTTCGCACAAGAGATCGTAAGGCAGCGATTTGAAGTTCCGTCCGTTAGTAACGTCGTTCGCGTGCGCTAATATATACTCGATTGATTTCTTCTTCAACACATCCATCCGGTGAATGTCGGCAAGTACGACGGACTCGATGACATTATCGGCGTTCAAATTCTTGCACATCGTCTCCTCGCACATGACCATCAGTTTTTCCAGTGCGTACTTGTCAGCTGCGGCCAAAAGTTCACCAGCGAGATCATCCATATTTTTCACCTTTCCCACGTACATGAAACGTATCATCTCCAGGAGCACGTCGTACCTGATGTCTTCGATTTCTACGCTGCTGTCTTGCTTCTCCAGCATCTCGGCTTCGAACATTGCAGCGAAAACCAAACTGCTCTTGGCGAGTATGCACTTGTGGACCTTCAAGGCTCGACCTTCGGAGATAAGGGTTACGTCGCTGAATTTATTCTCGTTGATGAGACACTCGTACTTGTCGATCTCTTCCAGTCGACCGACGACGCCTTGCCACATTTCCTCGTGATTCTTGTTCTTATCCGAACGTTTCTTCATCTCTTTAGGCGAGAGCTTAGTAATTTTGCACGCGATGGTCATTTTGTCATCGTTAAGAATATCGTTGGCTGGGTCTATGATGAAATCTCGTAGTCCATATTTTTTATATTCGTACAAGTAACTACCGTTAATGAAGGCTCTCCCTTCAGCTATGTGACTTACCATCGCTTCGCCCTTGTTATTGAGGATTTGAAGAATAACCGTGCCCTCGATCTTCGCGTGAACAGATAGTACAAGCGAAAAGAGATCTCTGGACTCTTCGTTTTCACCTTTTGGATAAAGTTTCAGCGTACATTGGATGTCCTTCATTCCGAAAAATGGTGGTGAATGCAGGGCTTCTCCGACGTGCCTGCAGCTTGTACTGAAGTCATTGATGACCCACTTGAACTTGTGTGAAGCGACACTGATGTCCCCGTTGACGTTAAAAGCCATGTTTTTTACAGTGTCTTTAGTTTTTAGATTCTCGATTACTAGTTCTTCAGAATTGAAGAGAGTTTGCTTTCAGTTGAAGTACTTTTAAACCAGCAGTACAGCGTGATCGAGATGTGAAGATTACTTGGAAACTACTACGCGGATCAGCATTGCTTGTCTAAAAAAACCGGTCAGAACTTACAGATGGTGCGTAGCGATAGAGGGGGTAGCAATGATAACGATTATCTGATAAACCGGATCAGGCGCGATTGTAGAATTATCAGACGTAGCATCATTTTCTAATTTTATCTTTCCTGTATTTACCATCTAAATAAAACCAGACAAACCCAACAGCACTAATCATGGCTTAATCTTCTTCGACATGGCGCAACATATTTCGCACAGAAGCTCAGATGGCAAAGCCTTGAAGTCCGGTTTATTGGTCACTTCATCTGCGTGAGCGACGATGAACTCGATGGATCTCTTCTTTAACTCATCCATGCGGTGTCTGTTTGCGAACTTGATGCATTCAATGACGCTGTCGACGTTGAAATTTTTGCACATCGCCTCCTTGCACATATCCATCAGTCCGTGCAGTGCGTATGTATCAGCTGCGGCGTAGAGTTCGTTGGCGAGTGAGTAGATATTGTTGACTCTCCCGATGTAAACAAAACGAATCAGTTCCACGAGGACGTCATATCTGATATCTCCGATCTCCACACTTGTCTCCTGAGATTTCTCGGCTTTGAACATGTCCGCGAAGACCGAACTGCTCTTTGCGAGTATGCATCTGTGCACCTTCAAGGCTCTTCCTTCCGAGATAAGCGATACGTCGCTGAATTCGACGTCGTTGATAAGAGCCTCGTACTTGTTAATCTCTTTGAATCGCTGCTGACTGTCTTCGTCCTTGACTACGTCTATCTCTCCCATGTGCCCGGTTATGGCACACGTGATGAGCATTTTGTTACCCGTTAGGATACCGTTGGCTGGATCTATGACGAAATCTCGTAGGGCCAATTTTTCGGTTCCAAAATCGCTCTGACTGGCGAACGTTTGCATAGTATTGGTGGTATGGTGCGCCGCGACTTTGCCCTCTGCATCGAGGATTTGAAAAATAACCTGTGCTCGAATGTACTCGCGAATGTGTAGGTAGAGAGACAAGTAGTCTTTGGAAGCTTCGTTTCTGCCATTAGGGTATAACTTTAAGTGGATTGGGGTATCATCACTTGTCTTCAACTCCGGAGAACGAAGGTAATCCGCGATCGAGACTTTCTTGCAGGTCATTTGAAAATTGTTGATCTTCCAGACGAATTTCAGCAGATCGAACGTCACTTCACCGGTAACAATCGAGGGCATAATTTTTATGTAAAAAGCACTAATGGTATAACGACTATTTACAAATCACAACGTGTCAAAAGTTTGAAATCAAAAACGTCCCTGTTTGTCTTGAAGTCCAGCGCGGAACAAACAAAAGAAACGACAGGTCAGAGATTTTTTCGGCACGAGTGAAGGAGAGCGAAGATAACGGTTATCTGATAATCCGTGTGGAACAGCAATCTTTACTTTATTATTATCGATTACTTCAATGGCAGATTGGTTTGATAAATATATTTGAGTGCAAAAGCAGATACACGTTATTATTTGCACCGTCCAAACTGTGCTTCTATATATCTCATTATATGACAAAATATCAACACTTTTCCTTGAAATAAAAAGGAAATAAAACCTCTGTACTCCAGGCACGATTCGACGAGGTTAGCGAAAAAGGAAACTCGAATTAAAACGAGTCGATCCCGGCATTGCGGAGAGAAAGTTAAAAAGAAGAAATAGAAGTAGGGGATGAAAAGAGAGCATCGACGTTGTCGTCGCCGCAGCGTCACCTCGATCTTTTCGCGAGAGAAAAGCGTGTCAAGGTCGGGCACGCGTGCGCCGATGCCGATATGCCGATGCGCTGTGCGTGATAAATAGGGCCGCTGGCAAGGTGTGTTGTACCGGAAAAGTAAAAAAAAAGAACGCGAGACATTCGAACGGAAAGTTGAGTAATGAGCGTTGAGCTGGATTTACGGCAAATTTTGTTTAGAGTTTTGCGATAGCTTTGCAAGTTTGTTGGTGAGTTTTGCGGAACTAGTGCTGTTCTTGATCTTCGTGATTTATGCGAGTCTGTGAGCTTGCAGTGAAAATTTTTAATCAGAAATGCAAAACACACTCGAGAAGTTGAATAATTCGAGGAAGAGTTAGCGGAGTTCGTGTCTGATTTAATTGAATTTGCCGCAAACGTAGTGGGAAGCGAATTATACGTTTGGTGGTTATAGTCTGGTGTATATAAGGCCGAACAATAATCGGCTTATGGTAATCTCTGCTTATCCTGATAATTCGGCTCAATAATATAACCGACTATGTGCAATATCATTCGGCGAAGGATGTTTTCCCCTCGTCGGGTAGTAGCATGAGGCGAAAACTCTTCGAAGTTTTGAAGGTTTCTCGGCCTCGACGAGGATGAATTAGCATCTCGCGGGAGTACATAGGGGAGGGAAACAGCTAATGGGAAGGAGGATATAGGATGTAAGCCAAAGTTGATGATTTTGGAGTAACGCTTCGAGAAAGTTGTCCTTATATGTATCGGGAAGCTTTTACGTTTCAGGCGTTCTCGTATAGCTATAGTACGTTTATATATAGAGTCAGAGATAATTATTATAAAATTATTATTTTGTCGCTAGCGTGATAAATGTTATCGACGTCATCAACCTTCGAGCGTCTTGCAGAAACAAACATTTATTATCGAGAAGATAATGTTCCAACAGTGAACGGTCCTTTTGGCTACATAATTTAGTACACATGACTATTGTAATCGCCTTCGATTGGATAGAAATCTAAAATCGATAATGCATAAATAAGCAATAGCTACTATTCGCTCGATGTGTGAACTATAGCTTTATTAATCGCATTAGAAATGTTTGCATGAATAAACTCAGTTAAAGAGAATATATATAGAATATAGAGAGAATATATTAGAATAAATGAATAATAAATTATCCTTCAAAGGCACACTTATTATCTTAATAATTCAAGCAGACATAGCTGACCCTGTAAAAGTATCCCAGCAAACTAAAAACACGAAGAGTCAGAGGATGGTTTCACCCAAGTAGCATGACGCAAAAACCCTTTAAAGTTTCGAAGGTTTCTTCCTCTCGACAAGGATGAGAATTAGCATCCCGCGGGAGCAGAAGAGAGAAACTACAAGCTGCATCAGAAGAAGGGTGTAATATTATTCAATATAAGTAGTCAAGATCAGGTTTGTAAAATAAGAAACACATTTAGAGATAGTACATATTTTTATTGCAGTCGAAGCAAATTAGTGGAGAATGATATAATCAAAGCAATTAATCATTTGAATCGACTGGCAGGAGCTGCATACGCAGTTTTTCGGTGCAGTAAAATGCCAATATTTTTATCGCAGCCGTTTAGTAGATAAGCTTATTCTGTTAAATGTTTACATATTTTTTTTAGTCTCAGTTTTATTTAAAAAATAATGATAAAGCAGTACTGCATTGCACAACTAAGTAGAAGGACTCTGCTTTTCCTCAGTGTTTTCCCGATCATCACACGTCAGTCACATTGTCAGCGGATTGATTTAATGAAATGTGTTGATAATAAAAAATGTTATTGTTTAAAACAATTAAAAAGTTAATTATACTACGCGTTTGTTAAATTATTTTGGCTTTATCAGGCGTAGATTTTCTCTATCGAAGAGTTTTTCCCTATATACGCCACAGGCGCGGAAACTTTGACAAATGCCAATACATAGATAAGGTAACATTACTTAGAAGTAGTGATCAGATCTAGATCTCTGGAGTGCGATAGTTTGAAGATTTTCAGAGTAGTGCTAGGTTCGAACATTTTTATATGTAGTATCGCCTAAAAAAGATGTGAATGACTGTATGGACTAGTGCAAACAAATATATAACAATGATGCGTACCAGCATATCTCACAAAGTCACTTTTTACATAAATATCATTGAATCGTTGATATTTCTATCGCCAAGTATTAGTTTATGTTTGAGAAGTATAAACTATCAAATATTAAAAAAGAAGGGATAAATTCTGTCGTTTTCGTCGTTATAGGCAAATTCGTACGGCTTACGATGTAAAAATGTTACAATATTTTTAAAAGAAATATATTTATTCAGAAGAAAATAACATAATTAATTGATCGATTGACACAAAGTTATTTGTCGAAAATACTCATAAATACACAAAAACAATCATATCCACCAACGCATACTCCAGACATCTCTGGATCTTTCTCAGTGCATAATTCGGCGCACGTTCGAAGTGTGCATTCACCTTTTGATAGGCTTCGGAATTAAAGTCAACAATTAAACAATTTCAAATCAAACGATAGTATATTTGCATTGCAAGAAAATGAATCAGTAACGAAGAAGATCAACAGCAGACAGAGTAAAATCCTCATCTTTTTAGAAAAGTTCTCCAACGATGTGATGCTGAGAAACTTTGAATTATGACTACTAGTAGCATAAAACTGCAGCACAATATACAGCTTTTGGTGAGATGTCTGCATCGGCAATATTCTTGTCGCAACAGCTAGATAAGCTCTCAAAAATATTTACGTTCTTCTCTTACCCCTAAAAAACTCGTAGTATATCAAGGGAACATTTCTAGCAGAACAACGTTAGTTTTACCTAGACCAAAGCAATTGATTAACCTGCAATAATTGCCGATATTACCAACCGAACAAAATAAGTACGTGTTTCAAAAACAGTTTTTTGAGTGACTAGATTGGGACTTTAACAACTTTGTGAAATGTGTATAGTAAAAATAATAATTATTCATAAACGTTTAATCCCATCATCGTAATTCCAAACTCTAATACGGCACGAAAGAGAAAATAAAAATGCCAACTTGACTTGCTTCATAGGGTTTTCCTGATCATTTCAAAATTGTTTATCTCCTCGCCAGACGGGAACTATCGCAACATGATTTTTCGCAAATTTTTGCGAATAGAATATCGCCGACACGATGGATATAAAGAAACTGATTTGACGTTATTTAATGCTAGTACGCACTGATTACAGTTTCGAAAAAGTCGGTGTTTTCTGCTAAATTCATTTGACAAAATGAAGATTTTACTATTTCTTCTGCTGATTTCGGTTGCCTATTCTTTGGCTGACATTATTGATGGTAAGTTTTTTATATACAACTGATCAATCTATGTAGTTTCTTTTTATGGTTGTATCGCAGTTTTAGATTTTTATGATTATATATAAACTACTAACGGTTCAGCACTAAATTTTGATTGTATAAAAGCATTGAGGGATTCAAAATTATTGATTAATTAATGTATTAGATTACTAATACTCGAAACTTTTGATTTCAGAGCATTTTCTAATCGAAGGCGACTGCAACTTAGAGACATGTACTGATTTGTGTAGCCACATATATCTTGATATGGTTGGATACTGCGTTCTCGGTAACAAATGTTCTTGCTTGATAAATCAAAAAATGCCTCTTCGCTTTCCTAAAATACAATAAGGTCTAACTTAAATGTATCCAAATATCTAACATCCACTCAGACTCGGAATAAACTGTGCAACTTCTAAATGTGTTTTCTTATTTTACAAACCCGATGGTACTCTCCAAAAATAAAAGTATGACTGCAAGCAAATTCTTGAAACATCATCTTTGGCATCAACTTGGGCTATCATCAAGCCCGTCGCTTCTCTCCCTGTAAAACGATAATCCACCCCCGACGACACTTATTAAATTTCAAAACTTCGATGAGATTTCTCGACATGCCGATGAGGGAGAAAACATCATTCGACTTCGCTGTATCGCGTAGTAATTTCTGGGGGTGAGAAACTGTATGGCGTGTTTTGATTGAGTCCTTAGAATTGAGGAGCAACATCTATATCTTTATTGCAAATCTGCAATGTCTCCTTCAAAAGTTATATAGTAATAATAAAGAAATTACATATATTTTTTTCTTTCATACGTGAGGAATGCCTTGCACAAAAAATAATAAAATTAATTCAAATTGGTGAATTGAACGATTTGATAAGAACATCAAATAATTGATTTAATAAAAATTAGCGAGTCCCTCATGCAAAAAAAAGCAGCGTTTTGCTTGAAGAGATATTTCTTTTATTTAGTTAGAAGCTACTGATACATTGTTTATATCATTACACTGCAAGATTATTTTCCATCGTCATAATCAGTATCAATAACGTAGTTGACCATGCAAGCACATTCTTGTCCAAGACAAAGTCCAAACAGTGTAGGATCCTTGTTTAAACACAGATTTTCGCACATTTCCTGGTTACAGTCACCGCCAACAGTATAGTATTCTAAGAACATTTATTGCAATTATGGCACCAATTTTGTTTATATTGATTCACTATTATAGCACATTATTCTTACCAATATCAGCGACCGCGGAGGCAATGAAGAACGACAAAAAACAGAGTATAACCCTCATGGTTATAGAATAACGAGAACTTGGATTTACTGCTGTTGTGACTCTTGCAAAAATTCTGACTAACGAGCAAGAAATTTGAGGCTTTTTATACGATTATTCACGCGATACCACTACGTTATTTTAATCGCGCGGCTAATAAGTATGTTTTACGTTGATTAGGTAACAATTAATTTTGTACGTTTATGTAAGCTTTATTGACGTAAGTGTGAGTAACTTTAGCAGCTTCTGCAAATAACATAATTTTAAAATCAGAGTCAACTATGGTTTCAAATATAAGTATTATTATACTTATATTTGAATTTTTAAGATAAAAATCGATGATTCTATCTGTGCACTGCACCTGAAGTAGTCGATCGGGACATGGGAAACTCATTTCTATTATTATACATGGAATGCTTAGTTAAAATATCTTCAATACATTATTCATATCGTTATTATACAGTTATTTCCCATCATCGATATAAAAAACGTGGTTGACCAAGCAATAACATTCGTTGTTTCCAATAACACAAATTCCAAAAAATTTTGGGTCCTTTTTCAAGCACAGCTCGGTACATGTGTCCTGGTTACAGTTTTACCATCAATAGGGTAAACCTCTAAAAACAATCATTGAAATTATGGTATCGATTTTTTTCTTGTAAACTCACGAATTTGACACGTTACTCTCACCAATATCAGCGAAAGCGTAGGCAACAAATAACAACAATAAACAAAGAAGTATCCTCATGATTGTAGAATATCGAGAACTTATAGACTTGTTGCTGTTGTGAAACGTGTAAATATTCTGACTGCCGAGTAGGAAATACGAGGCTTTTTATATACGATTTACGCGTTAAACTACACTTATCTTAATTGTGCGGATAACACGTTGGTTTAGCATTTAACGTGTATACGTGTGCGTTAGCTTTTTTAACATAAATATAATTAATTCTAACAGCTTCTGCAAATAACTGCTGTTATTTTTTATAAGTAATATGGTGAAAAACAATTCAACTCTCAAATATTTACGATTATCATTCATTAAATTCATCATAAAATTTTTGAGATGAAAATATTGAAATTGTACAGCTGTATTAATTTATAGCATAATTATTTGGTCCCTACACCGAAAACTTTATAATTGTTTTGATAATAAGCATTCATTATTAAAATTTAAATTATTATTGGATATTGATTATAGACATTGGTGCTGCAGCCTGATTAATACTTATCCAGAGTTAAGTTTAGGTCGGCCTAACAAAAGTGTTTGAAAATAAAAATGTTTGTTGTATAATGCTTCGAATTTGGATTTTAAAAACTTGAGATTTCAACAACTGTACAGTGACGTAAAAGAAACGAGGATGAATTAATGCAATTTTCAGAGAATAATACTTATCATCACATGAGCAGTAAATCTCAACGACATTAGAGAAGTTTTGCGGTTAGAAAAAATAAATCAGGTCTAGTATAAAAGATGTTTTTATTGGAATCGATGTATGTTTGAAAACAATTCAGACTGATTTTGAATTCTCAGCAGAATCCATGCAATGGCACTTATTCTCTTCAACGCAGATTCCATACTTTTTCGTGGAATCGATTTTTGTTGTGCAAAATTCCGTACAGGTCACACTATTGCATTCGCCACCGGTCAAATCTAAAAATAACAAAATACACGTCACAATACCGACGATCTTTTCATCAGAAAAAACAATTCAACCTACCGTGATGGGCAACGACGTATACTACGAAAAGTAAGAGGATACACAGGAGGAACTTCATTTTCGATGTGGAGCACAATTGCAACTGAGAAACTATCGGACGACTCTTGTAAAAACTAACGGAGATACCGGGCTATTTATGCCTTTGATAAATCATGCATCATGTATCTTCTGATACGAGAGCATGGATTATCTAAAATCGTGTCAAATAATATGTTGTTTTCTCTTAATATAGTTAGACTTTTCCGTTCTCAGAATTGTCATAATGGAAGCTGCGTTTCTTATAAAAAAACGCAAGATATCAACACAAGTAGTTTCGCAACTGTTTACAAAACAATGTAATTTTACCATATAAAATATTCAAAGATACACATAAATTGCAACGCATGCCTGATATAGCATTAGACTTTACTCAGCTAAATAATCTACAGGGTGATATTGAATTTTCTCGATCGAGTACCTGGATGGATTCGATGCCGCTGTCGTTGACGTTGTCCTGAACGTCGGGGAAGACGAAGGCCTGGCCATCGGCTTCCCCTCTGGGTGAGTCGCTGGGCCATACCTGGAGTAGTGGTAGTCCTCCGCGGGGCTCGGTGCACACCTCCGTCACAATCACGGGGTGGTTGGCTTGGCCTGTCGCACCGAGGCACAGACGGCCCAGCTCTCTTAGTGGTTTCTAAAAATAGTCGTGTGCTAGAATTAATTATTTGCTATTTTTAATAGTGCGCGCATGGACTTTTAATGATGTGCTTTGATAAAAAAAGAACATGCATTCATTTTCATTTAAATAAACGATATTTATGTCCATTTCGAATTCCTGGAAGTCTTTTCCAAGTAATGCTACATTTTTTATTTTCCATCTTCCTCGTACAGTTTTGCCTTTTGCGATTTTAAAATACTCGCAGCTCGCCCATTTATTATTATTATTTGTGCTTTTATCGATATACGATCATATTTATACCATTATCAGCTTATTTCCAGATTATTTTCACGCTTTATAATTTTACAAAGTAATAATACCGTCTACTATCCACGATCCTTTTAGATATATCTAACAATAACAATGACAACAACAAAAAACAACGATAGCAAATCAGCTTCATAAAAAATGGTTATTATTGAATAAACGATATTCAGCGTGGCTTTCGCCTAGATCCAAGGTCAAGCTAAATGCGCCATTCAAGAGGGCTCAGGGAGTAAATCTGCGGTATGAAAACGAGGGATATATCGCGCATACGTATGGCCCCTTCTCGGATAATAAAAAGCTATTTGAGGTTAGCCCTGACATTTCGGCGCGGCGTAAGCTCTTCGAAAATTCGACGTTAATCCTCTGAATAAGCTAAGAACCTTCGGAGTTTCGTCACTGGCGTGGAAATTTTATTAAATTTTGTTTTTTTCTCTCCGCTTACATTCATCATCGTTGCGCTGCATAAAGCGCACTTTTTTATCAAATTATACATATTCATGCGCGACGACTGATACAAAATTCCGGTGAAGCACAGGCAGAAACATCTCTCTCTGCAAAATGCTAATGTAATCAAGTCGCACTAAATCTCGGAGATATATCAAACGAGCTTTTGAGTACTTGTATAACGTTTCCGCCTCATAAATCCCGACGTTCGCTATCAACAAAACTTGCGAACTCGCATTCCTGCGCAGTGTCCCTTGAAAATCGAGCCGAAAAAAAATAAAATTCATCATCCCCCGGAGGCGTAATGGACTCGAACAATACACAACGGGGCACATCACCTGTTGGTCCGACACATACACACACGCACACACAAGTGCGACCTCGCGAGAGCTTCCGAAGGAGCGACTTTGAACCTTCTATTCCATATCGATCGATGCGGGGATGAGACGCTCTCCTCTGGGAGCTTGTATCCATATCGTGTACAGGGGCTGTGCGGAGAGTATAAGCCGCGAGATATATAAATCCGGCGCGCACTCGGCCGCAAGCGCGTGACCGGAAAACCGATTTTAAATGCGCGAGCCGCGAGTGCTACTACTTGTCTCTTTCGATGTTGCTTTTTGCGCGACGAAGAACAGACGGCTTTACGACTATTTTCGAGAAAAGGCCTTTGTGCCGAGTATAAGAGTTGTCTTTTTTCGATATTGTTTATACTTGTGGCTTTATCGCTCCGTTCTTGATCGGATGAAGACACTCCGATGACATTACCGTCCACGAAGTTTCCCGCGAAGTCGGTATTTTCCTTAAAATTTTCCGACACACCCGCGACGCGTGACGGGAAATCTAATTCCACGAATATACACCGGATTACTCGAGACGTCTCGTTATATTTTCTCCGGAGAGAAGCACTTGTCCCTGACGATGTCTCGCGTTCCACTGCACCTCGTCGTTTCATCGGCTCTTTATGGCTTTTATTCGACTCGACCCGCTCGCTCTTCCGGTCATGCAAATCTCGCTCGATCGATTCGAGCTGTGCATTCGAATTCGGTATAGAATGACTATATGACGCTCTGAAAAATGGATATCTCGCCTTTTCTTGCTGTAAACCGTATTTTCCAAAGCTCGATATTCCAGAGTGCTGTAGACGTGTCCTGCAGCATTCAATTTCGATGGTAAATGCGAGATACAACGTTTCGGTTGTATCGGAGACACGGTTCCAAAAGTCAGTTTTAAAGGAAAGTAATCGTATACCCGCGCTGAATAATAAAGTCCTGGAGACCCGGTCGTTAATTACGCCAAGTTTGCGGTGGCAGGAGAGATCGTAACGTGCCCAAGCTTGACATTGATATCGCCTTTCTCGTGGCCGAGAAAATTGCAGCTTCGAAATCGATAGGTATATTCGACGCTGTTTTGCATGCGAAATTGCTATTCCACTCTTTTGCTTCCTTCTCTAGGGGAAGAGCATTGTGTATTGTGGTAATATTTTATGTTGTGTAAAAACAAGCGAAAAATGTATGTTTGGACGTCCTAATCTTCTGTGTGTGTTTATGTAAATATGTTATCAATTAAAAGATTAAAATGATATAAATTAGTCTAGTTCTTTTATTAAAGTTTAAGTGCCCACTGTAGGAGACGTGCGAATGAATATGAAAAAAAAAGTTGAATCCACATACTCATAAGAGATTCAGGCAGTTATAACTTGAGCGTAAAAAGAGGGTATAGGCATGACGAAATTCTGATTATATACACAATTTGCGCAGAAATTAATTGTGATGCGAGAAATGAAAAAACATCTTTGCGACAACTATTTTCGCTGTAGGCAGATGTCGAAAAATTGGAGCAGAAAACCATTTGAAAAATTCTTGGTTAATGCATTGTACACTGACACAGAAATGCCCTTTTGAACCAAAATCGGTTTAGAATCACAATATTCCTCATCATTCGAATGGATGCTATTTACTTTAGTTATATACTTTATTGATATAGAAATTAAAAAGAAAATCCATTTGGTAAAAGTTTCGATTTAAAACGATCATTTCTCTCAATGTAATGGCTCCATATAATTATAATATATAATCAAACCAAATGTAACATCTATATCCAATGAGCCTTTAAAATTTTTCGACTGAGCAGATTTTAGTTATTGGAACGCAAAAATTCAATTTGAAGAAAGCTGAATTGGCAGCGGTTTTTACTCTTTCCACCCTCTGTATACGTATATAGCCGAAGCAATAATTCTACTGTGCGATAGTCGATCTCTCAGACCCTCGAAATAATGGCCTACTGATAAGAAATTCGATAATAACGAGTGTTTTTTTTTCAACTACGAGCCATAAAGTTAAACGGATATTCATGCTAATGTCTCAGGTGCTTAAAGAGCTACTGAACTTCGGTTCGCAAAAATAAACGTTTCCCTCGAATTCACGACAGCTATAAAATCCGAAATTTGACAAAAGGGCATATACATCCTCAAAATTTGCATCCCAGTAAGCTCCTCCCATTAACAGCCCTTGCAAGCTCGAAGATCCGAAGCGAGCAGCGCATAAAAGACGCCGCAACGTCGAAACTTTGCATCTCCGTGTAGTTTTTGCTATTATACCAATCGCAGTGGAAAACTCGCCCAACTTCCAGAATTTATATCTCTGCCTGTGGGAAAGCTCAAAAAGAGAGATAATGACCGTCGTAAATTAATTCTCCCACCATCGCTTTATAATACTATCCCCATTAAAAGAAAAAACACCGATGCTGTAATCTCGTCGCCCGTCTAATGCAGCGCATACACACACATATATTGATTTCCTCCGCTCAGCTCTCATCGGAGGAAATCCCCGAAATTGCTTTCGCGTAATACGTATACGCAAAGCACACGATGCGATATCCAGAGAGACTAGTGTGTATCAAAGGCTATGCTTCATCGTGCAAGATCATGCCTTTGGCTCTGGGTGTACAACGTACAGCTAGTTCTAGGGATATAAATCAGTTCGAGCTTGAAGGACATGGGAGAGAAACGCTGTACTACTCAAGGAAATCAGTATATCTTTTTGCGCCAGCCAATCCGAGATATCGTTTATTCTCGGCTGCACAGCTTCTTTTGTCAGCTCTACGTACTTCGACAGATTCATAGAAACTCGAAGCATGACGGATCGTGGATGTGTATCGAGGCGATCGGGATTAATAATGTGATGGATATAAGGAAAACACTGGGTAATCTACTCGGCAGTAATCCAAGTTTCTATGCAAATTCGAGACTGTTTTTCGGTGATATTTAAGGGTGATAATAGTTATACTTTTCTTGTTACACTTCCGTTAGTTCCGCCGGAAAGGCGTTTGTCTTCCGAGCAAACATTATTAATTCCTGGAACACGAGAATACATCCGCCAACTTTTTCTGCGCGCATTTGTACGATAGCGCGCGACCGGCATAAGAATTTTTCAATATAAAGCCTGAATTATATAAAAAGAAGAGACGTCCCTTACATGCTCAACTTCTGCCAAAGAGACGTGTACACGCATACGCCAGGAGATGAACGGAATTCGCGAAAAGAAGAGGGAGACAAGAAAGAGAAATTGAAAATGCCAGAATAAGCGGGAGTAGTAAAAATGTAAATATAGTCGAGGGAGGATAAAGTTGCGTGAAAAATGTGAGAAGCCGAGAGGGATGAAAAGTTTGTCTCTTGGAGTGTCCGCAAGGCTACGCGATGTAATTGAAATTTTAATAAATCGCGCGCTGTGAATCCAGCTGCTACGATGGTGTTTTCTTTTTTTATTATTCATGCGGATCTATCTCAATATTTTGCGAAGTGTACTCGAAAGATGCAGAAAAGACTGTGAGAAATAGAGAGGTAACGAGAAACGTTAATTAAACAAACTTTGAAAGCTCACTGGAAACGGAAATTATAAATGGCCACTTACCGATCTTCGTGCGAAAAATGCGATTAGAATTTGTGTTTTTGCTCGAAGGAGCTTTAACGGCGAGACGGTCTTTTTTGAAATAAAAAGCAGGCTTTTATGATTAATAAGTTCGTCCCGGCTAGAAGCTCTTACTCTTAAACGCGTAAATACGTGTCTCGAGTCTTGAATTTTTTTCGCTTGAAAGAAAATTAATTGTTTTTTCGTCTGCGCGAATTTGCATAGGTTCGTAAATCACTTTCGGAATTAATGGTAGGTAGTCGCAAAGTGCTTTTTTCGAACAAAAAGAATACTAGCTAGATCATCGACGAAATTCCAATGAATTCTCGCGATTCTCTCCAGGGAATCAAAAACCAATGGGAGCTTTGATTTAATATCGGCGAAATTAGAGCTGCAGCTCGAAATCTTGAAATTCCTCGAATATCTCAATTCTCTTTCGGTGTTTTCACAATGCGTCAATCAAACGATTCTCGGAAATTCCACGTGTGCGTAGATACACCGAAAAAACAATAAATAATCCAACGATCTTTACTACCGCCAGTTGGCACGACTTTCATCCGATAACGTTCCTCGAAATTTGCATAGAAAAATAAGCTTTAATTTCAATCCACCCCTTAACAAACTTTTTCTCAGCCCAACGAACGATCAGATAAAAAAAAATCCCACAGCTCAGCGAGCTTCAACCGATGAAAAACTCACGCCATCGTCGCTCGGCCCTCGAAACATTGACCTAAGCGGGATATTCTCTCGCCTTCGCCGCGAAAAATCTCACGACATTGACTTCGAGTCACGCGATGACACGCCCCCCCCCCCCTTTTCTGATAAGGGCGTCGAGATTAAAGCCATCGCGCGCAAGTCGCGTGTTAAAAATTCGATGCCGATTCTCAGGGCTGATCCGCGGAAAAGTTGGGGATTCGATTACGGACTGGAAGTTTGGAAGATCGGTTTTTAGATAGGAAGCACTGAATCTACGGTCTAATTGATTTGTGGGTGGTTTGTGACGTTGGGTATTGTTCGCCCCCGGCGTGGGGTGGACTCGATTAACGCGGAAATTAGATATTTGTTGCGTGTTTATTAATAGCTGGATTATATAACATTGTACTGTTCAATTATTCGAAATAATGCATAATAAACTGAATGTAAACTAATCCATTACGTTCTAAAAATAGCCATCGCGCGGTTTTCATTAATATTTTTCGAATAAAGTTCAAGGCTCCGCGACCTAAAAGTAGACTCGGAATCTCAATCGGAGGAGGTATAAGAGAACGATTGAAGCGCGATAAAAAAGGGCATCAGAATTTACCAGCTCTGTCCGCCGCTGTATAGCTTGTATAAAGCGATAAAAAAAGCACGCCACGTGAAATTCGTATACGCAACTAGGAACTACAGCGTAATCACATTATTCCGGAGCTCGAAGCAAACACAGAGATAAAAGTCAGCCCCGACAACGATTTCATTAATTCACTCACCAAACGATCTACCCTATAATCCTAACGAAATATCTTCCGATAAAAGGTTGACGCACTTCCGCTCGAATTTTCGTTTTGAAAAATTCCCCATATTTATATAGACGCTTATGATCGTCCTTGGCCGCGTCTATTCACCGTATGGAGGGCTATCGCTGCTCTTGATGTACATTTTATTGCGAGATGCACACGTCGATAAGATAACGAGCCAGTAGAAACGGTCGGGTTCGGTCAGACACGACCTTGTGCCTATACACGCCTGAAATTGAACCTCGAGTAAACTCGTACGTAAGCAGGTCTCTTAATCGTATTTTCAATTAATCGTCGAGCTATAAGACTATGTATAGGTAAACGGTACAACGACGAAAAATAACACCTGTTCCACAGAGCTTTCAAGCAGTCAAAGCTCACGGCACACAGAAAGAGACGGAATCGAACGTCGCCCGGATCAATTCGCCAGCGTTGAGGGCCGAGTGCTGTTTAACGAGCGACTGCACATGTGCCCTTGTTTTTTTTCTCCCCCCTGAACCGAAAGCACTACTCGTCAGCTTTTACGCGGCTGATTAATTTGAAAGAAGTATTCGAAACGCTGAGCAAGAAAAATATTCCGTGAGAACTGTTTCAAAGCTTTCTCTCTCTTAATTTAGTCGTTAAAGAGTGTATAGTTCGGCAAAGCGTAGCTAATGATTACTCGAGAGCGGCCGCGACGTTTTACGGGTCAAACGACTTGTACTATACATCCGAGCAATTATATTCGTAGAGTTTCTCTCTGCTTTCCTTTTTCGCCTCTTCGTACACGCACTTGTTATATAAAATTAAGCTCGTGCTCGGAGCATGATTAAATTAAAAAAAGCTCTACTTATTCACCGCCTTCGGCTGCGCACTTTACCACCACGAAAAACTCCTCACTTGTCGCACTTTTCACACAAAAAAAAGAATAAAAACCAAAGAAAAAGCACACCGGCACCTGTTACTTATTTAGCGTATCTATACCTGCATGCTTCCGCAGGCCTGGGCCGCATGGCAGAGACGCTACTCGCTCTCCGCGCTACGTGTGTACACGGCTGTAGATACTGTATAAATATATCCTCTTTGGCACGGGGTTAGACAGGGATAGAAATAGAGGGAGAGAGGTACTCGCGCGCGCTCTTGCGACCCGCGATGAACTGCCGCGAGTGAGCTTGCAAGCTCGCAAGCTCGATCTCGCGCGCGCACCATGAGGCGCAGCCCCTCTACTCTCTTCGTGCCGCTGGATGTGCTACTGCTTGCGGCTGCTCTCTCCCTCCGATACGCGCGCGAATTCTTTGCTCTTCTATGAGCTTCTGTTCTTCCTTTGTACCAGCGTCGTGCTGAAGCTTCCATCGTATTACATTCTCGCGTGTTACGCAACTCGTAGATAGATCAACAGCTGTGCTGCTATAATCGAAAAGGATCAAGCTCGAGAGAGAGAAAAAAAGCTCCGAAGGATGAGTATAACTTTACACACGCATTCCATTCGCTCATACATACCAGTCCTAAGCCTCTGCACAGACGCTTGAGCGCGCGGGGGTGTAGACGCGGTAATCCATCGGCGAAACAGGCAGTAATCCCCGAAAAAGGACTAGCCGCGAGCGTTGATGGCAGTGTTTATTCCCCCGTGAATATCTCGGAGGGGATTAGGCAGTCCGACGCGGGCTGATTGACCGTGAACGTGTGCTGCTGCTGGAGCTTGTTGTGACGCCGCTTTGTGTTAGACCAGCTCGTCGGGCCAAGGTGATGAGGTAATATAGCCGTTTGAGGCTCGTCTTCTCATTCTCTTTCGTAATTTTTTTTTATTTCAGGGGTAACGGAGCGGAAGGGCCGACGATGATGAGGTTGTAAAACGTGGAGCTTGCGGTAATTGGCCTGTGCTTTCTTTCGAGCTTCGGTTATACGGTATTTTTACGGAGCCGCTGTGTGCTCGATGGTACGTGACGATTCGATTACACCGACTCGCGGTTCGTTGAAAAATTTAATTAGTTTCTCTGTGCAAACGGGAAACGCTTTGCATTCGACTACCACCTTCAAAGATTAAATTACAAGTCTCGCGCGTTTGCTTACAAAGTCTGCGCGCGAGGCCGCCTTGTGGTAGCTCACGACTGTTTAATTAATTTCAGAAAATTTAACGTCGATCAAAGGAAGCTTCTTTTTTCGTTTCTCCCGGAAGAATATCGTTATACGCGTTGCACTGCGGAGAAAACGAAATCCCCGATTCAACAGGCTATACGGGACAAAACTGCAATGCGACGCGTATATAACGTTACGCAGAAAAAGGAGGAGAAATCGTTCTTTATACGGTGTATGTACAACGGAATCCGAGTTTGCTAAGGCTCTTATACGAGCCGGTGTGTGTGTGTGTATGTGTGTTTGTGTGTAAAGCCGAGGAAAAAGGACATATCCGCGCGTAGCCGAGATAAGGAAAGCTCCTTCGCGGGAGCTGAGAAATGAGAAATATCATCGTTGTGTGAGGAAAAGAAAAGAGAGACAATGCCGGAAAGAATCCGGGATGCGGAAGAGGACGAGGAACGAGATAAGGAGCTGAATTTTTTTAATGATGTTTCTTTCTGCGTGGGCGTTGCAGGAAAATAACGATACACGCTTTTAATTCCTATCGAGCTGGGGCTTTCGATTAAATGTAAGTCGGCCGCAATATCCTGGATTTCGGGCATCAAAGGTATAATACACCCGCAACTATATAATACCATCATTACTCACAACGAAATCGCTATATACACTTCAGGAAGATTAAGATCGAATGAAATTCACGTCCATTAGTCGAAACGCCTCGTAAGTACAGGCTTTATTCGAAAACTTTCGCGAGCGGAAAATTGTCACATTATAAGCGCCCTCAGGTCACTCTCTCGAGCGGCGACTTTCTCAAGTACGTAATATGCAAAATTACTGTACGCGTCGAGAGAGACTTTTGAGAAAATCCGCGACTGGATTATTTAAAAGCTACTCCCCCGTGAATATTCAAGAGCCGTTATAAGCGTGTGTGTGTGTGTGTGTGTGTGTAGAATATAATCGAAATTATACCGGCGCGTTTCGTCATGGTAACACGCGGCCGATTTCGCTGCTCTATTTCCAGTGTTGTAAGCACACGTGCGCACTTAAAATAACATCCGGAAAGAGATGATGCTCTCGAAATGGAAAAATCGATCGCAGCCTATAATAACGGGTATATAAGCCGGGCATATACAAATGTGCTTATACGAGCGTATAATTGAGTTTTCTTCGTCGAGAGCTATGAAGAATAAGCAAGCGACGATCGAAGGAAATAAAGAACGTACCGCATTGCGAGAAAGCTCGCCGAGGGCGCGACGCCGGCGCGAGAACAGCCCCGTAGGTCAAGGTCGCGGCGGCGGCGGCCTCCCTGGTGGCCTTGAGCTGCAGCGCGAGTATACTCGAGGCGGGCTTTAGTCCACGGACGAAGCAGCCGCGAGATCCCCACACCTGACCGATCGATGTATATGGATATATACATATCTATAATGCTGGACGCTATAAGCGCCCGGAGCTTTTCACCTGATGCTTTTTGCCCCCGAGCAGCTGATGTCTGCTTGCGAATATTTTATGTGATTTTTGTAACCGTATTTACACGAGTTGTGAGCTTTAGTGATAAGTTTGTTGAGGATTGTAGAGCTTTTGCACGAAATTTTGCGCTGATCCGGGAACTGATTTTCAACTGTACACGGGAACCGATAGAGTTAAAAGTTTCTCGCGTGTAACTGCTCTCCGATACAGTTGCATAACTGAATAAATCAGGGAGAATTAAAGAATTAACGAATTAACGTATCGCCCGAAAATTTCCACAGGCGCAAAAGGTCTGTAACTCAGGATAACTGTCGAAGCTAATTAGAACACATCAGGGATTTAAAAAACAGCCTCGTAATTAGCCTAATTAGCAGCGACTTTCGCTTTGTTATAATATTCTGCACAGCGCGACTATAGTCGAAATAGAAGAAGTCGGGTGTATTGTGGCGTAATAGTTTGGGGAATATATATTATAACTCGGCGAGAGAATATAATATATGCATGTGCTATAAGCTTTGGGGGTTGAAGTTGGGAATTTCAGCGGGATAACGTATTTGATGGAGTTTGTCGGCAATTTCTCCGGTTTGATATGTACGACGTACTCGGGGATATAAAATCACATGAGATACGCGAAACCGAGTATACTTCCGTCGGTTCATCAAATTGAATGGTTTTATGAAAGTTATAGGGCACATTCGACGAATGATATAGATTATGGTAACGAAACGCGTAAAATTAAAGTGGATCCATCTGCGAAACACAAGATGAGACGTTATGGCGAAATAAATTGAATAAGTTAAAGTAAACTGAAATTTTCGGTGTAAATAAATCGAAGATGGAATGTGGTCCGGATCATACGCTATTAAAATGAATTCACAACTAATAAGATCAAATTTTGAGCTTTAAATCATTAGTTCTGATCATTTGTTACACGTAAACCTACATGTTGGACCCCTTACTCGCATGTGACACCCCTTCCTTGTAATCAACACCCCTCCCTTCGTAAGCGATACCCCGACCACCTTACAGCGGGTATATAATGTCGTAATGTCCCCCTCGCAGTCAATCCAAGGTTAGCTTTCGAAGAGTGCCGAGCATTCCGAGAAACCTGCCAACATGGACTCCTTCAGACAACTCATGATCGCCATGGGCGTTCACCACCAAGGCGTCGACTTCATTCGCGAACTACCCGTCGAACTGTCCCAAATAATCCTCTCCAAATTGGACACCAAATCCCTGCTCAATGCTGCCCAAGTCTCCCGAAAATGGCTGGCCATTTCCAAATCCACGTCTTCCTCGAGACAGCGTGTTCGCCGCCACATTCGTCGACGAAACCAAAAGCTTGCTCAGGTTCTTCCTCCACCACCCAGCAAGCAATTCACTACCAGAATAATGTCTAAACCCATGATAATCATCCCTCAAACAAAAATTCCATACCCTGCTCTTTCGAGCATTACACCTCTCAAACATTCTACTTTGAAATTCACACAGTCCAGAAAAGTACTAAGACTGTAGAAAAAGGAAAAAAAATGAAGAGCAGGCGATATTGACTGTTGCCTGAAATAAAAATGCTATTATAGCGCTAAGCATTGATTGGAATTTGAAAACAAAGACAACTTCATCAGATTTCAACATACATCTACATCACAAAAGCAGTTATAGCATGAGTGGCCCAAAAATGCTGCTGTGCTGGCATATAGTTGTATATATTCATTCAATGCGCAGATTCTTATGGTGGCAATGCGCCACCTATCGTGCTATAGGCTAAGCTTATAGAACGCAATTACTTAGATTTCTTGCAAACTTTTAAATAAATTTTACTTTCATTTCTAAAAAATATTATTTTTTAATTAACCCCCCATTACAAAACACAAGTGCTTCTCCAACATCAACAGTTCACCCAAATAACTCGCGGTTTGCTTATTCTCGAGTAAAAAACGTCCCGCATCCTCTGTCTCCTCTAAAATTGAAAGCGTCCCCCTCTGGTCTACTGCATACATACGCACGTACATGCACATCTCTCTCTCTCTCTCTCTCTCTCTCTCTCTCTCTCTCTCTCTCTCTCTCTCTCTCTCTCGTGCTGGTATTTATCCAGCTCACTTTCTCGGACGCGGTCTCGCGCGGTTTCCGGCAAAGTTATGGACCGCAAGCGAGTCTTGTAAAATATGGAGGCGCATCAGCCCTGTTTGCTAACTGACGCCGTTGGATAATCAAGTTTAGTCCAGCTTTATGGAAGCGAGGCTTCGATGCGGTAGCGTTAAAAAACGCCTGCATTTTTTCCGTATAATTCGTTTAAAGGGGTATTCAATTTCGAGGACGAGTCGTGGAAGCTTCAACGACTAGTTTGGTGGTGATGAAGAGAGGCTGGATAATATAAATTTGTGTTAACCCGAGCGTGTGTTCTTGAAGTGAAAGAAAAAAATAACGAATCGATATTGCGATATCTCGATCGCATTTTTTAAGCTCTTTACGATCGTGTTACAATGCGTCGCGTGATCGGCGTATCGTGTGAGGTTCAGTCGTTAGTCCCAACTATAAAAGCGGAGAAAAGTTGGGCTCTATATTTAGAATCATTGATAAAAGAAACGAATGAATAAAACACTCGAAGCGACATTAGCATCGATTGAGCGAGAAATTGATCCGCGCTTGCAGTCGCCTATTTTTAGAAGATCGAGCTATAAAAATGGTGTCACCTCGAGCCTTTCTCTCGCTCTTTTGCTCTGCAACAGCGAAAATCGATATCTTTTTATATAACGTATTTACGTACGACGATTTTCCGAACGTGGTTGTTGGAGGATCCGTGACGTAATGGAGGTGACTTACGCAAAGGAGCATCGAACGGAAGTCCTGTCGTGGTGCCGGATATCGCTGGGGACGTTATTTGTGTATAATGTTGGGAAGTGATCGAGTGTATACTGGTGATCCCAAGGTAGATCGTTAAGCAGTCGAACTTGCGACGAGTTAAACTTGGGATGTCTCGTTTTCAAAGAGTGACTCAATTATGACTCGAATTGAGTGATTTTTCACTCTTTAGATTTAGAAAGTAAGTTTGTGAATTTTTTGTGCGATTTTTGAAACCATATATTTAGACGAGTTGTAGACTTTGGTGACAAGTTTGTTGGGGATTATAGAGCTTTTACACGGCCGAGGACCAAGCAAAAATATTACTGATTAATCGTCGCGATAAACGAATCATCGCTCGGATACCGAATCGATTCTGTCAAACCGACGAGCTCCGAAAGAAGAAAAATCCATCGAAGCTTCCACCACTTAATAGCCCGCACTGTGAGAGCCAACAAAGAAGCCCATTGTTTTGGCTTCTCTCTCTCGCTCTCGTGAAAAGAGCCTCGGGATAAATCGGATTATCACATACAGCGAAGGGGCGCGAGACAGAAGTTTCCCGGGCGCAAATTGCTCCCGGGAAATTTCATCCCCCGAAAAAAGTCCCGTTGAATTATTCCCGAGCTTGCAGTGTGCTTGCACTACCCCATGCGAGATAATTTGCAAAACAGCAGCTATACCTACGTTGCTTCCTCGGAAACTTCAAATCGTTGCGAAATTTTCGAACCTAAAAATAAAGCTCCCCTGGAAATTGCCTTTGCCGCATCCCTGTAAATCTTCCAGCCTCCTTCCCCGCATAGGCGCGTTATTTATTATTTCGATACAGAGCCTAGAGAGCTAGAAGCAACGCGGCAGTGACATTAACCTTGACTGCAACGTCCGCAGTTACATAGACTGCGGCAAGGCCTGAACTTTACCCACTTTCAATTTCGCGCCTCTTCGTAAATTACTTTTGTCCGCAGCTCGTTAGACGCGTTACTCTTCTCGATTTTTCATGTTGGTGAATAAAGAGAGCTGCTGTGTCTGTTGCCGAGACGGAGATTTATTTGTGCCTGGAAATAGCGTTTTTTTTCAAGTCCGGCCGAGCAGACGAATATCGATGAAATTAAGGCTGCGTGTATGAATTATGGCTTATTAATCTCGGCCATTGTCTGTGTACTGAGAGTAGATTTTCGCCGCATCGATATTCCATGAAAAATTGACCGGCCGTTTCAACTGCTATTAAATTAAGCCGATCGAAGAGCGTTAACGTCTTTGCTTAACTTTCGGAAAACCGTCGCCTCAAAAAGAAATCGAAGCGTCAGCGTATCGGTAAAAGTGTATGAATATTCAAAACGATGCTGCGCCGTTGAGATAAGGCACAAAAGCTTCTCAGCCTGAAACTTGAGCTTGCGGACGAATAAAAGTGAAAACAATCGTAAAACAAATAATACGAATTAAAAGCACCTCGCATATACGGTGCATCATTTACGCATGTATGCACACGTTTAAACGATATACATCCGAAAATAGCCTCGTATATCTCGTCAATGTTACATCCTTAATTTTACATAGAAAACGTCGAATCCACTCAGGGCAAACTCTTCCAAGTCGAATCGAAGCGCAGCCAATCCATTAGGCCCCGGTACGCAACTGATTGATCGAACGAAGAGTAGACACGTTGACGAGGTATAAGAGTGTCTCCCTTTGACGTGCATTGTGTGCGCGATGCATTGATCGACAACCTCCGTAACTCTGTTCCATAACGACAGCTTTGTGTGCGTAATTACGGAAGACTCGTGTACTGCACTGAGAGAATTAAAAATATATCCAGCTTTTTCCGTATAAAATATAATGCCTCGTTGCACACCTACGCGTGACAGTGCTTTGTTACTGTCGCTCCAGCCCTCGCTCTCATGTGTGTCGGAGGGTAAAAAGCTCGCAGCTTTTGTTCTCGTATTTTATTCGCTAATTTTTGTATATACGAAAACGTCGATACTATCAGCCGCAATGTATATCCTGTCCTTCACCCCCTGCGGCCTCCCGATCTCTCCATTTTTTGCCGTCTCACCCCCTCGATCACTGTTATACAGGCGAAAAATAAACGCACATGCGCGAGCTTTTCATTCCATCATTTCTATACAAGCGCAGTGGGCTATACACGAAAAAAAGATATGTTTTTTTTTCTTTACGCAGGGCGATAATCGAGAGCTTTAAAAATGCATCGGGTTGCGGGAGAGTGCAGTACGCCGAGCGGAAATAATCCGGCGCTATCGAGCGCGCGCGCGCGACCTCCGGGCTGCTGCAGCATCAGCCGGGATATAGCAGCAGCTGTGTGAGCTGTTGTGTGTTGGGAGACGCAACAGATAATGACGCGAGACAGTGCGTCGGCGCATGCGCGGGTGCGACGCGATGCTGTATCTCTTTGTTATTAAAAGCTCCGGGGGTGAAATATTGATTTTAAGGATTGTTAATGACTGTGCATCGCTGCGTGCTTTTTATGCATTTTGCTGCAGCGAGCTTGCGACAGTGTAAGGGTTTTGAATAAAAGAGAGAGGAGCTTTCACGTTAATCGGCTTCTTTCGATGTAAAGTTCGCGTAAGTGTCGGGATGAAGTCGAATTCGAATTCAGCGCGTTTGGAGCTTCCGGAGTTGAACTTAACCTTCCCTCGTTTTCTTGCTCTGTGTCGCTCTCTCGTGTAATCGATACGACGGATCTTAGCTTCGGAGCTTTCTCGGCTTGAGCTTTTAAATTTTCCTCTTTCAAAATCGTTTGATTACCGCAAAGAAGCACAGCCGTAAGTGCAGAACCTTGTCCAATCCATAAACAATGCCGCAGCCGGTACGTGTGTCGCCGGTTAATAAAATCAGCACATATCTCGTGAATTCAACCCCGTCTCTATACATATACATACACATGCATATATCTACAGGTTCTCTTTCTCGGCACGACTTTTACGATTCGATTCCGCGCAGCTTAACGACGCGCCCGTTCTCGTCCTCCTCGTAAACGGCGGCGCATATAAGCTCTCGCTTCAAAATTACCCAGATTTTACGCCCCCCGAGTCGCGCTTCGTTTTACCGCGCGGCTGTAATAATCGAACTGCCAATTATATATTATACGCTGCAGTGGCTCGCTCGTGTGCGCGCGCGGGTATGTGAAAAATTCAAGGCGCTTAGGGAATTCCTAATGCTGTGAGATTTACGGCTGGTACTTTTCTCCTATTTCGTTGAAGAAAAGAGAATGACTTTTTCGAGGGTGAAAATTTGAGTTATGCCATTATCTCGTGTGATATTGCGCTACGCGCTGCAGTTTCCATCTGTTGTGTAACGGGCAAAACGCGGAGGATAATGACTTCCGGACTGTTGAGCACGTACCGGCCGCAGTCGAGTGTGCGAGAGACGGCCGTTTAAAGTTTAGAGCACGCAGAGAGAGACGAAAGAGAGTAGGTGGTTGCAATGCGCACAGAGCTGTGGTTCAACAAAAGACGCGATGCTGTATACGCGCGTATGACACAGAAATGAACTGTTCTTTCTTATTCGGTCAATTTTTTTATGCGCTGGAAATTCTGATTGTCGTGTAGGCGCCTGAATAATTTAAAAGCTATAAGTAAGTTAAATCATTGCTCGCAATAATAAATATCTCTGTTTGACAGTCTTATTATTGTGAGTTTAAATTCTAACGATTGTGAAAAGGTTACAATTAAACCATCAACTTTATTATTTTTTCAACGTTTGACTATTTTAATTTTTTAGTATTTTCTTTGTTTATTGCAAATTTAAATTCTGCCAATCAACGACCTTCGAGAAATTGTGACTAGTTCGAAACGTTGGCGAATAAATAGTGTTAAAATTTACACTTGCTCGTAGAGATTATTTTATTTCTCACATTTTAATCGGAACATGTTACATTACTGGAAGCAGAAGTATTGAACAGAAGCAGGAGCAAAGAACAGTTTTGGCAAAGGTGACGCAGCGCTATAAATGCACTGAACTCGCGGATAGCGATGAGGGAAATCGAAAAACGCCTGGGCGCCACCTATATTCGTTGGTCGGAAGCACCGAGAGTTTAAACGGTGGGGGAAAGGGCCAGTCCTCCACCACCCTCAGTTTTCTCGTGTTCTGACTCTTTAAAATTCTAAAAATATGCAAGTGAACGATGTTAAATTCTTCCGTACAATCAACGATATGTTAATTTATCAAGAATTATTTATTCAACGTATTGGTATTTTCTATCAGCATACGCATACATCGATGAATTGTACTTTTTAGAGAGCCTAAATACTTTTTGATTTTGAAACAAGAATTTTCGACGATCTCCATCTCATGTGGCACCGGTCATTAATTTCCGATCGTATATTTTTTGCGATATAAAAACTAAAAGTTATTACCTGTACAATAAAAGTTGCTATCAAAGAGGGTATGAAACAAAAACTCGATGCAAACTTACTATTTCTTACTCAAAAATGTACCTCGACGGAACCAGAAAAGTTGGTCAAAGAGAGAACGAAGAAAATCAAGAGGCTGGAACTACTCGCGGTCAAAGAATTTTAATTACGCGCAATTTTTTATGTTATATTTAATTAACGTAAAATAGCCCCGTCTTTGGCGAATTCACTACATGATTGCAAAATAGCTACTCAGTGACAAAGCCAATGAAATTTTCAGAATCCCACAGCCCTTTGACTACTCCGAATTGATTTCCAAAGCGCCACGTGCGAGTATAAATCATTTTTTAAGTACCCACCGCGCTGGGGAAAAAACGTTTATCCTTTGTTTATTTTTCAGACCGGACTATGTGCGTGGCCTTTTTATATATTGCCTCTCAATTATACGTAAGAGGGCCACGCTGAAATGCAAGTTGCGAATCTTTATTAAAAGCAGAGCTAAAGCTATCGAATACAATTTCATTATATCCTACCGAAAAAAAAATAAAAGTAAAACTCACGGGGTCGCGGATATAAAACCGTATTAATTTCCATTCCAATCACGCGCCGCCGAGCAAATTCGACAAAGGGCTGTAGAATAGTCCATTAGTGACTCGCCGCAAGTTTTACGGCGACAGGTCAGCCGTGCGAGCATTCGATTACCGAGAGTGTGTACTTCTCGGCCGATGCGTTCGTGCGAAAAAGCGAATTTACGCGGCGGAACGGTCTCGATCGTTAAAATCGGCTTACAGGCCGATCTCGCCGATCTCTCGATAGATGGAGTCCTGTGTACCGCATGCGGCGTAAGGAACGGCCGAAAGAGCAGTTCGTTTCGATTCCCCTGAGGTGCTTGGCCTTAGGCAGGGAAAGCTCGCGATGCGGCACGAAGGCTCCGCCATGGCCAGATCGTTGTACACAGCGGCGCTTCTTCTTCTTCTTTCCTTTCACCGCCGGCGACGGCGTGTGTCTCGTGAGAAAGACTCCCACTCTCGGTTTTTGTTATTTTCTTTGTGCGACTGTTTCGTCGATTTTGAGATCGTGGTGTTGTGTGTGGGATCGGTTTGGTAGAGATTACCGATACCGATTTTCACACCGGCTGTACTTACGCAAAATTGTTGAAATCGAGAGAAGACAAAGAGACAAAGGTCAGGTCTACAAGTGGCCCGAAAAACAATTATGAAACCGATCGGCTGTGTGTATCTCTATAACCGGCCTTTCACGCGACCGCTTTTGTGCCGATGCGATGGATACAGGCGTGTTATGCGAGCAGAGAAGACGCTTCTTTCGATTACAGACTCTCGTAAACTGCGCTAAAGCATCGCTCGCCTTTCCATTATTCCCGTAACTCAGAGGATCTCGCCCGATAGCAACAAAAAGCGAAAAAAATAAATTCTTTATCATCACGTCTAACGCACTGTCGTTGATCCTTACGACGACGGCTCACTTCCGCGATGCATCGATCGCATACATACACAACAGCTAACGGTAACAGCGTCGTCGTAGGAGAATGAATTTTTCATTACCGATCTATCCGCCGGAAAATCATGGGGTTATTGTCCACCTCGTGCGCGACACTGAATTTCAAGTATACGTAATAGTACTTTTTTTCTGTCATCGAAAACTTTCGCATGTCTATCGTGTACTGACGTCAATAGAGTCCAAAGTGCAAAATACCCACTTTACGAAAGTGATGACCGTGGCTTGAGGCCATTGTGTATTAACGAGAGGATGATCCCCGAGAAGAAACTTCTCGTTGCGCAACGGAGACATCATAACATTCGACAGGTCTCGTTCACGCCCTTTTACAGTTGGATTTGATCGGTTTCAAAGGAGCGAGAAAAAAAGTGCAGGCGTCACACGTCGTATATCATAAATATATAGCCGGAAGAGCTGTGGGCACTTTCGTAAGAGATCATCGGTTTCAATAATTGATGAAGAAATTTTTTAATATTAGAATGTCTCTCCCCTTCGATTTTTTACCGATTTTTCGCAATCCCGCGAGCTTCTTCATTGTCTGGCTATTTTTTCTCAAAGTGGCGCAGCCAACGTATACAGCTAACATTCTTCGACTATGCTGCGCGCGTGGCGTGTATTCAAAACAAGTAGCTGCACATATCTTCAGATTAAAAACCGGACACTCGATACCCGACGAAGCAAAAAAAGTAACAATCGGCTGCAGCGAGGATAAATTCTCAGAAGCATATACTGCATTCCACGTTGCGAATCCTATTAATGCAGCCGAAATACAAGCGTAGAAAAATCAGTCAGAAAAAAAATGGTATCCCGCTCAGGTCGTTACTTCAGCATATCTCTCTCTCTCTCTCTCTCTCTCTCTCTCTCTCTCTCTCTCTCTCTCTTTCGTATAATTTATCGGTTATAGAAGCGGCCGCGTAAAGCCGGTAGCCGCGGCTCGCGTTGCCGTCATCAATTTCTCATTATATGGCTCCGGCTGTCTCTATATACCTGTATCGCACCTCTCACCCGAAATCCTAGCTTAAGCGCTTGTAATCCCCTGGTCTTTTATATTTCTTCTTTGATTTTTCGAAACGCGCGCGACGACACGAGAAACGTTAAAATTGTCTTGTCGGCGCCGCTTTTTGCGCAAGGGGCATATAAGAGCGCCGACATTCACGATTTTTTTCTTCGAAAGAAGAAATGAAGCTTCAACAACGAAATATCGGAAAAGTTGCTCCGCTTAGACGTACTATATAATAATCCAATTTGGAGAAGGGCCAAATTTCCAAAGCTCGCGTTTGACAAATGCCCACATTTTTCTTCCATCGAGTGTATACACAGCATTATTACTCTAATCTACAGCTGGGGGCGAAATTTCAGCACCGAGAGCGCTTTTTGAAGAAGTTTCGACGCATTTGGGAAATTTTTTTTTCGCAAGCGTTAATTGGATGTATACGCACGCCGGGAGCGTATAATATAAAGTCATATGCGCGCGCGTTTTGGTTATGAAATTTGACTTTCGGCGCGTCCCGTGTCCGTTATAATACGAATTTTAATTGCCTAAACTCATCCCCCGTTTATACTCACGAGCACGTGTACCCGCGGTGGTGTTTGACGTTGTCGTTCGAGGGTTTCTGTATACGTATAAAGAGCGATGCTTTGCGTACAAGCGACGTGTTCATATCGTACCTTACGAAATCTCTCATTGTCAAAAGAAATGTTCCTTCCTATTAGAACAAGACCGGAGAAAGTGAAGAGGATGTACATTTCGTACACGCGAGATGACAGTGCATCGGTGTAAAAGTATACCACACGAACTTTCATTGATCAACGGGAAAAAATCGGCAGGAATCATCTCCACCCACGGGATCCACGCTCAAGCTGTGCGTATACAATCCCCCCACACACCCATACATACACACAGGGTTGCAGTTAAGCCCGCTGCGGCGGCGCTGCTCATACTCGCTTGCGCGAGCGGGAAGCCATAAGTCCCCGGTAGTGGGACTCGCCGGAGCCGCGGGTGGTGGTGGAAATATAAGTGCCGGTCGAGTGCCCGGCTGCAGCCAGTCTTTGCCAAGCGTACCTTCGATACGATAAGGTTCGCGCGGCACCTTTCACACTCGACACTCGAGATAGAGAGAGAGAGAGACAGAGGAGGATATCTATCTTCGTATAATATACAGGAGTCGCGGCGAGAATCGCGAGTATACAAGTGTGCGACAGTTTTTTCTTCGTCTTCTTCTTCGCTCCCCTCTCTCGTAGAGCGGGATAGAGAGAAAGAATCCTGACCAAATCCAGACAGGAAGTGCGAGAGAGGATGAGGTGCGAGTTGGTGCTGCTACTCGCACTGGCGCTCGCCTGTGCCGGTGAGTTTTTTTTTCTTCGTCTTCTTCTTCGATTTTTCTGGTTCCTCGAGCCTGTTTTCACTTTTGCCGAGAGATAGAGAGACGGCTGTAATTAGCGCAATCTTGGCTTTCCGGAAGCGTTACAGGCTTTAACGTCGTCGTCGACTCGGCGTTTCTAGCTTCGATTATACATCGCCAGGCGGGAAAATTAATACACTGAAACACGAGACACGGCCCCGCAGACCGCAGTGGTCTCTCTGGTAGAAAGTTGAAAAGGAACGCACTTGTATAAGCAAAAAGTTCAGCGAGGCTTTTTTCCTTCGATTTTCCGTTGCGAAACCTCTCGTATAATGCTATAGTGCGTTGGGGTTGAAAAATTGAGATTAATTTTACGAGCTCGCTGAGGAAACAAAGCGAAAACAAATAACTTTATTACGATTGTTAGGGCGGCGAATTAGCCAATCGCTCGGTTGGGCTGATTGAAATTGATTGTTGTTAATCCCCATAAAGGCCGTATGATTAATCGTCGTATATATCAACGCCTCGTTAGTAACGCGGTAATTTTATTCACGTGTTATCACAGTCGCGTCGACTTTTCAATCTTCATCGCGGAGCCATTGACTAATTTATTCGTCATCGGCATAATTTCTTCCTGGATTCCTCGAGGTGAAATGATACTTTTAGTGAGAAAGCAGCCGGAGTGTTTTCACTTTGATACTTAATAAATTTCCACTTTCTTGAAACGCGCGCCACGAATAATCAGCAGTTCGTAGCCCGCGAAACGAAAATTTTCAAATCCACATTGTTTGCCGCGGAGTTAAATCGACTGCGGAATAAAAGGCATCCGAGAAAAGTATGATAAAATAGAGTCACGGCGCGACTGCGCCGAGACAAGTTGCATAAGAGATTAGAGCGTGAAAGCCACGAGTGGCAGCGCCAGTCTGCTGTTCCGGATGGGGGGTGACGTCACTTGCGCGACCCTCTCTCTCTCTCGTTTTACGGGACAACTTTCCCTGTTGCCGACGAGGATCGCGATCGGCCGATCGATCGAGCTGCTCGCTTGCGATCGAAATTGAAGAAGAATAAATTAATCAGCCCTCGCGCTCGGAGCGTGATAATGTTGTGAAAAAAAAATGGGATAATTATTCAACGATCGTTTATTATAATTTATCACGCAATCGAAAACTCGAACTCCAAACTCCGAGCAACTATTTAGATTGCGTCACTCTTCGTCGTTTTTATTAATTTTTTGTAAAATCGAGTTGCGCAACGCCCACACACTCGCGTGAACGTACCCAACCCTTGACCGTATGCTTTTCCAGAGGCAGCGTCGAGTCGCGTGAAGCGTCAGGACGACAAGAAGGAGGATAGCTTCGAGAACGAGATCTGCAAGGACAAGGATGCCGGCGAGTGGTTCAGGCTCGTCGCCGGCGAGGGTGACAACTGCCGTGACGTGATCCAGTGCACGAGTTCCGGCCTCCAGGCGATCCGTTGCCCGGCCGGTCTGTACTTCGACATCGACAAGCAGACCTGCGACTGGAAGGGCGCGGTGAACAACTGCAAGATCAAGAACAAGGAGCGCAAGGTCAAGCCCCAGCTCTTCACCGAGGAGCCCCTCTGCCCCGATGGTTCCCTAGCCTGCGGTGACGGCATCTGTATCGAGAAGCTGCTCTTCTGTAACGGCGAGAAGGACTGCGCCGATGGATCCGACGAGAACGTCTGCGGTGAGTTTGGAACTTTCGATGCTCGCGCGCGATGATTTGCCTCGTGAACGAGCCTCGATGCTCTGTATTCGCCGTTCGCAGACATGGACAATGACCCCAACCGAGCCCCGCCTTGCGATCCAAGTGTCTGCACCCTGCCCGACTGCTACTGCTCCGAGGATGGAACCCAGATCCCGAGCGACCTACCACCTAAGGATGTGCCCCAGATGATCACCATCACCTTCGACGACGCCATCAACAACAACAACATCGGCCTCTACAAGGAGATCTTCAACGGCAAGCGCAAGAACCCCAACGGCTGCGACATCAAGGCCACCTTCTTCGTCTCGCACAAGTACACCAACTACTCGGCCGTCCAGGAGATGCACAGGAAGGGCCACGAGATCGCGGTTCACTCCATCTCGTGAGTATGAATTTTCCGCTTCGCTGCTCGCAATCAGCTTTGAACTTTGACCGGATCGGCTATTGTTGTCCAGCTAGAAGGATAATTGTGCATTCAGAATGTCGCGAGAAAGCGGGTCAATAAGAGCGACGAACAATGCGAACGCGTAGGAATTGAACCAAATTCGGTGACTCATCGCTCGCGCAGTCCTCCACACCTGCTTGTATACTCTAGGCGAGGCTATAGACGAAAGCGGCGGCAGCGAATTGAATTCCTATGCAAATCCCGCGGAATGCACAATTAAGACTTTCTCCTCTCGAAGTGGCTGCGCGCGCGCGAACGTTTCTCGACCCGTTAAGGCAAGGAAAACTCGTCTGACTTCCGCAGGCACAACGACGACGAGAGATTCTGGTCCGAGGCTTCGGTCGACGACTGGGCCAAGGAGATGGCCGGTATGAGAATCATCGCTGAGAAGTACGCCAACCTGACCGACAACAGCGTCGTGGGTGTGCGCTCGCCCTACCTCCGAGTGGGCGGTAACAACCAGTTCACCATGATGGAGGAACAGGCCTTCCTCTACGACTCCACCATCACCGCAGCCCTCAACAACCCGCCCCTATGGCCCTACACCATGTACTTCAGGATGCCCCACCGTTGCCACGGAAACCTGCAGAAGTGCCCCACCAGGTGAGTGCAAAGCGATGCCCGACTTGGGTTCGATCCAGGTATCACACAGGTTAGCGAGTAACACGTGCGAATCCAACAGGTCCCACGCCGTCTGGGAGATGGTGATGAACGAGTTGGACCGTCGCGAGGACCCGGAGAACGACGAGTACCTGCCCGGCTGTGCTATGGTTGACTCGTGCTCCAACATCCTGACCGGCGACCAGTTCTACAACTTCCTGACCCACAACTTCAACCGGCATTACGAGCAGAATCGCGCGCCTCTCGGCCTCTACTTCCACGCCGCCTGGCTGAAGAACAACCCCGAGTTCCTCGACGCCTTCCTCTACTGGATCGACGAGACCCTCAAGGACCACAACGACGTCTACTTCACGACGATGACCCAGGTGATCCAGTGGATCCAGAACCCGAGGACCGTATCCGAGGCCAAGACCTTCGAGCCCTGGAGGGAAAAGTGCGTCGTCGAGGGACCACCAGCCTGTTGGGTGCCCCACTCCTGCAAGCTCACCACCAAAGAGGTTCCCGGGGAGACGATCAATCTCCAGACCTGCGTGAGATGTCCCAACAACTACCCCTGGATCAACGACCCCACTGGAGATGGATTCTATTAATCTCGCTTGGGCTATTTTTTCCACGTTCACCGAAGCGATTAGCCACTCGAGAGAAAATGTGAGACACGACAAGACAACACGCGCTCCTGATACACGTTCGTTCCTCGTCTAAGTCAAGACAAACACACGATGTGCAGAGAGAGAAAGAAAGAGAAAGAGAAAGAGAGAGAGAGAGAGAGAGAGAGAGAGAGAGAGAGAGAGAGAGAGAGAGAGAGAAATGAACCAGATCTCGCGCGTCCGCGCAAGAAGAGAGAGGGAGGAGATGTTTTTTTTTTATTTTATTTTTATTATTAAACCCCACTACGCTTCGTGTCGCGAATTCGATTTATTTTTATTGTCCACTATACGTAGTGACGCGTACTTTAGAGAATCGGCGATCTGCCGTCGGAATTTTGTTGACCCTCTCGCAGCCTGCCCCCGCTTTCTTCTTTTTTGTGTAATCAAATTTATTATTTAAACGAGAGAAAGAAAGAGCGAGTTGAAGAAGAAGAAGATGGCGGACAAGTCGTGCGCCGAGAAAATGTCCGCGAGTGAGACTCTGTTAATGTAATATATATAGACGTACTTGAAACTTTTTTTCTTCTTTGTACTCCTTCGTTTTATTTTTTTCTTCGTTACTTTTCTTTTTTTATACGCTGCGTCCGAAATTTTTCCCTTTTCCCACTGATTTTCTTTACCCTATCGACTATCCTTCCGGCCAAAAGAGAGCCATCATCACCAAACCTTACGATTATTATTAATTATTGTGTGTGTATATTACGAAGTAAGCAGTACATACTGTTCCCGAGATAAAACAATCTGTAATAAAAAAGACTTTTTAAAATCAACAAAAAACAACCAGCTCTTCATTATTTCCAACCCTCTTTTCCACGAAAAAAAGGGCAGAAAAAAGCAAACAGTCCAGCACAAAAACGTCCTTGCTCCAAGTCTCGTCGAAAATTAAGATCAAGGCCGCGAGTAAGAAAGAGCGCGTATACTCCAATTATGACGTCTCTCTGCAGTAAAAATCTTCGATAAAAGCATACGCGTTTGAATAAATTACCGAGAAGAGGAGTATGGAATCCTCTCGAAAACGGCCTCGCGAACATTGCAAAACGATCGAGCGAGGAGAGGCTTAGCGAAAGTGATCGGAGGCGTGCCGGCGGTTCGAAAAAAGAAAGGAGCTTCTCGAGTCGCGACCCAGGAGTGTTGTGTATTTCGCGCGATTATTATTTTTTTTTTGCACGTTTATTCCGAGAATTTTTTAAATTGCGACGAGCACAAAGAGAGAAAGACGATAATATCCATGTGATTGATGGGACAAAAGGGGGGACTATAGAGACTCGCGCCTACGATTGCATTCCGATGTCGGCGTCGCTTAAGAGCCATTTCCATGCCATTAGAGAATATCACCGTCGTCGTCCTTTTTTTCGCTACATTAGTGTCGTGTATTTTTTATTTCGGACGGCTTTCTTCCATCAGATAGCCTCACACCGGTTCCATTGTACATCCGTCACGAGCGTCGAATCGAGCCCTGACGCGTTTGCTCGAGGTAAACATATTTACACGCGCGTTAGCTAATAATTCAGCGCGTAAATCGTCCTTTCGGCAAATCGAACGTGTAACGTTACTCGTCACGCATATATTTACGGCTTCGGTTAGTCGTTCCCATTTTTCCGGAATTTCCACGCGTGGGTCTTGTCGCCCACAACGTCGAGTCTCATTGTTTTTGCGAAAACAATGCGCGCGAGGAATGCCTCGCTCGAAAAATCAAAGTTGAATAATATCCACGACGTCGTAACGAGCTTCCCCGAAGAAGTAGGAAGCCGCGATGTAACGCTCGCGAAAGCTTGAAAATAACGCTAGGAAGATTATCGTAGGATAATTTTCAAGCGCCGCCGCCGCCGTGTAATGAGAAAAGTCGTTTGCTGAGCTGTACAGTGCACAGCTGCAGCGATGATGGGGAGAAAGGTGAGAGAGTGTATATGTATACGTGTGTATACACGTAAAAGTTACGAGGGAATATCAGCGGGAGACACGCCGTGTAATTCAGTCGCGCGTAATGAACTTTTCCTCTCCTCTCTGCTTCTTTTTTTTGCGCTTTCAGGCTCTGTGTTTCATCCGGGTTGCGCTCGAGCGGCTTTTACGACGACTGTGTGTGCTTTGATCGAGTGTATAAACAAAGGACGTAATAATGCTCGGGTTGCGATGAATTAACGCGAGTTTATTAACGGCGCAGCGTGGGTTTATGCCTACTGTTTGTTGTTATTTTTTTAAGTGGCTCGTAAACGCGTTTCCGTTTATTGGCTGATTTATGGACGTTAGAGAGAGAGATTGAAAGTTTTTACACGTTTACGCTGCACGTGTCACTGTGTGTACGATTGTTGTTAGTCAGATTTCGCAACGTTTCCGAGGTTTTCAATGAATAATAATAAAAAATAAAAAATACACACGACCCAAATTCCGATTCCGTCACACATACTCTCCCGAAAATAATTTCAAGGCGGTTCGGTGCGCTACGATAATTCGGCGAAAACCGCACGACTCCCGCAAGCTCTCGCCTCTCTGCATTATCCTCCTCGAAATTTTTGCTTTTCATCAAGCGTCACAACCTTGCTCTCCGGAGAACCGCATACACACACACATACATACATCGAGAGAGGTATCGAAGCGGTAGCAGCAGCTTTCTCTACTTTCGCTTGCGCGCGGGATTTTGAGAGAGATAAATGGTATTTATCGCGCTGCATTCCATATCTCCATTCAGAGCCGCTGCTCTACTTCTGGGCTTCTCTTCGCGCTGCTTCCTTTTTTCTCTCTCTTGTGTATTTATACGCGGCTGCGATGTTCTTTTCTTTTTCGTTGTCGCTCACTGGCGCCGGGTGTCGCGCGCTTATTCTTTCGGGTGGCTCTCGCTTTCAAATTCTTCGCGTTTATATGGCCCGGACTGCTGCTGGATATTGAGAGTTTTAATCGCGAGTGGGGGTTATTTTTAGCGGACATGTGGGCTCTCACTTTTTTCCTCGCGGATGTGTGCGCGTTTAAAAGCTAATTAACTCACGTCAAAGCTCCGCAAGCTTTAAGCGCAGGGGTGAATTGATAGCTCCGGTGTTAAATCGTGATTTTTCATACGTTTTTAATATAAAAATACCGACAAAGTATCGGAATAACGGGTTAACTTTGACCTCTTATCGACGCGGAGTGACGGGCGAGTTTCATTGCGCCGCTCGTCGAAGCCACAAAGCATACATCAGCCGCCCCCGCAGTTTGATCAAAATTGATACTCCAGAGACCGCTCGCGCGCTTTCCATGTGTCAACAGCTGATGGCTAATTTCATTAAAACTTCGCACATACATCCCCGTCTCTTGGATACTACGTTATCGTTTCGATCTTTTATTACTTCGCTTTTTTTGAAACGGAGAGACAGCTCGTAACGACGATTCGGTTTTCGAAAGTAGACGTTGCAGTTATTTACTACATAATAACAATAGAGATAATCAGATACAATTAGCACTGATTGGCCAGACAGAGAGAGGATCTAATCTGATTCGAAGGTTCGACGAGCGAATCCGCGACTCTTCTTTTTTTTTTAACGAAACGATTTCGATTTCATTCACTCCTCGGTTTTCCTTTCTTCGCCGGCGCCAACGAACCAGTTTTTAAGTAGCTCGCTTTCATATTGTAGTATACACGAGATCACTGTGTGTATTATATAAACTTTTCGATCGAGACGATATTGTATACGAAGATCGACTTTGTTATTCAACAAAAATTAACGATAATATCTGAAAGTTAAATTGAAAGAAGACACACATGAGAAATTGATGAATCTCGGATGTCGCTTCGTACATACGCGTTTAATTATAGAGTCAGCTATTCGTTTCTATACCATTGAATTGAAATGCAAATAAGCACTTTCTTCATCGAGCCTTTAGAATAAACAGACGTAGGCATGTATGTACACTCCTTGAATACAGGGGATCGATCGAAGCGCCTAATACTACAATAGCGAGTACGTTTGCCAAGTCGTTGGGATTATAATCGGTTTATGTCGGTTTGAGAATGACGGAAAGCGCAAAATTTTCAGTGTAGCTTTGTACGTTGGACTGAAGCAATCCATAACTATCGTTAACATTTGCTTATCAAGGATTTTTCCCTAGTGAAGCAATAAAAAACTAATTGGCCATTACAGCACGAGTGACCTAAGCAGCAAACTCATTGGAAGGCAGTTTTGGCATAAGAGTGACAAACTGCCATTTATGCGCTGGACTCGCCGATAACGATGAGGGAAATAGTAGGATACGCGCCATCTATCTTCGCTGGTCAGATGAACTGCCCGGGGAGCTTAAAGCCAGTCCAAAACTGAGGCTTTATGTTTTGCGGCATAAGTATATGAACGTCATCGATGAAACTAGGACTTTTTCAATAAACGCATGCATAATTATTCTCCTCATAAAGCACGTCCTTTTGATTTTGCTTTCTCGCGAAGAGAAAGCTTTGGAACGGTGTAAAATTCGCATATCAAAGATTTTAATATATTTCTGATGAATCGCAGAGACCAGACGTTTGCAGTTAAGCTCTCTCGTAATAGCCTAAAAATTTCATCGATCCTATATAACAGAAAATTGATATATTGCTGATTTTATAACCAGTATCTGCAATTATACGACTGCAGAGCTCTTCATGCAGTATTTGTAAATATTTTTTGCCGATTTTTATTCTTCGCTAAATTCATATTTAAATAAAAATGATTAGCTCTTATAAGTCTGCAAATTATTGCACCTGTATGGACACCCACAAAAAACCAGCTCATTAATCCAAAGCGTCACCGCAATCATCGCGTACTTCCCAGCTCGTCGCTCAGCGAAAAACATATATTATACCTTTGTCGTCGCGCAAAAGACTCAATACAGTCACACACATCTCCTCACGCACTCACACACTCCCGAGCCTTTCGAAAAAAAGAAACTCCTTTTTTCCTTCCGCCATACATATACATACGCTCGAAGCGATGATCAAGCGGTGAAATTGACTCCTACTAGGTCAGTGGGTGACGGAAGCCTGTACAGTGCGGAGCAGTTAGATGCTCGAATTCGAGGAGCGATTTCCCGCACGTGTGTATGGATACGCGAGAGATGAGACTCTGGACGAGTACATCGAGTGGAGGTGAAAATTGTACGTCTCTGGCACACTCCGATTATAGAACTTAGCATAATCATCAGTCTCGACTCGGAACATTAACGTCCATCACGAAAATCCCTTATCACCCGGCGTCAAGCCGTCGAAGCTTGCTTTAATGTACATCGTTCTTCGTCGTCGGCACCTGATGATGCGATGCAAAGCAAACATCGATTATCCGCTCTCTGGAACACAATCGACGCGTATGCTAATGAGCTTAGAATGTAAATCGGAGTATCTATACGGCTGTATACTAAGAATTATGGGAGCGAAGAAAGCTTGTGAAATCCGATTCGTATAGAGAGAGACACTCCTGACTGTGTTATATCTACTTTCTTTTTTTTTCATCTTTTTTTGAAGCTACGATCTGATCTCGATTTTGAGAGAAGCACATTGTGCTGCGGAAAACTTCGGAAAAGTTCCTCGACACTTTCTACTCTTTCGGCTTCGGTAAATTAGCATAGAGATCATCACCGAAAATAAGCACACATCACTTTCGGCAAAGTTACGTGTCCTTATTCGGAAGACGAGCATATCGTTATCCAACCGGTTGACCTTTAAATCCGATATACATTTCTAAGCGCGAAGATCGGAGACCTATAACTGCTGAATGGGCCATTCAATTAATACGTATGTTACATAAATTTCTCGACGACGACCCGCTGATGGCTGGATGTATCGAAACGGCGAGTACGTCTGAGCCAATTTCTTCATTCGACGGATAATCGATGATAGTCTATCGGTTTCTTAATAACGCAGATGAGACGTAGCGACACGTGCAGTTGGTCCTAAGGAAGACCATTTCTGAAAAATAATAATGAGTTACAAACGTGGGAGAGTTAGCCCTTGTAATTAATTAATTTATATCGCGAAATTCTATGACGACGTTTCGTTGGTGTGATATCCCACCTCCTCAGATCAAAATATAAATTCTAAATATTATTTCCTCGAGTCAATCACAGTCGGCTATGACATATTGACAGCTGAGTATAATTTTATTATTTTGAAGACTACTTCTGATTTTAATTATTCAATATCAGCACAAACTTATAATGCGCATTTCCCACTAATAAACTCACTCGATTTAACTTTCCAAGTCTGATATATATCTCGCAGTAAAAATCCATACGTCGAATTAATAACAAAATGCGTCAGGGCAAACAAAATACACAAACTCCCGTATAGTTTTCCTTTTCTAAAAAGTAGTTTCGCGAAAATTTCGATGCGCGCACAACAGCGCGTTGCACAATGGATATAATTGATTCGAGGCGAGCCGCTGCACGAGCGCGCTGTTATGAAATAGCGCGCGTTCGTTCATTTGCACTCGTAAAATCCGCGCTCTATTGTGCCGCTACTTTTTTTTCTCTCTCTCTCTCTCTGCTCTTTCTCTCTATTGCCGCAGCGATGAGGCTTTGTGCGTTCGGTATATACGGGGTGTGCTGTTTAGCAATAACAACATCAGCAGCGTCGAAATGTGAGATCGATATGACACGGTTTCGAAAAAAAGCCTCACCTTTACCCGAAAAAAAGTCGAGCCGAAGGAGGACAAGTTCACTGAAATAAAATCAAAGCCGATGGCAAGGAGCCGTGCGTGTATCGATGCGCGATCGCGCATACTTAATGCCCGTGTGCCACTTACATCTGTGTGTGCTTGTGTATAGATGATTTTTTTTTCGATCGATGCTATCACCGCCCGGTTCGATCACCCGGTGTACGTATCCTATATATTCGCCCGCGTATGCGATGCTTATATAACCGCGCGTGGCATTATCGGGCTTAATATGCTTTTTCCTATGAATATACGTGCACGTGCGCGCGCGACTGCTTGGAACTTTCGAATTCTCGGCTTTTCTTTCTTTTCGGCTTCGATGAAACAGTGGGCTTTTTTCGAGCGTATTGAGAGTAAGGAGAAATGCAGCTTTTTTCGAAAAACGAAAAATTATTACGAAAGCGATTCTACACTATAAGGAGTAATCTGAATAGGCGAGCGTTAATTAGATCGAAAAAAAAATTGTGAGGAGGAGAAAGTGATGGAAATCGAAAATTTTTCTCCGCATCAGACGCTGCTGCACTGGGTACATAAAAACTCGGTACTCGAGAGCACTGCGGCTTTCTAGCGTTTTAATTCGCCTAAACGCCGTTTTTAAAAGCTGCTCGATCGTTAATTCATCGCGAACATCTGCGAGAGAGCATTAGCACCGATGTGTCGGGAGAATTAGACGTAAGGAAAAGTTACTGTGGTAATTGCTTGGTTCGAACAAATACAGCGTAATTGAAGTGTAGGTATACTTGGAAAAATAAACTCTTACCGATTTCCGAGCCAACTACACACGCCGCTACTGCATCAGACACTATGAGCGAAACAGAGTATTTTATTGCCGTCGTTAATTAAAACAACATTCTTCGGCTGGCACTTATATTGCTTAATTTGGCATTAGCGATAAGCGTGTGCAATTCCACCGAATCACCTTCTGCACATCTCCGTACGTACATGTATGATCGGACCTTTCGACCTCGTGGGAAAATTACTCGTGTATTTACCTAGACTATAGAGTCAATCTCTTTAAATCTGTTTATTTAACAGACGCTATAACTTCGGGCGATTAATTATAAAGGTGCAAAAATTCACCTTCAGCGTCGCAAAAAGCGAGTCGCATTCCTCCTATACCATAACGATCTCCTTTGGGGCGGAAGCTCGGCTTCCGGGTGTCGTATATAATGTGCGCACGCGTCCTTCTGGTGTCCCGACAAGGACGCGAAAAAAGGAGGAATTCGCGAGAGCGAGGCCTCTGGATCGGTAATTGAACCGGAGGATTTTTTTGGGTATGCTAATGAGAGATCGGTAAGTAGATCGGTTTTATCGCGGTACATCTCGGCGAGAGAGTGTATAAATCGAATTTTACGGATTAGCATATGAGAAACCGATCGACAAGTGGAGCGAAAGTTAATACTCAAACAATATGTTCTATCTTTCCATATAACGCAACACTGCAGTCGCACACATTATTGATATGCAGCGAAGAAGACACAAGCATCATAGTGCAGTTGAGCCACGTGTGTGTGTGCGTAACGGGATATTCCCCGGGTCGCGTTGCGATATTGTCATATCCAGGCAGTGAGCGGAGGTCACGCGCGCGTTATGTTCTCTCTCTCTTCTGGGATGTGTCGATGCACTTTTCGACGTTCCCGCGGTGGGAAGAAGAGAAGCTTTTGTGCTTTTAAAGAAATGCACTTTGTGTTGTCGCATACACACGTGCCATCGGAGTTATTTATGGAGCGACTATGTAGCTCGTGCTTTTCTAAAGTTTTTTGACGTGCAGGGAAAGACAGAAAGAGAGATGTGGAATATGGGAGTTTGTTGGTCGATAAATTAAGCAGAGGCGTTTGAAATGACTATTGGAGTAATATATTTCGATGAATTCGCGGGTGATATCGCGTGAGAGACGTTTTTAGAGTGCAGATGAGAGGACAATTGCAAAAGTTATAATTTAACAAGCTTATTTGTGAGAGCTAATGTTGATTGTACAAGTTTATTGCATAAAATTAAATGTGACAAATAAAATTTCTCGTAATAAACGTTCTCTATTTCGACGCACATGAATATGCAGGATCAGACACGCGTATATCGTATTTATTCATCTGAGCAGCAATTTTATCAATCAGCGCATTCAACTCTCCATTAGCATGTGATTAATTTGAACGGACAGCCGCTCGCGTTGAATATCAGAACTTTATTCTCGAATATAATGTATAATGTTTGATGCTGCAGCGTCGAAGTTTAATTGAAATTAACTGCGTAGCGACTTTGGAGGCTTTATTGGATTGATATAATTTCATAAAATTGTATGAAATGATTGATGCATTTTTTAGACGAGTTAATATAATTAACTCGTGTGTGGAACACGTTGTGTAAATGTAATATAATATTACGTGTTCGGCAGTACTCGCTGGATGGCGTAGAAAACCACTATTTGAACTTATTCAAAGCTGTTGCTCTCAAGCATCTTCGAGTTTGATAATGATTGATTCGTCCAATAATTCATTGTAATTAATATCTATGCGACGTTATAATTATACCTTCACTGGCCAGAGACACGAATAGCTTCAGCTCTATAAAGTTTAAGTCACAGATTCGCAAAAGTTTTATTTTCGATCCAACTCTCAAACCAAAAAATAACCATCAGTGCGTCTCCATTTTCACCCGACGATCTTTACACACACACACACACACACACACACAGACTCTCACGTAGTGCATTCACAAAAGAGAAAGACAGAGTAGTCGGGGCCGAGGTCGCGTCGAAATCCATCCCATACCCAACTGGTAATATCTCTCGCAGCCAATGCAAAGCGCGAGATTAGAAGTCGCGATCGGGTTGCCTGATGCACTTATAATACGGCTTCTCAGAAGAGGCGCAGCTTTTGACAGTGAAAGTTGCATAGTACGTAGTAAAGACATTACGCATACCTATGTATATTGACAAAAAAGCAAAAAAAAACCATTGTAAGGAAAAACCGAAGGGTCTCTGGCCTGCAGGTCGAGCTTGGCCATGACCTTGCAGCTCCCCCTTTCTCGCTCTTTCAAGCAGGTGAGCTGTGCGCTCGTTCGTTTCGGCGTTATTTTTTACGAGAGCCAGAGTGCCTTTGGCAATTCGATCTGTTTTACACGGCCTGCAGAAATGTCGGAGTTAAATTTTTTTCAAGCGGAAGACGGTTTCTAGGGATAGTAAAGCAGTCGCACGATTTTATAAGTAGCTCGAGACAAAACTTTTCGTCAAACGATCGCGGCTATAATATCTCGCGTTTCAATTTGCATACTTATATCACTCGCGCTAGCGCGCTTTTATTTTCGGAAGAAACCTTTTACACTATATAGCTTGACATTGAAAGTTTCGACGTAAAAGTATGTATAAGCCATAGCGAGGGTCTCTAATGAGCTTTTTAATTAATCGCTTCTGCGAAATTCGAACTTTCTCTGCTACACAGTCTCGAATTAAAACGCGAAGATTCAACGCGCGCGAGTAACGTATATTATGGAAAAATCTCGCTGAAAAGTCCATAAAGCGAAGAGTCGGCGATGCTATCGCATCCTCCGGCGCAACTTTTGTAATTATCAATCATCGCCTTACTATTCTCTCGTAAAAAGTTTTATTCTTCGTTCCCGCACGTGTGTACCTTATCAGTTCTACTGTGTATACAAATGATTTTTTTTTTACTGTATAATATAGACGTCTTACTCTTTCAAAATCGTTATCTTCTGCTTAGTGCAATAGTTGTCCGTTTCATCACGCGAAGCAGCGTCGTTTTCAAATATGATGGAATCATTGGGGATAGACGTGTTCACGTGTTAAGAAAGTCGAACTATGATGCGAGGATTTAGCGGACAGTTTGTGTTGCAGGTTTTCCGTGCGTCTGTATCGAAATTTTCGGTGTTGGTTAATACGCGAGATAAAACATGACTTTTTACATCGATTCTTAAAGAATAATCATAATAATGCTTTAAGGGGATGTGGTAGCTAAAACCACTGTTTTCTATTACACATAGCTTTTAAAATAAAGCTTTTAAAGGAAAACCAAATCTGTAGCGCCGTAGTGTTAACATTCTAATAAATCGTTCTATCGAAGGAAATTTTGGTAATACAAAATATCCTGTGACAGATTTGCGAAGCTTTAGCTACGACATCTATCAAAGGTAGGTGGCGCATAGGCGTTTTTCCACTTCCCTCATCAGTATCAGCGCTTGGATTACATATATAGAGGCATGCCACGCATTGCGGTATTAACAATCACTAGAAATCTCTTTCTCATAACACTGGTAGAAAATCTACCATAAGTGTTGGGCGGCACACTAACGTCTGCCAATATTTCATAAGCATGTAACATGTTACTAAATCCCTCAAAACTATTTTTTAATAAATATATTAATAATGCTCAATGTCGTCATCATTGGTTTGAATAGTGAATTTGAAGAAAAGTTCAGTATAAGAGTCAGTGGGTTTGTCTATCATTAAAATGCCATTTATTTGCATTATAAAAAAGCAACTGAAATTTTACACAGATACTTACTATGCTACCTAGAAAACATGTAACCTACATGATTATGATTTAACTGTTTTCATTCATATTTTCACATCGAGGTCCATATGAATGTTTTAATTTAGCGTATCAAATTTTGCTTGTAGACAATTGCACAGAAACTACCATCTCTAGCACATTGTATTTCTGGTTTCCATTTTTACATGAAGAAAGTGATAAGTATTTTAGCTTTTTTGTCAAGGCATTAATTAGAATTTTTACTTTTAACAGTTGTGAGAGATTTTGAGACCGATACCTGTTTCTCCATTTTTGCATTTTTTCTCATTCGAAAACTAACAGGTCTAGAAAGCTCATATTTTGCATATAGATTTCTTTTGTGATTGTGGAAAGATATTTAAAGTTGAATCAACGTTAACTGAAATATTTTTGTGTTCGACTACAACACCCATGATAATTATTTAGTCGTAAGCATGAGTTTGCATTCACATCAGTGTCGGAGTCGAAATCAGAAGTTTTTCAGTTAAGGTCGATTCAACTTTAAATATCTTTCCACAATCACAAAAGAAATGTATATGCAAAATATGAGCTTTCTAGACCTGTTAGTTTTCGAATGAGAATAAATGCAAAAATGGAAAAACAAATTCTAATTACCTAATACCTTGACAAAAAAGCCAAAACATTTATCACTTTCTCCATGTAAAAATATGCTAGAAACCAGAAATACAATGTGCTAGAGATAGTAGTTTCTGAGTAACTGGCTATAAGTAAAATTTGACCTGCACAATTAAAAATTTCTCATGAGCCTGGATGTGAAAATATGAACGAAAACAGTTAAATCAGAATCATCTAGGTTACATATTTCTAGGTAACATGTCTAGTCGCCTTTTTACAATTCAAAGAGCATTGTATAATGATAGACTTAAACATACTGACTCGGATACTGAACTTTTCTTTAAATTCACCTCTCAAACCTCACCGAGGGCGACTTTGGGCACAGAGACACAGTATATCTTCAAACTGTTTATTCTTTTAATTGAACTTCTCACTGACATTTCAAAAAACTAAATAATATTCACACACTTTATTACTACTTCAAATGGGGTTAGGGTGCCACTTTTCAATACACATGTTGTAATACTACACACTCTTGGTAATGATTAATTTTTACTAAAATTTCTTGCTAATTATATTACATATATTTTATCTGTTATCAAGGTTTCCACACTTCATTTTAAACACCTCAAACATTTCTACCAGGGTTATGAGTTGTTATGACTGTTTTGAGGGTTATGAATTTAAAGCGCGGTTCTGATCTCGTTGCCTAGGCAACCAACCAGCAACCAATCAGAATCACGTATTAAATGCTTCACAACAAAGGCCATCATTTTTTTAAGAGAGGAGGAAAGAGAGGAATAAACGAATTTACGTTAGCTTTGTACGGCCCATCTCAATGCAGAACACATATTAATCACCATCGAAATAATACAAGAGCACGTGTGCCGAAACTCCAAAACTGCAGCTGCCTCCCGAGGACACATCTCCGACCCTGCCAACACGCGAGCATATCCATACTTATATGTACATATATATAACAACAGCGCACACATATCGGGTGAAAGCCAGCAGCAGCGCACACAACATCAGTAGCCATAGCCCAAGGTCGCTGGCGACGCGTTACAAAATCGCGATGATCCGAGCCGGCTAATTGCGCCGGCGAATCGATATACTCTCCGTGTTGCTTCAGTCAACTTCGCCGAAGAGATAAGGGACGACAGGTTTCTGATCTCACTCGCTGCGTAAAACGAGCCTTTCGAAGAAAATTTCAACTTTTATATGTACGTCCTATACCTACTAGATGCAGGTATGCTCCGAAGACACGATATAAGAGAAAACATAATATCCGCTGCAAGAAAAGGAAAGTACAATTTTCAAAATTTACGAGGCGAGATCCACCGCACAAAAGACGTCGCGAATAAGCCACAGAGGAAAAAAAAGAGAGAAGGAGGAAAAAAGGAAGAGTCTCTCTCTCGGACTTTCGCAACTCGAGCCAGGGGCGAGCCACGGCCTTCGCCTGTTTGACACAACCACGACGACGACGACGAAGACGACGAAGACTATCAACCCCGCGGGCGAAAGGCGCGAGCGACGTCGGGACTTTCGAAAAGAGGATTCGCGCGCTTTTCTCTTTTTTTTTTGCTAAGATGTAGCTTCTTCGATCGATTTTGTTTGCTAATGCGCATACAGGATGAATATTCAGAGAGCCGAGTGTAATAAGCGCGTTATTATATATTTAATAAAAAGTGGGTTGTCGAATAAATTTGAATGTTTGATCGATGCAGCACACAGAAAATTCATCCTCGTTATGTAAAGTCGGTGAGAGAGCAGACGATCGGTAAATCAGCATTAATAATTTTCACAACTCGAGGGATTACACGCGTATGTAAATGCATCCAGCGAGGCTTTTACGAAGACAAAGGAAAAATCAGAAACTTAGGCGCCGCTTGACGAGGGAACAAACAGTGGAGGGTATGTAATCTAGTTCCGCGCTCTAATTTTCATCTTAAACCCTCGCGGAAGTTGTTCGAGTGTATAACTTTCGAGACTTTAAAGTCTGTTTATTTTCGCTTTTTAAGCAGGCTTGGAGATGTGGCTTTCGGGAATGATTTTTCGAAGCTCGGCGTATTATGTCATATGCGCCAGACGCCGAGAACGCAAATTTGTCATCGACACCGAGTTGTCACACACTCGGATAAATTATACATGCTGAGATATTCATAAATCCCGCCAAAGCAGGCCGTAAAATTCAATTTCACTTTTTATACGTTTGAAAAGGGAGAGAGAGAGAGAGAGAGAGAGAGAGAAAAGTAGATTCGTCAAAATTTCGAATTTTTCAATTTTTTCTCAATTTCGTAATATATTTCACACACGTGCACGCGTGTGCCATTATATTCAGCGGCGATAAAACATGTCCGAAGCGAAATATATATATACGAAAAAATCATCCTTTCACTTTCTTCGAGAGCGTCTTCATGACCGCTCGTCGATCTGTGCGGGTAAGTTGATATTTTTCGAAAGGTTAATATACTTCTCGGCATATAATATAAATTTATACACGTTCACTCGCCGACACAAATTATAAAATGTTTTTAATTTACTATGCGAAATTCTCCATCCCAGACACATACGACGTATGTAGTAACAGGATCGGGTGATGAATCGAAAGAAAGGTTTCGGAGATAGCAATCGCAATACCTAATTATATGTAGCTTCCTGAATAATAGACTCGAAAATATATACGAATTCAATATTTATGAAGCGGCAATTGAAGACACTCTCGCGGCTTTTCGGAGAAGATATTTCGATATATTATCGCGCGTCTCCGCTTAAATACACATTATAATGTATATTTCGCATAATTTATATATACTTTAGCATATACATGTGTGTAAGCCGTTGCGCCGCTACTGGTGCGATGGGCCGAACTTTTCCACAAATAAATTACACTTTAACGGTTATTTCGCGTTTCGGTTTCTCCGAAACTTACACGCGCGAAATCTCAATTCCTTTCCTTCTTTATTATTATTCGCCGCGGCATTACACAGTGCGAGCACGTATTGTAGCTCTCCTGCGCGCCAGTTTTTTACGCTTTTTTGCCTAGACGCTGTATGGCATGGCTTTTAAAAGGCGGATTATATATTGAAATTCGTTCGCTATCGGTGCTCGATCGCCGTCTTCAAAAGCGTATTTATATTGTTATTGTTTTTATGAGACTTTCACGTAGCTTTATGTATAATACTAAAATACTGCGATGTAGACTGTGGATTTATAATGTCTTATACTAGTCTGGACATTTATCTACGGATTCTATAAAGATAACTAGCGCAATGGTAAATTTTTTATTTTTCGTAAATACAATTTACAAAAATTATGAAGACCGAATAATAAGCTAGTACATTGTTTTACCTCAAAGTTTAATAATTATAGGCTGACACTAATGGGCATTTAGCGATCTATCTACTAAATCATTAATAATCCCTTTCAAATATAATATCATTTTTAATACCTAATTCATGACATCAAGCTTATTATTGGATGCAACTATTTTTTCAAATTGAAAAACTTGACATGAATAAATGATTGACTAAAAAATGTGATTATGACGTGATTGACTAAAAAATCTAGCTGTCAAATTTTAGTATTTTTTCAGACAGGTGTCGTATTATTTACGATCGCTATGTATAAGAACTTTTTGCTACCTTTTATTTATATAAAAAGTTATATAATTCTTTATTCCCCGACATCTCGAGTATGTGAAAATTCTATTCATTATTATCATAGAATCTTCAGTGTAAGTATAGTCTCTACTTTATAAATAATGAAATTTTGCATGTATTGGGTGAGAAAGTTGCATAAAATCTTTTTTTACGAACCCTACCTATAAACACGACCCAAGCAGGTTCGAACAATTCCAAACTCGTCCCTTTTGATTGTACGATTTTACTATTTCTCTAGTACATAAATAATGTAAAAACTACCCTCTAATATCACAATTCATAACTAATGCTCAACGCGGCAAACTTCAGCTCCATATACCATCCCATCACTCTCATCCTCGTCAACTCCTTTCTCCTCCAAACACATGCAAATCACCTGTCATCCACCCCATTCAATCCTCCTCCTCCTCCTCCTGCTCCAAAAAAACAAAATTGTATCGTCCAGCCGCAACGAAGTATAGAATACAAATTCCTTTTCACCGAATAATTTTCACGGGCTCTTTCACACAGAAGCCAAGCATGTACACATACATATATATAGCGATTCCCGCGCGAAAGCGTGACACGCACGCGCGCAAATAGAATCGCTCTCTCTCTAGTGCAGTGCGTATAACCGCGGTCACTTGACGCCGTTCGGCTTCCGCGCGTTTCGTTTCGACTATATAACGCTGATGTATGTATACACAAGTATATATGTATACGCTATGTTTATGGTAGAGGAGAGTCTTTGATCGAGCGAAGTGGACCTGCAGCCGATGATGAGGCGACGAATTATCGATTTCTCCGGGGGGTTGTGCTACAATGTATATATAGCGGAATCATCAGTGTGTTTAATGCATCAGTTGCTTATACAAGATGCTCGAGGATTCAAACTTGTTGAATTATGGTTTTAGAAACTACACAGGCATTGTTATAGAGCCGCAAATAATGGATGGACGGACGAGAGGGTCAGCTCGAGAGAGAAATGTTGGAGCAGTGGGTAATTGATATAGATTTCACGGTAATGGATAGAAATTGTCCGCATTAATTGCCTCTTGCGTCGAACGCCGTCCTTCGCTTAATTGCTCGATCAGCGCCAGATAACGCTAATTTGACGATAAAACTTAAATATTTCGAATTCTATACGCTGATGCCACCGTAATGAGCTTCGATTAGTCCCATCAGCTGGACTGAAATCTGTATACGTATACATATGCTACTGAAAAAGCTTCATCTCGATCAATATCATACGCGATTATTATCATGCAAAAACTCAAGAAGCGCAGCTACTTCTCTCTCGCCGTAAGTATAAATGCTAAATATACACTTGACGTCACGTATACACATACTTACACGCGTAGACCGGAAAAAAGGAAGCGCAAGAAATAACGGAAGGGTTTCACGGTGGCGGCGGCGGCGAAACGTGTATTACACCGCAAGGCAAACTTCCTTTCCCGACGATTGACAACATCCTTGTCGGCTTCGAGCTGGGACTCGTTCTATGTGCAGCGCAGCAAATAATTGGACGTTGTGTCGTCTGTATGTTGTATACCCTACTCGAGAGAAAGAGCAAAGTCGCCCCGACGACGAAAACGAAAAATTAGGGCTTATACGTGTGGGTATATGCAGCGTAGAGCACGTGGCATTAATACTTTGAGCGGACTTTGTGTTAAAATATATGGTTTGGATTTTTATGTAAAGGGGAGAGCTTTATTTTTTCATACGAACATGAAGAATGTCTTGTATAAAAAATAATAATGTTAAAGGATTTTGATTTAAGCGTAGCGCTCAAGCTTTCTGCTGCACGTTTAAAATTTTGTATGAAAAAAATTTCAAGATCTCTTGGTATTACGTTATTTCAACGCAAATGCACGCTGCTTGGAGATAAATTCCAACGATGACCAATAAAACAGTTATAGCATGAGCGGCCCCTTTAGCAGGCTCTTATAACAAAAGACACCTCTATATATACTTTCTAAGCGCTGATAGTGTTGAGGATAGTGAAACCGGGCCTATGCGCCATCTATCTTCGCTAGCCAGAGACTATAGAGAAGCAGAGAGTTCAAGCGGTGGGTGAAAGGCCACCGGTATCCAAATCTGTTTTATTTCGCACAGTGCGTCGTGATCTACGCGTATTACGTTGTGCGAATCGAAATCGATTTTGAATTATAACTTGAAAGTTCATCGATTTCGAATTTTTCCAAGCGTTACGAAGTGCCGTATTAGGACTCTCGAGATGAGCATCAATAAGCGAATCAATTTTCATAATTACGATGCAAATATGTAGATGAAAACATTTACAACCAAAACACCTGTAGCAACTTTCTGAAGCTTAATATGTACTTTTTTCAATGCCTCATTCGAGCTATCCGATGAAAACGTCAAAATTTAAATTCTAATCCTATATCAATAAAAAATCACGCCCGAAATAACTACGCCTACACTATACCTATACGCCTCTCGACAAGAATCCATAGCGCACACCTACATCGGGTTCACGGTGAATGCATCGTTCGCGTTTTTCTTTCCATCGACGAATCGTGACGAACGGTGTACAGATACGCAGTTCGTACATTCGAATGTTGTATTCGCTGTACACGCCGAGTATAGAGAAGCGTCGAGTAAAAAGGCCGAGTCATATTTTTGGTTCTTGAGATGCATAAAGGAAAAAAAGTGAAAGGTTACGCTTTGTCTTCGTTAACCGTTGTTTTTTCCAAACAGTTTGATTAGACCCTAAATTATAGACGAGTATATAATATCAGAGACAATGAAACGTATACATTATGGAAGCTAATAAGCTTCGTTGAATAAAATAAGCAAATGCGATGTTTATATAATATCATGTATGCAGAGTTTAACGAGATGCGAAAACTTTCGTAAGCTCCTCTCTCTCTCTCTTCTCCAAAAGCAAACTTTGACATGAAAATTTATTTTAGTGCTTCTCTCTCTCTCTCTGTAATTACACTTTGAATTTCACGTAGACATACCTACACCCATCGCTTGTACATTTCAACTAACACCCACTGGAAAAAAACAACAATCGACCAAGTGTTAATAAACCGGCGAACTGCAGAAATTGCGCTTGGAAAATTGCTGCACAGGTACGCCTTTTACGAAATTCCAGCTGCAGCAGCAGCCGTCTGCAGACAAGGTTGCATAAATAATTCATACCCCAATCGGAGCTTGCCTCTTGAACACACACAGACTGGAGAAAATTTTTCGCTGCTCGCCGAGAGTATATTATATTTATACGAATTTAAGTCGCGAGTAATCGATACGCTTGTCACGAATTTTTCCCTCCCCGGCCGAGCTAATTCGATAACCCAATTTCTAACCGAAAGAGAGAGAGAGAGAGAGAGAGAGAGAGAGAGAGAGAGAGAGAGAGAGAGAGAGTTGTGTAGACGCCCAAACACACGGATATCTTTTCGGCGTTTCTGGGAAGCCATTAAACCTCCGCGCGAAAAAGCGTAAATCCCCAAAAACGAAGTAAACAATCCCCCGGACAAAGAGCCGAACGAGAACCGGGTATACGCGAGGTGTATAAATATCGTATGGTATAGTCGCCAGGTGAGAACTGGACAATGACCCGAGCGGCTCGGTCAAGGTGAGAAGCTTATAAGCGTACAGCATCAGCGCGTGAGCTCAGACGTTTTTCCACTCCTAATATCTTCTCTAACAACGTATTAGCCGTACACTTTAATTACACTTTGTCTCGAAGTCAGAAAGCGAAGAAAATCCGTCGCAAGCTCGATTCGCGAAGCGAAGCAAATTGGCGGCCAACAATACACGCTCTATAGTCGACAGTAGCTGCAGACAACGAGCGAATACGAGTGTAGGTCAGTGTGCTAGTGGAGGACGCGAGAGAGCGCGGCGCCTGCCAGTCGAGGGAATTTTAAAAGCCAAGCGAAGATCGCAGCTTTTCTCAGCGCGCAGCTGCTGCACCCTCGAGATTATTTTTTACGACGAGAGAGAGAGAGAGAGAGAGAGAGGAAAACGCCTTTTTTCACCTCTTTGCATTCCAGCCGCGCGCGAGAGAATGTCGATGAGATGGGACTTTTTTCGCGATGTTAGGTAGAGCTTGAGCTTGAGCTTTTTTCAACAGGACGTAGCGCGTTGATATAAACTCGTTATATTGTGCCGAAGGTTGTATGCAAATTCTTCCGTTATAGCTACACTTCGCTACTGCGATAAAAGTACACATATCCGAAGGTGGAGTCGTAGTCCCGATAAATCAGACTCGTTCGCAAACGTTTACTTACGTATAATAAACCACGTCCACGTCGTTCGTCTCTCCGTGTCATACACCGCGCCTATGCACGCGATGCGAATGAAAAAGTAGCGTCGATCCTATACACCCACTATATACCCATACAATAGCAGCGCGAAAAAAACAAGCGAAATCTCGAGGAAAAGCGAAATGTCGGGAACAAAAACAGACGTTCTATTTTTACGGTGAACGCATACACGCACACACACACACAATTAAAAATTCCGATCGCGTCAGAGCGCAGCGCGCTCGAGAACGGACGAAAAACTGGTTTATGCCATAGAGACGCGCACACGCGAGGAGTTTGCAGCCCAAGGACTTTTCGCTGCTGGGGATTTCTTTCGGCTGTATGTATACCATACTGCAGTCTAATCGGCTCGAATTACGAAAAATTACACACAACGCTTTTACGACTCCCAAGAGAGTTACATTATTCCGCGCTGAGAACACCCTTCGACGTATGTTTGGCTGACGTTCACTTTTCAGAGAGCGAGCCGAGATTTTTCCGAAAGCGATGAGTAGCTTTAAGTGCTGTGATCAGCGAATTTAAGCAACAAAGGCTACCAATTGAAAAAAGCTCGTCTCGATTCCCAGGCGCGTATCTTCCTCGAAGAAAGCATCACACGAGCCAGAGTACAGAAGAAGCGATCGACCTTTGCGCCGACGTTCGATTTACGTCGTACACGTATGTACCTATGCGCTAGCGAGTGCAATCGCTGCTGAGAGGTAGGGTTACATCGCTATTGCGCAAACGATCTTTGTCTCGCGCTTCTCCCAGCGAACTCTCTTCGAATTGGAGCCGAACGGGCTTATAATATTTATCAAGAACTTTCCGCGTCGTCCACGAAATCCCGGGGACATACATCATCTCTTCACGTTTTAAAAGAGCCGAAAAATCGGTTTCGACAGCGGCTTAATACCTCGCTCGCAATTGCAAGCAGCATCACGCCGGTCTTTCGTGGGCCAGAAAGAAATGCACGTGTGTTCTTCGCCCGCAGCGCTCTTTCGTCACGCGCATCGGTATACCCCGCGATAAAGATGAACCAATAGTCATAGGTGACACTTTTGCCGATCGCAACTTTCATTTTTCCGATAAGAGATCGGTAAGTAGCTCGCGGAAACAAAGGAAAGTCGAAAATTTCCACGATTAGCGGTAATCGTCTGCGCATGCGCGCAGGTACGTTATCCAACGTTTCGAGCGACCTTCGCCGGTTATAGAAAAATCGGCAAGTGCGTATATAAAACAGGCTAGCCGGTAGATCGGTACGTCAGAGGGCAGCAGCGCACGGAAGAGTAGAGACTGTATACACAAGCGCGAGTGAAAGTGATAGCTCCCGTGGGTACAGTGCGTGTTGTTGCCGCGGGGACTTGAGGCCCACATCGGGGAAGAAGAAGGAGGAGGCGCTGACAGAGAGAGAGAGAGAGAGAGAGAGAGAGAGAGAGAGAGAGGAGTGGTGGTGCGCATATAGAGGGGTCGAGAGGGCGCGGCTTGTTTCAGACGCTTTCGGTCCGGCCAACGACGACGATCATGTCGCCGAAGTTTCTCTACCTGGGTACTGTCTGTCTGTTGCTTCTTGCCGGTGAGTACTTTTTTATCTCTCTTTTGTTTTTCTTCTCTTCCGTATGCGTTGGTACACTTTGTTTTTGTCGATCGTGCGACTGTAAAGGGTGAAGTTTTTCTCGTTCGATTATGTGGAACTGGAATCGAACCGATTTTTCCGATCTCGTGTTTCTGGATAGAGTTTTGCGGTAAACTGACACTCTTTCGTATATGCACCTGCGCGCTTTTCACCGAAGGAAATCAACTTTTCGTTTATGTAAGACGCACCGACTTTGTTCTATGATCGGTAACGTTGCGTAACTATGCATTGCCGATACTTCTCCGAAAATGTCAAAAACTCGTACGCGAAAACGAAAATTATGCTAATCCCGGGCGCACACGCGTCGTTCCGAATTACCCAACCGGCGAAACCGGTATGCCGATTTATCCTCCGAAAAATATTCCGAGCCGTAAAAATCGGTCGTTGGGCAACGCCGCCGCGATCGAAATGTATATTCATATATTCGACGATTTCGCGGCTTGCGAAAGCGTCCTCTTCTTTTCGAAAAAGTAAAAAGCTTTCTTCAAAGATCGGTATACACATAAATCGGAGAAGTGGAAAGCCGATCGCGCTGCGGCAGCTGTCGCTTTCCCTCCGAGGCATTACACCGCGCGTATACAAAGACCTCGAGAGACTTTCTACTTCTGAGTTCGCTGACCCCCTCTAGCCTTTATTGTCTCTCTCAGTGTATATAGGAAAAGCTCGGCGCGCACCTTCTTTTTGTGTCGCGCCTCTGTGGCACGAGCTTTGCTTATATCTGTACCTGTACATGCATATACACGTCTCGATGTCGCAACCGGCGATTCGTTGAGAAACTGGTATATTATAGTCGCGGCGCAGCTGCAGCCGCGTTTTTAAGCCTCCGGTGTATTAATTATTCGGCGCACCTTTCTCGGGAAAGGGGAGGAGGAGGTGTGCACACTTTACATGCAAATCTCGAGATGACGTAATGTAACAACGACCAATTGGATTTTCCACAGTGACGGCAAGGGCACAGGACGACGATGGAGGCGATGGAATCGACGCTAACGCTGAGGAGCTGTGCCAGGACAGGCCGGGAGACGAGTACTTCCGACTCAGCACCGAAGGAGACTGCCGTGACGTCGTGAGGTAAACATATAGCCCAGAGACACGTAGACCGGATTTTATGAATATGCATCGATGTACGGTGTACCGTAAGAAGACAGACGCCGTGTACTATAGCCTCGAGGGGAAATTTCGTATCGTATATCGGTCCAATTTCTAGTCTGTAATAAAGTAAGTCAGTCAGCGGGTCAGACGAGATGGAAAGTCGTTAGGAGCTCGGCAAGATTTCACTTTTAGCTATCGCGCGCCGATTTTATAATTTCACCTTTCGACTGCAGCACACACACACACACACACGGTCGTTCGGGAAAAAGAAAGTGCGCCGATCGCGGCTGAAATTTATTTCGAACGATACATCGACGATATACTGATGCATAGATGCAGATCGATCACAAAAGAAAGTCCGCTATAACGGTGAATTTCACAAGCTCCGGCACGATGATACGCATCCATCCAGTCATCGCGCGCGCAACCGTTTAATTTTAATTGCGTCATTTATCATCGAGTCACGCCGAGAAAAAAAAATCAATCAAACAAACACAGCATAAAGAGAAGCCAGACTCTCGCGGCGGCGGCGGCGAGGAAAAATGACGGATACTTTCGTTTCTCTCACTCGGGCTGGAAACCGCGAACGGGTTTTCGGTTTCTCTGCTGCACGGAGAAAGGATTACGGCGTTTGTGCGCGCGATTTATAAAACGCCGGAGTGTATATAATCGCGAGAGAGAGAGACTCGTCGGCGGTAAAAGTCGACGGTTACGCTGAAGAGTTGGATGATTGATTTTTCTTCGATATGGGATCGGTAGTGGATGGTCGAAGTTCGTTAACCGGAGAGAGAAAAAAATGCAGCGCACGTATAGCGGCGTCATATTAGCGGCACGTCTAGGAGCGGAAATCGCGCGAGTGTAACGGAAAAGATGCGCCGCGCATAACTTAGCGCGGTGAATGCACTCTGACCGGATATCTCCTTTCTTTAAGAAAAATCGGTAGCGAGATCGGTAAGGAAATCGGTAAAAATCGGCACGAGGATGAAGGGAAAAATTATGGGAGACTCTAATCCCGTATGCGTTTAGGTGTGACAAAGCAACGGAGATCGGCGTAACGAGGCTTGCAACCGTCAAGTGTCCGACCGGTCTAGCCTTCGACATCGAGCGCCAGACCTGCGACTGGAAGACCAACGTCAAGAACTGCGAGCAGCTCGAGAGTAAGAAGTCGTGGAATAAAAGAACTAATTTCTTCCGCAGGAGACATGCCGATCGCTCGCTCACCCCCGATATACATACATACATATATTTTTCAATTGAGAGACGAGAGAAAAAACACGAGAGCCTGTAGCATGAGCAGTAGTATACAATAACTATTTGCCCCTCAGGTGCACAAGGTCCGGACTGAAGCAAATCACGTGTCCCGGCGGCTTGGCCTTTGATTTGGACAAACAGACCTGCGACTGGAAGGGCAAGGTCACCAACTGTGACAAGCTCGAGAGTAAGTGACGCACGGGGAACGAAATGAAAGAAAAAACAAAATGTACAATGATATTGAGAAACCGGTGCCGATTTATCGATTCGCCCTCGTGAACGAACTCGAGCGACTCGCTCTCCCCATATCTCTTTACCCACACGTCTCTTTGCTTCTTCGCGATTTCTTTTTTCCTCCGACGAGATGATTATTCTCCTTCGGGAAAACGATCATTCCGTGGGTGCATGACACACTCGAGGTTATACGTCTCGATCGAGTCGAGGAGGGGAAAAAAGGTCACGTGCCCATGTAAGGAAAGAAAGAAGCCGAGAGAGAGAGTGGATTATCGAGAGAGAGTGAGAGAGAGATAGAAAGAGTAGCGAGGAGCGAAGGATCGTGAAGGGAATTGAGAAGCCGGTCGTACGTAGACTCGCGCCGTAGCACGCAAATCGACGACTAACCTTCATCAGATCATCATCCTCGCAGTCTCTCCGCGAGATAAGTGCAACATTACGATCTGCCTCGTTTTGGGCATTGGGAAAAACGCTGCTTTGGATGAATCATCGTGTATGGATCGTAATTTCGACTTATCTCGACGGACGTGCATCTTATGTCTCTTACTATGTATAACTTCATCCATTATTATTTAGAAATCCGCTTGACTCCACTTTTCATGCTTCGAACTCGCACGATATGTATCTAACTGTGTACAGCCGCTTTTATTCCTGCCTCTTGTGTGATTTATTTTATTTTAAAAATGAGATAAAAGAACGTAGACACTAACATTGCTTTTTTTTACTAGTTTCTTCTCTATGTTTTCGACTCTCGATCTGTCGATATTTTATTATGTGTACATACTCTCACGCATACATACTTTTTTGTTTGTGTATACCTACTGTACTACACTCGCACCTGTTTTCTATATATTATTATTATTTTTATACAGAAGAACAGAATTTAAATTCAGGGCATCACACAAAACACGAGTTTACACATGTAATATACCAGAGTCCTGTAATAACTACATAGCGCGTTATTCAATATGGTTATTCAATCTGTGCATTACTCGAGTGGAAACTACTAATTATGGCTACACCCATTAAACATTTTTTCAAAAAGAATCATATACACCCGTGTGTAAAATAACGAAAGTGAAAACGAGAACGATATCACGCTTTTCTTTTTCTTCGTCTCGCGATCTCCATCCGGTTCGACTCCGTCGCGCTGTTCTCGTTTACGGGGCTGACTTACGCGTTTTTCTATGAACAACCATTCGACGACTCGTATCAGGATTCTCTACACATTATACTGTTTCGATTTTACAAATATCCTATTACATTTGAATGTGTCTCTCATTTTTATCTCTGGTTTAACTTTCTCACCTGATTACCCGCCTCTATACTCTTACTCTGTATAATTACACTATTTACAATAATTAATCTCTGTCCCGATAATTTTTCACATGTCTCTTTTTTTCCGTCACATTTATCGACTCGAACGCAATAAGAGAAAAGAATTTTTTTCCAAATGCAAGATAAGCAGAAAATGTTGTTGCGTTCGACCAGAAAAAAAAACTTTTGCGCGCGTGCATCGACGACGAGAGAGTACAAAAAAAATATCAATGAAATTCTTCAAGCGTCACGATACTTTTGTTGTTTTATATACAGTTTTTTACGTTTTATTTTGAAATGCAAACATTCGCAACTTTCCAGAATATCTGTAACGATAATAGTGGAAATGATTGTGTATTTTTTTTTTAAATCGACTCATTATTTTGACGACACGTACGAGACACTGATTTGTTTTCTATTTATGATTAAATTCAGACACGTTATATGAATATACAAAAATTTATAGATAACACATGGACGATCGAGGTTACGAAATGATATTATTACAGTAATATTATACGATTTTTGTGCACACTGGGGAGGAGTTTTATATATACTTTGGAATGTAATTGGCCTACTGTTTGATTTGTATAAAGTAATTGTAAATATTGTTTGCGATTTATAATGTAGTCGAGTTAACTTGTTTTCGTCGCCAAGAGAGAATTCGTTTGTGCTTTGCAGAGAGTGAACTGACATGGTTTCATAAATGACACCGAATTAACACAATTCCAGCTGCTAATCAATGTAAAAGCGACGTAACACGACGTGATGATAAAATACGAAATTCTCTCTGCGACATCAGCGCGGATATTTCAGTTATCGATGATACAGATGATAAATTTCAAAATACACACATCGATAACTGAAATATCCGCCAGTAGTACACGCCAAGCAAAAAAGCACTGGTATGACGTGCTCGCAAAAAGGGAAAACAAGTCAGCTCTTCGATGTAATTTTTTGTAAAGCCAGAACCGAAACAAACGTCCTCAAAAGAAAAACGGGCCAGGATGTCGCAGTGAAACCACCAACGCGCATATCGTTTCTTCTAACTTCGTTAGGAGCCACGATAGATTCAGCGCGTTTTGCGTTTCACGGCGGCTCTGCGGCTCACACGATATATTGTGTATATATTGTGTGTGAGTGCGTATGTCTCCCGAGGAAAGCACTGGGGCCGCATCGTATATAACACAGACGTCGCACCTTTGAAAATTTTCCAGAGCCCCGTAAGGTCCTGCCGATCCTCAAGACCGACGAGCCCGTCTGTCCCGAGGGCAAGCTGTCCTGCGGCAACGGCGAGTGTATCGAGAAGGAGCTCTTCTGTAACGGCAAGCCCGACTGCAAGGACGAGTCCGACGAGAATGCCTGCAGTGAGTTTTTAATGATTTTGAAGAGAGATGATGAAAAAAGTATGGCAGATGTGTAAAACGACACCTTTGCGTCATTTCAGCCGTGGAGACCGACCCCAACCGTGCCCCTGACTGCGACCCGACCCAGTGCGTCCTGCCCGACTGTCACTGCTCTGCCGACGGAACTCGTATCCCCGGTGGACTGGAGCCCCAGCAGGTACCCCAGATGGTCACCATCACCTTCAACGGTGCCGTCAACATCGACAACATCGATCTGTACGACGAGATCTTCAACGGCCACCGCATGAACCCGAACGGCTGCCAGATCCGTGGTACCTTCTTCGTGTCGCACAAGTACACCAACTACTCGGCCGTTCAGGATCTCCACCGTAGGGGTCACGAAATCGCCGTGTTCTCCCTTACCCACAAGGACGACCCGCAGTACTGGACCCTTGGATCCTACGAGGACTGGCTCGCCGAGATGGCCGGTGCTCGTCTCATCATCGAGCGTTTCGCCAACATTACCGACAGTTCCATCATAGGGGTCCGGGCCCCTTACCTCCGCGTCGGCGGTAACAAGCAATTCGAGATGATGGCTGACCAGTACTTCAACTACGACGCCTCCATCACTGCCTCCCTTGGCCGTGTGCCAATCTGGCCGTACACCCTCTACTTCCGTATGCCCCACAAGTGCAACGGTAACAGCGGAAACTGCCCGTCCAGATCTCACCCGGTATGGGAGATTGTCATGAACGAGCTGGACAGACGTGACGACCCCACCTTCGACGAGTCTCTGCCAGGTTGTCACATGGTTGACTCCTGCTCCAACATTCAGACCGGCGAACAGTTCGGAAGGCTGCTCAGGCACAACTTCAACCGTCACTTGAACAGCAACCGTGCCCCCCTGGGTCTTCACTTCCACGCCTCCTGGCTCAAGAGCAAGAAGGAATTCAAGGACGAGCTCATCAAGTTCATCGAGGAGATGCTTCTGCGTACCGACACCTACTTCGTCACGATGGTTCAGGTGAGGACCCCTACACTCTTGACATCCCCTTAAGGAGTTTTTATTTGCAAACGAGAAAATAATGTAAAACAAATCGTTTCACAGGTACTCAAGTGGATGCAGGAGCCCACCGAGATCCCCGGACTCCGCGACTTTGACGCTTGGAAAGAGAAGTGCGACGAGAAAGGACAACCCTACTGCTCCCTGCCAAACGCTTGCCCACTCACCACCCGGGAGCTGCCCGGTGAGACTCTCCGTCTCTTCACCTGTATGGAGTGTCCCAACAACTACCCGTGGCTCCTCGACCCCACCGGTGATGGTTTCTCCGTCAAGAAGTGAGCTGATCCTCGAGAAGCTTCTTCTTTAGAACCATCTCTTCCATCAGCCGCGTAACAACCCTGTACCGAGAGATACACAAATAGCTATTATTATGCGGCTACTCGCGGCGGAATTTCTCGAGACTTTATTGCTGAACCCGCGAGAATGCTGCACGTGACTGTTGACTTATTTGCAGCGAAATTTCTTGCAACGACAGGATTCCTTTCTTCAGATTTTTTTTCTATGCAAAAAATTTATTATTGTGTGTTTTTTTTATACGATTTTTATGTACTTTATAAGTTTACGATATATTTTTGTAAGAACCGCCTGTTAGACTTACTATGAATATGCAAGTGTATTTTTACCTCCCGTAATTATACACACATTAAATGTAGTCTTAAACTCTCGATTTACATTTAATTGTGCGCTTAGATCTGTAGGATATAATGATAATAATAATATTGTGTGAATACAAAGCGAATGAATGTAGAAACAATATTATTGTGATTTTCACGTCGTATTATATACGAATTTTCAAAACTTAAAACCGAGTTAAAATAAATAAAAATTATTTATTTTACACCTTAACACCCTGTGTGCATATTTGTTCCATTTATTATCCCAGCAGCCTTAATTTTAGGAGAATGAGTATAAGGTTCGAGTAAAAAGCCAATCGATTAGAGCTCAAACATATTCGTTTTCTCTTTTTTTTACGCTTTTATTTAAGTCTTGCGAATATATACAAAGGATTTTGAAGAACTAAATAACTAATACACTTTTTATATAACTAAATAAACAAAGGCTCGTTACAATAAGATGATAACATTGTTAATTAATTATTTAAATAACGTAATAATAATAATGATAATCATAATGATAATAATAATCGTATCTGCAAGGAAGCGTCGTGTGCCCGCCGAGATACACATACACATAACGCCGAGAAAATCTTGAAAGGCCTCTCACTCTCGTATTACTACTATCATTATTGAACCAGCGCATACGCCTCTTTCTGTATTCCTTATCGTCGACGCATTCCTCTTTTGCTTGCGTATTCCTCGTTTTTTTCAGCTTTCTCTCTTTTACTTTACAAAGACGTGTAACATGCTCGTTTCGATATTTTTATATTATATACGTGAACTTTTTCATTATTACGTGGATGAGTTTGTTCGTTCGTCGCTCGAACAAATTTGTTGCTTGACTCGTTTTCTTTTTTTTTGTGTGTGTCTTTGTCTGATAGTTGAATTCTATATACACCTTTAGAAAAGTCGACGAAATGTGGGTCAAAATAAATCGAAAAAACTCTAACTTGGCGTGTCGAAAAATTTTCATTCGCGAAGAGTATTCTATCATGCTGGATGATGGTTGATATTTTAAGAGAAAATAGTTTATATTTCTTACAGAAGTGATTGATTAAGACACTTTTGAAACACTTTTATATTAGATTGACGTCCTTGAGAGGACGAATTTCAATTTTATTTGAAATAGTTTCTTTCAGCTTTGTTGAACATTATTGTTTATTGAGACAAGAGATATGTTCACTCATTAGTCAAGTGATAAAATAAGTGTAAAATACCAACTAATGAAAAAAAATCTAAAGTTTCTTATTAAATAAACAAGTATACGATAAAAAAGGATTAACTTGTAGTCGTGAAGAAATGTAAAATACTTAGTGAAAGGTAATTTATTACTATACAAGTTTAAGTTTATAATTAGAGCAAATTCAATTTCGCCGTAATAAAAAGGCACTAATCTCACATTTTCTTCGACACGCTTTTATAAGAAAAGAAGTTTGTGAAACTATCGATAAATCCATTATCGTTCACAAAATTAAAAAGTTATAAAAGCCGATTGATTCAATCGACTTTAAATCAAGGCTTCGTTGCACTTTAGTCTAGTAAATTACGATTACAAATCAATATGATCGGTCACTTACATTATCGTTAGGGATCAATTGATTTTGTTTGCCCAAGATGTATGATATGAAGTAAAATCAAAATTTATAGTGTAACTGCTACAATTCATAATCGATCATAAAGTTTATAATTTCAGCTTATAAGTATAAGGTACATGATAAGGAGCACAATATATAAACATAAACATATCTTCGTCGACTTTTCTACATTAGGTACAATTTAACATTTATGTTAAAAACAGGGGAGAAGTCCAATAATAAAAACAAAAAATAAAAGTCCTTCGATCGCCCGTTGCACAAGTACATGCTTCACTTATTGCTTCTTAAAATATACTTTTTCTCGACTTTTCATCACCCTGTCAATCATTCACAAACATTACATTAAGAGAAAAATATTTGATAAATTGAAAACCAAATCGACTTTGACATCGGTTGAGTGAACGAAATTCAAAATCGCTAGACATGTGGTTCTATTCACAATCACCAAAGTTTTTCTCTAGATGCATTTTCACGCTTCTAATTCATAATTCCATACCATATTCACATTTTCGAGTTCAAAATACAAGTTCTTGTTATACTTTCTCCATGAAACAATTTTCTTTTTTTCTTTAACCCGTATATGCTCATTATTCTCTCTTTAAAATCGATAATCTAGACCCTCAGCCACCAGAAAAATAGAATTCTTTAAACTTAAACACCAGTTCCTCCTCGTGTTATTTTTTCTGCCTTCTATTTCCATGCATATGCACATATCATCGAGAAAAGAATTGTTAAAAATATATCTACTCTATTTTCAAAACTTTAGTATACGTATATACCAAAGTCAATAGAGGATCGCAAATATTAAGTAACAATAGTTCTCTCGATGTACAAAATTTTTTGTTAGATCGCATTGAAGCAAAGCGAGACGCGCAGGCGAGTTGCAACACATGTAAAATGTAGTAAAGCGGACAAATTAGCCAGCCATTCGTCTGAGAATGAACGGTCTTAACTTTGCGCAAGTTTCCGATTCATGTGGCACTTAAAACTTTTAGTTTTCCTTTTATCAATATATCAGTCAGTAGCTACATCTCTCATAGTGTTAAAACGTTGCATTGGTCATAATAATATAATTACAAATGTGAAGGTAATTTTTCTATAAAATTTATTAAATCATGACTAATTGAAATAAATGATCGATTTACGTTCTGTTTTAGAACACTTTGTGAGTGTCTTTATTCTTTTAAAATGCCAGTTGAATCCTTTTAGACACTACTTCTATTCGTCCACTAGTATTGATAATCTATCACATTTTTTGTACTTCATTATTATTACTTATCTTCAACTGAAAGTACTTGAAAAACGTTTTTTTTTTATCAAACTTCATCAAGTGATATATAATTTTTCAAATGTTATAATTGACTACTTAGTGAGTGATGATACGAATACTTGTAAAATTGCTACTTAATAATAAGTACATTAAAATAAGCGGTAAATGAATAGAATGTTTGACACGTTTCCAATTAGTTAAGTATTGACTTTTGTTCTCGTGAACTCAATTTACAAACTCGCCTGGCGACTCTCAAGCTCGGATATGCAGCAACAACTTTAATCCATCTTTTCTCCACTGATATACAACAGCAAATCATGTTTTCATACTTAATTTCATAGTAATTTATTTCTCTGTCATAGTTCTATTTCTTCCTATTTTCATTTACTTTTAATTCGATATACATATATTTATATATAGATATATCAAAAATATCCTTAGTAAAATAGAGCATTTATATATAAGAGTACCACCAAGTACCTTTCGATATTATATTCTCATTCACTATGTATAATTAATGTTGTCAATTCTTTTTCATTTCTTATATTTCAATTTTATTTATCATATACCCATTCTTTATCTGCTCTATACACATTTTCGAGTCTCCTGTACCGAAGTGCTTATCGAAAAGTAATTCATCTCTCGTTTGAATTAGCGAAACGCACATCATTAAATATATATACAAAAGAGAAGAAACGGGACAAATGGAGTGATACTTTAGAACTATACGAAAATGCATTCGAAGCTAAATAAAACAGGACTAAATAATGATTGCTTTGATCGTTCTTCGTTATAAAAATATCTATAATGATATCGACATCGATTATCAATAAACAACGTACTGCAAAAGTAACAGTGTAGAATATACTCATTCCGAAATAATTAATATTCTCAAGTCACTGTAAGACTACTAATTATTTCGTGTAATTGATAATCTTTGATAATATTTTCTAAAATAAATTTAAACACTCTTTATTAACAAAAAAGACGTAATTGAACATGATTTCGTATAGAATAATGACAATAAAAACATTGATTTTTTCCAACTGCTCGTCGATTAAACACGCTTCGTAAAAATCAAAAATAAAGCTCTTTTCCAAGAACATGAAATCAATTCCTGTTGTTAAAGATGTGTGTTTCTCAATCTTTCCTGCTCACTCCATTTTTTTTGCGATTTCTTCTCGTAAAATTCTTATAGAAAAAATAATCCTAGCAGTAGAGTCAAATATAAAGAGAAGAAAAATTTCGTTCACATTTTTAACGAAAATGTCTATCTGAAACTAAACATTTTTGTAGTTTGCCATTATTTACAATGATGTTGCAAAGTTTACAATGTAACGGTAATAAATATAACGCGTGATCTACTCCTAACTTTTCATTAATAATTAAATCTATTGATTGATTAATAATTACAAACATTATCCTCGTAGTCAGTCATGGCCGCGGTGACCACGACAGTGCAATGATTATTTTTCTGAATATTCTATTCTCTCTTCTGAATATTATAATAACTAATCGTCCGCAAACTAATGTGCATGAAAATTAATAAAATAATAATGTTATTATTAATAGGGTAATAATAAAAATATGATAGGTCCGCTATCGCGACCCTTGATAGTTATGACAATAATAAATCTTCGGCTACCGAGGAACTCATAAAATATCAATGAGATTCGGACACCGACACAAGAGGCAAATCCGAGCCTCGAAGCCTTCTTGCACTTCGAATAGTTTCTTCGAAAAAGTTCTTTGTCTTGTTCTTGCATTTGAATCACACATATCACATAGCAGATATATATTTCCTTTTGCTTGATTTCGTACTTGCCGTCCTCGTTTTCTTATATAGAGTAGTAGTATACATTGTTATTATTAAAAGCAACAAAGGAAAAAGGCGAGTGCTTGTATTTTGTTGCGAAGGTCAATGGCGATGAACAGCTGAACGAAGAATTTGCCATCATTCATCAGATGAGGTTTATTTAGTTAAGTTAATATACTCCGGTATGGGTATGGATTTGATTTTACTTCTGTTTAGTTCAATATATATTTCTTCAAAACTCAATAATTTATCAATATAAAAATTTTATAAATTTTAGGAAAGGCAGTATTGAAGCTTTTTAATAAAAAGCTCTATAGTTTTTTACAACATGCTTAGTATATACATATATGTATAGATTTTTTCGACATTATTAGGTAGATCTTTCTAAAATTCTTCGTTCAAACTACTTTCTCTTCAATCGTCCCTTCAAAGATAAAGAATCATCTATCTTAGAGCTTTAACACCAGAAAAGAGACGAAAATTAATAAAAAAAAAAAAAATGAAACGAAAATAAGCGAGAGATGCGTTGCTTCTGGTTTCAAAAAGTCTCATAACAAACTTTCACATCACGTGTCACTTTCTTTAGGCACTTTTTCAGTTTCATTTTTCCTTCTTCATAGTTCCAGTTAAACACAGCTTTGGTTCTTTTTTACTTTAAAAGCGAGGTCGCTCACCTGTCTCTCGTCTTTATTATCCCTCCCAAAACGAAAAGGAATTGGGAACAAATGTAAAAGAGCGACGGTTGTCCTCATCTACGAGGATCGCGGCGACTGTAGAACAGATAATCTCGACTCGAGGCAGCAATTGAACGCCTCTTTCTCCTCGAGTATCACTTATCCTGAGCCCTGGAGACCGTTTGCGGGATCACCGTTAGGCTTTTAGGTATCTTGGGCAAAATAGGAATCGGTGTGCTGGATGCCACGGGAGCCTTTGTCGTCACCTGTATCGACTTAGGTAGATTCAGATTGTTAATAAGATTCTGCGTAGGCGTATTTTCGTTAGCCAATGTGCGAATATCGCAGATCAGAGGTTCGAAGTCGCCACGACTACGCTGATTAAGCATCTCTTGCTGCATGCGCAAGTGCTTTTGAAACTGCGATTGGGCAGCCAATTGCTGAGCTTTCTGGTACTGAGCAACATTCTTATAATTTCCAGGTGGCGAATTGGAGCTTCCTGCAAATGAAACATTATTAAATCGATTAGAATATTTCTCAAGTCCTATTGAATTATAATCAACTTTCAAATGCAATACAAACCTGAACCGCTGTTGGGACTCGAGGGGTGTCTCTCATTCATCATCTGCTTCTGTTTTTTGAGGCTTTGCAGTCTCCGGAATTCAGGCTCGGATAACTGGAATACCTTGCCCCCGGCAGTTGTCATAGTTCCGGTTACAGAACCTCCTTTTTGAATAGGTACTGATTCTTTCCTCTTTGCGCTGCCGTTCAGTCCGCCACCGCTCATATTGAGCCTTTGTAGATTTGGAGGTGGCTTTTTGATGATCGAAACTCCCGGGGTTAGTTTCATGACACGCGGCGAGCCGTCGAGCTTCGAAAGTTGCGAGGTTACGTTTGCAAAGGAGGACGTGGTGATGGAGCTGCTCGCACTAGGTCGTGGCTCCCGCTCGAGAACGTAGCCACCACTCAGCCGACGCGAGTTGTTATATTCGATGGTGTTGATCGGTTCCCGAGGTTCGTCGATTTTCTCGGGGCCTTCGTAAGAGATTAGTCGGTTCTGCACTGAGGTGGAATAGTTTATCGCGTTTCTCGACGCATTTGGTGCCAAAATCAAGTCTCCCGATCGATAATATTTCTCCAACAATATAAGATGCCTAAGGAAGCTACTTTGATTTCCGTAAGGCCTCTGCAGCTCTTGCCACAGATGCTTCGTTTCCCTATCGTACTGTATCATAGTAGCGCACTTCTCCCAGCCCCGTGGTGTCACTTCTCTCACGTTATTGAACTCTACGTTAGCATGCAAATTCATCTCCTCTTCTCCAGGGAAGAGAGTGCGTACACTGATCGAAGGATTGGCACCTAGTCGCTGTACCACTGGTGTGATATCGTTACTTGGTTGCGTAACAGGGTTGCTCATCCGTGGCCTCTTTGGTAACCTGGTCAGAGTAACTTCTTTGTCCATAGCTAGAATCTCGACTACGTCTCTCGTGCTGCCGTTATTCGTCGAATTGTTCGTAATGTTTAGTAAACTTCGAGTGCTTGTCGTCAACGTGTCAAGGGCTTTGCGTTTTTTCAGCTTTTCGATTGCGCCCTCGATACCTAGGAACCGTGATTCTGACGCAGCAGACGTACTCGCCTCATCCTTGGTGTTGTTAGTTTCTGGCTCACTGGATTCGATCTGCGGTGGCTCAGGAGTTGACTTTTCAGAATTCGATGATTTTTCAGAGTTCGATTCCAGATTATCAGGTGATTTCGAGGAACCTGGCAGCTTTACACCCGGTGTGTTGAACTTGGACTTTTTGCCAGTGCTGCTCGTCGGTCGGCTTTTGTCTTTGTTTTTGGCATTTTGATTAGCAGAATCTGTTTCTTCCTCGCTGTCAGGTTCATCAATATCATGATTGTACAAAAGTCTGGAAAATAAATTGAAATTGTTAACTTGTTCACTTTTAAAAAAGTATTTCAAGCCGATGGATTTACTTACTTTTTTCGATACTTTTTGTGAAAATCTTTATTGCTATCAGTCATACCATCGAAATCGTTATTTTTGAGATGCAATTTGATGAAGTATTTGCATAATCTACAGACAAATCTATTAAAGACCATCGTCGCAGGAATCCCTTGCTGTATAAAACGCTGGTTCATTTCTTCCGTAGCATTGGCGTTCAGACCAAGAGGACATGTATAATTTCGCGTAAGACGCCGCTTGCACAATGTACATATCAAGAAGTCCTCGATGATTGTAAAATGAGTTACACAGAATGTCATCAGATTTTGTTGCATTGATTCCCAATTTATGTCAACCTGTACGTGAAGAATACACGATAAATAAGCAAGGCCTTTTTAAAGATGAGCTGGATATAATTTTGCTCGCAAAATTTTTTACCTCATTTCGTAGATAAGGTCTAATTTTTTGAAGAAATCGACGTTTAACGTGGTGCCGCGCAGATTCCGAACAATTTCGAGCCAAGCATCCCATGATGGACTGCCGATTCTGCCGTTGTGGTTTAAATTGCATACTCGTAGGACTCATATTCGCCTAAATAAAATATTTAGAAGCGTTATTTTATAATACAGTTTAACATATACTATCTTTTGATTCTAAAGTAGATTCAATCACATACCTTCCTATCAACATGCCTATAACAGGCGTCGCAGAGGCACGAATCCTTAGTCAAATGTACTTCGTTTTCTAATATTTTTTTCCTCCTCTCATCTGATTTCATTTGCGCAAGATGCATCGGTGTATCAAGCGAGCCAAACTTTCCGTGACAGTAACAACAATTATCAGCGCACAAACGTCCTGGATGGATAGAAAAGGAAGAAGACTTTTCAGGAATGACCAGTGACTGCCTGTCCTTGAGCGGCGCGTCTTCATTATCTTCATCTGGAATAACAATACTTCATCACAAATACGAACTTTAGAAAATAGGTATCGTGTAACAATAGTTTAAAAAGCGTGAACATTAATGGGGTATTTTAAGCTGTGTACAAAATATGTTATTTTCTAAAGAAAGCTTGAAAATTTTATGCTTTTTTCAGAGCAAATAGAGAACTTACCATGTTACAAGTAAGATCAAGATTCGTTAGTTATTAAAAAAAAAAAAAAGTAAATATTATAGATAATTTGTAAAGCAGTGAAAGTGGGGCTGGATTTATATTAAAAATGTAGTTATGCCCGCAACCAAGATTACCGCAAGAGTGTCTGGGGTTAGTGGATAACTTTCGATTCGCACCAGAACTGCTATCGCCCAAACCACTGGTTCCAAACTGAAAAGAAATGAACAAATTTTTGTTATATTTAGGCGACTTGAAAGCTTACATGTATATAGCATTCAATCAAATAAAAATAATGCTCACCTCCTTCTGAATAGTGTAGAAGTCAAAGGATTCTTCCCCTTCCATGCGTCCTTGTTGCTTAAGAACCATCTTGAGTGGCGATCTCGATCTCTTCTTGCCGTCCTTCTCTTTTTGCAGCCTGATGACCGTTTTCAAAGTGCCAGTGTACTGCTCTTTTTTAGCTTTTATCTCCTTCACGCGCTCCCATGATTCCAAGCCCAACTGCCTTAGAATATTTTCCTTTTTCGCTCTATCTTCGGGTGTTTCCAAAATTTTTTTAACGCTACTCGACGACTCGCCAGAAGTCGAAGCTTTAGCGGAATCCTTAACGGTTGCTTCCTTAGTGTCAGTCTCCGTCGACTCCGCCTCTGAAGACTGATTGGATGTTCCGGACTTCAGTTCTTCGCTGGAGAGATTGGTAGTTCTAACGTCGTTCTCCGACTTGCTGCGGCTCTTGGATTCAGATAGGTCGAGCTTTTGCTGCACGGCGTTGACAGCATTAGCCGACACTCCTCTGACACCTTCGTCTATTTTCAAGTAAGTCGAAGACCTGTCGTTTTCATTGATCTTGGCTACTTCGTTATCAAGCATAGTCTCTTCTTTGCTCTCCTGCTGCTCAACTTTCTTTGCTTCTTGCTTTTTCGGACCACGTTTCTTTAGTACTTGGGGCGGTGGTTGCCTCTTTACTTCTCTGCTGCGCCGTGTGCGAGTTTGAGGCTCGGGCTGGCCATCTTCCTTCTCGACTTTGATCGCTGGGGCAGTTTCAGCCGTCTCGGAAGTTTCATTTGTACTCGCTTGACTTTGATTACTGCAAAAAATTAAAAGAGAATACATTATTTTCACGGTATATATAACAAGTTAGAAGTTATTTTTTTGACAAAACAAGATTTCTTACCCAACATTGCCGGACTCAGTGCTATCCTGCGTAGATAAAGGCACTTCGGAGTTGGCAGCATCTTCGAGCTTAATAGTTTTCGTTTCAGACTTTTCTTGGGCAATGGGAGCAGGAACAGTTGATTTCGCAGTCTCGGCTTTTCTCTGCTTGTCGCCCCTTGCTCTGAGGACTCGTCGATTATTCTCCTTTTGTATTTCAACCTCCTCGACTTCGATCAATTTTGTCTTAGTGGCTTCTTTTGATTTATCGTCAGTCGTTGCAGATTTTGCAGTAGTGGCAGCCTCCGTATCTGGATTAGCTTGAACACCGCTCGTGGACTCTACGGTAGCTTCAACCTTTTGTACGTCATTGGAGCTCTCGGTAGAGCATTTTTTATCACAGCTATCTTTATTATCCTTAGTTTGTGGTCGAGGACAATTTGACTCTGCTTTATCAGAAACCGATTCAGGAATATCCTCGTCGATCATCAATCGCATTTCAACGTCGGACGAGACGTCGTTCTCCGCGGACTCGGGCGCTTTATCTTTCGTTTTTTCGTTGTCCTCCTCGACAAGTCTCTCGACGTCCCGAGAAAGACTCTCTAACGTCTCCTCGTTCTTTTCGCTTTGAGTAGACTCATCGACATCCATTTTCTCGGGCTCGGTACTTGCATCAGAAACTGACGATTTGCCATTGTTCGCTGCCTTCGAGACTTCCGTCGCAGTCTTAGTCTCGCCACACTGCAATTAATTAATTTAAGTTAATGATATATAAATAAGACACATAATAATATGACGCCTAAAATGTCAATTGAAAATTTTAATTACCTCGCTGGAAGCCTTGCTCGTGGCACCTTCTTTAGTCTCGACAGCTTCATCCGAACTCTTCTCCTTCTCCGTCGGTTTTTCCTCGGCGTCGAGTTTTTCAAGCTCTTTAACGATGTCCTGTGTGCTCATAGACTTTTTGGCTTCCAGTGCACTCAAAGTCTTGCCCGCGGTTACTCTTGCCGATTTCCGCGTAGGACCAACAGATTTCTTCGACTCTTCAGACTTTGCAGAATCTTTCCCAGCTATTAAAAAATTTTTCGAATTAATCGACGAGCATAATTTTTTTATCAAAAGAAAAACCAAAAAAATTGCTTCAGCGAATCAAAGGGCGAGAGACAAAGAGTTCATCGTACCAGAGTCATCGAGATTCTCGGTGCTCGTGCTCTGCAAACTCGCCCTGTCGTCTTGCTCGTCTTCTTTCGTGGCGACCGTTTTCGTTGTATCCTCGGGCTCGTTAGCCGGCTGCTCGATCTTGTCCTTCGGTGGCTGCGAGTCTGCTTGCTCGATGTCACCCATGACTAGTTTCTCGATTTCTTTGGCAGTATCGGCCACTTTCGGTACCGTGTTCTCCGCGTCCTCAGGCTTCATTTCTTTTTTCGTAAAAATTCCCGAATTCAACTCTACAGAGGGAGTCGTTTTGTTTTTAAATGGTTTCATGCAGGTCGTAGAGTTTAAAGCGTATCGAAGTCGACTTATTATAGTAGCTTAAAATTAAACTATTTGCATGAACGGTTTAAATTTTGCGCTCGAGTGATTTTTATTTTGTTATGCGTCTCAAATCATTAATCAAATGCGATGAGTCAACGAGTGAGTCAATGGGAAATCGACGTGATGCAATTTTATGAAATTAACATTTTTTCAAGTGTTGGTGATTTCGAATTAAAATTTTTTTTTTAATTTGTAAAAATTTCAAAGGTTGCATTTAAAAAGTAAAGAAAGAGCTATTTTGTATAAAAAGAGAACAATAAACGCGCAGTCCTCTCAGCTGTTACTACTCACTGTAGAAACAATGCTATATAAGTGAATAATAGCGTTCCGCAGCTAACACAAGTTTACACTTTACCCCATCGCCAATAATAATGAAAAATCGCGCGACGATTGCCTCGCTACGCCTCAACTCAAGCACTCAAGCGCAGGCAATGTAAATAAGCGTAAAAAAAGTGCAAACCCCTCACCTCTACTCTTGGAAGCATTGGGCTTCTCCTCGTCAGTCTCCTTCTCGAGCTTAGGCGTCGTCGCGTCGTTGCTAAGCGGAGCAATGATTTCCTCGATCTTAGGCACCTCGAAACTCTTCCCCAAGAGCAATCCACCTTTGCTATCAGGCTTGTAGATCTTGCTCTCGATCGTCTTCACGATGCTCAGCTTGATCTTATCGATCATCTCGTCGATCTGCGACTTCGAACCGCCATCGGGGGCGAGCTTGTCGCCGTAGAGCGAGCTCCGCCGCACATCGATGTTGAGGCTGCTCCTGCGGCTCTTTGGCGCGCTTGCGCTCGCGCTAGCCGTCTTGCTCATGTCGGCGAGTTTGGCAACCGGCTTCTTACCGGTGTCCCCGACCTCTGTCTTGGGGGTCGTCGCTGCCGCCGGCTTGCTCACAGGAGAATCTTCCATCTTGACGCTACTGTCACCGTCTACCGAGCGAACGTCGCTGCTGCTGTCGGAGTTTCGCGCTTTCGTCTTGGAGCGTAGCGTCGGGCCGATCTCTTCAACCTCGGCACTGTTCTCGCAGCCGTTATTGTTCGTCTCGATATTGCTGCCGTCAGATAGAGGCGTTGTCGCGTCGCTTATGCTCACGTGATTCGACTCCTCGGAAGGCTCCTCGATTTTAACATTAACGAGAGACGGCTCGCCGGCATCTGATAAGCTGAGAGACTTTGCCGGCTCGGGGGTTGGCTCCACACTGGCCCCCGACATGCTGAACGTTTTCTTCTGCTCCGCGTCTGCAAGGAGAGGGAGAAATGCAAGTGCTGCTGAAAGAGAGCGAGAGAAAGAGAAAGTTCCTGCACACACAATGCGACGCGCAGAGTCCCTTTCCGACTAACGCAGAGCTTCCGGAAAAATTGTGGGGGAGGGGGTCGCGTCGCTTAATGGCGTCTGGTGGGAGAGGTCGACGCGGCGTCACTCTGACAAGGCGGAAAATATTATGCACTTTCGTTCGGAAATATTGGTACCGGTTTATCGTAAAATTACGCCTCTCGTAATCGAGATTCAGATTACTGCTACCTGCGATTCTACCCCCGAAAACCGAGGGTGGTCAGAAGGGCGAAGGGCATATGGCTTTGCAGTTTATATGAGTGACGCGTTTTCGCAATGACGATTCGTTTCCGGTTCGTTCGTTCCGACTCGTTCCGCGATTTTAACGATGACGAATCCTTACCGGTTCTGCCCAAACTTTTACAAATATTTTCAGCATTTTTATTTTATTATCGCCGAAAGCGTGCTAAACGTCACGTAGCCTTTTAATGCCGTTATTAAGAAGAAATTTTCGAGAAATATCATGCGACGCCTGGTTTAATGTAGAATTTCGAAAGAGAGCTATAGAAACCTAAAAAAGAGTTTTTTGTTCAAAATTTTCATTGCACATTTGTTTTAGGTAAACTGTTGAATTTCAGAACAATACTTCCAAAAGAAATGAACAGGGTGAATCTAATTTTCGCTTTAACGGGACGCGTAACGGTTGTTCGCCGTCTCAAAGCAGAACGAAGGAAATACGATTTCGTACTTTCACAGTCCTTAATTCTATTTTTCTGTGTAAGAGTTTGAATTTCTCAAATTCTTCATCAGTCCTACTGGCGAAAATACAATGAATCAGCGTAAATACGATTTAATAAAAACAGATCTCACGTACCTGGCTCAACTTTTGGTAACAACATGCGAAGTTTGCCGTTTCTCAGGCTTCTTTTGGCAACTGGATTTCTCACGAGCTTCCTTCCTTTCAGTTCGCTTTCCGAAACGGACTCTTCACCCTCGACCTTGATCGGGGGTTCAATCAGCATCGAGGAAGCTATGACCTCCTCTATGGTAACCTCGTAAGAGTTGTCAATGGGTTCTGTCTTGATGTGTTTCAATAACTCCTCCTCTGGCTCCTTGCTAAGGCTCCTCTTCACCTTTGTTTCTCTCTCCTTACTGTCGTTTCTCTTTTGTACAGTTATTGCTAATATCTTGGCACTCCTGGCACTCTTTGGCGAAGCTTCTGACACCTTTTTCCCCAACTTGGGACTGGTCTTGTCTTCGCTCTCTACCTCTTCGCTGGCTTTTGCAGGGGCTTTCGACTTCTTGGCAATTTTGCACTCTTAAAAAGTTTGTTTAGTTTAGAGTACTTTGTACACTCTTAAAACCATCAATGGAATACAAATTTTAGATTATATAAATTTAATGATCCATGAAAGAAGGTAGCGAATTCTGTAGCTATAGTCCTGCTCGATACTAGTTCTTACTTTTCAGTCTCAAATGTTTCAATGTAGTTTTGTAAAACTAATTAAAGATTTAAAATAGAATGAAAAAAATGAGTGTGTATTCAAGAATCTCTACTATAAACTCAAAGAGTTACCGTCGTTGCATCGATATTCCAAAGGTTTATGTCAAAGGGAAAAAATACCAAAAAATTACTTGAAAAATCCTTACTATTTTTCGATTCCTCGGACTCAGTGCTATTGTCGAGGGACGTATCAACGGAGTGCTTGACTGTCTTCTTCTTCTTGTTCAGTATCTTCTTGGCATCGGCGATACGCTTGAGCGTTTTGATCGGCACCTTTTGCTTGACCTTGATGAGCGTCTTCTTAGCCTTCTGCTTGCGCTTGAGGGCCGTCTGGAGGGCGCGTTTACGGGGCAGGCTGGCCTCGAGTTTGGCGGGCAACTGGCTGCCTGTCGCCACGACTTCTAGGATTTCACGAGCTAACTGCGTGCGGGGATTTGTCAGGGCCTTGGACTTCTTGCTAGACTGACTGTTGCTACTGCGACTGTTTTCGGCGGCTGTTGGTAGCGAGCTGCTATCATTATTTGCCTTCTGCTTGGATTTTGAAGGCGCTAGGGGTCTCTTCTCCCTGGATGCCATCTCACTTCCACCCACATTGGGCTTCTGCAATCAGAAAGCAAAAATTCAAGGATTAATTATCAGGATGTTGACAATTTTTTAGCAGGAGAATTGAAAAAGCTTGCATTGAAAAATGCTGGTGCACTTTTGAAGCACCGTATAATGATAATTGGAAAGAAGCGAGGCTGCACTTTGTAATAAAATGTAATGTGCACTCACTTTGATTTACTGATCAAAATAGCTCTTATATAGAAGAAGAGCATAGTTGTTTTCGAACAATCAATCAATTTACAAGTAAGATATGTAAAGCATTGCATGTACGCGTGAGTTAAGCACTGTTGTAACAATAAGACAAGTAGACTATAAAATTTATTAGTTTTTGTAGCCTGGTGATAGTTTTTATTCTTTGTGCGTAAGACTATCTTTTCTTATTCAGGATAAGACAGTCTATGATTTTTAATGTAGAAAGCCAAAACAATAAAAACAGGTGTTTAACTAAAAATTATGCCTATGCAATACACATGGTAGAAAAAGAAATTTACAGATACCAGAGATATCTTAAGGAATAAGCTTTTATTTTTTTTGTATCAAAAGTACAAAGACAATTGATGAATTTTCATAATAATGACTTTATCAAAAAATTTTAACTAATAATAGCACAGAACCTACTTCCAAATTGTACTAAAGTATATTAAAGTTTTAGATAGTGAGTTTGATAATCTAACTATATTTTCTTTTCATTTCAAATGAAAAATGAAAAAAGACTTGAAAAAATAACGAGCATATTGTATAAAAAGCAAACTACTTTACCAATAACTACTTAAACTTCAAAGATATGTATCATCACAATGAAAGCAGGAAAAAAATGAAACAGTGTTTTAAAATAAGTGAATACAAAAATAAATAGATAAATACAAGGCAAACTACAAAAATCATTCAATCTTACTTTGAACAGATGCATGCAATCACTCAAAGCTACAGTTTTCTCAGAAAATTTTAACTGAAGCAATTGAAGTAATAAAAAAAAATATTTAAATGAAATAAATAAAATGTAATTTGTCTAACTACTATCTAAAAGTTTAAATTTCAATCTACATGCATATCACATAGCTTATGGACATTTACTTTGTACGTCAATGGGAATGAAACGCTCCATTTTGTGTATCACCTCGACAAGGTAAAGTGAACAGTGGAGACCTTCCCATCATTCCTCAATAACTCGATGTAAGCTATTCATCGCCATTCAGCTGCATATTTTTCTTCGTTGTCCCAATTATTTTTAAGTATCTGACCTAAAAACAACCCCTTTTACTTAGCTTTCACAGTTTTATTTATCATTTCATATACTTAAATTTATGAATTTGAAAAAATTTGTTTTCAAACTAGTCTTAAGCTATGACACATTTGTGTGTTTATAGTAAGAATTTATAAAACTTGTGTAGAGGGTGTTGATAAAATTAAACTTGATATTAAAAATTCTTTAAAATAAAAAAATAATGCTTGCTATTATCACATGGTGTATTTAAAGATTCCTTCACATCTAAAGACAGACAGTGAAAATTTTTATAAAAAAGAAAAGAAAACTAATGGTTTGTAATTGTTTCTAACAATCAAACATTAATAATGATTAGTAAAGTTTGTAAAACGCTCATTGCAAAACTTTGCAGTTGGTTCACTACACAGATATGCCAACATCATGCTCCACTTTCCAGACATCCTGTGCACAAGTTTTTTCAACAATGAATCACACGAATAAATTGTTTATTATTAACAAATTGGGTTAATCCATCAGTGCATAACACTTGACAGAAGCGTATCAGTGCAACTCTGAGAAAGTTTGATCAGTCCATGTGATGGCACACCTCTTGTTGCTCAGCACCCCCCATAGTGCAATCAACAGGTTGCAAGCATCCCCATCAAGCTTAGAGGAGTAATTTGAAAAATATCCTTGTTTATTGTACACTCCAGATATGTATCAAATGCAGCTGACTGTCTGTCACTAGATTTGAAGGTATAAAACAGTACACGAGTGCTTATACTACTTAAACTCACTGGGGGTGAGTTTTACCCCCAGCAGTAGAGTAGACAGGCCAGAGCTTGTGAATTTTACTTAAATTGAAGAAATACTGTCTAAATCAAGGGAAATCAGCCTGACTGGCAATGGTCTTGCAAATTTTCAGGAAAACTACTAATGAATTCAACTCGAGGGAAGAAGCCAAGGGTGAAACTTTGAAACGGAGCTACACGCTTGAGAAAGTTCAGCCTGCAGCCATTCTTTCTCTCCAGAAGTCAGAACAAGCAGCTGGTTCCACTGCAGAAGAATCATGACAAAAATCAACAGCTCGACAGGCGAGTGCAGCACTCTAGCGAATCAAGCTCGATGAGAGCCTTCTGGCAGTTTCCAAACCTTATACAATGAACAACAAATTTTCCAGCCAGCGTACAGCTGAGCAACCTGTTCTCAGAGCTTCCAGATAAAAGAAGCATCAAAATCAGCAAATCTGCCCAGCCAGCAGTCTTGCAAAAAGGCCATCTCTATCTCTCTCTCTCTCTCTCTCTCTCTCTCAATCTCTCACTCAGCTCTCCCAAGCAACTCACTCCTCGCCAAGAATACCCACATACATCCAGCTCTAGAAAGAGAGAAAGAAGGCCGCGCGCGCTCGGCGGCGAAAAAAAGGAGCGCACGAGTGTCCGCGTATACCCAGGTACCTCTCTCCCGATAACGCACAGGCTTCTTCTTCATCCTCATACCTCCCCTTCTCAGCGTGGGTGCGCGAGCTCCGGACACGGGATGGCAGAAGGGGTTGCGTGCGTCCGAAAATTACGTGACAAACTCGCGCATCGTATACACAACTCGCTCACTCACACACACACACACACATATACATCAGACAGACAGCTATATACATCGCGGAGAGCTAGTCGCAGTCAGTCGCTCTCTCTCTCTCTCTCTCTCTCTCTCTCTCTCTCAGTCTCTCCCTCCCCTCCTCTCACTTTTAGCTTACTCGTCGTCGCCGTCGTCGTCGTCGGCGGCGGCTGCTCTCGCTCCTCTCTCGCGCGTATACTGGCAGCTCGCTCGTATTTCCGGCTCTAACTCGGCCGGGCTGGCTCGGATCTCGGGGATTCCTGGTCAGGGCGCGAGCCCAAAAGGTCTCCTTACTACTCGGCTTGGAAATCCGCGCTCGCGGTCGACCCGGAGAACGTTAGGACGGATAAACAGAAAAGTCGCGGGCGGGCGGCAGGTACTGTCTAGATAGCTGCTGCTGCTGCGCTCTCGAAGTCTTTGCTCGCGCGCAGCCCGAGACTACTGTCGAGCGCTCTCTCTCTCTCTCTCTCTCTCTCTCTCTCTCTCTCTCTCTCTCCTTGTCTCTCGCTGAGTTCCGGCGGCGGTGCGCGCGCGCGCACCAACACACACACACACGCGCGTACCTATAGCTATATACGCTCGAGTCAAGTCAGCTCGTACTACTCTACACACTGCGGAGCTCTCGAACCAAAGAGAGACGGAGCGAGAGCGAGATAGAGCGAGAGCGAGTAAGGCGCGAATTAATAAGGGAATGCTCGGCGTAGCCGCGAGAGTCGATGTAATAAGCTATGGTCGGGTCTATGTGGAACTCACCTCGCTGGATCTGCTGCGGGTCCGAAGGGAAAGCCGCGCGACGTCGCCGCCCGTGTGTACTGCTGCTGCTTTACTGGGCCTTCCTGCAGCGCGCTCGCTCTCCTACAGCCTACAGTACACACTGCAGCGCCCAGCGCTCTCTCTCTCTCTCTCTCTCTCCCGCACACTTGGCCCCGCTCGCTCACCGTCTGCTACAGCGCAGACAGTGTATGGAGTGTGTGCGTTTCGCGGACTGGCCGCGCACTAGCTTATACACACTCTCTCTCGCTCTCTCGTAGGGTGGTTTTTCGGCTCCGTAAACCGAGAGAGCAGCACCGAGCGCGCGCGCGCGCGAATCCGAGAGAGACGGAGCGACTGCACGGGCCCCCGAAGAAGGGAGGAGAGGACGGAAGGAGTGTCCCCGCGAGCCGAGCGAGAGAGACAGCAGAGCAGAGAGAATCGTGCTCTGGCTCTGACTGAAGGTGTATGTGTGTCCCGTTGCTGCTGCCAGGGTGCCGCGAGAGAGCTGGGCTCTATGCCTCTCTCTCTCTCTCACTCTCTCTCTCTCTCTCTCTCGCTCAGCGCACACCGACGCGGAAGCGCCCTCTGCCGGCTGTTCTCGGCGGCTCGCGAGCACCGACGTCGAGTCTCTCCCGCCCCCCCTTTCGCGTTCAGCAGCGGACTGAGCAAGCATATAGCTCCGTCCTCCTCTCTCGCGCGCGCGAGGCGCGTTTTGCTTTGCCTGCGTCCGTGCGGCACATAGAGTGCACGAAGTAGAAGCAAGCGTTCGCCGCACACGCACACCACACTCGAGCACCGATACCACTACGCTTACGCTCTCTACATAGCATTTTACGTGTAATAGATACGGGCCGTGCTTATACGCTAGCGAAGGCCAGCGTTGCTCCCTTGGCGCGATTTTCCGAGAGACGCGCTTTCTCTTTCTCTCTCTCTCACTCTCCGAGATAGAGAGAGAGAGAAGCCTTTGTCTCTGTTGCTCGTCTTTCCGAGCCCCCTGCGCGCATCGCGGAGCCATGAGCCGACATGTATGTGTGTGTGTGTGTGTGCGGGGGGCACGTGTTTGCGCACTTCGCTTCGATTTCCAAGTGACGCTGCAACAACTTGCGCCGATGATGCGATGTATTTGCGCGCGGCTTCGGTCTTGGAAAAGCGACGCTGTGTGCGAGCACGGGGAGGATGCAATATGGCGGCGGGAGCTGAGGTTTTGGGCTGGTTGCAACGGTTGCGAGGGATCGAGGTTTTGTGGATACGAGGATGACGCTGAGGGAGGCGGTTTTATGCGTAGAAACGGGAGACAGGCTTTCGTTGCAACACTTTGCAACGATTTCGTTGATTCGGATTTCGCGAGGATGAAGCGCGTTGCAACATCGATTTTCGGCAATTTTGAGAAACTTGCAACGTAAGACCGATCATTCGTTGCAAAATTAACCGGGATCTCGCGCGGGAAAGGAGCTAAATAACCCTTACCGAAGGTCGCTCTCGGGGCGTCGCATTTTCGAATTGGCGAGAAAATCGAGGCCGAGAACCCGGAATTTTTCCATTACGAAGAACGATCACGTGACGAGGAATAAACTAGAACCACTGAGTTTTGAAAAAATCGAGTATTAACGGCGGAAGCCCAGAATCTTAGGCAAAAGCCACCGACGACATCCCCTAGAAAACGAGCTTCCTTCATCCCCTGCGTCAGTCGTCGTTTACGAGAGAGTTAGGACGAGCAAACCGCCATTTTCGCATTAGGAAGAACGTTCGTCACGTTCTCAACGACTATGGTTCGCTTCTAGGCGGGTACAGCAACGACTGAACAACAAAAGCGGTGAACAAATATTTGGGGTGTACCCGTACGTGAGAGAGCATCGATTCCGTTCTATTTTGGGAAAACCAGTTGGCAACGGCGAATTTCGAGCTTTTTCGAATAAAAGCACGTTCGTTCGAATTTAAACGGATTAACGAATCTGGATTCGATATCCTTCCGTTGCAAATATTTCTCCGGAGTGGACTCGTCCTTCGAAATCCTTGAAAAAAAAGGGGGGGGGAAACTCGTGACGATTCGAACGAGAAAGAATCTTGCAGAGGACGTTCTCTCTCTCTCTCGACGTGAGCGTAAACATGATAAAATTCACTCGCCGTTCGTTCGCGGGCGATAGCTTATTGAGATTCATGCGCATTTTGCATTAAACATTTATAGACTGATGTATGCAGAACAGCAGCTGCGCTACTCGGATGTGGTTCAAAGTGGGTATATAATTATACGCGAACGTTCGTTCTTGCCAAGCGCCGTTTAGACTCGGCGAGAAATAAAAAATTTTTCCTTTTGTTTATAACAATATACAGCTGTAAAGTACGTTTTCGTCAAATTTTCCAACGAATCTACGCAGTTCATTTAAATTCAATTTCCTCGTGTACATTACTTGGCGTTATATTCGCAGCGGCGGCAACTCTATATACGTGGTTAAAAATTGTGGTCCCCACGCGCGTCTCTCTCTCTCTCTCTCTCTCTCTCTCTCTCGAAGTAGAATCAGTGTTGATAAAGCTAATCTGATAAATCGTGCTCATGAAATCCTGCAGTACTCGCAGAAAAACATTTTCGAGTGAATCGTTAAAAACTTGAACGTTATTTATGAATCTGCCGTTACGAATGAATAAGAGAAACGTCGTTTTGTTTAAACAAACTATTTGCTACGTCGGATTGCACCATAAGGTTCTGGTTTTTTTTTTTGTCCTTTAGAAGGATGATGCAATATTATGGTGCATTTTTGGAGTGTATGGCAGGGAGAGCTTGGAATATAACAGGAAACGACTTCGAAAATTGTACGAAAGAAAAACGAGTTTTTGTATACTCGTCTGATAAAGTATTACGTAAGCATAACCCAGCAAGGGAAAAACTCGGAACGTTGCGTAACTCAGCTACGCATTAAAATGAAATAGAAACGTCGCGAGTAGATCTAGACTCGCTGTGTTCGCAGGGTTTCGGTTTAAAATTTATTAAGTTAGCAACACTGCGTCGAGCTTCTGGCATTATTGTATTTTTAGAAGAGTTAAAGATGACGGATGTAACTTTGATTGGCATCGAGTGCGTGGATTAGCTTGTTTTAAGCAATGTCAAAAAAAAAAGACTACAAGCTGTAGTAGGTGTAACATTTTTATATATGTGTGCACATACACGGTTTCTGGAAATCAGTGAAATGCTTGCACTGGTTGGAATAATATACCGCGTTGCCCTATTCAAAGACTCCTCTTATCATTATCTGGTTCTAATAAGACTATCAATTCCAATATATAGGGGAAACGATTCTATATGTAGATACTTCGATGCAATATATATTCGAAATGCAATAAGTCTTTAGTTTAAACACTTTAATATTTAAAGGATCGTTCGAGATTCGTCATGTCAACCTTAAATTAATTAAACGCATTTTAATTAATATATATTTTAGGTACATTTATCATACAAAGAGCTTAATTTATTTTGGCTTTTAAACTTGTATAAAGAAAATGAGAATATCATTATGTGGTACTGCTGAATGTCAACATAATTATATGCTTTTGATTGAAAACCAAACGAATAACAATTTAATTCGCTTATAAAACTGTTATATAATGCTGACTATTATATCTAGAGTGATTTGGAAGTAACTAGATAGAGAATGACCCGTTTCTAGCTGTTCATAACTTTGAACGGCATTTGATACCGTTATTCCCAGGACCGCGCTGATTAAGAAACTGTGTTCCGAGGGGTGGTATACACAGGATTTACGATAACTGCGTTTAGAGCAAATTGCACGTTCATAGCGAATATTTGCAAGACTATCTCCCGAGCAACAAACAAACTAAAAAAAAATATTGCATCATTAATCTGCAAACAGAAATATCCGTTATAGCATCCTATATTAGCAGCGAATTTTCCAAGGTATTACTTTAATTTTCATCAGTCAGTATTATAAAGCCTGCGGCGAGTGCAGTTTGAATCGAATAACGGTACAAATCTTCATTAAGGATTACGCACGACTTGGGGACAGATGAATGGATCTAGTGGAGCCGAAACTATTCTGAGAACACCTATTTTTAAATAACTACAGAGTGAACGTATTCGTGTCCTTGTTTCAAACTCTTTCTGCAGAGGTATTTTATTTAAAAATACGAAGCTTGCGTTCGAGAACGATGGCAATATTGTGTGCTTTTATTGTAAAGTTAATGTTTAAACGATCTTGTAAAAGATTCGAGAATATTAAAACGAAGTTATTAATATACAGTTATCTTGATTAATACACTGTTATTGCTTGCAATTAAACAGTTTTTAGAATGTATCAATTAGTTATTTATAAAAAAATTTTATAGAATGGTTATTAGGTAGCATCCCAAATGTAAGCATACAAATTACGCTGCAAGCTCGGCAAGTTTTTCATTTATTGAACCATTTTTCGATATCACTTTATGAATAATTGTATTGAAAGATTTCAATCGACTTTTATTCTACATAGTACCCTTATAGATATAAGTAACGCTGATCATTGTACGCAAATTCAGTGGACTTATTTGTCACTGCGCGCGATTCGAGGAATCAGCAAATGAATATTCGCGTCGAGACTCTACTCGCGATGATTTTTCTACTCCATATCGTTTGAATAATATCGAAATAACGCTCGTTGTAAGAAATACTACTGAAAAATATTCACAAAGACAGTTAAGCTATAGATATCGATTCTATCGAGACCGAAAGGTGATCATATCTACCACCTGGGCCATGTACAGACTTCGATACCATGTTACAGAAGCGATATCAGATGTAAATAAATAAACATCAGAATACAGTACAACAGTTTGGCCGAACCATATACGAAATTTCACAGTGACTTGGAGCACGTGAACTCTACTAGCGACCAATTTTGCTATAGATGTTTTCAGAATAACTCTGCAGGATATATTTGTTTGAAAATGTGCAAAATATTTAGTTTTATTGTTATTTGGCAAATTTTGTAAAAATACATTATTATGATGTTAGTACTTGTGCTTTTTTAATTGTGGGGGTAGTTTTTCAAAATTTTCGAAGATGACAACAATCGTTCACGAAACCAACGTTATTTCTGTTTATTGCGGACACACAATTGGCTCCGCCATTTTAAATTTTCCAAATCTGATAGCAGATTAGTAATCAGCAAACTTCAAGGTCCCTATCCACACACATGTTTAAGAATACTTCAATTGATAAGTTATTATGATGATTTACAATGATCATTTTTCAAATTTGTAGTACTAAGCCATTTTTCAACATCGAATCTGTTGTGTTTAGCAAATATAATAATAAGAATGTCTTTTCTCTAAATTTACCGAAAAAATGATGAAAATCATTTGAACTACTTTTTCAAATAGTTGAGCCATGTCTAAGTATACACGAAAGCGACCTCAAAGTATCTTACTAAACTAGCCATTTAGCAATTCAGACAGAAGGTAGTTTTATAAATTACATCAAACATACGAGCATTAGAACTACAGATGACTCATGTGTAAAAAAAAAGGAAATTTAGTCTTTGAAAGTACAAATTCATTTATTATAGTATACGTGGTTCTATTGAGATTTTCATACTCTACCCTCCTATAACGTCTGTTTTACAGAAGCATCTGTACAACGAACAAAAACAATCAAATCGCGCGAATCGGGAAAATTTGATTCGTACCTACTTAATTAACGTCTCAAATCAATTCAAGACTGCGTTTCAGCAGTCAAGAAAAATCTAGCGATAAGCAAAAAATATGATGATAAGTTGCAAGGATAATAAAAATCGCTACCACTTCAACTTCAAAGTATACAATTATCCTCTCTATAACATACTACGGAAAAAACATACCTACTTTCTCGACTTCAAAAATGTTAAAAAAAATTGTTGAGGCACACGCCAAGGCCACTTATTTTCTGATTGTACAATGTACATGTTGAAAAAAATGCAAAACCACATTCCAACACTGAAGAAACATCTTGTGACACGTTTCCTCAGCCACTGAAATTTATCAAAAACTAACCATTGATCAACGACATGTACTTAATGCATGAGGGCACAAACAAAGAATGTGTATTAGTGAGATAGAAGTACGGGAACAGAGCTTTAATTTGAAAAAATGCTTTAAAGGTGCTTGATTTGGTCAATAATTACCAAATCAAGCATTTTTAACGTATTTTTTTCATATTAAAGCTCTTTGCCCGTACTTTCATCCTTCTCATACATTAGGTACATGTCGTTGAACAATAACTATTTTTCGACGAATTTGAGGAGCTGAGAAAACAGTGTCACAAGGCACTTTTTCAGTGTTGGAACGTGGTTTTGCATTGTTTTAAACATGTACAATTAGAAAGTAAGTAATCCGGGTGCGTGCCCTAACAATTTTTTTTCTTGGTTTTTGAAGTCAAGAAAGTATTTTTCTTATAAAAAGTAAAGGGAACTATGCCGCAATTAAAAATCCACCCTTAATTCGTAGCCACCTCGAAGTATTTATTGCATAAGTCCTCCCAAGCAGTAATCAATATAGAAGCACAATTTTTCTTATAATAGCCTACTACTGCAAAAGTATTGCGTTACCGAGAGCTACTCAATAATATCCTTCGCAATGTGTAATCCAATAAAATCTAAACTTTTCAATCAAAGCGAACGAGAGCACGACTGCTTTTACTATTCCTCTTTAAACCGTAAAGTATAAAAGCTTGAGCGACAAGTCACAATGTTCTATTGATTTCGCATATACTACAGCCCAGTGTTCGAAGACATCCCTCGTAAGGATAATCAGAATATTTCTCCAACACAAACCCAATGCACACGTTCTCCGCGAAAAAGAAGAATAAAAAAACTGGTCAATTAATTAGACCTGAACTCAAGCTACAAAAGCGAGTTTCAAAAGTACGCCAAGGCTCGTGTGTATTAAACGCGCGTATAGTGTGCAAGCTCATGAATGTAATAAAAACTTGGGTTGTTAAGCAAATTGCCGTATATGTTATATATCGATTCGACGACTCGAGCCTGCGCGCGTATTTAATACTCGTTAGAAAAAACACAAAAGCTCCTTCATAATTTTCAAGGCCCAACACGATAGCATCTCTCGCGATCGTAAGGAAAAAACCGCCAACCTATAAACGCAATCGATATATCCAAGCGTCAGTGTTCAGTTCGAGTTATACAATAAAGATCGAACGAAGCAGCCTCGCTTCGAAAATCGCAGCGACGACGCGACGCTCATTAGCAGTCAAAAGCTAAGACGAGCCGAGCGTCATTTTCTTCCCTCTCTCTTTCGCTCTTGTACACTCGGCCATCAGCACTGCGCACTTTCGCAAGAAATTTCGCCCCCCTCCTCTCTCTCTCTCTCTCAGCAGCAATGCCGAGTGTGTACAGCGTTTGTTGCTGCACAGCTTATGCAGGGAGCTTCGTACCGGGGAAAAACGCCTCCCTTGGCTTTTGCATCGAAAATACAGCACATCCGTAAAAGTGCAGTAGCAGCTGCTGCTTCTACTTGCGGCGTTGGCATCAGCGCAGGGAACGCGTCTACACAAAAGTCCTTTCCGAGAATTTCGAAACCACGCCGTTCCCCCCCACCCATCCCCCACCCCTTCCGACGCGGTTCTGTGCAGAGTATATAGGTATATAGTGTATAGAGGCCGGCGTTTGCTCAACTCGGCGTAGGTACCTATACTATAACACTCCACTGCAGAGGAGTACTAGCTTAGCTCTCTGCTGCTGCTGCTCCGCTTCGTGGCGCGCGAGCTCGGCTTGGATGGCTGCTCTTCCGCCTCGTGGCCCAGATACACGTGTATGCGTCTCTCTCGGCGTGTATACGTGTGTACAGCGCGGCTTGTACAGGCGTCGGAGGTCAGCTTTACGGAATTTTCCAGATCGACTGTTATGTGTGTGGGTTTGGATGAGATGTGAAGGTTGTGGAGGTTGTTCGGGAGGACTGGGATATTATGCCAAGCCTTTGGTTGTATGCCCTTGTTGTTGGGAGGATGGCTTGGGAGAAGCTTTGTAGGAGGGATAGAGGGGTGGAGGAGGTTTTTGTTTGTTTTTGGGGTTCGTTGAGTATGGGGGTGGCGATTTTTTTACGGCAGATGTAAACTCTTGCTATGCTTGCTGGGGGTTGCGATTTGTGAATTGGAAAATAGTATAGAACGACCACCTCGATACTTGAAAATGCGTGTACGGAGGTACTTCGACAGGGTGAAATGAGAAACAGGTTAATTAATTTTAGATTGAAATTTTTTATAGCTGTAATAACTTTGTAATGACTGACTTTGCACGATCACAAGAGTGGAAAATGTTGCGATTTTACAATTTCAAAGGTCTTATCCATATGGAACAGTTAACAATTTTTAAAGTTGAGTTACACGGCTGCATGACATTTTTTATAAGACTAATTGATGTAATTAATAAAAAGATCTTATTTCCGTGATAGCTAACGTCGTTTTTGTCTGGTGGTGTATTTGTAAATATTTGTACGCAAAATATAACTATTTAACAACAGATAATTGACTAAATCTATAACTTTTTTTATTACTATTTAACAAGCTCATCATAATATTAAAAATACAGATAGATATAAGTGCTAATTGTTTACGATGTTTTTTAAGAATAACTGTATAAGTATATTACTTGAGGAAGGGAATTCACTTGTCGGTTTACATTTTAACATCCAAAGGTTGAGACAATTTTTTTAATTACAGTACAGAAAACCATTTATCCCTTGGAGCACAGTTATGAGGTTGTAAAAGGCATTTTTTTATTTGGCGTGACTAACTGTTCATTTTTGAAGTTGCAATTATGATTTTTTTATTTTGCACAAAAGTTACGCTTTCTGAATAAAAAAGTATCGTTCGAAATACGTGCGTTTACTTTTTACAGCCTCGTATGATCTCATACTTAACACGAGGGTCGTACGAGAGTTTTCATAGCAAATGCGTACAATTTTACATATGCGGGTGTAAAATTTTACGCATTTGTTACAAAATTAACTATTTCGTCATGTTACAGCCTTTTTTCCACATAATTATTTTTCATTTCTTGTATAGAATTTTGGCAACGCATGCATCTCTTTACTATTCTGTTGAAAGAAATAAATCCTGACTTTATCGAAAGACAAAAGCTGAGTTAATGCTGATATTTATAACTAAAACCAAAATGAATTGTTTAAACAATGGTTTAATGATAAAAATGAAGGTTTTCTTTTTCAAAAAATGTTTGTACTCAATAATGTTAATACGATGAAACGTTACTGAAATAAGTGTTGCATTTCAGTTTAAAAACTGTTAAAACCTTAGAAAAGGGAGAAAAGAGAACATTACTTTTTAATCAAATAGGACAGAGATCCTCTTTGACAATATATCATTGCTTTTGAATGGAAACTCATTCTGTAATAATTTGAAAGTTCTTATTACGATCCTGATTGCTTCAGATATTGGCTGAATCCCATTGTTGGAATGTTGATGAGTTTATGTCATTGGTATGCCTTGTACCGCGTAACGCATATACTCTCAAGCAGCTGAAGCTCAATTTGCAAACTAGTTTGCTAAACTATGACTGCATAACACACATTTTTACTGACATTACAACCGTTTGAATTATTTATATTTTTAATTTAACTTGCGCGGAAAGAAAGTATTTTCAAGTAAAAGCAGCTTTGAATACAATAATTCCTCCAACTAAATGTAAAGGTCCAATAAATAAAATAATAGAATATTGTTTTAATATATCTATATATTTGCTTGCTAATGTTTGAGGCGCTTTGTAATACATAATTTAATATACGTTTTGGATGGTTCATTGTCCATAAGTTTGCAGACCCCTCTGTTTTTTTATTATAAAATACCAATACTGTCGTCAATTTTTTTTCACAGAAATTCATGCATGTTTACATGTGTTCCTAACCAACCTAACCATCAAAACAACAAACAGGCTATTCATTAGATAGATCGCTCGCGCAATTTTCGAAAAAACGATTTTTACATTTTAGATCTTTAGTTGAAAACCGCTCGACGAAATCGTTTAAAATTTTAACAGCAGATAGCTTTTTTATGGTGAATCACCAATTAAAATTTTAAAGCATTTGACAATATTATTTGAAGATGTAAGGAATAAAAAATTTTTCAAAAAAATTAAAGCCTTGATATTTTACGAACCATAGGGGTTTGAAAGCTGTGTAATGAACTTAGCCAAAACACATAAAATATCTACTTTTTCCCGAAATCTCAGAGATATGAATTAAAAAAAAATCACCTTTTTCATTTTATCTGCCGAACAAAGTGGTCGATCCCAAGCACCAAACGAGGAAAAGTAGGTAATTTTATTCTCTTTCAAATGCTTTATAGTTGAATTGTTTGTAACAATGGGATGATGGAAAAAAACGCAAAATAGTGTTTTTCAAAAATCAAAAAATAACCCTAAAAAATATAGTTGAGAAAATAAATAAAAAACTGTTTTTCTCGAATTCAGAATCCAAAAATGTATATGCATGTCAAATTTTATTGATATTGACGGAGTAGTTCCAGAAATATTATGGTATACATACACACACATCCACACACACACACACGCGCGCGCGCGCACACACATCCATACGGACATTTTCTAAAAACTTTTGATTTGAACTTCTAACACACCAAAAAGTATTTTCTAGAAGTTTTAAACAAAACTCAAAATTTTACTATTACAAAGCTTCCTCTAGGAGGAAGAAAAAAACTATTTATACATAGTGAGCCCTGTATAGTGGATAGAACGGAAATATTAAACACTCATTTATTTAGCGAAAAGGGGCATTTCCTTTAACTTATTCATCCATCCTCATTCGCTTTACTTTTTTCTCGGTTCTATATTTGTATTCTACATTGACGTCACTACTTCGGTTACGACTGTTTCAACAGTTTTTATTAACGTCTATGTAACGCATATGAAAGATAAAATAGCGTGAATCACAAAAAGATTATTTGTACCTATACCTATTCAACGTTTCAAAAAAGAAAATATTAAAAATTTTACCTAATGGCTGTGCTTGATCTACAGTCAAGAAAACCAATATAGATAATGGATGAAAATAATAAAAATCTCTAATAAGGAAAACAGCTGTAGCAAGCCTAAAAGGGCTGATTTGGCATAAGTGACACGCCGTTATGTCTCCACTGTGATCGCAGAAACTGTTAGGGTAAATACTATTTTCGCGGAAAAGTTAATCGAATTCAGTATTAAATAGCTTCCCTTAAATAGATTCATTGATTGTAGACATTGTCTGCACATTTGAAATGTTTGATTAATAACTTTTTGGCACTTTTGGATGCTTGCAAACGCACAATTAGACTATAGCTCTCGTTTTAATATGTGCACGATGACGAGAACAAACAATTAAAAACAGAAAGAAAAAAGGGTGTTCCGATTTCACTTGCCAACAGTAATAGTATAAGTGTGACAGTAGTGTAACAGTGGCGCATAAAGGCTTCATGATTTTGCGGCGATCACTACTCCTGGCTAGATCTATTAATTATCTAAATACCAACAATATATTGAGTAAAAAAGGAATTCACCATAAGAAACTATAGATAAGTTTCAAACTTTAACAACAAGTTTTTAGAGATTTCTAACGTGGCTTCTACAATCTGAGACAGCTATTAAAAATGCGAAGGAACGCGACAGAGCTCTCACCCACCCAAGCGTGGCGAACGTTTCTTAACCTGAAAGACCATCTGCTTGCGTAGACGGCAAGGATCCTCCAGAGAAATGCAGCTTTCTTTTCTGACTGATGTTTCTCTTAACTTTTTCTAAATTGTAAATCCTTAAATTTTTGTTTTCAGTACAGTTTCTAATCCATAAATTTGCAAAGCTTCGCTAACCGTCAATCACAGATTAACATCAACAATAGAATATCGTTTTGATTTAATAGCTATAGTTTATTCTACCTAAAAATTATCCAAAGCGACTAAATTAACATCAATGACAATTGGAATCACAATGCATTGTTCATATTAGGTCTACATATGACGGAATGTAGGAGCGTACGTGTACACTTGTAAAAATTCATACAAGCATTCATCGCGCCCTTTCACTAATAGAGAGGCGATGCGGTTGCAGCTTACAGGTAGAGCAGTACTGCATCCTGAAGATTTTACGTATCATTAATGAGCTGTCGAAAAGTAAATATTAAATTTAATTCGATACAGGTAAGCTTTAGCAATATTATCTAATAATAAAGATTAGAATATTATAAACGAATCGTACGTAGAAATTTAAGGGGTCCAGCCTGGGTTAAATCCGTCAAAAGACAACAAAATATTAGCCCGATAAAACTTTTTCTTTTCACGTAAATTAAAAAACAAAAGATATTTACATTATACACTACTTCTATCGAGAAATATTATATATATATATATATATATATATATATATATATATATATATATATATATATAGACATTTCTGAAAAAGATTAATTAAATATTATTATCCATACGTTGTATACGTAGCTAATAATTTTAATTAATATTTTTCACACTGTACTTGTTGCTAACAACATTTAATTAATATTAGAAATGTCTTTCATTAGGTCTGAGGGGGCATGTTTAAGGTATATTTTAAGCCCGGGTAGAGTAAAGAAGACGGTCCGGATCTTTCACAAAGCCGTGGCAAGTGACTAAAAAACATTTATTTACATAGTAAAATGTCATGAATTTTGGTCAGTGATATTGTATAGTGTGTGTGTGTGTGTGTGTGTGTGTGTGTGTGTGTGTGTGTGTGTATATATATATATATATATGATATTTTTCGGTAGGAATGGTGTATATTGTAAATATTTTTTGTTTTTTAATTTACGTAAAAGGACAAAAATTTATCATACGAATATTTTGTTGTTTTTTGCAGGATTTAACCCAGGCTGGACCCCTTAAGGGGTTGTCGGAGGAGCAGCCGAAAAGTGTCGCTGCAACGTCTGAGTGGCGCTGCGGTCAGGTGGCCAAATCCCAATTGAACATCAAATACAAAAGAACCGTGTACTTAAGAAAAAAAATCGCTCTTTACCACCCTTCCTTTTATCCTGAAGTAATTGTAATTCGTGCAAAACATGGTATTAAGTGCATATTTTCGACGTAGTATTAGAATTACGATATGACCTACCTAGGCACGGTGACTGTATATAAATTCAAGATAGCGTAATTGTATATGTAACGTAATTCGAATACTACGTCGAAAATATGCACTTTATACCATGTTTTGCACGAGTTACTAATACTTTAGGATAAAAGGAAGGGCGGTAAAGAGCAATTTTTGTTCTCAAGTACGCGGTTCTTTTATATTTGTTTTTTTGTTGTTATATCGTATTCTTTTGTTGTTCAATTGGGATTTAGCCATCTGACCTATTGTTATATCTAACATTTAAACTTTTCTAGAAATAAACAATGCCGAAATATTGTAAACTATAATCATTAATTAACAGAGCATACATTAATACACGAATCGACAGGTTTCAGAGATCGTTATAGTTGGTATAATGTATTTGATCATTTGAGTAAACCCCAAACTCCAGTAATGATTAATCCCTTAAAGGGGATGAAATCGTCTTTGAAGCCACAGACAGATAGGCCTTTGAGTATAGACTCGACAAGAGTATAAACTAAAATGGTATATGTATGAAAACCTTGTTAAGCGAAAACAAATGTTTAAAAATATAAAGCGTTCTGACTAACTTGCAAATGAAAGCTAAAATTCTAGCGTACATATTTTATTACCGACGATTCGATGCACATAAAATTACAAACAGGTTCTGCAAGCTAGCTAGATTCATTCGGTCTTTTTTGATCATAAAAGATGATCCCCGCCTCTTAAAACCTCTTGATCTACTTCAGACCATTAAAGTACAATCTGCAGATGAGGAGAGAAAAAATTAACGATGCTTTCGCGAAAGATCTTTCTACAGTAAAACGAATTACAAGTATATGTACACACATTTGTTAAAATGTAAAAACTCGTCAAGACTTTTACTGCAAAACTTATTTTTATCTGAATGATTGAATCTGAAAATCATAATTATTAAATATTAGAAGCTTTGATTTTTTTATACATTTCCAATCCTTCCATCTAAAATTGATTTCTTATCTTTTTCAAAATAATGCTGCTCGCGTGCGCGGTGTAACTGTTGTCGCGAAAGAACATCACAGGGCTAAAACAACCGAAACCTTCAAATACTTTTACATTTCGATATCGCACACACCGCAAAATTTTCAGAACATGAAATGCTTTGAGAAAAAGTTCACCAAAATGGCAGGCTACCAACAATTTCCCAAAGAATCACTCCCTCAAAGGGGTAGTAGTTACAACAAGACTCGTTCAAACAAGATATCCCTTTCCCCGCACACAAGCGGTCCCAAAAAGTCCTCGCGCGTCACTAGCAACCCTGTGCCAGCGCAACGCATCCCCCCTTACGATTAAAAAGACGCTCCGGGGCTTCGCCATACACCCGATCGCTTTTTACACACCAGGCTTTTGCTTTGTGCAAAGTGTATAGTGTACAACTTCGTTTGGTTCCCTGTCTGCATCACGAGCTACTATATATAGGTGTACACACACACTCACGCGCGCACGCACATATATACATACAGAGAGACGACGACTCCATTCCCTGCCCCTTCTCTTTCGGATTGGCTTCTATCTCTCGACGCTGCTGCTGCTGCTGTTGCTGCTTCCCTCTCGCTCGTTCTCACGCGATTGCCATTAATCCGAGAGAGAGCTTCGTGAAGAGAGAGGGAGAGAGACAGAGCCACGCCGCGCGCAGCAGCGCACAGCGAACATTCTTTTCGTTCCTTCTCTTTGTCCGAGCGTTCTCTCTCTCTCTCTCTCTCTCTCTCTCTCTCTCTATACGTCTGTCTCTCTCGGTTTCGAGAGCTCACTTCGATTTCACCGCGATGATCTTGCTCCTCCTCTCTCGTTTTGCCGTGTTATTATTATTCATAGCGATTTTTCGCGAGATTCAGGAGGTAGTTCCTTCCAAACGCTCGAAAGCACGATGGGGATCCTTTGGAGCTTTTATTTTCTCGGTATTGCGACGCACGAGTCTGTGCAGTGCTTGCGAGGAGAGATTACCGATCCTCTCTTTATTTTCGGCCTTTGGCGCATGCTTCGTTGAGCAATAATGACTATTTCCCAACCGCTCTCTGTCCCTCTGTGCCATGGGCGTAAATAAATTGTTAAGTCTGCCCCCTCCCCTGCCGCTTAATAGACGAAAAATTTTTACACGCGGATCGGCGTCGTTAGCGCGTCTCTGAGCAGAGAGCACACACACGAGCCGATTACGTAACGACGCACACTGCCATCGTTGAACCGACACAGTGTGGTGCGTTGCTCAATCGGTTCTCTAACGCGATTCTCTATGGTCGAGTATCGATATGCGCAGACTGAAAAACAATAATGTACGTCCCGGTAGTTTTCCGCGATGCGATGCCAGGACTCTCCCCTTTATAGCATAAACGTGAGACATACGAATTCACGAAAAAGTGCCTCTAACTTGTTGCGCTTGGGCTCTCCTGTGCGCGTGCCAATTGTGCAAGTACTGTATATACACGCTCCTCCGGGTGTACCTCCGCACACGAAATATACTCACTCTGAAGAGTCGAGAGAGAGAGAGAGAGAGAGAGAGAGAGAGAGAGAGAGAACGCATTCGACAGACGAGGAGAGAGAGAGAGAGAGAGAGAGGAGAGGAAAAAGACGCGGCGCTTGCGCGCGCCCACGTTTCCGAGAGCGTCCCTTCCTTTTTTCGCCTCTTTCTCGTCGAGCGACGTTGTATATATAGCTCTTATTCTCGCTGTTGCTCCGAATGTAATATCGGTTAAATGCATAGGTTAGACTCGTCGAGAGCAAGAGAGACAGCGCGTGAATTTTCGCCGAACGCGCTGCAGTCCTGCGAATCATCCCTTGCCAGGATTGGCTGGAGACCTATGTGTGTGTGTATGTGCGTAACGCATAGGACACGACGATGGGCGGCTGCGAAGCGTGTCTATATATACATGTAGAACAGCACACTCTGTACAGCGCGTGGCTTCGACGCGATGACGGTGGAATTTTCGTAGGTCACGCGATCCGAGAGAGCTGGGCTTCCGCCGCGGTTTTGTGACCGTCACTCTCTCGGCTCTCGCTGTGTGGCTTTCTTTCGACGCGCCGACACGTCGCTTCTGCGTGTTTATTGGCGGCTTGGATTTTCTCGAGTTGGGTTGACGTTGCTGTGGCCCTTTTGCGCTGGATAGTGGACGTTTGATGGAGCAGGTCGTGGTGTGGGAGGGATTTGGAATTTTGGAGATGATGGAACTATCGGAAACTTGCTTCGACGCCAAAGTATCTCGAGAGCTGAAAGATGCTCGAGATACTTTTGGCTTCGTCCGACATTAGTAGAACGAGTATTTGGAAGTGTTAAAGAATGGAAATTCGTTTTTTCTCAACAAGAGAGTAGAGTAAATTGGAAAAATCGTGCACATTGTTTGTAAAAGTGCAAATTAAGTGAATGTCAAGAAGAAATTCGTAATTTTTTTTTTTAGCAATTTTCCGAGTTTCGGAGGAAGCTATACACTGGGCTCGAAGATATCGCTCGTATCGCTTGATATCTAATCTATGTCTCAACACAAGTTCCTCAGATATGTAGCTTGGGTAGTGACGTAGAACGTGTGGATGGCTCGATTACAATTCAACTAATGAATTTATGAATATCCTACTCTATCGGAATTTTTAGACTTCCGGCGTGTGGTGGAAGTTTGAAAACGATATAAATATGCAGCAGAATCGCGAGTTGTCAAATTACGGGTTCGTCAGTCATTATTTTGTACAGCTTTCCGGAATATTTTTGCGCGAATTGAAACGAAAACTATGGCTATCCCTAAATTAATATTAATTAATACATTTTGTAGATAATACTGCATAGTATAATGGAAAATTGTTTGAGTCGAACAGTAAAGTTCTTGGTTTTTCAAATATTTCTGTTTAAAAATTTTGTGTGTGTGATATCTCTGATACAATTTGTTCTATAAAATTTATATTTGAGCGATTGAATGTTTAATGATGATTAAAATATACGCAAGCAATTAATGAAACACAGAAATCATTCTAACAATCACGTTATTGGAAGACCAATACAATTTCGAATATTAACAAGAGTGAATTTTTACAGGAAGAGTTAGAGTGATTTGAAAATTTTCTGGATAATTAATAAGCCATTTCCAGTACTAAATGATTGAGGGTTACTACTATTTACACAGGAAAAATTATCCAAACATTAACAAATGTAGAAATACAAATCATGTTATTTTAGAAATTTTGCAAAAATAAAAAACTTTCCTACATAGTTGTTTAGATTTTAATGACATTTTAAAAATATCAAATGAATAAATACATAGAGATACATCGAAAAGCAAACAATCAGTTAGCTTATTTTTCTTTTTAGTGACTAATGCATGAGTATTATACGAAAAGCCACGTAAATATACTGCGACAAGATGACTAATAAGTGAAAATAAGAATGAATGAACCTTGTGCCGCCCAGAGCAATAATCGTAATGAAAATGATTCTGTAGAAGTACAGAAGAGTGAGCTGTAGATAAGGAAAATAATGCAGGGCATCTACTAGCAAATATCCGAGTTCATATAGCAGAGGTTCTGACAAAACAAGAAAGCGTGTGTCAGCAATTCTGTACCCATTTGTTTCATCGCGTACGTCCTAGAGTGATATCAGTAATTTTTAACTATCTTGCATCAAAACAAGATAAATTTTGAATGCAGTTGCTGAATGATCTATGTTACAAAAAAGACGCCTTTTTAACGGAAATTAGACTTAAATTCCAGAACAGGTTGGTAAAAAATCATGCTTTTCTTCTATTTTGGACTATTTTACCTGAATTAAACATAAAATTTGACGCGATTATTGCTCAAGTAGAAAATTTAATTTCCGAAATAGTTTTTATTCAATACCTCAAAATACTAGCTTTCAACAGTCAGCAAACGAAGTAAAAGTATCTCCAGTATCTTTTGGTGGGCGTATTCGAAAGATGGGCAGCATTATTTAGTAAGCGTCACACTGAAATCTGAATTGATCGAAGTATTTATAAATTGGGCAAAACTTTCAATGGCATAGATAATAATAGGTCCGAACAGTTATAGCATGAGCAGCCCAAGCATGCCCAAGAAGCGGTAGGGAAAAGACCAGTCTAAAACTGTTTTGTTTTACAGCTTCTATACGGCTTGGCGCTAAACCACGACTTATTCTGCATGATCACAAACCGCTAGCGTGGCGAAATTCTTTTCTCTGTGCAATATGCTCTTGATGTCTTATAACCACGCGCAGAGTGGGTTCAAAAATTCGAAGTCTAAGAAACAATATTGATCCTTACATTATAAGGGTAACTTTTTATTAGCTTGATCAAAATTAAGATTTCAAAAAGGGATTTGAGAAATAGGCTAAACAATGCTCGATTTGCTGCTTGGGGCGGTCGGAGGAGCAGCCGAATGGTGCCGCCGCAACGTCCAAGTGGCGCGGCAGTCAGGTGGCAAAATCCCAATTGAACAACAAATACAACAGAACCGCTTACTTAAGAAAAAAATCGTTCTTTACCGTCCTTCTTTTTATCCTAAAGTAATAGTAACTCGTGCAAAACATGGTATTAAGTGCATATTTTCGACGTAGTATTCGAATTATGTTACATATACAATTACGCCATCTTGAATTTATATACAGTAACCGTGCCTAGGTAGGTCATATCGTAATTCTAAAATAAATCTCGGACCGTACTTGATCATAAGAAAGGTCCATTCATGCGTTTTTATATTTTATGACTCGCTCGGGTTGCGACGCGGGGTGCCGCGACACGTAGCGCGACGCGGACTTCTTGAAGGGTCTTGCCATCTGGAGTCCGTCTGTCGGGCTAGAATAGGACCATCGTTTTTAGGCAGTTTTACTGCATCGCTATGCACCGTCGATACGCGCTAGGCGTTTCGTCTGCGACTGAGTCTCATAGAGTCTAGATGTGCTCCGTACTCCTTCTATGTGCTACTCAGAATAAAAGTCTTATATAAAAGAATATTCGGAGTTTAATATAAATTATTTAACCCATTTCCAATACCCCTTAAGTTCAAATTCATTAACTGTCAAAGTTCTATGTTTTCTTGAACTTAGTTTTGACTATTTCACCTAAATTAGAATAAAATTTATTTCGAATTGTAAAGTAAACTATTTTTTAAATCACCCTTTTATTGGCTTGAAGGGATGTGGGGGCTGAAACACTGTTTTTCTAGTCCATATAACTTTTTAAGGGGGTCCGAAACCCAAGTTTTACCGACAGTACGAGTGCTCAATAGAAAATTACTCGAAAATAAATAAATAGAATGAATTATGAAAATCCAAGAGCTATCTATCACTGTACCACGTATCAAATCAAAATATTAACGCAGTAATAAATGGAATTTAAACGAAAATCAGTAACCGCAGCGTGAATATGCTGAAAGTTTCGCATATGCACGCTGTGGTTACTGATTTTTGTTCAAACGCTATAGTTATTATTGCGTTAATATTTTTATTTGAAACTCGGCACAGCGATAAATGTTTGTAAAAAGAAGGGCAACTAACTCTTGGTTTTTCACAATTCATTGTATTTCTTTAGTTTCAAGTTATTTTTTCCATGCACTTGTTCAGTCGACTCGGTCGGTAAAAGCTGGGTTTCGAACCCCCTTAAATAATGCATAATGAAAAACCGAGCTCGAAGCGCAATATTAAGATATTTAAAGAATCATTCTACCGACAGAAATTGTCAATTGGACCCTTGTTTTTTCAACAAGTTTTAAAACACGAATGGATGTTTACGCGATCTTAGTAATAACCTTAAAACTAAGCAGTACCATTATTTTATCAATTAACTTTTTATTTTATCAAATTCTTTCTTTATATTTTATCCAAAAAAAGTTGATTTTTTTTTGCATTTAAAATACGAAATTCCTCGTGGCGAATTTGGGAAGCTTTAGCTCTCATATCCTCTTAAGACCAACTTATTATGATATACAACTTGTTATAAAGATGCGTGTGAGATATGCGTTTTACTTTTTTAAAAAACAAGCGTTAAGCTACATAATGCGTTAAAATCACTATACGCAGTACGTATTTTCACATGACGATGGGTGCTAAAAACGCAGATTTCTCCATGCTGAGAGAGGCCTCAAACACTCTCTTTTAAAAATGATGATATAATATTTGTTGTAACTGATTATAATGATAATCGAGTAAACATTCAGGCAGATGATAAGATGACAAATATAAAAAAAATATAAAATTATTCAAAATTGTATCGAGTTTTTATTGCGATGATGGGTCGCGTGTTTTTCAATAAAGTAGTTAATCTTATATAAATTAATATTTGGTTTTTTAATAAACATATATGTTTATTAAAAACATAATACATTTTTCCAACCAACAAATAATTTTCATAAACTTTTTGAAATTATTCTACCAGAACACGTCATCGTTAACATATCCGAAAAAAGGCAAACAAACACAATCCCGTCGCTTACAAAATACGCCAAAAAGCTCTCCAACTGCATAAAAAATAAAAAAATCCTAACAATTTAACACTACCGATCTTCATCTCATCCGCAAAACATTATAAAAACCAAAAAATCGCATTGGAAAGTATACCTATACTTCGTATATCCCGAGCGTCTGACTATCCCTAATCCGTAACTACTGATACAAGAAATTAATACGGATTTCCGCCACCAGCGGCGCTAGAAGAGCAAACTCAGCATTTTTAATATGTTCGCTATTATTGATGGCACGTGTGCAATAAACATAGTCCTAGTAAAGACATTATTTGCAGCTATGTTTTCAAGCGCCTCTGGTGACAGCGTAGGCTATACGCTACTCTCGCAGCTCGTGTATATTACCTGCGCCGCCGTCTCTCCCGCCAACTCGAGTCTATACGGCTTGAAGCCGTATGCGTTACAAAGTCAAAATTCGTCGATATTGTACGGCATAATTGTATGTTATACGTTATTTCTCGAAAGCATTAGTTAGAATGACGTTGAATAACTGTCAGTTATTCGCCAACACGAATTTGCGAAAAACTGAAACTTGTTCAACGAAAGACTGGTAAACGATTTGTTTTTGGTCATAATTAACAATAGTGGTGTAGTGCTGTAAAATATTTATATAAGCTTGATCATTACTTACCTGATACATGTCGATCTCTTTATGCGCAAAAATATTCATTAATTGTAATATTCGACGTAGCTTTTGGTTTGTAACGTTCGTTGATTGAGTCGTAATTTAGAAAGTTAATTCGCTTCTCGGCTATATCGATAAATGAAAGGCGATCGTTACGTGTGTCGTTAATTTTTAAATTTGCATTGCAGATAGTTTCAAAATATCGATAAAAAAAAAATTAGTCCATTCGACCCATTTCCATCAAAAATTAAACACCTTTCCAATCGCAACTCAATCAACAAAGAAAAACCCATAAACGCATAAAAGACCAAGCACCAGGACAAAGGCGCCTGCTTATACCCTCCCCGACCCATCGGGGGGTTAGTCGCGATCTCGCGAAGGAAACAAAGGATATCCCAAGCTCTCCGCGCGCGGGGGTGAAGTCACAGTCCAAGCACACTACGCTTTCTAAATCTCGTCCGTCCCAACGAACTTCAAATCGATTTCCGCCAACTGTCGGTTGAATCGAAAAATCGAACGCGATTTTCGAACACACACACGCGCGCACTCGCGGCGGTTCCTCTCGAATCCCCAAGTAGAAAAGTCGCGTTACGCACGGACGTTTGACACGGAGCCCACGTAGCGCATACCTCTCTCGGCTTTTCACTTTTCCTCCCACTCTCTTCGATACGGAATTCCGCTATGGTATACCCAGCGGTTGTTTACAACGGCTTTTGGAAAACCCGAGCAGTTTTGAATTTTCCGTTAACACCTATCGAGCGAGCCGACCTCGAGAGGGCAACGGCGATACTTACGCGTGTCTTACGTTCTCTCTCCCAACCTAACCCACAAAGCCGTCCTGATGCTGTGTCTTTTCGCGCTATACACGCGTGTTTATAAGTACACGAAGCGAAGAAGAAAAAAGCATGTAACGCCTCACCTCTTGGCCTCTTGCTCGCTATGTAGAAAGACGAGGTTCTCGGGAGGGCTGCGGATCTTCTATAGGTCGTCCTTCCGATACAGCATGTCCTGATGCTTGTGTGTTGAGCTTCACGTGCACGGGCTGCGACGACACGACTACACGTCAACGACTATCTCGTGGCTATGCTTCTCACTCGCGATCCGATGCTATTATACGCTGTGCTGCTGCTGTTGCTGTATTCGCGGCTCGTCACGCGACCGTCACGAATTCCGGATGACAAGGTCCACCACGTGCACCTATATATGTATATTGATATCGCGCATTGTTTCGCCGCCAGATGGCGATTGAATACAGCCCTTAGCGCGAGTGTCCCTTTTCGATGATGTTTTTTCGACGACTCGCGGTGCTGAGGTAGAGTGTGCGGTTTGTGTTTTGCAGCGCGTGTTTTGAGAGGGACATGGCTGCAACTCTGCGCTGCCTGGCGCGAACTGTCGCGTCCGCTGGGTTGATGAGGAACGTCGAGCTGTTGAAGAGCAATGTCAGCCCGTGTAGTTTTGCTCTGGTGAGTAGATTGTTGCGAGAGGAGTGCGGTTGTTGCTGGAAGGAATAGAGGTTAGGTTAGCCGGGATGGCAGTTTTGGAGTCGTTTAATTGGGGATTGTTGTCGAATCGGGTGTTGGAGGTTCGTTTTAATTTGTTTTGGCGATCGGGATTGTTTGTTTAAATTTCGCTCGATTTGGCTATTATTGATGTACCAGAGTCGATAGATTTGTATTTAGACTCGAGTGTCTTCTGCTCATGGTTGATTGCTTACCTCTCTTTACAGACACAAGTGAGAGGCATTCGTGCTCAGGCTACGCCGAAGGTCCAAGACCTAGACTTGAAGAGTCTGACCGATTTTGAGATTTCCAAAGATCCCAACGAGTGGCAATACGTTGAGCGTTTGTTCAGAACCGGAAAAACCGTGCCAATACCAAAAAGCTTTGAGGGCAAATCACCTGCCGGATGGTCGTCTCCCAAGGGTAAGTTTCGTGAAATTGAAATGCAAGAGATGATAGTTTAGTGAGAAACTGTTCGCTTTGTTGTTTCAGAAGAGGCAAAGAAACTTTCATACTTCATTAATCGAACGAAAAATTACATGCAACCGGTTTACCTTTCCATAACATACCGAGGTACGAGACACATAACTGTAATTAGGAGAATCCAAGGTGATGTATGGGAGTGCGAGAAAGATATTAGAAAGTTTCTTAAAAGCAAGCTTTCCACAGCTCAATACAGTCGTTTGGCCACTCGTATCAACGAAATGTCTGGTCAAATTAGAATTAGAGGAGATTATGTATCGATGATAAAATACTGGATGGATATGAAAGGATATTGAACTGGGTTACGCCTACAAGTTTGATGTTATTTAAATGTACTTGATATAGTTACTGTTAAATAAATTTTCTTCTTTTTTTTTTATAAATAATTGTGTATTCTTAAACGATCTTTCTTTTTTTTTACAAAAATACCTAAAAACCATGAGTAATGAGCAATAAATAAATGTAATTTTGATTCATTGATAAAAAAAAACTTTCAAACAATCAATTTTAGTAAACACGTCTTTATCTACTCAAAAAACACGTTCTCATCTTTGAAGCATTGTGTAATTTGAACATAAGCACTGCATAGTAAGGGGAAACCATTGAGGAGATATAAACATTTCGATTATTTTTTTTTTATAGCAAAGTGCTGTTTTTCAGATTTATTTTTATGCGAATATTGGCTTTAAAATGCGAAATCGTATTTATTTGAAAATCTTTCCTTGGTTGAATTTACGACCATCCTTGTCAGTGCCAGTCCAGCTGAAGTACTGTGTGACAAGTTCCTTTGTCTTTTCATCTGATGGATTGAGCTTAGTCCAGTTGTAGGACTCGTAATCTATCTGCCAGTCTGGACAGAGCTGTAAATGAAGCACGTCGATTAGAAAAACGAAGATTGACAAAACTCAAATATTTTGATTAATAAATTATCAACTTACAGGGAATGCAAGTTCCTGTCCACGCCAAACCCAAATTCCACTGATTGTGCTGTCGTTGTCTGTGCCGAAAAGACAGACGCTAGCGAACGCGGCCTTTCGCATCTTGTCCAAACGTTGGTACATTCCACTAATTAAATTACAGGACATGAACACCTGAAACGAGAACAGCAGTAAGTATTTGTTGAAAAAAGAATAGAGTTAATTTGTCTGCAAAAACAAACGTTACCTTTGTAAGTTCTTCTGGGTATTTGTATTCACAGAACCAGATACTGTAGTTTTGTGGGTCAAACTTCTCGAAGAAGTAGGGGATGGATTTGGCTTCATCTTCGTTACTGTAAAACCGTTTGAAGTCGTCGAAGTCGAAAGTACCCTTTGGCATGTTGTCAAACGGATTCGACGATTTAGGTTCTGCAGCCAAAGCAGCCTCAGCAGCATCAAGCTCTTCAGCTGGCTCCTTCTCCTTCTTGGGCTCCTTTTCCTTCTTAGGCTCCTTCTCCTTCTTTTCCTTCTCCTTCTTCTCTTTCTAAAGTATAAAATGATAATCAGATAAAAGACAATATTTTATCAATTAAAATTATATTCATTTTATACAAAATGCTTTTTTACCTTTCCATGAGTTTCAGCAAACTTCTTAGGATCGTACTCAAGGGTCTTTTCAGCCAATTTGAAGGCACCTACAACAGCAACGGACTCTGGCTGGTTGATGATGGTCTGGAACCACCTATTCACGTTCTGGTATGGCTTGCGGAGGGTGGGGTCCAAGATGTACTGATACAGGTACAGCATGGTCATGGCTACGCTAATATCAGCTAGCGTTATCCTCTCTCCTACCAAGTATGTCCTTGTCAGAAGGTAGTTGTTCAAAAATGTGAGAGCTTTCTTGATGTCCTCCTTGGCATTCTCAACATTCTGCACAGAGATAAGGAAACATATTTCAATAAATTGACTTGCTAAAAAGTATTCTAAAATAAAAATAAGTTGATTTGAGCTGTCGGAATAATTAACAAAGCACAAGCAATAGATACAAATGCTACCGGTGTATGCCTCTTGCTTTTCCTCTCTTCGTTACGAAACCTGATAGAAACATCAGATCTCGCCTTTTAAAGAGGTTAAATGACAAAAGAACAACAATGTGTGATAACTAACCTGTTTGTTGTAGGGCATGATTCCCAGAAGAGGGAACACCCACGCGCTGCTGGCAGGCAGGATTTCGGAGTCTGCGAAACCGAACCATTGGATGATCTGAGCCTTCTCTGCGTCAGTCTTTCCCCTCAGCTGTTCATTAGCAACTACAAAAAAAAAGCATAGAAATAAGTAAGGTGCATATAGAAATCACTACTTGAAACATCGGTATGATGCAATGACTCACCGTAGTAAGCAATGGCATTGCTCTCTGAGAGGTATTGGCCATCGCTGGTTTCAAGGGCTGGTACCTGAAAAAAACGAATTATCTCAGCAAAAATCCACAAAAATGTAGTTATATTTTTCTACCGAAAATATCAGTACCGTAATCACGCTCGAGAACCTTCGCGAATAACGTCGCAAAAATCAGATAAAAACTCAGCAATACACACGACGTGGACATTTTGGCGAACCCTCGGAAATTCGCGAAAAAAAAAAGTACCTATATAGGCACAGTACAGGTATATGCACGTATACGCTTGAGCGCACGATCTCTCGAGATAAGAAGCGGCTCTCGAGCTCATCCCCACCTTGGAACCCCATAAACCGTTCGCGAAATATTTAAAAAGCCCAAATCGAGCATCTGGACCAAAGTAGGGCTAGCGCAGCTCGGAACCCAAATAGAACCTCGGCGGGGCAGCCAACCCCGAAAGTATTCGAGTAGAAGATATCGTACAGCGCAGCATCTGTTTCTCTGCGGCCGCGGGGGGTGAGAGCGAGAGCGAGAGACGGAGAGATGCTTCTCCCGAGACGACGACGAAGTCTCTCTGTCTGTCCACGTAGAGGTAAACGCGAGACTGTCTAAGGACGTGGAGGCGAAGTACTATAAAGATCGATCGCACTCACCTTGCCAAGTGGGAACTTCTTGAGGAAGGCCTCGGACTTGTTGGTCTCGCCGAAGACGAAGTCCTGGGCAAGCTTGAGCTGGGCCCCGGAGAACTTGGCCGCGATCAGAGCCTTGTAGGCTCTGAAGTTCTCCGGATAGGTGTAGAGTGTCTGAAAGAAAAAAAATAGCCCGGTCGTTACGAAGTCGAGAGCATCCTCGGGTCGAGCCGACCGCCAGACAGGGACTTCGTGGTCACCCGGACCCGATGTTCCCGGCTGCGATTCCGCCACGACGGGAGAAACTTACACCAGACGCCATTGCACACGTTACGGGAAGAGGAAGTCGAAGGCCGGCTAAAAACCGACTCGCGCTCGCCTCGCCGCCGACGAATATGTCGCGCTCTCGCGCATGCGCCTTGGCCTTCGTATGTATACATATATCGCGCGAATATATACTCGCGTTGCGTCGGTGTGCACGTCGGTGCGCGACTTTTTTTTATTCGCCTCGTTTCACTGAGGCTAGCGGTTTTCGCGCGCGCGGCGATGTATAAGTATACCTACATACGTGCTTACTTATACTTTAATACCTCGGATGGAGAGATAATGCGCTGCTCCGGCTCTTTTTTTAGACCGGAGACTCTCCCGTCGCTGCAGAGGCTGATAATCATTTTTTCGTGGACGAGTTGTGTGTAATTTTTTTTTTCGATTTCGGTGGCGACGCGTATGTCTGATCGGTTTTCGAGAGTGTTATGTGACGTTATCGTGTTTTTTTACATACCTTCTATCTGAACGTGTTAATAAGGTAATTTTCATTACAACATTTTTTACGGAGGTTCGAAGCGTGATCTCTCGGCACGACCAGCTGGTTCGTTCTTTCGAGAGTTTTTCACGAGGGAGAAGTTTTTTCGGGAAACACGTGCAGCGTTTTGACACCTACAAAGCGCTGCGCGAGAGGTTTAGTATAAGCCAGCTGCAAGTGCACGTGCGCTGTATAGATCATGAAATCGTTTTTTTTTTTTTATATACTTTTTGTGTGAATATTTTGTCCATTTAATAGTGATCTATGAAAACTGATTATTTTCTGATTATAAACCTGTAGAAGTTTGTTTGAAAAGTTTCTTTTTCATGAGAAACGTCGAATGGATTGTTAGAGTTATCGGTGAGTACTTTTTATTGTAGGTTAAACAAACTACCTTCGAACGATAGATATAGCGTATTCGTGTGTCCTCAGTTGAGTATTTGCTTATACTTATCAATTCGAATGTTATCTTTTCGCGTTGGATTGATTCATTGATATGAGTTTTTTTTTTCAATTTGTGGCAGATTAAAAACTTTAATTGTGTAATTGTTAAAAAAATGTTTTCCGTACAAAACAAATAAATTGTGACCGAAAAGAACGACGAGGCTTTGCTCTCAATCTCACAATGATAGACAATACGCTCTCTTAGTCATGAATTCTCATCGGGTCCGGCATCAGCGAAATTTTATAAGCTACTCTTTGTTTTAGCGGATAAGGGTGTATACACATACACAACCTTTTCGTAATACAGTACACACAGCTTAACAGCTGACTCAGCGCAATGTTTTTCTTGCGAATCGTAAACCGGCCCTGTTACGGACGAGTATCGATCTAGCCTCACGTGGAGTCGATAATTCGTGACTAGATCGACTATACTCGTCCTTGACAAAATCCGAGATGCAACGAGAAGTCTCTCGGGAAAAATATTATATGAATAAGGTGCTCGGAAAATCTCGTTGTATTTTTCTTTGGTGACCTGGCTGTATGTGGTCTTGTTGAGCATAAATATCATAAAGCTTTGTCATCAAAGCGAAGTATTTGCGGGCATTTCATCGGACGACTGATGCGTGATGCTATTCAGATTTTTTTGTTCATAAATAGTGTAGCGAAATTCGCAGGAACCGTTGCTGTGACGTGTGGTTCGATTAAGTTTCATATCACAGCTGCGGTTACGCAGGAATTTGCTACACATATACGAGTACACATATATACGCAGGTATAGTCGGCTTCGTCAGTTTTTTCTCTACGCTTTTTGCAGGATGGCGCACAAGTGTAGTGGAGAAATTTTAAGGAACTACTGCTGTGATGTGTGTGAACTTTGACTGGCATATCACAGTTGTGGTTACCTGAGATTTTTCAACTCGAATACAGCATGTGGGATACATCGAATTTGGCGAGAGAAAAAAACGAGGAAACAAAAATGTGTTGAACCACTTGATATAATATATCTTGTTCGCTTTTCCTCGGCGGCGCAGCTTTTATGGCGGATTAAAAGATCATAAAGCTCGGTCGCTGGGGGGAATTAACGAGGGAGTTCAACGTTATAAGTTATATTTGCTAATTTGTGTGAGCGAAAAATTCGCTATTCTATCGGACTCTGATGGTAATACATCTTATTAATGGCTCCTATTTCATCCTATCTCATGGAAATGTGGAACCGTCAGGAACCATCAGGCTCTAAATCAAGGCGTCGACCATGGGAAAAAGCTCTCCATATAACCGTCGATTGAAGCAAAGGACGAAAGAATCTGAAATTGACGAGATTCATCGAGGTTTACACTTTTGCGAATACTTCACTACGAAAAGCCATTGTCAGATTGCGACGCTTATATATGCAATCCCGAATTCGAGATCAATAAGCTCTAGATATACGAATGCAAAATGTCATATCCTGCTTAACTTCATGCGTACCGTAAACGGATCTATTGTGCTTTTAAACGAACAAATTCTTTTTTTTTTGGGGGGGGGGGAACCGTGATCAGCGAAGCTTTTATGATATTTCGTCTTATTTGGTTATGAGGAAAATAGTTCGTTACATATCAAATGACTATGTTGTAATAAGAATGTGCCATGAATAAAGATTCTTAAAATATTTAAATAATACTGGTTCCAACTACATCATACCTCTGTAATTTAACATTATATAGCACAACTGCAGGAGGGGAGATTCATATCATCTTACGAGAAATCATGCGAATAAGGTATCGAAATCCGCCGATAAATGAGCGCGAGAAAATCGCGATTACCGACGTTTGGTATAGGCTGATTTTTCGGTCGACAGTAGGGGCTGAGCTTTGTTTTTATTATTCGAACAACCTTCCTGGATTCGGTGACAATAATATTCCGCAATCTAATAATATATTGCACTGATTTATAAAATTAACGGTTAGTTATACGTTTATTATATTCAAACTTATAATTAATACAATTATAATTATAAAAAATACTCCATTGTGTCCTGGTCTCAAAGCTATCTTCTACAATGTAACATTTAGTTTTCAATACCATATACTAACTGGTTATCAACACAGCTCTTTCTGCAGAGCTTCAGAATGTTGGTGTTGGCAGAAATGATAAATTCGTGAAAGAGCTTGACTTGTTAGAGCTGCAAAAAGATTTTAAACATATTTCTACAAGTTATTGTACATCCGTTATTCAAAAAATGTTTACGTAATAAAGGTGTGGCAAATCACAAAATTTAAAAATTCAATAATCAATGATATTTACACTCTACGTTGTAACATAATTCTCAACGTTTAATTGAGCGAACAGTTATTTCTGTATTACAGTCAGTTTTCATCTAATTTGCAAAATCGGTCGGCCGTAGAAAAATGATGCTTTATACGTCGATATATTAGTACGCGGATGAGATGAACGAATCTCGGTGACTATTCTTAATAAACAGTCAACTGAATTCGTTGATCTCTTGCTCTGTACTGAAAATTCGTGCTGCGATGGTCGATGATTCCAATCGAAAAATTTTTAACAATATAGCTCAGATATGATTTCCCATTTATACACATTTCTCAATACATTGCTACAAGCTTTTGAAAGAATGTCGTACGATTGACTGCACTGCTGAAAATCGGAAAATACTAAACAAATAATCCACAGCCAAAAAAGGCTTTACATGATTAATCCATCGCATTGAAAAGTCATATAGACGCCATAACAAGTTCAAAACATATACGTAGAAAAGCGAACTCAACGATTTCCAAATGTCACAATCATAGTGCTCATTGCCGAAGAAAAGCGAAAATTCTAAGTAACTCAATTGTGCTATTATTTCCAGTGTTTCACATACAACAACTAAGTTACTTCAGAACTTTTGTAGTGAAAAATTCTGCTCTGGCGACGAAAAAAGAAATGTCGCGATTGACTGGAGTAGATTCGGAAAATTTTAAGCAATATGAGCTATTGATAAATTTTAATACTATACATATCCCACAGCATCATTTGCTTAGAGCTTTACACGATTATCCCATTACGCACAGAAAAGTTCGTTGACACATTGACGCCATAACAACAAGTTCAAAATGTATCCTCGGAAAAACGATGCTTTGCTCTCATCAGCTTGACATTGGTGATATAACCGAAGCGATTTTCAAATACCTATCGCTTAGTTCAAGACCACGGAAAAGCGAAGGAGAATCGAGAAGAAAAAATTGGTATTCCTGATTGACGATTTCTCGGTGTTATGAACGAGCATATAAGTCTAGTCACGATATTCAAAATCAACGTGAACTTGACTTTATACTCATCACTAACAACCGAGGAACAAGGACGTGCAGGAGATGATCGTCGAGAAAGGCAAACAGCCGAATTTTCACTTTACCCGCAATGTTGACTCGAAGACACTTCGGAAGCTATAGGCAGCAGACCACGACTCGGACGAACTGGCCCAGACAAACAGGACGAACGGACTGATACTTCGATCGGTCAAGCGGGCTTATTTATACTGTCACGAACTATCCGCACACCTTACTCTTCCCTTCTCCTTCTTCTATATCGTATCGAAAATTGATGAATACTTTTGTTTTGGCTCTAGCGTCTTGATGTGATGGACTGTGTATTAAAACCTCGATTTTTGAAAGCATGTGTTTATACTGTACCTGCGTAGACACTTGTATGCGCTGGTTACTGCAGTGACGAATGTCTGCTCATATTTAATCTAACTGCAAAGCTCAGAAATGCTTCAAGTGTGTAACCGACAATTTTTTAAATCTCAACGTTCATATTGACTATAACCAATATCAAATTGAGCACGAATTCTATTTGATCAGGCATTTAATCCGATAAAAATTGGAGCGGGCTGCGAGAGTTATAGATAAAATGGAAAGGTACTCAATCAGCTGCGTATGCAATATTTCTCTAGTGTTTTTTTATCAAGATTGCCTGTATGCGAATAAAAACGTATTCGAATGATAGCATTTTTTCAGCAGGAGAAACTTTAAATATGGTAAACTCGTTAAATAATTTGCAATAAAAAATGACAAGCACCTTCTACGTGTTCAAAACATTTTTTTTTAAATTGTATTATTTATTTATTTATTTATTAAACAAAAATAATAGCTTAAATAGTATACATTAACAGTACGCATACTATCAAGCCTTGTAGAGGTAAACTAAGTTACCTGTGCACAAGCTTGGTATGTAACAAATAAAACTTAAAACTAGTACAGTTAAAAAGATAATTTCCTTATCAGATCCTTACAACAACACTATTTACATTGTCTTTTCTTAAACTTTAACAAATTTAACAAAATTAAAACTATTTGAAAAACTAAGTTTTGGTTTTAATCTAAAAATAAACTTTTTGCCGCGGTTTTGCTTACATCTAATTCCTTTAGCTCATTTGGTAGTGAATTATAAGTTATAATGGCATTATTATAACTGTTTTTATCACTTACTCGTTTTTTGCTCTTTGGTACAATTAAGCTTTTTTTCCTAGTAACACTTGTAGACATTTGGAACTGAGTTTTGAGATCATTATAATGGATTTTAAGGGACTCAAAATTAAAAAGTCGCTCTAGGTTTAATGGACTACTCTCTAGGTTTATTACACTAAGACACCAAAAACTACACGCACTACCTAGACCTCGTCATCGGACACCCTGTACACCTAGACGCCGTTCTCATATGATTTATTTTCCTGGGCACCGAAAACTACGGATCGCGCTACCTAGACCTCGTCATCGGCCACCCTGTACACCTAGACACCGCCCTCGAATAATTTTTACACCTAAACCCCAAAAACCACGAAGCGTTCTACCTAGACCTCGTCATCGGCCACCCTGTACACCTAGACACCGCCCTCGAATAATTTTTACACTTAAACCTCAAAAACCACGAAGCCTTCCACCTGGACCTCGTCATCGGCCATCCTGTACACCTAGACGCCGTCCTTATATGATTTATTTACCTAGACACCAAAAACCACGTTACGAACTGTCTATATGACACCTCGTCACCAGCCACCTTGTACACCTAGACATTGCGTTCAAATGATTTCTACACCTAGACTCTAAAAACAACGGGGCGAACTACATAGACCTCACCATCGGCCACCCTGTACACCTGGACACCTTCCTCGAATGCTTTTTACAACAAAAAACCACGGTGCGCTCCACCTAGACGTCGTCAAAAAAAAAAATGAAATCACATCCGTAGTCCCGCTGGTCGGTATATGTGTGTGATCATATCAGTAATCCCACTGATCTGTATAAGGCTGCGTCCCCAATGCGTGTGACACTGTGTCGTTTTCCGAGCTTGTTCTACGTGCGCCATCATACGGAAGCAAGAGTGAGGGAGAGTACCAACTTTGTAGTGCCACACTCTCGTAAGAGCTTATGGTTTATGGTTACAGTTTATAAGGGAATGTGGCACTACAAAGTTGGTACTCTCCCTCACTCTTGCTCCCGTGTGATGGCACACGTAGAACAAGCTCGGAAAATGACACAGTGTCACAGTGACACGCATTGGGGACGTAGCCTAAGTATGTGGGAAAGTCTTAACACTAGCCGTGTACGGCCAACTTCATGGTCTGTACATTTGGGCTGAAGAAACCCAAACGGATTTTAGCATTTTTGCTGAGACATGCTTGTTTATTGTAAAAAAGCTGCTTTCTTGGCAATATATCGATTGGAAATCATAGTTAAGCATACAAATATGATTTTACGCCAAAAAAATTTAGATACACCCTAGTGGGAAAAAAAATGTAATAAATTATAATAAATTGTAATAAAACGTAATAAAATGTAAGAAGCTGTACCTTTTTTCTCGTACGTTTTTGTAAACTTTCTTACATTTTCAGATTTGTTAACTTTTTTTACATTTTATTACATTTTATTACATATGTTGTTTTACCGCCTAATATAGTCAATATATTTTTTTAATTATTAATTTTATAATAAAATGTAACATTTTGTTATACTTTTTTACGTATTGTTACATTTGTCGTTTTAAAGAAGAGACCCCCATGAAATCCTGGATCAATGGATTTGTAATAAATTGTAATAAAACGTAACAAAATGTAATAAAATGTAGCAAACTGTAATAAACACTTACACTTTATTACATTTTTTATTTTTACTATGGGAATAATGCAAATATTTGTATTTATTGAATTGAAAATTTGAAAACCCAATATAGCGCCACTTGATAAACCAAAACCGCACAAATGATAGAACGACTCCAGACCATTTTATGGAAACATAGTATGATACCCTGCAAAACCGTATTTAAGTTCATGTTTAAAATGCTTACAATAACTTTATAGGGCATTTGTAGAATCCATTTTCACCAAAACTCCATGTACAGAAAAAAGGGTTAATTTATTTCTCACGAAAGGACGTACCTTCGTCGATAAATCATTTCAGCATATAATAAAAAAAATTTCGACAACACTATGCCAATGTCATGTATCTAATGTGAGCGCATCGCGCTGCAGCAGAGATCATCTCTATGGGCTTCTGCTGCTGCAGCTGCAGCAGCACATTCTTCAGTTTGGACGTCGAAATCCCTATAGGGGAGTCCATATTGCCAGTGCTTTGAAGTTTGTGGAAAAATGCACTTTTCAGAAGCCTATAAGAATCTCAAAATATTTTTTTTTAATTTATGGCTTGTATATGTGCTTATTAATTTTGTTCTGTAAGCTAAAAACTCAAGAAAAACCTATTAAAACCGACTGGTTATTATGGCTTTCTATGCAAAGGATAAAAATCGACTGCATTGTAAAGAAAAATGGAAAAACATCTTCCAACATAAAAAGAGAGAGATCTTTGAATGAAAAACAAAACGAAAAATATCGAAAAATAATTCTCTGGCTCAAAGTCTCTTACGAATGATTGAAAGTAAAGTAAAATTTAGACAAAAATATCAGACTTTGCAAACTAATACCTACTGTTATTTAATTTTTCATATCTTCGCATCACAGGGCGTTCATTTTTTATAACTTAAAAAGAAAGCGTCCAACGGTCATTTTCGATTATTGCTCGACCGTGTTTCTCAGTTTCTCAACATTAAAAAAAATTTTTAAAATGAAAATTTGCATCCTCCCAAATAACTAAAAAATAGCGCGTAACGCACACAATAACTTGCAGTAAAAATTCGCTACGGCATTAAAATACACAATACAGAGAGCAGGCCCAAAGCCATAAACACCACCGCATCCGCAACAACAACATCGCATCGCTTTTCCTCCAAAATCGGCGTCTCTCTCCCCCTCTCTATGCATCAGCCGGCAACGTCGCAACGCGTCATAGAGACGCGCGAGCGCGTTTTCCCATAAACACGCAGGTATTTTTTCGGAAAATGCTCTCTCCTACAGCCATATACCTGCGCCTTTCTGATGTATACTAATGATGCCGAAGGGTCCAAGGAGGGAAAGTGGGGGTGAGAGACGCTTCGCCGGGGGAAAAAATCCAGCCTCCGTTGCCGTGGGCCCACGCATCGGTCGTTCAGTTCGTCTCCGGAACTCGGACCCGAAGGTTCTCTTACTCTTGAGAAAAATTCGAAACTACGTATACTGCAGCTGTGCGAAATCTCCCGTAAGTATATATATATATATATATATATATATATATATATATATATATATATATATATATATATATATATATATATATTTCACACGCGAGAGAGAAAGAGAGAATTTCCCAACATGGCTGCAGCACCAAACAGTCGAGGGAAAATTCGACCCACACATTCAGCTTCATCCGCAACATCTGCCGCGTGGAAAAGTAGGAGGAGTCACGTATTCGTGCGGTTTGTACACACGGACAGCCTCATAGTCAGGGGTGCAGTATCGGTCTAGTTTCACGCTGTATAGCCTTGAGTTTCGTGACTAGATCGAAATACTCGCCCTTGACTTTGGGGGATCGACGGTGTGTGCAGCTGCGTCGTGTCATCAGTTCCTAGTCTGGCGTCGTCGAGTGAAGATTACAGTACAGAGTCGCAGCTCACTTCTCTTTGGTGAAATAGCTGTTTGTATCATCCGTTAGACAAAAAGCTATTTTACCTAAGCTTAGTGGCTGCGATCGAGCAACGATTTTTCCATCGCAGGTAAATATATTTTATCGTATTCAACTTTTCGAAGATAAAAGAAGAAGAGGAGGAGAGATTTCTTACGATTTCTCGTTATAAATCTTTGGTGACTTATCTGTATGAAGCATTAGATTTCATAAAGCTTAGTTAACGAAGATTAGAAGCGAGAAAGTTTCATCCGAGAAGATATAATTAGGCGTCGCGTCTGGAGAAGCGTCATCGGGGAGCTGAGAGATCGGCAGCGATAAAAGCGCGTCTGTTGGCTTTGGTGGTCTAGCTTTAATACTATGTGTGATATTAAACGCTGCACATAAAGCTAGGTCGTCATCTCTCAACATTCGTGAAAATTCATCCGGAAGATTTTCTCATCGCAGCGGTATATTTTGTAGTATAATAATTCAACGCTGACGGCTAAGATTTGAGGGAACTCTCGCTGGGATTTGTCGTATTTAATAGTCTCACATCACAGTAAGAGTTACCCATAATTCTGCCGTCGAGAATCAACGAGTTGTGATGTAATAAGTACTTATAGCATTTTTCTAAATGGACGCGAAAATTTTGTTCTCGAACAATCATGGCGTCGGGAAATGAAAATGGAGTTTTCAGCTGCGTTGTGTGTGAGCGAAAGCGTCGCTGGGTAATGTTTGCCATGTTTGTGGAGAAGCGCTCGAAGCGCCGTCGACCTCTGAAAATGTACAATAGATCGATTTTATACGTGTGTGGAATATTTAATCAATTTGTATTATTTGACGAGCGAACTATAATGGATTGTTTATTATTTTCTGCGATTTATGTACATATGTAAATAAAGTATAGTTTATGAATAAATATATAATATTCTTTTCACTTGACTTGTATGTGTTTTTATTTATCTCACTATAGTTTGACATCGAACACTCAAAATAAATATACGCCTTCCAGATTTAGACTATACAAACTGGCCCTTGTTTCGAGATTCGTATTTCTGTATTCTAGATCAAAATGTAGTTGTTTAAAGATGGGTGCAAATCATTGTATCAGCAGTACATTTATTTTTTAAATAACAAAATTGGCAAATTCAGGATTGTTTGACAATGGTCGATTATAAAACCGCGCAAATACATTTGACTTTTCGGTCCGGCCTGCAGCTTTACGAATAATGTCGATATTGGCTCTATTTCGTAAAGCTGCTGACGTTGCAGCATATCTTGTACTATGAGCACTAAATATATTAACATCTATTCCGCTTTCTTATAGCACATTCTTTATCCACCTACTAATAGTTTGTGGTGTCGCCCTATGGTAGGGTTTCTTGAAAGTTAGTAGTAAATATTCGCAATTTGGAGGTCTTAAATTAGACGTTTTCTCTAAATACAGTTTCATCAAAGAAAATAGGCACACATTAATTTTCTCGGTGAAAATTGGAATCTTTAAGATCGATTGAGTATTGTTGACATCGGTTGTTGTTTTTTTAATCTATCTGTAATTACTATTTCGGCTACATTTGGATTGATATTAATATTTGCGATTTTAATTTTAGATAATGTCTGAACTCGCTGAGCTGTAATTAGTGCCAGTAATGTTACAAATTTTTCGTTAACTTTTCTAAATTTAAACTTTCGTGTGATAAATGAATCGTTTCCTATTTCTTTATCAAGAATCAAAGATAATGCGGATCTATACGTATTTAGTGTTCCATATCGGTTACAATTTTGAAAAGAGAGATCAAGAAATTATAAAACTTTAGAGACATTTGCAGTGAAGGGGCAAATTTTTTCTCTTTTACAAAATTCATCCCACATCTTCAATGGCTTCTTATATTGATATTAGGCTGATAGTAGGCATGCTTTTCATTTCAAATGCTTTCCGGATATAATCGCTGCTGCTAACGTAAGGTATTTCCATGTTGGATATTCCGCCCTAAAAGGAGATGAAATTAAATTTATATTTGGTATAAAATGTATCAATTCTGAAATTCTCTGCATTTCACTAAATAATGGAAACCATGCTTGAGTAGGCCAATACGGTACTAATAAAACACCTGTAGCGCAGTCGTTTTTTTATTTTCCTTAAAATTTTCAAAATTAATGAAAAAGGCGGAAAAGCGTAAAAATAAAGTTTTTCCCGTGATACAGTGAATGCGTCCACTGCTTCTGCTTTAGGGTCAGGCAGCCACGAGTAAAACCTCTTGCATTTAGTATTGATGCTTGAAGCGAATAAATCGATATCGAAAGGTCCAAAGGTTACTAAGATTTTCTGAAATGCGTAATTTGCAATTTCCCATTCTGTTTCTTCAGATACTATTCTTGATTGCTCGTCGGCTTCTATATTATCCGATGATTTGATATATGATGCGAACAAATATAAATCTCTTTTTTCACACCACAGCCATATTTCTCTAGCTAATTTAGATAATTTTGGGAATTGAACGCTTCCGAATTTATTGATATAGCTGATAGCGGTTGTATTATTATGCGTAATAAAATTCTACAAGAACGTAAGTTTTTTGCAAAGCATTGTAACCCGTAAAAAACAGCTTTCAATTCCAAATAATTTATGTGATTGCTTTTATCGTTTTCGTCCCAAAATTCGCGAGATTTTTTGTGATTACAAAAAATGCTCCAGCCAGTTGAAGACGCATCCCTAAAAATTAACTTTTTAATCCACCAATCAATATCATTATAAATATCTTTGTTTAAGTATAAATAGTCATCGTAATTATCGTGTGCATTGATCAGATTTAAATATTTGAATCGTTCGAATTGCTTTATGTATAAAGGGCTGTATTTAATAGCAGCGCTAGCAGCTACCAACGAACCAATAAATTGTGCCCATTCTCTAATTTTATATTTCTTTTTCAATCTGTAAGCGTTAGCTAGCTGTAGCAGTTTCTCGCGTTTTTTATCCGTCAATGATGAAATACGATAGTTTTTCGAATCGAACGTAAAACCTAAATAATCACAAACTTGTGAAGGATTTAAGTGGCATTTATCTTTGTTAAGTATATAACCTAACGACTCTAAAAGTTTTTTGTTTTTTGAACATTCATTTCACATTCTTGTTTGGATTTTCCAATGAGAATAATATCATCTAAATAAAACACTGATTTTAATCCTTCTGACCGAAGGACTTGAGCTACTGGTTTCAGAATTTATGTAAAAATGTAAGGCAATACATTGAGACCGAAAGGTAAGCAATTAAATTTATATGAAGTTTCATCAAAAATAAATCTTAAATATTTGCAACTATCTTTGTCAACCGAAATCAAGAAGAAGGCATCATGTAAATCCATAGTTGCCATAAAATCATTTTCCTCCAACAATAACATAACAGTTTTCTTATCTTCCATTTTAAAATGTTCATTTTTTATGTATAAATTTAAGCCTTTAAGATTTAAAATGAAACGTTTGCTTCCGTCTGGTTTGTCACGCAAAAAATACGGAGAGAGAAACTGATTTTTATGTTGCGAACATTTGCTTATCGCGCCTTTTACCAAGAGCTATAGGAGGTATTTTATAACCTTTTACATAGCCAAGAATCACATCATCATTCGTGATCGATTTCCACGCATCCAAGAAAAAACTCAATCGCCCTGTGATGCGACTTACGTTTAACGGTGAGTTTTCTGTTGCTGGTAATTCTTGTTCCCATATGAGAGGTACTTCTGGTTCCCTCCCAAGCGATGTGTTCTCGTATACTTCTTGGGAGGGGCTTTGGAGTTTAATTTGGTGCCAGCATCAGATCTCCCGTAAGATTTGCCTGAATCGTAGCGTGTGTTCGTTTTTCTGTAATTAGAAGTATTTTTGTGGTTTTAGTTAAACTTTTTGCTTCTTTTTCGACCGCTACAGCACTTTTGTGCTTCTCGGCAAAATCTTTTCCAAAAAGAAGAGAGTCCACTTTGCAGCTTTCTGCTACATTTTTGGCTATAAAACTCAGCCCCGGAATGATAAAAGATCTCCGTGCAATAGACAATTCATAGAAAAGATCTGCGAGCAATCTTGCCCCGTCTCCTAGATGTTCAATCAATAGTGCTTTGAGGTTAGCATTTTTTCCGTCTTCTTCACTATTAAGCACAGCAGTTAAGGCTTTTGCTACCGCGGTGATGCCGGCTCCAAGCTGTTGCTGTCTTGTTTCGTTGTAGTTGTCTTTTTTAAGCGCTATGCTGGACATGACGCTTTTTACTTCAGCATTTAATTGCGGTGCGTTTAATAGTGAGCAGTTAGACGGAATCAAATATTTTTTGAGCAGACTAGTTCTCCATTCCTTATCCATGCCTCCTGACAAAATCTCACTATATCGAGTAGCTAAAGCTTCATGAATTTCTGGTCCTGTAACCTCTTTCATCGCCAAGAAGTTTTAATGTTTCTGTGTCTAGATCTTTGTTGACATTGTCAGGTGCATCTTCTTTATCTTTTTTGTCGCCAGTATTTATACATTAGACAGTTACTTTACATGCAATTATGTAGAAAATAACTATCAGCGCATGTAGTGAGATGTACCACGCAGGTTACGCGCTACACTATTCCTGTACGCATTTTGATGGTCAGTGCGAGGGTTTGAATGTTTTCGGCTGCGAGAAGACGTTCCTCTCGGGTAACGCGCATCATCGGCCTTGTGCCGTTTTCCCTCTTTTTCGGGAATATCTAACCTTCTCTTATGCGTATCTCGATAACGATCACAATGACCTTAGCGACGAATATGAACGTTCCGAGTACGTTGAGTACACGGACAACTCCGATAATTCACTATTCGATCGAGTGTATCTCGATGAGAAAGATGTGTCACTGACTGAACGAGAGCGGGAGCGGGATCGTGAAAAGGAAGGTGATCGTTTGTATAGCCTCCTATGACTTTCGTTGTCTCTGGAACCGCAGCTTTCTCTGTGACGATGAAAATGCCGACGGCAATGTCTTGACCTTGATCTTGAACGTCGAGAACCCATATTTGAAAAAAAGATTTCAATTAAACGTAAAATTCTTGAATAGCCTAGATTTTTGCTTGTGATCTGGATCGCACAGCAAAACGTAATGACAAGCCACACAGGTGTTGCTAAGCAACATCGAATGAATTTGTTTTACTTTGAAATTGCTGTGGAATGGATCGAACAACTAGCGTGACTACATTTTGATCTCGAAGACGAGACTATGTAGTATAATTAAATTTTTGCCCGAATTCTTTTATTAAAATTTATATAATACAGAAATGCAGCAGAACTTAACAAAATTTTAATATATAACAAAAATTCCAACTTTTATGCACTTTTTCACACTTTCGTGCATTTTTTTTTTTTTTAGAAAAAATGTAATATATGAGACATGATTTGCATTTATAAGAAATCACTTTTGTATTATTTGGCATAAATAATATTTATTATCAAACTCAATTAAGGGGTCAAGCCTGGGTTAAATCCTGCAAAAAAACAAAAAGATATTCTTCTTACCAAAAAATTTTTGATTTGATGTAATTTGAAAAAAAAAATTCTATTGAAAATATATAAAATATACACCATTTTTATCGAAAAAAAACATTTATATATACCTTGTAAAATCATTGACCAAAATTCATGACATTTCACTATATAAATAAGTGTTTTTAGTCACTTGCCACGGCTTTTTGAAAGATCCGGACCGTCTTCTTTACTCTATCCGGGCTTAAAATGTACCTTAAACGTGCCCCCTCGGACCGATCGAGAGACATTGCTAAAAAATATAAATCAAATACTGCTAGCAACAAATTTTGTTGCTAACAATGTTTAATTGATATTTTTTAGATAACAAAATTTGCTGCTAACTATATTTTATTCATATTTTTTAGAAATCTCAGTCGATCGGTCCGAGGGGGCATGTTTAAGGACTGAAAACACTTATTCATATAGTGAAATGTCATGAATTTTGGTCAATGATTTTACAAGGTATATACATGCTTTTTTTCGATAAAAATGGTGTATATTTTATATATTTTCAATAAAATTTTTATTCAAATTACATCAAATCAAAAATTTGTTGGTAAGAAGAATATCTTTTTGTTTTTTGCAGGATTTGACCCAGGTTTGACCCCTTAAATTCGTGAATTTTTTTTTTTCGAAATGCACTAAGATGCATCTTAATTTGTGTGTCTCTGGATACCTAGTTGAATAATTAAACGTTTATCGCATAATCTTAAATTATACGATAAGGTAGTTTTTTTTCTCGCATAACTAGCAATAATAGCAATTTTAATTTTTATGAACAAAACAAAAATTAGCGCGCCACACGCGGCCTTACGGCCACGGTGGCTTGCCGCCTTGCATCGCGAAGCGTCAGGCCATCAATTAAAGCTTTTGGGCCAGATAGTGCGTGTCACACAGAAATTGTTATTCAATTATATGTACCAAAAATCGTTTCTAGGGTTGTTGTTTATGTATAAGCGTTTTGAACAAATGTTTGTCGCGGTAAAAAGTTGTGTTTTTAAAATATCTACAACTTTTATATTTAAGGTTTTTATGTACAATGTATAGCCTCAAAGTTTCATAATGAATACTGGTTTATTGCTATAAAAAAATCGATTTTGGCCTGTTAACTCGAATCAAAAGTGTAAATAAGAAAAAGTTGTATTTCTTCGAGATCTACAACTTTTCTCAATAACTTTTTTTTGTAGAATGCATAGAATTCGAGTTAAAGCCAAAAAATCGTTTTTAGCGATTTTTGGATGTGACCGCATTCTGCGTATACATGCAGGATCGAGCCCAAAATAAATTTGGCACCTTACTATTACGAGGGGAGTCCGCACATAAATTTTTAGCCCGATTGATAAAAGTCTCTTTGAGATAATCGGGTAACACCAACATTTTTATTAAAAAAACACGCAAAAATTGAACAAATTGTGCCCGCATTTTAAAAAAAACGTAGACGATCGGGATAAAAAAAAAATTAGCTTTTAGGTTTGTGCAAGAGGAGACTCCTCCCAACATTTCAGCCCGATCGGTCGAAAATTGTCTATCGATATCGCATCTCACACATTTTTCGATGACAAAACTATAAGGCACTTCCGTGTCGCGGTCGTGCCTAAAAATTTATTGAACATTAGCTATAAGTAATTAATTTTTGTATTATTTATGGTTCTCAATTATTTTTTTCTTTAAAAAGTTGAAATTATTTTAGAGATTATCAAGGATTATTACATTAGCTTACAAAAGTTTCTCCATGTATGTTCTACTGATGGAAAATATTCCCTATTTCGGGGCAGGATTTCTGGTCAAAATTTTTTAAAATAAAGTACTATCAGAAATTCGTTTCAGAGTTTTTCGAGTAATTTCAGATAAACCTCATTTTAACTCGCGTTGGCCAGAAATTCTGACGAGAAATAGGGTCAATTTTCTGCCAGGGATCAGGATAAAGAAACTAGTTTATAACATTCCTGAAAGCACTTTGACAGCGCCGTCGTTTAAATGTGACACTTGCACTATAACTTGTGCTCTAGAATTCAAGTACCATACAAGGAATTTACATTAAAAATCGATAAAAGCCAAAACAAACCACTTGTTTTTATTTAAGTGGTGTAAGCAGAATCAGAAAGCAAAATTATATATTCGACGAGAGCTTGAACGAGGGCAGCACGTCCACAATATTATAATGTGTCAAAAACTCTTGGTCGAAAAGAAATTTAAATAATATGTTACTAATCATTGATGTAATCAATCATTAATTCTATAATTATTATAGCTATAAGGTTAACGTTAACTGCAAGTGAAAATTTACAAAACATTCACCAAATGTTCAATCTTATAATTATTTCCGAGATTATTTTACTAACAGAGCCGTAGATTTTTCTCAGAAAAGTATATTACATAATATAATTAGAGAGATATCGTAGTAAAATATCTTAGAAGTTTGTTAACACAACAATTTATAATCAATGAACAAACAAATCTATAAATATTCCGTATTTTAAACTATGCCTCTTGTGCATTATTTTGTGCATTAACACTGACATATCGAACAATTTGCCGAGTAATATTATTCAACAGTTAAAAGAACAAGTCCTAATTCAAAATAGGCATATACCTATAGAACGAAAATAAAACTATAGGATGTATAATACAAGTATATACACACATCAAGTTCATCCCTGCAGTCGATTCCGCGAATCGGCGCTCGCGCCGAGTCCCTCTCTCCAGTCTCCCCGCGTATCATCGCAGTTTTCAGCACGTGAGGGGAAGACGTCAGCCGCGAGTCGCGCACGGCTACTTACTTAGTATAGGTCATAGGATATAGGAAGGGAAATGCGAATAGGTAGGGTGTGATAAGTTCGCGCCAGTATAAATAAGCCGGTTCGACCGATCGGCGCATCAGTCCGCTCGTCCAGCTCGTCCTAGTCGCCGTCTACTGCCTACCAGGTAAAGTCTTTGTACCTCGCAAAGTGAAAACTCTCGTCTAAAGACAAAACAGGCACACCTTTTTTAGGTGACTATCGTCTGGTGACTTGAGCTGGATTTCAAAAATGCTTTGGCATCGACGCGAGTCAACCTACAAAGTCTGCCTTTCGACGCCATCGTCTCCACGTGTTCTTTGTACTTGTGTCCCTCGGTTGTTGGTAACGAGTATAAAGTCTTGTTCACGTTAACGTTGGATATCGTGACTAGATTTTTATACTCGTTCTTAACGCCGAGGAATCGCCTCAACCAGGAGTTATAACTTCGAATTTTTTTCTTCTCGATCCTCCTCTTTTCTTTAGTAGCGTTATCTCAAGCGCACACATTACCAAAGTCAAGCCGATGAGAGAAAAGCATCGTTTTTCCCCGAGTATAAATTTTGAACTTGTTATGGCGTCTCTCGACACGCACGTGTCAACGAATCGTGTAAGACTTTGAGCAAATGATGCTGTGTGATATGTAGTATTGAAATTCATATCACAGCTCATATTGCTTAAAATTTTCCGATCTTCACTCGTCCAGTCAATCGTGCACGACATTTCTTTTGTCACTGAAGCAGAATTTTTCAGTACAAAAGCTTTAGGTAACGTACCTGTTATATGTGTAGTATTGAAAATCACATCACAGAACCGTTACTTAAAATTTTTATTTTTCAATCGTCGATCGCAGTAAGTATACGAATTTTCAGTACAGCACGAGATGAACGGGCTCAGTTGGCCGTTTAGCATAAAGTTGTCACTGGGCTGCGTTCATCCCGTTTGAGTACTAACAATGACCTGCAGTTCTTGATAGTCTTCAATTATTTATTTAGATTTTCGTATATAAAAGAATCATTCTCGTGGAACAATGTCTAAAAGCATCAAACACTGTAAGTCGGCCACATTGTTACGGATGAATATCGATCTATAGCCTCACGTGGAGTCGAAAATTCGTCCGAGATGCAAGGAACAGGTAGTCCCTCGGAAAAAATATTGTCATGCGTGTAAAGGTGCTCGCAAAATCTCGTTGTATTTTTCTTCGGTAATTTAGCTGTATGTGTCTCGTTGAAAATAAATAACATAAAGTTAGATTACCAAAGTGAAGTATTAGCTGGCATTTCATCGAACGACCGATGCGTGATGCTATACATTTTTTTTTTTTAATAATATTGCAGCCAATTTACTAACAATTACCTGCAGTTCTCGATAGTCTTCAATTATTTACTTAGATTTTTGTAAGTACTTAAAAATATCATTCTGAAACAACAGTGTCTAAAAGCATCAAACACTGTGAGTCGGTATATACATACATCTTTGACTAATCGCGAGTTAGGGAGTAAACAAAAACAAAGTCACGTCGCCGGCTCATCAAAGTGGCCGCGTTCTGAAAAACAAGCGCCAATCCTGCAAAAGTATCGCCCTCTTTGTTTTGAATCACACTGGGTATGCGTCAAAACATGGCGACTCTAAAGGCTGTTGTTTCTCTCTACGAAAATTTAAAACAAGAATGGACAAAACCCAACTGTAACCTGAAAAAGTGCGGCGAATTGCTTGCTCAATTGAAGGTAAATTTAAACTTGGGGTCATAATATTGTCTATGTATTGCCTGGTAATGCCAAATATTCAGTTGTCGCAAAGTTAACCTCACATTCTCGTTTGTTTTGCTCAAATCGAATTGTCATGCCCTTGTTGTTATATACTAAATTTTCAAGCCTTGCATACTTGATCAAAGCAAAATATTCTGTAGATATACGTTACTTATACGAATTGTTTTGCTTTTACAGGTAGCTCTTACAAATTTACCATTTCTGCCAACCTCGAGTTCAGCAGCATCGCAGAAAGAGCTGTTGATAGCCAGTGAGTTGAAAATTATGAAATAGAATTTTCTTAAATGTAGTTTAATTGTCTTGCAAATTAAATGTTAATTATAGGAGACATCCTGGAGATTGGGGCACAATGGAGCATCTCCACAGAGGACATACCGTCCTTTGAAAGATACATGGCTCAGCTGAAATGCTACTACTTTGATTACAAAACCAGTCTTCCAGAATCTGCATTTAAGTACCAGCTTCTAGGACTGAATCTTCTTTTCCTCTTATCGCAAAATAGAGTCGCAGAGTTTCACACAGAGTTGGAACTCCTGCCCTCGGATCAAATTCAGTCTAATATCTACATAAGACATCCACTGAGTCTCGAACAGTGCTTGATGGAAGGATCCTACAATAAAATTTTCTTAGCCAAAGGAAATGTCCCAGCAGCTTCCTACAACTTTTTCATTGATATTCTGTTAAACACAGTTAGGAATGAAATTGGAGCTTGTATGGAGAGCGCTTATGACAAGATCTCCCTGAAAGATGCATGCAGAATGTTGAATCTGAGCTCAGAGAAAGAGGTACTGAACTTTGCCAAAAAGAAGAATTGGAATCTCACTAAAGATGGCTACTTTTACTTCAGCGCAGCAAGCGAAAAGAAGGTACAGGAGCCTGTACCAAGTTCAGATCTGGTTACCCTCGCTATTGACTATGCAAGAGAACTTGAAATGATTGTTTAGACTGTCAACTGTATTAAAATTGAAATTATGCTCTGTGTATTTTTTAAATTAAGTTACTACTAACTATTTATATATTTCTTAAATTTACAATATAATCTTTTTTACGCATCAACACAAATCCGACTATTTATTTCGGTCGCTAAAATGAAAAAGAATAACAAACGAAAATAACTCTCAAGTCCGCGTGCTTTAGTTATATCAACATAACGGCGCCGCAGTTTGTTTGTCAATTCCAACTGCCAAAGAATCCATTTCCGCGTATATATAAGTGATAAAACAATAATGCGTCGAAAACGCTTCTCTTTAAAGTTTAAATCGCTGTGAGGTCAATTACCCCTACCCGTAGTTCGCTAGCTCTCGAGTGCGCGCGCATGGTCGACGAAAAGTATATATATATATATATATATATATATATATAATATGCAAACATGAGCGATTGCGAACGCGCCTTAACTGTTTATCGTATAGATGGCACCATGTACACAGCTCTGGCGGCGGCTTCTTGAGCCAAACACACTCATCCCACAATCCACATAATCAGCATTTCTCTCTCCCTTGCGTACCTATAGGCTATACGCATCAGCGGTAGCGTAAGGTATAGATATACTTGCATATACAGTAGATAGGTATATTAGTGTAGTGTAGTGACGGCGCTGCTGCCGCTGCGCGAGTTAAGCATATACAGTCCGACGTAGTGTGTAGAGGAGTACAGTCGGCTACTGCAGCAGAAGAATACAGCGGGGGAAAAAAAGAGGAGAAGAAGACAGGAGAATGGCGACGGCGGGACAGAGTAGACGACGTCGTCGCTAGAATTTTTCCGGTGTAGACTTTTTTCTCCGCTCACCAGTGTGTTTGTGCATACAGTGTACCTGTTGTTCCGAGGCGGAGCTGCAGTTAATGCGAGAGAGAAAAATTCGAAAGCCTAGCGCCGCCGCGGGAGTCTTATCGCCACGCGCATTTTCGTCACACACACACACACACACACCGATAGAGAGTACCTGATACACCTATATAGTGCTCCTATAGAAGGAGAGTGGGAAAGAGATGGAGATTGTTGTGCTGCCTGCGAGGAGATAATCCGATCCCGTCGACGTCGTCGTCGTCGTCGTCGAGCGGATAGTTTTCAATTCGGAGTTGAGCATTAAACGCATAAATAGCTGCTCCGTTCTTTAGACAGCTTGTGTGTACCAGTGGAAGTGGGCAAAGATTTTCGAAGCCGTGTACCGAGTGCATGGAAATCGACTGGACTGAACACCCGCGGATTACTTGCTGGTCCTGAGTGAATCGAGACTGGGAGTGAAGTACTCCTGACCTCTGGTACTGAGCAGGCTAACTTTTGGAGAGATTTTCTGTCAGCGGAAGCTGCCTTGTAAAGGTTGAAGCTGGATACGCTGTAGAGAGCAATTTTGAAGCAGAATCTGCGAGTGCTCCGGAATATTGTGCAGAAGAGTTGGCTCAGATCCTGGAATGAATAGAATTTTCATTCAGAAGATGGACGCTTGAGTGGCTGGAAGTAAGCTCGTTTGCTCTTGACGATTCTTGATCGTGAAATGATTGCTCGAGCGAGTCAATTTTATTGAGACAAAGGTTTCTGAACTGAATTTTACTCTGTGCCAAAAGGTAATAGCTTGTGAATTGTATCAAAGTGGTATATGTTAGTTTTTTTGCATAAGTTAATACTCTGTGTAATTAACAGTTGTCCTTGTCAAAATTAACTGTTATGTAAAGACATTGTTTTGTAGCTTTTACAAATTCTTCTGTAATGCATGCCTTATCAAGACTCTTTGTTTATTTAACTGCAAACAAGTATCAAACAAATATTCATTTTTTTTTAAATCAACTGTTATTTCAGCATTTCTACTACTGCATCTTGAGATAGTTATTTAATATTCAATTATGTCTTTCAAGCATCAGCAGCCAATGATCAACAAAGAATTTGATTCCTGTAAATAGAAAATTATCTGAGCCTCAGATAAATTTTAATGACTGCAAGTTACTTTGGTCATTTTTAACTAAGTATCTGGATTGATTTCAATTAAAAAAATAAAAGGTGAGTAATGTATGCTTATTTTGATATGAAAAAAATATTACTTAGAAAAAACTTGGAACTAATCATAACTTTTATTAATAGATCATAAAGTTTCTGTGAGAACAATTCCATATAAGGAGATGATATACTTTCAAGTATCGAGGAAGTCTTGAGTAGTATACGAATAAGTAACTAAATAAAATTATTAAATCTCGAAGCTAAACTCATGAACTGTTTTACAAACAAAATAGTAATATATAATGTTAGAAAGAATATTGGAGTTCGGCTAAAGATTGTTTATCAAGAAATGAATGCACTGCTTAATTTACCAGAAATAATATAAAGCCGAAAACCATATTCTTCTGTGAGATTTTTAAGAGTATTAATTAAAGAATAAGGTTTTATCGACTTGAAAAAGAGGATGGCATTTCGTATAACTTTGGAGTGCGGCGACCAGTCTAGCTTGCGCACTAAAAAGACTCCAGAGGGTTACACTCATGACTGGGAAGTCTTTGTCAAAGGTGTTGACAATGCTGCCATACATCACTACATTGAAAAAGGTAAGATTCATTTGATGCTTATGTAATATAAGAAAATCTGATGAAAATAGATGATACGGGATGGTTTCAAATTTTTTTTACTCATTATATTTTGTTATTTTAGTGGTGTTCAACCTTCATGAAACTTTTCCAAGACCAAAGCGGGTCATTAAGGAACCACCATACACTCTTAAAGAATCTGGATATGCTGGATTTGACATACCAATCCATATCTATTTAAAGAATAAAAATGAACCAAAAAAGTTGGAGATTATGTACAACTTGATATTGGAAACAACTGTTCCAACTGTAAATCACGTTGTACAACATAATGAAATAATTGTCAATCCCTCAGATGAATTTAGAAAAAAATTACTAAAAGGGGGAGCTGTAAGTAAATCATATCTTCTATGCATAAGTAATGCGTGTTTTGTCTGTAATAACATCAAAATTTTTTATTTATAATAGACTCCAATAACAAATATTGAAACTGCATCGGAAAAGAGTGAAGTCAAAACATTACCAATGGTGGGCAAACCCAAACTCAGTGGTAATGATGGAAAAAAGCATCGGATTTCAGAGCCAAAGATCTCTACTCCTTTCATGGACTTATTCGGTGATCCCATAAAAGCTTCAAAACTGTCCGTTGATAATAAAAAAACGTCCGAGAAGTCGTCCAGCAACAAATCTCTAACAGTCCCAGAAAAGTCAGATAAAGTTGAAAAATATACAAAGATTAAGCATAGTCCTCACAAAGATGGCAAAAAGGAAAAATCGTCCGAGGAGAGGAAAGAAAAGCGAGACAAAGAAAAAGACGCTTCGAAAGATAAGGAGAAAATCAAAGAGAAATCGAAAAGATCTTCGAGTCCCAACAATAACAAGGTAATTGTCATGCGTATTAATCACTTTTATATATGAAATTGAAACTAAATCACATTCTAATCTTTTCGACAGCCGAGTCACTTAAGTTCGGATATCAAGAGAACGTCATCACCATCACCGATGAAAAAACCAACGACACCTCCACCAAAGCGGCCATCATCGCCTTCTTTAAGGCCAAAGGAAAAAGATTCCAAGAAGATAGACCCAGAGAAAGAGAAGACAAAGGAAAGCTCAAAGAGCAACCCTGACGAAGTCAAAAGTGAAAAAAATGAGAAGGAGAGCAAGAGCGAGCGAAAAAAGGACAAAAAGAAACACAAAGAGGACCGCGAAAAGGAAAAGAAAGAAAAACACAAGGACAAAGACCGAGAAAAAAGTAGAGATAAGGAGAGCTCTAAGAGCTCTGAGAAGAAGACTGAAAAGTCTGAGAAAGTTGATAAGGAAAAGTTGCAGGAACCTAAACCTGCAAAGGAAGAGAGAAAATCGCCAAAACCTATTAAAGAAATCGAAAAAATTAAGGAGGACAAGGTCACAAAGTCAGAGAAGACGGAGAAGAGCGAGAAATCTGAGAAAAAGGAGTCGAAGAGTGACAAATCCGAAAAGTCGGAGAAGTCCAAGCACAAACACAAAAAACGAGACAAGAAGGACAAGCGAGATGGCAGTAAGGAGAGAGAAAAAAAGGAGAAACGCGAGAAATCAAAAAGTTCCAGTGAAAAGCAGACTGAAATCACAAATCAAACTTCGACTACTACAGTGGTAAAAAGAATTTACAAGCATGAATATAATTTTCCAGCAAATGCGAACCAGTCTATAAGTCATTCTATCACTTTTCATTTTCAGCCAACGACTCGTGTCCCGGAGGTACATGATAGAGACAGCAGCGACTCTGTCGCGTCAGGTGACGAGGATTCCATTAGCGATACCAGGAATATTGTTTCCAAGAAAGAGCCGCTACCTCCAGCTTCTCAACCAGAGGTACTGCGGACGATGTCTCCACCGCCACCACCGGTCAGCGATGTGAAAAAGGACAAGAGTGAGAAAAAACGCGATCGATCGAAAAGCAGCAGGGAAGACAGGGAGGGCAAGAAGAAGAAGAGGAAAAGCGAAAGCAAAGGTAAATCAACGCTCTTTAAATAAAAACAAAATGCTGAATGCTTGATTAATCGCTATTGAATAATCGCCAATCTTCTGTATTTTAACGTCTGACCATATCTGGACAATTCTACTGGAAGATCAAAGATACTCTCTTCATATCGGTTAACGAACTCTCTTCGTGCTCTTCTTAGTTCTTTCATATTATTTATTGATAATCACGCTGATAAAATCAACAAATTTGCTTGATATTTTTGTTTGTACTTCAAAGTACCTTGATTATTTAATCATTTTGGATCTGTTGTCATTTAAGGTCTCGGCGACGACGAGGCTGCTGTAAAGAAGAGCAAAGACCGCGACCACTCAAATTCACCTCTGGTCGAGCCAGTATCCTCGAGTCAATCACCTATCGCAACTAATCTGGATTCGGTGCACTCGAACAAGTTGAAGCGCGAGCCAGACGAACAAATGGTGGTCGAACAGGCGGCCGGTGACAGCGAGCAGGTTGCACCTGACTCTACCAACAGTACTCTGGTTGACACGGAAGAACCACTGGTCTTCTCCGAAGATTACGTATCTCAACTAAAAGACCTCCAGCAGAAAATCATGACTCTGCAGGATAATAAGGAACTGCAGAGGGTCGTGCAGGTGATCGCAGAGACGGGACAGTATGAGATTACTAAAAAGACCTTCGACTTTGACCTCTGCGCGCTCGACAGACGGACAGTGCAGCGACTGCAGCAGTTTTTTGCTTCGTGACCGTCTATTGGTTAAATTTTTTGGTAATTAAAAGAAAGTGTAACGAGGTTCTCACGATTACTTTAAAGGCTTTGCAAACAAATTTAATAGAATTTATACAGTACTTAAAGCAATTAATTTGAATGTAGCATGGATTACATTATAACTCTTGTTCTAATATACGGTTGATTCTATTAATTGAGTAAACCATAAAATAATTAATATCTCAAGGAATTCAATCCGTACTATCTTGTTGTTTAATAATGTGCTAAGGTGAACAGGCTACTGATTTTTTGCAAAGCCAACGAGTACTCCGTAAGGCATACATTTGTACATAAATTTTAATCGTAATCAAGCCGCTTAAGTTTGTTATGATGGAGATTCAAGAGTCGCTTTAATCGTCTACACTGATAAAAAAAATTATACGTAATTTGTATCTAAATTATATGTGACTATGTTGGTGCTTTTTACGCATTTTTGTTACCATTTGATTATTTTATATCAAGTGTCACTATACTGCTTTGTTATTTTAAACTTTTTATTAATAATTGCATAATATCAATCTCTTACTTTTTATATTTTTTTTTTAACTGTAAAACTAGTTAAATTAAAACTATGAAATACGAGCTATTTTAGTACAAAAATATCATCAACTAGTATTATGGTAAAATCACAGATTGTAAATTGGATGAATTGAAGGATCGCATGTTCTAACGTTGTGCTTGTAGATTTATTGTTGTATAAGATAAACTGAAACATGAGCTTATGAAATTGCTACCAATAATTTTTTTGTAACTTTCATTCATTGCAAAAGTCAGTTTATTACTGTATATACCAAACAATACTTGTATATATTATCACATATAATTTAATGAACTTTACAAAGTTGCGTATAATTTAATCTAAACAATATTTTAAATTTAATATGAGGATCAGACAATTCAAGTGTACGACGGTGATATCAAAATTTCTCCTTACACAATGTTTTTGACAACTAACAAATGAGTTTAGCTTACATCACACAATTCATGTGTATAAATATTGTTTATTCTTAAAAAAAAATTAAATTAAGTCGTTTAAGTAATAAGTGATTTATTTAAAACAAATAAAAGTTTGCTAAATATGTTCAGGTATATTAGCTATTTGAAAAAAAAAGTTTTGGACAATCGTAAAAATGAACTAATATGAAAAAATTCTTTTTTATTTTAATGCACTGATCAAGACAATTGTCTTTTTAATTTATAATACAGGGTCGTTTATTTTTCGATATTTTTTTTTGCTGCTGCAAAAAAGAAAATGTCATATGTCAGTCTTCGTAACTATAATAATTGCATACGAAAGAAAAACAATAATAATAGTCGTGTGCATTTACAAATTAATAAAATGACAAAAGCTGCCTTACGATTTGAAAATATGCGACGAGTATTATATGAAAATTAAATATTAAAAAGGAAAAGAATTTTTTTATAAAGATTAATTATGTACGCATGACGCCGCCGGGCACTGAGCACAAGGGGGCCAGAGAAACTAAAAAATTTTCAAAACGGCCATGACGCATAAATTGTAAATGTTAAACAAATACATTGGGAAGCGCTCCATTCGTTTCTTGATACGATTAGCTATTATTTCACGTTGAACTCAACTAACGAGTAACTGATAGATTGATAATTTCATTACTGATGGCCAACATGGCAGCGATTGACAATGACTTTTAAAGAAACGAATTATCAACGAAACCATGGGTGGGAAATGGTGCAGCTGGCGTAGGGATATTCCATGTGATGCAATTGCACAAGGGAAACATATACTCTGTATATATTAATAACTGTGTCTTGGTGTTATGAAATATACTTTATAAGGAGTAGTTCAACGTAAATTACTGGCAGGTGGTTATGTGCGATTGGCCCTAAACGTAACGTTAGTAGTGCAGTGCTTGGCATTTTTATTGACGAAAGAAAATATTTTTTTCGATTTTCAATAACTATTCAATAACCAAATAATCAAAACGTACAATCTAAACGAATTGTATATTCTTCTATGAAATTACTGTTAAAGCAAGCACTGGCCAAACTTTACGTTCATTAGATTGCCTATTAAATAACAATGAATTATCGAATACAATTTAGGTCCAATGGTCAAAAAAAATGTTCAGACGCGCGTACATCATGAACTACATCACTAATTAAGTAAATATAATATAAAATTTAATTAGTCAATTCAAATCCACGCATTGATGCGTTGTACAGAGATTTCTTATGAATCGATAGATTATATAATTTAGGAAAATTAAATTACTCAAATATAAATATGCCGGAAAAAACTGTGTATGAAATAAGTTACAAAGGATTTAAAAAAAAAGAATTAAATTAACGTACATTAAGACGCACTAGTGTATAAAGAATCTTATGTAATTTATATACATACATTGGATATTTTCGCGGATACTGACTGCAATATCACGATCAAACAATCTATGAACATTTTTTTTGTACAAAATAAATTTTATCTTGTACTGAATATAAATATTTATGTAAATTACGTCGCATCGCAATTTTTATAATGCGGCACCGAGCAAAATTAGAATGTATTACGATAAAATAATGAAGAAAGATGCTCATGTGCCAAATGATACAAGAAAGCATTAAACCTCCGTTGAAAATCTTAAGAATTCGAAGCTGAAAAATATGATATAATTTTTTATGGCAATTATTATTACTATCATTATACTATCCAATGTATATCAGTTTTTTGGTGTAAGATGAATTTAAATTGTTATATTTTTATCGAGCTTAAAATTATTACGCAATAGATTAAATTTATCTAAGCTTCGTTAAAAAAATTTTTTGTTTTGCGAAAGTAAAATACAACTATAAAATGTGTGTATGAAGTTAATTATTACAATAACTATTTTTGAATTTGGCAAATATATTGTTTTTTTCTTATGCAAAGCTTTAATAATATTTCAGGAGTTTGATTTCAAAAAGAAAATTGTAATTAACAGTCTTTCTTAATTAGCAACTATAATAGCGCAAAAGTGTACGTGTCAAGAATACAATATTCCTCGCTAACTTTTGCATTTTTATAACTGATACAAAAGACTTTGTAATTTCTCTTACCTAAATTTAATGACGTTCAAGCGAGACAAAAACCTTTGATTTTAAGTTATAAGCAAGCTATGTAATTATATCTGCATGCATACCTCCAAAATTAAAGTGAACAAGGTTACCGATAAGAGAATTGTTTGACGTAAATCAGCGTCGCAAAAAATTACCAAGTTAGCTGTTGGTATACTTTGAAAATTGTGTACTATTGTGAATTCTAAATTTAACGCTAATGTCGACGCTTGCTGTATGTGTAATATGTCATCGAGTTTTAAGACTTTTAGCGGAGATTCTTTAAACAGAATTGAACTCTGTAAGTCGTTTCAGAGAATAACGATCTCCCAAAGAATTGCTCATCGTTGCGTCGGAAAGAAACGAAGAAAGTATAATTTTTTCTCTCTTCGTATCTACTTCTTATATGAAAAAAGATAAATATATATTTCTTCTGTACATATGCCGTAAAAAGTACACGTGCACGTGCGCAAAGGGAAAAGAGAAGTTAGCCATCAATTTTGTGAAACATACCTATACACGTGACAAAGAACTCTCCAGAATATTTTTAACAGATTAAATTTTACGATATTTTTTTCATAGAATAATTTAAGTTTTCTTTCGGATTTTTAGTATCATAAGACAAATAGCTGTGCAAAACGAACAACAAATGTGACGTTTTCAAAGACTCTTGACTCGTTGCGTGCGTGTACAATTGTGTTCACTACGTATTTATATATATTACATAAGTATACATAATGAAAACCAAATGCAGCATATACTCTGGTATGCATGCGCATTATATACATTTAACGGCCGTCTCATGTACGCACACACGCCCGCGCGTTACCCGCATTCAAATGCACAAAGTAATCACAATGCGTTTATGTGTGTGTGTGTGTGTGTGTGTGTGTGTGTATAAAAATCGGTGGTCTGTACTTTTTGACTTACTATATAGAATATACGTGTTCGTTGTTATAATTAACATTGATATTGTGTTGCATCTTCACTAATCGAGCGATAATTTATTTCTGTTAATAATAATCGTAGTACCTACAACCATGAAAAATACAAAAAAAGTAATAGCAAATAACTATTATATTACCTCTCACCGCTGCATCTGTACTGATAAGCAGAATGGATCATTCGATGTGCATAATAGTGTATAACACGACTTTTTTTGACTGATGATAATATTCGCGTTGAAGTAACTGTTCTTCTTATTTTTTTTCTCCTTGTATTCGTTGATGTATCAAAACGAATGAAGAAAAGTCGGTACGAGCGATCAACGGAAGATTGATTATATTATTGTATATCTACCTATATTAAACGTAATGATAAAACTACATATGACTTTTTCTCTCTCGCATAGGTGCGCGCGAAATCGTACTTTTTAAATGTCGTCGATTGCCGACGACCGGACTATATTATAAAGAACCATGAAAAGGCTCCGCATTTTTTCTACATTATAATAGGAAACTATATGAGTACTTTTTTGTCTGCGTTTCGACAGCGAAATGAAGAGAGAGAGAGAGAGAGAGAGAGAGAGAGAGAGAGAGAGAGAGAGGAGAGAGAGAGAGAGAGAGAGAGAGGGAGAAAGAGAGTAAACATAAAAGTACATTTGTACGCAATGGAATTTATATAGTTATATACACGATAAGATTTATTAAATTAAGTATACGTGAAAATAAAGTTTAAAAATTCATCAAATCAACGATCGTTGTCTATTTCAATTTTACCAGCAAACCCTCACCAACAAACAAAACTTGTATAAAAAGTTTTTAAATATTCATCAAGTTACATTTCTGTAATAAAAAGTATAATTGAATAAACGCCGCAACTAATTGGCATCAACGACATAAACAGAATCTATTAGACAATGAACTTCCATTTATCACCAGATAATCAACACACAATACGCGTTGCAGCGGCAAATGCGCAACAATACCAGTAGCCTGCAATTTCACCATACAAACACGCATACGCACACTTGCAATTTCAGAGGACAATCATCGCATCGCATGAATGACGTGTCTCCAGTCTCTCCTCCTTCCGCGAGATCGAATCGCAATAGCCGGACTTATATATATATATATATATATATATATATATATATATAGATATATATAGGTATATCGCAATACAGCTCCGAAACGAAGCGCCACTTTCGATCAGCTGATATCCTCGAGTTAGCTGCTACACGAGCAAATCGTCGCTTGAAGCAGTTGTAAAGAATCTCGGTTGTCGTCGATGCAGAACGAGGCATCAGCGACGAACTTGCGACCCATGACAATAAAGCCGAAGGTAAAACGAGTCTGTTAGAAAAGTGTCCTGCAGTGATAACCTCAAAAAAAAAATCTGTGCTCTACCGCGGGCGTTGTTTTTGCGCGATGATTCGGGGGGCGTTATCGGTGTTCCCTCGAACTGTCACGCTTATCGCGCTGTGCTTTTCGGCGACGTTTGTCTATGCCTGTGCGCGTATGTGTTATATGATCCTTTTTCTTTCTAATTACGTCGCGTTGAATAACAGGCGATGATTTGCCGCCTATACACGTTAGCTTTTGTGCACATCAGTGTTGTAAACACGGCTGATGATGCATGTGCATTCAGAGACCGTTTTGTTGTTGTATTTGCAGAGGACTGGCTTGGATGATAGAGGAAGTGAGTCAGAGGTACAAGCATCAGGATGTCCGTGGAGAGTCACGACAAGGAGAAGTGGCAGTTACTGCAGAGCCTCCGCTCCACCGTCGAGGGACTGCTGACCAATGGAGTGTCAAATGTCTGGAATGTCTACGGTGGCTTGAACCGACTGCACAATATAATGGAGAAGATATTCAAGCACGGTTGTCGCATATTCGATGTCCAAGTGAGTGCTACGTGCAGTATAGTATTCTAAGACTACTTGGGAATGATTAATCAGCAGAATTGGTTAATTTGTAATTCATAAAAATAGTATTGTAGGTAGATATGCATTGAAAGAGGTTTACTTAAATTTGTTCTCCCAATTTAGGGCGAACCAGATTGCTGGATTTTCATTCAAGGACTGAATTGGCTTCAACCATCCTTGGCTACTTCTCCAACAATGCGCGACTGTGATGAGTATCATGTGAATCTACCTAGTAGGATTGTGTCACATAAAGACATACTATGGTTATATAAGAGGTGAGCATTGAAAAAATGTTATGTCTAATCATTACAAAACCTTTAAGTTTAACAACAATCGAATTATTTGCAGTCTGGAAGACCATTCGCTATCGCAGAAACTGTCCTGGCTCTTATCCGACAAAGAGCACTTGCTCTCCTGCCTTGAACCCTGGGCTTTTCTCTGTCAAGAAAATTTAGCAGAGGCCACACTTGTCTGCTTGAGAGCTGTTGAGAAAAATCAACCTGCTTTACTGACTGAAATTGATCCGTCCCTGGTAAGAAAGCATGACTGACTTTTTTCAACTAAAAAAAAGTGACCTAAATGTTTTCTGCAGTCTTCTAAAATTAGAATATTGAAGTAACAAGCGTTGATGAATTAAAACTGTTGCTTGACTTTGTGAACTATTGTACCAGATTGCATAGGGGCTAGTAAGAAAAAATTGAAAAAAAAATTCATAAACAGTTCATAGAAGCAGCATGAAATCTATCAAAGCTGCCTGAACTCTGATAATTTAGCATGCTCTAATATTTGTTTCCTATTGCATCATTATTAGATGCAAAATTCATTATCAAACTAACTTTCAGAAATCTAGTTGAAGATAGAAAGCTCAACTAGACAATGCTAATCCCAAGCAGTATTCGAATTGTTGGTATCTTTTATGTTGAATTTTTTAAAAACATACAATTCTTTTCTTTCAATAATCTAATAAATTAATTAAAATACATTTTTATTATAGAATGATCAGTAAAAAAAATAACATATTTTCATTCTTTTAGTTTTTGCCAAGTTGGAACAGCAAAGACAGTCCAAAGCGCGCACATCGTCGCTCCTCCTCGTACCCAGTGAACCTATGCAGCAGCACTCGACAAGAACAACAAACGACGCCTAGCATAAGTAGTGCCGGTTGCTCAATCGCGATTACTCCTCAGAAGAGCGGCAACGATTCTAGTCTGTCACCTCGTGAACAACAGGAGGCGATTGCCAGTATCAAGTCAGAGCTGAACGATAAGGCAATCAAGGAGGAAACGAGCAGCAATACGTCCTTAAAAGCTTGGAGTAGTTTTCCGGATTTGAACGAAAACGGAGTCGAAGGCCTGGGAGTGACGACGCTCAAGACTATGACGAAGACGACGAGCGCGAAAAACGCCTCGGATAAGGTCGCGAACCGAGATCGCATGTCGCAATCGATCGAACTGTCCGACGTGATAAAAGTTGATTATTCGGAGGAGAAAGCTGTCGATGCGTCGACGTTCACGGAAGCTAAATCTAGTCCTGGTGAGGCCAATTCGTTCGAAATATTTGTATTTAAAAAGCGAAAGAAGGCAAATTTTCATACAAATAATTTCATTTATTTGATAACAGCGAAATCAAAGCTCCTGACAAGAAAAGGACGAAAATCACGGTCATCCGGAGCCAAACTCATCAAGGCAAAAGAGCTTCGAGGCAGTGGTGGCAGCTCGGACACTCTGAACTACGAAGAATCGATCCGCGCAGCGAAAATTCCCTTGATATCGAGCACCCCTGAGCACTCGGCTACGGATTCGGTGGGCATCGGGTCCAGACAGTCGCAGCCAAAACGAAAGACGTCCTTCATCACAGGCTCGGCGCCGGAGTTCTCGGGCTCCTGGAGCATCGAAGTCGAGGGTCAGAAGGATATCCGCACGCCTAAGAAGAGCTTCATCGAAGATGGAGGTAACAGCGTGTTGCCCATGGCTACATGCTATTTTCCCAAACCTAAGGAGGGTCAGAGTCTCATGAGCTTCCTGTCTTCAGCTCAGTTCGCCAGGGCGAACGCAGAGCTCGACAGAGAGAACGCGCATTTCAGTATTTCCGATGCTATGATTGCTGCTATCGAGCAGGTGAAAAAATGCTTCATTAGATTTTGAAGTATTCTCGAAAACGGCTAAATCAACTCGTATGACGTTTCTCGTTGCAGGTCAAGTGCAATCGGCAACTCCGGGCAGCCGACGAAGCGGCGGATGAGAGTGACGAGGAGATCAACGATCTCAAGCAGAAGCTGAGGATCAGGCGGCGCCAGCGACTGGAGGAGCGTCGAAAGGGTAACGTTGGCGCAACTTGGACTCGCGATCTTCTCAGCGACGGCAAGACCGATAGTGAGTTTCATTATTGGCCTGAAATACTCTCTCGTCTTATCGAATCCACGAAATCGACTTATTAGTCAAGTCGAAGATATGTGGGTCGTAAGAGATAATCAATGTGTGCCTATCCCCGTTGCCTATCCCCTTTGTGTTTACGTCTGTCCTTTGTCTATGCGCAGCGACGACGACGGACCAAAGTGTCAGCCCGTTGTCGACGTCTCCCGGCACTCCGTCCGACAGTATTTCGACGGATGACGTCGACGACTATGAAATGGACGATACGCGCAATTTGTCCGAGCTCAAAAATTCCGGTAACTACTCCGAATGAGTGATTATACGGGATGACTAGATTTCTTTTTCTCCCGGCTTGTTTAAATGCTCGCTTTTTATTCATTGCAGGAATATCAGTATCATTGGCCTCGCTATACTCAGATGCCGATCTCTACAGATCGTCTCCGAAGCACGGCACGGAATCGAATTTAACCGATAGTTCTATGTCCGCTGAAGGCGTTGCCTTATCTCTAATAAGTAAATTTAGCGAGAAACACTTGCCAAGAGCGAGCGAACTCAAATGGCTAGTCTCCGAACAAGACGCACCACAACGAGTAAGTGAAAAAATTGATCCAGATGTTATCTCCGGTTTGAGCGGGCTCTCAATTCAAAACTGTCGTCATATAGCGCCATTAAACCAATAAAATTTTATTTCGCAGCTGTTACCTCTTCCAAAAAGTTGGCCTGTCAGTCCAGACGACGCCGAGGGGGCCGATGGGAATTCGGTTTCTCTTCGGGGTACTATTGAATGGGCACCGCCAAGGCCTCAAATAATCTTTACTGCGCACCCTCCTCCCGTGTAAGAAAACAAATCATTAAAATTACGTAATACAATTTGTACGAGAATATACATTTGAAGCGTCAATAGAAAAATACTCGATTGATAGCGAGTATATTTACGACGCGATGGTGTGTATTATTATTATGTCAATGACGGCGCATGAGTTATTAATGAACTGAAATAGATATAAAGCAGAAGCTTGGATATAATAAACTAATATCGCTGACCGTGTTTGGCATTGCAGGAGACGGATTTTGATAGCAAAGCAGAATTATCGATGCGCCGGCTGTGGTATGAAGGTCGCGGTCGCGTACGCCAATAGGTTTCGATACTGCGAGTACTTGGGAAGATATTTTTGCACGGGCTGTCACACGAATCAAGTGACCTTGATACCAGGAAAAATTTTATCCAAATGGGACTTTAATAGGTAATCGACACTTTTAATAGAAAAACAAGTGTGAATTTTATAACTTTTTGTTTGTATATCAAATTTTATGTTTTTCAGGTTTCCGGTTTCGAATTTTTCATACAGGCTTTTGGATCAAATGGCGATAGATCCGCTGTTTCGAGTTAGCGATCTGAATCCGTCATTGTACAGGAGGATCAAGCAATTAGATCGCACAAGGTTTCTCCGCACGCAACTGTTCTATCTCAAAGATTTTCTTTTCGCTTGTCGATTCGCTAAAGAGTAAGTTTATATCTCTGTGTATATTACAATGCTCATGAAAATTGGTACGTATAATCGTTTGATAATTCAACAATCAATTGTTCTTCTTTTCAGAACCGAAGAAGCTTTAAGAAGAGAACCCGATTACATAATGACCGATCCCCACGTGTATTCCATACATAATTTTTCACAAGTAAAAACCGGAATACTCCCATTAGAATTAAGTAAACTGGTTCAAGAGTGCTGTAAACACGTTGCCGAGTGTGTGGTAAGTACCATAGTTTTTTTAAGACTTCGCTACAATTTTGCTAAAAGAATCATAATAAGTAGCGATAACTATAATTCTGAAATACAACAAAAAATCGTAAATTACACGCAGGGCATCTGTCCGTACAAATTATAATCGCGTAACAAAAGAGCGTTATTGCACATCTTCATCTCTCGTCGCGCTGCTATTATACGTCAATAGCCGAGCAAACTGAGAGTAAATCTCCCCTTCTTGTGCTGTTTCAGCTGTGCCAGGCACGAGGCTTCATGTGCGAGTTGTGCCATTCGAAGGATGTGATCTACCCGTGGGAGCTGGACAAGGTAAAACGTTGCGACAGCTGTGGCACCTGCTACCACGCGGCCTGTGCCAAGCCCGACTCGAACGAGTGCAAGAGGTGCGACCGGCTGCAAGCCAGGCGCGAGTCCAAGGAGGAGCAGCCGAGGTGATCCCAACAGTCCCCACTGCTAACCCTCCGTCGAGTTTCGATTATTCCGGCGGGTTCTTCGGGCTATTGTTGGACTGAATCGAAGACTTTTTGGAGGGAAATTGCCGGGCGCGACGGGGTGCCCCGTTGCGCTTGCCTTGCTTAGCTCGTTTTGTCTCTGTTGGTTTCGAGTATGGTTGAGAAAAATTTCGATTCTACTGAACAATATTTAATTTTCAAAGTTGTTTTAAATTTAAGGCTTTTCTTTGAAACTTGAAAATTTTAAGTAGACTAGATGGAACAGTTTTTGATAATCAGTATGGCAAAGAAAGATTTTCTATAATATACAGGCACTCAATAATATAATGGTCCCTTTGAATCATCAGACATGATAGGAGATTGTCGATCTTTTTCTAAACCGTATTTAATCGAAAACGCTAAAAACTAACGAGTCAAATTTTGTATAAAAAAGCTATTTCTGTGAAATTTATTTATTTTTGAATCAATCTAGCAGTCTAACTGCAAAATGCTTTAACAAAACGTATAGAAATGCCATAATATTCCTTATTCGAATTTTTATATTTACGAAAGGTTTTGTTTGTTTGCGTATTTATTTATGTTAATCCACAGGACATTATATCACTATGTTTATTGTAAAGTGCAAATGTTTTTACGCGACTACATAGGTATACGAAAGAGTACTTGTTATAAATGCGAATTGTCAACTGCGTCAACTAATTGAAAGAAACTACATAGAACTAGCATTTTTTATCATTGCATTTGAGAAAGTACATTATGATTGAAAATAGTTGCATGACACGCAAGTTTACTTGTAATGTTAAAAAGTTATTAGTATGAATAAGAATTGCGATCACCTTGATCAGTGACAAAGATTCGGAATATGGAGATTAAAAAAGTATTAATTGCAAGGTATATTTTGAAATTTGCGTGTCATTTTACCAGAATTTTATAAGCACCTTTTTAAGAAACGCATTGGCGCTATTCTTTAAAATTCGCACAGCCTTTTTGAAGTACGTACAAAATTACTAAGGTTCAACATTCATCTCTATTAATGTATACCTTGAAAAGGTGAAAAATGATTATATACATTTAGCTATAGGTATATGTAGATTTAAAATCAAAACTATAGTTCATCTACTGAATAGACTACTATTTAAACCTCTTTTTGTGAATCGAGTAAGATAAAATCGTTTTTCGAATATTTTTGAAGAATCTTAAAAGGTTTGATACAATATTTATTATAACTAAATCTAAAAAGTTGAAATGTGATATTTAGATCGTACTCTAGATAAAGAATTTTCTAATTAATCACCACGAACAAAATCTATTCTTTCAATTTCGTGTACTTTCTTAACGGTTCTCTAGTTCAGATGCATAGTACCTGGCTTTTAAGGAAATTATATATTGTAATGTTAGTGTAAATATTTATTAACTCGTTATTAATTTATTAAAGTTGTTATTTTAACAACGTTAAGAATAAAACTTTTTTTAGCAACTTAAGTATTGAATGACTACTTTTGTATTAAAAGAAAAGAGAGAATGACTAGGAAATTTAAGCAGAGGATGAATGGACTAATCAGATTTAGAAATGACAATTTATTATTTAAATTAAGTCACATTTATAGTAATCCACATACACACATGTTGCCGTAATAGTACATCCGCTGATGGTAAAAAAATATATTATAACATTATGTACATCGTGAAACATTTCAATAATAAAAATGTGGTAGTTTTATTGTTATTTACATGTGTTTTTTTTAACAATGGCATCAGTAGGAAAACTTCTAACTGAGAGAAATGTAAAATTCATTTCAAAATTCATTTTTCAACTTTACCAGACCTATGAGTATTCTAAAGAAAATTTAGAATATACCGTATTTTAGATTTTGAATCATATTGTCAAACAATTCACGTTTAGTTTTCACATAAAAAATTAGAGCAACGCTTCACTATATTAGCGAAAAAATCAGAAACTCCACAATCGGTGTATCACATACAGATGATATTGCTTGCTCTTTAAAAAGTTATCGTTATAATTGTCACATGACCCTCGATGCGTATACTTTTCATAGATAAAAAAAAAACAACGACGAATAAAGCTAAAATTAATTGAGTCTAAAGAATCTCGAATCGAATTCACGACAGTCAAACTACAATTACAGGTCGATGATTCACTGGTTAAGTCTCAAGAAGAAGGGAGGCTCACCTTCGCACCGAGTTTGCGCAACATTATAAAAAAATGAATGAATATATCATTAAAAGACGTAGAATTTTATCATCGATATCAGTCTGTATAAAATGCAACAAATATGCATAACAACGCGTCACTCTTAGTCTATGACAGAATCAGCTTGAAAGAACGTTGGCCATATTGTTCTCTAAGTCAATCATTAGTTTTACTTCTTTTTCGTAAAATCACTGTATTATATAGAAATTTATTAAATTCTTATAATACATCGTGTTTACATAGAAGAAATCGAAAATGGACAGAGGACATTCGACGGATATTAATGCTTTAAAAAAGGATGATAAACGTATGTAGAAGACAAAGTTAAAAAAGGATTTTTAAAAGTCCGTCAAAATTGAGTAGGAGTATAGAAAAGTATGACGCTATAATAGATTTTTAACAAATATAAAATCAAAATAGCTTAAGAATACTGAACGACGTATGACGCCAGTCAATACATATATCTAAAAAAAAAAATTATACAAACTCCTTCGTCCGTCTTGAACCATTTTCAGTAGAACTGTATATTCATTATCATTATTTATACTAATCGAGTTCTTATCTTTTTTTTCAACCACGTATCACACAAGCTTTGCGGAAACACCGAAGCGCGCGATTCAATGTCCAGGAGTGTCTCGCTCTTTTCTTGTCTCTCCCTCATTCTCGACTCAAGCTGTCTCGCAGTCAAAGGTTTGGCTCTGAAAAGAACCTCGTAAACGGTGCATCATGCATCCCGCTTTTTGTCAGACTTTAATACTTACGGTTTTAGCTAGATTCAATTAAATATCTAGTTCGTCTTTCAATGGCACTTTTGCTACTTCAAAGAATATCCTAAAAAATCATTTTTCTTTTAGTACACGAACAGTAAAAAATGTGTTTAAACTATTTTTAAAAATAGATTCACACTTACTTATGACTATATTTATTCCGAACAGTCGAAAGTGCATCTTTGTGTTTCCGGTGCAGTCCTTCATTGAGAGTGAGGACGATGTCTTTGAATTCAGACAGTTTGTAGCCCGTGTAGTACTCTAACGTGGGCGTCCAGCCACCAAGTTCCTTCATTTGTAACGCTAGGAAAAGGGCCGCAGCCGCCATCTTACTATCGCTGAATGATATCGTCGTGTAGTCCATCAGCGAGTACTCCAGAATGTAACGAGCTAATGTCAACGTAGGCATTGAAACCTTTGCACACTAAATATTTACATCGTTAGATATTTTTTACCAACTGAGACTAACCAATTACAATAATAAATGTTGTTTTAATATTTACCCTAGCATATCGTCTTAAAAATCTATAAGATAGAGGTATTCCTAAATCGAAATCCATAACTTTGAGAACACTCATCTCCATTCTGATGAGTTCCCGATGACTATAAGCACCATCACATATGTACAAAAAGTCTTCAATCATTGGAGGGATTCTTTCCTGTAAACAGTGATGTATAACAATTATAATATCTGTCAGAATTCATTGTATCAATTTAGAAAGTACAAAAATGGATTTTAAACTCACATCGAATTTGCTAGCTATGAAAAGACTGGCAGCTCCAAGAAGTTGGAGCGTTTCTTTCCCCACTGTGACTTTGGTCAGATATAGATCGACCAATTTCACAGCCAAGTAGAGAGTCTCGTGATTTAGTTCGAAAGATTCTTGGACCGCGACCATCCAATCCACAAGCAGTGAGCGCATCCAGCGCGACAGACAGACTTGACGCTCCATATAATCGTTGATCGGAAAGAGGCTCTCGCGTTCCTTCAGGTAGTCGAATATGTCCATAGCATAGTGTGGCACCTGGTAGGGATCTTGCCAGTTTTCTACGTCAAAATCCCACGCTACACCTTCTGGTAGTTCCCTTTCTGGAGGAGGATTGCGATTCACGGGAGCTTCTGTCTTTTCTTCGACCTCGACTTCTGACTCCTGGACCTCTTCCACGGGAGATTTTTTGTCGGCATCCTATAAAAAAATGGCATTCTTAACTCTCGCTATCGTTAACACTGAAAGTGGATAAATTTTTTTTCCGAAAAAATATTTAAACAAATAAGTTATTAAAATTATAAAAGTTGAATAAATTTTAACTTAAAAAATTGCAAATAAAGATAAAATATGTCTAATGTAGCTAAAAATTGTAATTCATTTTTGAAAATTTGAATCCTTGTAACGGTCGGCGCCGTGTGAAGTCCCGGCTTCACGGATGTAACGGTCATGGAGCAAAGATAAGATATGCGTAATTGCATACCAAGCATAAACATTTGAATTACTTTTTTGCAAATTAACGGCCGAATCAATGAAAAAAACTTACTTTGCCTGTCCTTGATAATCGTTTAACGTTTTCCTCTGGTAGAGTTTCCAAGGCACTGACATACAACGAGCTATCGTTGGATTTTTCCAAGTCAAGACTCCGCCTCACATTGGCAATTTTACTGGGAATTTCTGGCCTCTCTTCTTCCTTTTTCACGGGTGCTTTGGCTCGTATAACTTGTTTTGGATGTCTGTGAATAACATTGTTCTCGGCAGGTATGTTTAATATTTTTTCTAAAGTCCTTAATGTGCTAGTTGTTTGAGTAACGCTTTTAACAGGCTGGCTAACGGTAACTTTCTTTGCTGCTTTCTTAGCATCTTGAAGCTGGGCACCAATGGACTTTCCAATGGCCTACGAAAAAGAATGTAAACTGTTAATACACATTTTATACGACTGAAGTCAGAAAATGCATCAGTATTTGGTAAAAAAAAAACAATGTTCATACTACCAAACTACAATTGATATCATATTACTTACATTTCAACAAGCACTCAGGATATGAACTTTATTTTTAATCAAAAATACTGAAATGTAATAGATTACTGAACCTACATTAGTGATGTTACCAAGAGCAGACCGTTTCGTCGTCTTGTCTTTTAGAGGAGAGGCATCGGCCTTCCTCTTAATCCTGGTGTCTTTAAACAGAAGGGCTTGCTGCTTTGGATCAGAGATAACAGCATTCTGTTGTCGAGTGGCTAATCCTCGCCGAGTAACAACTCCAGTGACCTGGCTGGCCGCAGTTGTCTTGGTCTGCAGTACCTTAGAAGGTGCCATTTTGAAGACAGAATTCCCTTTTACTTAATATTAATTTCTGCAACAAACCCAAAAAAATATACAACTTTAGCATTTTGTAATAATAATCCAGCATAGAAAAATCAACTCATCCATGGCTCTCCTACACAAACCTAAATTATCAAGCGCCTATAAAACGCCACAAACTCACACGGACGCCGTGATCCTCGCATATGTCGCCCCATAGACTGACATAATCAATCTCTCAACACTATCCCGCCGGGGAAAAGCAACAACGCACAAACAATCGCTGAGCGTCTTTCTCCCTCGAATCAACGATCAACATGCAAACGTAAGGAATGTCGGCCCTCGCAACGCCCCTTCAGGTAAAAAGCAAAGCAGCGAGTCCCGCGCGCGCGTAACCGTCGCCCCGCGCAGTAAAATCGATCTTAAAATTCCGACCGACTCGGAAATTCGGGTTTTTCCGTCTATCAAGCCACTGCAGACACTCCCGATGGCTAGAAGTGCAAAATCCGGGCAGGTTTAAGTCATAAATCACGAGAATTCGTGAAAATAAGGACGACGAAGTGCCGATTGGGAGGAAACGCGCGGGAAGGAAAATCCGGCTTTTCCAAGGCGTGATGCAGTCATCCCTCCCCTCGGCGTCTTGGGAAACTTCGGATCGCACGTCGCGCACGTTTTTCGGCACGACCTTCGTTACGCACAGGACCCCCGCGTTTCGACCGTTATAGGAAGCCATGATGATATGCGCCGCTCCAAAACAATCACACAGAGCGAGAGAGGGAGAGAGACACGGAGATGTAGCCTCGTTAACGGAAATTTCACACGTACCTTAGAGAGCACTTAGCTGGCGCGTCGTCCAGGAACTGCACCGGGCTGCTCAAAGAAGCCACCTCGTCATTGACTTAGATTCACGGAGCGATTTTACAAGTGCGTGGATACACGATGAGAGCGTCGTTGATCTGCAGAGACAGTTACAACTATGCGATCTTGATGCTGAATCGAGAGGGGGAGAGTCGACGACGACGGTACAAGGAGGAAAAAAACTGGATGACTGACTCCTCTCGATGTTTTACTTCCCCGCGGGCGTCAAACTCTCATTACTCGAGCATCGTCCTCTCGATATTATTCACTACGGTGTATGGCTACCTACTCTCTCTCTCCCGAGGGCAAACGGCCATTCGCGCGTGCTACTGCGTAAGTACTGTGTCTGCGAGGAGCGACGACGAGTTGACGCAGCGGCCGTTCGTTCAAAATATCCTAGGATACGACCGTTGCACTGAGCATTGGCCAATCGCGTGGAAGGAGAAACGCCGGTGGAGACACCTCGTGGTGATGCCGCGTCAGAAGAGAGGCTCTGACGTCAATATTACCGTCGATGACCGAAACGAGCCAAGCTACATTATACTCTCCTATGTGGGAAATTGTGAGATGATTTTTTTTTTCATTCAACGAGGGGATTGTTTTTTCTTCGGTTTGTTAATTTGCCGAGGTTCGCGGGTTGAATAGGTTAGAAAGACATTGCTGCACACCGGCGGTTCTTTTGTTCGGCTGGGAATTTTTACGAGGCACGCTTATTGTTTATTTATTTATTTATTTTTTTTGTAGTTATGGGTGTTTGGAATTTTTGTTTACGAGGCGATACGGATTCGGAATTAGGCACCTTTACCTTGGAACGCATGCGTGAAGCATGTGCGTTCGTTATGCGATACGATCGTAATATTCCCAGAGAAAAATGTACAAACTGCACACAGTCACTCGTAAAAATGCCTCGTTTTTATTTTAAACAGAATTAAGAGTTATAATTAAGAAATAAGTATTCGAACGCACTGCCAGCAATTCAAAATTTCAAATCGAATTCGAAAAAAAACGGTCGTCCGCATTTAAACGGCCGGAGCCCCAAACGTGTGCAGTTCTCGAAGCTATTCAACCTGGTACAGTCTCCCCATCGGCCAAAGAATCAACCCTCTAAAAAGCAGCTCTCATTCAGAAAATCTCTCGATAAGCGCAAAATCTCCTCGATAAACAAAGCGTAAACAACGAAAAAATCGTCAGCTTTCCCTACGCAGTGACAGTCACACCGTGCTAGTGCAACAACGCGCAGCATGACGTCGCCGAAAAGACGCCGCCTCGTAACCCCAAATACACGACTAGCAGACGGTAAAATCGTGCGGCGGAGGCGCAGACGTGCGTTTATATCGTATATTTCATAACCTCGTAATCACCAAGACGCGTATACGACATCCGAGGATATTCTCGGGACACGAAGATCCTTTGCGCGTCAAGTGGCCCCGGCCTACAGTGCAATTTCCGAGAGAGAAGAGCCGAAACGAGTTTGCTTCGCGACAACGTGCGCCTATGTATACATGTATATATCGTACATACATCTGTCTCTCTCTTTCACTCGGGGCTTTCTCAAAACAGATTCCTGCTCCAACGTGTGCTTGTTATACACCGCTTTTTTTCATCCTGCGCCCCTGCCTGTATAGATATAGACACACGCACTGTGCTATGGCTTTCTCTCCTTTTGCCAATTGTATTCGGCTGTGCACCGTTCACTTTGATTTCTCATTTCAAGGCCTATTATAGTCTGACTTAGCCTGCGAATTTTTTTTTTAAATTCACGCCGTATCATTCAAATTTAAATGTACACACATGCACGTATCGCCAAATAAAATGGACGATCGGCTACGATCGCGAGCGTCAGATCGTTTGTTTTGATATTCGTAGAAAAAAAATCTCTCACAACACACGATATAATTTACATACACATATTTGTAGAGAGTCTAACGCCGCCGAGCGGATTATTTGAAACAGACGAGCCGATTGTCATCGACTAATATACACGCGATAATTATCAATGACACTCGAGATCAGCAGTGAAGTGGCTTGAAAAAAATTCGAACATGCAGAACGAGCCGTTCAACGTGAAATACATCACGGTCAACACTTGCTTTGTCTATCTGCCGGAGCAGTGGTTGAGAAGAGTTTCTTCGCGGGTGAGTCGATTGATTTGATAATATATTTCTATTTGTTTATATTGACTTACTTGGATGCGATGCGATGGGCGGAAGTCTCTGCGCGCTGCTGCATCCGAGACCAGATTTTTCGAAAAAGGGCCGTTGTGATGCTGCGCTGCGCAGCTGTGATTGACAAGATACTTTCGAAAACAGCTGCGCTATGGGGAAAATACAAAAAAGCGGTTATACTCGGACGCTGCAACGGCTCTGTGGAGGTAGTAGTAGAGGATGTCAATTCCTGGTTATGATAAGGCAGAGAACTGACGTGTCGATCGCGAGTCAGCTGATCGTTTCTGTTTTATCGACTTTGTTCTGCCTTACCGATTCGAATTTTTTGAATTTTCAAGCCTGCGTTCTAGAACGCGAATCGATACGGGCAGTTCGTTAATCGAATATACTATTGAAAATAGCAATAATCAAACGTAAAAGCAGCTATTCGCACAATTAAAAATTCTTTAATTTAACCGTTATAATTCATGCAATCAACATACAAACCGCCTAATAATTTCCGTTGAAAATTATGCGGAAGATTAAACCGGCCTCTCTCTCGGCACATAGCCCCCACGAATAAATACGCAATTGTTTACATTTCGGCGGGTGTGATCGGACGCGCGGCCCACCGCGAGGTGTAAAATTATATCCGGTTTTTGCTCTGTATTATACGCGCATTCGGGAAATATATCACCGATGCTATCGCGTATAAAATCGCTATTTACCGACGTTAATATGCGGATCAAAACTTTGGTTTATGCGCCTCTCGCATTCGGATATAAAAGCCGCACAAATCATCTCCTTTTTCCCTCGAAAACGAGATAGGAATTATACGATGATTTATTTCTCGCAAAATATACACACAAGAACAAAAAAAGGCCATTATAAAGCGAGAAAAATAAGCTCCTATTATTTTTTTTCTTATTCCGTTGTACAGCCGAACGTAGTGAAGCTGCGGCACAATGACGTCAATTATTACTTATCTTGGTACACGAGGCCAAGTCCTGATAACTCGATGCTCTGCCTGAGCGCGACATTTGCAAGGACTTTAAACATTAAGGAGGGCGATGAGGTCTTTGTGTCTTGCGCGGAGGAGCCGCCCCCCTTAACGAGCCTCCTCGTCGCGCCCAGGAGTTCCCACGACCGAGAAATACTGGTCTGTATATATACGTATATGACGAAGCCTAGCTCTACTTGCTTTTATTATTATTTTACAGTCTTATCTCGCGCGAGAGCGACTATACGGCTTTTCCTTGCTTTGCATTATGTTAGGGCAGTAGGGAGATAAGGCGATTATTGCGTATGTGCACTTTTCTTTTACTTTTTTTTTCATCAGGAGCTTCAGTGCGAGAACGTCCAGGCGAATCTGCTGAACCAGATCAGCGTCGTGGCCAAGGACCAGACGATCGTCGCTTGGGTCTCCAAGTTTCTCTCGGTTACGCTGATCGTCAGTGAGTGTTCGAAACGATTTTTTTTAATTACTGCCCAAGCGGAAATAATCTCATTCACATAATTGTTAATAAAGCTTATTAGCTTTTATTAGGTTTTAATAGTTTTTTGAGCATGTTAAATAATATCCAAGAAAAAAGCTTAAAATAGCTAATAACAGCTATTAGATCTTACTACAGTTTAGTAGCTTTTATTAGTATCATTGTGTGTTTTTAGAAACATTAAAACCAAGTGATTAAAGAAAAACTTACTAAAATATCATAATAATTATGAATACCTATAAATCCAAATTATTATATGTAAATATTTTTTAAAACTTATTAGAAGTTATTAGCTTTTTTGAAGGTAACGCATTTATTTATTTTTGTGCCAGAATATATCAAAAATCTAATTAAAGCTAAAAATAGCTAATAAAATCTATAAAATATTACTAACCATTATTAGAGTCCAAAATCTACATATTATAAATCGATCATAAAACTTATTAGCTTTTATAACATTTTTTTTTTTGATAAATAAATTTCCGCCTGAGTGGATATGAAAAACGAAATTTTTATCGCAGCTCAACTGAACCCGCAGTTCAAGTACGGCAGACTCCAGGAGAACACCGAGATCCACGTGGGCGACGCGGTTGCGATTCCTGTACCTTCGGAAACCACGGCTGAATCCGAAGTCCAGAATAGCCTCAGTGGTATCCTCGGCGACATGTTCACTGCGTCCATTCATGTGAAAAAGACCTACAGAGCTCAGCCTCTGCCGAGGATCAGCTCTTTCGAGTCTGCTTTTCGGGTTTACGTACCTCGATCGCAACTTCCGGGTTTGGTAAGCAGTGATGCACTGGGCAGGATCAGGAAGGTCAGAGAGGACAGGCAGCATGTGAAGGCTGGGGGTATGAGGTTCGCTAAGAGGACTGATGGCTCGAAGGAGTTTACGGTGAGAATAAGAGTTATCAGTTTCCCGTCGCAATGTACATAATATAACCTTATGTTTCGTTCGTTCATCAGGTGCAAGTATGTCCACTGGAAGACCTGTTGGCTCGTCTACCGAAGACCTTCGACGAGAACTACTTCACGAGCTTCTCTCGGCATCCTTGTGTCTTCGTGGCCGAGGACTTGCTCGACAACCTTCGCATCAGAGTCGGGGGAAAGGTCGTTCTCGAATCGATCGACGAGGTCCAAAGCAGCGTCGTGTGCAAGTCGATAGAGATCTCATCCTGTGAAAAATCCGCTTCGGTCGAGGTCTTCCGAGATTACGTGATTCGAAATTCGAAGGACAATAAGATGCTTTTGAACTCGCACGCACAGATCAGCGTGGATGATGACACGTGGTATCTGGTCAAATTATCGCCGGAGGATTGCTCCTACGGACTTTTCGACGTGGGTGTACTGAGAAGTATGGATGTGAGGGTGAATAAAGCCAGTGTGGAAGATGTTCGACCTGTCGAGGAGCCGACGGAGGATACTGATGTGCCGATTAAGAGCGTTGCGACCGAGTATGCTTTTATTGTAATCTATAATTTATCAGATAATATATATAAGTTAATTTCGAACGATCGTTCCAGAATACTGCAGGAGATCATATCAGAATGCAAGGGAGTGCTAACCCTGAGCTTGGGGCTTCACAACGTCGGCGACTTCGAGTACGACAGGGAAAACCTATTGATCAGCGGCACAACGGGCTCCGGCAAAACGACGGTCTGCAAACTGCTCCGTGAGATTCTTACCGCATCGCCGTATTTCGTTCACGCTCGTGTCGTGGATTGCAGATCCTTGAAAGGTGCGATATTTTTATAGCGATGATGTGCCTCACTTCTCACGATCCGCTTATGTTACAGGCAAAAAGTCGGAAGTCATACAGAAGCTTCTGGCTACCGAACTTTCCCAGGCCGTTTACTACCAACCCTCGATTCTATTTCTCGATGACCTCGAAAGCATAACCAGCGCTGGATCTAACACGGAAGAGAATACGCCGGATTCTATGAACGCTGCGAGGTACGTATTGATTAAAATTTGTCAGTTTTCCATACTAAACTTTCTGGTATTCCAGAATAACGGATGCGATTTTCAACACTATCACCGAGTACCAAGCTACGAATTACATATCTGTTGTGGCCACTTGCACCGACGTCACGAAGGTCGGCAAGAAGCTGAGAGAAGCTCGAGGTGTTCATTTCTTCCGTACCATTTTGACGATACCAAATTTGGAAAAGGTATGAGCTTATAAACAAAAAGAGTAAAAAAAATTTTGTAAGTATGCTTATACGCTGGTGATGTAAATCGAGTTTATGGTTCGGTTTTGACAGGACGACAGAATCAAAATTCTGAGGAAGAGTCTCCAAGACAAATTGTACCTCAGCAAGGAGATCGATTGGGACCATTACGCGAACAAAACGGAGGGTTGGGTCGCTCAGGATCTCGTCGTCTTAGCGGACAAAGCCGCTTTCACCGCATGGAAACGACACGGTATTTGTTCAATTCTTACGTATACTGAATAATCAGAAAGCTTTTGCCTCTATAAAATTGATTAAATGCTCATTTTTCACATTCACGTTGCACAGTCAAAGAAAAATCCCAAGGCTCGCTGATGCTTCGCGACGACGACCTGTCCTCCACACTGTCCCGTTGCACACCCATGTCACTTCACGGAGTGAACCTGTTCCACGGCTCAGGCCACAATTGGTCGGATATCGGCGGCTTAGCTTCCGTCAAGCTCGGCCTAGTAGAGATCCTGCACTGGCCGCTGCGCTATCCGGAGATCTTCAAGCGGGCGCCGATCAAGCTCCAGAGCGGGATTTTACTGTACGGCATGCCTGGCACTGGGAAAACCATGCTAGCCGGTGCTATCGCCAAGGAGTGCGGGTTAAATTTAATTAGCGTGAAGGTTGGCTATTTATATTTTTATATTTTAGCTATGAAAAATTTTATTGTAATTCTTGTTTTTTGCTAGGGTCCGGAACTGCTGTCGAAGTATATAGGCGCTAGCGAAGAGGCTGTGCGAAACGTTTTCGAAAAGTAAGTTCACTTCTAACTTTCTGCAAAAGCCAATACCTACGACGTTATTTCAATGTTGCAGAGCTCAACGAGCGAGACCTTGCGTTTTGTTCTTCGACGAGTTTGAGAGTCTCGCGCCGAGGTAATAAAATTATGCGTTAAATCGTAAAATATTTTACACAATCGAATTATTCGCAATCGTAATGCACCGACTAACGAGAAATTTTGATCGTCGAATTAAAACAGACGAGGCCACGACAGTACTGGGGTGACCGATCGCGTGGTAAATCAGTTGCTAACCCATTTGGATGGAATCGAGGGGAGAGAGGGGGTCGCGGTTGTCGCCGCCTCTTCGCGCCCGGATCTACTCGATCCTGCGCTCCTCAGGCCGGGTCGTCTCGACAAATCGCTGCTTTGTCCCTTGCCCGACGAGGTGTGTTATATTATAATTATTTTCGCTTTTAATGATACTATCTCAAAGCAATTTTTCTTTATTTTAGTTTATACAATAAAATACGTGGTTTCAGGCGGAGAGAGAAGAGATACTGGCAGCGCTTTGCCGAACGCACGAGATCGATACGCAAGACCTGGATTTGAAAGCAGTGGCCAGTTTGACATCTGGCTTCACTGGGGCTGATCTGAACGCAGTTTTGATGCAAGCTCGGTTGAACGTCATCGAGGAAGCTCTGGAGAACTCTTCAATCGTAAGGTCTTATGCTATTGGTTATCTTTTCTTTAGTTATTAATAATTTATTGATTAAACACATTTCCTTCAGGAAAAGCAGCAGAATTATGCCGACGAGAAAGTCACTCAGCGACATGTAGTCGAATCAGTTCGTTCGACCAAGCCGTCTCTACTAGCCTCGGAAAAGGAGAAATATCGAAGGATGTGAGTATTTTTCTTGAGAAATTACAAGAAGATGTTCCTTGTAAAATTTATTACATTTTAGTTTTTACTCTCGATGTTTCAGATACGCGAAGTTTGCGAAAAGTGAAAGCTACGCCAGCGACGAACTTAAACATCAGAGGGCTACTTTGGCTTAGAATTCATTGATGTGTATTATAATTTTTCAATTTTTAAGTGGATGTTATATTTTGTATAATAATTGGTATAATTTTGTTATTCTTGAATAAAAACTAAAAAAAAATTATTAAATCGATGGTTATTGTTATTTTCAAATACTCCATTTTTTAATTTCGAATAGAATACTGTTTTATTATTAGTACACAGACAACTTCTATAAATGTAGGTCGAATTGGAGTGATTCAGTTACAAGTTTTTATTACGAGTATAGAAAAGTTTGCAAACTTAATTTTTTACAGTCTCACCATGTCAAGCTAAAAACTCGGCCGCAATTACGTAAAATTAAAAATCCGAAAACCACGCTCAGAGAGTTAGCTGTTTTAACAAGGATAATAAACTTTAGCTCGGCGTATATAGGTGAGAGTCGGGATCACACATCGGAGCATCATCGCATCAGGAGCATAACGTCGCCGGTTTCCGAGCTAGCTTGTGTGTAATATACTATATAGCTGTATACGTGTGTAATGTAACTAAGGAAACGCAGAGCTCGAGGTAGGTTTATTAGCATACGCCAATCTACCCCGTTTTGCTCCACTTCATCCTAGCGCACACTTCGCTGAACGCCGAGGGGTTTATTATCTTATGCGTTATAATGGGCTGAGAGGGCGAGTAAGCGAGATGCAGATAAATGTAGTTGGCGCGAGCGCACACCTGGATGGGCTTCTCTCCCAAGTAAGATGATGAATTGGTTTTGTGTTAAAAAATTATGACATTTTAGTGAGTATCTGTAAAGAGAAAGCAGTAAAGCTCAAGCGTAGATGAAAAGGCCAGTCTAATTCCGACGTACTATAATTAGTTTTTTATATGGTTGTCATGGCTCGATAAACATTTTATGCGTCGAATTTCGATCGTAATTTATATGTCAAGTATTGTATACACGTAGAATTGAATTATGACAAATATGATGAATCTCATGAAATGTTTTAATCGAGCGTAAATGAATAAACTTCACTGATCGCAATGAAATGAGATATATATCTGCCGTACGCTTTTTATTACAATAAAAGAATTCATACTGATGATTTTTTAGAACTTGTCGAATACCTTATAGTCAGTAGCTTGTAATTTAGTTAGTAAATAACTATATCGTCGGTCCCTACGAAGAGTAGTACGGTTCGGATTTGATAGTATAGATTAGTATAGTTCAGATCTTTCCCACATGAAAAAATCCAATTGTTTTGAAGAAAGTTGTTTTGCTTAAAACTAATAGAATTGCAATATTTTCAAAGTTGCCAAAATTTTTTAAAAAAATTTCGAAATTTTTCAAAATTTTTCTGGCAACTTTGAAAATATTGCAATTTTATTCATTTTAACGAAAATAACTATTTGTTTATTTCCAAACCAATGGGTTTTTGCATGTGATCAAGTCGATTTGCTGAATGAGAATTTTAATCTGATTTCAAAGGTACCTATATACATCATACCAAAAGCAAAGTAACGCTTGCTTCCTATTGATTCTCCATCACTAAATTCATGCATAGTGTATATTATAATATAGAAATTTAGTTTCTCTTATATGTACAATCCAACTGCTATACATATGTCTTTTTATAAGTATACAGCTGTTTTTTCAATGGATTTTCGACAAATTTCATATACCAGAATAAATTGCGAAAAAGTAGCTTTTTTTATAATTAATTATAACGAGAGATAGTTTTATTTGATAAAAATTCGAAGCAAAAATTTTACGAGGCACTTAAGGGGATGTGGGAGCTGAAAACACTGTTTTTCGGTTCCATATAACTTTCTGAATAAAGCTTGCAATGATAAACCAAGACCAGAGCGCCATAGTGTTGAGTTTAGTGAATCATTCTACCGAAAAAAAAAAAATACCAATCGGACTTTTGGTTTTTGTAAAAGTTGTGAAATACAAGCGGGTGTTTACGCGTGTTTATGCGATTACAGCGCCAATCTCAAACACCAATTTTACTTATTAACTTTTTTTAATTTGAAATTTCATCAATATAATGAGCAGAGCGCCATAGGTTTGAGATAAGTATATCATTCTACCGAGAGAAAATGTCAATACGGCTTTTAGTTTTTTTTTGGTATTTGAAATACTAAATACCCCGTGGCGGATTTGCGAAGCTATAGCTCCCCCCCCCCCCCTTAACGACTTGTGGTTGCACGAAAGTTATAAACGGTCATCGGCCTTTTGAAATGGCCATCATAAAGTGTATACACGTATAGATAGGTAGCTGTACAGTACATAAACACACGTTTTCAAAACTCGAGGCACTGACACACGGTCCAAGTACCATCACATCAAGACGCTAGAGCCAAAACAAAGGTATCGAGGCTTATGCTGCAGCTGATTCCGCGAATCGACGTTCGCTATAGTCTCTCTTCGCACATCAGTTCTATACACGTTATAGAGGAACAAGACAGCCGCGACTCGAACGACTATGAAGGTTGGATAGATATAAGGAAAAGGGCAGTTATAGCGACAGTATAAATAAGCCCGCTTGACTGATCGAAGCATCAGTCCGCTCGTCAAGCTCGTCTGGGCCAGTTCGTCCGAGATAGCTTCCGAAGTGTCTTAAACTCCATCGCGGGTAAAGTGAATATTTCAACAACGTCTCCACGTCCTTCGTGTGTCCCTCGGCTGTTGGTGTTGAGAATAGAATGTAGTCAGCGTTGAGGTTGGATATCGCGACTAGATTTATATACTCGTTTTTGACGCCGAGAAATTGCCAACAGGGGATCCGAATTTTTTTTCTTAATCCTCCTACGCTTTTCTTTGGTCTTGAGCTGAGCGATGGGTATTTGAAAATCGCTTCGGTTTCATTACCAAAGTCAAGGCTGGTGAGAACGAAGCATCGTTTTTCTGATATAAATTTTGAACTTGTATTATGGCGTTTGGTATACGCGTCAACGAACTTTTTTCCGATGTGATGGATTAATCCCGCTGTGGAAAGTGTAGTATTGAAATTCATTAGCTCAGCATTTTTGGAAATACGATGGGCATTTGAAAATCGTTGAGTAATACCATAGTCAAGCGAACGAGAACACGACATCGTTTGGAAACTTGTTATGGCGTCCATCCGTATAAAAGTGTCAACGAACTTTTCTGTGCGATGCAGCCGATCGTATGCCATTTCTTCATCGTCGACAGAGCAGAATTTTTCGGAACAAATGCTTTCAATAACGTTGAATTGTTGATATACGTAGCATTAAAAATCATTCATCAGCAATACCCGTTACTTAACATTTTTGCTTCATATCATCGATCGATGCTGTAGGATTACTTCTTGTTTATCGCGGATACAATTTTGCAGTATACAGCATGAGAACACAAATTCAGATGGCAGGCAATTATAAGAATTTGTCACTGGATTTCGTTTTCTCATTCGACTGTACTGATTATCAACGTAAAGTATCCGTTAATTTTTCCGGTTGGGCGGTTTTGAAGATTTCAAGTTGTCAGTTGAATGAGTTCACGTACACAAAAATAAAGTCACGCCTTGCACATAAAGTGGGATAAAAGTGACTGTAAAAGAGCGGCGAACTGCTAGCTCAATTAAACAGGCATCTAATTACCCATCAGTGAATTATTGAATATTATTGTCATGCCTTAATTATTCATACCTAGTCTGTCAACGTTGTTTGAATGATGAAAACGCAACATTTTGTGGTTAACGTCGTGTTCTTTAACTTCAAAGAAAGAGCTGTTGGTTTAGCGAACCAAATGTAAATTGTAGAATACATCCTCGATATGCACGGAGGACATACTGTCCTTTGAAAGATACATGACTCAGCTGAACCGTGGTATAAAAAGCCGATTTGAACTAGAGAAAACCTTAAGAAATAGGTATAGTTAAAACAAAAAAAAAACTAATCAAACTTTATATTGCTAAGAATTGCCAGTTCTATCCAGTTTTAGTAAGATAGAAATATGCTTCGTATGGAAATTGATGATTCAACGAGTATTAAGTCAGATAACATCAGTACGCGTCTCGGCTGTCATGACCGAGGCACCAATTAGGAATGTTGACATGCTAGCTCAGCCCAGAGGGCGCCTTGGTCCACAGCTCTGTCATGTTGCCGGCGTTACTAACGGATGTATATGCGTACGTATGTGTTGATGTGTAGGTGAGTGTATCCGTGAGAGTTATCATTCGAGGGTAAAGTAAATATTTGTAAACTTAAATTTAATTTGATTGCGGATTTATTAGTTATAATATGACGTCAAAAGAAGAATTTTATGGTAAATAAAAAGTTGATTAGCTGAAAAATTTAATAAGAGCTTCTTTCTCGTTACGCTCGGGTGCTAATACACGCCGCCATGGTGCGAAATGAACACCATATCAACGAAGCAGCTCACTATATGTTGCCTTATTTAATTGTCGAAAAAATGGCATTTTTCATGACGAATCGCTGCAAGGAAGTAAAATGAATCAAGTTTGGTAAAAATAAATTTTGTAAAAAGAATTTTTCATGACTATTTTTTTTCCATCGTCCTCAAGTCTCTCTACACCAGATATTAGTTTGCAGACACACATCACACCTATGGCACGCAACACTTACCTATGTAGATACCAGAGCACTAAGTCACTTGTGCTTTACAAGAAGCCATCTAGTGATAGCCGTGTAACTATTTTCATTTAATCCTCCGTAACGTATTCGTTTCTGAAACGTTGAAAAACTTCTGATTCAACGTTCCAAAGTTTCAAATACGTTTGAGAAACGTTCCTCAAACGTTTTGTGCTATGTGGGAAATTTATTTTACCTGAATGGATAAAATGAAAAACTTATTGTCGAGAAGAACTTGTATTCGACGCACTGTAAATATGTCATTCTCGGTATCGACCGTTGATCTTTAATGTCGGTATAGGTGGTACCTACTTCTATGAAACTTGTACACTTTCGAGTATACCTATATGAGGGGCACCGAGACAGGACCAAAGCCGATGCTCCAAAAGGACTTGGAGCAACTTGAAATTCGTACAGTAAATAATTATTGTGATTTCCCATTGCTCTTTTGGCGTTTTTGGTAACTGAACTATAACGTTTTATAAAAAATACACTTCTCGGGATACAACTACAGAACAGAGCTCGATATACTTTTCTAATAAACAGATGTGCTCGCAAAATAAACTTCCCAGTCGAAAAAACGACAGCTACAGAAGAAACAATAAGTTAAACCGTACAGCGAGATATAAAGAGGCAAGAAGCAGCTCTCGCTAACAGTCTAGAGCATGTTGCACCCTCTCTCTCTCTCTCCCGAGCATAAGCGGCTGGAAAGGGGCATGAAGTTTTCGTATTAATAATCGGCGCAATAATTAGTATTTTCACGCGCGACTTAGCAGGAAGGATGCCACGCTCTCTCTCTCTCTCTCTCTCTCTCTCTCTCTCTCTCTCTCTCTCTCTCTCTCTCTCTCTCTCTCTCTCTCTCTTGGAGCCCAGAACTTCGAGGATCTTGATTTTAAGTTCAGGCTCGCGCTCGCGCGATGAACTCGTCGCGGCTGTGTGTGTATGTGTGTATACGAAGGAGGGCATATTTCAGCGCGCTAATGTCCCGCCAGATAAACTACAATATTAGCTGCCTACTCTGCGCTGTGATTTAATTTAACTTTGCCCCCGACGACATCCGCCTAACTCGCGAGAAAGCTCGTACTCTAATCTTGCGAGTCTGCTCTCTGTTCGGCTGTTATAGCCTCTGTTTTGCGCTCGGCTTTTCAAATTGCGCCGCGCGTTCATTTTACGTGTTGCGGATCAAACGCGAAATTTTTTATTTACCGGTTCGGCCGAAGCTTGACCTGTCATGTGTAATTATATGTAAATCACTGGTCTCACAGTGTACTAGATAACTCAATTATCTTAGAAAATCGGCAATTACTCTCGTATTGATATTTATTTTATCGTACAATACCACGAAGTTTACAATTCATTCTTCATTTCTCGAATGATCGATTAAGTGGCCAAGCTCAGCAAACTGGTCCGAGGAAACATCATCGCGAGGAACATGAAAATAATCCTGATGGAATACTTCATCAGGAGGTAGGTCACTCTTTTGGCGGCGTTCATCGATATCTGTATACAAAAATCAGCCCAATAAGCCCGAGAAATCTACAATACATCGTTAATCGTGGTATATGCTTACCAAGAATAATAAGTTTTGCACTCGCTTGATGTCCATCAGAGGTATCAACACCTGATCAAGTATCAAGTCTTGAACATTTGTTGTATCCGTCATCTCGTTACTGTCGCTGGGTAAGGCTGCCTCGGTTATCTCGAAAGTCGATTCTGAAGAAGAAGAATCATCAGCGGTAGAATTTACAGATTCCGCAGTGTCCATCGGGATGTAGAATGCGCGGACCACTTGCAGCAGCAGTATTGCTAAATATTTTTGAATCATGTATTTTCTCAAAGAAATCAATTAATATTATAGTACTGAAAAATCTCAACTGAGATTATGCTCTACGGATTGCTAAAATTTCTTAAATAACTATATTTCAGTTTATTATAATTAAAAGTTACCTTTAGGTAGTAAAACCTCCAAAATAAGTTCAAAAATACACGCCTTAAAGCATTTGAATTTCTCTGGTGAGGAACTCTCATGGGTTAAAATTTTAAAAATCGAAAAACTGGCTACGGCAACTCAGAACATTGTTATTTGAACTTATTTGTGAGTTTTTACCACCTAGAGGGTAACTTTTAATTATAACAAACTGAATAATAGTTATTTAAGAAATTTTAGCAATCGGTAGGGTAGAATCTTATAGGTGAGATTTTGAAGTGATCAAAGAATTACGTACCTGCCAATATCTTATGTAAAAACATGCCGGAATATGAAGCTCCACTTCGCAACGACAAGGTTCTCTGACGACTAAACCGCATTGCTACTTAGAATGGTTTAGCATAACGACACCTCGTTATCGTCCCCGCGTTATCATCGTCGAAGTTGATATATTTTTCAAGTTCAACAACAAATGATAGACAACTAATTACACGAATAAACGAAACGAAGAATCGGTCGACTTTGCGCATCGCATAAAAATTTGCCTCACCTTGTGCTCTAAAATCGTTATAGCGTTTAGCGTCGCGCACACAAAAACTTTCTTTCCGATGCCTGCGTCTATTTACGTCGCGCGAACAGGAAGAATAACGAATATAAAGTCGACTGCTCTCTCTCTCTCTCTCTCTCTCTCTCTCTCTCTCTCTCTCTCTCTCTCTCTCTCTATCTCTGTTGCGAAGAAGAAGCTCAAAGCAGAGAATCGGGCCAATCGTCGTCGCTGTGCAAGTCTGCCGATTGTAACAGGATTAGCTCGTCTCGCGAGAGAAGCGGTAATCAAGGATAAAAATGCGACAAGCGCCGGCATTTACTCTAACTAATGTTCTTCAAGCCGCTAAACGAGTTACGCGACTGTCGTCGCTCTCCTCTCCGGTACCGAGAGAGCTTTGCGCTCTCTCTCTCTTCGCTTCTCGCGAGTTTGTTAGCCGGATAATTGGCCATTTTCATGCTAAAAACTCGTCGGCGCGATAGGACAAGGTCTGCCTTATACGCGCGGGAATTTCGCTATAGGGTATAAAGCTGGTAACGACCGTTTCGAAAAATGTGCGCCGAGTAAAAATGTCGAGGATAAAGCAAAAATCGGCGCCGGCACCGGCTCGATATTCGTCGCGAGCGTTCTAGCGTGGGTAAGCCTGTTTGCGGCAATTTCTTGTTTCCATTAGGTTGGCCGGCCTGCGGGCTGAACTCACCCGCTCGCTGAGCCCTCGAGCTACTTGAACTTCGACGCGAGAATGTAAAGGGGATTTTGTAACAACGGGCCCTTGCGATACTATGTCTTTAGGCCTTGTTCTATGGATGTTCGGTGTCATTGATTTTTATTCTGTGAAAAATTATACTTTTACCATTATATTTTTACCATTCAATTGAAGTCTGTAGCTTGATTAAAATCGATAGGACTCGATGAAATTCTATGCAACAAAGAACTATTGTTTGGTATTAACCATCGACTTCGATTGTTGTTTTCCGTATTAAAATTGATTCACTCCTGTTGATTCTAATCAATTTCAATCGAGTCCTTGTATAAAATATCCTTATACATTAAATCGATCTATATTGACTTTTTTTAGCAGCGTATTTAAACACTCGACATACTTGGTTGTCAAACACCTACAAACACATAGTTCTACTACAATTAAAAACACCGAATACGAGTGACACTCAGTATAGCAATCGTCTCTATCCGTGTCCTGCGTGTACACATTGACATCGGCATCAGAACAGAGCATCAGCGAGTGCGCGGCGACACTTTGGGCGCGAGATCAAATGACGCGCGCCGCCGCCCACAATAACACGCCGCTCGACTCTCTCTCTCTCTCTCATCCCCCTTCAGTGTTTGCTCGCTTTGCTTCGTTCCAGCGACGACCAGCCCTGCGGTGTTGATGCTGCTTCGAAAATTCTCCCTCTATACTCTACTATCTCTCTCTCTCTCTCTCTCTCTCTCTCTCTCTCTCTCTCTCTCTCTCTCTCACTCGAGATTACGCAGCGATGTCCGTCGTTATTCGCGACGAATAATCGATTTACTTTTTTAGTTCCGAACATAGAGTCTAGCTCTATAACAAACGCCGAAAATTACGTGTTATTCTGGGAATTCAGTTTCGCGTTGAAAAAGTAGGATACGTTGTATCTAGAGAAAAGAGCCAGCTCTCCGAGGCTGAATCGAATGAAAAGAAAGCATCTTCCGTGCGGCGGGAGTAGAGAGAAGAAGCGCGGATAATTCGATTATCGGGAGTCTAGATAAATACGCCGCACTATCTTTCGATTACGCTGGCACAACTTTGCGCCGCGAACTTGACTCTCTATATCCCACCCTCTATTAGCTGAGTAAATTGATTCATCCCTTATTATACACACCTATACATAGAAATGTTCGTTTCTTCAATAAAACATTCGCGAACACAAAGTTGATTTCAGCTCCTGGCGCGTACAGCAATAGCTATAGGAAGAAAACAACGAGGCAAAACCCATCTAGTGATTTCACAGGCAATTATGCCGAAGGCGGGTCGACGCGCGCGCGGCTCTCTTATTTAACGCCAATGTGAGCCGAGCGTTGCACGGCTCGACGCGCACATCGGCGCGCGGCGGCCGATCCCATTTGCCCCCGAAATTGTCAATGATGGACTGGCAGATTGAAAACCCGCGACGCGGCGACATATTCAGCCCTCATTTTTTCCTTTCTTCGCGCGCTTTTGCGAATAACGGATACATAAACGATCTCTTGTACTATTTTTCGATCGATCGGGAGAATCAAGGGAGAGAGAGAGAGAGAGAGAGAGAGAGAGAGAGAGAGAGAGAGAGAGAGAGAGAGAGAGAGAGAGAGAGAGAGAGAGAAAATAAGCCTTGAAAAAAAAGGACATCCACTCGGCGACCTTTCAGCTGGCGAATCGCAATAAAGCCGACAGTCGCGTGTAAACGTTGACCAAAGTCCGTCTTTCGAGGACCGGAGAAGAGACTCGAGAGCTGCTGTATACATACAACGTCGATATAGGGGGAAGACGAAAGCTGTCGCAGACGTGTATATAGCTATTTGTATCGATGTCCCTCTGCGAGAGGCTCCTCAGGGATTTTCGGATGGACAAAGGCGATTTGGTGTAACCCTTTTTCACGGACCTTCTGTTTGCCAATCGGCGAATGATACGGTTATTATAAGCCGACGAGATTCGCTGGATGTTATTGAAAAAGGACGTCAACGGCGTTGATCAAAGCTGCGGTTAATGACTTTCGGATATAAAGCCTATTCATCCAAAATCCAATGGAAATGATGAAAAACACTTCACCTTTTGAATCATGTCCATCAGAGCCTCCGAGATAAATATTGTCCGACATAATAATCCACGACGACAATGTCGACAATGTCAGCGAGAATTTCCATTAAGCCGCGAACTCAGCCGGCGTAATTGAGAGCAATTAATTCAGGCGAAGCCCAGCAGCGGTAGCAGCAGCAAACGAAGCCGTTTTCATTTTCGCTGATGGTTCCACTAGCGGCAGCGCCGCGGCATAATCTGTCTTAAATAAGTCGCCGGGCTTAAATCGCGTTTCCCTCTCGCTCGCGTTTTCATTTTCCCATACTAATCTCTTACATTTTTACTTTCCGCGCCCTGGCTTTCTTATATTATATATTCTTTCGGCTTCGCTTATTCCCCACCGCGTGCAATCTACTCGCGCCTATACTTCGAATTCAATTACCGCCGATATGAGGAGAGCTTTATGATGAGCGAGGATTTTTTTGCCTTTTTTCAAACGCGAAGGATTTTGAGGTAATTAAATAAGAATTGAATTTTTGAATAACCTTGAATTTGAAGGTCAAAAATATCTTTTTATCAAAAATATAGGTACCGCATGAGATAGTATTTATCATCTTCTTCAAGTTCATCTCTTTACTATTAAGTTAAAAATGTTTGTCTCCAAGATAATCATGTTTAAAAATTAGACAAATTTTCTTTAATATTCATAAAAAGCATTAGACAAAAAAAAATTACAAAATTTTACATGCGAATACCTCAGAGAGTAACAATTTTATTTGAATAGTGTAAAGGCTATAAACTTTAAGGAGATAATAAATATAACTATACAATAGCACCTATATTTTTAATAAAAAAAACCGCTGCCAATTCACTGGCACGTAGCTTCCTCCAACTAAATTTTTAGACCCAATAAATAAAATATCGTTTTAATATATTTATATCTGCTTGCTAATGTATGAGGCGGTTTTTGATACATAATTTAATACAAGTTTTGGATGGTTAATTGTCCAAAAGTTTGCAGACCCCTCTGTTTTTTATTATAGAATATGAACACTGTCATAAATTTTTTTCACAGAAATTCACGCATGTTTACATGTGTTTCTAACCAACTTAACCATCAAAACAACAGGCTATTCATTAGATAGGTCGCTCGCGCAATTTTCGAGAAAACGATTTTTACATTTTAGCTCTTTAGTTGAAAGCCGCTCGACGAAATCGTTTAAAATTTCAGCCGCAGATAGCTTTTGTCTGTGGTGATTCACCAAATTAAATTTTTAAGCATTTGACTACATTGTTCTAGAGACATGAGGAATTAAAAAATTAAAACTTTGATATCTTACGAACCATAGGGATTTCAAAGCTGTGCAATGAACTTGGCTAAAACACATAAAATATCTACTTTTTCCCGAAATCTCAAGTGCAATAAGGCCTTTTTGCGTCCGTAATCGAGGCACAACAAAAAATAATTTTCTGCAGTTTCGATTTATTACTACAAAAATAAGTGGTCAGATCACTTGAAATTATAATGGGATATAGTTTGAGACGTGATCCGTCCACATAATATTGTCGCGAGGTTATATGACGTTTAGTTTCTGAGATATAAATTAAAAAAAATCACTTTTTTCATTTTATCTGCTGAATAAAGTGGTCGATCCCGAGTACCAAACGAGTAAAAGTAGGTAATTTTATTCTCTTTCAAATGTATTATAGCTGAATTGTTTGTAACAATGGGACGATTAAAAAAATGCAAAATAGTGTTTTTCGAAATCAAAAAATGGCCATAAAAAATATAGTTGAGAAAATAAAAAAAGACTGTTTGTTCCCAATTCCGTATCCAAAAATATATATGCATGTTAAATTTTATTGATATTGACGGAGTAGTTCCAGAAATATTACGGTATACATACACACACGTGCACACACACACATCCATTCGGACATTTTCTAAAAATACTTGATTTGAATTTCTATACACCAAAAAGTATTTTCTAGAAGTTTTGAAGAAACTCAAAACTTTACTATTACAAAGCTTCCTCTAGGATAAAGCAAAAACTGATTTTTGAGTCTAAATTACTTTGTCAATATTTGTTTTTGGTTTGTAAAAAAAAGTATCTTTGAGTATAGTTATTTGGCTGTAGATTTGAGCATAGAAATATCCTACGGCAATTTTCTCTGCTCGCAACACTCGTTATAATCCCTAATGCTTTTAAAATAAATCCATATGATTTTTTCTTAATAATTAACAAAATCGTTAATAAATTAATCGCATTATCCAAATCTATTTTTTCCACACCACCCATGAGGTAAATAGAAAGGCGCGTTTTTTTCTCTGTTTACAATAATGTTATATGTGTTTTAACTTGATTTGAAAATTTTGTTCATGGTATTCGTATTGATCATCTCATAGAAATTCAAATAAGTATCCTGCATATTTTATTTATAAATATTTAATATTGTCAGCATTTTTTTTAAGTTACATGAGTAAATAAAAATTTGATAATATAAGAATTGATTTTTTCCTATAAATTTTGTAAAATTTTTTGTAAACATAGATGTGGTTTCCCCAATAGGCCTAATCCACAAAATTTAAAAGATATGTATTTTTTGTAATCCTGATTAAAAATCATGAAATGTATTTAGCGTAATATAAAACCTGATAGAAGTCTGAATAAGTCTTCTTGTATTTTATTCTCCCTATGATCAGATGAAAATGGCGAGATTATGTCCCAGATATGTTTGAGGCTGCAAAAACATAGATTAACAATTAGTAAAATTTGTTCTTAAAGTCTAATCATGAGACATGTATTTGAATTTGAAGTAATTCAAAACGTTATCATTGGATAAAACACGAATTTTGATGATAAGAAAGAATGAAACCTGCAAGATATTAATATAAGAGCTTAAAAATATCTTTACGATTTCATGGTTTTCAAAAAACTAAATTGAAAATTGAATTATTTACTTTGAATGCTACTGGTGGTGCTTAATAATTATCATCAAATTCAACACTATCTATATGATTTATAATATAAATAGAAAAAAAAATCTTATCTGGAAAGCGTTTGGCTATCTGTTCACGCCAAGCTTATAAAGGCTATTGCCATGCTGACGTTGAAGCAACAGTTGCCTTGAAGTTTTGGCCTTAGGTTCCATTGCTTCTGGAGCGTCTTTAGGCGACCTTCTCCTTTTGCGACCTACAGGTGCCGGAGCCAAATTTTCCGAGCTGCTTTCTAAACGTTGAACGTTCCTGTGAACCGTCTTCCTATTCTTCGCGTACCCTTTAGTTCTCGGCTTTTCAGGGAAGTAGGCCCTAGGCAGCAGAATCTCGTTGGCAGATGTATCCACTATGAGCATGCCTACATTTTCGGGGAGGCACACCCTAGGTAGCAAAACCTCTTCGGGAGCTAGTGACAAATCTAGCTTTGTGCAGTCAACGTGCTTTTTTAAAGCCGAGTCTCTGCGAGCCACGTGCTTGCTGAAGGTCTTTGCGAGCTTCCTCAGCGGCGTAAGCTTAGATCTCGACTTTGGAGTTGACCTCGAGGTGGATTTCCCTAACTCAGGGTCCAGATTCCTCGCAGTTAAAGGACGACGGCGAGAGGCTAAGATTACCTCCTGTTGAATGAGGGCTCGTTTCACTATCAACGGAAGGCAACTGGAATTTTTTGTACTCTCGTTGCGGCCCGTCAACTTTTTCTTCAATACGCAGTTCTACAGTGACGTCGCTCTGTGGAACCGCGTACATCCATCGACGTCATCCGACTCCAGAAGAGCCTGAAAAATGGCATTATTCAAAACACAATCCCCCTTTGCACTCACCTGAATTTGGGTGGTTTCATCCAACTGTGGAACCATCTCAATAGCGACGTTGCTCGTTGGGATTTCGAAAGCATCATCTATAAGATTAGATATATGATGAACAAAACTGGTATCACTTGCTAGGTGTTCGTCCTCTTCTACGCTGATCAACAAACCTTTTAACTCCTCATCAAAGTTCAATTCTTCACTTAGATCAAACAACTCACGCACAAAGACTAAATCACTTGAGCACTGAGATGAATCCTTGTTTGATACAAGCAGCAAAATGACACTTAGAACGATTCTGAGCCATAAGTATGGTTGCTACGATCTGCACTCTGAAGACTAGTACTTATAATCTGTTACAGTCTGGGCTTATATTAGGTTCTGACGCATTCGACCTGCCCTCTGACGGATCCAAACTGAAATAGGCTGAGCGACCGGTAGCGCCCTCATTTACCGCCCCGTCCCTATGTTAAATCTTACGGACGCAAAATAGTACGAGCGGTCGCCACCGCCCCTATTCTCATAAGACTGCGTGTTAAAACTGCCATCAGCGCCAGTCCTCCCCTCCAACCGGACGCACCCAGCGCATAAGCCAAAAAATAAGAACATTTTTGATTTAGAATCATGTAAAGAATCTAAAAAAAATGTTTTCTGGGTTGAAATAACATAATTTTGTTGAATATTAACAATGAATTTATTAATAACAAATTACCTGACCACTGTTGGGCATTCCACCCTCGAAATTCGTATTCAGGAGGCAAAAATACATAGAAAAAACCTTGGCGATCTACTGGCCATTCAAGTCTGACGAAAAGTGCTCAGCGCCTAGACTAATAATATGCATGTCAAATTTTATTGATATTGACGGAGTAGATCCAGAAATATTACGGCACACACACATCCATACCGACATTTTCTAAAAATACTTGATTTAAACTTCTAACATATCAAAAAGTATTTTATAGAAGTTTTGAAGAAACTCAAAATTTTACTATTACAAAGCTTCCTCTAGGAGGAAGCAATATATTTGACCTTCAGTCTACATTCTAACTACATCGGAATACTTTAGTCTCGTTCTTGGAACAAACTATTTTATACTTTAGTGCAGGGTCTGTGTTATTACACCTAGAATAACGTTTAAAATTGCACAATAAGAATATCGCGCAGCTCGCGCGTATTTAAATGCGAAGCTTCGAGGCTGTGACAAATCCGCCCTTTGTATATTCGTATACGTTTCACGCGATCCATCCGCCCGTGAGTTCTTGAGCCTGTGCACACGTGTGTCTCGCATACAAAAATACATGCTTCGGGGGAGACAATGCCGCCGCTTGGAACAAACGTGATTTTTTTCTACGTGAAAAATGCTCGACAATGAAGTGTATACAGCTTGTAAATTTTTGCCCAGAGTATAATATAATAATCCCACGTCTCGAACGGCCTTATTTGCCATTTCGCAGGATTCCCGTGGATCGTCGTTTCCTCCCACTCGATATCTGTATGCAATATCATTATATTCGCGGTTATACACTTAAAAATCTCGAGAGCGAAAACTTTTCCAAAGGAGAGAGATATCGTTCCCCTCGAAAAATATCAATTCGCGCGATCGCGCGTGACACTCATGCGTCATGCTTTTCGCCTTTTCGCCGGCCCATAATAGCCGGCTTTCGGCTTTCCATTTTTATTTATATTTCGAGTACAGCCCACTGCAGCGGCCAAACTCCCTCCTTTCGGCACTTTTACGAGTATTACACACTGCGGCAGCCGATGTTTTACGGCACATTTTGTTTCCAATCGACGAGAGCACCAGCAGTCTCTATCCAATTTTATGGGCAGGTTGTAGGCAATTATTCACGGTTTTTCTTATTTTCGAGAAAATTATCAAGTCTCTGCACAGCTGTCCCGTTGTAAATTACCGGCTAATAAGCTCGATTTTTCCATCGGCGAAAATTCGCGAACGAACTTACATTTTTCGATACAAACAGAAGCTCATCTATAAAAAAAAGATCGACACGTGTGTGCTCGAGCGAGGGGTCGAGAAAAGGAGTCCGTCTTCTGACCGGAAGTCGTGTATATTCGTACGGCGCTTGCGCGCGAAAGCTTCGGTTTTTCAATTTCGCATAATGTCGCGAACGCGCGGGTTTAGCAAACTGTCCGCGCGATAAGATAGCGTTTGCTCTCCCCTTTCCCCGAATTTTTACGTATTTCGCGGCGTTGGTCCATATATATGGCTGTCCACGGGAAATGCGACGATGTTATCGAGAGCTGAAAGAGAGTCTGTGGCCACGTACACATGGTACGGGTACAGAGTCACACACTGTGTATCTTAATATTTTCTGGCCGAGAGGAGAGTTGGTTATGAGAGAGGAGATCGACTATCCGCGGCGACAACGAAGATTCGCTGACTTATATGCTCGTGCGGATAGGTGGTGACGATTGATGTAGTTCGCGGTGCTTTGAGAGGAGACTTTTTGCGATGATGCGGTTGATGAAAGAGGGAGAGTTGCATGGCATCGACGTGGAGTTTTAATAATATGGTGATTTATAATGTTACCTAAATATTTATTATATTTACTCGACAGAAATGAATAATTTTTAACATGTATTTGTTTTTTGTAGTACAAAGAAATCGCAGGGTAAAATCTTAGTACAATTTTTAGACGGACTTGAGCTTGTATACGCATGTAGAAAAAAGAGGCTCATGGAATAAAGTTGGCTATCACCCTCGTAAAAACACTCAGTATCAGTTGACAAACCGTTGGCCAAATTGCAAAGAAAATTTTGTTTGCCCGCTTTTTTCCAGTCGATAAAAAAAGGTCACTTTAAACCCGCTTTTTAAGTCTAAAAAACGAAAAAATTCATTCGAGTATAGTGAATGAACCTTCATCAGACTACTCCAGTCAGCCGACGCAGATGTGCTCGCTGAGGACTGCAACGAAAAAATGCTTTTTGCTCTCATTTCATCTTGTAATAATATGTTAGCCGTCCATCAAATTGAAGGACGAAAGGATCATCAAGGCATATCCAGAGCTGTAGTACTACTATGTTGACTGCTTTGAAGAAATCGATATGATGAAAATGACGAATTTCACCGATAGCTGCTCTTTTTTCGATCCTCTTGCGAAAAGCCAATGCCAGATTGCCGCGCTCATGCGGAATCCTGATTTCGAGACTAATTGTAAGTTCGAAGAAGATTTTTTTTGTGCCCACCTTTCGAGCACCCGAAAGGAATATAAATTGTTCATTGTATATTCAATTGTTTCACAAGTACGAAATAAATGAAAGTTTAATAATATATTAAAATATCAGATTTCATGGATCTCTGCAACTAGAGCACTGTATAAATTTTAATAAATAAAAAAAAACATCTATATACGGAATAGTATAATAACTATTATTGATGTAGATGGACATTTCTTCATAGATTCGAGAACTTATGATCAACGATTCGAATAGAAAAATCCAAGAAGTATACACTCTACAACACCTCAACATATCACTCTTCACCCCATCCCAACCAGAGAACCTGTAACCATTTCGGAGCAAACGTGCGTCATAAGCTCCGCGGAGCAAAGGATAAAAAAAAATTGGAACGCCGAATAAAAAAAAAGGAGGAGGCGGCGAAAGTCGAGCAAAATAGCGAGTGCTCGCGTTCGAGCCGGGCTCCGCAATTGTAGCTGTAGCCGCGCTGAAATAACAATAACGCCATTCAGCGCGGCGGCATTCGACAGTGGGGTCGGAAACAATGAAACAATCAGGCGCCGCTGCAGCCCCGGAAGTCAACACTGCCGGACAATACGCGGACTCCGGACCCTAACAGTAGCACAGCAGCAGCAGAGCAGTAGTCCTAGTCCTAGACGACTTCTATAATTAAGTGACTTTACGCCGCGACGACGACTTTGACGCCACTTGTCGTGCTCCCGCTCACTTTTATATTTTCTTTAATGTCTAAAAGGCCCATAATGTTTTTCTATTCGTTTTATAATATTGTACAACACAATGTACAAAAATAAACTATTGTTTAATCTAATCTCTCTCCCTCTCTCTCTCTCTCTCTCTCTTTAATTTCAAATACTTTACGCGTGAACAAAATATATTTTTATTGAAAACTGCCTCATTTAGTCTGCTGCTTCAACTGCACATGCTATAACTGCTTGAATCTCTTGCTGTTCAATCGTGACTTAAAATTGACCGATTAACGCAATCTTAACCCCATATCAATCACGTCGTATATAGAAAGATCGGAAGTAAACAAACGAAAAAAAAACACTTTCCAAAATCGAAATCACACCCGTCGAATTCATCCCGTTGATTAGATAAAACTCGCGAGAGCGTCTGACCGGATGTTTATCTGCTTCACTGATCTCTATATTTACCCGTCGCTGCGTCAAAACGCGTTCCATCTCCTAAATAACCAACAAAAAGATACATCCCCACGATCTAACGGTAAAAAATTCAATACCGCTAATCAAGATCAATTAACATATATCCTCCGTCATCGGCGTCGGGTACAAAAATTTTCTTCGTCGTATGCCACACACACACACACACACACACGCGTACAGCATAATCGGATCGGGACGGCCGGTGATTTCGGGTTTGTCTAGCGTAACGCGGTTGTCACACCCCCGGCACAATGTCCCGTGAATGCGGCTCATTGTGCAGCCGAGCTACTCTGACGCCCACTCAAAACTTGAAGCGGAGAAAGAGCGAATGGCGCAGGCACACTGGGCGACTGAGACAAAGACGGAATTAATGAGAGGGAATAGCTGCGAGAAGAAAAGGCCGCGCGCGACGTGTCCTCGGGATACACACGCAGGGAAGATTTCTTTATTAATAAACGGTGTCTATTGTGCGCGCAAACTGACGACGTCGCTATACTGAGTCGCGAGTATTTTGGAATAATGAAAATTTTGCATATCGTCTTACGCACCGGGGGTGTAAAAAATGATGAAAGAGAGAGCTTTCGAGAATTTCGTCACAATGAGCGCACAAAGGAGTAGCCGCAGCTGGAAAATTGAAAATTCACGGGCAATCGCTCGGCAGTTCCTCTCCCTCTCTCCCTCTCTATATATAAGAAAGCCAAGCGAAAGGGAGCCTCGTCATAAAGCATAATCTCTCTCCTCTCCATTTTACGGCGATTCGCGCCCTCGCTGCGAATCCTTATCTCGCAGTCCGGTACGACGACGACGTCGGCGGCGGCAACGAGGACATTCTTCGGCTACAATGCCACCTACAATCGAGCCGCGAACACTTCCGCGCATACTAATGGAGTGTCTCTCTCTCTCTCTCTCTCTCTCCGATTCCTTATACCACGACGTCACGTATCTACTCACTCGGGAGGGAGTCGGTCGAAAATTTCGAAAATACGCAATAAGAAAATCCTGCTGCGCTAAGAGAAAAGAAAATGAAGAGGCGGTTATAAAAACGTGAGAGAGAAGGCGATAGAGAAGAAAGCGAAGAGGTATATATTCTCTCTCCATTCTGCTGTTATCTCGCGGCGAGGAGAGAAAGCGTGATTGCCTTTATGGGGGAAGAAAGGGTCTTTTGCGGTAGCGATAATGTCCCTCGGCTGCGCCGCACCGACGACGACGACGCTATCAGAAATAAAACACGAGTGAGAGAGAGAGAGAGAGAGAAGGGGTCGTTCTCTCCTTATTTCTCGACGCTGGAGACTCGATCTTTACACGCGCCGGCGAGAGATGGCGTCGAAAATTGTATGCTACGGTTATATTATGGTCGTTCGCGCGTAAACACCTACGCTCGCGATTGTAATTAGCTAACTTCGACGAGTCGCGACTGATTAAGGGGCATAATGCTCGGGAGGATGTTAGATCGCAGCGAACGTCGTCAATTAAACTAGTAGTGGTGGTATATATGCCGAGGGTAAATGCTGCAGAGGATTAATTTCTCGGAGGCGAGAGAGATATAGATGTAGGAATACGAAAGGGGTTTTTTTAGTACTTACTTTAGTATATACAAGAATGAAGACACGATGTGGGCGTGTATATAGTTTGATTTAAAATTTATTTACAAATGTCATTTTTTTATATTACAGAGGAACGTCACGAGTGACATTTAACAATAAGATTTTTTCTTCTTCTTTCTGCTTCTATTTTAGTGTCTGTGTGTTGAGTATACGAATCCATACAGAATTGCAGACTAGGCCATAATAACGCGAACATGTGATAAATGCAGCTACGCTATTTTCTTTTTCTCTCTCATAATACTTGCGATAATGACACAACACTACGTGCTCGACTACAATTTCGTCTCTCTGCTTCGTGTTTACGCGGTTACGAAATGTCGATTTAGTCTAGAAGGATGATTGTTTCTTTTTTTTTACTTCGAAATTTTACAGTAGAGAGAAAAATTATCGCCTGTTACATAATTTTATACAGTCGATTTATTTGTTTTTGTTTGCTACGATAATGTTTTATTGTAGATCACAGAACTTGGACTACTTTACAAATTTTTCATTTTCTCATACACTCATGCCATAATTTTTCAACCAATCGAGAATCATGTAACGTAACATCGAAAACAAGAACATATAATTGATTTTCATCTCTCATTAAATGTACATCTACGAGAAATAAACGCAAAATGCATAACATATAAACAAATATACAAACTTCGGTAAGAAAGTTCTAAACGATATATATCGTTACGCTTCATTGCTAGGGCTTATCAAGTAAGTGTCATATCTCGTTACGTAATTATATATAATGTACACAATTATTCTATATCTCGCGTCCATCGGTGCGTTAATCATTTCTGCGTCGCAAAATTTGTACACGGAATTCAGGTCTGCGATACAACGTTCGAAATTTAAAAATTAGGATAAGCATTTGTCTACACCCGCAAGAAAAACGTTTCCTCTCTCACGATTGTTCGTCCCCTCTGCAAAAAAAGAAAAAAAGAAATCCAATACGAGATACCGTCGGCGCAATTTTTCCACGCATACTACACACGCTTCCGGGCTTATTTCGCATGGTCGCTCGGCAAAGGAGGCGCGCAGATTTGCAAGAGCTTTTTTCTCTATCTCTTTCTAATGGGGAAAATAAGTCCGGGGATAGTTTAAGCGCGAGCATAATATGTTTTGGTTATATCCCTCTCGCTCTCTCCTCGTCAAAATTGGACCGTGTGTGTCTGTTAGCTTTGTAGGGATTTCGCATATCGATTCGCCTCTGAGCGCGAATGTATGTGTAATTCGAGTGCCGAGACACTTTTTTCGCTTCTTTTTCCATCCGCGCAAGAGCTTTGCCGTGCTTCTTTTGATGGGCGGGAAAATGCAATTTTTATTCTCGATATATGCGCGCGCAGGCGAGGAAAGTGCAGAGACTCATTTTCGTGCTTAACGACCAAAAAATTGTCGCCGATATACGTGCGCTTTTCCTTCACTCCTTTTGCCTTTATTTCCCGTGAGAGAGAGAGAGAGAGAGAGAGAGAGAGAGAGAGAGAGAGCTCCTCGCGTTCGATGACTCGTTTGAGAGGATACGTTCGCGCGCGCGTAATTTGAATAAAAATTGGATCCGTTCGCTCGTCCTTTTACACGTGTGTGTATAACGTGCAGTAATGGAAATGCGGCTTTTCGATCGTGTACATACGTATTTACTGAACGCTTGCAACCGACGATGGCCTGGTTCTGGCTAGGTTTCTCACTCCCGTCTCCTCCTCGAAGTCTCTGCTCCTCCCCGCGGCACTGGTGAGCTGCATCGGGTTGTTGCTCGAGCCGGGCGACGAGTCCGACAAGGTGGTGGACGAGGTGCTTAGATTCGTGGCGGTGACCTGGGCAGGTATGGGCGAGAGCATACCTGGCACCTGGACGGCTCCGCGCCACCAGTCGCTCGACCAGTTCGAGACGAGGTTCCCCCGGAAGTTGAGATCCGGGAGAACCGGGAGCGGCCTTCATATGACGTGCGACCGAGGCGAGCTCGAGGCTAAGCTCTGTACCGAGAAGTTGCTCAGGTTGTTGTTACTCGTCGTTGTCGGTGGTTTCGGAGAGGAGCTGCTGGTGCTTGGTGGTACTACTAGGCAAGGTTTGGACTCGGTTCGCTCGACGACGATGGGAGACGACGAAGAGGTGGTGGAGTAACGGTCCGGGGACTTGTCCACGGAGTCGCGGTGGTGAGGCTGACGATCGACGCAGGACGTCTCGTAGGAGTCGTCGCTGAACTTGCGGAAGTCCTTGGAGTCCTTGCTCTCGAGGCTGAAACGGTCGTCCTCGGGACGGGCTGGACTAGGGAAGGATCGATCCTCTGGCTTTCCCGGAAGGAAGCTCGGCCTCTTCAGGTCCTTCGAGGGACTTGGACAGCCGCAGTTCACCTGCAGCATCGGATTTTTGTAAGCCGCGGAGGACTATATTATGGTGCGAAATTCAAATTTCAACGTACCTGCAGATAACTCGGCGCAGTGATACCAGGCCACGCCATGCCCTGATGCCCAGAGTAGAAGCTTCCACCAGAACCATAAATCGCCTGAAACGCCAGATCAGCTGCCAGTTTCCCGCCGCCCATATCCTCGCCCATCTTGTGCTGCAACGGGTTGTACAGGTGATACGGAAACGGCGGGAAAAACCTGGGTATCTTCAGATCGTCCGCGTGACCTATAAGCGGATGGTTCATGCCCGGCGGGCCCAGCGGTGGGAGAAGACCACGTGATATCGATCCGAGGGGGCCGTGGTGGTGGTGGTGCTCGCCGGTACCCCCACTCCCCGGCATCGTGAGTGGTGACAGCGCGAAGCCGAACTTGTTCTCCTTCTTGATAACCGACTTGGGCTTGCGACGCGGCCGGTACTTGTAGTCCGGGTGCTCCTTCATGTGCAGGGCTCTGGAACGAGAGAGAGAGGACGCTTGTTTTAAAAATATAATAAAGCGAGATAAATCCTCCTTCCTTTTCAACGTAGCAGCGATAACGCGCGCGATGCGTTTTTATTCCTGTTTGACTGGCGAGCCCGGATAAAAAGCGTATCATTCACGCGAAGAGACAGAGATTACGGCTTTCCGAGAAATTCAACTCGTCTTCTTCTTCTTCTCCTTTGTGTGTATACGTGTATATAAGCGTTACATTCGTCTTATCGGCGCGCAGGTATACACACCGGGCACGAGCTGGCTCGCTCTCGTTATCGCGCGGATTTTCGTCCAAAGGGTCTCTTGTCTCTTCTTCTTTCTCTCTCTCTCTCTTTCTGTGTACACACAAGAGGGAAGAAAAATAAGGTGAAACGAGGAAATGCGCGCGCGCGAGCGGTTATCACTACAGCAATAATCGGAGTAGATAGCGCGGCGGCCTAAGCGCTTGGGCAAACAGGCTTTTTGATTCGAGACACTGCAGCGGAGGTGAACTCTCACTCTCTGCTTGCGTCAAGGGCACCTTTCCGAGGAACGCAACCTTGCCTCGCGTTCTATTATCTACTTTTTATGTGATAACATTGAAAACGCGTTACGAAGCTATTGTTCTGTAACAAGTAAGAATATGACTTGTGGAGCTATCCTCGGTCAGCCTGGAACAATGCCTCGAATAAACTGACCCCTTCGAAAGTCTCAACGCGAAAAGGGGTGACGGTTAACACCGAAATGCATTCGCCGAGCTTTTACGTAACTCGCTTCGCGAGGAATCGATACAATCTTGAAACAACAGGCGCGAGGCCAGCGAAAACAAAAACTGGGCCACGAAAAAGCGTTTCTGCGACTCGAGGCGTCGTTGTCTCGCGTTCTATTATTTTTATCTCCCTGAAAAAGAAGAAAAAACATCGTTGAAGAAAAGAAGAAGAAGAAGAAGAAGACACAGTGGAAGCGCTTGTGCTCGCGGCGCATATAATGGGGCATTATGCGCCCGAGATATCGAGCCGCCCTCTGTGGCGCGCGTTTTGTGTGAACAAGATATTTACAACAAATAGCCGGGGCTTCGCGCGCGTGTAGGTGTATACAAGCGTGCGCCTATCGCCGGGAAGGAGAAAGAGCGAAGATAAAAAAGACGCCGAAGTGTAGCGAACTGTGCCGTCTCTGTATGTAAGACTGCGAGAGGTGAACAGTTTTTTTTTTGCTTGTACATGATTCGATCGGAGTTTATGGTACCAGCTTTTTATTTCACATTTCGTTGATGTGTCTGAAGAGACTCAAACAGTTGAAGCATAAGTCGCCGAAGCTCGGCAGTAGGTCCAATAAGGCAGTTTTAGCATTGGGCCATGTATGGAGCTTTTTTTTAATAATTTAGTGCAATTTGGACTCAAACAGGCCGTACGTCCCTTCAATTATTTTCATCCAATCAGAGAACGAAGAGACTGACAATCGCGTGTATTTTTTAGATTAGGAAAACTATATAATTCACATATAACATTTTCCCGCATATGCGCCGGACTTCTTTTCATCATCCGACATCAATTCAGCCTATACTAGCTCTGCACTAAATAACGAACAAAAAGCGCGAAAAAAGGGATGATCCGGCGATACGTATACGTGGACGTATACACACTTTTTTTATCGTCGCTGCCGCGCTCGCGGAAATTCCTAAAGATTATACACAGCGCAGCTGATGTTTATGCATTTATGCTGAATTATTGTGCGCCGCGGCTTTAGCAATGTTTATGCTGATTTACGCTTTGTGCTATCTGCCGGGACACATTGTCCCGGAATTATTATTCCGCACCTCCTTTCTCGTATATACGTTCGCGCCGAGAGGGAGTGTGAGGGTGAGGGCTTTCTGCACTTTCTCGACGCCGTGGTGTATGTGTATAGAGATGCACAGAGTGTTGTATCGGCTAATTCGATTTCCATACGCTCGAGAGCTGCTTGTGCTAGTAGGTGAGCATATATATATTTTTTTTTCTTTTTTTGGTATCGATGATGCTGATAATGCAGATGCTGATAAGATGTGTTTATAATGATGGTGCATGATAAAATGAAAAATTTGATGTGTTGGTGTCTTTCTGACAAAATAATTGTATGTATATGCTTTATTCTTCATTTTTAAACGAACACGATTATCCAATGACAGATTATCAAATACTTATTTGTAATAAATATTATGGTTATTCAAGTAGCAAATTCACATCATTTTTACCAAAAATTATTTTAAAAAAAGGGTGATGTATCAAGAGACTTCATTTGAATTTTACAAACGAATTAATAGATTAAAGGAATTTGAAACAGAAGCAACATTTCACGCCTGAAGAATATAAACTTCTAGCTTAATTAGCTTATTTAAACAAACACTTAGCTATACTTAGCTTGACTCCACTACAACAAAATAAACGGACAAGCGTATAGCTCATAATTTTTTTAACGATTCTATTTATTTATTCGTCGATAAGAGCCGAAGCATATGTCAATAAAATAATCGAAAGCCGTTGATGAACGAAGCGTAAACCAAGCACGCGCAATATGAAATTGAAAGAAACCAGTCGAACGAATCAAGAGATCACGCAGTAGCCCCCGGGCGTGAGCCACTCGTTGAAAAATTGAATGCGCACGCAACTCTCCCTCTCGCATAGGGTCCACACTTCGAAGTCTCTCTTTCTCTTCCTTATCACAAGCAGAACCGACTCATCGCGTCAATGCTGTTTTGTTTACCGAATTCTACCACGTCCTCGCACTGAAAAAAAAAAAACAACAGCACACACGCAGCGAAAATTCAAGACAGCAGAGAGTAGAGCAATGCGAGCATACACCCTATATGTATATATAAACGAAGGGAAGAAAGAGCCGGAGAGCGAGAGAATCAGGCACAAATCCTTTTAAATCCACACAATTGCGACAATGGGGCTTTATTTGTTATCTCGAGGGCCACATTGTGACTCGGCGCGGACAGATTACGCCGGCGGCCAGTGTGACGGGCGGCTCTCTCTCTCTCTCTCTGCGCATCCCTCGTCCTCACCCCCACACACACACACATACACAGTGAGCGGAACGACTTTATCATCCCGCTTTTTATTTTACGAGCCGCCGCGAGAATGAGACAGCCGCCTTTTCTTCGCGGCTGCCGTAAAAATGGATTCGGCAACAGCAGCAGCAGTCGTGGCTTTTTCCGCACATACACACGCGCAAGCTCTCGCTGATCCTCTTTTCTTCCATTTTGTTTTGCGAGTGTCCCGCGGAATGTCGACTATGCCCAGTGTATGTGTTTTGTATAAGAAGATTATGCTGATGCGTGGGTGTGTATATTATTCGTGTATGCAAAGTTAACGCGTCGCGGCGTTATTTTATGCGCTGCCTTTTTTCCACACCCTCGCTCTACTATTCTTATATTTATGTGTATAAAACCGCGTTTTATCACGGCGGACACCGCGCGATTAGCGGATATTATCGCGGAGAGCAGTGGTGTGTTTCGATTACATAAGTATATGCGGGGGGCTGACGCGATAAATTTCGGATGGGACGATAAACTTTTGGATAGGATGTGGTAAAGCTGGATTATCAGTTATAAATTTGATTTGTGCAGCGTATCCTTGATAATGTGCGTCAATTATTCGATTCGTTATTTAAAAACAAAAATTATCTCAAATCTATATATCATACGTTCGTCTTTGTTTCTCAGCGTCGCTTGGTATATAAAACTATTTTGTTTCGGGAAAAATCGAATGCTGCACGTCTTTTCAATTTCCGGCCAGTAGCAACTAGACTTCCTGAAAGCGAGCGACCGCAGATATCGCGAAAAATCCCCTCCGACGACTTGCCTGTCTTTCTCTCTTTCTGCTACTCGTCGGGAATAAAAGAAGGATTCCGACTTTCACGCTTTCACTGACTCAAAGTATACGCGCGTCGAGAGAGCGGCGTATAAGAATAGAAAAGTTTCACGGAGAGAGGGACGAATGAAAATATTCAATTTCAGATTTATTTTACACGATATATACACGCTTTGTACTGCAGAGTTGCGGCGCGTATTCTTTTGATTCTAGGCGCGTGTGAAGCTTTTTTTTATGTTTTATGGCTTTTACTGTTTTAGTTTGAGCGATTCTCTTTTCGAATGTCGTGTGAAATGGAACTATTTATTTTGTTACTTGTATGATTGAATAACTTATGACGTTTTGTGGTTGTCGATATAATATGATTAACATGATATCGTAGTCTGTTTTACTCGACAAAACGACACTCTTTTATTTTTCAACTGATATTTTTATCCTGAAGATTTGATTTTGTTGGATACACTTAATTATAAAGCATAAAGATGAACGATTTTCATGAATAATTTTTACTTTTGGTTAGATATTTTTACTAATTTTACATCCACAATTAAACTTTAGAATTGTACAAGTAACGAAACGATACCTTCAAAACGAAAATTTCCAGTATTTTGTCAACCTCTTCTCTGGTAGAAAATTGACCCTACTTCTGGACAGAATTTCTGGTGTCAACCAGTGTTAAAATGAGGTTTATCTGAAATTACTGGAAATGCTCTGAAACGAATTTTTGATAATAATTTATTTTAAAAAATTTTGACCAAAAATTCTGCCCAGAAATAGGGTCAATTTTCTGCCAGGGTTCCAGTCGATCATATCTAATTTTATAAATTATAAAAAAAGGCTACCTTATAAAAGTACCAAGCGAAACTCCCACGAACGTAAACGCATCTCACAAAAAAAAACCAGCAGGTACAAAACGTCCCGTCGGACGTCTCTCTATACTATTTGTAAAGGCGATAATTCGAACTAGCGCGCGCCCTCGATGGGAATCTCCGCAGGAGAGCTTAGCCCGGCTAAATAAACTCATAACAGTGATTAAATATTCATAGTCGGCAATAAAGAAGACCCCATAGCGTATAAATACGACGCCCGGCTCTTCTCTCTCTCTCTCTCTCTCTCTCTCGTCCCCCGATATATTATCTACTGCGCTACGAGGCTTAGAGAAAGATCGTGTCAGGGGGAGAACAAGCCACCCCTGGACAAGCCGGGGCTGACTCTGTGTATGGTTAATAATTTTTGACGATTGTGTGAGATTGATTGGGAATAATCGGGAAATTACTGGGGGTATGTAAATTTTCTTTTTATCACTCATACAGCAGTGAATAAGATGTATCCGTTTTCATTTTGGTTTTTTAATACAAAAGTTTACTTAGACTACTTAGCTAAGTTGTGGTTAACGATTTGACTAAATAAGAGTTTAATCATTATAAATGCATAGAAATGACTGTTGCAATAAAAAAATTATAGAAAAATACCTTACAATCGTAAAAAATCCAAATATTCGTGATAAAGCATACATACAATGTCAGAAAAAAGGGGAAAATAATTTTTTACTTAAAAAGAATACGGTGGTAGTATAATAGAGACACGTCACTGAAACATTAGCAATATTATTTGCATTATTTGTTTACATTTAAATTTGATAAAACCGGTCAACTAAACTTAACTTTTTAACGGATTTCACTCGTTAATTTTCTACCAGGAATACAAAGTTTTTAAATAGTAAATTTAACCGATAATTAACCACGAAATATTTAACATTTTCCACAGAGTTTTCAACGATTATAAAACTTTAACTACCGTTTTTTCAATTAAAAAATCGATGAAAAATTATGAATGACGATTTCGGCGCTAAAAATCGCGCACAACAGTATCACCAAAAGAAAGCCAGCTCGAAAATCGAGAAGTGAAGAGCCGCTCCGATAGCTTATAGGCTGTTGCAACAATGCTCGGTATTACGAAGCTATATACGAGTCGAGTAACCCCCATAGTCCGATATCGCGCGGCCCCGCTTCGAGACACCCTTGCAACGCAATAATTTCCCTCTCGAGTGCTCGCTCTCGCAGCAGAGCGCAATTAGCGATCCGCCGCCGTTGCCGGCAAAAAACCGTCGCATTCAGGCGAATCCGACGACGATTGAGCCTGCACTTCTCTCTTTTTTTTTCGAAGTGTAGAAGATAGTAAATAGTTGAAAAAATTTTATTTCACCTCAGTCTTTTAGCCTCGTCGATGAACGGCCGTTTCTCGCCTTCGCTGAGGAGCTTCCACTCGGCGCCGAGTCTCTTGGAGATTTCGGAGTTGTGCATCTTCGGGTTCTCCTGGGCCATCTTTCGACGCTGACCCCGTGACCAGACCATGAACGCGTTCATCGGCCGCTTTATGTGCTCGTTGTGCAGCGTCTTCGACGACATATCGACACTGTTTTATTTTTATTATTTTTTTTTCTAGGATTTACGGTTGTAATTGCACGTCGTAGTAGTTGTGTAATCGAAACTGCGGTGTAGTCTATCAGAACAGTTCGATAATGTTCATTTTATCGATTATTGCACTGTGTACACTGCTATTAGTCGTTAAATTATTCACTCATTATGTCTCTTCACCGAAGAAGAACGTCTCACTGTCTGAAATTAAAAATTCAACGCTTATCATTTAATCGTCAAAAATAATCTTAACAAGAAAAAAAATCCTCACCTTCAAACAGCCGTCCACGTGATCGTCGTCAGCCACAGCAGCATCAACAACAACAGCCTCCAGCCGCAGGACAACGTCGACTCGATCAGTCGGCCGTGTCACGGCACCTCCGAGGTGCATCCTCTCGGCTTCTCTCGTGGAGGGGTGGCCCAGGAGAGATAGTGGGAGTCTCGAGCGCCAATGGGATACCCTCGCGACAGCTCCCCTCTCGGCTCCCCATTGGCCGAAGCCGGCGCATGGCGGACTGAGCGCGAGGAGGACGATGCTGCTCCCGGGAGCAACAGGTGCGCCGAGGGATATACCCGCTGTCTAACTGCGCGTGTGTAATGCGTAGGTATATGTATATGGTGTGTTTATTTCATGGAGCGATGATTGTGGATTTTTGAATTTCGCGGGCTTTTTCGAAAAATATAAGCGTAGCCCGACAAAGGCCCAATTGTCGGAGGTCCGGTTGCTCGGCTCTTCTCGAACATTATCGAGATGTTGGGTCGGGGCGATAGGAGGGATACACAGGCACCCATACACACACGTCGTCGATAGATAAGGTGCCAGTCAGCGGCGCACAAAGGAAGAGCGGTGCGAGAAAGTCGACTTTTTTTCATTATTCTCTTTTTTTCAATTTATCGCGAAGGAAATTTCGAAAAATCGACGGAGCGAATAATCGAATGAAAAGAGCGCGAAATCTCTCCCCACTAGAGATGTGTCGACGCGATAAGAGTTAACGTCAATTAGCAGCGAGAGGCAGAAAGCTCGTGGAAAAGAAAGACGATCCGTGAAATAGGGGGGCGATGCTGGTGTATATACGTGTGGTGTATTGTAATCGACGGGGCGTCGAGAGAGAAAAAGGCGACGAAGCTACTCGCGTTTCGGCTAGATAAGGATCCGAGAGGGGCTGCGGTCGCGTGCCGTCGTTATAGATATTATATACAGACCAGGAGGCGGTATATTTATTGGCTGACAGTGAGAGGCGTGAATAGAGGGTGGTTTTGCAGCGCGTTTTGTTTGCTCGGTTGGATTTTTTACTGATGGTATGTAGCTTGGAAAACGTACAAAACGAGAGTATTAGTAAGTTTTTAAAATTTTTATATGACGCGTGAATATTTTTTGACTAATGTATATTCGAGATTTGATTTTTCATTTATTATAGTAACTAAACCTATATTACCATTATTTTATGCTGCATGTTTTTTGACAAAAACATACTTTGATGCTACAGAGGAGAAAGGTACTTTTCATTTTTCACCTGAAGAATGTGCGAACATTTCATAAAATTGGTTGAGGTAATAATAAATGATAATAATTGTATTACTAGTGAATTTCTTAAATGTCATTTTCTTTAATTGTAGAATGCATCTGAGGTTGCAAACCAAAAGTTCAGGCTCAAAACAGCTTCGAATGCACTTGGGTTATCTACTTTTCCTTACGTTATGTTTTGTGGAAAACTAAACGATATCACAATAGATTACCTAGGCCTATTTAATGGTATTTTATCATTTATAATTTTACTTTATGGAGAACCATCTTTTCCGAGAAAATAGTTGATATGATATTCGTATTCTTATACATTGTAACGTTTTAAAAAAATTTCGACAGAAAAAAAGCACTTTCAATTTTTTCAAACAAAAGAATTTCAAGAACCAGTCATTTGAAATAAGAAAAACTTTTACTGAAATTATTTGAGAGGATGAAACTATTTTTGTAGAATGGCCAGTTTTTGGTTATTGCTTCCCCTTGATTCACTCGTTGAAATATTTTTTAGAGATTCCGGGATTATCTCCAAATATCATAGATAATGTAAGGAAATTGTCTCTAAGAAGTGATGTCATTTCTAATGTGATGCAAAGTAAATTCTGGAAAAAGAAAATATTGTAAATGATGCGATAAACACGTACGTAATTATACCACGGTTTATATATTACCATGACATTGAGGTAGGAAATGCTTTGGGTAGTCACATCGGTACCAATAAATTTGGAGTTACATATGTTTCAATCGCTTGCTTGCTGAAAACTCATATGTGTCACAAATGCGTTTGAATCGCCATATCATTGCAGCAAACATTGCCTCACTTTTAGAAAGCATTATTCTTTTCACAGCTGCTCAGACAACTAGAATATAACCGCGTACAGCAGCGCGAGAGTCGTCAAAACGCGCGGAGTTGGCTTGTACGTATACTATTGTAATTATTCGTTAAAAAGTTATTTTTCTTACGTAAATTTGGAGAAAGTAAGTTTCGCTTGTTGGACACCTAACAGTGTTTTTAAACATTTTGATTTATAAAGGTCAAGATTCTTAACTAATAACTAATGATTCTTACGAAGAATACAATGTTTTACATAAGAAAATTTAATGTAGAGAATCGTTAAACGATAAAACTGCAGTTGCTTGAACGCAATACCCACAAAATTCTATGCGAGTTAAAAAAAAAGAATTATTCATCGACACTGAGGTATATCCACAAAAGAATTCCCCTAAGAACTATAACAAACAACCAACAAAGAACTGATTACCCACGTACAGCTCGATTCACACCATCATATTCCCCAAACTCTCGCAGAAAGTGAAAAAGAGCTCCGGCACGCGCGACCACTGATTATACCATTCATTCTCTCTCTCTCTCTCTCTCCTCTCTCTCTTCCTCCTCGAAGCATCACAAGTGCGAATAAGGGTCGCGCGCGCGCGCGCGGGAATCCCCGATTCCCTGAATGCTCGCTCATCAATGAAACAATCCGACGGCTCTTTTCTTTCGATAACCGAACACTTTCACACAACGCGCGCACGAACACACAGCCCACTGATCTCCTTATCGCCGCGGTTGAATCGGTTAATTTTTCGTTTTCATCCACGAAAAATTCACTCGCCTCTTTTTCATCCAATTTCCACACACACTGCCTGTATAATACAACGTATACAATGAAACGCAGTGAGAGAGAGAGAGAGAGAGAGAGAGAGAGAGAGAGAGAGAGAGGTGGCGTCATCGGCATCATTACTCCGAAAAGCTCGTCGCTGCTGATTACACTATTGTCGCGCGGGTTGTTTCAGTTAATCGCGACGCCCGGCGTTTTGTTTTCCTTTATACTGTACACCCTCGCGCATCGCTCATTTGGCTCGTCCCTGTGCCTACGTTTCGTCGGCTGCAAATCACAGGCTATCATCGCTGCGCCGTATAGAAAAAAAAAAATTCTCATCCGAAGAAACGAGCTTACACATATACACCTCTCTCTCAGCGTCGACAAAGATCAATATATTCAAGTCACACTCGCGCGGCCAGTTGATGTATTCAGCGTGTGTAAGCCTGAGGGGGGTAGTAGTCTATAAAATACTAAAAGCCAAGCGCCCCCCCCCCCCGTGCGAGGTGGCTCTGCTATTTTGTTCGCAGCTATACGTATATATACAGGCCGTGTGTGCAGCAGCCGAATAAGTTATTGTGACGCGCATACGCCTCTATTTTGATATGGCAATGGCGCGAGCGCGACGCTCGGAATGCGGAATACAGAGAGACTCGAACAAAGTGAAATTCGATTTACCGGAGGAGGAGGTAGGATGACGAGGCGCCGGAACAATCGAGTCTCGTTTACTTTTCCGAAACTCTCCGTTGCTTATGATATACTCGGGAGAGGTATGTTCGCCAGACGTTTGTTTAGATTTTTTTTTCTCTCCGAGTTAACGTACGCGACGGTGTATGGAAAAGAAAACATGTCGCTCCGCTAATGATCGAACTCGTCGTTCGGTGTAAAAAATGATTCTTCGTGCAGCCTTGTCACGGGTATAAGTCGACGATCGAGCCTTTGAAATCTCTCGCGTGATTGATGACACAGCGGGTCGATATTAAATCGCGATCAATCTTCCGATCCTCGAAAATCGACGTCGACGGTATTCTACTTCAACAATAAAAAAAAGGAAAAATTTCGGAGATATCCGCACCAATACGATCCTTCCTCTCTCTCTCTCTCTCTCTCTCTCTCTCTCTCTCTCTCTCTATATATATATATATATATATATATATATATATATATATATATATATATATATATATATATATATATATATATATATATATATATATATATATATATATATATATATATATATATATATATATATATATATATATATATATATATATATATATATATATATCTCCGGGGCAATAGCGCACAATGCCGAACAGTCGCTATTATGAGAGACATTGTCGATATGAGAAGCTCCGGGCGGGACACGCAATATCTCTCCCGAAGCTCTTCTCTCTATATATTTTCGCGAGAAAAATTTTTCGAAAGAGAAAAAGTCACACCCACACGCACGACTCGGTCTTATTGTGTCCGCTTCTGTTTGAATATCGCTTTCTCATTGTTTCTCTTTTCTCTCTCTCTCTCTCTCTCTCTGGCTCTTTCGGCCGCGCGCGCAATGAAAGTCCGCACCCTCTGAGCTGCCGCCGCTGCTCTGTTTTCACACCAAGCAAACGTGCCTCGTACCACTTGATGCGTGCTCCCCTCCTACGCGCTCTTCGACACACACACACACACACACATAGACACTCTGCACCCATACATCCGACGTTTACACGTTTTAATCGCGCGATAAGAATCACTTTGCATACACATTATAATTTCCAATAAAAAAGCTCACGATAGATGCCTGACACTGTTGTCTCTCGTCCGCGCTCGCAGTTCCGGTTTATTAAATCGCCGCTTTAAAATTGACATTCAGCAGTCAGTCGCCTCTGTGTCGGAGAGATGTACATGGCACATCATATGCGTAACAGAATAATAGATCGTTTTATGCGCACAGATTGAAGCCGGGGAGCTTTCAGTGCGTGCGTTGACTGAGAGGCTCGGGCACAGTCTGGAGCTTGCGCTCGTACGCACCATGAGAGTCTTGCTAGTCGTCGTGAGTGTATGCTTCGTTGGCAGCTATGCGGTAGGCTTCGCTTCATTTTTTAAAATTTTATGTGAAACTTTTATATACATTGTGATGTGTCGATGGTAGGATTACGCGGACGACATCAGAAAGCTCCAAGAAGAGACGAAGAGGATAGAGGAGTACAGGAGGCCCTGTCTCAAGGAGGTCGGCCTCTACGCAGGTATTGACCCTAACTATATTCGAATTTCTTTATTATCTACTATTACACATTCCAAAAATCGAATGTCACCGCAGATCCGGCTAACGGAATCACCAGCCAGCCAGCGAGTAGTCCCACGATAGGCCAGATCTTCTGTCTGTGGGCCTGTCTCTATCGCAAGAATGGATCCGTGAGTAACGATTCGCCCTATAATTTCTTCACTCGATCGCAATTTTAATAAAAAAAAAGTAAACAATCGATCCAGATAAGACCGGATGGCTCCGTGGACGAGGCAGCCGTCCGCTCTAAAAATCCCGAGCTCGAGGGCCCGCTGGACGTGATAATAAGCAAGTGCGAGAATCAAGGTTGGCAAATGAATTACTTCTTTCGACTCGTCAGTCATTTCATTAACACCTGTCTATCCAATTCCAGCTGGGGAAAATACTTGCAAGCTCGCTGGCTGTCTAGCGAAAGCTCATTTTAATCTGTTAGAGTAGAGACTTTGTATAAAAAAAAAATAAAAGGTTTGTAATGATAATACGACTTTTTCTCTCCATCCCTGATTCATAAGCGTGTATAGTACCCATAGTAGATAGCAAGAGTTATTCGAAAAGAAAAAGATAATTTGACATGCATTCGTCGTTGAAAAAGCAGTCACGCCTCGAATGCGAGCAGAAGAGAGAGATAGTCGCGCCGGCGGGAGGGGGGAAAGGTGCGGGGATCAAACGGAAAAAGGACTGATCCGATCGATTGTGAAGGGACAAAAAAGACCATTGACGAGTACACTGGGACGTGTCAACGATTTCACCCTCCGCCCCCTCAGCTGAACTCCATAGTGTGAGTTTGACGGGGCTGATGAAAAAAAGGTAAAGTTATCATTCGGCGCTGTTCGTTTAAGCAGAGCTGGAGACGAAAGCGAGAAGATAAGTCGAAAGAACTGGAGGTATACAGCGCGTGACGTCGAGCGGAAATGAAGCAAATCGTCAGATAGCTGCGCTGGTGGTATCATCGTCGCAGTTGCGGCTCCACTATCAGCCGCGCAATTATTTTTGTTTGTTCAATCCAGCAGACGCAGCTTGATGCATCACGAATAATATTCTCGTCTTCCTAATCCTCGTCGCCGCGCAAATTACGTATTTCAAGTCGCCGCCGCCGTGTGGAAATCCGGAGCGAAGGAGAAAAAAGGATTTTATATTGAAGGCCAGTGTAGCGGCTTAAGCCACTCGATGACCGCGTGCGCCGCGGACATACAGAAAAAGCTCAAAGCCGGCTGGCAGCTTTGTGCCTTTGTGGCTAATGCGATCCAATTCAGAACTCGCTCTTTTCTCCGCTATCTATATACAGAGCCTATCGGAGTCCTTGAATCCTGTTTTGACTCCATTGTCCGGAGTGGAGAGCTTTCGTTCGTTTTTTTTTCTTTCAAATTTTGGCTTTTTTCTCGACGCTGGAAATTGAAAAAATTATCCTACCACCTCGCTGGGGGTCGGTGATCGACGAGGGGGAAGTTGTCGACTGCAGATCAAGGTTTCTGTTTTATCGACGCTCGCGCGTGTGCGAAGCTGATTTTAGAAGTGGTTCGTTTTATTGTTTTTGAATTTATACAAAAAATCACTGCTGGACTACATTGAGCTTTACGGCGCTTCCGTGTTCTCCGCCTCTTTTCCCTCCTCGTCTTCCTTCTCCTTCTCGACGTTCGCTTCCGTCGGGGCTGGATTCATCGCCACGTTTTCGACGAACTCGATGTTGCACATGCAGACTCCGTTTTTACAGGCCAAAGCCAGTTTTTGGTCACTACCTGATTCTTTCAGGGATTCCGACATCTCGTTGCACCTGCTCTTGAGCGCCTCGCTGCAGCTGCTCACGTCGGAACAGGTTTCTGTGGGAGCATTCGTATTTTATTAATTACGATTATTTATTTTTATACTATTTTTTTTACAAATTAATGCGATTCGTTAACTTACCAATTTCGGCGGAAGCTATGCACATCAGCGCCAGGAGGCAAAACGCAAGAGTCACTTTCATTTTCACGTTAATTGTATACACACTCGAATACGACGGAGTAAATACTTCGCAGCGACTGCGCCGATCCGTTATGTTTACGGTTTATATCTGAGTATTAAACGCGAGGAGTGGCAACGAACCGAGTTTTTTACTCTTTTCCATGGCGATAACGTTACAATCTGTCCCTCGGCTGCCTACTGCTCAGACAGATGCATATACATATAGTACGTTTAATAATGCGCTTAAACGTTTATGTAATTCGAAAGTTGAATGAGATATGGCTCCGATGTATATTTTGTGCTAAAAATAGATGTTTTTATTCGGAATATATTGAGCTTTATCGAAGCTTAATGAGACAGATTAATTGTTTGGTCGTTATTTATTTCGTTATTTGTAATCAAAGGTTTTTCAGAAAAGACGGTCTAATATTGTAACGAAATCGCTGTTAATTTATCTGTTGGTATTTATTCATAGATAATTTTTGGCAGCGATATTTTTCTCAGTATACATACAGAGATCCAGTTTGACATAGATTAATTAGGGACGAAAGTTGAAAGAAAAAATTAAACGGAACACTCCGAACACTCGTGGTTAGCGCGTGCAACAATCTCATTAATAAACGTTCGTCGGTGCGCACAACCTTCCGTTAACCGAATACGGTAAACAGGCATTTATCGACAACCAATAGCTTCTAGAAGAAAACCTACTTACCGACTTTCGACTAAAGTTTCGGCAGTCGCAGTGCGGCTGATCGTCGTCAGTGCGCAGCACACGTTCACCTTTTAAAGTTGAAGCTACTTCGAACATTCGCTGTGATCGAACTGCTTTACGACCCATAGAGATAACATAAACGTGCGGAAAATTAAACAATCTTTGTAACTAGTTATTTTATTCGAAATAAATTCCGTGATAGCTCGCGTGAAAAATCAAACACTAATTTTCCAGCCTATATATGCAGTACATTTATTGGCGAAGAAGCGCAACTATTATTCGTAAGCTACGAAACTATATCGTAAAAGTTTGTCCACACGTGAGGAGCTATATAGATGTTGCGCAACGATAAACGTGAACAGCAGTAGCGTCGAAAAACAATTATTTCACGTATGAGTAATCCCAAAACGTTATATTCATGAAAAAAATAAGTAGAACACGCCGATTCAATCTCAACCACCGACAAAAAAAATACACATCAGAGACAACGTTTTCACGGCTCATAAACAAAACTATACACACGTCCAAATGCTTATACATTCGTCAGGCCATAGCTCTCTCTCTCTCTCTCTCTCTCTCTCTCTCTCTCTCTCTCTCTCTCTCTCGCGCAATTAAAAGTTCACCGACGCGCACTCTCTCTTTCTCTCTCTCTCTCGTGATAATAACAATTTCGCGCTGCAAACATCAAGTGTTCGCTCGGCCGCTCGCCGCGACTTTTTTCTCCCTCAATGCACTTAATTGGTTCGTTAAATTAATTAAACTCGCGAGCCCGTGCGCGCGCGAGCCGCGAAAATAAAAAAAAAAAAAAAACAAGGGAAAAAAGCCGCTCCGGTGCAGGGCGGAGTGAAAAACAATGCGTGTTGGTGTACAGGTTGCGAGGATCGTTACCATGGCAGGCTAAATTAAACGGCACAATGGGCGATGATTTCTCGCGCGGCATTGATCGCTCTCGCGCGCGACCGATCCAAAAATTAAAGCGTCCGGAGAGAGTGAGAGACAATCGCACGCGCTGCTGCAGCCCTATAATTAAATATCGGTTATCGCCGTTTTGTCGGGCTTTTTTGCTACGATTTCGCGACCAATTGACAGGATGAAAGCCGCGAGAGCTTTTTTTTATTCTGTTTTAACGATGGAGCGAGAGGACGATTTGGGAGGCGATTTTTATTGAACGAATGTATTTTCCTTTTTCGGTTCGTTCGAACTCTTGTATACGCTCGCGCGGCTTTGAGCTTGCACACACGATGATAGAGCGGAGAACGTGTGTGTGGCGTAATTTTAACGATCGGTCTATGTTTGTTTTGCTGCTTAATATGTACATTTTATTCCGGTAAGTTTGTGAAAAATTTCCGATACCGGCGGGCTTCTCGGCATAATGATATGTGGGTATACGTTAACACCTGCGCATCTGAGCTGTATAGTATATAGTGTACTAGCTGTAACAAATAAGCCTGTATATAGAAGAAGAAGAAGCAAGCCGCAGCTTTTCTCTCAGTTCCTCACAATACATACGCAGAAAACAGCTGCAAGCACAGGCAGTATAGAGGAGACATAAATTTTCGACGAAACTGCGCGCTGTGTCTTAGCTTCCTGCCCGGAGTCGGAGCCAACTTGGATACTGCTGGCGCGGCACAAGTTATCCGCGTATATATAACATGCGTATAAGGCCCTGATTAGCATTCCACCACGAGATAGATAGAGACGGGGCGGACTTGAGATTTAGGGGCGAGACGAGCGACGAGCTGGAAAGGATAACGTATTGTTGGCCTGAAACGAGTGCGTGTACAGCTTTTCTTTCGTATATAATATAAAGTTTCGAAAAAGTTCAAAAACCAAAACTTTCTTTTTTACACCATGAAGATCCTCCCGCATAAACCATACATTCCACAGAAGAAGACAGCAACCCAAGCTATATTATTCGCGGAATTCATACCGGCGGTAATAAATCAAGTTATCAATACACAGCGCACATAAGGGCTCGGCCGCTCTGTGCTGAAAAAGGAGTATAGCAAACTTATAATCCGCCGCCGCGCGAGAGCGCATCATCTCTCGCGAAAGGGTGTGCGCTCAGCTCTACACACATATACACTCACACATATATAATAAGCCATAGTGACTTCATATTACGAATATCGTTGTTTGCTCAGCCGGCGGTGCGCCCCCGTGTCGACAAAGCCTCTCGCGCGAGCGCGGCATCGATGCATTTATGCATGACGCGGATCGAGCAATAATATTTTCATTCCGCGTCGAAAGGAACGAGACGAAGGCGCGGGTGTATACATAGTACCTGTGTATATTTATAGGTATACATGGTATAGCGTTGCAGGACCCTTGAGCGTATTGTCTTTGAAATAATCATTAACGCAACGATGATCTTGGGCACGTCTTGCGTTCTTCAGATATACCTCCTTTTTTCGCCTCTTTATGCAACACAGCGAGGACGACAAAAGAACATCGCGGCGGCACAACGAGAGATAGGAAGTATCAAGATGGCGTCTATCTTTCTCTCTTTTCTGGGCTATTGTCAGCCCGAGCCGAGAGACAAAATGAAGCCGATTGTTGGCCGGGGAGGCATCATAATGAACGTCCATTCAGCGGCGACGATGCCAAATGAGCTGCTGCCGCCGCCGTCGACGCTTTGTCTACGATACTTTTAATTTTCTTGTTTGTGGCCAGAGCGTCTTTTCTTCACTTTCGCTGATATGCGCTATACTGATACATATTCGCTTGTTCTTTTTTTTTTTTTTTTTGGGCGAGCAGTATTGGATGTGTGAAGAAATGGAATATTAAAGTTGTAGGATATTATTGTATAACGCGTTGTTAGATTTTGGATCTTATTTATTTTTATTTAATTTATTACCATTACACATGCTTAAAAAAAAAAACATTCTAAAAAGCCAAACTGTATAGGGATGGTACAGAGAAAAAATTACTAACTAATTAAAAACTAAAAGAAAAAATATTTACGACCAACATTTCTCTTCCTAACCTCATCGAAGGTCCATAGCAAAAAGTTAGTGACAGTGTGTTGCTAACTATTTCGTAGTCTACATAATTATCTTTTATAAAACTTTTCAGTCTTCTATTTACTGCAGCTTCGATGTATACAAACTTTTTGAAATCGTTTGACAGTTTGTTGAAAGTAATAATAACTACGAAATGGCTGTTTTTCACCAACTTTTTTTTATTATTTATTTGTAGTTATACTTGTTTATACGTTATTCTTAGCATTTTCTTTTTAAATAAATCTTATCAATGTATGGAGAAAAATAACGATCGTAATTCCTTAAACTTTACATTCTATTACACTTGTGTTATGTTTTATAGCCGTTCTTCACGGCCGCCAGAAAAACAAACCAAACTAAAAAATTAGCATTAACTACAACGTAAAGAACGATCGAATTTTAGTCGAAAAAATCAATATTATATCCATATTCGTCATTTTCAACATACGAATTCCTAGAAACCCTCATCCGCTATTACTCCGGGTACTTTTTTCCAACTCGTCATCCTCACCACCAATAATAGCGCGAGAGACACGGCAAAGCCGAAAGAAAATCCAACGCCATCAGAGCGAAAACATTATCCATACACATAACACAAAGAAATGTCACGCTCTGCACCTTTTTCTCGTCGAGTTCGTCGCTCATCTATTGAATCCGACCACCTCGCACACACAAAGCTCCCGTATATTTATATTCGAATACAATGTATGCACCCCCCCCCCTCCTCCTTACCCTCACCGAAGTCGCGTATTTTTGTGTCGCGCCAATCTCGAAGGATGAATGCGCTGAATTCGGAAGGAAAACGAGTGACGCCAGCATAAAGACTCGCGTCTCTCTCCGCGCGCTGCACTTGAGCTCTTTTTTCTTCCAGGCATGCAGCGCGCGGTAAAGGGCGGCGAGAACTTCGCTAATTGTCGCGAGCCCTTTCATTCCGCGCTTCTTCGTTATTATTACTACACGTGCGCACGTGTACGACACATCGCTTTGTTTCTCCGGATTCGGCGACTATTTGCGCTGTGAGCGATAGTTGCATCACTGTTATTCAGAAGAGTTGAGGGACGTCATTGAACCGATAATGAAATATGCTGATGGATTTGTGAAATCGTCCGAATGAATCGCGCGTTTGTAGTTGTCGTAATTATATATTGATTCAGACACTCTTTTGTAATAGCCAACGAACCGTTACTAATGGTTACATGTGCACAGGTGTCTGTAGGGGGGTCGAAATCTTGCGACATCAACGCGGCAGCTGTTATTATAATGAATTGAGAAATAGGAGATGCTGACTCGTGAATCTGACATTCTGATGTGGGCTCGTTCTAGAGTTTGATTTTTGGTCTGTTCGAGCGAGTACTGCGAATCGAAAAGATGGTTCGGCACATACGATGTTCCGCGGTGCTTCTTCTGGTCGTCGCGACGCAATTTTGCCTAGCCAAGGAGCCCGGAACGTTCGATAAACTGAAGAGTAACGGTGGCTTAGGCAAAAAGGTCTACAAGTTGGCATCGCAAATCTGGGAAGGTATAAACTACGTCATTGACAAGACGAGTGATGTGCCTGAATCCGATGGACCAGCTTACAGGCCCCCGGGTAACTCTATCGAAAGGGATGTGACCGACAGTTTGAGGTATCTTTCAACGAGAACTGACGATTTCAAAATAGACGTGTTGAACATGCAGAACGGTATCATCGACAAAGTCCTGGAACAAGTGCCTGCCATCATTCAACTGAACCAGCGTTTTTCCAAAATCTTCGTGAATACGGTCCACGTCAATGAGAAGTACGAGAAATTCCTGAATTATTACCGACGTCCCGGGAAGTACGACGAGAGTATCATCAGAGCATTCGCGAATACTGTTTTGAACGGTAACAATGGGGTGAAAAGCCTCATCGAAAGAACGCACTCGCTCTTGTTGCTGGGAGATATATCGAGTTTCAGCACTGTTCAGCTGCTGAGTGATAATATGGAGGTTCGTTACTTTTCCTTGCTTGATATTGCTATGATCTTTTTATGAATCTATTTTAAATTGAACTTTCGTTGATTTCCAGCTGTTTCTGCAATATGCCAAGGTTGCAAGAACTCCGCAGCAGTTTTTGTACGATATTTTCCAGTCCACTCTGTTTAACGAAGTTAAAGGCTACCTGGTCATGAGATACAGTTACAAGATGCTTAGGACGGCTGAGGACTGTAAGTGATTCCATCTATAACTTTTTACCAACGGATTTTTTGATTATTTGATTTAAACTTTATGTTTCTCACAGGGGACTATGACGACAAGATTGAGGTGATGGAAAGAGAGTTTGGTCAAAGGATCAACAGAACCTTGGACACCTTTAGCGCGGCAATGAGTGGAGCTTCGCGCGAATTAATGAGATTCAATCCATCCGAGCACAAAGAAGGTAAGCTTCGATCATCTTGACAACTTTGGAAACTTATGTATATTAACGGTATTTCTTATGTTTCAAGACGTCACCTACACAGAGCTCAAGCGAGTATTCCAAGAGTTCATCGTCAACGAGTACGATGTTAAACCCAGCGATGGTTGCAAGAAAACCTGCAGTAACTACCGCATTCCAGATGGCAAGGCCTTGAACGGATGTTTCTACGCTGATGAAGTCTGTTCCGTAAAGACTTGCGATGGGTATCTGTACGACTGCCGTAAGAAGGTCGATACGACTATGAACGTTTGCATTTCGGTACGTTAGACAACATTAGATTCATAAGTAGTTTTCGACGAGAGAAATTAAATTGTAACTCTTCTCGACAGCCTATGTTCAGCGATCGGAACTACGAGTTCGTCGACTTTGCTAACGGGGCTGGTCATTATGGTCATGCAACTGGGAAGTGTTGGGCGGACACAATCAAAACTGCAGCTAGTCACGTGTCCATTCCTTGGTCTTGCGATTCTTGCATGTGCGTCTGCGCGGACACGAGCAGTCAGTCGCAGAGGTTTTTCAATCTCAATCCTAGCATGGCTACCATTGCGGAGAATTAGTAAGACAATAATTAATTGCACATAAGATCAATGGTGGTGTGAAATCGGTAATTGATTTTTTTTTTCGTTCAGCGTTGTTACAGGAGCACGTTTTGTCAAAAAGAACAGGGTGGTCCATATCCAGATCCAAGAGGGACAGTTACTACCAAATGGAATGATCAATTCGAGCACTACACGATGGGCACCGATCAATGAAAATCCAACAAGTAATTCTTCAGAATAAAAATTGTATTCTTAATTGCTAATACCATAGCTAAATATGAAATCTTCTTTAGATTACCATACGCTCGCTTGGGAAAACGGCAGGGAAGTGAATTTGGATGATCTCCATGCACCGAAGAAGAGTGTCTTGACCGGTCTAGCATTTAGTACAGAGTCAACGAGTAATTTTCAGAGGCGATTGCACCTGAAGATATTTTCAGCTCCTGTGTCCTACGAAACGGGTAGGCTATGGATCAACGACCAGAAAGAAAAAGTCAATGAACCAGCTAAGTGAGTCTGCAATGATTGATCTTTTACGAGTCAAAATTTTCTAATTCTTCTAACAATTGTTTTTTATCTTACAGGGATGAAATAACACTAAAAGACGTTGACATACCCACGCGCACTTCGGTAGTGACTGCGGATAGATCGAAGCCTGACAGTTTCGTGAAATTCGGTCCGACAGGCTTGGAACAAGACGTTGGACAAAGTACGATTCCATTCATCGATTTGCAAGAAGTCTCGTCAAGCCCTCAGATACCGATGTCAGGTGCTGGCATTTATCTGAAAAGAAGAAGTAATAATGGAGGCTTCCTGACCTTGAAACTATTTTCCTACGACCACACGCAACACATGGATTCGGATTCTGAACATGACAATTGAAATTTAATACATAAGGGTTAGGCAATGAAAATTAAGAAATTTTGTATAAAATAAACGATATGATTACGCATAATCAATTTGATATTTTCTTACCCTGGCGCATTATTGTATCATTTAATAAAGAAACGTAACAAAAATTCAGATAAATGATTTAAGGGGGCACACCACCTTTGAAATTAAAATCAAAATTTTTCATTAAAAATTTATAAAAACAAAATTTTTTTACTATTCTTAGACATAATTACCTTTATTTTGATGGTTTTAGACCTTCTATATACCTCTATAATACCTACGTATAGTAGAGAATCCATAATTCACTGAATTTTATAGAACAAGTTTTATAAGCATATTACTGATTTTTTAATCAATTTTTGATTAATTTTAACATAATTATCATGTAACTTTTTTTCTATAAAATTTAAACCAAATCCCCTCATTCATACCATAACTAATGTACTTTGAAACAATATCCTGGAGTTTGAGCTCATTTGGGCCATTCGTTCCCTTGGAATCTTACGGTCAGTGAATTATGGATTCTCTACTATACGTAGGTATTATAGAGGTATATAGAAGGTCTAAAACCATCAAAATAAAGGTAATTATGTCTAAGAATAGTAAAAAAATTTTGTTTTTATAAATTTTTAATGAAAAATTTTGATTTTAATTTCAAAGGTGGTGTGCCCCCTTAAGTCTTTTGAGTACTCAAAGTACCTGAGTGACATAAGTGCTTCTCAGAAATATTGTATGATTCCGAAAGACACTGATTCCAAATAATACAGAATAAGAATCGTGGAAATAATATATATTAATTAGCAAAGATAATTATTAACGAGTCATCAATTCGTTTGCTTATGAATATTCTAAAATTTTTATTCTTCTGTTCTTGCTTTTGTTCTTCTGACGACAGCATTTAATTTTAGAAGAATTAGTATACTGTATGGTTAACACAGCTGAAATCTTACTCAATGATGTTAAATGAATGGAAACCAAATTATGGCTGTATGACCTGTATATAATATTTTTCATACTAGCAAGATCAATGCGCGCTCCGCGCGCTCTGCTTTATATTAAACATTTTTATAGGTTAGAAACAAACTATCACGTGCGTCCCGCCATCTATCTCGTAATCTTATTGGCCAATCGACCACCAATCAGAGAATGAATAGAATGATGATTCCTCTCTTTTTTATAGTAGGATTACGTTATTATTGCACATACTTTTGAGATATTTGACACTTTATTTTTGTACAAACAAAGTACAGCTACTTAGTAGAAACTTGTTTTTTACCCGAAGAAAAACACTATTGACGTCAATCTGTTCCCACATCGGTATATCAAATTGACGAAAACATAATCCAATATTTAAATAAACTCGCCTATGATGCGGCTAATATGAGAGAATGTCGAAACTGCTTGAAATTTGCATAAATAATTATCGAAGCCATAACACGGCTAAGCAAACATTTGTTTCTTTTAGTGAGTTTATGATCATTATATAGTTATCACTATAATGATGTAATATATAATTTTGCAATCACGGGCCTCATTAGCAGATATCACGTGCAAACGAAAAGTCATCCAGTATACCCACATAAAAAATCTATGTATAGATTATATATAAGTTGTTAATTCCAGTAATAAATATATAAACTTTATATAATTTATATATAAATTATATATCAAATTCTTTTTTTATTTGATTATATATAAATTATATATAGTTTATATAACTCCAATTCTATATATAAATTATACATAGAGCTCTTTATATAACTTATATATAATCTATACGTAGGTTTTTTACGTGGGTACCTACTATGAACGATTGATAGGCATTTCAACACAGACGGAAGAACAGATGATTAGGATAATACAAAAAGCTTATCAGTTGTTTAATCGCGATGTGTTACTACAATCAAACATATTCGAGATATTACGAACGCTATGTATTTAAAAAGAATAAAATCGCATATTTTGGCATCAGATCTTCGTCGTTAAGGCGAAGAAGATCTTCTATAGACTAGTGTCGCGCACTATAAACTAGTACGCTAAAAAAGCGCAGCTTCGTAATTTGTATTGGTGAGTATTATTTTTTATTAATCACCATAAGCAACGAACATTTTTTAAAGTACTTTTCATTCTTACAGAATAAATCTAAGAACTCCTTGAACTAACAATGGCGAGATTCACACCTTTCGTGTGCTTCTTGCTTTTGGCGTTCCCTTACGTTCAAGTATCGGCATTCGATCCCGTGTCGATCGCTGCGGTTTCCGCACTGATCGGTATCGTAACCGGTATCATCACCTTCGCCAATCAAGCATCAGAGGGAATAAAAGGCGGAATGAGATACTTAGGAGAAGAGCCAGAAAACGATGATGGCTACAAACGACCTTTCAACCCTATGCACAGCAGCTTGATGGATCAGTTGCGATACCTTTCGAAGAAAAGTGACCTTTTGAAGGCGGATATTGACGATATGAGGGACGAGATAATAAACCAGGTCTCTGAAAAGGTTCCTGGACTGGTCGAGTTGAACAGCAGATTATCGGAAATATTCGTCAAATCTGTTAGCATAGCCAAGGATTACGATAACTTTTTGAGGTACTACGAACATCCCGAGAAGTACGATAAAAACAGGGTCATACAGTTCGCTAGAAAAATGGTATCCGACGATAGCACTGGTGTAACACATCAGCTTGAGCGTATTCACACGCTTTTGGTACGCAGAGACATCACAACACCCAGTGCTGTTGTATTGTTGGCTAACCACATTGACGTAAGTCTTAAATAGACTACGGAATAATTTTATTCCACAAGGGACATGCTTATACATACGTGTTATTTTTTAATTTTTCAGCTGTTCATTAGAAACGCAAAACTGTTCAAAAGTCCACAGCAATTGCTTTATGATTTTCTAAATTCGATTATTTACACTGAAATCAAGGGTTACTTAACCATCAAGTACTGTTACAACCTTCTCAGCTTGTACAAGCAAGGTACGTTTCAACTCTTTCATTAGCAATATAATTTCGTTAAGATGTCTATTAACCGATTCGTCTTTTTTGTAGAGGGAAAATTCGGAGCCCACATTGAGGATGCGGAGCACGACTTCGGCAAAAGGCTGAACATAACTGTTGAAACTTTCAAGAGTGCTATGAACCTCGTATCTCGAGAATTGTGGAGAAATAATCCAGTTCAACATATAGAAGGTCGGCTCTCTTCAAAATATGTTTTTTCGTAGTTTTGAAGTGTTAAATAACGGCAATTTATGATTTGATGAAATTTTCAGATGTTACATACACGGAATTGAAACACGTATTCCAGAAGTACATCATCAACGAATACGATATAAGCCCCGGTGATCAATGCAAAAATCAGTGCTCAGATTATAGAAGACCAGAATCGAAGGCTCCTCACAGATGTGCCTATCAAGGAGAAATTTGTGAAATCACACATTGCGATGGATATTTGTTCGATTGCCAGTACAAGATCGATACCGAGATGTCGATTTGTCCATCGGTAAAGCAAATTACTTCGAAAAAGTCGATAAGTATATGTTTAAAAACAAAACTTATTCCAAATCCTCGTGATTACAGGGCAGGGATAGCAGTCGCAGATACGATTACATCGATTATGCAAATGGACTACGATACGGCGATTCGAAGCACAAGTGTTCCATGAATCCACTTACGACCACACGGAAATTATCCGGATTATGGTGGTGTGACCCATGCATGTGCGTATGCGCGGATACCTCGAAAAAATCAGAGAGCCGATTCAATTTGGATCCTGTGATGGCAAACAGTGCTGAGAACTAGTGAGTCCCGTTTTCTAAGAACACAAAATATAAAAAATTATATATTTTAAGTTATGGATTAATTTTTTTTATCACTTCGCAGCGTACTAACAGGAGCACGATTGGTAAAACGCAATCGTATGATTCACATTCAAATACAAGAGGGACAATTATTGCAAAACGGACGAATTAACGCAAGTACTCTCCGATGGTCGAAGATAAATGAAAATCCCATATGTAATGATCTTTTGCATAAATATTCTGAATGTGCTCGATTATTTCATTGAAACTTTTGTAAATAATATGCTACTTTTTCTATTTAGCTTACCATACTTTGCAATGGGAACAAAAAAGGGAAATTCATTTGGATGATTTAATGGCCCCTAAAAACCACGTCTTGACAGGACTATCCTTCACGACTATACAAGTTGATTCAGCATACACGAAACGCTTGAAATTACAAGCATATGCAGCACCATTATATTTCCATTCTGGGGAAGTTATTGATAAACATCAAATGCCATTGTATCCTAAAGACTTCTCACCGACTAATGCCACGTAAGTTTATAGATTATAGATTATTTGAATAAATGTGACTTACCATTTGAAGATAACATGCCTATATTCGATTTTTTATAGGAACGAGATCAAACTGGACAACCTTGATGTGCCAACTCGAACTTCGGTGCAGACGGTCACAAAATCGAAACAGGACCAGTTCCTGAAATTCGGACCGACTGGTTTGGATAAAGACGTTGGACAGAGCACGATTCCCTTTATCGACATCCAAGAAGTGACGACTAGCCCAGCGATACCAATGTCCGGAGCTGGAATTTACCATAAAAGTAGATCTGGTAATGGAGGATTTTTAGCGCTCAGACTGTTTTCTTACGATTACGCACAGCATCTGGAAGCGGATCTTCCTGAAGATTATGAAAGTTTGGACTCTGTCAAAGGATTGTAAATTACTTCGCTTCGGAATTTTTTTATGTCAAATTGTATATTAGTAAATTAAATTTACTTTTGTATGTTTGATAATTTGTATGATAATGATATTCTTGTAAATAAATGTTTTTCCATTATTTAATTTTTATTTTAGAAATTTCGTGTATAATATGTGTTTACTCAGCAATTCACTCTAATAAAGTTTCACTGGACGCCTAGATACCTTAAATAGAATATTTCATTAAAAAAAAAATTAAATAATAAAGCATGTTAGAGTGTTTCAGTGTAATAACTAACAATTAAATTTTTAACATTCTCTATTTTTATGCCAGTCGTAGCGTATATAAACTGATGACTTCGATAATATTCTTTAGTTCGTAGCTTTTTATTGCAAGACATTTCTTGAGTGTTTGTAAAGTACAGGTAAAGTTGAAAAACTTCCTTACATTCCATTACTTTTATCATTAGTCGTACATCCCATTTATCACTTATAGCATGAAAAAACTACGAAATACGCATGCAAAAATTATAAACAAGCATTTTAAGATACTGTCAAAGCAAATTTCATTAATTAATCTTAGAAACACCTGTAATTTATCCTACACACACGCAGTGATTTTTCAGAAATCGCAGCTGGAGTTCTCATGAATATCAATGGCTCGTTTAACGAAAATTCTATTCTGTGTACTTCTGACATTGACATACAATTCAGTATCAGAGGCCAGCACATTTAAAGATTTTAAAAAATCAGCAAGTTTAGCATGTAAAGGCGCTACGGGTCTTTATTCTATAGCAAAGTATTTATGGAGTGGCGTTGAAAACAGCAAAGTTTTCGATCAACACAAATCGAGTGAATTCACCGATTGCTAATTTCACCACAAACGATAAGATACAAATAAATCAGCACTTAAAATTTCTTAAAGCTCAGGGCGATTATTTGATGGCCGACATTCATTCCGTGAAAGATGTCATCAAAGACAAATTAGTGCGCAACGTTGCTGGTTTGCATGATCTAAATCAGGGCATATCGCAAATATTGACGCACGTGTATACGATTGACAAATCTTACTCTACTTTCCTTGACTATTATACTTCTGATTTGAGTACGTATGATCTAGAGTTGCTATCGAAATTCGCAACGGACGTAGTAGTTGCCAGGTCCTTGCGGTATGGCTGCGCGTCTCTTCAAAATAAACGCTCTTGTAATAGGCAGCAACCATAATTTACACATTCAAAATATCGTTGACTTACTAATTTCACATGCCAAGTTCAAACGTCATATTTTTCGAATTAAAGAATCGATTGATGATAGAATGATAGAAGAATTATTGATGATAAACGGAACTCAAGGCTTATCTGATTATAAATAATAACTCGTGATGAATAATTTGATATGGAGTAAGTAAAAAATAAATAATGTGTGTTATATTATTTACAGAAAATTATGATGCAGCTGTACGATAGGGATTTTAGAAGTAGAATTTATGACACCATCATTGCTTTTAAGTCTGCGATGCAAATTAGTTCGACGGAATTCTACAGAGGAGATCCAAATAATCACGTAGAAGGTATGAGTTAATGTCTCCAATAAATATTTATTATATAATTTGATAATAATCGATTGTTACAAATTTTTGCTGTTCAAGATAAAACTTTTACACAACTTAAGAATGTGATGCAAGTGATTGCAATGAACATGATCGACATAAATCGAGCTGATCGCTGTTATAATTACTGTGATAACGATGCTTACATAAGAAAGATTTTGTTACCAATTGTTTCGACGGAGGACTTTGTGTAGCGCAGCGAAAATGTAAGGGCAACATAGTCCGATGCAGATACATGCTGAAAAACGATCTAGAAATTTGTCTATCTGTATGTGAATATTTCAAAAATTATGTAAAATTTCGACTTTAGTAATCTTATGACTATAAGCTACCAATTTATTGTAATATGTTTATTGGCAACAGCCAAAGGGACCTAAGGTAAAATGTGCCAGCGGTTTAGTCGATGCTCAGCAAAGAAATATTTCGAATCCAGGTACCGGAGATGCGATTACTGTATCTGCTTGTGCGAAGAAGAACACAATTCCGATCGTTTATTCAGTTTAGATCTAGTGAAATCTCGATACGTGGAAAATTAGTAAGTGGCTCGATGACTTTTTTTCGAGCTTTTTTTTATACTTTATTAGTGGTTTATAGCATAAAACAGCAAATTTTCGAAACATTTTCAACGTCATCACTGGGGCTCGTTTTGTGAAAAAATATCGATTCTAATACAATTGCTTGGGTACCTTTACCGAAAAAACCCAATAGTAAGAAATGATCATCCTATGAAAATACATTAGATACGTTTTGCCAAGTTTGAACACAAAGTAACCGTAACCCAATTTTTTTTTTCAATTCCACAGAAGTTTACACAATTAAATGGGGATCAGGCCACGAGATAGATTTACACGATTTACAAGCGAGACCCGAGTCGAGGCACTTGTAGCCGTACAATTCAAGGTCACGGGAAGCTTTCGCAAACGTGTCTCCTTGGACGCGCATACCATGAAAATAGACTACTTGAATGGAAAAATAATTGATACTGAAAGACATATAAAATATATATACAACGAGCCACCGTCAAAGTAAGAGAACAAACATTTTGCATCAATTACGATTAAGTTAAATAAATGCATTTTAAACAATTTTGTCGTAGGAAATACTTGGAGCTGTACGAAAAGGATATACTAACGCGATTTCCTGAGAAAAATACAAAGCTGTCGCAAGCTCCGACTTTCCTCGAATTTACCGTCACCGGAATATACGCCGACGTCGGACAGTCTTATCCCATTCATCGACACGCAGGACATCGTGACCAATCCACCCGCGCCGTTATCCGGAATCTCAATCTATCATCCAAGTATCAAATACAGCGGAGGCTTTAAGCGATTAATAATTTCGTAAAATTATTAGTTAACTAAGGCATATATTTTTCATTTCGTTGAAATAAACGCTGGCAAAACGCCGCACCAGCGAAGAGATAACGAAACGACTCGAACGTAAAAAACAAAACATAAAGCTTCTGGAAGAAAAAATGCGAGTCACACGTGTAATTGCTCGCGCGCACCTGCGTTGTATATACCATGCCGCGTTCGATCCTTCTGTACTCCCGGCGCGAAAAAAGGGCTACGAAGGCATGGTAACCGGTAACACGCGAATCCACTCTCTCCCGTAATGCGTCTGGGAGGGGATGAAGCTGAGAGAAACTGCGAGCATATGGGAGGACACGGGAATCAGCCAGATGATATGGTTGAGGAGGGCGGGGCGATATGGGTATATTTATCGCGGATTTTTGATTTTGAAAATTTGGTGTCGTGACACAAGTTCTTCTCTTGCACATCTTTTCTAACATCGGAAAATTCAGGATCGATTGTGCACCTTTCCAGTGCGGACCACTCGATACAATTTGCGAAGCCAAACACACAAAGCGTAGCATCGGCCGGTCGAGTCGAAATATTACCTCTCCAAGTGCCGTATCGATACGGTGCAGCGATTCCTGCGTCCCCATAGCACCTCGACCTCCCCTATAAGAAGAAGGCGGGAAGTCTACGTGGAGGAGGGAGGTGCGCGCGCGTGTGTTCGCGGAGAGGAGGGCGGAGGAATCGTGGAGGGGCAGAGAAAGGAGGAACATGAAGTCGCGAAGTTATATACTACTGTAGTACCAGGTATATATACTTGATGTATGAAGCGAGGGACGTTCGAGTCGATTTTGAAATTTCGAACGATTTTTTAGTGTTCGTATATACAATCTCTTGTATGTAATAAAACATGAACACGATAATTCCTGATTATCAGACGTGAAGGAGGACCTCGTCTTTATGATTTCAATTATACTTCACCTTAGTCGGAAATCTGCGAGAGAACAATGCGAGCAGGTTGAAAAAATTCGACAAAAGACACGATTCTCTCAGAGGACAATGCCGCGTCATTCATTCGAAGAAGCGGAGAAAAATTGCTAAATGATTCTCGACTTTTTGTCCCTCCAGAGAGCGTATAATACCGTTTCTTCCTCTCCTGCGCTATATATACTGCCATTCTTATCGCTTCTTTCCGTCCTCTGTCTACGGCTTTGTCCGCTCGTAATACCAGCGCTAAGATATCAGCGCGTCGATTGACACAAGTGCAGACACACACGTCGTCGTCGACTGCTATATATGTGTGTTTTACGAGGAAAGAACTTGTGTAAAGGTCCTTTTCTCATGAAAAATGTGCGTGAAAATTCATGACAATGAACGACTAAGCATTTGATGTACTCAATTGTTTTTTACTAACGAGAAATATATAGCAATACTTTTTTCAAAAACACTGAGAAAAATGAACAAAGTAGGGATTACTATACACCATAATAATTTGGAAATTGTTATAGTGAAAACAAAATTTATGGTAAGTGTAACAATAGTTTTGTAACTGTTACCACAATTTTTAGCAAAATTTTTCGGCCCTTTTCATTGGGTTGTGATAGAATCTTTTTATATAGTTTACTATTCGGCTATATAGTAGACAAACATTGATATCTAAATTAAACCATCGAGTTTTGACCTAATTTTTACTACTTATAAATTTATCGTCAGTAATGATAACTATAAAATATTGTCGTGCCTCTATCCTGCTAGAGTTTGTAGAAAAATTCTGGTAACAGCTACTATGATATATTTTTCTTGGCAAAGATGTCGGTTTACTGTTATTATTATTATTATTAAAAAAAGGGTTCCTACATAGCTTTTTAACGCTTTATATGGTTAAACACGCACTTTTCCACTTTTCTTCTTCTTCTTCGAGAGCAATAAAACGCTACGCCCTGCTAGAAAAACTGAGACGCGTGCGCGTAGGCGCAAACGCAGAAGCCATTATGCTCGCGAGCGATGCATAATGAGGTCAGTGCACTTAACGGCTGCCCACGCGCTTTATTTCCGCGTCAGGTGCGCTCTCTGAATGCCGCGAAAACGCTCTGGCTTCCCGCCGTGTCTTTTCATCAAGAACTCTTACTTATTTTTCTCCGAAACTCCTATAAAATACAGAAGCTGGCAAATGTCTGCTCCGAAGTAAGAACGAGCGTATAACACAGCAACCGATGTACTCGCGAAATGTTTAATCAGTCGAGTCGTCGACGTGCGGCTTACACAGAGGCGAGAGAATTTCCCGCGACTTGAGTCCCTGGCAGCTGGTGGCAAAGGGGTCGTGCGTGTGGCGTTGGCACCTATGAATGCGAGTAAGTCGAGTGGCGCGTGTAGAGGGAAGTTCGCAGCGCGATTTCCACACTCGCGCGCGTCTTGTAATTTCCAGAAGTGCGCCCGCCCGAGTATACTCGAGCCGCGACAATGCAGCGGTTACGCTGTCTGCTTAGCGCTATTTCACGAGGTTGGAGATAAGATAAAAATTCGCGAGACCAAAAATAAACTGTTTGCCATATCCGAGGCCTGAGCAAATACTGGTTTAAAAAGCGCGTGGATTTGGCGTAACCCAAACACTCGATCTCTCGCGCCTCGAGCCGCTAATGAAGCTACCCTCGCCTAGTTTAACGAGTAGAACACGCGGCTGAGCTGCTTTGTCAAGGCTCTTTCTCTGGAGTGGCGAGTCTGAGAGACGTCCGGCGCAGGCTTTAGGTACTTTTCATCGAGGCTCGATTGAAATGTCAGCCTCGAGCTTTCTTCGGAGGGGGCGATGATTTTTCGAAAAATTGCGCCTCTTCTAACCCCGATGTAATGCGGTGAAAAGGCTGATAAACACGTCAGGCGCGAGAGCCGGAGCGATTTGAATATTCAAGAGCTTCAGGAGAGCGAAGAAAAGAAACAGCGGATTCGCCGCGGTTCTTTATGCAAATCCGCTATCTCTGATTGTGTTTCTGCTTAAAGTCTCGTTTAGCCGTTTCCATAAGGAGGTAAGTGTCCCGCGGAGAGAAAGAGAAATCCAGCCGGCCGAATCGGCCAAGATAATCGCCGCGCGGACAAAATCATCCGGTTGTCCGGGGGAATATTTATGAGCTCGCGCGGGAAACGGTGTAATTCCTGGCTTCTTTCGGAATTGTTATTCCTCTCTCCTATACGCGTTAGAGAACCACCAGACGACCCCTAAAGCTCTCGTATACAGGGAGGTGAGCAGCAGCAGCATTTCATGGCTGACAGCGCATTGTTGGGAGCTCTTGTCTCTGTTAGCGCAATCATATTCGTCACTCGGCCGCACGTGGCTCTTAGTATGAATTTTTTCCCCTCGGCTCACCCTCCCGGCGGTGTAACGGCCACTCGAGAAACTGATACAGCGCAATCACACACGAGCACTCGAGAGGGAGATCGATCGATTTTTTTTTCTCTCTACTCCGAGCGCTGCTGCTGCTCCTTTCGTGACTTGCTCTTTCGCGCGCATTGTCCGCGTAACGCGTGTGCTTTTTTCGCCTTAATTAGCCTGAGATGCTTCTTTTGTAGGACGTATGTACGTGTGCGACGCGTACGATTATGAGCAGCATCTGGAAACAGAAGGATATAGTTTAACACGACCTGATAATTATGGTAGGTATATGAGGAATTATGTAACGCCGATTGCATTTTTCTAAAATTTGTAAAAGGAAAAAATTGAGCTTCGTCGAAAACACTTTAAAAGCATGATTCAAAAATATTCGTGCTTAATGTGTGTGTTGTGTGTTTGCCTTTCAAACTGCCATGGCAAGTGCTTCCCGGGAGTATAAGAAGATCCAGATGTATACGTTGGGGGTAAGACTCCTTCGGTATTTCATGCATGTGCAACTCGATTGTTTACTATTTTGTTCACATTGAAGATGTGAAGTAACAATTGCGGTCACAAGACATACAGGAAAAAGAATTTTGTTACTAAATGTTACGATGAAGGACTTTGCAAAGCTCAGCGAGCTTGCACAGGCGACATCGTGAGATGCGGTTATGTGTTTAAGAACGATTTGGAAGCTTGTTTGTCTGTATGTGAATATTCAACTAATGACCGCCGGTATGATTACATGAGTGCGAAGGTAAAGTCATAACGGCAGAATCCATTCGATATAGTAACGTCCAATGGTGGGAAAAGAACGATATCTGTACGTGCGTTTACGCTGAAAACAATAACTCCAATCGTTTCTTCAGCTTACACGTGGCCAAGGCCAGATATGAAGAAAATTAGTAAGTAGCAAATAATTTTGTATAGTTTGCATAAATATAGATTTTATTTGGACACTTTTCCCTGGTAGAAATGACCCTAAGAACTGGCCATTTACTAGGTAGTAACTACGTTAAATCCTAACAACTGGACAGTTACTAGCCTGTTCTTAGACTCATTTCTACCAGGGTTTTTCCCCATAATATAATATCTTCAGTAATAAAAATAAATTACTGCCATACTGTTGTACTGCAATAACGTTTACCTCCAAGTATAAGAAGGGCAATTAATGCCTGGCGGCGATATAAATGAAACCTCGGTTCGTTGGGTACCACTACCACTACCAGAAAATGTTGAAGGTGAGCTTTATAGAATAATATGGTAAAAAGTAATCGTTTTCAACTGGTGCATAAACCATTTCGTGTTTATTAAAATGACAGAACTCTATGCCATCGAGTGGGAGAAAAGCGGTGGAGTTGATTTGTATGACATGAACACTCTTTACAAAGATCAAGCTATCGTAGCGATACAGCTGAAAACCAATGGAAAAGGGTACAAACACTTGACGTTTGAGTTAAGTGCGTTGGGAATCGACCATAGGAATGGCAAAGTTATACAAGGACCGATAGAAAAAGTTACACCACCACGTTCCGAGTAAGGGAAATGAAGATGTATTTTGCATTTATCGATACACAGGATAATATGGTTACTGTTCTATCTGCGCCGTTATCGGGACTAGGACTAATTTATCTGAGATATATTAAGAACAGCGGCGGCTTTTTGGCGCCCAAAATACTCACCTATGACTACGAGTCTAATCTAAATGCAGAAAATGAAACTGATTCTCATGATCGCCAAGCATATTATGAAGATTTATATGATTTGGCGGGTCAAGATACTTCCAGCGATTTTATCGAGGCCTAACTCACTTCAGTCTATGACATACTGAATGTACAAAAATTTTATAAATATAATGATTTCACCAATTAATAAATTTTGTTTTTATCAATCATCCAAGCGTTCGTAACTTAAGTTATTAATGCAACTTCAATTATTAAAATTGTGTATAACATTGATATCTATTGGCTGGTTTTGACCTCACAACCTTAACATGTTATGTTTCTAGGTCAATTTCAGCATTCAAAGGTTTACCAACTAGGTTCATCACATATAAACTTTTCTCCAATCCGGTGTTGAAAGCAAGTTTTCCGGTACAGGGCTGTCGCCGGTATTAAAATAATAATAATGTAAGAATAATAGGTATGCAAAATAAAGATTAGAAAATAAAGTTCAATATCGGTTTATTATAATACTTGTACAGCAGTTTTACAATAATTTTTTAAAATATTAATAAACGATTGGACAAAAACTATGAAACTATGAAGAATATTCTAAAAGTCTGGATTTATATAATATTGGTAGTCATAAGTAAACAATCTAAGCGCCAAGAAACCTTCACTGTTTTTGATATATCTGATATACATCCCTAGTCCTGCTAGCGGTTCACTTTTGCTTCCGCTTAATGTAAAATAACCAAAGAGCCCATCCTCCGTTTTCTGCGTATTTTTCTCGATGAACCGAGTTCGAAGATTTGAAATCTGCCAGAGGGAACGGTTTGCTGCAAAGTAAATAGATCAGAACAACAAGTCGTATAATAAAGAGGTCAAAACTAGAAGTGTTAATTCTCACCTGTTATGCCCAGAAGAATAATGGGTGGTCACTGATGCACTGTCCCAAAGTACTTGTTCACGAAGGTAATCGATGGGTATTGTATTAATCTGTAATGATAAGCGTTTGCGCGAACCAGCGGATAATCGTAATCCTATGAGAGCTTGACTTTTTTGATATCTGTCGACAAAATCGTGTAAATCAAACGTATTGGCTTCGTTCCACTTGATCGTAAAGAGTCCTGCGATATTAATAAACGTTCGTTAATGTGCTTGAATATTTGAAATTTGTATGATTTGTTGTTACAATTTAAGGTGATTCAGTCCCCTTTACTTTTAATCCTTTTTATTCAAGTCATCCAGTTTGAAAATATTATACTTAATGAAATTTCTAGATCGATATTTTATTTTTTTTTAACGTACATGAAAAAGGCCCTTTTACAAGCTTGGAAAGGATATAGAAAATTGATGTTTTCGATTAATAAAGTTTCGCGAAAAGCATTATTTAAAAAAATATTCTCTCATTTGGCTACAACTACATTATAATTTAAATATATAAAAAATATAAACAAAGCAAACATTTACTTTACCACTGCACTGTAAATATTTCAACTGAAAACACATAAATACATTCGTTCTTATAAACTTCTATGCCACAAGCTTTAAACTTTCATGTCAAGTTTATTGACTATAAAACTACATATCAGTGATTCGAGCAACCATAATATTATTTTCTTCTCGCGCGCGCTTTCCAAACAACCAACAAACAATGAGCTGCTGCCTCTCCCTCACTATTTCAGAAAAAAATGTCCTATTTTCCACAGAGCGCGAAGCTCGAACAAAAAGCTCCTGTCTGTCGAGAAAAATTTTCAGAAAAAAATCACGACTCCACCGCGTGTATAGGGAAACGCATATTGAGAAGGGAATAAGGGATGAATGCTGGCGTGGAATACTAGCGCGCATTCTGGACAGTATATATAAGAAGCGCGACGAAGAATGCGCGAGAGCTCGCGAATAAAAAAAGTGCATAGATGAAAATCGATGCCAACGCCTTCATTTTTCTTCCGCGTACACAGATAGAAATACTGTGGTGAAATTTACTAGAAGTATGGAAAATTTTACTGAAAAGTTCGATAATTTGGTCACAAAGCCGAAATAGTGGGAAAATTACTGTACTAAACAGTAAAATCTATATGCATTGTTAGTTAATTTATATTTCTATACTATTATTTATTTCTTATATAGGAGAGAAAATAAATAAATGAATATTGAAATCATTAAGTCTCCATATCATTTTCGTTTATAATACGTTATTTTTTAACGTAAATAATTATGTTGAAGTATTTTTTAATACAATTGTTTATACTATAACAACTTCTTAAATTTTAAGATTTTAAATGGATTAACTATAAAGAAGTCGTGTATTAACTATTAATGAATATTCGTTACTGCAGCTTTTAAGCTGTAGCCAGTATACAGAGTAATTTGTACTAGTCTACGTGATACATTTTACTGTATATTTTTTGGTAACTTTGAATCAGGTTTACTATTTTCTATAATCAGCTGTTCAGACGTCTTGAAGCGCCACCATGCAGATGTATTTTTAACGGATGCGATATTGGAGAGGGTAAGTGATCCGCTTCTCGCCCCAAAGGTTCTCCAGGTTCGAGTCCCGGTCGGAGCAGGATTTTTTCCGAGGTTCTTCAATTTTTCAATTAAAATTTGTAATTAATAAAATTGTAAAAAACGTTAAAACAAACAACTAAATTTTACTGAACGATTTCTCTCCGTGCATTATTTCTCTCGTCGACTACTTACACTAAAAAACCTTCAAGTTGAAACAAAATCGATTAGAACACTTACTTTCTTCACATTCTTCAGTACACATCAATCAAAAATCTTAACCATGCAAGAGGTGCATTTCTCCTCAATAACCCGTCGTACACACACTATACCCTCCCGAGCAAAAAAGAAACCGATCCCGCGATATCTGCAGCCGGTATCGTGTCTCGCCGCGTGTGTGACACGCAAAGCGTGGGCGCTAATCCGGCCGATCTTATAACCCACCGATGAATGGACGCGTCTGCGGTGCATCGGGACAAGCGATAGCACGTGTAGCCGATCCTTCCTTCCCTTTCAGTCTCCGTGATTCATGTGTCATATAACTATACAGAGATACACCCGCGATCGCGCGAGGAGTGTCCTCGCGCTCGAAATTCCTTCGAGTTCGATAATACAATATGCTATGCACACGCGTGCGCACAACGAAAACAATATCGCGTCGCGTTTACACACGGTAATAATCGTAAAGAGCGACGAGGATGCAGCGTGATTTATTAAAAACGTCCCCCTCTTATACACACCCCAAAAAGCGACGCGTCGCGCGTTTTGTATAAAGAAGTGCAGAAAGGTAATAAAAGCGTAGACAAGAGCAAATATTTGACAAAATGACGAGCTACTCTCTCTCTCTCTCTCTCTCTCTCTCTCTCTCTCTCTCTCTCTCTGTTCCTGCGAATAACCATTCGTTATCCGCCGTGACAATAGGCCGCACAATGCGCGCGAGCGCTTATGATGTATTATGAGAAAGCGGAAACGTATGTTTTACCCTAGTTTAGCGGCGTTTAGTGCACGCTCGACTGCGATTCTCTTCGACTCTCTCTCTCTTTTTTCCACGCGGACGTTTGCGTTATGCGCTCTTTTTCATTTCGCGAAGCGCTTCTTTCTTTTTTTTTTGTTTCACACAGACACGCTGTAACTTATATACGTCGCGAATGTTTCGGTGTAAATATGTGTTATATATCCGATTGTGAAAATGATTTTTTTATCATTGTACGATACTACAAATAAAATCCATTATTCTTTCGGAGCGAGTCTCAGCCTTGCTATATATGTATGTGTGTGTATATTCCAGTCGAGTAGCTCGCGCGACATTTATCATTCGGCTTTAATGCCCGCTGCTCTGCAGAGACGTTAAAACGGACATAATAGGATTGTCCGACTATTATTCGACTCTTCCGTATGTACTATAATGACGAAAGTTTCGCACGGACGGAGAGAAAAGCTCCGCGTTTAATTTCATTTTCATCATCTCATCTCTTGAAAAATATCATCCCTCGCGGATTTGTTTCCAGACACGCTAATTTTATCTCCAACTACGTGTACGATATATTCAAAGGGTTGTATGAGCATAAAAAGACTCATCGAAACTGCGGCAGCGACGAAGGCAATAAACCGGCAGGACGATTTTAAGCATCGAGCTTTCTCGACAGGAAATAAAATAATAAACGAACCGCGAGCACTCGGGCCAAGCCATGCGTCAGCGGGACGATGACTTTAGAGCCGCGATAAAAATCGGCTAACGGAGCAATATCGGAAAGCAGGAGGCGATTTTCCGAGCTCATAATGACTGCAAGCTCGAGTTTTACGAGGCACTTCGGAATTTCGCCCAACGACGAGGATGATGAAAAATAAAAATAAACATCGGAGAGCTGCACAGGGATGGGTATTTTCGAACTTCCTCGTCATCGCGAAATCGAACGCGAGAGAGAGAGAGAGAGAGAGAGAGAGAGAGAGAGAGAGAGAGAGAGAGAGAGAGAGGGTGATGGCTCGCGACAATGGCGCCGATACAAAGCCTGTTTACTGTCTCCACTCGGCCCCGTGACAATGGAGAACGTCGCTGCGCGCGCATCTTTCGCCTCCTCTCTCTCTCTCCACCCCCGTTATTTTTTCGGGGACACGTACAGACGGAGAGAGTGTGGAAAGATGACGCGGGATTCCTTTTTTTGCATGATTTATAGCTCCGTCGACTGGATCGATTTGTCGAGGTTCGTGTGTACAGGGAAGGTGATGCGATGTGATCGTGTGCGTGTGTATATAGTCTCTCTGTAATAATGGGACGAGAATAAATTTTGTTTGCCAGAGGTGAGACAATGTATACGCGTCCGATGTAGGCTATTGAGTCGGAGAACTGCATTATGCGCTGTATTGAATACCTTTATTCAACGCCTGGCAAATAAGAAGTTCATTGTGATTTGTTTAAAACAACGTCGGTGTGTGTTAAAACGTTACTATGTATAAAGCTCAATCTATGATGTACATCCCTGCGACTCTAATAAAAATCACATATTCCTCCCTCTCGAGATCAATCCGCTCCAGCCAGCGTGAAACGAGGCTGAATAGCATCGAGGCACACCGAGAGGCATATATATACTCGTTACGTACCAATATTCGCAATCAAACTCGAGCAGTGAAGAGGGGTCGTGGCGACAAACGCGAGACTGAGGGGCTGCGCCGCCGCGCGCTGCGCCCCCCGCGCGAGAAACTCGCAAATCAGAGAAGGAGCCACTGACTGGCAGCCGATTAACGATCGTCGCTGATGCTTGATGGCTCTTGTTAATGAAGCTTAGAGTTTTAGAATTTCTTTGTTTTTTTATTTTAATTGTCAGAAAAAAGTGATAGCGATTGAGGCCGGAGTAGTTGCTTATTCGATCGATGATTAGTTAGTGATGTTGAATCGATTGTAAAATAGTTTATACAGTTTTTGAAGTATTTCAGTTCATTTTATGTTTGTTTTGCTAGTTGAAATTTCATTTAACTTTCAAATGATTTATCCATGCTTATATTTGAGGTTATAATACCTCTACTTTCTTATAATTTTTAGCAGTTGCCGCATCATAAAGCGACTGTAGCGCCAAACAGACGTAGATTTTCTAAGCTCAAAAACGTATCTTTTCGAATTGTGGAAATTCGAACGTTTGAAACGTGGTAATCATTCCAATCATTTTCTGATTGTCTATTCGTTTTCGTACGCACGTATAACCCCAAAAAGTGCAAATAAAGGTAAACATTATGTAACTAGAACGCGCCAAGTATGACACAACTCTCTCATCTCGTTATTCACACGACGATGATTAAAATATAACGAGACCCTCTCTCTCTCTCTCTCTCTATCCCACTCGTTCCTAGCTTAAAAAAAGAGAGACGTGTACGACAGCTTAGCGTCTTACACGTAAACGAAGGGAATAATTCATCGCAGTAGCGCGCGATGTCGTACGTGTGATGCAGGGAGAGAGAGAGAGAGAGAGAGAGAAAGCTGTGCTCGAGCATAGGGTGGCAACATATATTGTCCCGAAGACAAAAGCTCCCCCGGCGCTCTTACAAACCACGCGCGCGCTCGCGCGATAATTTGCGACACCAGCAGCATCTCTCTCTCTCTCTCTCTCACTCTCTCTGCGTGTTAACAGCGTGTATTACCACGTCGACAGTGCGTAGTTTCGGAGCTTCGAAAAGTTATACACAAAGTGTATACACAGTAGTAGTAGTAGTGGCAAAAAGAGCCGCTGAATCGACTCTCCGCGTGTATCGAGGGGCTGCTGGAGAAATAATTTAAAAGCTGAATTGAATTTTTTTCCTCCTCCTACGGAGAGAGAGAGAGAGAGAGAGAGCGAGTCTTTCGTTCGGGAGGCGTACAATAGCTCAATGGCGATGTATCAAGGAAAGTCGACTCGCGCGCGCATTGTATCGGCCTTTCCTCCGCCCTCGCCTCTCTTTCTCCCCACTCTATTTACCCTCATCTTTCTTCTTCTTCCTCCTCCTTCTCCTCCTCTTCTCTACGTTCGCTTGTTTTCCTCGCTGATGTTTATTTTTTGCGCACAGCCAAGGAATTTGTTTATATCTTATGTACCGCTTTTTTGAGATCGATCATAGAACGCCGTTAGCGATAAACAGCGCCGAGAGAAACAAATTCACGAGGCAGGGACTTTTTCCGCGATAAACTCCGCCGGCCTCGTTTGCGTGCGGTCGCGTCGCTTCCGTCCTCCGCTTTCCCTTTCAATTCCATTTTTTCCGAAAGCTCCAGTGTCGTATTGTGCTCGAGCTTTGCAGCTTTTTATCGGTGAGTGTATATCGTCGCCTCGTTTTGTTATAAAATTAAATATCCGGATCCGAACGACAGTGTGAACTGACCTAAGGTACGAGCGAACGGAGTAGGCGACGTATATAACTATATACATACACACCAGTCGCGCACAGAGAGCCAAAGAGAGAGAGAGAGAGAGAGAGAGAGAGAGTTTCAGGCGCGCAAAGGTACAAAGGGTGGAGACAATGGGAAGCGCCGCCCCCGAGATATTGAAACAATGGAGGCCGAACAATGGGCTACTGCTGCTGCGAAATTTCAAGCCGCGATCGAAAATACACACACGTGTGTGATACCCGACGGCTGCGGGAATTTTTCCTCGCAAATTCAACTTTACGGGAATAATCCTCGTACACCCGCGTAATAAAAAGTACGTGCAGCGCGGCGATAATGAAAGAAACTTACGCGGCTTTATCTCCAGCTCTGTGTCTCCGGCGAACAATAGCGAGCGGAGGAAGCCGAGTATAAGAATATCGTTTTACGAGCCGCGTGTACTTTATACATTCGCGAAAACCGACGGCTCTCTGAAAGCCAGAGGGAGAAAGAGTTCCGCCGGCGAGAAAAGGAGTGTCGTGTGCGGATAATATGCAAAAAGGCCGAGGCTCGTATTTTAGAAGAGAAGAAGAAGAAGAAGCTGCCGGACGACCCCAACGCGCTTTTAATCGAGGTCGAGTGCCGAAAGGGGGATCCTGTATACAGACACTGTGTAGAGGACTGAAACTTTATTTTTTTTTAGGTGATCGGGAATAACCGAGCGATTTATCGATAAGAAGAAGCTATGCACACTGCGGACGCTCCCATTGATATCGTCGTATAGTCGCGGGCAAATACGCGCCGGTATCCACACACAGATCGAGAGAACAATAGCCTGTCAAGTGTGTACCCAGAGCTGTATGGATCATCCCTCCGCGCGATATATATCGGGTTGACTTTATTGGCCGCTGTTTCACCGATCGGAGAGAGAGAAAAGTCGAAGACGAAGCTTACGCGCGCGTATGTGTGTGTGTGTGTATGTGTGGAGAGAGCAAATACAGGGGGGAAATCGATTTCCAGCAAATAATCGGATACTACACTACACGAGCTGCAAGCATACGCCCCGAGCGCATAATTCAGAATCGACAAAGCAGCAGATTATGGAAATAGAGTCCCCGGAGCAGTCTTTCTCTCTCTCTCTCTCTCCGAGCTTTCGCAGCTCTCTCTCGTGTGTATAAAGCTCGGCGTCGCAGTGTTGCCATGCCGACCATTGTCGCGACTATATATACATACGCACAAGCGCTACAGAGTCTCTCGCGCATAGGTACGTACGTACGTACAGCGGTACAGCTCATCTCCCTAACGACTCGTCGTTAATGTTGTACCAAGCGCGCGTTTGCCTTCACGTGCCCCTGCACAACACCTGCGAGTGAGAGAGAGAGAGAGCCACCTCTCACCCCCTCTGTGTGTATACGTGGTTGTATCTATGTTTCTCGCGAAAATCGAGTCATCGCCGAAAAAGAAGAAGCGATTAACTCGGTTAACTTGATATAAAAGCGCCTCGTGTTTGTTTGTGCGTCTGTATATAGTATAGAGAATAGCACAAAGAACAAGAAGTCGAGCTGAACATCGCGTATAATTAATGGCTTCGCTTGTTTTCCGGGACAAAAGAGAGAGAGGATCGATCGCCGCCGACTGCGCTTCCTCGGCGCCGACTTTTTACGTCGCATCACGTCCTTCCGACTATCTTATTCGCGTGACGTTGTCGATTTTTCCGTACTTCGGTGTGTACTGTAGGAACATAGACAAATTGAGTATTAGACGCGTATTCGAGCTTTTCTGGGATTAGATTTCGTTCGCGATTTTTCGCGATCGATCGCCGATCATTTTTCGAGAGAAGAAAAGGCGACAGCACACGTGTGTGGAGTACACACATCGACCCCCGCCAAGTCCGATTGGAAATCGAAGGGCGGATGAAAGTAAAAGCTCGCGTTTGATGGATTTTCCGCTGCGTATTACATATTGTATACATTGAAAACGGCAAATGAGCCGTGCTCGTATATCGTTAGAGGGAATTTTAAAAGAATATAATCGTTCCAGAAGCTTTCGACGAACCGTTCAAGGTTTGTTATTCAAAATAACAAAACACGACGTGTAACCGCGCAACATTACGGCAGCTCGATGCGTGACCGGTTCCTCGTGATCGATCGCCGTGAGCTTTAAACACGAGCTTTGCGGTCAAATGATCCAGAAAATCGTATGCGCGAGAGAAAGAAATCGTCAACGCGTCTCTCTTGAATCCGATCAATGAACCGACGTAGTCCAGTCGGGGCAAGAAAAGCTCGAGGGCGTGTGTGAGCATAGGGGGAGAGAAAGGGGGACACGCTGACGTGTAGTAAATAGAGAAGCCCGAATGTTTGGCCTCGACGTGTACACACACATACACACACACACACAAGGCGTATAGGAAATGGATTTGGCATGCAGATTCGGTCTTTTTTTCTTCTTCCCTCGTGCAGTCGTATACTTTTGCCTCTCGTTATTTCACTTATAAGCGGAAGCAAAGCGCGAGTTATTACATACGTTTAACGAAGATCGATGCAGTGCGGTTAAGAGGGTATTACGAGCAGAAAATTGCCGCGGAGAGGTGTGTACACTCGAGAGAGCGCCACAGAGACCCTCAACCCTTTGCCCCCCCCCCCGCATTGTCATTCTAATCTATGCACACGAGCGCGACACTTTTCTTCGCGAGTAAGAGAGAGAGGCTGACGTATGGCTGTATAAACGCCGGATTTACATATTTTTCGGGGCGCTCTCCTGGAAAACCTGCCCCGCGCGACTGCCACGTGCCCCGTTATGCTATATTCGCATTTTTATATACCGCGAGTGTATTAAAAGCTCAGATGTGAGGAAGACTTGTGTTGTTTTTATTATGCTGGCGAGTTTTGTGCTTTGTTAGATATTATATAGTTTAGGTATTGTATATACTTACTAGATCACCTTGTATCTGCAGAAATTTTTTTGTATAAACTATAAAGTGGCGTGTTGATAAACACGTTACTTTGTTCACGGGTAGAAATTTTGAGCAAATGTTGATCAGCTATAGAATAAAATTCATTTAAAAAGCCTTGTTGGGTAAAGTTTACAATTTTCGCTTAACTCGTCTTGAGAGAAATTGACACGAACAGTGAGATGAATTCACACGTTGTAATGATTGTTGCATTTATTTCTTAATATTTATTGATAAATAATAACAAATAAATGCTAGAAAATTTGTATAGGAAGGTGTCAAGTATCGAACCCCATTCGTGTGGGTGAGAGGCGAGCACTCTTAAGCAAATTTCACTCAACTAAAAATCAGCGATTTTTACCCGTGTTCGAATAACAAAACTTAATTCTGCTTATTTGGAATTTAAAGAAAGTGTTTAAGCAAATATATCGAACTATTTTTTCGCAACGCACACAGCGGATCAGATGACAAACAGGACAAATCTCTTTCAGGACAGTTCGCGAGACCGATCCCTCTAAAGGATGATCCAATTTTCCAAATATACCTATACACAGTATCCTCTCTGTGTCGCAATGCGCGAACGCTATATGCATAGGGCGAGAGAATGGCGAAAAGTTTCAACTGTATTAGAGCCCGAGAGAGAGAGAGAGAGAGAGAGAGAGAGACCTTGCTCTTTCCGCCGGTACTTAAAGTTCGTGCCTCCTCTCATTATGCGTATTACTCTCTCTCTCTCTCTCTCTCTCTCTAGCTATATACACATATAGGTATACCATAGCAGAGCTATGGAGCTCTCCTTTCATTCCCTCCTCCCCCGCTTGCGCCGTCGTCGTTTTCTTCTCCCCGGCGATTCATTTATTGCCACTCGACAAATAATTACCAACCTAGCGACGATGCTCGCGTCGCAAGAGAGAGAGAGAGAGAGAGAGAGAGAGAGAGAGAGAGAGAGAGAGAGAGAGAGAGAGAGAGAGAGAGAGGAGAGAAAGAAATAGAGAGAAATCGCACATAATGGCGGGGCTCAGACAGAGTATTGGAAGCACAAAATGCATTCAGAGGACTCTGAATCGAGAGAAAAGTCATTCAGGCGCGACTTAATATAACCCGCCGCCGCCGTCGACTCTCTCTCTCCCTCTCGGGCTCTTTTCCATGAAGCTGCGCAGCGCGCGACAACGACCGCCCTAGACTTAAGGCTCGTTCACACCGGCGCTGCGCCGAGATTTCATCGGCGGTTGTTGTTGTTGACGTGTGGTGCAGGGGCATAATTTAAATACTGATTCGAATATTTTCCAAGCGTGTAGCTTGTGGAACCTCCTCGATTTCTTATTAGAAAACGTCTGGATAATATTATGCTGTAGTAACACGGATTTCAATAATAGTTACTATTGTACTTTTTTAAAATTTTTGTAAACTTCTTACAACAACCAGTACAACTTTCGACACACTTGCACTCGCAGTTATAGCATAAGCGGCCTAAGCAGCAAGCCAAACAAGTGGCATACCACAACTATATCTATACACTCCGGCAAGCATATTGTTACGAGTGAAATGGGAAAGTGCCTATGCGCCACCTATGTGCAGTGACGCAAGCGCCATCAGTCTGAAAATGCTTTGTATTCGGATCTGATAATTCATATCGCTCTAACAATCCACGGGTAAGGTTGAACTCGTAAAAGTTTTTTTTTTCAAATATATAAATTAACACAATTTAGTCGGGAAACTTTTTGCACTTGCGACGTAAACATTATACAAGTTATCCTCGAGTTTCGGCTTCGAATGAGGAAGACATAAATTTTTTAAAGTATATTAAAAGTTGTTGAAATTTTTAGACATACTACATTTATTGTATACATAATACAGAATAGTATGAATACTCAGCGATATAATCAAGTGTTTGATGAAAATCTATAAAATACACTCCAGAAGTGTCGAAAGTGAGCAGAAAATCCAAAGTTGCGTTTCACACATCCGGCCCATTGTACACACCATCATCAGCAGCAGCAAACGTCTCTCTGAAGCATCTCGGAAAAGTATACAGCGAGAAAATTTCCTTATTGCGCGTCAAGGGCTGCCGGAAATTGACTAGGATATTTGCAGCCTCTTGATACCGACTATCTAGGGAATCTTCTCTCTACACGACGTACTCTCGATTCCAAAATCGTGAGTCGCTGTATGTTTGCGCGACACACGATTTGTTTGCTTCCCTCGCGCGACACGTGTCTTCCGTGTATATATTACATACTTACACTTACATCATCTATTTGCGAAACGACGCTGCAGTAGGATATTTATAACAGCGTAGGCAGCCGCGTCGTGTAGGTGGCGCCACTGCACGGCTTTAGAAACAATTTACGCTTTATAATTATCCCGCGTATTTTTAAACGAATACAATAGTCCCTCGCTCGCGCACTTCCTCGACATATAGGTATGAGGTGGACAATGCGAGGGCTAAGGAAAAACAAAGTTGTAAAACCTAGCGTGAGCGTCATTGTGGCTTCTGTTTAGCCAACAAGAGGGACTTAATACGAGAGCAGCTTTCGTGTGTGTGTGTGTGTGTGTGTGTGTGTGTGTGGGCGAGGAATCGCGAGCAGATACAAGATAAAGGAAGCGTGGGCTGTAAGCTACACGGGCATTACACGCGTATAATGGACGAAGGAAAGAATTTATTTATACGCGACCTCGAAGTGTATTTCAATTTTCCATCCGTCGATATCTGTGTATACGTGAATAGTATCGTGATTAATTGCGATATTGATGTGTATGGAGAAAGTATAAACACAATGAGCCACTAATCAGGCGATAACGTTGTGGGAACGAACAAACGATAAATCCTCGAAATTTTTCATCAATTGATTCTTAAAATCTCACACAATTTTTCCTCTCTCAAAAATAAAAAAAAAAACAATCTTCGTCGCGCAGCTTACGATAAATACCGCACAAAAAGAGTCCTCGAAAGAATTTAATCACATTTAATTACGCCGGCAGCGAATTCCGCGCCTCTTCGGGGTCTCATCCTCTTTTCGTGTCCGCAGCGCATATGGGGGCGCGAAACGAGTTTAATTTACTGTCGGCGCTGCGCACGCGGCGGTATAAATATTTTTATTTATATCAGCCGACGTGACCCGCGCGAGTATAAGCCGTTAATTTACGCGGAGTATATATATAGGGAGGCGAAATTTTCGGCGATTTATGAGCGCCGACTTAATAAACAGGCGGATTAGAGGCGCAGCTCCTCCTCTCTTCTTTTTCAATACATATAACGCGCACAATCGGCTAATTCTGGCCGAACGACCGGATTTCGCCGTTTTTTCCGGAGAATACGGACTGTTTGGTTATCGGCTGCATTGTGGGAATGTATTCTCGTTCGGTTATACGTATTATCGCCGCGGATGTATAACTGTCGAAGAATCAAGCTGGATAGCTGCTCGTGTCAAAGAAAACACGTAACCGAGTTTATATTGTCGTAGCTCAACTGTGCCTTTTCTCTTTATTCTTCGAGGCTGATGCAGCCGTCGGAAACGCGCGTATAGAGGGCTGGAGCGGAGAAAAGTAGAAAAGAATGGAGAGAGAGAGAGAGAGAGAGAGAGTGGGAACCTTTAAAAGGAATGAAATTGGCGAAGGCCATACCGAGTTTAATTTACAAAATCGACCGCGTGATTTTGCCTCCTCAACCCTTTCTCTCTCTCCCTTATGCTTATAATATATACGCGCGCGATACATCCTACTCGCGGAACGAATCGAATCGAAGCCCTTTTGCCGATCGGTTCGGGGGCTTCGACCCTTGAGAGCTGTTTTCTTTTTATTTCGCGACTGTGCGCGTACAACCCTATTTCCTCCTCTGTGTCGCGTGTTTTTCGTATATATTCAAGCCCCTCTACAGCCTGTGTCTCTCTTCTTCGAATATAAATCGAATTAGAAAATATTGCGTTGCACGATTATATAAGCCGTGTCCTTATATATTCTAATTTCGAAAATACGTACGTGTATAACTGTAAAATTCAAGCGATACACTATATACAAGCTTTCTCGCGCAAGTGCGTAATCCTCGCACTAAATTATGCGCTTACATACATATCCCGCGAACTTTAATTAGTTCCCCATAAATTTCCCACCGATTTACCATCGGCTCTGTCTCTCTCGCGGAGAACTTATCGCTCGTTCTCTTATCCCGAAATTTATGTACGTGTATACAGCACAGAGTCGAGGTGTGCGTATAATGCAATAATAACAACACAGAGAGAGAGAGAGAGAGAGAGAGAGAGAGAGAGAGAGAGAGAGAGAGAGAGAGAGAGAGAGAGAGAGAGAGAGAGCTGAAACGAAAGGGCGAATCAATCGATCGCGGCGAGCATTGAAGCGCGACTCTCGGAATCATTGGTCGGAGGGGAGTTGGTGCATCGTCAGGTATATAAGGCACTTTTGCGCGCGCGAGCGTTGCTTTTTTTTTCTTAACAAATAATCTCGAGGGCGAGGCCCGTGTATCGATGAAAGCTACTATACCGCGCAGAGGGAGAGAAGGAATATAATGAAGAGCCCCGGCTTAGAGACGACGACGACTGAGAAATGGCTGCGCTGATGCTCGAAACTTTTCGGGGACATTATTATATAATACTGGGTAGTATAGACGCGGTGTATTATTAAAAGCTGCGTCTTTCCGAAAGTTTCGAGCGATATTGTGTGATTACCGAGAGAAAGTTAAGCAACGGATTTAATTATGAAAAAGAGAGAGAGAGAGAGAGAGATAGAGAGAGAGAGTGAGAGAGAGAGAGAGAGAGAGAGAGAGAGAGAGAGAGAGAGCCGAGGAAAGAAAAATCTGTCGCACGCGTGTCACCTTCCATGTACCTGATGCGCGTAACGTATCGGCGCATTGTGTCCTCTAGGCGGGACGAATCTTCCGATCGGGCTTATACTTGTATTGTGAAATCGAATTAGCGGATCATTTGAATTTAAGATCTGTCGCGCTCTCATCCCCTTTGGAATCTACAATAATTTATGCGCGCGCGCGTATACGTATCGATAGATATAGGAAATTCGACGGTGTGTATGGCCCATTGTGCCGCGGTGTCTGGAGAAAAGAGGCCGCGAAGGCTCGCGCGCGAATTTTCCAATAACGGACTTTGGACATTGTATTTCTGTGTTTAATATTGCATTTAGTTAAAAAGTTAAGTTTAGTTCATCATTGTTATCAAATTGAAATGTAAAAAAAAAAACAAAGCGAAATTTAGCTAATATTTCCCTTTTTTCTGGCATTTATTACGAATTATATTTGGATTTTTTACGATTGTAAGGTATTTTTCTATAATTTTCAAATTATTTGACAAATTTGAAGTAAATGTTACGTTTTGTGATGATTAAACTACTATTTAGTTAAATTATTAACCACAACTTATGGGATTTTATGCCGAATACTGATTACTGATTCAGATGAAGACATTTAATTCAGCAAAAAATTCAAACAGCATCTTGTCGTTAAATACTTTGTAATACGTATTTATTAAAACGTACACCAATTTCTAACTTCAGAATGCAATGAACCTTTTCAAATTCACAAAACTACATCTAGTCAACCCCTACACACTAATAGATTCACACAACAATTACATCGACAATATAACCAACTCTCGAGTCAGACGACGAAACACAGGAACATAACAATCTACTGAGACTACGTATAGCTGCCGTAGTCACGGTGTGACCGCGCCGAGGATCGATTAGCTCGTCGGTTAATTAATTAGCGGCAGTCTCGCACGCTACGCCGCGTTTTCACGGCCCATAATTGGCCGACGAGGCGACGGCGCGTGTCTCTCTGAGTTTTACAAGATTATTCCCCGAGATATACACCCGCCTTGATTTATACGATCCATACACGCGAAAAAAAAAACACAAGCATATCTCGCAGCAGCGTAAAATTAATTCCGAATCGGAAACAATACCCTACATCTTCGATTCATCGATCTCAAAGCCCCGACGATGATACTTATCGTTCGTAATAACTTTCCATTCGACTACCGATCGCCGCGCGACACGCGTGTAATAAAGACCGAAGTGTATAGTCGGCTTGGAGAAAAAAGAGGTGTATTCGAAATCAGAGCAGAAACAAAATAAGGAGATGGAAAGTTCGGTCCGTTTGTCGGCTCTGCAGAGTGCGCGCGGCCACCTGGGAGTGCGTCGACGCGAACAATCGTAGCGCGAAGTCACGATTGGCCCCAGCCTCCTCCATTATCCAGCCGTATGCGATGGCGAATCGAGCCCAAGCGTGTGTATACGTGTGTGTTTCGAGAGATACTTTTGTGTGTTCGATGCTATCGCGGCCCTCGTGGGCTCGTATCTCATCGCCGGCAAATCGATTAGACACCGGCGAGATCGGTATTACTGAGTAATTAATCGAGCCTTTGTTTTCCCGCTAAATTTTTCGAACGCATAACACTTTGCGTGTTTAGTACGGAATTGTATAATTAAATCGATAGCGCAATACCGATCTAGATAAAAACGAGCCGATCCATTCACAGAGCGCGTTATATTGTGGCGTGAAATAAAAGATCGAGAGAGAGAGAGAGATAGAGAGAGAGAGAGAGAGAGAGAGAGAGCGGCTGCCGGCGACGAGCTCGAATTTGATTAAGGGCTTCTGAAGATGCCGATGGGCCCAGCGGTTGGCCCCGGGAATGAGTGACGCGGCAACACTCATTGTCGATCGTTTAATAACGCGCAGTGGGGGTGTCGTCAGCAGCAGCAGGAGCAGCAGCAGCAGCAGCAGGCCACCGGTGTTTTGTGTTTTTCACCGCTGCAGTCTGAGAGTAATTTTCATTGGACGATCATAGACACGGCAGCGGCGTAATTGATTCGCGTTAAAATCGAACGTATAACGTCGAGAAGATACGAGAAAAAATAAAATCGTCCCCGTACACAACAGTCTTGTATACGGGGAAAACACATCGGCATTGTCGCGGCCCGACAAAAGGGGCCAACAAAGCGCCGCGTGTGAATCAGCAGTAATGCCGGGAATAATGCAAAACCGAGAGCCGCCGCCGCCGCGTATTATATTTTTCGATAGAAGCTTCGCTGCCTGCAGCTAATCCAGCTGTTCCTAAAACACAGAAGAATCTGATCGAGTCGAGTATATAAGTGGCTATTTATTCACACACACATGCGCGTGTGTGAAGCTCTGGCAATCGGTAATCCATTTGCGTGCGTGCGCGATAGCATTGACGCCGTCGAGACGTACATCCGACAGCGTCATCGTGCAGAGAAGACTTGCGCAGGGCCTATACACAACACACACACTGCTCCTTTTACTCGCTCGATTCGATCCGATCGGTCACCCAGGAGGGAGAGAGTATATGCTCGTTTAAATTAAGCGGGTTCTTGCAGTCACGTGCTGGCTGTCCCCTTTCCACTCAACTTCCTTCCATGCATAACGTCGCTCTCGCGCGCAAGAGAGCGATCGATCCCTTTTCTTCAACCCTCTCGATTCTATTATTCGACCCCCTGTCTCTCTCTCTCTCTCTCTCTTTTTTTCTGCGACGTATAGTACAGTATGCATAGTCTGAGACGTTTTACGTTACGGATATAAAATAAAGAGAAACTAATTCCTCTCGCGTTAATTGCGACTTTTGATTAGAGAGAGAGAGGATCATCAGCCTCGTGGTGTTCCCAGAGGAGCTCGTCTTCGAATGAATCACTCGAACGGCGCATTAATTCAGTCTCACATCGTCGCTCCGCTGCAGTGATTTGCGTGAAAGCCTTTTCCGAAGCGAACCAGCTTACACAAGAACTTTGTCTCTACGGCTGTCTTTTTTTTTCGATTTCTATTATTATAACCCTCAACAATACAGTCACACACACACGGCTCTCCCCCCTCAGTCCGGCGCAGGAATGCAGCCGCGCACACAATGCAGCTCTCTCGCGTGTCCGTTGCGGCGCGCATATTAATATGACGACCACGGCGGCGTCCGCAGATATTCGAAACATCCCGGAGTCGCAGAATTCGATTCGCACGTATGCGCGCCGCGGCAGCCTGATGAAATTTTCCCCGCGCGCTGATTGCGGACATACATTTTTCCCGCGCGAGGGGTGCACAGCATATATAGTATAGCTGATTATTTACATGCGCGTCGCTGCTGCTGCCGCTGGTGGATTCGATCGGGTTATAGAAGCTTTTAATCAGGGCTTTGTGACTTTCAGCCGCGAATGTAATTAGCTACTGCCTTGATTATAACAGACACGCGTCGTCATCTCGGTCACCTCATTGCGTCAATGATACGTCGTCGCGGTATAAATCAGAGCGAGCTGCATATGTATACATTCAGCGCGATGATCTCTGTAGTCGGATGGTGCAGCGCGCGAAAAAAAGGGGAGAGCAAAAGTTCTCTGAGGCCGCGAAATAATCTCTCGAAATATCTCGCGCGCGGAGGCGAGAAAGGAATGAGCGGCGGTATACTCTGACTAGGACCACACCGCCGCTCGCGCGGATGAGTTATGAGAGAGAAAGGAATCCCCATATGCAGACTCGCGCCCGAGCGAGCGAGCTTGTGCAGCGGGAGGCCCCGGTCCAGGTGTACCTGCTTGAATGGAACTGCGGCTAATTTACATACCGAAGAGAGAGAGAGAGAGAGAGAGAGAGAGAGAGAGGGACGGATGAATAGGCCTCTGCTGCTTATACGTAAGCTTGGCTCGAGAATTAGTTATTGCAAATGCTCGAGCGAAAATTGTTTATTTATCTCGTTTTCGCGAGGGTATAACGCTTATTGTTGAAAATCAAGAAATCACGCGATTAATCACGCTACTAGGAAGGATCACGCGATTTATCACGCATCATCGATCGCACATCCGGCAACAAGTTTAGGAATTCAGACTCGAGAGACAAGACGTTAACTGGCGCAGTACACACGCTGATGTGTTTGACTTTACTGTTTGCTTAGGCTCCAAAACCAAGAGAGCTCCGGGCTGTTTGTCGCGTACGAAGAGGCAAATTCTTACTTACATCTCCCTAAACGCGAAGTATAATAATTATATTCCAAAATAACCTCGACATCAACGCTCGCTTATGTAAACCTCGAGTGGCTGCTACGCTATATAGTCACAACAATAATCGGTGTATATCAGAAAGCCTGTGCACAAGGCAGAACACAAGCCACTGACGCACGACGACGAGGACGAAGCGCTGGGGAGGAAAAAAATCGAGCGAAAATGAAAAGCGCATGAAATTGCACTCGAGAGCCGCTGAAAGTGAGCCAAGGGTCGCGCGCGAGGCCAATAAAGCACGAGAGAACTCCGAGGGGTCTCGCGTTTATACGTATATATATACACGCGACGCGTATTATGTGAAGGAGAGCTAAGACGCGCGGGCGTAGCAGTGTAGGGAGTTTCGGGAATTTCAGGAGACATTGACTGCCGAGCACCGCGAAGTGGCGCCGCTATTTGTGCTCTCGAGGCGGAACTCTTTTGCCGAAAAACGTAGAGAGAGCGAGGGCTCGGGTATATATATTTCTAAGCGGCAGACGACGAGAGCCTGCTATGCGCACAATTGAGCGAGTATAGCGAGCGTTTTGGCCTAATAAGCTTCTTGTGCGTGTATATATTTTTTTTCTATTTTTGATCCGAGATTTTCCCCGCACGTGTGCGGGGGAGGGAAAAATTCTTCAGATCCGCGATGGGGTGTATTTTGGCTCTACCAACTTGTATAATGAGGAGGCACCTGCGTTATACGTAGTAGAGTCGAATTAATTGCTCGACGAGTGTATACACAGGGTCACGTGCGCGCGTCGCGGCGAATTCGGATTTCCTGCGTGAATGTGCTTTAGAATACGAAGGACACGAGGTCCGATGTGCGTCAAGTGTACATTGTTTGCGCAAGATCGAGACGATATAGTCTACAATGCCGTGAAAAAACAAGTGTAACAAACGTGTCGGCGATAAGACAGCGCAAATAAATTGATTAAATATAACGCGGAGCTGCGTGAGTTCCCACGAAGCGGATGTATAGTAGTAGTGGGCTTTCGTATTATTCGCGAGATCAAAACATCGTTATTCCCGGCCATTCAGACGTAAATTTTTATTATCTCTCCAAACGGCTATCAGCCGCGATCGTGTGTTATCTGTTCAGGCATCCGGACAATGTTGACAATTAAACAATCGGCTTTTGTGCCGAAGAATAAACGCTGGTGTGTAAAACCTCGCGATAAAACGTTTGAGGAAAGTGATTACCGCGGGACTTCCGGTAAAGTGTGATCGACTGGAAGAGAACGAATGTTGGGCACGTGCGTCGTCTAATTAAACGTAGCTTAGACAAACTGGCGGTTTTATTAATGGACATTTGAATGATTGATACGAAGTTATACGAGCGAATAAAATCCGCGCGTGAATTCCATAAATCATCGTAAAACTTGGTGTGTATAACCGAAGCACAATCTGCACCTAATGAATCTCAACGCGGCTAATTCATCAGCGGAACCCTCGCGGATAACAATAAAAGCGAGAATAAGCGAGGGACGACAATACTCGCGAATAGTGCAAAGCCATAAACGCTCTCGGGGCGTGTCGATGCGTCCGCTCGACGTATTATGACGGATGTACTATTAGGGGATCGTTTCATTACTTTCAGCAAAGTGAGACGAGATGCGGCCAGCTTTTATTTTAATTAACGAGAGCGATAATCGCCTTTCCTTAGTATATAACACGCGGATATCCGCAAGCGTAACTCAATTATATGCACGAGACAAGAGCTTTATGTGCTGAATGCGATCCAGTTTGAAACGTCGTTGTCGTCGTCGTCGTCGTCGTCGAGTGACTCAATGAAGCCCGTAATAAAGCGAAAATCTCGGCGGCCCGTCGTTATATTCTCGTCTGTACGTAAGGGTCCGGCAGTGCTGGCCACATGGCTGGCATTCCTCCGTCAGGCTGCTGCCGCGAGGCGTCGATTAAGTCGTCCCGCGCGGGAATGATTTGGATTCCTCCTTCTTGTGTAAGGAGTAATCTTTTTGATATTTATTATAACTGGTGGTAAAAATCGAATTTTACTTTCCCACACACTGGTACTACACGGTAGCGATTTGTTTACGAGCAATTATCGAGCGCCCACACTCCCTCCTTTTTCGTTGTATTATGTATAGGAAACAAAGCGTCACGTGCGTACCCTGTCACGTTTCTTTGGGCTGTATATAGCGGTGACGCTGCACTTTCACGAAAACTCTTCGGTGTGTGTCGCGCGTGGTACAATAACGCTGTCGGGCAGGTATATATACGGGAGTATTGGAATAATGTTTGTGACGCAGGATGATAAGGAAAAGGGGGTAGTGTGTGTGGAGGTGAGAAAATTGTCGCTTGGTGGGGTGGGTAGCTATTCTGAGAAACAAAGAGAAAAATCGAGATTGCGGTGTTGGAAACATTGTCGCGAGAATCTCGATCTTTTTAAATCAAAATTAGAATCTCAAATTTTTGTTTAAAAAAACACTTTACGAGTCTAAATTAGCCCAGTATGGAACTACTTTGCAAACCTGAATATAACTTTAAATTAGGAGGGTGAAAATTGCTCAACCTGGAGAATTTGTTTGCTGTTATATATCTTTTAATGTCCTGCGCGGTATAGAGGTGAAAATCATTGAACTTCCATAACGTCGATCTGCCAAGATTATAAAAATAATTATTAAAGAAATTAATACAAATTTATTCTTTTTAAATTATTAAAAAAAAAGAAGCAATTTTTGACTGGTCCTTTCGTCATCGCTCAAACTATTCGTGTCTCTGATAGGTGAAAATTATAGGTGGCGCATCGGCACTTTTCCGTTTCCCTCGTCACAATACGTGCGCCGAGCCTAGATATAGCGGTGGTGTGCCACCAATACTAAAACCACCTTGTTTTGCCTGCTGGTTCGGCCGCTTATGCTACTTTATCGACATTGTTTACAAACAGTGCAGGACGTTTTGCCCAAGCTTTTTCTATAAATTATAGGAATAGAATAATCTCTACGAGCAGTTTTCTTAAATTTCTTTATTGCGCCGACGTTTCGAAAGAGTATATTTTTCCCTTCAGGGCATCGATAAAATACATGAAAAAACTTCGTTGTCTAATAACGATTACAAGCACAGTTGTCCAGGGTAGAAGACAGATTGTCGCACATTTAAACCGTTTTGCCCGTAATGACTAAGCAAGATCTGTATATAGTTTTACTTATATTCAACTTTTAAACTGCGCTTCCACACACATCAAAAACGCGTTCTCAATACTCTCCCAACAAAACTTCAATTTTTACTACTACAAATAACTTCCTCCTATATATAGGGGAAAGCAAAATGACGCATCTATAAACGAGGATAAAAGAAAAACGTGACAGTCGTTCTTCGATCTACTCCCAGCAAAAACAGCAGAGAGAGTATTAGTCTCCGAAGCAGAAAGAATATATCGAGGAAGATGAAAAGAAGAAACAGAGAATTGTCGATTCCCTCGCACACGAGTCAACAATCGCATTCTTCCCGCGCCTAAACTAGTCTCCCATTGTCCCGCGACGGGAGAGAAAAATCGGGCCCGTATAATACAGCATCTCTCTCTCTCTCCCTCTCTTTCGATTTTATGAATAGATCCCGAAGCAAGGTGCTGACCGAGTGCGCGACGCCTCCGAAAATTCTCTCTCTCTCTCTGTCGCGCAGCTGCTACCGTTTCCTCGGCCTGAAAGGACATCGAAGACGAATCGGAGCCTAGCCAAAAAGGTGAGACTGAGAGAGACCGTGTGTTTCTACGATATACACAATGCATCGCGCGCTTATTATTGCCGGAACACTGCGCTGCTTCTTCCCTCTGCGACACGACTCACAATGGACTTAATCATATCCATCAAGCAGAGGGAGTTTCTCTCTCTCCGGCAGTCATTGTTCTCCGCAACGGAATTTGCCTCGAACGCACGATTTTCGGCTATAAATAACGTGCGCCGGCGAGGGTGTGTACTCGTATCTTTATTTTTTAATTTTGTCGGAAAATTTCCGAGGAATCTGAAAAAAATCTGAAAATGTAACGGGGGAAATGAATAATAAGCTTTTTTTTGAAGGATAATGCTTAGCTTTTATTTGAATCTCCACTTACGGTACAATATTTATAGATTATTTGCTTCGCTCGGACTATGATAATCGAGTAACCGGTAGAACTATTACAATGTTTATCATAACAATAGATATACAAAGGTTACACGTCGTGAATAGGGCAGGGGGGACAAAGTCACGGAGGTGGAGGG